>NW_027223331.1:9062737-10364369 GCF_030449975.1 Polyergus mexicanus
TGCCAATTTAACAGGTATATGTGTACATATTTTTACTTTTCATTATTTTGTAACCATCGATATATAATCGATATATAGATTATATATTATCAAAATAAATTTAATGCTTTTTTATTTCGATTTTGATTTATTAAGTATATACTCCATAGACATAGTATATCTATACCGAGTATTTGCCTTTATTTAAGGAGTGGGGATAATGATGCACGTAGAAAAGAACATATTTTGTTTTGTACTCCTTTCGTTTTCTCTCGCTCGCACATTACATAGCGCTCTCTTTTGTCATGCTACGTGCAATGGCTGCGTTCAGCAGAAAAAAAAAAAAAAAAAAAAAAAAAAAGCAGCTTTGCAACTGTGTAAAATTCTTTAATATGATTGGTTTATACATTTAGATTTGGTAGGAACTAAGGGCAAGAACCAATCATATTAAAGAATTTTACAACATTGCAAAGCTGCTTCTTCTGCTGAACGCAGTCATTGCCTATCTCAGGCTTCTCTTTGCTTTCATTCTCTTCCCGCGCCAATCCCACGAGTATATGCTCGTTCTATATTTTATATATCTATAGTCACGAATATTTACAATTTGATGTGACTGTTAATTGTTTGTAAGAAACACGCATCGAAATCACAATGTCAAAAGCCAAAATTTCGGCTGAATGGAGGAAAAGGGTTAAGTCGGAGTATATGCGTTTACGGCAAATGAAACGGTACAAACGAGCGGACGAAGTTAAAATCGCGTGGAATCAAAATCGCAAGATTATGACAGGTAAGTTGGATTTTATAAGTATATATACGAATTTTTTTTTTTTTTATTTCTCTCTCTCTCTCTTTCTCTCTTATCTATTTTATATTATTTTTATTTTATTATTATGAACTATATACTATATAAATAATGATAGTTGTGCTAACTTTACTAGTATATAGGCTAGTATTTACTTTGCTAATATTCTTTGCATCATATCATTATCGTTTTTTATTGAATATAGAACTCCTCGTGGCTGAACAAAAGCGATGGGCAGATGGAAAAGCAATGTGGTTAGCGATGCAAGATATTCCACCCCATCTTTCCTGCATGAAAAAAGCTGAAGTAACCAGTCCTGATGGCGATATTCAAAGTTGTCCTGTAAAAATAATTAATGCAGTAAGTCCTATACCAACTATGTACACATGGGCTCCCATTCAACAGAACTTTATGGTAGAAGATGAAACTGTTTTGCACAATATTCCTTATATGGGTGATGAGATTTTGGATCAGGATGGTACCTTCATTGAGGAACTTATAAAAAATTATGATGGAAAGGTATAGAAAACAATGTGAACTTATTTTAGTAATTGTGTAAAAAATTTTATTCTTTTTAACAATCTTATTGCTTCAGGTTCATGGCGATAGAGAATCTGGTTTTATGGATGATTCCATCTTTGTCGATTTGGTAAATGCTTTAGCAAATTACGAGAAAGATGATAAAGAAAGGGAACAGACAAAGAAAGGAAAAGAATCTTCCAAAGAGAAAGAGAATCTAAAAGAAAATGAGAAGAAAGACATTGAAATAAAGTCTGAAATCAAGATGGAAAAGATTGAAAGTAGAAAGACAATGGCTACTCCCTTTCCATCGATGCACATATTCAATGTAAAGAAATTAGATTCAGTGATACAATGTAACGTTAGTGTAATTTCGATACAGTTGTTTTATAGTTATTACTTTTAGGCAATATCAAGTATGTTCCCTGATAAAGGAAGGCCAGAAGAATTGAAAGAAAAATATATTGAATTAACAGAAAGATCTGACCCAAATATTTTACCTCCAGAATGTACACCTAATATAGATGGTATAAACGCGAAAAGTGTACCTAGGGAACAAACAATGCATTCTTTCCATACCTTATTCTGCAGGAGATGCTTCAAATACGACTGCTTCTTACATCGTGAGTACATACAATGAAGCAATCTTTCTAATTTTTTAAGTTGTATTTTGTGTGAAGTATAAAGAAAAAAATTAAATTTTGTTGTCTTTAAAAATTATTATGAAATATTTAAATAACTACTATGTTCTTTTTAAAAATAAAGTAAAATACTAACAATATTAGCACACTTCACTGAAATACAACTTATTAGTATTGTATATTTTAAGTGTTTTAAGTTGAAGGTTTATTAATTACAATAATTTGTGATTCCTGATTTATCGTAGCAGCCAGGGGGACATCGCCGCAAGGTAAAGAACAATATTGCATATAAACTAATGCATTATCGATCGGAAGCTTTTTTTTTGTTTAGCACAGAGGCATCGTCAAGGGCTCATCTGCAATCATATTTCATTCATCGTTCATCGCTGTATCTCTCTACTAAATTTTTCTCCATTCAACCATTCCGAATCAGCCGACGAAAGTACATTCATAGTGAGTTTATAATATTGCTTGTAGGTCTTCAAGTTTGCCATCCAGGTCCGAATTTGTTGAAACGGAAAGGACCTGATCTAAAACCATTTCCTGAGCCATGTGGAGCAGAATGTTACATGCATTTGGTACGCCATTTATTTTGTTACATTTTGATGTAATTTTTGTTTTTAAAACAGACTTGATATCAAAATTTTTTGAATACAGGAAGGAATGAAAGAAAAACTGGCAGCACAGGCGGCGGATATAAAGGAGGAAGAAGGCGACGAAAAACGCGGTGGTCCTAGGAAGGTACGAAAACAAGCGAGTGTAGATTCTGGAAACGAAGCAAGCAGCGAAGATAGCAATGATAGCAATAAATATGGTCAAGGAGGCAGTTGTCAAGGTAAATATATTATTAATGATTTATTTTCCTCAGATCGAGTTTATTTAGAATTCTAAAATGTTTTATTGTTCAAATTAGATTTTAAGCAAAACGTTAATAAGGACTGTAAACCTGAAGATATTATGGAGGATCAAGCGCAACCTGAAAACCAAACACCTTTCACACTATTAGGAATTGGTAAACGTATTAAGACAGAAAGCGAATTCTCATGGACAGGTTCCGAACAGAGCTTGTTCCGAGCTCTTCACAAAGCCTTCCCTGGTAATCCATGCGCACTGGCACAAATCATGTTAACGAAAACATGTCAAGAAGTGTATGAATTCGCGCAAAAGGAGGCTTCGGATATTCCGACTATCGAAAATCTAAAAGACTTTACGCCGCCGCGAAAGAAAAAGAAGAAGCATCGGTTATGGTCGATGCATTGCAGAAAAATACAACTCAAGAAGGATTCTGGTATGCGCATTAATTAGTTTCAAGACTTTAAGTCTATAAGTTTTCGATTGTCTAATGGTCCAATACATTTTAACAGGTGCTAATCATGTGCACAACTTCGCACCCTGCGATCATCCGGGACGCCAATGCGATAACTCGTGTTCCTGTATACAGGCGCAGAACTTTTGCGAAAAATTCTGTCAGTGCAGCAGCGAATGTCAGAATCGATTTCCTGGCTGCAGATGTAAAGCTCAGTGTAACACGAAGCAATGCCCGTGTTATTTGGCCGTGAGGGAATGTGACCCGGATCTTTGCCAAACGTGTGGCGCTGATCAATTCCACATCACTCTGATATCTTGCAGGAACGTCAGCGTACAACGTGGTCTTCGTAAGTTTAATAACTTTCCATTGCATAGTTTTGTTAAACAAGCGAAAGAACAAAGACAGAAAACAAAAATCTTATGGTTTATAGATAAGCATCTTCTGATGGCACCATCAGATGTAGCAGGTTG
Organism: Polyergus mexicanus; assembly: GCF_030449975.1. NCBI lineage: Eukaryota > Metazoa > Arthropoda > Insecta > Hymenoptera > Formicidae > Polyergus > Polyergus mexicanus. Next base: position 9,066,458 of record NW_027223331.1, read on the forward strand.
GGGAATTTTTCTGAAAGAGTCAGCGGCAAAGAATGAATTCATCTCGGAATACTGCGGCGAAATTATCAGCCAAGATGAGGCCGACAGAAGAGGAAAAGTATACGACAAATATATGTGTAGTTTTCTTTTCAATCTCAACAATGGTAAATGCAATGTAAATTAACAGTTGATTAGATATTTTAGAAGAGAGCAGAAGAAAGATTAAAAAATATTTTTTAGATTTTGTCGTTGATGCAACGAGAAAGGGAAATAAAATAAGATTTGCCAATCATTCGATTAATCCAAATTGTTATGCGAAAGTAATGATGGTAAATGGTGATCACAGAATAGGTATTTTTGCTAAGAGAGCAATTCAGCCTGGAGAAGAATTATTTTTCGATTATAGGTATATACATTGCATATATCGCACGATGGAATCGATATATTAACTAACAATAAGATTAAAATTGAATGAAACGTGATAATTTTTAGATATGGACCAACGGAGCAACTCAAATTCGTCGGTATCGAACGAGAGATGGAATTTCTCTAAAGATTTATATTTTATATATCAACATATATATACATATAAATGATGTATTAAGCAAATACATAACAGCTGAAATGTTAGAAAAATAAATATGTACTATCTGGTTCGTTCATTATAGAATGGAAGAACATATCTCTCTATTTTTAAGGCATTAGATCTATACCTTTGCTTTACATAATAAACTCGGAATATCAATCTTTTTTAATGTTGTAACAAAATACAGATTGTAATAAAATACAGATTTTTCATCTAAATATATATAAGAGAAAGTTTAACTAAAATATTTTTACGTTTCTTATATATACGCTTTATATGATAATTTATTGTGATTTAATATATTTGTAGGAAATAAAATTATTCAAAAATATCATAATGATATTGCAAGAAAAGAAAATCAATAGCGGTAAAATTATAAAATTCAAATATCTGGTGACGGGATGATTAATAACTGCACTTTTGTGTAGATAAAACAAAGATATGTCCTCGTTTTTTTTTTTTTTTTTTTGTTTTTTTTTTGGGTGTTACGAGAATATATGCATGTGATTCGTTCAATTCATTATTGTAGTTTGTACAATCAATGCATAATTAATAAAAGTTTACTGGTTTATTCTATCCGTGAGATAGAGTAGCATTTAATCGACCAATTAATACAAAAATAGTAAAAATTTCTTTGTCCTAATTCCTAATTAATCAATTAAATGCTATTTTACCCTACAGGTAGGATTTTTGAATGCAGCTAATATGTGACTACAATTATTAGCACTTTATTTAAAATGTAGAAAATAAAAAAGAAAAAGAGGGTAACGTGAACAATTTGCAAAATTGGTAAAAGTTGCCATAAATCAATTTTAATTTTTCTTTTATTCGTAAATAATTGCATTTCGTATTTATTTATTTCCTATTGATATAAGCGAGATTTTTTATATGGAATTGTGGTTAATAAAAAATTCTATAATATATATATTATATATTATTATAAATAAGAGAGTGTTGTAAGAGTAGAGTGTAAGTAGAGTGTAATATTAAACTATATATATATAATATATATTCACATTTTTGTTTTAAAATCATGCTAGTCCACGATATAATCGAGTATTTTGTATCATATTAAAATTTTAGTATATCCGACGATTAAAATAAGCTTATCTGCCGGACGATATGTCGAAGATAATAAAACGTGCTCTCTCAACGATCTGGATTAAAGCGTCACCGAGACGGCGAGCTTACGCGCAGCTTATGATGGAGTTAACACGAAGGGATTATAGCAAGCTTCATGACGATCTCGGCGTGGCAATTCAGCCACCAGTTGCAGGCTTCGCGGCTACGAAAACGGTTGGACGCAGAGAGTCTGTTCAAAATCAATCAAGTAGACATTTTTAAGGAAAACTATCGCCTCTGAAAATAAAACACGTAAATAAATGAATTTTATCATTAAATTTTTTTAAAAATGAAACTCGGCTCGACTCGTATCGAAGAGTTAATTCGCGATCGATTGATCGATTTATCATAAAGTTCTACTTTGCGATTCGAGGGAAGATTTTTACCGATGCGAGCTATGTGATTGTTTTTTCTTTTTTCTGCGCTCTCTTCTCTAATTTGTCTAACAAATAAATTGAAGGAGAAACAAATTATATAGAACGAAAACAAAATCGCGAACGATTGATGCTATGTTTTTGATATCTTTGATCTACCTGACGTGAAAGTTCGCACGTTTAAAATTTAATTGGATCCCACGCCGAGTAAATATTTACACGCTCGTATTGGTTTTCGCCGGCGATCCATTCCGGGTCCGATGGGCGCAGAGACGAGTTAGCACGAAATCGGCTTGCGCTCTTGGATGTGATAAATTTGGCGGAGATCCGGAATTTGCGGAAACGCATGTCGTATAAGCGTCGGATAAGCATGTCGCGAAGAAAGTGAAGTGCATGAAAGAAGCAATCTCTCGCGCCCGCCGATGATACTCGACTCGTAGGAAGAAGCCAATTTGGATCGAGGCCAAGTCTAAGAAAATCTCGTATGCTAATATGAAGGAAGAAGGTAATGACAATTTCTATTACAAAGTATTATAAGATATTCATATTGAATCGTAAACAGTGTGATGATAACTCCCTTTTTTATCTATATAATTCATCCTCTTTTTTTCTTTCTTTCTTTCTCTAAAGATTTGAATTGGATGTTGTTTGTAAATCTGGAGTATGGTAAATTTTAATTATCAAATAATTATACTGGTTTACAAGGTTTTGTGCCAGAGCATTTGTGACCACTATTTCTAATTTTAAATATTGAGCACGAATCTGCCATCAAAAAATTTCTATCAGATCAGGTTTTCGAGAAAAAAGGGGTTGAAACCACCCAAAAATTTCATCATTTTTGAAAATTTGTAACAGACGAACCCGATATGTAAAAAACTTCAAACAGGACTCAAATGAAAGCTTGAAAAAAAGTTATTTCCATTTCTGGTATTAAAAGAAGTGTGGAGTTTGTAAACTAATGTTATAATTGTTAAAATTATAAAAATTTATATCGATGATTTATAATACATATAATCGTTCCTTGAAGATCTTTGGAAATTTGTTTGTAATTTAGTTTAATTAGAATTTTGATTGACAGTATTAAAATTACAGTTAATTATATTTTGTTATATTTACATTGAATTATAATGTAATTATATATAAATAGGATATAATTGTGTAAATAATATACTAAATATTGACGAGATACACATGTAAACTTGAATTTGAATTTAATTTAATATCTTAAGGTATATGAATATGTAACGCATTTTTAAAGAAATTTTCATGAATAAAAGCACAGAAATAAAAAATAACAGTGATATGTATTATAGAAATATCATTGCTATATTAAGTTTGAGTTTGCATATGGCACGTCCAAGAAGAACAGTCTATCATTATTTATAAAAGAGAAAGAAAAGATGTATTATATGAATTATATATACAATATATATATATATATATATATATATATATATATATATATATAATTCATATAATAAAATTGCATACATTTACAAATTTTTAGTTAACAATATATGATATGAAAAAGTTCTTTTATTATTGTGACATTGTGACAGCTTAGATGGAGCACATAATTTCTTGTTTCGCGAATAAAATTTGAAAGAAAAATTTCTCAACTAAAATATATATGATATATATTCAATGTAATGTCGTAATGTCGAAAAATAAGGAGTTTAATACATCATTTTTAGACTTACAAAAGTTTTTTGTTATTTAAAAAAATTATTCATTTTAATACAATATATAAAAGAAAGAGCTTGTTAAAACAATTGTACATTGTTGGGAATTATATAGAAATTGGAAGTTTCTATTTTAGAAGCACATTATTTAGAAATCAATTTAATTCAGAAGATCGCAAAACTTGAAGATGCTCAAACTGATATCACAAATCATAGAGTAGAAACATCTTTCGTTTATAGCAATCATGTATACAGCGTAATGTATCAATGAGTTTGAATTGCTTGTAATTGAACGATCGGATCAAAACCGTTGATTGGATTTAAATTTTACTTGCATTTTGAGATATTAACTCTTTAAACATAACATTCAATGTTTACCTAAACATGAAGTTTGGTAACATATGATTTTGTTACACACATACATATATGCGCGCAGGTAACTTTTAAGCACAGTAAAAGCTTATATTTTATGTATAAGCACAATAATCTCTAAATAATTTTGATTATAAATTGTCATGTCTCGAAACGTTAAGTTACCTAAGAGAAATAGCGCAAAGAACGATGAAGACTTTGCTTATGGAACAGAATAAAACTTCACGTAAATTTATTTATAGCAATTATAGTGTATATTTATAGTGCAGTGTATCGCATTGCATCGTCATGAGGAACGCTATTTTGTCACAGATACTTCGTGAAAAATTTCCCGACAAAAGCGTTTCTTACATGATACGCGACCGCTCCATATGCGTGACGGCGTTTAAATTTGTCCACAAATGTTTTTTGTCACATTTTAATAAATATCTATTTGTTCTTCAAATATACATATTTATAATATATATTAGTATTATAGTTGAGCGTCGTATAAATTGCAAGAAATGTGCAAAGAGAAACGACAAAGGGAACTCATTTGAATATGTCGCGTTTAATTCTCTCGCAATGTTCTTTAATCCGACTATTTTTGGTTGTTTTTTTCTCTTTTTTTTCGTTAGTGAGCCGCGAGATTTTTTTCATGAGAAACGAACGAAGCGAGAGCATAAATTCCACGGATTTAAAGCGCACCTGTATTCCTGTACGAACGCTTTATTTCGCGCCGATGCGATGTTGCCTCGCGATATGTGAAATTCGGTTTACCGTATTCTCTCTCCTCGTGTTTCATAATTACGTCACTGCGTTGTATCATCTTCCAAGTTTCATAATAGCAATTCTCGAGGAAACAAGGCCGCTTAGCTCACATTCTGCTTTCGCAAAGCGTATCTCCCAGCATCGCTGTTATATTGACATAAAAGACATATGTTCCGGAAGAAGAATGTCACATTTTTTTCATTTGTTAACAAGCTATTTTTTGCTTTTCAATTGTGGAAAACATTGTATTATTTTCACCCGTTTTCCCGAAGCTTAATTAGCAGAAAACTTATCATGCTTTATACTTTTGGAAGCTAGAAACGATTAAAGTACTGATGTATTATAGTATAGTTATATATAAGTATTTCGGCTTACTGCTAATTTCGTCATTGCGCGACGATAAATAAAATCATTCGGAGCCAGGTTTCCCAAAATTGCGTTTCACGGCTTATTTTGATGTCTCGCTCGGTCAATTATTAATTACGATGTGTATATGTAGGAAATAATAGCGGGAGACCGTGTATGTTTATGTAGCACACAAATATTGGCAGTTATACGGCGAGCGAGTTATCATGCAACGTCATTGTGCACGTTCGCCGCGAAAATATGTTATCCCGGAAACTGCCTGACGAATCGAGAAATCGGGACTAGAAGGCAGCTTCCGCTAAATGCAGCTTTACGATCCAAGCCGTGGCCAAAAACGAACGCTTCTGTTTAGATAAAGTGCTTTATACGCGACTTAGCCCTTTCATTATTCGCCTCTATCTTGCTTTCGCGCTCATATATGGCATTACGAACATTTATAATAGTAATCGCAACGATAATAATAATATTAGTAACAGTTTTATTAACGCTTGAATTATTGATTATATCATTCCGAGTTTTATTTTATAAAAGTAGAAATCAATTTTTTCAATATAGATAATATGTTTGTGATCCTCAAAAAAACATGAAATAATTATGAGACATTCGATACGTAATCGTAATAAATTTATTACTTACAATTTGCTAATAACACGTAATAATATATAGTGTCAGGAATTTTATATTAAAAATGTATACAGTAATAGACATAAAACTCTATAGAAAGAGAGGTTATATATTTTTTAAATAATATTTAAATGTGTCAATAAAGAGAAAGCACCCACGTAAAATGTAATAAAACAATGTTATTAAATTATTTACGAACCGACAAGTAAACAAAATTGAATGAGAACATCATTGAAAAAACCGATTGGCATAATTTAGTCACTTACTAATTTGGTTACTTTCGACACTTTAACAATTATATTTGGACACTTTAACGATTTTCAATGTAATTTTGATGCAAATATATATATCCATATATGACGTTGCATTGCTGTAAATAATGCGAATTCAAGGGAAAATAGATAGATTCCAAAATATCGAAATAGCGATTACAAATGTATTGCACACGCGTCTTTACTGCTCTGAAAATATTAGATCGTAAATTACGAGAACTTGTTACCGCTCAAATTTGTAACAAACTCAAAACTCTCCATAAATATTGATTAATTATTGGAATATGTATGTCATATTAATGTAACCGTTTTTTAATTCCCTTCTATATTGCATATGTCACATACGATAGTTATGTTATACGCGCGTTTTGCATTTTTCTCTGTTTCAATAATGCAGAGATTTCTGTGATATATTTAAAGAATAAAGTGAAAGAATACAGTGATTTTTAATTTCAACTTTTTATAGAAAATATGGTTGATTAAGCAAAGGAAATGAATGTTATTATTAAAAATACACGGATAGATTATTTTAAGTGAAAAGTGTAGGATAAATAGATCATAAATTTGAAATAATAAACAACGATGAATTGAATTTTGTGAATTAGCGTTTGAATTTCTGGTCTGAACCTTTTTATGAAATTTAATTTATTATATTATATTTTCTTTAATAAAATATCGTTCTTTTAGAAAATTAAAACTTCAAAATCGTGAAAAATAAATATATATTTCTATAAAATAAATTTTATAAAATATTTCTATAGAATATATGTTTGATGACGTAAGTTGAACATTTAATAACCGTTATTTTTAAATATTAACGAATCATTAATTCTCTAGACTCTAGAAGCAGTAACAATATTAATTTCAGTCTTGAGTAAAAGTTTATTTATATTATTAAAAAATATCTTCTATATTGCCGGCTTATGTAATTTAAATAAATAAAATAAAATAATACTTATTTATATAATAATTTTATGTTCATTAAACACATAAGTACTACAAACAATTGTAATATTTGTTGTAAAAACTGTAAATGATCATTCAAAGCGCATTTGCAATATAAACTCGAGATATAAGAAAAGTAAAACTTTAAATAGCAATAACTTTAAGTAAACTCGACAAGGAACACGATTGTAACTATGAAAATTTAATGTTGCATTGATAAACTTTTATGACCAGATATATTCAATGATTCAGTTTTTTTCCATTCTAAATATTTATAAAAATAGTCACTAATGTCTCTCTCTCTCTCTCTCTCTCTCTCTCTCTCTCTCTCTCTCTCTCTCTCTCTCTCTCTCTCTCTCTCTCTTCTTGCAATAATATTTTGCTCAAGTATCAGAAATTTATACCCTATATCCTGTTTTATGCAAGATATGATATTTATACATTTTCTATTAACAGCATCGAGCAAGACCTGTTTGTGTAAGTGACAATATCATCGACTGATGACACTCTCACAGCATGCCAATCTGCGTTCGCAAGGAGATTTTGCGAATGTAGCACCGGACTCGATTTGAAACCGTGATAGGCACTGATGATGGATAGTCGAAGCCTGTCGATACCAGTAGCCCTAGCCACTTCGTGTCAATTCTAGCGATCTCCCGCGATCGAGACTTCCCTCAACCATATAATATAAATCGATTGATACCTGATAACTCACCCGTTGCTTCCTTCTTTCGAAGATGTTCTTCGATCTTACAAGTTTATATCCATTCTCGTTTTTTTTTCGTTAAACGCATTTAAACGCATTTTTTTCATCGAACCAAATAGAATTAGTATCAGTCTTATCACTTAAAAAAATCATAATTAAAAGATAAAAATTAAAGAATTAGAATCAGATTAGAAAAATAATCAGTAATTTAATATTTATAAATTAGAGGATAAAAAGTCTAGAAGAGAAAGATTAATTATTATTAAAAAATTATTTTAGTAGGTAATAAAATGTTTGTTTTATAAAAATGTTATAAAGAGAAATGTAATTAAAATAAGATATAATACATGAAGGCAAAAGAAAATATAAAGAGAGGTCACATTTATGAAACCTCGTTAAATAATTCTTAACCTTAGTTGTACAAACATTTTGTATCAAAATAGGATACGCGGTTAAACATAGGATACACATCCTTGAAAAGACGTGTATGGTATGTAATTGCATAGTAGAGACTTTCAGCAACGAGAGTTCAAAGCATAACCTGTAGAATGGAGAATGCATTGCAACAGAGAACTCGTATCGCTAGGGATTCGCTGAAAAAAATAGAGCAGCTACATACGACGCATAGCCATTTTTATCTCCCATATTCCGAGCCAGTTCTCCCCAAGGAGACGTTCCCAGATGTAGTAACAGTATGACACCGCTATAAAAAAATATACATACATGCGCTTAAAATCCCATAATGCAGCGAATATATGTATTATTCGTTATACTAACCCGATAGATGAATTTGACATGTTCAACTTCTACACACATTTGTACTTTATTTTATGACAAATTATTTTAATTTATTTATAAATTTCCCCATCTCTTTCCTTTTCCATCGGGATAATTTATAGAACATTTTTCAGCTTGCCGCACATAGAAGTTTAATCTAAATAGTTTATCATTAATTAATATGAATACAATTTTATATATATAATAATAGTAAACGAGTGTGTGTATGTGTATGTGCGCGCGCGCGCGCTAGTTTATGAAATTTTTGCAAATATCACTGAATGTGATGTACATTAAGTTTAAAACAAGGAACAAACATAATGGGTATATTTTGTATATTTCTATTTCCATTTTTATTAAAAATACTTCAAATATTCTTAATTCTCTGTATCCCTGATCGAATTTGCATTTATTTACTTTATAATACGATTAAACTAAATCATCTACAATAAAATAACTGTTCTCTAAGCAAAATTGGATTTATGAAGGAATTCCTTTGCGGTTTCGAAACGATATTTGAAGTACGTAATATCAAACTAATAGCAAAGTCCTATGTTTGTATATGTATGTATGTATATAAATTTCATATCCAATAAATATATCGCCGCATCAAGTATATTTAGTCTATTTAATAGGATTATATATCCGATTATATATGTGCTCGATCCATCATATTTACAAGGCGTTTGCTACAGCTTTATGTCGCATAAACTGCACAAGGAATAACATGAATGTTGGCGTAAAAGATGATTATATCGAAAGTGATATGATAAAATTGTGCGTTAAATTAAATACGCAAACATTTATAGACACGTGCTAAGTAATATATTTTATCAAAGCGATTGGTATGCCGAATTATACTTAAAGTAAAATCAGATCGCGTGCGTTTACGAAAGTATTGAGCTATCTTCTGAATTTTTATCTAAATTTTAAAAAACATATTGCATGACAAATCGAATTGCATGTTGATTTCTATGACATAAATTGTCGAGATGTTTGCAAAACATTTGCGACAGATAATAGTACTTGTTACGTTTGATATATTAAGTTATATACAGAATTTGGGGTAAATCTTCGGAAAACCTATCTATATGAAATAATGGGTAAGACTACCCAATTCTTATGTATTTTTTCCTCCTGAACACGAATATGAAACTCGCGGTCGGATTCGCAAATCTAAGAAAAACGCAAAAATCTAACCAAACGCGGGTAAAACTTCGGAAAATCCATCTATATAAAATAATGGGTAAGAATACCCAATTCTTATGTATTTTTGCCTCCTGAACACGAATATGAAATTTAAAAATGGAGGTCGGACTCGCAAATCGAAGAGAAACGCAAAAATCCAACCAAACGCGAAAATTCAACCCATGTCCGAAAGATGCATTTTTATTAGTAATAATTCACCCCTGGGATATAGGTTTGGATTAGGTTATATCTTCCGGAAGTGGAGCCCCCCCCCCCGTAGGAGGGGTGGGGGGTGGAACCCACTGTGTCCTTCGCATACACTTTCCCATCCACACAATAATTGTGGGATAGACTTCGCTTCGCGTTGTAAAGTATATGCAGTGGGTTCCGCCCCCTCCTCCTACGGGCGGGCTCCACTTCCGGAAGATATAACCTAATCCAAACCTATATTCCAGGGGTGAATTATTACTAATAAAAATGCATCCCTCAGACATGGGTTGAATTTTTGCGTTTGGTTGGATTTTTGCGTTTCTCTTCGATTTGCGAGTCCGACGTCCGACCGCTATTTTTAAGTTTCATATTCGTGTTCAGGAGGCAAAAATACATAAGAATTGGGTATTCTTACTCATTATTTCATATAGGTGGGTTTTCCGAAGATTTACCAAATTTAGTCATAAAATGAACGCATGTGGTTATGGTAAGCCGAAAATGGAATTTTATAAAGCACGGTTGTACATTTATAATCCAATTATAATATTCAATTAAAAGAACAATAACCTTGCGGTTGGCAGCAGTCGGGAGTAAAAAAATTTTAACAAAATAAGGAATCTATTTCTTTAGTTTTTACACGAATAGTAATCGATCATAAATGACATTAATATTTATAATATTATGTGCTATTTACATTTTTATGTGTTATGTTGATTTGTTATAATGTATTATTAATTGCAAATAACAAATTTTATCTATATGCGATGTATATTATACATAAACTTTTATCATTTTTCGAAATGCGAAATCTCGATCTATTCTGTTCTAAATAGCGCGGTATAATTCTGATACAAATATATAGGAGTAGAAGCTTAAAGCTTCAATATTTGCCATTTTTTATTTTTTTATTTGGAATTTAATTATTATTTCGTCGTTAATTTTATCATGTCCTCTCTAGCTAAAGCTTATTTTATTTTAATAATGTGTCTTAGAATATATTAAGATTAAATCTTTCTTTAAGATTAAATCTTAAATAATATTAAATTAATATATTTATAAAAATAGTTAAAAATTAAAAAATAATTGTAGAATAATTTAAAAAATATGCAATTATACGAAAAGCGAAAGTTCTAATAAAATTATGAGATTTTAAACGTATGATGAGTTTTCGATTAGTTGTAAATTATAATGCGGAACTTTGCTCGTCAATCTCGGACATTAACGAGAAATTAGCAAATCGATATTTTAATAGTTGAACTTGAACCGAGTTAGCAACGATTGAAATAACTTTCAAGCAACGAATAAGCGCTTTTAGTAATTAGCTATCAGCGATATAAATATCTGTAACGAAGCAAATGCACGCTATCAATTTTGCAAACGTCTTAATATTGAATTAAGTATGACTGACAAAAATCATTATTGCAATCTAGGAGAAAATAATCTTATTCTACTAGTTTCTATAATTCTTTTTTTTATATTATACCATTCATCATATCGTATTATTTAAGAGAGAGAAACCCATATTTTAAAAATATACCAAACTTATTTTATTTATTATAAACTTTATTAGATTCGCATTTTTATAATAATTATTTCTTTTACGTTGTTATATTTTTTCATCTTTTCAAATACTTTATTTACAAGATTCGTAGATTAATATGATTCTCAAAATTCTTAACTCTATATAGAGAAGTCTCTTATTTAAATATGTATTAATATATATATATATATATATATATATATATATATATATATATATATACACACACAAAATAAATATAAATATGCATAGACATATTTACTCTTTTGTTATATTAATTGAATCATGCTGACATTACTCTTCTACAACAAAAGAAGAAAGGAGATACGAAAGTTTATCTTTGCAGTTCCATCTAATGCCGTATTTTTATCCATGTTCGAAAGTTGATCCATTCAGTGAAACTATAGCTAATGTGGTCAGACCAAATCGATAGACGTCGCGTCGCTCCGCTCTTGATATGTATCGAAAAATAGCAATGAATTCTACTCTCAATATTCACTCTTCGTAAAAATACTTGGTTATCGCGACCTTTCCTTCAATGATCTTCACGAAATGATAGAAACTCATTTGCACAGGGCGGAAAACAAGACAATTAAGTCATAATCCAGCAGTAAGTCATCGAATCGGGACAAGAAGCAAGATACTGTGCATCTAAATCGTAAATCTTATCTCAAAGCTCTGATAATCTAATAACGCTGCATCCACTTATTCTTAGAAAAGAAACTAACATCTAAGATATTATTGATTTAATCAAATTATTTTTTGACAGTTTATATTTCTCTCGTACGGATTATTTCGTAGAATTCTATCTTTGCATAAGTTGCAATTATTGTATTTGTTTTCTGATAAATTGTAAGTTAAACAGCTAAAACGCTTGCAGTCACTTGAAAAAAATAAAGCAAAATATTTCTTTAAGATCGAAAATAATCGTTGACAATTTGCTGGAGCTGTTGGAAATAGTTGTATGTCTCCTCTCCGGTGTCATTTCTATCTTACGCTCTTTCCGAATTCAGACTCCTATCGGTTTCCGCTAACTATAGTATGTGATTTCAATTAGGATAGTATCTAGCCGGACATACTTACGTATGGGAAATACGCAAATTCCAAGCTATCCTAAGCATTTCATAAATGAATATATGTATATGTTTAGTAACAAGAATCAATTACATATATATATATATATATATATATATATATATATATATATATATAAAGGCGCGTATGATCAAAACTATATTAAAATTATAAATCTTTTAACTCTGTTGATGATGATTAAATTTGCAATAAATGTAAATTCAATTATAATTTGTAAAGATATACAGATATATATTAATTATAACTTATTTTATTCCCAATAAATTTTTATTTTAATTAAGTTCTATTTTAACTAATTAAGCTTATTTTATATCAAATAAAATATTTGCTTGCATTCATAATTCAAAAGTTTTATTTATACGGTGACGCAAGCTTGCAAACACACCATTATTTTGTACCAGTGCCGAATAATAGTCAAATGTTATTGTTATGCATAATGATATTGTTAGCTTAATGATAGTAGTATCACGCGATATTTTGCACATCTTTGAACAGCTAATATTATTTTAATCCTACAGATATATCGGGAATGGTACAAAATAGAATGCGCAAACAAAAAAGATTGATCTATTATTGTCTTCTATTACTTTTCTCTATAATTTACTACATTCTCCACAATTTTGTCTAAAAATTATATTAAATTAATGAAATATTCTCTTTTTGCAATGATAAATTAAATAAAATATTTTATTTTTTATTTTTTATTTCTAATCCGAACCAAATTTTTGTCGAATTTTTACAAATTAAGGTGCAATATTTTATATTAAATGTTTAATTCTTTTGCGTTTTTTCGTCGTATTTCCTTGTGCAAAAATATACAAATATTGCATTTTTTACATTGTTGTTATTATCATTCCGCATTTGTTACGATGCGATACAGATAGCGACATGGAAACACCTAAACACAAATATGTATATATATTTCGGCAGTCGATTCAAGCTTCTCTAAATGTATTTATGTACAATGTGAGATATGCAAAAGCTATCTCGCAAAATTTTCCTCCATTACATGCAATAGGTATGCGGAGGTATTTTATTTTCGGCAAAATTCACTATTAATAAACGTGCGGATGGTGCATGGCATGATGCCCATCTCGAGCATAATGAATCTTCCCGCATGCCGCTTCATACATATTACTTATTGTTAGAGAATACATTTATATGTAATTTTCATTTGACAATGAAATTTCTGGTATTCGATCTGACCAAGAGAAATAAATTTACATTTAGAGCATAAGAAAAACATGAATAAAATTACGGCGAATAAAATTATTTTATATAACATGTCACGCGCGTATATCGTTCGTGTTTTATACAAAAGCAACGCAATTTCAAATAGAATGACGTGAAATTTGATCAGTTTATCAATTTTTCAATATTAAATTCTACAGAGAAAATCAACAAAGGCAGAGAGAAAAAGAGAGGGGGACTACGTTGTTAATTTATTTAAAATAAAATGGTGTCGATCACGTTTGACTTGTATTATCTCGAAAGCGACATTATACATATAATCCAATATAGATTGATTTACAAATGCGCATAACGCGGAGGAGATTAACAGCGCTATCGAGAGAAGATTACGCCAGTTATGTAAATATGGCACTAATTCTAAATGACGATCCCCGAGTGGAACAATAACGCACCAACCGGCTAACCTAATGACACACTTCGTGCGTATTTACAATTAAATATAAAATCGAGTACGCGGCCAATGACTGTCCATGTCGCGGCTGCGGTATCGAACAAGCGCGATAATTAGTTCGAAGCTGCCAGCGCATCACAATTATTGCCGGCTTTTAAACAGCAGGGAATTGTCGCGGCCGGACTGGATATACAGACGCCTTGTGAAATACCTGTCGTACGTTCGACGTATGCAAATGTATGTACATTCCGCGACATCTGCACATGCCGCACAATCGCGGTATTTCACAGCGAAGCGCAATTGTCGCATTGTTGCTCGGTGATGCATCTCATGTTAAATTTCGCGCACTTACGCTTTACAACTTATGACATGTGAATACGAAATATGAAAACAACAGCAGTATTGGATATCGCTATCGTTTCTTACGATGAAATAAAAATTTACTTTGAATTTTTCTGAAATTTTCGCAAAAATACAATTTGCGTTTTGCGCTGAGAAACGGGAATTAAAATGATATTCAGAAAAAATGGACTACAATTTCGCTTCGATATTAAGCTATCAAGGTATGTTTAGGTTTTTTTTTTTTTTTTTTTTTTTGAGCACGTAACGCTATTTGTATATTTTTTAATAATCTTGGAAATAAACGTCGATTGAAAAAGTTTTTCAACGTGGATTTTATTGATACATATATATTATATGTTAATATAATAACATATATATTAAATATACATATATCATTATACAGGGTGTCCCAAAGCATCCTTGACAATGCTCGTGAGCAGGTAGAGCACAATAAACTTAACAAAAAAGTCCTGTATTATTTTTTACTATAACGCTTAATAAAGGAGTTATTATTGAGTAAAGTCTGGTCAATCAGCGCCGACTTTTAGTCAGACGCACGTCAGTGAGCCGCCCGTCTGTTAATGTGGATCGCCGTAGCGGCGGAACGCTCACGTATACATTGACAGGCGCGCGGCTAAAGGTCGACACTGATTGGCCAGACTTTATTCAATAATAACTTCTTTATTAAGCGTTATAGAAAAAAATGTTGCAAGACTTTTCTGTTCAGTTTACTGTGCTCTATTTGCTCACGAGCGTTATTAAGGATGCTTTGGGACATCCTGTATACTGTATACAAGTAAAATAAATGTGTTTTCTTTTGTTTTCTCTTTCACGTGAAATGAGTTTTAAAATGTTTTGTTTATATTTTTATCTTCAAATAATCTTTTTTTGAAAAAAGAGAGGGAAATTTATATAAAATAATTTGAATAAATGATTTGAATAAATTAAAAACGTACGAAACATACATTTTTAATGCATATTTGTTAATAAAATTTAACAATAATAAGTTCGCACACATCCACATTTCGCAATATCCACATTGATTCTACCACTATTTCCACTTAATTGTTTCTACTCTGAGATGAGAGAGAGAGAGAGAGAGAGAGAGAGAGAGAGAGAGAGAGAACCTATTGCTGTTATTATTAAAGAAGAAGATTGTTTTATATATTGATACATTGGAGAGACGATAAAAAGAAAAAAAAAACAAACATTCTGTGAGAATATTAAAAGTAATAGTAGATAAAATTGCAATTGTTACCGAAAGATAAAATTGATAAAAATGAAGAAGCGGCCGACTTTTTCGCATTTTGAAACCCGCATGTGCATCGCATGCATATCACACATCGACGTTATGCCTTCGTTAAATTCGTTCACTGTGATACGAAAAACTGAGTGAAAAGCACGAAAACGCAAAGTTAGTATAGCGTATGGAAATACGGAATTCGATAATTGCGGAATCAACGCAATCGCGAAACTCCGGAACTAGAAGTTTGTAATCAACACAGTGGAGTGACTCGGGATGATGATAGGACATGTTTCTGGTTTATATAATGACGCAATTTACTTCGCGGATGATGTGCTAATTGAGCCAAATTAATTCGAGTTTCTTGAGACGATATTAATACTTACAATAATGAACTTGAACGGCATTAACTGAAGCACAAGCGAATCATAATCTTCTTCCTAATTGTCGGTATAAATACACTTCAAAGCCTGTTTATTATAAGAGTAATATTGGTATATAAATTGCAAGTATTGGAAGAATTATAAATATATTGAAAAATATAGTAAAAAGATGATGGTAACTTTTGATATTTATTTAAATAGAACTTTCGTTTAAAATATTTATAATTATAATAAAAAGAACTTAAAAAGAACTTAATACATACTAAATGAAAATAATTGTATAATAATATAAAACTGACTAATTTTAATATAAAAATATAATTTTTAATAATATTTTTGGTCACTATTTAGATAAAATTTGCAAAATGTTTTTATAATTACAAATTTGTGTACAAAAAATTATAATAATTTATTTCTCTCTAATCAGAAATTGTATTTATATTAAAAATAATATTATATTTTTTGCTCCATAAAGAATCGTTTATATATAAATACAAATTTACATGCAAAGCCACTTTTGTGCAAAAGTTATTCTCATGATTTCTATGCGGGGATACACTTTTGTGCAATTGATGAGCAGAAAGTATTGAAAGTTATATAGAATGCAGAGAAAGGGCAAACTATTCTCCATCCAAGGAAAAATTCTCCCGATTCAAACAGCGGTTTACCATGCCGTTACATTTCACGACTAGTTGCAAAGTCCAAAAGGATAAAGAGAGAGAAATGTGAACGCCCAATTAAAGCGCACTTTAATGAAGTGTCGCACAGTTTCATTTTATGAGAAAAAATTAAGTGGAATAGAAAGTATCAATATAATGCGTGAATAGTATCCGTATGAATAGCGATGTTCTTTAATTGCACATAATTTATTTATATCGTATAATAAAGATACTATTTCGCAAAAATTTATTAATGTAGAAAGAAGCGGTAAAATGAAAAACGGAAAGCATCTGTGTTATTATTATGTATGTGTAATGTGTAATATACAATGTATATGTATAATACACTTTATTCTGTCTTCTCCATTTTGTTTTCTTCTATATTTATTATTATTGTTATATTTCATTTAATTGATAATCCTATTGTAATATCGGCTATATAATATTACGTTACTTGTCACGTAATGTTATCATGATTTACATTTACGAATTACAGAGGCAATATAGTACATATGCAGCAATTGGGCAAATCGAGCAGAATAATTTCGCGATCGATAATCCGAACATCGTAATCCATTTAATAAGGTGCTTAATTGCGCACCTTCGTATAACATAGCTTATATCAACGCGAAAGAGTGGTAGCTAATTAGAATCATTGACACGGTTATCTCTGACTCTATCGAACTATTAGCTCGGATCGCGTGTCTGAACACGACTTGTTTCATTAGCGGATTAGTTTGATTCATTTAGTCGTCGGCGACGACAATTTCGATCAATTAAGTTAATGCACCTGTAGAGCAGCGCACGGCCACGCGATACACGGCTACGCCTTTTTATACATTACAATTTTACGCTTTCATTACAAAAATGCAATAAACGAACAAACAATGGATTATGCCATTCGTGACGATTGAAAAAAAAGATTATTGTAATAAAAACCAGTTTAGATGTGTATTATAATAATGTTCAAAAATTTATGAAACCCGCGAATTGATATAAACGCGGTTATTATTATAAGATCTCTGCTTAAAAAATATCAAAATAATTGAAAAAATAAGGATAGAAAAAACCAGAAAGAGAAAAAGAGAGACAGAGAGAGAGAAAGAGAAGATAATATAAATATAATATAAATTTAAAATAAATATATATATCTATATGAAGGTATCAAAAATACATATATTTTTTATAAATAAAAATAAATAAATATATTTTTTGTGCGAATATTTGCGCAACTGATATTTATATAAGAAATTCGATAATTTTCTTTAAATATACACTTTATGAAATTTTAAATATTGTAATAAACATCTAAATGCTACGTATATATATACCATATATATTGTATATATGTATAAGCAAACATAAAATCTAATACTTCTCACAGTGATTCTTTGCCATTTTGCCACTGATTTTCTAGACATGTTCGCTGAATACTTGACATTCTTCGCACGCATATCATTCACGTATCAAGTTTTTATCGGGATGAATTATCGACGGAATATTATCATATTAAAACTTCAAGAGTCACGAACTTGGAAATGATTTAACTTAATCGATCTTTTTTTTGTTCTACGCCGAAACAGAATAAAATCTACCGACAGGAGAATATAGCGCACGATAAAAGTATTAGGTCCTTTATGAAAGTGATAAAAGACGAAAGAGAGAAATATTTTGCGAGAGAAGTAGTGAAATATTTGGTTTGCTCTTATAACTCGTACTCCCTTATTGTATGAAGTTGCGCGAATGCAATATCTATTACATACATACTTTATTATCTATTTCAAAGATCATAAATATTAGCACAGATGAAATCTTATTATTTTTTTTTAAATGTAGTAAATATATTTTTTGAAATTGATGTTAAACAGTTGATGTATTTAGAGTTATTGTGCGACAGTAGTAGTGTTGACAGTATATATCTTCCTTTTTCAATAAAATATTTAAAACAGGATGAAAATTGTGTTAAAATTAGAAACTTGCACAATGCTTCGTCATCGTTTTATTTCACTCACAAAGTTTAAGCTCCTTAAAGCAAGCGGGCAGATTTTCAATTTTTGCTTTCTCATAGAGGAAGATATCTCAAAATTTGCGTAAGTTACAGCGTGTACAGACATTTCTCAAAAAATTCAAACTTTTATAAAAAAATTAACCCTTTTACCGATTCTCACCAAGTTCAATACCAACCATTCTTTAATGTACATTCCGTACATACATATATACATACATATATACATACATACAGACATTTTTAAAGAATATGATCTTTCGAAGTTTTGAAACTGTTTCTAAACACATTGGCATAGAAAACTGGAAAAAAAATTTTGTCGCAAAAACGAACGATATCATATATAAATCTGAAAATTTATATAATCTAAAAATGAATATCTTTCCCTCAAAATTATTAAAACTAAAATAATTAAAATAAATCTATCCTCATAAGATAATATCTGAGAAACAGATCGCATAGACTCTATTATTGAATAAATTGAATTAGATAATCATCCTATAAAAATTATAATATATCCTCCAATAGATATAAATAAAATTATTAATAATATGGAATAATTTAAAAAATAAATATTAGTAATATAAGAAAATAATATTTACATTATTAATATAATTCTAAGCTTCCTCTATGAGAAAGCAAAATATATAATATAATAAATAAAAATATATAATGTCTTTATATAAAATCGTATTGTTTTACAAAGTAAATCAATTTTATTTAACTTATATTTTGTTGCGCTTAATTTGAGATCAGATAAAACTCCACGTTACATTTTCAAGTAATATTAAGAATTGTGTTCTATCTTTGTTTACAATCTTCAACTTTATCTTTATATCTTTCATCTAATTGTAATTAAGAATGTGGATATAAATTATTAATCAGGTTAATTAAATTTATGCTTACTCTACTTTTCCACGCTATGTATCGTTCATAATCTTCTCTCTCTACTCGTCTTTTAAACCACTCTCAATTAACATTTATGGATGCCATCATCGTTGGCAAAAAGAGTTGGTTGTTAAAGCGCATTCAAAAGCTTTGTATTTTCTGCAAGGAATTTAACAATCTTTAACAAAAAATGCGGAAAGCTTTTTTATACATATATAAAAATTATTATTTAAAATAATATGTCGATGATAAGATAATAACAATGTAAATATATATCATGAATCCTTTTAATTTAGAATATTAAACACATATGCAATATAATATTAATACAGTATAAATATTAAAGTACAATATAAATATATTAAATATAACATTATAAATAACAATTTCACGTATCTAATTTTAGCGTATATCGTATAAATAGAAATTTTAAGATACGAAGCAATATACACGTATGAACGTTAAAGAACATTTTTACCTGACTTTTGATCTGATTTTTTTTTGCTGCATAATTAATTAAATATTATTGTATTTATATGTAATAATAATATGAGAGAGATGCTCGCATGTTGAAAGCTGTTAACGAACTGCGAGAAATAGATGAAACACATTATTGACAAAATATGCATGACCACGTAAATATAAACAAATAACACTTTTTCGCCTGCTCTACAACAAATACAACATATACAAACTTCACTTTTCCTAATTGCTTTATAATACCTGAGAAAAAGCATTAAAACTGTCAAACGTCAATTTTGTTATATCTCCTAAACCAACGGCGCGGCACCCTCCTCCCCCCCCCCCACCCCCCATTTATTTCTTGCGGGGAATTGCTCAGGAAAACGTTCCCTATAACATATTTAAGTAGCGATTAAATCAGAGGTGTGTTACCTTTTATGCAGTTTTATGCTTGTCTTCTTGTTACGTGAATCCGACAGATATCTCCTCGCGACAATTATTAAATATATACAACGTGTTCCGAATTTCTAAAATTTTTTTTCACATCGAGGAGTTTTTTTACATATGTTACTTTTACATATGTAATATATGAATGCAACAAAGTTAATATAGAGATACGACTTTTTTCAGAAAGTCTCGGCGACGCTATGGGTGGCGATGCTGGCGTTAAGGCACTTCAGGAACTTCGTGATAAATACGAAGGGAAACTGACGGTCTCTCTTTACACGGGGACACTTTGCATCGCCGCAATTGCTTCACTAGTCGCTCTAGGTGCTCTATGCTTCACCAATTATCCTGTAAATATTGATAATCTTCTACGGTGTTTTATAACAAATCAAAAAATATCATATTTATTAGCATTTTTTAAACATTATATATTTTTTAATCGTTGATCAAACACATAAACATTATTAAATTGTTATTAAATTATTTAAATTGTCAGTAAAAAAAAATTTGTCTGAAAAAGAAACTTTTGTTTAAATATAATAGACATAACAATAGACATAAATTATTTTTATCCTCCTTTGTAAAAACTCTAAAATAAAAAAGAATTAGAATTTACTATTTAATCTTTATATTATTTAAAATGTTTCAACTTTAATATATCAATAAAATATTCAACATATTGACTTTTAGCTTACTATTCCGTCTTACTATTTTGTAATGAACCATTATTTTCAAAAATCAATGCTCATTCAAAGCAAAATGTTTAAGTTTTCCTAAGTTGAAACATCATTACCTTTCAAGAGTAGAAATTACAAAGTGACGATCGAAGCCGTAATTAATTTTCAATTAAAATTCCATCTAGCGCTCTCTTTGTAACGGATCGATATTGGTTCAAAATGCCTCTCGGCACTGTGCATACGTATTCTTCGCGAATCAGTTAACAAGATGTCTCCCGACATTAAAGGGTATTCGTTAGCAGAAGCTAAGAATTAATATTGATATCGGTGATGCGAAGATAACGCAGAAGCTGTTCAAATCGATGGATTCGCCAAGAATACATAAAGCACCGTGCACTAAGATTGGATTCATAAAAAATTAATGATGTTGATCTTTCCGTATTAGCAATCCGTGAAAAAACGTATAAAGAATATTAATAACGTGATTTATCTCAAATCAAAAAAATTTCTTTTTTATTTTTTCTCTCGACATTAAAAAATGATACATACGAGTATATGAGATCAATCGTAAATAAGACAAATTTATTTCAAGAGATTTGAAGAAATAAAGTTTAACGAAAATTTTAAATTGTAAAAATAATTAAGTTCTGACAGCTAATAGAGAGAAATAGGTTAATAAAACATATCGAAGTAAATAATATCGAAGGTAGTATCATAGAGAGAATTGATCTCGCGTAAAAAATATTTTTCAGAAGCTGTTTCACGTGATCGAGCTTGTATCAACATTGACGACTATGTTCATCGTATCCTTGACACTTTTAGTGATCACACAATTATCCTCGACTATGACCTCCAAACGATCCAGGATTTTAATAGGCTTAACATCCTCCATCATACTTGGTCTAGGAATTCTAATATTAAGCGGAGTCTTGCCCTTGTTTGCCTGCATCCTGTCAATGATCGCCATTCTGCCTAAAATGAGGTGGCAAATACCACTTAACATCGGCTGTATCCTGGCTCTCGCGCATATTTTGAGAAGATTTAGATTTGAGGATCTCTCAAACTATTATAATGTAATTCAGGTAAATGTAGCTGTTTTTTTTTATAATCTTTTTTTTAAATCAATCTATTATATATTATAAAGAATATAAGAAATCATACAATAGGAAATTATTATAAAGGATTTCTGAAAACATGCTTTAATTAATAAAATCATATTATTAGACACATATTTATATCGCGAAAATTAATATTTATATAAAACTTTAAAAAAACGCATTGTGATGTTACACTGCAGCAAACGATTTATATATTCTGGAATTTATTAGAAACAGAAGTTTTTAAGAATATGCTTTAATCGATATACATATATTAGCCATTTTGGAGAAACATTTTTTTCGACAGATTGTTGTGGAGATCGTGTTTCTCCTGGCTGCTATTCTCGCAGGTATGTATTATAGGATTTTGACGACGGCAGCCCATAGAAAAACTTTCTCAGGCACGAAGACGGTGATCGAGTCGCGAATTAAGTTAGAATGCGAGAGAGAGCAACAGGAGCAATTATTGCTGAGCGTTATTCCTGCTTACATCGCGGCAGAGGTGAGCTATAAAAATATATCGCGCGAAATTATTTTCCGTGAATCCAATTAAAATCTAGATTACAATTTATTACGGAAGCACAAGCGATGAGTTCTTCACTGTGCGTGCCGTGGAGATATATTTATGTATAAAAACTTTTTGTTACGCGATTATCAATCGATTAATGTTTAATTAAATTTTTATTTATGATATATTTTTAACTTTTGATTATATGTATGCGTCAATTACAAGAAATTAATTCAATGAAATCTTTTAAGAAATGAAATTTGCAAGTGCTTGCATCTCTAGAAGCAAATAGTTTCTCTAATGTAGAAGAAGTAAGAATTAATTTCTAAACGTAATTGTCTCTTTATCGTACTTTACGTATATGACGATCTGTGCACGATCATCTGATATAGATTGGTTTAAGACAGATATCGCTCTGTAATAAAAATCAATTTTTGCGAGAAGTTCTTCGGTAGAAGTAATTAAAGATCGATGTAAAAGTTATCTCTGCGAAATTAGATTGGTAAGGATCTCGTTTGAAATGAGAGACAGATAAAATATATAGTTTAAAACATTTATGAAAGTTTTATGTCCCGTAAAGTTATTTACGGGACGCGCGGATAGGAACGATCAATCGAAAGGTCTTCATAGTCGTGTTAATTACATCTCTGAGAAGAGACACGTCCATCCGCGCACGGAAGAGCTCGAGAGTATATGTATGGTATAATGTTAGATAATATATACATATACATCGGGAACCGTTTGCAAACGCGTGATAGTATCTATCGTTAGAATCTAACGAATGTTTATACAAATACTCAATAAGATCCTTTATGCAATACTACAGATTCTTTACTCAATGAGAGCCTTTCCGTTACAGCGACATCGAACTTTGCACGTTTTCAGTTTTAGATATACATATATGATCTTTGTTATATGTATACCACATATTGCTATAATACACATAATTATACAAGTCTATAGTATAATTAGACAGATTTGTGTTAGCAGTTCTATATATCTACAATTATTTATAAAATTTTTATAGAAAAACATTGAAAAATAACTAGACGAAGAGATTATTTTCTATTAATATATTTTACACTATTTTTTAGTAATATTTCTTTACTCTTGCAACTTACCATATAAAAAATACTATTAAAGAATCGATTACTTTTAATAGTACTTACAATGCGAAGCGGATTTGTTTATTGAAATTGATTGCAATTCAGATTCCGGTTGTTTTCGAATGCAAGCGTTATTATGCGAACCATATAACGATATCAATGTGCGACATGAATAATTTACGACTTTGAATGAATGATTGTGTGTTTATCTGCAAATCGAAAACTATTGACATACACAATATTTTGTCGATGCGAGATTGCATAATGCACAAATTTTTAATTTGTATAAATGTTCAATACCTCTCTCTCTCTCTCTCTCTCTCATAAGAATATATAAACATAATATTTAAATATAATGAGAGTCAAGTTAATTATTACAAAGCTTTTACGTAACGAGACTTATCTTTATAGAAAACCACAATATACATATATAGATAATGTTTTTATTGAAAAAAATATTAGTACATTATAATATATTTTATTATAGGTAAAAAGAAGTATAATGCTGAAAATGGCGGATGCTTGTCAGGAAGCTAATAAGCATAAACAAACCACGTTCCAAGAGATGTATGTACAGCGACATAATAATGTTAGGTACGTCATTAAAATTTATAGTTCATCTCTTCGATCGTAATCTGATCGAGGAAACGGATTTCTATTTTTTACGAACGATATTTTTTTTAATTGATATAATCCAAAAATTCATTCTCCTCTATACAAATTCTAAATAAATAAATATGCAAATAAATTATAATATAATTTTGTTTCTGCAAGAGAACCAACATTTAAATCTTAAATGTTCCTTGATATCTTTACTATAAGAATATTCATACACAAATT
Source organism: Polyergus mexicanus (assembly GCF_030449975.1). NCBI lineage: Eukaryota > Metazoa > Arthropoda > Insecta > Hymenoptera > Formicidae > Polyergus > Polyergus mexicanus. Next base: position 9,091,345 of record NW_027223331.1, read on the forward strand.
TCATTCATACAAATATTCGTTCGAATCGATCTGCAACGAAAAGGGTAACGTTAAAAATAATGTGAAGTATTTCGCACAAGGTCAAGAAAGAAATAATTTAATTAGTGTTTTTAAAAGAGAGACGTATATATGTAGTTCTCTTGATAATTATATAGATCAAAGATAATAAAAAATATCGATTACATCGAATTAAACGCACGCAATATATGTCGCATATTGCTTTTGATCGCTCCTCCTTTTATGCCTCAATTCAGCGATGTCTGAATTTAAATCACGAGCGCGCGCGATTGTGCAGCATTCAATCTAATTCGTGTGCACTTCAAATGATCGATCAAAGGCAAATTTTTTCTCAATAAGCGCTTCTTGCTTTAAAATATATTTTTCGAATGCTTCTAAGATTAGTGACATAATGTAAAATGCACGATATTGAAAATATAAAATTTCATTTGTTTCTCTAAAATACTTTCTTGCAAGAAATTTTAGATAGAAGTACATTACTTTCTATTTATACAAATTCAAGTTTAATCTTTACATTAATATTCTTCGATTACATTATATTTCTTCACAAAGTGTTAAATAATTTATTAAACATATTTCCTCTTTCTTTTTTGTTTTTGCAAGAAAAGATACATAATATAAACTATTAGACTTAAATTATAAATATATTTATAAAAAAATGATAGTAAAATCATACATTTATATTTTAAATATCTTATATTTTGGAAAAATTTATAAGACACAAGAGATATAATTTTTTAGAAAACATAATATCTTTCTTGTGTAGTATTCTCTATGCGGATATCGTCAACTTTACACCTCTATCAGAGCAGCTTTCAGCTTCCGATCTCGTAAAGACTCTTAATGAACTCTTTGGCAGATTTGATCAAATAGCACAGGTAAGAGCGAACTAAGTCTAAATTAAATTAACTTATTTTATATTCAATCAAGTTTACTAACTTTACATTGGAACTAACTAAGGATCCATTAATGCAGAACAAATAAAATTCTGAAACCTGAATTTTTAATGGATTGTATATTGCGTAGCGTTATATATTGTTGTAAAAACACACATCCTAAAGAAAACACTACAAATATATTTCACATAATATAAGGGGAAATAATACGGAAGCATAGAGAGAAATGAAAGAGAATGGAAAATCAAAAAGAGAATATCCACAATGCATTTTAAAATTTGCAGTGATAGAATCCTGTAGAAATGATAGATCAGTTGGGTTAAAACATAATAAACGATATAACATGATGTATATCCTGACGGAGGTTGTACTTTTATGACAAATACTGAATGTTCAATCAAACTGTGTATGATAGAGTGATGAAGATAAAAAGTTTCTCTTTTACATATTTGTTGACTCTCACTCCCAAAAATGCAATTTGCTTGCGCTAACGGCTATCTTTTATTTTTATTTTTTCAAACTAAAATTTTATCTACATAAAAAATTAAATATGTAGAGTATAACAATGTAATAGCAAATAAAATATACTTAATAATAAATATAAAAATTAAAGATAAATTTTTATAATACCATGTTTCCTAGTTTTAATGAAAAACGACGATTTATTAACATGTAAAACTTTATTAGGATCATACATAAAAAATTAAATATGAAAGTGGAATTCCGCATTTTAATGAAATAATTTAACTCTAATAAAAATGCTTAAAAAATGTACTTTTATGCCGTTCTATAGATTCTCCGCAAAAACTATTTAAACAGATGCTTAGACTGATAAATCTACAATCTAATAAAGCTATGAGAGAAGACAAAATGTATGGTTGTATTGCGTACTTCTCTTTCATAATCGAATGCCGCTCGTATTCTTTCTCTCGGCAAAGAAAAAACATGGATTTTCACGTCATGCTACATTAACGCGAGAGATTGTTTTCTGAACGACAATGAAACATGATAGTAAACAATATTCTCGAATTTTTGGGAAAGCAATGCTTTATTAGCACATCAAAAAAAAATTTATTGAGGTAAAAAAGAATATCTTTGCACTCTTAAAGAAACTGCAACTTTTTCATTTGGAGAAATACGTAAAGCATTTTTACCCAAAAATACAGATCATTTGAAAAAATGATATTTACTAATTATTTCCATAATATTTTGTAAGCTTACAGCTTGGTTATTAGTTCTTTATTTTATTTATTACTTTCCATCGTCTATTGCAGAATTTTAAAAACTATTTGCTGAGTCAAAACTGTGAACGTAACGCGTAAACACACAACTCGATAAATCGATAAAAGCTAATATTGATGAATAAATATACAACACGCAATTTCTGGCGTTGAAGAGATTGCATCCGCAATCGAGCGGACTTTTAAAATCAAGTTTTATTTATTTTTCAATTCTTTCCCACGACCGTAATATTGTCGTTATCAATCAATGACGTTATCAATCAAGCAAGTTTTAGTATAATTATTCATAAAGCTGAACGTTTTTGATCGGAGAGCTAGCTAGCTGGGAGCGTAGCTAGCGAAACGAGAGTTAGCTGGTTAATGTAAGAACTTGCTAAATCTCGCACAAACACACTGTAGGTCCACGTGTCACGTTACCAACGCCCAAGGCCTCTTGCTCTTTACGGGATCGCATAACTTGCTTTTATAGTAGCCGGAAGGCGTCACACCCGAGCACGGCATAAAGCGGTACACGCTGATCCAACGCAGACACACTTTCCTTCATTTCCGAGCTTGCGTCATTTCGCGCTGACCGAGCAAAAAGATCGAACAACTAATACGTGCGATTTGAGTCGTTTTAGATTTGATTGTCTCGAATAACTATTTTTCCGATTTGTTGTTGCTTTTGCGACAAAAATTGCGGTTTTGATAAGATTTTGTGAAGATAAATGTTACCGCATATTAGAGAGAGAGCGTAAACAATGGAGTTAATTTTGATACAAGTTAATTTTCTAATAAAGCTAAGATTAATAAAAATTATATTTTAAATTCTGATTTTTAGTCGAATTGTTTATAAAATATTTAATACAAAAATTTTGATGTTTTTAAACGCAGATTTTACAATGCTGTTTGAAAGAAATAAGAAAATTTGACTTCCTGCCAAACTTGGACTTTATTATACTCTATAAAAGCTGAGAATATCGAATTTTTAATTAAACAATCAATTTTATCCAGTTTCCAAGAATATTCACAGTTCTTTAGAGATGCGTCATTAAACTTTTCATACGTAAAATTTTTACCAATTTCTGCAATTTCCAATTATCGAATATTGGAGTTGTTAGGCGTACTTGTAAAAAAGATTAAATGTCCGATATATTGCGATCGAATATCTTCGTGAAATATTAACAAATCCGTGTTTAATTGTTTATTATAATTGCGCGCGAGTAAAGAACGGACTTCCAGATGTTCATCGCGTAATAACGATGAAAATGTGGCAAAGGCATGCGGATCGATGATGGAATTATGCTATAGATAAATTCCGCGCCTAAGAGAATCTCACTATATATGTTTGCGTTGTATTAGTCACGGCTGTTTTCGAAAGATCGTGGTTATTTCTATAATTTTTTGATCGATAATTTTTTGAAGATCACGATGACAAAATTTTTCGGATTCAATTTCCTACGTCTTGCCGGCTAAACTGGAATTTATCGGCGCTGATTTCAGACTCGGATACATTCAACGTAATCTTTTGCAGCTCGTAACTTCTCGTTTCTTGAATTGTCGTGTAATTGCCCACTTTCAGCAATAAATCGCAATTTGCGAGCAACAAATTATTTCACGATGTAGAAATTAATCTCGTTAGAAAAACAGTCAAATTTTCGAATAAAGTTATGTATTAAAATATTGGAATTTTGTCAATTATTTATTCAAGAAAATAAATGCAAAAAGAAATAAATATAAAAAATAATCTCTTTAAATCTTTATAACCAGAAAAAATAAAATTAATAAAAAAGAAGAAATTGTTTTTCAAAATTATTTTTAATTTTTATGTGTTCGCATTTTATATTAGAATTTTAAAAAAACTTACTTGTACATTTGACATTTACAATTGAATCTAACATTTACATTGAAATAACACATGTCAATTTTAAAAGAATTAAATAAGAAACTGTGTCGAACAAATCAATAATAAAGAAAAAATTATCAAAATTGAAATCACCATTCTAAATTTTTATTGTAAACATACTTTTGAAAAAAAAGAAAAAAATTTATTTGCGGCATATTTTTCGTGAGGCTAAACGAGTTTTACGATCGCGTAAGTCTATATATTGGTACTTTAAACATCGTTTCAAATGAATAATCAAATTCAACTGAAAAAACGCTATTCTTCCAAAATAACTATCTTTCTCCGCAGTATTAAACAATATTATCGTTCAATTACCATCAAATATTGACCATCATAAAATTCCAAATATTTGCTGCATTCGTAATTTACATAATATTAAATAATAATAATAAAACACGTATTTACGTACGATGAAGGGAATCAGAGATGAAAGATATCTAGAAGCTGTTTTACATTCTTTTTCTTCTGCTTTCTTTTCAACATAGCGATGGTGAGAAATAATAATGTGTCTCGCAATTTGTATAATGATCGTAGCAATTCTTTCGAGTTTTCTTTAGATAACGTTTTATTAAATTTCATGGTTGACAAAATTAGACTGAATAAAAAGTCAGGTAAATATAAACGAATAAAACAGCGATGCGGAAAATGGAAAAGAAAAATCTTAATCGAGAAATAATCCTTGTTGAAAATTTCTTAGCTTCAAATCGATTATACAGATATATACACATATATGTATAATATTGGATAATATTAGAAACGAAAAACCTTTCGAAATTTTTTCTTATAATTTTATATTAATTCCATATTACTAATATCTATTGTAACAAAATTGTAAATAACTTTGCAACATATTATCACGCGATAAATTTTGTTCAATTCCGCATCTTTTAATATAGATTTAAACATATTCTACGATATCTCCTCGAATTGGATTGTAATATTGTATAAATACATAATATATAATATTAGATTTGAACTGAAATCTTTCTGAATTTTATATAATTATACATAATATATAATATTAAATTTGAACTAAAATTTTTCTAATTTTTATCTTTAATATCATCTTAGATGATGAAAACAGATCTCTTTTTAGATCGAACCCTTATGGATATTAGACAATTCTGTCGAGAGAACATGGGATATTCATCTCGCGACACACCGAGCAACGATGTCGCAGATGGAAAAATTTTATTCCATTTATATGGATGAAATTTATATGCGGGGCTATCGCGGCTTCATCGGGAATGCTTCTGTTCATTTTCCGTCTTTTGCGAGTGTATTTACCTACCTACGCAAGCAAATCATCGCAGGGATATTCCAAGTCCATTTTCGATAAAAAAAAAGAGAATAACCGTCCTCTGGACGAATAGACTCTCTCAAAGAGACAATTAATTAACAAATTCTACAATCGACACATTTTCACAATGAATAGCATTTACGGTGAAAATGAACATTTGTAACGAAACACGGATTTGCGATAGAATCATAAAATTTGTAGCAGTTAATAATATAAATTACTGCACTCTTATGGCTTTTTAATTTACACAAAGCGTTAATTGAATTGACAATGGAATGTTAATTAAACAGATGTTATAATTAATAAAAACCAACAATTATATAAAGAAAAATTTATAAATTATTTCGAAACATTTATATACAGAGTGATTCAGAAATATATCGACGGACTTTCAGAGCCCCCGATAGGGCACCAAAAGAATCATTTTTTGCAAATGAACCTAGAGTCGGAAACGTGTCGTTACATCGCTATGACAGACAGAGTGTTCGAAAAAGGTCAGAAATAACTCGAAATATCTCAAAAAATATAAGTTTTATAAGAAACTGTTTTAGACAAAAGTTGTAGGGTGTAAAAAGATCTATTTACTGACCTTATGAGTTTGACCTTGGGTGACGTTGCCAAGATCAGGTCAAGATTGCCTTAGGTAAGATCGGTGGCCGATCCAGCCAATAAAGGCAACCTCTCGGCCTGACCTTAGCGACGCCACCCAACTCAAACTCATAAGGTCAGTAAATAGATCTTTTTACACCAAACTTTTGTCTAAAACAGTTTTTTATAAAACTTATATTTTTTGAGACATTTCGAGATATTTCTAACCTTTTTTTATTTAATATTTTAATATATATATATATATATATATATATATATATATATATATATATATATACCATATATATGCATATAATTTTTGGACATATTAAATAATAAGTTGATTTGCGATTTTTAGGACAATCAATGCATGAGAATCAAGATTTTGGGCGATTGTTACTATTGTGTCTCCGGGCTTCCGGTGTCCCGTCCAAATCATGCTTACAATTGCGTAAACATGGGACTGCAAATGATTGATGCTATCAGGTAAGGAGTGAAATAAAATACAGCAGAGAATTACAGCATGTTACTAACGAGCGATAGCTCGTTACGTATGCTTTCCTCTGCCAATTTTTTTAAATTGTAGCCCAAAGCGAAATAATGAAAAAAAATGGAAAATAATTGGTACGTTATTTCCTTATAGAAGAAGAAATTACAAAATTTTTTCTATGAAGAATACATGAACCGTTACAATGTTACATCGATGTAGCGTTCTTCTTTCTTCATATTTCTCTCATAAGAGAATATTATATAATACGGCAAATAATTGTTAAACAAGAAAAAATTTTTAATTTGTAATTATTTTTGTTATTAAATTATATGTTATTAATTATTACAATAGCTTCAAATTTTGAGAAAAAAAATGTATTTAATAATTTCTTAATTTTTTAATTATTTTTCGGCAAATGTTATGCGCATATAGTATATATATTAGTGAAATGAAGCTCTGATATCCAAGTATAATGCGGAAGAAAGGGCTTATATTGAGAGCTTAGCGCCGTAATCATTGCGCGATTATAGTTTGTTTGAAATGTTTATTCAGTTTATTGTACGTTTCGGTCCGAGGGTTTACAATTACGATTAACAATATGTTATACATGGATCAATTCTTACAATTAAAAATGCAAATAATTTTAAAACGTACGTGGTATGCGTATGTTGTTGGTACCGAGCAATATATATATTTACAAAGAATATTTAATTTTATTACTGAAACAAAATAATGAAACAATTAAATTTTATAATGTACAATATATAATATTTATTCTCAAAATTTAGAATAATTTTCTGACATCATCACTTTCGTAAGAAAAGACTTAAAACATTAAACAATAGAACATTATATCCTGGACGGTTATCGACGGGTAATCTTTTCGCTATAGATTTTAAGCTTAATTAGATTTCAGCTAATTCTCATCCCAAATCTATATGGAATCTATCGTTTTTCTATTGTAAGCATTAGATAAAAATTCTTGTAACAATTAGATTTTAAACACAGAAAAGAGCGGGAGACTTAAACTTTTGTTTATCTTGAATATTTCTGAACGTGATTTGCGTATTAAATAAACAAAACTTGTGTTCGGGGTTCGGGTAATCGTCAAATTCAATGGGAATAGTGAGCGTGATAAGTACTCGCGTAAGTGCAAGACGGATCGATATTCGCGAATTAGATCTCTTCGCACGTAGGTTTGTACGCGAGGCCACCGGCTTCAACGTCGACATGAGGATAGGGATTCACACGGGGAATGTACTATGCGGAGTTCTAGGACTGCGAAAATGGCAATTTGACGTATGGAGTGACGACGTGACCTTGGCAAATCATATGGAGAGCGGCGGTCTACCTGGGTAAGACGATTCATCGCTATCGCAAAGACTTCTCGACTTGTATTATTTTCGACTTATATTATTCCTCGGTAGATTTATACATAATGCTACATATATATATATATATATATATAAGATAGATACTTAACATTATTAGGAATATTTTTCTGAAACGATATTGAAAATGGAGTTTCTTAATCAGAAGTTGTTCATTGTTGGAAAAAACCCATAATAATTGTATAATAATTTATAACAACGTTTTCTTTCACAAATTAATGATCGATTATTGTGTATAAATATTGTATAATTACAAAGCAATTATTTATCTAGATTATGTGTGTGTGCTAAAACCAAAAATTTTCAATCTTAAGGAGAGTTCATATAACGAAAGCTACTCTATTACAATTGGGCGATCGATTTGAGGTCGAGCCAGGCAATGGAGGATCTCGGGAAAGTTATCTCGCTCAACACAAAATAGAAACTTTTCTTATCGTGCCACCCAAGGTAAGTGAGAATTCATCATCGCTTAAAATATGTATGCTATTGAATACCTTAATTTTTTCTCATCATTGATATAATACTTCGTAATTTATAATTAAAAATATTTTTTAAATCTTGCTACGTTTAATCCTCTACTTTACTACTAAAAACAGCAATGCTGAAATAAGAATATAAACACGATCTATCCTCATTTATTTGCCATAGCACTATGTACATTATCCTCGTCGATGCGAACTAATTAATGACATTAAAGGCGGAAATTGAATTACAGGCGATTTATACTGCAGCAGTACTACTATAATTTAAATTGTAAGATAGTAAATGCTTTTTGCGTGGAATAAATCTAGATTGAACTAATTATAAATAGATGTTTTAGTATTAATTTAAAATATTTATATACTTTTTTTGATTTGTCATATAAAATTATTACAAAAATTATATAGCTTAAATCAATCTTTTCTAAAATAATTTTCATATAAAATTGCAACAGAAAATTTTCATATAATTCAATATATCTGTCAATATAGTTTCTATAATATTATTAGAATTCTACATTTAATATAAAATAACGTTAAAACTTCAACTCTCGCGAAAAGTAATGCCATTCATTTCTCGATCGAAATGCAAAAATATCCGCGAGAATTATCTCATTAAACAAACGTACGATTTCCAGATGATTTTCTTTGTAAGAATGAACAGAAAATTTGCGGACACCAGCGAATAATCCATCAAAGTGACGGCAAAGTTCATTCGTGAAGCAGAAAAATCAAGTAAATTGCCGCATCTTATTTCTATATGAACGAAGTTTGGATCGTAATACTTCGTTTATCGCCTCGATGAATATACCGGCGTTAACTCGTTAAAAACTTGCTTAAAAGTTCGCTAGATTCATCCGTGGATTTATTCATGTTTTTTCCGGTATTCATGCTTTAACCAAGGATATTTCATATTCCATTCTTCTGGACAAGCTTTGCATAGATTTAAATCTTCCCTACAAAGTACAAGAACGTCTTTGAGAAATTTTTCTTTATAATAATTAAAATATTATTGTATAACGTATAACTACATTTATATTATTTTTACGTGTAAAGACACGCATTTGTTAATTGCAAGAATGATTAGGTCCTATTATTTGAAATTCATTCGTCATATCTTGCAGTAAAATAATCTTTTAATAAAATATTCTTTTAATAAAATACATCCCGATAAATGATTCTTTTGTAAAAATAAAAATTTAATATTTTTAAAATATTTTTAAAATTATATCTATACATATATATACATATCTATACATATATATATATATATATATATATATATTTTTTTTTTTTTTTTTACGCAATTGCGCTTTAAATGCAAATAGAATGCAACATATTGTTTTCTAGTACAAAGAAGATACAAATTTGCTGATAATACTTGCTTTGTATAGAAAAATCGAGAGGAAAATGGAATGGAAAATGGTAGAAATCGCATACATGGATCTGGATCAATACCTTCCAGGTGTGTTCCGTTTTACAATTCTATTTAATTCCATCCTGATTGAAACCATAGTTTATGCAAAAGTATCAACATTATAAAAATGATATCGCAAAGCTAAAAGCTTTTTTTTTATTGATATTACATTGTGTGGCTGGACATATAGACGGAAAACTGCAATATACTCATTTTTTTTTTTTTTTTGTATTTATAATATACACGTATTATCTATAAAATATACGTATTATTAAAAAAAAAAAAATTCTACCGGTATTATTTTAATATAGCACAAATATATTATTACAGTTAAATATTTTGTATAATTATAAAGAGTAAATAAAAAAATATAATATTATTTAACATTATATTTAAAATTGATTAATGTGTATATATCATATATTTTATAATAGATCGAGACCTAGTAGCAAAATGACAAAATATGTGGAATGTTGGGGTGCGGACAAGCCTTTCGCCAATATAGGAGAAGCAACGTTAGCAAAAAATATTGGTCTAACAGTAAGCTATCTCATTTATTGTTTGTATAAATAGTTTTAATAAAGTAATTAAAAAATGCGCCGCTTTTTTTTCTCGACAGAGTATCGCAATGATTGAATCGAATTTATTGGCGAACAATGCTAGCTGCTTTGACACGCAGTGAGTTATACATATTTTAATAGATTTATGTTTTATGTCAATATCGAATCAACAGACATTAAGATCGTTAATTTGATATCGCGTACAATACACGTTGATTTTAATGATTCAAATTAATGGCTAAATTTAATGATTTTCAAAATAACAATTATTTCCCTGCATTATGTCACTCTTCTGTTCTCTTCGTTATGTGCACACATGTACAATAATTATTATTGATTTACTTTAATATAATCCTTTTCAAATAGAAATATGATTTTGATGCAACAAATAAGAGAATTATGCTGTTAATAAAACTAAATCAACTGTATAACTTGTGCAATAAATAAAAACGTATTTTTTTATAATTTTCTGCACTACATAGACAATGGTGCGGTGGAAGCGAGGGGATGTCGCCTTTTACTTATTGGTTTAAAGACAAAAATCAGGAGCAGCTTTATCGAGAACAGAAGGATGAGCAATATCCTTGGTACGTCATGGCATCCAACGTGGTTTACATGATCATGTTCTGCATCCAGATCATTTATCTACCAAGGCGAGTTCCTGTAACAAACTAATCGAATGTTTAATACTCGCATCAACTTTACGGGAATATTATCCTAACGATATAACGTTAAAATTTATAAAACCAATATATCTGTGAACCTCTACAAAATAAAATTACATTGTCAGTTGTATCATATTTTTAACAATTTTTACTTTTTTGAAACTATATAATAAAACAAGACTATTAATATATAAATATATTGTTGGAAATACTTATTTTAAGTAATCTACTTTTATTTATTTAACTCAATTAAATAAACTTGAACCTTAATGATAAGTTTTCACACATAATGCTAAATTATCAATTTAATTATCTCTATTAATCTCTATTATATATGTTGAATTCTTTTATCGATATAAGTGACATCTAAATAATTAAAAAAAACATATTTACTAAATATTTTGAAAATTTTTCAACTTTCTCTTTTATTTACAGAAGCATCGCGGTTTATGGTTGCTTTGCAGCTGGTTTAGCATCCCTAATTATATTTGCCGCAATTTCGTGGTTCAATGGAAAAATCGACACTAGCAATGGCAAAGAAACAAGTCGCATCGCACTTAGCCGTGGTATCAGAATAACGGTGTACTTAATAACGGCTCTACTAGCTATCGCGTCATCAGTCATTAGTCTGGTCGAAGTCGATCAGACTGCTGGATATATCGTGCCAGTGCGTATGCATAAAAATAATAAAATAGTAAAATATAATAGTAAAAAGAGATAAAATTGTAGCACGTACTAAATATTCTTTTACGTGTCTAAACAATTTATTACATTTAAAGTTTAATAATTAATACCGCATTAATATTAACATCGAAAATTAAAGCATTAAAATTTTGCAAATACAAATTTGATGAATAAATCGTATTTCTTATTGATAATAAGTTGGGAAAGTAACACAACATTTCAACAATATATATATATATATATATATATATATATATATATATATATATATATATATATATTATCATTTATTATAATCACACTTTTCAATTAAATTCTATTCAATTCTATTAATTATCTATTTATATGTTTATCTCATAAAAAAATTATTTTTTGTTCCATTAATTTTAACTTTTCCATTAATTCAAACTTTTAAACAATTCTGTTTATTATTTGCCAATTGAAAATTGTATTACTCGTTATTTATCTTTTTTTTTTTTTTTTATTAACATGAGATTTTATCTCGAAGCACTCTTATATGCTTACTTTCTATATTTTGCTCATTAGATAATATTTCCAGCTGTACGTGTATTCCTCGGCAATAGCGTTGGTGATTGGTTGGACCCACTTGAGAGTTGGTTTCTTGTTGAAGCTGAATGTAATGCTTCTATCCATTGTCGTAATACTCGTAATCTTCTCTCAAGCACCAGTCATCCAGCTGTATTATGAGAGTTTTGATACCAAGTGAGTGATACGACGTTCCCGAGACTCGAACAACGTGTATTATAAATTGCGAACTCGCTGAAAAGCACTCTGTTATCGCGAGCAACGTTCCCGCAGGTTTTACGGCATTCATTATCTAATGCAAGTAGGATATCTACTGGCGCTCATCAGTCTTATACTTCACATTCTCGATCGGCAAGTGGAATACACATCCAGAACAGATATCCTATGGAAGAGTAAGCTGAGAGTCGAGCAGGATGAGGTGGAGACAATGAGGGGCATTAATAAGATTCTCCTGGAGAACATATTGCCGGCTCACGTAGCCGATCATTTTTTAGCCACGAGGGCTACTCAAGTGAGTTCTAGAAAAACTTTTGTCTTTTATTTTATTATTTTTATCGTAATATCTAAAGGATTAATATTATTTTTTATCACGAATCATTCATTGGATTAATAGAAAATTATTTAATCAAGTTAATTTATATATTTATACATCTGAAACATTGGAATTTACATACATACTTTGTGATAAATATCACATACATATCACAATAAAATATGTTTATACTAATAAAAAAAAACACAGACAAATTAATTATTATTTTTCGTTCTCTACACATATTTATTAATAATATTTTTCACATATGCTCTTTTCATTATAAATTGTACTTTTAGTAAATTAACAATTATTTACTAAGATTGGATAATATTCACACTATTAATTATTATTCAGTTCATTATTTCCAGCAAAATTGTTTTCTCAGACTTATATTAGATAATTTATTATCTGATCTAAATAATAAATGTATATAGCGATGCTAGAATAAAGAACAATCATCACACAGCCTTAAATTAACAGGAGCTCTATCATGAGAGATACAGCAGTATTGCTGTAATGTTTGCGTCGATTCCAAATTATAAGGAATTCTACGACGAGACCGACATAAACAAGCAAGGCCTTGAATGTCTGCGTTTACTCAATGAGATCATCTGCGATTTCGACAAACTCTTACTCAAACCGAAATTCTCAGGGATCGAAAAGATCAAGACAATAGGTAGTACTTACATGCTGGCGTCTGGCCTAAGTCCGGGAAAGGAGGACAGTGATAGCAAAGTAAGAGTTTAAGATTAAAATCTCAGAACTGATATAGCTTTTTATGAAATCTCTTTGATCCGTTTATAAAAATTTATAATTATCAATTTATATATTTATTGTTTTTATCTGAATCTAAGTTTTAAAAAAATCATTTAAATAAAACATTTACACACGAATGTATAAAATAATTTGTTTTATATCTTGATGAACAATTTAAAATAATATTATCCATATTATATATTTCATACAGGACTTAGTAAAGCAACAAGATCACAACGTAATCGTTCTCGTCGAGTTTGCCATTGCGCTTATGACGATCCTGGATCAGATCAATAGAGATTCTTTCCAGAGATTCAAATTGAGAATGGGTAAGTATTTTGAAAATTATTATAGCAACGAAAGAACAATTAATTTATTAGCATTAAAATATTATTATTACATTTTTCATTATGATAAAAAGAAAAATTTTTTTAATAAAAGAAACAATCCGTAAAGAATTAGAGAATGTTTATTTTTAAATTATATTTATTAATATAATTTATCAATAATTCTCTTCGGCTTTGCAAAATATAAATAACAATCAAATATTTTTTGTTGTAGGCTTAAATCACGGCCCGGTGATAGCGGGCGTCGTGGGTGCTCAGAAGCCGCAGTACGATATTTGGGGAAACACGGTAAATGTAGCTTCGAGAATGGACAGTTGCGGTGAGATGGACAAACTTCAAGTCACCGAGGACACTGCCAAGATCCTCATCGATGCCGGGTACGAACTCATTTGCCGAGGACCGACGTATGTGAAGGGCAAGGGAACTCTCATTACGTATTTCGTGAAAACGCCCTTTGATGACAAGGAGAAAAATGATTAAACTGAATCGCATAAATTGTTGAAACGTTCAAATCAAATTTAATTGCTCGCGAGAACAAGCAAGATTTTTTCCATGATATTACGATCTCTATGAACAAACGTCAAAATTGCAGAAAGTAGAGTTCTACTTATACATTTGAGCGTATAATATATGAAAAAGATATAAAAAACAAACAATTCCCAAATTTTAACAATCTGTCTGTTAATATGAAATATGGATGTTAGGTTTATTCGTTTAACTTTTAACTCGTAAATAATATTCTATCTCCTTGCGTGAAAAAAAGGGAAAAACTAATATGAAAGAAGTTATATTTGTTAGAAATCTGCTATAATAATCCGATCAATTACCATATCCAAGAATATTGATATCGTCTCTGTTGTTTAAAAAATGAATAATCGGCACGATACGAATGCGAATATGTATATTCGCGATTCTTATCCTCTCGATGTTTTCTTCCTGCACTTAATCGAACAAAGAAAATGGCGAAAGAGTAATTATATTGTGTTCTGAAAATAGTTTTATGTTATTAAGAACGAGACATGATCTCTCATACATATATCTTGCAAGATACTTCACAGAATCGTTACAAATAAATTTCCAGCGTCAACTCAATTCAATTTTCAATTTATAATCGATGATCATAAGCAATGTTACGTACTTGCAAATAGAGATTATTTATACAATATGTACATATATATATATACCATATATATATATATATATATATATATATATATATATATATATATATATATATATCGTAGCTGTCAAAATGAATTAATCATAAATACATATATATATATATATATATATATATATATACCTATATATTTATGATTAATTCATTTTGACAGCTGCGACATACGTAGATGATATTGAATAAACACACAATTTCATCTTTCTATTGAGAGAAACAACGAGAACTCAATCATCCTGATATATGATCGATATACGAGATTGCTTTATACGGCTGGCATTTTTTGCTTTTCAGTTCGAAGATGTTGTGAATTATATGAATAAAGATACGACGATAAAATTTGTTCTAATTATAGCGTTATTAATTCTTATAGAATGAGATATATGAATTCTATTTGATATATACATAGAATATTATCGCGAATCAATCCTCATGATATAATTTATAAATTATTCGATTGTTTTAAATATTTAAATATGGATATATTGAATGATGAAAAGTCCAGATTTCAGAAAAAAATATTTTTCTTTGATAAAAATTTTACTTTTACGCTTTTGTAATTTATGTATTCATTGCAATCGATTGCAATCGATAACACAAAATCAAATTCAGATTAGAACCATCGACGTCAATCAAATTTTTACAAGAAAGAAACAAAATGACAAGGTCAAAATAGCTGTGGTGATTTATTTTAACATAAAATACACGTATATATGTATTAGGCGCGTAGAAATGTAAATCTTCGCTGCCTAGAATTTATGCGTAGCACGAGCCTTGGTTTTGCAAGCACCATTCAGGTTCCAAGCTGTCCGCGTCGATTCCACGTTCGACGAGTCTCTCGCGTTGCCTCAACATTCTCTGCTCGGCGTGATGCCAGCTGGAATCCGGCTCACTCCACAATCTCTCGGCCATTGCGGCTGATCTCGGCCACAATCTCGAGTCAGTGGATGTGCTATCCGCCTGTTCGGTCCAAAGTGCAGCTTCTCCACCTACACGTATTAGACTATTAGATTATCAGACCATCGATTATTTGCAACTACTCGCGATATTAATATTATAAAGATAAAGTAAATAAAAAAATTTTATTTTAAATTCATATTCGATAAATCTGATCTGCATATTATTTTTAAATGTATTTTTCTTGTTACAAGTATTATAATATTATACATTTTTATACATATAGAAAACAATAATTATTCAGTACGATCTTATATAACATTTTATCTCATAACATATAAATTCATAGCAATGCTGATAAAGTTTGAACAATGATTTTACCTAGAATAAGATGCTTCTTGTTCTCATATCCTTGTTTCTTAACCATCTGTAATGGAGAATTATCGTAAATCTTCTGCCAGCCCTTATACGGCGAGCACCAGTTAACACCTTCGCCTACCCAAGCTGCAAATCTATTAAAAAAAAATTAATGCTTAATTTTTTTAAATAATTAATTCGTATTTTTATAGAATACATTTAATACACATAAACCATAATTATATATTATTCATATAATATGTATTATAATTATATATTAATTCATATAATATGTATATATATATAAATAATTATATGTTTTTTAATTATATTAATTATTTAATGCACATTTTTTCAGTAAGTAACATCTACGTATTATACATATATTAAGTTTATCTAAAGATTATTTAAATCGTGCAATACATCAATCAAAAATTTTAAGACTTCAATTCTTTGCAAAAAAATCTCATAAAAAAGAAAAAATATACATCGTTATAATCCATTAATTCTTCTCACCCACAGTCAAGATATAGAGCATCGTAGTTTGAGAAAATAACTTTAAAATCATTGCGCAGCAGTCTCCCAACAGTCGAATCATTGCCAGTTGTCCAAATCTGGATCATATATTTCTTAGGATCGATATGATGAATATTCTCCTCGCTAGTAAGCCCGCTGGTCCATAGGATGGCCGGAATATTCTTACCACCGTTAGCGATCTTCAGTTTCTCCAGAGCTCTCTCCTGGAAGTAGTCCCACAGAAGATAGAAGCTGCTGTCGCTAAGATCCCATCCCTTTTTTAGCATCCAATTGGTGATGATATTCGTGGATCTCCAGCAGTTGATATTCACTTCGTCGCCGCCCATATGGAAGATGTCCGGCTGTCGGAAATCTTCTATCATATCTTTGTAGATTCCCTCGAGGACTTCGTACATCCTCTCGCTAGTAGGATTCAGCTGACCGCACGGCGGCTCCACGCAATAGTTTTTCCAAGGCTCGGCTTTGAAACAAATTGTCGTGTTGTCGCCAACCTTGTATTAAGATGAAGAAAAATAGTAAATTATATTTAATAGAAACGCATCTTTTTTTAATAGAAAATTAAAATTAATTTTAGAAATAATTCCCACATACACACGTACATTTCAAAATACTTTGGCATAAAATTCTTGTAGTAAATCAATTTAAAATGTTTGATATGATCTCTAGGCTGTCTTTATATAGGGTGTTTCCTAATAAGTGGGAAATATTGCAGTGGCGGATTCAGGATACAAAAATAAGAAAAAAAGTCCGTATAAACATATGTCCGATATGACTTTGTTTACAACTTGTTATTTTCTAACAGAGTTAAGATAGCGTACTTGATTCTCGATTTGCTATTTATCTGCAAGATTTGAAGGACTTGAAGTCTTATTAATCTATAAAAAAACATATGTTATTTGTATTGTAAGTATGGTTTGTAGGTATGATTCGTATCTTGTGCTCAGTGAAAGTAAAGTATTCGTATCGTTATACATTAGCGCTATTAACGCGTCTACATTTAAAGTAAAAATTATGGCTTAGTCAAACAATGAAATGGCAAACTGCATCTCATATATGAATTTTCCGATGGTAATGCAATCAGAATTAGACTTTTGTATGCGGAAAAGTTGGAAATATTGGAAAATAAAACAGGCTATAACTCAAAAATAAGATCATATCGGACCTATGTTTATATGAAATATTCGTTCATATGTATCTATAAACTATTTTTCTTATTTTTGTATCCTAAATCCACAACTACGCCACAATACTTCCCACTTATTAGGAAACACCTTGCATATCACACCTTGTATATGTATATATATAATACTGTGTATATTTATTTCATATACACATATATATGTTGCCATTTTATTTTACTTTATGATTTTGTATTAAATGCAATTAATGTATGCATTGCTCTATATTATTATTATTATATACCATATACAATATGATAACGAATGTATGCATTTGATCGAATTTTTAGTAAAATAATTCAAGATTATTTTAAACAACATCTGTGCTTGAACAATATACATGACATTTCTTAATTAACGATTATTTACTCAAATACAAATGTTAACTCTCAAGCAGACTTTAATCTGTGATGACAATTAGTCGACAGTTAAGATACGAACGAGTAAGAAGAATTGATGCAATCTGCAAGAAAAGAGTAATGCGTGATTTTTATTATAAAATGTTTCAACTAAATCTTATTCTTTCTCATGAAAATTTTCATTTACGTCGTAATGAATTTAATAATGTATGTTCTTACACTTATTTATTACTAATACCCTTTTCATAATAATGAAGAAGTCTCTCGCGATAACTTCAAATAAAAGAGTAAATCATATGTCAGATTATAGATCTACTAAGATAAGAGATTTACTATTTATCAGAAGTCACATTAGAAAAGCCTACTGATATACCAGTTATCACTTACCCACTGCCAACCCTCGCCGACGTGCGCAGGGGCGTCGAACTCCGGCAGAACCCTGACACCGCGGACCAGAGCATAGTCAACAATCTCCCTGATCATCTCTGGCGTGTAGATCTTGGTTGGCTTATAACTACCATACTTGGCAAAATCAGGCCACGTTCTGCTGACATAGGGAAAGCTGTGGGAGTCGGTGATATGCCAATGGAACGTGTTCAGCTTAGACATGGCCATGCCGTCGATCGTTCGCAGGATCGTCTCTTTGTCAATGTAATTTCGACTAGTGTCCAGAAGAATCCCGCGGTAAGGATACTTTGGACCGTCCACGATGTACACTTCATTGGCTATTTGAATCTGATTGCGCAGGTCATCGAAGACAATTAGCTGGCTAAGGGTCTCTATGGCATGTCGAGCTCCAAAGTATGTGTTTGTTGTGATGTCAGCTTCCACCTAAAATTCATTTTAACAAACTTTAATTATGGATGTACATTAGAAGCAAACGGATATACAAGTTTACTTTTCAAGTGTTTTCTCAAGCTTTGAATGATCAAAAGATAGAAACGATAACAATTTGCAGGACAAATTATATCATCTGTCCATCATGCGAAAAGTTTTAACGATTTTAATTCCAGCGTCAGCGCGTATTATATAAAGAAGATTACATGGTCATTAGCAGAATTTAACACAGCACGAAATAACAGTGATATACGATATATTTTTCTCTCTCGAATATATGCATAGAAAACTCGTTTTTGAACTTCAAACATCTATTTCATCAACATCGACAGTTACGAAAATAAGATTGAGACAATAATGTGCTTGAAATAATAGAAAAGTATTTAATCCAACTATAAAATCTTAGTATAAATATTTTAGCTTTTAACGCCACTGCGCACTGCTGCATACTTGCCGTTATTTTTCCCGAATCTCATTTATCTTAACTTTTATTCGTATAAGAAATACAGACAATTTTATTTTCGAAATCCAAATATAACAATACATAAATTACAATCAAACGATCCACAGAAACACCGATCAACCATTTAATGAGAACTCAAAATAAATGTATTCAATACAACACACGCTTCTTGCTTTTCTCGTTACAACTTACCTGTTCATCGACCGTAGCAACTCGGAGAGTATAGCTCTCGTCGGTATCCAAGGTCAGCTTGACATCGTCGAGATTGATTCCCTCGTTGAAGCGAATCACTAGCTTTATGCTGCACGTATTCGGGATCACGGAATCGCTGAGTCTCTTCGCGCCCTCCTTTAAACGATCCATGTTCCTCTGAAGAAGATTTCCACCCACCGTATGCGTGGAGATCCCGGTCAGCACAATGTTGTCGAGGTTAAGCGGTACCGTAGTCTTGCCGATGGAGAGATGTCCCGTCGGTTTCGGCCAAAGTGTACCAGCTTGACCACAGGATAATTGGCATACGCTAAGAGCGAGCGGGTTGGTATCCTGTTCTGTGATCAATACTTTCTTGCAGAGACCACCATCGCACTTATAGTGCCAAGGAGAACTGCGATTTGAAAAAAAAATGTCAAAAAACTTTTTGCTGGATGTTTCAATATCGTGCGAAAAAATTCTCTTATTTTTTGTATAAATTTTATTAAATCGATTGATTATTCTCTTATTTTTATATACAGAGTATCCGACAAGTAAGTGACCAAACGAAAAGTGGAGATAGATTGGGCCAAACTGAGTCGAAAAGTCCTGAGCCATTATTCTGAGCGCCAACCTTCGCCTAGCCGGGCGAATGTCGGTGAGCCCCGCGCCGTGAAGCGTGCCCCTCCGCATACTATCAGGCACGCGGTTCACCGACGTGCGCCCGGCTAAAGATCGTTCCTTTATTAAAGGTTATAAAAAAAAAATGGTTCAGGACTTTTCGACTCAGTTTGACCCAATCTACCTCCACCTTTCGTTTGGTCACTTACTTGTCGTCCGACAATCCTATATATAAATACCGACTTTATAATTTACTCGTGATTTTAGTTCATTGATTTGCAGCATTTATATTGATAATAATTTAATTTTTAAACAAAATGTCTATAAAATAGCTTTGTATCGTAAAATTTGTCTACATATACGTATAATAAGTACAGTGACTAATATCATCTTTTAAAATAATAGAGGCAAAATAAAAGCTATCGTGTCTGATATGTGGCGTTTATATCAAACGTTTCTTGTTGATATATTTAATCAGTTAAGTGTGTATGTGTGTGTGTTTTTATATGAAATAACTGAAATATATTATTTTATAGCAATGCAAGTTAAAATTTGCATTTTATAGAAAATTATGATATGCAGAACCTAATATTATTGCTTAAAAAAACATAGAGAAAGCGTATATTAATTGTATTTTTATGTAATAAAAATATAATTCCCTATTTATATCAATAATCAAGTAATGCAGGAGATATTTGCAAGAGAATACGATTAACCATTTTCTCAATCACATTTTCTATTCCGCTATCATGTTCCGATATCTGTTAATTTCAATTAAATTATATTTAAAGAAACAAAGACCGTTTATAGCAATAAACAAACATTTAAATTTCGTAAAATTTTAATAAAAGATTTTAAATTACATAGCGTTAACGCTCTGATCATATGATATTCATGAAACCAAACTCGAGACTACATCTATGAAAGAATTGTAATGTATAACAGTGTCTGACTATGCCACTACGCATAATATAATCATTTTTAAAACACCAAAAACGACTATCACATTCTTTTCAAAAAGATATTTATTTTATAATAGAAATATTTTCTTTCACTTAGAAATAACATAAAATAACATTTGATTATCAAATCATGATATTTCATGTCTAAAATTCTATTTAAATTAAAAAAAATAATAATAATAATTCTCATTTAAAAACAAGCATAGCAAGTTATATTTTATTACATCTACATCCTTTAATGGTATGCCATCATTGCCTAAGAATTTCTGAATGAAAAATTATACTTTAGATTAGATTATAAATGTATATTTTATTTACGCGATTTTTCTATCAAGCATCAAAAATAATTCCTACTGTCAAGAGAAAAGGAATGGCAAATTTTATTTCACCGTTATGACGGTATCTACTACCGTGAAAGGATTTCTAAATGCAGATTATGAATATGCATTCGAGCTTGAGAATGGCGGGAAAAAGAAACAGTAAACTTGATCATCTTTCAAATGTCTCTGAAAGACCTTGAGGTCTATTTTTCAATGAATCCACCCACCTATTGCTTTCACCGTATGTATCAAATGAATTACCTTTCTCTATCTAAAATTAACATTCACGTGATTGGACTCGGCGCTGTTGCTTGACCGCTTTAAAAATACATGTATAATGTATGCACAATTAATTCCTGTGTTCCTATCATGCGAAGACACAGACGATGATGATTGGAGGAAATAGCGAAATAATAGCGCATAATATTAAAAATCGATGAGCAATCACCAAAATCTCAATTTATTGAAATTATACCGATTTTAATATTTGGAATCAATATTTGGTTATTCAACGTCAGATGCGCGAGAATAATCTTTATATTTATACGGAACAATAGCAATGCAACAATCGATGCATTTTCTATTGATGAAGTTAGAACAAAATTTCTCCAATTTCTGGCTTGGTACTCACGTGTACTCCTCGGCCTGATTAGCACTGCCAAACGCGAGGACGACGATCAGCAGAGCGAACATGCCGCTTAAAGCGATTGCCTACTGCTGTAACTGAGGTACTGCCCACTACTGCTCGTCGAAGACTCGATTGTCGCCCGCAGAATGGTTTTATCCTTCGCTCGAAGATCACATTCATGCTGCGCGTTTGGGTAGGGGAAAAGCCGAGTGTGGGGCGAAATCTCGATGTATTTAATGTTCGAAAAAAATTCATGCACATCGCGCACATTCGTTGTGCCCGGTAATGAATATAATCGTTCGAAAAATAGAAGAAAGTACAATATGTAGATAAACTTTCTATGAAATTTTACGGAAAAATAATATCACATCTTGAAAATATTGTACAATATATTAACTATCTACTAAGATAATTAGTTCTCGTAATAAAAATCAGTTTTTTTTAGAAAATTTATATTTTCTTGTTAAAAAATATGTCGGTTAAAATTTTTATGTTAAATATTTAACATATTCATGTGTTAATTTAACATGTTACTGATGTGTTAATTGAACTCAAATGTTAAATTATTAAAACAACTCAAAAAAGTGTAAAAATAACACAATGTATACATATTTTTAATTGTATATATATATGTATATATATTCCATATTATTAATGACAGGATTTATCTGTTAAAATTTATAAAAAAATATGTTTTTAAAATATGGTTTTAAAAATATGATTTTACACAAAATTTTTATTTCATATTACTATGAAGTACGCACTCATTTTACGTACTCATTGTACGTACTCATTAAATATTAACGTAGTATATTTTAATATCACCATTTAACATATCCATATTTTATTAAATTAATACAAGAATTTGTGTGGACCGTTTGGACTATGTGATATATATATTTATCTTTATATTATTAAATTTAATCCAAGTTTTTTTAACTGTGTAATTTCTTTCGTCGTTAAAATTCAAATTAATGTTCATTAGGATTATAATTATTCCTGCAACGCTGTAAATAATCAGAGATATGCAAAACTCAAACTCGTTTAAAATAGAAAATGCAAAATAGTTGAAACTTTTCTATTTGAAAATGCAAAATGCAAATTGGTTTTTAGACATTTATTTAAAATAGGAAATAGAATATAGGTATATTTAAAATAATTTTTGGAAATAAAAATAGTTTTTTAAATATTTATATATTCTTATATTTATTTGTATTAAAATTCTTATTTTTTTATTATTTTTTTACTATTTTATCCCCACCTATTACATAGATTCTATCTATTAGATTGTATCTTACTATCTCTATTTTTATTTTTTATGTAAAGTCACAATTGTATTCTGGCATCACTGTATGGTACATATATACATCATTAGCATAAATGTGGCAACGGATTGGCTACGTACACTAAAGAATAAGCCAGTGTATGTGTGTGCCCACCGTACGTTAAGCCTATCATTTCCCATAATAACTAAATTAATAAAAATTTATAGATCTCTATATATTCTCTACATGACTATACTGATGCTTTTGATAGGTTTTGTAAATGTCATTGCGTATGTATTTTGACATATCAAAAAACATGCGCAACGAAACATACAGAACCTACAAATATTCTAATTTACCAAATTACTATTATAATTATTATATTCTATATTTTTATGCACTGATAGAGCTTTTTTAGTTTATCAAGTTACTATATATTACTTTTACTCATAATATATATATGTAGCACAGATAACTAAAAGCAAATATTCATTCAGCTGTTTTTCGTTGATAAAATATTTATACAACATAAATATTATCGATAATTTCATGTATTTTATATCAGAGTACAAGATTTTGAATTACGCAAGAAAAATTTATGATTGTGTCGGTCATTAAACACACTTGACGTATTGCATCAATTCCATTACGATAATTATAAAATTAATTATAAAATAATATATCTTATCATTAGTAACCGTACGAGTCGCGTACTTGATATGCGTGCAATAAAAAAAAATATATATATATCATATTTTACTATAAAATAGGTGAGAAAGAGAGATAACAAAAATTTTCCCTATTACTTCCCTTTTCATCTTTTAAAATCGCGATCAAAATAAATTTAATGCTTTTTTATTTCGATTTCGATTTATTAAATATATACTCCATAGACATAGTATATCTAGACCGAGCGTTTGCCTTTATTTAAGAAGTGGGGGTAAAGATACACGTAGAAAAGGACATACTCTGTTTCGTACCCCTTGCGTTTTCTCTCGCTCACACATAGCATAGCGCTCTATTTCGTCATGCTACGTGCGAAGGAGAGAGAACGCAAGAGGCACGAAACAGAATGTGTCCTTTTCTACGTATACCTCGGCTCCCACTCCTCAACACTCGGTCTAGATATATTATATGTATGATATACTCTCTTTCTCGTATTTATAGATCAATTAAAGTGGTTTTTTGTAATTTGCGCTTGATACCATTGATTGTAAAATAATTTTGTATACATATTGTAATTATGCAATTGTTTGGGTACAAATAATATAGCATAATGCTATTCAATATAATTTGTGTATCAGTCTAATTACATACAAATAACTACATCAAAAGTGCAAAATATAAAAACTTTTAGTCGTTTGGATTGCTTGTAAACTTATTTAATCTTTAAAAAATACTGCATATATATTTAAACCTATAATATACAAGGAAAGAATATTGAATATATTTATATAACACATTTTTTAAATAAATATAAAAAAGTTACAAGAAAACAAATTACATTTAAGTGGCAGCGTATATAAAGAACCATTTGGTTGTCAAAATCTGATCCATAAAAACTATATTATCTTATTCATCTCCGCGAATTGCTCTGTACTTGGTCAATTCATTTGGAAAAACTCGATTCAGTTCCACTAACATATTCGCCTTGAATTTTCTATAAGCATCAATCTTTCCCTTCACTTGTTCATTCTTTGTAAGAGCCTTCTCTATACAGTCTTTGGTATACAATTGAGGATTTCTTCCTTGGTCAATATAACTGAAATAAACATTTTTATATAACAGTTAAATTTAGCTTTATATATATATATATATATATATATATATAATTTTAACACTTTTAACATATTGTCGAACTTACTCAAATACTTCCAATGGCACATGGACATCTTGCACCTGAGATTTTAGTTTATCAATCTCCTGTAAGCCATTAACTAGACCTTGTCTGTCAAAAAAAAATTTATAAATAGGATGTACGCTTAATTAATATCATATTATTCAGAAAATGAATAAGTTAGAAGTGAATATGTTAAGTAAAATTTAATGCCACATGGATATAAATAGCTTCGGTTCTAAGTGTGAATCATAATATATAGCAATTAAAAAGATTGATATCATTACTGTTGCACACTGCGAGATTAGCATATGAAAAGACTGTCTTCACACGCAAATATACAAAGATATGCATATTATATAAATACTCACATCTTCTGATTCAGTACATTTTGTCCTTGAGGTTGAAAATCACTTACTATAATACGTATTTGCCGCACATTTTCGATAAAAAGCTCTAGTTGAGCTTCCAGGTTCTCCAAGGCGGACGCCATTTTCGTCCATTCATTTACAATCGTCTTTATTGGGCGCGTTCAGAAAACACAACTATTGACCATCGTCTTATCAACACTCGATGTTGATTTGTTGGTTCTAGAAATAAGAACCAATCACGTTCGATTACTACTCAACGGTTGTGTCTCCTGAACGCACCCATTGACGACGACCCTTACGGGAGTAGGTACGACTAGATAAAAAAAAGCTGTGCTCTACTATAGATATATGTAGATTTCTACATTATCAGTAAGATATAATAGTGATTTGGTAAAAGATAAAACGTCTACATATCAACCGAAAATAAGTTGGCGCTGGAAGTTCACATTTTTTAATAATTAATAGTTCAAACGATTGCTCCTTAATTGCTCCATCAGAATCCACAATTGCTCCCCTTTTAAAATTAATAGTTTTTGAAATATTTACAAAAAAACGTAAAATTTATCGTTTTTACTCAAAAACATATTTCCAATAGTTTTTTGCAACTATATCCAAATGAAACGATTGCTCTTTAATTGCTTCGCACTGCTCCATCACTATTTTCATGATTTATTGGATTTTTTATTGAAAATTAACAAATTAATTATTTTCCAAGCGACGCCGTCGCTATCTATCGGCCGCCTATCGGAACTAAATGGTTCAGCAGCCAACAGCGAGAATATTCAAATATAATATAACAACTCTATTGTTTATAACTATATCTCAAAGAGTTTAATCAATTCTTATTGATTTTTTGTGATAGAATAATTGCACCTCGCTTGCTCTATTATGATATTCGTGATTGCTCCACTTGTATAATTAATCTTTTTATGATATATTAGCAAAAAGAAACCAATAATTTTCTTGGAAAAACATATTTTCTGTAGTTTACTGCAAGTATGTCCAATATTAAACGATTGCTCCTTAATTGCTTCATATTTAAGATCGTCTTGAGCCCGTATCAGACTATGCATTGAAGATTGAGATTCAAGATTTAAAATTAAAATTTGACCAATCAGAACAAAGAAGATTTAATCCTTTTTGTTCTGATTAGTCAAATTCCAATCTTTAATCTTCAATCTTTAATTTTCAATGCGTAGTCTAATACGGGCATTAGAAAGCCTCTAGGAGAGAAAGGCGCCAACCCAACCAGCCTTTTCGTGATTGGCTGGCATAATATATTTGATCATTGCGACGCCAATGCAGAGCAGATGGGATATAAATTCTCGGACCGAAAATATCAAATGTTTGGGGTTATATTACGCAGTATATTTTGTAATATGCTTAATATAACCTTAAACATTTGATATCGTCGGTTCGAGAATTCATATTCCATCTGCTCTGCATTGACGTCGCAATGACCAAATCAGCACATATTATGCCAGCCAATCACGAAATGGCTGGTTGGCGCCTCTCTCTCCTAGAGGCTTTCTAGCTTCTCTGATTATGGCTACGTTCCACTTGTCGATCGCAATGCTCGTTAAATTATTTTATCATTCTTTCTCATCGAAAATTAAACAAAGACAGATCATGCTTGCGAGCATTGCGATCGTTTAGTGGAACGCAGCCTATATAGGACTCTAGGCTTAGATGCTACTACGGCTCTGTGATTGGTTTAGGATATCTTAAGGTTGTGCTTAATGCGGCGTCTACAATAGAGATTTTAAGCCCTAAGCCTTAAGAAATTGACCAATCACAGTCAAGTATGAGAAGAATACTCGACTGTGATTAGTCAATTTTTTAAGACTTAGGGCTTAAAATCTCTATTGTAGACGCCGCTTAAGACGGTCTTAAATATAAGAACTGACTATGAATACCGGCCTATATCTCGCATAATTATCAATTTTTGGATTGTTGTGTTTATTTTCTAGCTTTATAATTATTTCTTTGTAAATTTTAAAAATGAGTATGATTACTGAATCTGAAAAAAAACGTTTGCAATCGTTGAAGGAAAAGAAACAGGCGTTTAAAGTGAAAGGCCAGTTTATTCAGCAAGCATTAAGAAACTTAGTAAGTAGAGTGTCTATTCATTGTAATTCTCTATTGTGTCTTGTATCATTTAAAAAAATCTAACATGTTTTATTCTTAATTATACTTATAATTTTTGTTTTTGCAGGATAATACTACAAAATGTAAGAAAATTATATTTGATAGTGATATTGATGAACAGCAAAGTCTCAAGTTAAAAAAAGAGAAAAGAGATTTATTTGATAATGATAGTGATAATGAAAAAGATAATGAAGAAAAGTCTCTGTGGAATAAAGATAAATTCAATATCAAGGAAACTAAACATAAAAAGGTTAATGTTTGAAATCTTGCAACATATATATTTCTCTTAAATTTACTACTCATATATTATTTCTCTTAAATTAAAGATACTAATACAGTTTGTATCTATTATAGACAATTCTTGGCAATGATGCACGATTTACTTTAGATGATCGTTTTGCGAAAGATGATCATCAGAATGAAAACATTGAATTTGTTGAAGACATCAACGAATATGATTTGGAGAAGGAAAAAGAGCGACAATTAGATATTTTAGAAAATATTTTAGGAAAACCTTTTATACACAAAGTAAAAGATCAGGAATTAAAAACAGCTAAGTAAGGATGTTTAGATTAACAAAACCTAATTATTTATAATTATCTAATTGGATATTTAATGATAACATGTTTATAGGAAGAAATTGATGATACGATATGATCCAACTGAAAATGGACACTGTGACTATGAAGTGAAATCTGTGCAGTCAAAAATTAAAGAAAAAAATATTAAAAAGAAGAAACATGACAAATCTATATTAGAAATGGAACCTGTATCTCCAGAACCAAAAGTATCAAAGAATATATATTATGCTGTATCAGATACCTTAACAGAAAGTTTAAAACAGAAAGGAGAATTTAGTTTATTAAAAACATATAGGAAAGAAGAAAATGATACAGGTACTTATTCAAAAAATAGTATAAATACATTTTTTAGTCTATATACTATTTCATATTATTTTACACCGTTTCATAATTTCTTATTTCAATATATACATTTTCAGGAAATGCTGAGGATTATAGTGTATCTATTGCGGAAAATAATAAAGCTAAAAAATTTAATCTTAATTTTAGTGTGACTAATGCATTTAAATATGATTCATCTGATGATGATGATGTACATGAAGCACTAAATACAGATAAACGGATGGCTGATGATGTTGAAAAAAATCGTACAAATAGCTCGTTTGAGTATAAAAATATTCTATTTCTTAATAATGAAGATATACGATTTAATGGTATGTGTATGAAAAATCATAAAATTAAAGTATTATTTATGCTATAGATGATGTAAAAGATGCATTTTCAGAGGCTGTAAAATTCTTCAACATAGAAGCAACTTCAAATGATGAATTTAAGAATTTGAGACGCGAGTTGAAAATGATTGTACGTACGAAAATTCGTACAAACGAAAGGAAACATCAGCCGTGGAATAAGAAAAGAAAAATTAAAAGCTCTAAAAAATAAAAATTTTTCTTTGAACTCTCTATTAATATTGATTGATATAAAAGCATTTAGAAACTCTGGATAGATTGATAATTATAAGATGTGTAGGTAATATATTTAAAAAAAATTTATATATATGCAGTGATTATTTTGTAAAGAACGAATATTTTATTAAAAAATATCATGGTATACATATTTTGTATATTAGGAGGAAATTATTAAGAAATACGATAATATTAAATGCCTCAAAAATTTTTTGTCATTTCAGTCAAAGTTTAAAAAAATATTGTATATAAAATTTTTATAAAAAATTAATGTTTCTCACTTAGGAATAATATTTAACGAGATATTTAGAATATCAAATAAAATAGAGATAAAATAGATGTTCTCAGACATTGACAGAACACATTTTGTTCATTGACTTTAATTCTATAATCTGAATACACATTAGTTTCTTTCTATATACAAGTGATGCTTTCACGACACTCTGCGATGAATGTTATCCAGTAACTTCAAGAATAGATCATGTGGCAGACCACGTGATATTTGCTGTATATGGGTGTTTAATAGATTATATGTCTCTTCTTCATATATGGAATAAGTGTTTGGCAAACCCAGATCATTGAATAGTCGTTTCACACATTGTTCTTTCTCTGAATCCGATACTCCATAAGATTCCTGTACATAACAGTAATGCAACAACATTTGATAATACAATTCATTTAGGAAATAATACTCACTTTTAAAATTTTACGTTGCTCTGATGTAGCACGTTGAAGTGCCACAACAATCAACCATGTACATTTCCCCTCTTGTATATCAGTATTATCCTTGCCAATGACCTCAGGCTTCCCATAACAACCCAGATAATCGTCTTGGACTTGGAAGAAATGTCCCATTTCAAACAAAATCGTTTTCGTTTGTCTCAACATTTCCGGATCCTTTATCCCAGCCTACATAATGTTGCGCATAGTATATACATTATTACCATTAAAGAGCATAAATAAAATCTTCGTGCATAGAGAAACTCAAATACACTTACGAAATGCATTGCTATGGTTATTGGCAAGATGAATGTATAATACGAACATTTAAACTTGACAATGGAATTGTATCGATCCATTGTAAATAAATCCAGATCTGGCTTTTTACCAAAATTAGTCGAAAGCAAATCTAAAGACTGGCCCGATGCTGTCATCTGTGTAATCTGGCGAATAACATTTTCATAAATATAATGTAAGATTAAAAAGAAAAAAATGGTAAATTAGTATTTTTATGTTAATATATGATCAAAAAAAGGAGACATCTTTTCACTTACGTCATGAAATGTTTCAAGTATATCAACATAGCATTCTTTCCCTTTGAAATGTTTTTTAATTAGAAAATATATAGCACTATCTAACAATGTAGCATCATTAACTGCCGCTAAACCTATATCATTATGACGATACCAACATGGTTGATTTCGGCGAAATAACGATCGATCCTGGATATCATCGAGCAAAAGAAAATAAGCTTGCACCTGCCATGAATATTTATTATTATATATATATCGCAATATATTCACGTTTTTCATTTTAAATTTTAAAACTAATCTAGATTAATAGATTACGATTTAAATACGCGTCATAAATAAAAAATAATTGAATAATTTAAATATTGTCAATTATAGGTTTGATAAAAAAAAACTTGCACACACAAACATTACATTCTTAAAAATACTTTTTTTGCACTGCTAAGTCTACACTAATCTTATAAAACAAATGTGAATCCCCCACTCTATATGTATATTTTTAATGAATATTTTTAAGTAAATGAATTATTGTAATATTTTTTATATATCGCTTTTACAAGTGTTTTCATATCTCATCTTAATTTTGAAGTTAAATAAAATTATTTTACACGAGACATATCAGTGTCATATAAATAAGAACAAAGTCACGCACCAGTTCCACACACCATGCTAAAATTCGTGCTAGGCGGATATTGTCTTCCGTAAGTTGATCGTTAGTTGTCAGTAATTTGTAGGCATAAATTAATGCTAAACCGCGATTCTTTTTTCCTCCTGGAACATTATACTGCAATACCTGCACAATAACAGAAATGTATTAATCTGCATATTCATTCGAATTTATGATTTGTTGCTTTGTATCTTAACATTGTAGTTTCTTGGATGTTAATAAAACACTTAGTTTTTTAATTTTTTATACACAATCTCACTGATTTTGCTTATTATGTTTCTTTTTTAAATATTCTTAAATTTCCATATATTTAACTAGTTTTAATAAACATATACTTCTCGTTATATTAGAATAAAGCCTCATTAAAAATTCTTATAATTTTGTAATTTTATATTATATTGTATACACATCATATACAGTGTTAAAAAAAAAAACCATTCAATATTTATGTAGTAAATAGGACACACATCATATTGAGTAAAAAAAGTACGTAGCTAGTGAGTCAATCATGATGTAACATACAAAAATATTTATATCTCAGAAATGGTGGAGCTTCCTATGTTTACTAATAATAAGGCTTTTTTATTCAGCATGGTGTGTCTTATCTACCATATAAATATTGAATTTTTTTAACATCCTATATATATGTATATATTACACACACTTACTTTTGCCATCCATTTGGAAACCTCTGGGATTTCTATAGAATCCGTAATATCACGAACAATATCTGGCCATATGGCCATCAATTCACGAGTCTCGTCCTTGTTCGTAAATATCGGTTTTGTCGCGTAATGAGCCATCCGTACTGTAGATTGCATTATTCTAAAAAAATTAACAAATCTTCGTAATTGCAACAAATAGCAGGCAACAATAATAATATTATCATATGCGAGTAAATAAAATGTTACGATAAATTATATGCGAGAAAATAATTTAATAAAAAAATAATGAAAAGAAAACTTTTAAAGAATTTTATAACTTTTGCGTTTTATATTTTATTAAACTTAAACCTTATCAGAACTCAAGAAGACTCAAAACTGAAGATAACATTCCTCTTCGCTTCGGTATATATACATATCCGTACATTAGATATTAGAATAACAAAACATCACAGACTTCTATACATTATACCTAGATTGCTAACAGCGATGTGACAGGCAGCCATTTACAATTGGACAGAATATAATCTGTTACATCGCTGTTAGCACTCTATAGGTCAGGCATAAAAAAAAAAAAAATATATATATATATATATTGTCTGTGCAAAATATGTATGTATATATGTATGTATGAATGATCAACGAATTGCGAGCCTGCGCATTAAATTCGCGCGATTGTCATGTAAATGTCACGATTTTGACCTCGCGCATTATAACTCAATTTGTATACATTTCGAATATATCAAACATAGCAGAAAAAATTGCACAAGTAGATTGACGCAAATGTTAAAGAGGTATATATATCGTCGTCCTTACGCTAGAACCACGAATGTACAATTTTGCAGTTCTCTTATTGCAATGTGAAAATTTAATTTGTTCCGAAAAATCAAATTCTTGTTTTATCCTTGTAATTCTTACAATTAATTCAAACATTATTGATAATATTTACATTATGTTAAATTAGTATTATGTACCATTGATATTTATAAATATTACACATTGGTGATTATGGCATAAAATATTGCATATTCATCGTTTTGGCATAAGAGTGATAATATCTCATTGCATAATTTAAATATTATGAAAAATTTGACATTTCGTAAGGTCTTCAAGATTCAATATATTAATGTCATAATGGATTACATAAAATGATAAACTTATATACAATATATTGTATAAAACGCGTTTTTAAGAGTTAAGATATTACCACGATTATATTCAATTTAATATTGATTCGCTATATAATGATAATCTCGCTATAATATTGCATCAAGAAAAAACGAATTTGTTTTAAGAATTATGTAAAATAAATTCAAATTGTGTGTATATGTGTGTGTGTGTGTGTGTGTGTGTGTGTGTGTGTGTGTGTGTGTGTGTGTTGTGTTGTGTGTGTGTTGAACAGAATAGTAGTATAAATGAATACAATTATCGTATCAATTTATCGCAAAAGTTTAACATACAGATAGTAATTTTACAGTTTACTTGTATTCTATGCATATTTATTATTTACATTAGATAGCGATTTATTTAACTTTGAACATGTAATGCAGTAACTCAGGCGAGTTCCTCGAGCGAAGCGAAGATAAACAACCAGAGCAGGAAACAAGCGTCCAAGAGACGATAAAGATTCCAATCAGCTTCGGCACGCAAACACGGATACATTGCGCTCCTAATTTAAATAAGCAAGAGTTTATTAGTATCATGATCGAAGCGATAAATACAGATGAAAGTTCAGCATCAAATATACGAGAGATTGATTGAAATCTTGTTGAAGACACGCTATGGAATCTATCTTCGATATAATATAAATTTCTAAAATATTTTCGTTTTTATTTACGAAAATCTAATTCAGTAAATTCGATTATTGAAATAAACACAAAAAATTCGATAAACGACGATATGTTGCATTATTAAGAAAAAATGCTATTTGTATGATTTCCCTGTAATAATGCATAAAACTCTGTCGAGAACAAAATTAACCTTGTTTGAGCATGACTATGCGATTTTCCGTCAGCTGAAAAGCGCAATAATTATTCGCACGTTCGTATGCGCAAGTAATTGTCGAACTTATTTGCATTAACAATCTATCTAATCTAGATTCTACTTGTAATTTTGATGCAAAATAGAATAATCGTGTATATTTTCGAATGCACACAAAAGTCTCCATTTTTCTTTGGAAAAAATATGGTCCAGCATTTTTCGACACTTAAAATATCTTGATAATTATACTACGTATGTCAAGATTCTATAGATAAGTAAAATCTTAATTGAATTTATAGGAATAATAAATTTTTTTATTCCAATGTATTCTGGAGAATTAATCCTCAAATCATATACTTGAATTTGTATCCGCGATCAGTATCTATATCCTTTATGAGAAGTTTGAGATTTGAAGACATCTAATCGACAGATGCGTGATCTAATGTTAATATTATATAGTCTTATTTTTTTATTAATGCAAATTATAAGCAGCAAATCTATTTCTAAAGATCCACGTAAAGAGAGTTATTTCTTTATTGTATTAGCTATGTTAAATTACAACGTTAGAGGCAAAATATCATAATATATTTTTCGCGCTATATATTGAAATGGATTTATTTCTTCGCATGCCATCACATACGTTCGATAATATAGATTGGTAACATGTAAATTTATAACAGGATATTCTCTCTCTCTCTCTCTCTCTCTCTCTCTCTCTCTCTCTCTCTCTCTCTCTCTCTCTCTCTCTCTCTCTCTCTTTTAAATTTTACATTAATAAAATAATTCAATCTGCTTATATTTCACATTTCAATTCAAAATAGCTATTTATTAATCCACGCATCGAAAAGAATCGTCGGTATATTTTACTAACCTATTTTATTGCATGCGAGTTAATAGCAAGTGAGAAAATTAATGTACAATATTTCAATAGTATAATATACCAGTTAAAATTTTGTGAATGTGCGATCGTTCCTAATAATATATTAATATAGCTATAATATAAGGAAATAAGTCTTAAATATTATGTGTTATGTTTCTATATTTTAATTAAAAAATAATTTCAATGGTCTAAAAAAATTTTTGATATTAAAGTTATGTTGACTGTAATTAAGCTGAATTGTCGATAAAATGTACTGTACACTTAAATATCACAGCTTCTATAATATCTTTATCAATAAGGAAAGATTTTTTTTTTTTTCATCATTCAACTATTTTAAAACATGCTGCGAGTTTCCATTTTAATCAAAATATATCGCATGGAATGATATGCTAAAGATTACTTATCGACAATTATAAAACATTCTATCTGACATAATTATAATAGTACGTATAAAAGAGGATTATACAGGGTGTCCCGAAATTAAATGTCAAAATTTCGCAAGCGTGTGAGGGATCGATGAACTGAGAAGAAAAGTCCTTTAAAAATTTGCTCGTTTTTGCTTTGTTTTGAAGAAAATCGTAAAAAAAAAAAGAAAAAAACATTTCACCATAAAACTTAAAACAACATTCAAATTATTAAGTTTATCGAAAAGTATCATGAGATAGAAGTTGTAGAGCATGGAATTAAGAAATGAAAGTGAATTAAAATCTTGAAGTAAAATTAGAGGATTGTAAATAAATACGCGACAATGCAAGATTATAACCTGTCTACTTTAATTTACGTTTACATTCTTGCGGTCATTAAGGAAGGGACAATATGAAGAAATAAGTGTAAATAAATAAACCAAAAAAATCTCATTTTTTCGCTTATTTAAGTAACAAATATTTAAATAAACATATACACACAAATAATCTTACATTATCTTGTATTTATTTACAATTCTTTATACCTTAGGAAAATTTTAATTTATTCTCTTTTCTTAATTTCATGCTTTACAATTTTTATCTCGCGGTTTTCGATAAATCTAATAATTTTAGTGTTGGTTTAAGTATTCTGGTGAAAATTTATTGTTCCTTTTTTGCGATTTTCTTCAAAAGGAAGCAAAAACGAGCAAATCTCTAAAGAACTTTCTTTCTTAATTTATCAATCTCCTCCACACGCTCCCAAAATTTTGACATTTAATTTCGGAGCATTTAATTTAATAAATCCTGTGTATGTCGCATTTGAAAAAAAAAACGAGCGGAAAATATCTCGGGTATTATACAGCCTTATCATCAATTTGACGAAGTATGTTTTAATGTTTTAATGTGTCGAGTATTGCTTGCCGATTTTGACGAGCCTCGCAAGAGATATATCCTAAAAATAAGTCAGGTATTTTAAAATATACGTGTTATCGTTATCGCTGCTACGAGCCACGAGCCATGAGATTTTACAGCTTTATCTTAAATTCTAAGGTGCGTCCATAAAAAAATGAGTATGTATGTGCACACACACACACACACACACACACACACACACACACACACACACACACACACACACACACACACACACAAAACGCAAAACACGAACAAGATAAAGGTTTATTATCTTTAAAATATACGAAAGTTTATTAATGACTCAGCACTTTCCATATTTAGCATATACTACTACATATTTTCGATCAGGCATATTGTGTTTGTTTAAATAAACCGTTCATAATTCCGAGCTTTGTCTGACAATTTGGCGTTTCTTCCGAATTATTTATATAATCGACAATTAATAATGTACAAATATTTAAACATGGGGCATTCGAATGAATATGTCTAGTTTATGTCTATTTTAGATATCGGATTATTGTGTACTAAGATACTATTAAAATATTATTAAAATATGATTAAAATATAATTCCAATAGTATAAAAAAGCTATTTATTAAAATTAAATCGAATGTAATTAAGTTAGATTTTCAACATTGTAGTCTATACATTTGTATCTTAGGTTTCTTTATTCAGTTGTAATGAAAATTTATTTAAATCGATTTAGACGCTTAGCAATGTGAATGTCACACGCTTATTTATATTAAATTTAAGAGATTCTTTTAGTTTGATCTTTTCGAGAATATTGCATGTCGATATATACAATAAGATTTCGAATTCTAACGGAATTTCTTGAAAATAAACTTTCTCGATTAATCTTCACGAATCACTTAAAAATGTTTCCCGTTAATTCTCATACATATTTTGACGATCGTATTACTATTCGAGTGTCGTGAAAAATAAACAATGAAGAATTAATAGCGCAGCTGTTTATTATGCGCTCGCAGCGATATTCAAAAGTTCAATATTGTTAATATTGTTCTCTCATGCAAGTATATTTTTGAGATAGACATTAAAGATTTCTATCAAACTCTTTAAATTAATCGTTGATTAATTTACAGGATGATCCACAACAGAATTATAAATTTATATTATATTATATATATATATATATATATATATATATATATATATATATATATATATTGTTAGAAATTTTTATGTTAATCGCTCTGTAAATTAATCAACGATTAAATTGATCGGAGTTTGGTCGAAGTGGCCTTAAATAGCAGGAAAAAATAAAAGAAAGAAA
The DNA here is from genome assembly GCF_030449975.1 of Polyergus mexicanus. Lineage (NCBI taxonomy): Eukaryota > Metazoa > Arthropoda > Insecta > Hymenoptera > Formicidae > Polyergus > Polyergus mexicanus. The sequence goes on from NW_027223331.1 coordinate 9,128,823, forward strand.
AAAGGAAAGAATAAAAGGAAGGACCATACTTCGCAATTATGCCATCTTATTAATAATCGCGTGATGTGTTTTACTGAGCCTTGTACGCTTGATAGTATAATTCAGTCATAAGTTTAATAATTTGCCTAATAAATTTTTAATGACTACGCAATGAGGGAAAATGTTAACGATAAGACGTTGTTTGCGCGACGAGTTATTATTGACTAGTCTCTAGAATTTTTATAATAATAATACAAATTTCTTTTTTATTAAGAAATTTTTCCAGCTTTTTCTTCTCAGCGCTTGATTTTAGAGATTTTACGCGCAATACAGAATCTCACCTGCGATTTACTGCTTTGCCGTGATGAACAGAGGAGCACGCGCGTATCGCGACGTGCGCGTGTTCGGCGATGAGGAGACGTGCGACGCCGAGCGTTGATAAGAAGCGATTCCGCGCGACAGACGACATATTCGGATATATCGGAGCACCTTCGAAGCGCTATATCCTCGAATACGAGATCCAGGAGTCGAGTCGAGTTGAATCGAACACGCCCGAGATCCGAGATCCCGATCCGCGAAAGTTAAACGAACACGCTGAGACAGACGGACACGTACGTACGAGCCGCACCGAGCACTCGCGGCGCGTCGTACTTGTTAACGGCGTTATGAATCAGAGAGAAAACGAAGATATATATGGTAATGGACAAGAGGTGGCAGGGTAGCACAATAATCGGCGCCAATGATTGAAAGATTACCGTCATTGAATTTCGACCCCGAATGTAGTCGCGTGAATAACGTCACGTCACGTCGCTCTCGCGCGACAAAAACACAAAGATCTCGCGCTTTATATCGCCTGGCGATCACTACGTCGCTACGTGACGCCGGTATCCGTATATGCATTGCTTACTTATTATACTATGAAGGCCATGGACCGAAGAATCACATATAGACGGCACGTTTCTACGTGAAACAGTTAGCTGAGATTAACGATAAGGAGGGACACGCACCACACGCTTCGGCCGAGTCCGATTGCACGCTTCGGACGAGTTCGTAATCTTACGTAAATAAATCAGTGATTCTCAACCGGCTGAATCGCAAACATATTCATATTAAAACCACTCATGAAGGAATTCGCGTTAAAAATTCTACATAGAGAGAGAATATCCCTTTTTTCCGCTCCTTCTCTATATATTTTGTAGTTGATATGTACTCTTACAAGAATAAAAGAAATAGGTAAATCATATAGATGAGTAATATATCAAATCTATCTTTTTTTTTTTTTTTTCGAGTGTATAATATAACTATACTATAATTTTGAATACATAACGTCTGTCATTACCACATCCCATTTTATATCTTATTTTTTCGTTATTTTATATAATTATTTTTATTTTGCTACATGTAAAATTTTTTTTCTCTTAATTTATCTACCTATGGAACGGTTTCTTATTAGATGGTACTGGTAATCTATATTTTGCTAATTCTACTTCAGCTTCTCCGAATGACTCAGCATGATAACAGAAATATTCGGGATTTTTGTACTCCTTATTTTTGGAGGCACCAGGTCCTACAGCTATATAAATTTAAGTTTAGAAAGTTGGATTTTTCAATATGAAAGCACACATAAATACTTTGTGAGAGATAACGATCTTTGATCTTACGTGCGTTTGGTACTTTGACGACGTTTTCACTGAGACCTGGCACATTAATATTCGCAGCGTATTGATTAATACTCGAAACCTCTGTACTATACGTTCGTAAAGGAACAATTGTTATTGCCTGAAAATAACAATTTACATATTTGAAGCTTATATAAACAGAGAGGTTACTTTCATTTGAATAAATTAAACAGTTCTAACATAATGTAATTCATTGTCAGTTATTTCTAATACACACCTGTAAACGTACTCGTCTCGCTATTACATGCAACATTTTGCGATAACTATGTAAATTGCAACAATTTAGCTTATAATGGACAAAAAAATCTTGATGTCCTTTTGACACTGACTCACCCTCCTCCTTCCTACCCCGATCATTGATATGAAATATCTAAAATTTTACAGTTGGCAAACATGCAAGAAGTGAAGAAAGTTAAGAAAATATATTTATTTAATAAGGATAGCGCTCACAATAAAAAACTTCAAATATTATAATTTTACAAAATTTCAACTTTATTTATTATTTTTTTTCCTTATCATTTAAAAAAATGTAGGAGATAGAAAGGTTAGTATGTATGGCCTAGTTTACATTTACACCGATATATTTTAAAGCGGGGAACACGGATTGGATTAACCCGTTCATTCAAAATCGCTATATACTTGTCGAGTTTGAATGACTAATCAGAGGGTTAATTGTGTATCTTAAAACGATATGAAAATTACAAAAGTGACTAGTTCAAAGATATGGGGGCCAATTACGGTTCTTGAAATGAGATGAAAATTACAAAAGTGAACAGATTTACTAGATTTCGACAAATGAAATTGTAGATATTCTAGTGAATTTCCTTACTTTTGTAATTTTTACTTCGTTTCAAAAACCATAATATAGACTCCCTGCACACAGGATCCGGAAACGCTTGCCGCGCGGCAAAGGCGACGCGGTAACCAATCAATATTTTACTCTAATTAGAAAAGTTGTAAGTTGATTGGCTACCGCGTCGCCTTTTGCCGCGCGACGCGTTTCCGCGTCCTGTGTGCAGAAACCAATACACAATCGATTCCCAGGCAAAGAAATCTTTGCTTCTTATTGGTCAATCAAATGCTGCTTCATTTCGATGAGTAAATTTTCGAATGCTACCACGAAGATATTAGATTGCTCGATTTCTTCGAGAAGAAAACTTGAATGAGTATCGGCATTACGTAATATAGTGTGAATATAGTGTGAACAAGTTTTGCAACAGTTTCGTGCGTGAATCTTGTAAGAGAGGCATTCGTGTCCCGTGTATTGCAGATTGCACGCTAGATGTTTTTTATTTTCGGGGTGACATAACCTGAGATTGACCTATCCTATCGCTATCTGCTTATGGCGAATTAAGTTTGAGAGATCTGACATACGATTCGCGGTGCGTATGGATATGTAGTCATTGATATCAAAACAATGTCATATTTTTGGCTTCAAGTTGCTATGTATCGTTTTTTTTTACTCTACACAGAGTCAGAATTTGTCAGTTAATAGAGATACATTACACATGTGTATATATATATATATATGCGTAGCACATATAAGAACAGTATTAGATTTGTTGTACGACTTTTTAAGCGCATTGATTAGCTAAAATCTAGAGACTCAAAAAAGTTTCTATTTTGCAGCCAATCAATATGCTTAAAAAATTTGTCGTACGATAAATGTAATATCGGCCTAAGACTGATACAATCTTTACTTAATAATTTGTTATCGAATGCCAAAATACAGTAGTACATAGAGGAGACATGAATATTTGCAGAAATCTCCTATTAGTGTTGTATAACATTTATTTATAATTTTTTTATTTTAGCTTTAACTATGTTACTACCGTACCTAATAAACAACTGGAGATACAGCAATGCGCCTGAAGGCCAACAGCCGTTTGAAAAAGTGCTCGGGCTGAGTAAATATGGATTTTGCGGTGGCGTCTTCATGGGTGGATATGATTGTATATTAATATCTCAATCGTATACTTTCTGGGAAGCATTAAATACCATGTCTTATTGGGTGGTACCTCTTACTGCCATGTGTGCCACTTTTGCTTCTGTGGCATATACAGTGACAAAAATTAGAGGAAAAGATGGCTATGCCAATTATATTCTAGCTTGTATGTAATGTATAAATGTTAGATGTTATTTATTTATTTTAGGGGTATGAATAGTTATCAAATTTTGTTTATTTGCTACAGCGTTAGCTACAAGTGGAGTCTTCTATCATTGGCAGAGGAAGGGCGTGCTTACTCATAGTTTCACTATTGGATTAATTGCGTGTGCCATGATTAAAAAGCATGGTGATTTGACTAATTGGAAACCTTTTCCATTAGATGCTGAATTATTAACTCAACATACTACTTTCCCCTTTGACTTTACCATCGTTAAGGATCCTAGAGGACGTAGGCCCTGGGAATAATGATCTTTTGTATACATAAAGAAATTAATTAGTGTTGCTGATGGATAAAATTAAATAGCAATATGTTTTATTATACATGTATAATTGATGATATAAAGAGATACAAAAAATGTATCTTTCATTTTCATCCTGTATTTATTCAGATTCTAATACAGTAAATAAAATGGATTGTAAAAGGATATATTCGTGCATTACACATAGAGGGATCATGTCAGTGTTTCACCCTTTGTGACCTGTTAAATAATTATAATTATTAACATAGTAATATAAAAAATGCTATATTAATAGATGTCATTTACTTAAAAAATTTTAAGAAAAATACTTTGTGTGTGCAATCAATAATAAGATAGATCACTTTTTCAATTTAAACGTAAATATGAAGTCACTTACGCATGCCTCTAGATATTCAATTCTTCGTTCAAGAGTCGTGAGCTTTTCATTAAGGACTGCTATTCTTGATCTACAAGACATATCTAAAAAGAAAAGAAAGGTATTGAATATATAATATAATAGAGCGTTAAAAATAATATAACCTTATGAATATTAATATGTATATTAATACATATTAATACGTGTGTGTGTGTGTGTGTGTGTGTGTGTGTGTGTGTGTGTGTGTGTGTGTGTGTGTGTGTGTGTGTGTGTGTGTGTGTGTGTGTGTGTGTGTGTGTGTGTGTGTGTGTGTGTGTGTGTGTGTGTGTGTGTATATATATATATATAATGGTTTTATGGCTAGCGAGAATAGAAACTTAGAATGTGACAATTTACCGAAAGAATTAAGAAAATCCGTAATTTTTTTTATACTGCCAGTGATAACTTCTATGTATTCGCGATTAGCCCAGTCCTGTTGAATTTGTTTTTGTATCGCCTCCCGGTGTATGGCTGCCATTCTCACCGCGTATTGTCACGTGCGAGAGAGAGATACGCGCCTTTCGAGTTTCCTTTTAATAAATTGTTGATCTAATTACGTTAAGAGAGAAGAATATATTTTCTCAATTTTATCACATTGTTTGAAATGTATCGAAAATTGCAAATTGACAGTTCTAGACTAACCTTGAACGCTGTACAGATTTTAGGAATCTTGTACGGCGAAAAGAATTCTGGACTATCACTGTCAAAAAATAATTTTCTATGTATTATCTAAAGACTGCAGTGGAGAAGACACTAGAGATGCTTCAAAGCATTGTATTGACCAATCAAAATAAAGAAATCTTTACTCTCTTTGCCCTGATTGGTCGATCAAACGCTTCGAAACATTTCTAGCGTCGTTCCAACCGCAGCCTCTATATATTGTTTGTATAGTTTATATCCATCTATTATGTATTGATTCACAGTCACTCGATATTTTCGGAGCACGCACGACGAGTACTTGGTCTTTTGGAGCTTCTGGAAACGTAAATAGTGCATGACAGCTGTGAACGCATGTGGCTAGTGTTTTAGCTCTTTGATTATTGATCTGTTGACGAGACGTAGCTGTCATTCTAAGATGTGGATATTTCCGACTAAGACGTCACTATTACACCAGGTTAGATGATCTCTTTTTTCCCAATTCCTTTAGCTTCCGTTCGTGTTGATTTTGATTTCTCTTTGCATTTTTAACGTTTTAAATGATACAAATACAGGAATAATATTCAAAATTTAACAGTCGGTATACATGTGATGGTAACATAATTTTGGAACGAAGAATAAGTTGTTCCTGTAAACACCGCTTATTAAGATCCAAGGATTCAAACATATCATAGCTTTTGCAGCACATTTACTTCGTCCCAACATCGATCATATATATTAAGGATCTTTATACAACGTTTAGGTATATTTGAATAACGAGAATATTATATATGATATATATATCATGGTTTGCGAGCCATCTAGTGTGAAAAATATTTTTAAATAAAATAAATGATTTTGTGTGATATGATATATTTGACGTTTTATATATCAAGTAGCTAATAGATAAGTGGCTGATTTTTTTATTTACATATGTCCGGTCGAAATAATATTGTGATATTATAATACAACGATTTTTTAACAGCTTTTCGATCAACATTGCACATGATTTTTTTTCATTTTTATTATATGTTTTTTTATTATCTAATGATGAGAAAAAGAGACATCTCACACTCATGTTAATTTAAATCTATACGATAAAATATCACTAATAACAATTTGTAGTATGTTTCCCGATTTCCTATGTGATTTCGTGCGTATTGTAAAAACTAATGCGTACATATATATTGTATATTGTAAAAGCGCGCTGGGATTAATTTACGCGCCATCTGGCAATGTAATTCAGTAAAAATTTCGAGGAACACGGATCTCTATCGAATCGGACGCTGCAAACTCTGTATGTACGCATATATGTTGTTTTTTATCGGCGGATATTAAATTTTATTTAATCTTGCACAAGGCTGAGTAGTTCAACGCTTTTTAGAATTGATTCGACGATTTTCGCAATGGTCGATTATGCTCGAGAATATCGCCGATTCATGGCGCGATAATCGCTGCGTAGAATATAGATCTGCCATTTTCTTACTTGATATGTACCGTGTGTCCCATTATTCGCGATCTTAAGTTTGATTACAGATTTTAAGTCTTTATTAGAAAACGTACTTCGATTTCCAATGTTTGTAGTATACTATATAATCTTTATTTTAATATTTCTAAAATATTTGTTTCTTCCTTGAGATAAATCCTTTTCTTTTTTTACTTTAATACTCTTTTATCTAGAAATGATTGAATATAAATAGATATATATATATATATATATATATATATATATATATATATATATATATATATATTAACTTTTATTGAAATAGTTGAATGTAATATAATATGCCTAATTTATTTAAATCACATTATATTGTAATGAGCGATATTAAAAGAAGCGATTTTTAAATAAGAGAGAAAAAGGATCTTATATATATTTATCCTAAAAGCTTGAGCATAATTTAAGATATCACTTTAAGCTTGAGCGTAGTGCTGTTTTTGCATATTTCTTTATATATAAATAAAAATAACTATTTTATTTCAATTGAAAAGTATTGATTAAATGATAAAAAAAAATTTGAATAGTTTCAGACAGAACAGGAAGATCAAAAAATATCTTAAAGATGTCTAAAAAAAGGATAAGACATCTTTAAGTTGTCTTTTAGGAATGTGCGTCTTTTAGGATGTGCTGTCAGGAATATTTATATATTTATTTATAACACGTAATCGCGCGTGATCGCAATTGTTATATAAACATAAAATTTTTTTCGAAGTAGGTCTTCCTAGAATTAAGATTTTCTTTTTATTCTTTTTATTTAAAAAATTGTGCTTTTATAATATATCACAACAGCTTATAAATATTTGCGCAATTAATTTTATAAATAAAACAAACTTAATTTTTTTTATATGTGAACGTTTACTGAGATAATCTAGAATTGACGTCTGCTAAATTTTTTATTGAAAGAAGCATTGTGCAAAACTTGTGATATGTACAATATAATAATGTTAAGCTTATTTGATAATCATTCGATTGAATTAATTAATAATTATTCAGCGATATGACATGCGATATAAGATCGATAATTGCAGTGCATACTCTCCATGCTAATTGTGTTATGACTTCGGGAAGATGCAATCTTTTATCAACAGTCCGCTACGTGTCCGAGATATCTAAGAAACGGCGCAGTACGGTGCAGTACGGGTGTCGTACGGGCTTTCATTTGATTGGAAGTACCCTTCTTCCTGTCGTTGGACAATACATTAACAGGTCGAATCATACATGCGATCATATATTCAATTATTTATTATAATTATTATATATTTAATATAGAAATATCTGATCTCTCAAAGATTACATATAAATAATTTCTAACATTAATAATTTGAAGGAACGTCTCATGACATTTGCATTAAACTAAATTAGATTTTAGACACATATACGCTATGATAAATTTGTTGTAAAGACTGTTTCTCAATATGGATTTAAATATACGCGATATTTTTCCGCAACTGTTAAATATTTGAAACTTTAAAGCTAATTAGATCAAGATTTATTAAATAATTTCATTAAATGAGTTATTTCAAGTTAGATGAAAAATAAAACTATTTTTTTTTAAACTCAATTCATTCACAGCTAATAATTTTCATGTTGTTGTTGATAAAAAGATCGAGTTTATATTTGCTACATTTCTATTCTACAGTTTAAAGTTTATATTAACAAATACATTTGAAACAGATCAAATCGCAATTTCCTGTTATCATCCGTCAGAATGGCATCGACATCCAAGAGCAGCGCTAAAAACACCACTCATTCTAATGTAAAGAAACTAAATCGTTTGAGCTTGGAAAAGTCGCCGTATCTACTGCAACACGCGACTAATCCCGTGGAATGGTATCCTTGGGGTGACGAGGCTCTGGAAAGAGCAAAGAAGGAGGATAAAATGATATTTTTATCAGTCGGTTACTCCACGTGTCATTGGTGCCATGTGATGGAGAAGGAATCATTTGAAAACGAAGACATCGCGCGAATCATGAACGAGAATTTTGTTAATATTAAAGTGGATAGGGAAGAAAGGCCCGATATCGACAGAATATATATGACATTTGTTCAGGTACGTGTTATCGGAATAATTGTTGATTATTGCCTTTCATACGCGAAGTCAGAAAATAGATAGCAAATTATATATCTCCTACTTATACAATTGTATTTTTTAGCTTATTGATAAAATTATATTATAATTAATTCAATATAAAAATATTTCTATCAGTATAGTTAGTACTATGTTAGTAATATGTTAGTAATATATATATATATATATATATATATATATATATATATATCTGTATTTGAAATAGGCAAAATCGGGCCATGGTGGTTGGCCAATGAGTGTTTTCCTATCGCCGGATTTAACGCCAGTGACGGGTGGAACATATTTCCCGCCAGATGACAAATATGGCCTTATAGGATTTAAATCGCTCTTGTTAGGAGTTGCGAAGGAGGTGTGCAAAAAGCACGATACTTATATACATTGGATATAAATATTCTTACGTTAGCATGTGTCGAGAGAATTTACATTTATAATTTGTCATGTATAAATCTTATTCCCATCCCGATAAATTAGGCTTATAAATGATTTCTTTATTATAGTGGGTGCAGAAAAAGAGCAACATAATCAAATCCGCTGCTAACATAGTAGAACGCTTAAAGGATATTGTCGAATGCAGACAAGGCTTAAAAGTAAGCTAGATTTAAATATTTGGAGAGATAAAACATTTTTATACATATTATGCTTTTATTCGATTCTGATTTATTCAATTTTCGCACTTTTGCAGATTGATGATGGATTTCCCTCGGCCGAATGTGCTTTGTTATGCGTTCATCTTTTGGCGAACGGATACGAGCCGAAATTTGGCGGATTTGGCAGCAGATCCAGGATGAATGCGCCGAAATTTCCCGAACCTGTCAATTTTAATTTTCTCTTCAGTACATATGCTCTAAGTACCTCCTCTGAGTTGCGTAAGCAATGTTTAGAAATGTCTCTGCATACCCTGACGAAAATGGCTCACGGTGGAATTCACGATCACGTGGGACAAGTAAGACCGTTTCTTTACTCTTTCACGATTATTATGTGCGAGTTAAATTATTTCAAATGTGTCGTATTCAGGGATTCTCTAGATATTCTGTGGACGGTGAATGGCACGTTCCTCACTTCGAGAAAATGCTCTACGATCAAGCTCAAATAATACAAGCCTACGCCGACGCTTATGTCGTCACGAAAGATGTATTCTATTCCGACATTGTAGACGATATTGCAACGTATGTCGCGCGTGATCTGCGACACAAGGTATTATACTCATATTACTCATATTTTTGCTTAATTTTCATAGATGTGATAACAACAAGGACTTAGGAGAATATAAATATTTATATCGTGTATGTGCTTTTCAGGAAGGTGGGTTCTACAGTGCAGAGGACGCCGATTCACTCCCAGAGCCACAGGCTTTAATGAAACGGGAAGGCGCATTTTATGTTTGGACTTACAAGGAAGTTAAGACCCTTTTAGATAAGAAAGTACCTGGTAACGATAATATTCGATTTTCCGACCTGGTCTGCTATCACTTCAATGTAAGAAAGGAGGGAAACGTGCGAAAGGCTCAAGTACGTTAGATATCTAACGTAAGTTCGTATCGAAGTTATAAAATAAGAGATACTTATAAAGTAAGGTTTGCGAATGTTTATTTGGCGGTGTAGGATCCACATGGCGAACTTACCGGCAAAAATGTATTTATTGTGTATGATGGCATAGAACAAACCGCGGAACATTTTGATATTAGTGTAGAGAATACTAAAAATTATATTAAGGAGGCCTGTCGAATCTTGTTTGAAGAAAGATCGAAGAGACCGCGACCCCATTTGGACGATAAGATCGTCACGGCATGGAATGGTAATGAATAGCCAATCGATATCGATGATGAATGATGAAAACATTCGTCATCGCGACGAATGTGTACGAATGTGAAAGTCTAACAATCTATTTACAGGTCTTATGATAAGTGGTTTTGCGCGTGCTGGAGCAGCTGTGAGAAACGACAAATACGTCGAATTAGCGACGGACGCTGCCAAATTCGTAGAGCGATATTTGTTTGATAAAAATAAAAGCGTGCTACTTCGTAGTTGTTATCGTGGAGAGGACGATAGAATTATGCAAACGTGAGAATAGACGTCTTATTTCAGTGTTGATGTCACACATTGTGAGATTGAATCTACGATATGATTTATAGGAGCGTGCCGATTCACGGTTTCCATGACGATTACGCATTTATCGTGAAAGGATTACTCGATCTGTACGAGGTCAATTTCGATGCGCATTGGCTCGAGTTTGCTGAGGAGCTGCAAGATATTCAAGACCGATTGTTCTGGGATTCGCGAGATGGCGGTTACTTTTCCACGGTTGAGAATTCTCAGATGATTTTACGGATGAAAGATGGTACGGCATGTTTTTGTGGTAATTTTAGTTTGGCCATTAAACGGGAAGGTACTCTTTAATGCGGCGGTTACATCGAGTAAACGAGATCGAACGCAGAACCGCATTAGGCCATAAAGATCATCATATTTAAATATTTATAGCTTGTGCTGAATTCTCATTACAATTTGGTTTCATTAAATCGCATTTTCAACATTGCCTTAACTTGATATATTCGAAGAGAAAGGGTTTTGAAGTCAAAATATGAAAGATATAAAAATCAGATTCATATTTTTAAAGTAAGAAATGATGTAGATTAAGATCTTATGCAGTGTTTCCAAATTAGCGAATTAGAAAAGTGAATTGCGACATTTGCGAAATTTCAAGCTGATTTTTGTTAGTTGATTTTTCACGAACTGTTACGAAATAGTAAAAAGCTATTGAAAATATTTAACGTTTAATGAATTTGATTGCAGTTCATGACGGTGCGGAACCATCCAGTAATTCTGTCGCATGCTCTAATTTATTGCGATTGGCGGCCTACCTGGATCGTAGCGAGTTCAAAGATAAAGCTGGACGGCTTCTATGCGTATTTGGTAAAGGACTCGCAGAGATGCCAATTATGTTTCCACAATTGACGTTAGCGTTGCTCGAGTATCACAATACAACGCAGGTATGTGTCTTCCGTTTCTGCCGTTGACGATGTGTACGAATTTAATTGTAAGACGTTGACGTTTCCGCCAAGAAATATTCTTCGCACACTCTTTATAGAGTGCGGTTTTTTTTCCAGATTTATATTGCGGGGAAACCGCAAACTGAAGATATAATGGAGATGCTGAGCGTTATCCGCGAGCGTCTGATACCAGGTAGGGTGCTTTTGTTAGCCGATCCCGAGCAACAGAACAACGTGTTGTTACGTAAAAACGCGATCGTCGGCAAACTGAAGCCGCAGAAGGGCCGGGCGACAGTTTTAGTGTGTCGACGTCATACGTGTTCTGTACCGATTACGAATTCTAGCGAGCTTGCTTCTCAATTGGATGATACTGAATTTTCCAAACTGTGAACGGCTAGATCGCTCGTCATAATTTATAATGGCAAAAGAAGGAAAGATTCCACCAAAATATTTTTCGATATAAGTATATCCACAAATAACAAGGTAACGTTTTAATGATATTTTATTGACGTTAGAAACATTATCAAGACGTTATTTGACGTTACCTTGTTACTTGTGTCCCGGCGCGCCATTTGCGCGCTCTACCCTCGTAAAAAGGATTTACCGTGTTAAATAATGCAATATTAGCCCGTAGAGAGATTGGTGTAGCGAGAGTCATCGTAGCGTTCGTAAGTGCGAGCAAATCGATAACGTATCGCAGCCAAATAAAGAGATGTATCCAATAGGGATGTGTACGATGCGATATACGTACAATGACTTTGCGCGATAATCCGGCGTTTGTGCTACACGTCGCATCGTAAACGTTCATCTTTATTCTGAATAAATTCGTAACTGTATAAAAAGAATGTCAAGCGTCTCTTTTCCTTTCTGTCTCTCTCTCTCTCTCTCTCTCAATTATCAAGATCCGCGGTTAGCATCTTTCGCGAAACATCAAACTTCGCAGATTATGTCAGCCACTTGAAACGACCGAACATGTGGAACATGCGCGTTGATTTCTATTTTCGGTTGCACGCGTGGAGCCGATTAAGGTCGACGATGCGTTTGTAATCTCCGACAAACTTGATCGTTTCCGGGCATAACGCTGACTTTAATCGCGTATCCAGTATCGATTGATTATCGCCGTAGCTAACTTGTCGTTTTTATTTTCGAATATTCACGTAACAGCGTGATATACACGCGGTTTGCGCCTTCTTCGTTTCGTCTGATTTCCGAACAAAAATAGACGAAGTATATAATAAGTCAGTCTCGGTGAGCGTTATGATGTTTCAGTTTTGACCCCGTTATATCATCAAAAGTTTCGTTAGAAAATAGCAGTGCGTAGAAGATCAAAGATTGCTATCTGTTTTTTGTTGCGCAATATATATGTTAATGCGATATTAAATGATACAAATTATTATATAAAATTTATCACATTTCAATTAGTACAGCACAATTATAAAATTAATATTAAGTTCTTCTTATTTCTTTTAAAACTCGTAGCGCTTAAATATATACGTTTATTTTCTTGAAAGATTTTTTAGAATAGTAATTTTAAACAATTCATATAAAAATGTTAGATTAGGTGTGAAAATGTATAAGTACGTATTTCAATCAAATTTTTTTAATAAAGGAATTTCATTTATATTAACTTATGATTATAATATCGTTTATTAATTATTAATAACTTTCAAATAACAATTGTCGGTCGCGACGTAAGTTGTATACCTAATTTGGTAGAATTAGTCGTTTCTATTTTTGAAAAGCGAATTTCTATTTGTGTAACGCATTATTTTTAACAAAGTTTCTTTCAGCGCACCAAGTACGGATCGAGAAATACAATATTTTCTGAAGATTGTCGTTATCTTGAAATATTAAAATTGATGCTGTAAAAATGAAATTGTCACGAATTTTTATCGTCTTTATCGAACAAAATTCAACCCTTGGATTATGCTTCATCGAACAATCATCTATCTATCAACTACAGCCTCAAGTATTATCGATGTTTCCCCTTCCTTGCTCTTTTCTCCATTATTCGGCGCAACCCGAAGGAACGAACTTCTCTTTCGGTGAACTTACTTTCCGCTCGATCGCTTTTCGCGCTCCTGCACCCCTGGAGAAATAGCCGCGGTGCCGATTACGCGATGTGTTGTGCGTAACCCTAATCAATTAGCCCAGGAGGTCGAAGTGTCAATAAGAGAGATAGCAGCAAATAATGGCGCGGAAAAAAGCACAAGGGCCATTTAGTCGACACCGAAAGTGAAAGCGAGGAGATCTCAAGGACTTTGCCAGATCCTCTTCAGTCTCACTGCTCCATCCCTCTGTCTGTCTCTCTCTCTCTATCTCTCCTTCCGTCTTGCTCATCCCGAGTACTAGTCGTGAAGGAGCTTCGGTCGGCTAACCGGGAGGAATAGGAAGAAGTGGAGAAAAAGAAGATGGTGCGCGTGGCCGGGAAGCGTAGGAGAGGTGGGAAAGAGTAGGAAGATCTCCGGATTTTCTCCGGGGGAGAGGATGTTGGAAGTCGCGAGACGCGCGGATGAGGCGAGGGACACGCACACGCTGGGGTCGCGCATGCGTCCATCATCGTCGGCGTCGAGGATGTTCGACGTTTTTTTCAGTCACCGGTCGACGCTGCGTCGGGCACCGTCGTCGTCGTTGAATCCGGCCGCGATCGCGCGGCGTTCAGCTACTACCACCACCGCGCCGTGTAAAGAAGAAAAAGTCCGCGATCATCGCTCACTAGTGCCCGCGTGTCCGCGCGACCGACATCGCGGTCAGTAGAACCCGCATCTGGAGAGAAATAAATTACGGATCCAGGTGGTGAATAGCTAGAAATAAAAAAGGCGGTGGTGGTGGTGGTGGTGGTGGTGGTGGTGATGGTGGTGGTGTAGTTGATCAGTTCTCGACCACGCGCTTTACGCGTGTTCTTTTTTTCTGGATCTGATCACGCCACCCAGACTGTCTCTCTCTCTCGAAAGGAAAAAGAACCTCGCGTATGACCTCGTGGTGAAATTTGCGCGCGTTCATCCTCCGGGGACACCGCGATATCGGGGCAAGGTTACTGCGCGCTCGCTACGTCCCCAGGTGAGAAGCGCAGGTGAGAGAAACAGCGGACAGGCGCGTCGAGAGATGCACATCCGCACACTCGCACTTTAAATTTGCTATCTCCCCGATGTAAGATGCAATCGGCGGACAATCGCTTGCATCCTCGATCGCGACAGTGTGGACCAACGTGTCAGAGTTAAGATAGCAGTTCGGAGGAGGAAAATCCTTGCGAGGAAGAGGATCGCGTCACTGGATTGGCGAGAAGAGATGACGCTGTCAAAATCGACTGATTTTTCGCGACAGTAGCTAAGAACGTGCAGGAAGTATCGAACGCGACGCAAGATCGGGCGATGAGAATTTCTCCCTGCGAGGAGTCTCCGAATTGTCGCCTCACGCAGCTCCAAGCGTCGAGGAGGCCGCCACGTCGTTGAGGACTTCCGGGAAAACGTCGCGCTCGAAAGAAATAGGGATTCCGAGGATGTCGTTGCATTATCCTCAAGGATACCGGTACCGATCCGCGTCAAAGACAGGCGGCGGAATCGGGGTCGGAGGGGAACAGGGCTCCGATAGCGACGTGGCGGAGCTCAGCGACTTCGAAGATGACGAGGACGAGGATGAGGCTTGCGAATCCGCTGAAAGACGAGTAGTTGTAGAGGAAGAGGAAGAAGGCGAAGATGAGGATGACGAAAACAATGAGGATGACGACGACGACGACGACGACGACGATGACGACGACGACGACGACGACGACGACGACGACGATGAGGATAACGAAGATGAGGACGAGGGGGAGGATCTACCCTATCCAGGTTTCGTTCCAATTGCTCTTAGATATCTCGACCAGACTACACGACCGCGCAACTGGTGTCTCGCGCTTATCACTAATCCATATCCTTTTGATATTTCTAGACTAAATATGGTAGATATTTTTTTAGGATTTGACTTGCATGCACGATTTCGTATATGTGTGTGTGTGTGTGTGTGTGTGTGTGTGTGTGTGTGTGTGTGTGTGTGTGTGTGTGTGTGTGTATTATGTTTCAACCAACACATAAAAATACATCTAACAAATATGTCAAGAAACTTGAAAGGTTTTTGAAGTTTTTTTGAGTAGATTTTAGAAATATTTTTTAAAAAAGTTTGAATTAAACTGCCTCTCAGATTTCTAACGGACATTTGAAAAATTGTAATTTATGTCTTTTTACTAGATTAAAGAAATGCCTGAGAACAGGAATAACACAGAATATGATTTAGACGTCTTCACAAAGTTTTTTTAACAATTAAGAAATTCTTTAATCTCTTGACATTTATATATTTTATTCTACAGTATATTTGATAGGTCGGGAAAAAATGTTTTTCCCCAAAACAGAATAAGAATCGATTACATTAGATACCGAGTTCCTAGCTTTTGTGAAAAGTATCGACGGTATCTTTGTGTATGTTTTACAAACACAGATTCGCACTTTTCATGGTCGTGGTAAGGTGGTGCGAACTGTTCCAGTCGATCTTCATTAGGAATTTATTTCATCTCTCTGGCTACAAGGTTGCGCGTGCGTCAGCATTCGCCGTAGTATCTATCGGCTTTTGTTGATTTTCCTAAGTTGCTATGTAATGTGCAGCGGATTATCAGATAAGATCAGATAAAGCGCGATATCGATACACGCGTTTAACTAGATTGTCAATAGCATCGGAGCTTGCTCTAGAATATATTCGTACAGAGTGTAGCTACGGCGAATTTAATTCGATACAAATAAATCAATCGCAATTATAACATATGCTAATGATTGACAACCACTCAACTGAACATCAATATTATTTTGCGTAATCGATTTTTATACGAGGAGACGAGGGGGGAGGCTATCTTTATATATAGATAAAAAATTACATATAAAATTGTAAAAACGTGAGAAATAAGTAGGCCTTTTTCTTCTTTTTTAAATTTGATGAAAGATTCGATTATTGATCGATATTTATCGAAGCGTGAATAATTGTTCTTTCTTGCGATCCTCCAACATATGGAAGTCCTTCGTATATTATAGTACATTTAATCGCTCTGTTTTCGTCTTCGCGATGTTTCGTTTAAAAGAATTTACGGGAGTAATTTGCGCCCTGTGAACGCGTAGCGCTTCCGCCCCATTTGCTGGGGGGAGGGGGAAGGGGGGAATGCAACATTACTCTATCTGGCAGCGTATTTATCACTGCGAATAACCCCGATAGCGAGCGTGATGGAGGGAGACTAGTCTGAAGATTCCTTAAATAGGTCATTGATTGACCTATCCCCAGGCGAATCCTACACGGAGCGCACAGCCGCTTTTCATAGTGGCACGGTTCTCTCTACTCTCTCTCTCTCTCTCTCTCTCTCTCTCTCTCTCTCTCTCTCTCTCTTTCTCTCTTCTCTCGGCGGCGACGGTTCTCCTTTTTTTCCTTCGCACGATAGCTTCCCGTTCCTCTACTCATTTTCCTCCTCACTCTCTCTCGCTTTCGTTCCCTCCTACTGTTCCCGGCGCGTATACACCGGAACTTTTATACCTTACACCCGTTTGTGCGAGAAATTACTGGGAGTGTGTGCGGAGGGACACGCAACCGCACCGCATGTGGTGAGGTGGCGATCGGGCAAAGTTTAGTCAGCCTCACTGTCGGAGCAACAAGCGCGCCGCGTGTGGCAGAAAGATTTCCATTGTACGCCGCGGACAATGGGCGGATTTGTGCATTGCGAATGTTGCGGGGCCTCGAAGCCTGTCTCGCCGCTTTTCCTCTTACTCGCGGTAATGCTCCGCTGTTGAATCGCCGTTGAAATCATGTTTCGTAGAATGGCGAACCCTTGGGTATCGAAACACGTCCCTCGATCGAGAGGATTGTGCTACATACAACAAATCTAATTTTATATATATTTTGTTATGTCTCTGAAATATTTTATCGTGTACGAAATCACTTAGAACTCACTTTAGAATAAAGATATATATATATATGTGTTTAATAACGAAAACGCAAACATCGAGTAAGAAACTGTTGTTAAGCTGCAATTTTATTGTGCGCTAGATATCGCTCGTAGAATGAAGATACTGTATGGTTTTAATTAATCAAATTTTGAGGTACATTTTGCAAAACGCGTACTGAAGCAGCGTGTATGTCCTTGACTTATCGATATTTAATCCTAGCGGATCCAAGGGCGGGCTAGGAAATGTTAAATTACATTTTTCTTGTTCTGAAATTATAGTTTATAACTTTTATAAAATTTAGCTTCTGTCTCTTTTCTAAATCTAATAAGTAAATTCCTGATACGGTGTTTCTTGATTTAACATTATTTGAGCATGAAAAATAATAGCACACACGTAGCTATATTTTTAATACGCGCGAATAATACAATAATTCATCTACTGTCTTATGAGCCGTTTTATTGTAGTTTAGAATTTTAATCTGCTTGGCTTATAAGTTTAGGGTTAAACGGCTATATAAGAAGGCAAACTTGAGCGATGGATCGATAAATAGCTGTCATATTTCTTTCAATTTGGTAAAGCGGGAAGCCGCGAAAAAACACATATTTTGCTAAATATGAGATTACATGACATGGGTTGCGTGAAATGATTGCCATTAACTAGGACAAACGACCATCTCTCTATTTCAGTTTGATAGTTTATTTCATTACTTTAAGTGCTACGAAATGACCGAGCAATCGTTTACTGTTTAATCTGATTACAATTCTTCCGCATGTGTTTAATTAACTCGTATAATACTATTAATACTCATATACTAACGCTTATTTACTCTTATGCCTACACGTTGTTTCGCTTCAGGTTTCAAAGTTAATTAGTTCAATGTATAAGAGAATTAAAAGAATATGATACATATGTATAATACAGAGAATAATATAGAGTAAAAATAGAACGAATTGAGTTTTTGGTTTAGAGAAAAATGTAGGATCTTGAATTATTTTCTTCTTAGTTTTCTTACTTTTTTCTTTGACTTTAAGATCTTTATATAGATCTTTATACGACTTTGAAATTGGAAATTAAATATCAAATATATATATATATATATGTATATTACGGAATAAGAAACATCCGCTCCTCCCCGTTCGCAGACTGACATATTTTGCACAATGATCTTGAACTACTTGTCACTCTTTAGTCCGACGCATGATTGCATTATACTACTGTACCGGTTGACCAATTGCACTCGAACTACTGATTCTTGCAAACGACTGACTGTTTGTTTTTACTGCATACGAATATTACTTTTGTTTTCGTTTAATTTTCATGAAATGGCCAGACGATGCAATCATTTCCCAAATATTCGACAAGTGCCACATTTATGTGAATTTTACTGCGTTGCCATATACATATAATTAGAACATTGTCGTATAGTCGCACGTTACTTTGTTCATTCGTGTCAGCTTGCAAATCTTGTCGATTAAATGCGATTTGGAGAATCTTAATATAGGATCTATAAATAATTATTAAAATACTTGGGGAAAAAAAAAAAGGATTTTTTTTTTTTTTTTTTTTTTTTTTTTTTTTCTTTTAAATACGGAAGACTTTCTCCTCCCAAAAAGGAGGAATGTAACGTAGGAGGAAAATGTAACGTAAAAAGTAATGTAAATATAACGTTTATAGCCTGAACTTCTCGCTCGTGATCGTCGTGACGTTATACATGTTAGTTTCATGTGACACAGAGTAATCATGATTTTGTAGCTGCAATCAAAAACGGATGATGTCATTTCAAGAGAGCGGTTCTCTCTCTCTCGATCTGCTCGCGCATACTTTCGTTATCTTTCGTTGAATTATTTCGGCGATTCGATGATTCATTGATCGACTACGAATACGAATACGAGGTCAGGCCAATTGTATAGGAACGGGGAAAAATAATTAAGTGACATTAAAGCAAGGCAAACGAGGCAATCATCCGCGACCTCGAACGACGCCGGAAGCGGCAGTTGATCGAAACAATTTGCTCGGCTGCCTCGGCTGCTTGATTGTCTATTGAGCGCCGTGTAAATGAGCGCCGATGAGAGCGAGAGGCATCGATGAGAAACAGGTTGACGGACCATCACCGACCGATCGACACGTAATATGCACGTAAAAATCGATCGCTTAAAGTATCGTTCACACGAAGCTCATTGGTGTTATATTGTAGGTGATATTGCAGTTGATCTCGCGCACGACATTTACTGTGTTTATAAGAAATCAGTATCTCATAATTAAATTAAAATTAATTAATTAACGAAAGAAATTGATTAGTTTAAAAGTTCTTTACTAGCGATTTCTCGTTGATGAGGGTAACCGGGTCATCGGGTTGACATGTTCAAAAATTGATTTAATAAATGAAGAGATTGATTTCATTCAAGTTTTAATTAATTCAAAATACCGTTTTTCTTCAACTGTTGAAATTTATATCGAGGATAAAAAGAAAAGATTAATAAACTCTGTTTTTTGAATCTGTATCTTTTATATTGAATATAAAATATGTATGATATGATACAAAACAATACCTTAATAAATGCATCATAGTAATTAATGCATAATTTTATATTAAACGTGCGAGAAATTTTTTCAGCGATACGATTTTATTTCTTTTTAAGAGATTTTTTTTTTTTTTAAATGTACAAGTTTTATATCCAAGAGGAGTCATTATTTTGCATTTTATACGAAGATTTTTTTTTTTTTGTTCGCACAATTGGCAAATTATTGGTACAGTTAGTTTCCGCAATGCAGTTGTATTCCTAGAATTTGTAGATCTTGCGTGCTTCCGTATCGCGATACAACATCATTAATACGTGCTAGATTTATGTAAACGATTACACATTGTTGCACCGAGCCAAAATATTCTGCGGCAACGGCATTAATTCTTATGTGAACGGTACTTAACGCGGTCGCAGGCACACGCTGGCGCTGGAGGGTAACACGAGCAGATTGCACCGTACGATAAACGGTTATCTAGGGCTCCGGGTTCTTCTAACACATATCTATGTTGCCCGCGGCTCTCGAGTAGAGTAATCGAATTGATTATTTTCTGCCGCCGTCGTCACTTATCTCCGCGCGATGCGCGCGTTAAAACGGGCTTGGGATTTATTTTTAGCCGTGCGCACACGTGGATCCGCGAGATAAAAGGCATCTGTCCCTTCGCGAGAATAACGGTTACGTTATTCTCGTAACGACTTAATTACTCATTCCGGAAATGAGAGATGCATGTTTCGTTCCTGTTCTTAGAATATCTGAGCGTGAAAATATTGTAGTTTCCGTCACGGTCGAACTCAACGCAGAATGAAATGTGTGATCTTCTATTCAAGAGAATATATTCTCTTGTTTTTTGAAAAATTTAAAAGTCATTTAAAAGAATAGTAAAATTGTGGGCTAATTGAAAGCTTTTTTCTTCTCTTGGATAGAAATTCAATGATTTGGGAAATTTAATCTCTATTTAAAAAATACTATATTATTTTTCTCTCTTTAAATCAATGATTTTAAAATTAATTAAAGCTAGCTTTAAAAGATACGTTGTTTTCATGGAATAAGCTTTGCGTGTAAATTTGTTCTTCACAAGATTAGTGAGCAAGCAAAAATCAGTCGAGTCATTAGCTCGACAGCTATGCGACACGATCGATATATATCTCGTTCGGTGTAGCAATTCGAGCAAACGTTTTTTTGGCGACGCGCGCTTTGCTTTGTCCGAAAGTCTCATTATAATTCCTGTCCTGTCGCAATAATGCGCGAGATACAAGATAACCCGAGATACAAATTACATGTATATTCTATCTTTTCGTTATTGTTATTCATAAATCGATCGCGACAAATTGCAGTGAATCTTCTTCAGCAACAGTCGTCGAGATGACTTGGGTTGAGAGCGTGACGAAATAGTAAAAGACACGTCCCTTAACGGAGGGATAGAGGATTTTCAAGATGATTTAGGTCTCTTCTAACAGCGTCGACTTTGTTGAATCGATCGTATCGTAAATGACGGAATTTGAAAAGGAATTCGGTCGACATTTCGGATACTCTACCGTGGCTTTTCCTCATTCCTTCATATCAAACATCCTGTTGACTGAGCACCGATTGCGAGTACCATCGGATGCCTTTTCAACCGTAGTTGTTAAAAAAAACATTCTGTGAAAAAGGACAGTTGTTTTAATGGCGTGATACTGACGATTATAATGTTATACAGCATCGGAATTTCAGCTTCGGCGAATTAAATATACATCGATGGTATAAATAGAATAGTATAGAGATTTTATTTTTCGTTTAATTTTAATTGGGGATTTTATCTCGAGAAAGATTTTTATGAAAATTTAAACATCTCATTAAAATATTTAAATAAAAAATTAAAAGTTAATAAGACACGTTATTTTAGAAAATTTTTTTTTGTTATAAAAAAGCTGTAAAAACTTCTCGTAGATATTTTTTTATAAATTCTATGCAGAAAATATTCTGGAAAGATGGATATTCCAGAAGAATCGCTTCTAAAATATTCTATTATATATAATAGAAGACAAAGTTAATGTAATTCTGTCTTTTCCATCGTCATTTTCGTTTCATTGGCGTTTGTTTTTTTTATAATAAAATGCACAATGATTTTTTTTATTTTTCAATACGGATAGGCATTATTTCTTTATTTTTCATTACTTCCTGCAAGTGAAAAGCAATCAAGTTAATGAGTAATAATGAAAGAGCGTTCGATATGTATATTGATGTTAAAAATAATAATTACTTTCTCGTATTATGTTATTTCTTCAATGTAATTATCCGGTATTTAATATTTTACAGGAAATTATTATTATATGAATTGAGAATATCATATATTAGGATTAAAAGATGAATGTTACTGAAAGGTTTATAGAATATGAGTTTACAAAGGTGTGAAACGTCCCACACATATTCTCTTACGTATGAGATGAATATTACGCGTAATGAAGCTTAACTCTTATCCTCCGATTTACCCACCTATATATTAAAGATTAATAATATAATTATGACGAAAGAGATAAATGTCTCAAAAATAAGATTTAATCGAAATGAAAAAAAGGAACAAAAATATTTGATGAATAGAACAATGTAATAAATTTTCAATGATAAGATTAACCATTATTGTATAATATGTTGCTACATATTTAATATATCTATTAAAAAATCTCAGTGCTATTTAATATCTGGATGATCCGGTCGTTAGTTGTTCCTTCGTGTAGCAATCGTAGATGATTAACCTTCTAGAAATGGTGTGATGGACGGTGCGTGCACTGTAAGGGGACTATAAAAGTTAACAACAACAACAACAACAACACGATCCATTAGGCTTAACGCGTAAAGTTTCACGTACATTCAGCCGTTTTTCACTTGAGCGGATACACCTATCCGATGTATCATCTGTGCACACCGATGCGGAATGCATCATATGTAAATTGAAATATTTATTACAAGAATAAGAAAACAATTATCTCGATACGCGCAGATATTATCCCTCCTTGTTTTTGTCAATTATACAACTTTAATAATTACAGATATATTATGCCTATATTAATTATACGACTTTATCATGTTGAGTATCACGAGGTCGTGTCATCATCAGTGCTCGCCGATATATAATACTGATATGTCATATTAATATACACGCATAAAATGCAATTAACGATCAAGTATTTGCGAAACTATTTGTCGCGCCTAATACAGCCAACTGATTAAACGAAGATTAATCGAAAAATCGTCTGGCAGTTAATAATTATGTCACGTTCTATATGATTATCTGAACTTGCTGATACTTAAAGAAACGATGATTAAAATGGATAATAAAAATTGTCGCATATTGTTGCAAGATTTATTTTAATTTCTTCACTGTATTAAATTTGACTAAAAATAAATAATAAAAAAAAAGTAGTAGAAACTTGTCCTCATTCGCAGACAAAAGCTCTTTGTCTTATTCTAAATATCTACAAGCGCCGAAAAGAATTGCACAGGCGAACACGACGATTGCAGTAATCTCTATTTTAATGTGACGCGTACCTTACTTTTAACCTTTCAAAAAGGACGTCGGTCTCCCGTGTATAAACTCGATGTCAGTAGCCTGCTGGCTAACACATAAATAGTCGTTTGCACGCGATGCTGATGGATATCGGGACATCATCGTAGCGCCGTCCTGTAAATGAAGGATGGAGCACGAATATCGATTTCCTAAGCAGGAAGCATCGATTGATATAGCCGTTTCTTATTCTCACGTGTCACGCATTTGATTTATCTCCGTTTCGAAAGAGTATTATATACATATTAAAGAAATATAATATATCTATCAATATGTATATAAAGCACGCTACTACTCGAAAAATCCCTAAAATCATTCGATAAATGGAATAAGTACATATTCTTAATAATAAAAAATACAATACATTTATAAAAAGCTTAATCAAAATATTACTAAAAATATGAGAATCAAAAATTGATAAAAGATATATGTGAATACATACATATATATATATATATATATATATATATATATATATATATATATATATATATATGCGTGTGAAATTTATATATTGTACACATAATATATAACATAAATTTTTTCGGAAAGAATATACGGAATATATATACATATATATTTCAGTTATTACTTAGAGTTGAAAATAATATTAACACGTAATTAATAATTATATTTAATACTCATATATATATATATATATATATATATATATATATATATATATATATATCACAATTCCATTAAAAGCCATAACTGCTTAAAATTAATAATTAGTAATTTTATGATTGGAAACTTATCACATTGTGCCATTTGCACATAAATCCCAATTATTAAGAGTCCGATTTGATCCTGTAAAATAAGTAGATCTTTTAAATTATAATATGCATTTAGCGTTTACGTGTCACAAAACACATTAAAGAAAAATTATGTTTGATGAAATCGTAGATATATAACGATGATAAAATCATCATATTTTATTTGTGTGTACTTTTGTACGATGTTTTTTTTTTTTTATTTGCATAAATATTAGAGACACGCGATTAGATGTAATCACGCAACTCTTGTTCACTTGTTAAATAGGCATATCAAGAAAACGCTGTTTAGGTGACAGTCACTTGGCAACAATAATCGATAATATATTACACGGCGAGTTGACTTTTATTGATCAAAAGAAACTACAAATTTCCGGAATGAGATTATGCGCTTTGTCAATCATTATTAACGATTTTGTGTTCTTAACAATCAAGTTTATTCACATTTATTCCGCAGATACAAAGATTTACCTTACAGTGATTTTGTTATATTTTAATATCTAGTAGATAATCTTCACGAGCAATAAAATTTGTATACGTACCTATATTTCATTTATTTTTCATGCAACATTTCTCATGTACTTATTTAATAATTTTTTTTAATATTTGCTTAACAAGGCGCTGTTTGGCAATGCGCTGTTCATCCGCTGTATAATCCGCTTGCGCTATATTATCCTTGATTAGAAGTGGATATGAGAAATATTTAAAGAGATCTATCTTTTCCTTAATAACAACACACGTGGTTCGAAAGGGTGAGCATGATGGTAATCCTTTTGAACTGTATCACGCTCGGGATGTATCAGCCGTGCGTGGATGACCAGTGCGTAACAAATCGATGTAAGATACTGCAGGTACGTACTTATCCCTTATCCCGCGACATGCTACAGCTGGCTGGTGAAAGAAACGGATAATCCGCGTTATCGCGTTGCGGCTTTGAGAAAGTAGAGTGTAGCGCATCGAGCTTATTTGAATGGGAGCCATTTCCATAAGAACGATTCGCGATCTCGTCTCGCATTTGCATGCCAGAACGGAAAATGCCGATATCGGAATCGGGATATTTACAATTCAATTAAGCCAACTTACGGGTGGGGGGAAAGAGAAAGACACCATAACAGCGACGATTACACAACGCGCCAATAAGCAAATTAATCGATCGCGCATCTTGACACGGTTTCCGGCCGGCTCGCAATTAGTCTAGCAAAGGAAGAGGAGGAGGAGGAGAAGGATGGGATGGGAAAGAGATGAGAAAATTACTGATACGGCATGGCCGTTAATCGAATCCTCTAGTTAAGTGCTCGTAATCAATCACGGCAAATTACGTCGATCGCACTCCCTGTTCTAATCAAGCCGCATTCCTCCTACCTATTTCTTCCAGATGTTCGATGATATCATTTTTGCCTTCTTCGCCCTGGAGATGACTATAAAGATGGTGGCGATGGGGATTTACGGTAGAGGAACTTATCTCGCGGATTCCTGGAATAGATTAGATTTCTTTATAGTGGGAGCTGGGTGAGTACTTTTTTTCGTTTGCTTGTATGCTTTATTATATTTTTTAATTTTGATTGTCATTCTTTTGAAATATATTTTTATTGTAAAATCTATGAGAAGTATATTCGCGATAATGTGTAGTAACTTATAAGATCGACAACTTTAAAAAAATAAGATTGCTGCGATCGAAAAAAATATCAAAAGTGTTTAAGAAGTATGGACAGCAAACACTAAAGAAGACATCTGTTTGAACTTGCTTGTAGCGCTTTGGAATACTGCTTAAATGTGGAAAATATGAATCTGTCAGCCATACGAACGATAAGGGTTTTAAGGCCGTTACGAGCGATCAATCGTATACCAAGTAAGTACGAGATCTTCGCAATATGTCACAAATCTTAACGGTTGACATTTAACTTCGATTTGTTCTCGTCGTCGATTTTACGATGCGTGTAACTGGGGGCGTGTAACTGCCGCTTGTAGATCCTAGCATATTCACGGTTGATTTTATCTTGAAATTGAAATGAAGCAAAGGCAAGGGTGTACAATATCGATCAAGAATAAGTAAAGTTGCAGCATGAAGATATAATAATAAGTTACAGACTTGGTTTTTTTTTTTTTTTTTTTTAGAGAATAATCATACTGAGAATTAGTTAATGTATATCTATGATTAATATTACAATCGGATAATTTAAATCGCCATATGACATATATTTTTAAATTGTCACGAATATTTATAGAATAATAAAAGAATAAAAGCAATATATCAAGCTATTTCAGTAAATCTAAAGAAGATTCTGTAAGCCAAATCGGTATTGTTTCGATTCGAGGAATTTTATAAATTTCTAAATTATTTTTATAAATTCATAATTCATATTTAAATAAATGTTTATAAATTTATCAATCCTCAACCATACACACTTATTTATCAAATATTTATGAAACATTATTTTTACGAAATCCTCGATAGGTATGCGGATATTGGTGATGCTGCTACTCGATACTCTTCCCATGCTGGGCAACGTCCTGTTACTGTGTTTCTTCGTCTTCTTCATATTCGGCATCGTCGGCGTGCAACTGTGGGAGGGCATATTACGCCAGCGTTGCTTCCTCAAGGCTCTACCCAACGTCAAGTATCCCGAGTAAGTCGGCGAGAATCTTAAGCCGACGATTTGTTCGGTTATTCGATTCAATCGATTATTATTATTTTTTGTTTTGCGAATGTCCGACTTCGATTTTTCACGTTATTACGCCTCACACTGCATCGCATCTCGTTAATTTTTTTTCGCTGTCTATCTTTCGATCGCTGTGCAATTTTCAAAGGCGGCATTACACATGCCTTCGTTCGAATGCCGAGCATGCATTTTTTTCGGCAAGATACGCGAAACCTCAACGATTCGTATTCGACAATTGCCGTTATTAAAAGCATTTTTCGCAATACTGTATTTTGAATACAATGGACAGTAAAATTTTGTGTATCAACTCGAAACAATACTCAACCGTGACAATTTTTATATCCGAAGCTTGCATTATCGTAAAAATTACATTTGCCATATATCCGAAACACACTTTTGTACTGTTTGCAATATTTCTATTTTGGGATCTTTTGCAATAATATACTTCGAATATATAATAAACGCTAATTCGGAAATTCTTATTTACGTTATCTCAATATGGATATTAGCGTTTATTGTATTCAAAGCATGCTATTGCATAACATTTGTATTATTCTACAATTTTTTATCAAACAGATTTTTGCTTAGATATAGTATTTTGATTTTTTTTCACATGCTTGCAATTTATTTTTATCGCTTAAAACAATCGTTATATCGAACGCACTTCCTCGGGATTTTAATTATGAGATTTGTGAGGATACGATATAATCTCTCGAAAATTCGCGAGCGCGGCGAGAACTGATTACAGATATTTGTGATTCGGCATCGAGTAAACGACTTGATGTATCGGGCGATTCGCTTCCATAATACCCAACCAATTTATCATATACCAGATTGCATGACGAGTAGCTCGAGTTGTCGCAAAGCATTGCTTGCCGAGTTTCTCTCGCTGTAAATTTAACGCTCCGCTCTTTTTCGCTCTACGTTTTTTGTCTTTCGCAAGTACTATTTTGCGCTCGATCTTGCTATTATTAGACATCGATATCTATTCAAAATACAGTGCAAACTTCCATAACTCGCGTTCACTCTGCTCGGCTTATCACGAAACTACCCGCAAATAGCTGGTCATGAAAATAAATAATTAAACAGTTTATGTATATATATGTATAATATTATGTATAATAATATTACGTTATATCGCGAATAGAGCGGAAAATTTATCTCACGGATATACTTTTTTTTCTTATATTTTTTAAATTCTTTTCCTATTTTTACGAAAATATTTATAATTATTAGTGTATCTGATGTATGCGACATCTCTATCTAAATATAAAAAATTTTAATAATATTTTTAATAATATTTTCCTATAGTAGCTTATTTAGAAATTCACGCGTATGAAAATTGAAAATTTTACATAAAATAGGTTGCAAGTTGTCAAACATAATTAAATATAGTTTCAGAAGGCAAGTTATGTTTTTCTGAATAATATTCTTTTCTATTTAAAAAAAAAGCACAAATGTTAAAATAATTTTAACAACATAACACTCTAACAGCATCCTTCTTTCTGCAAATCTTCATATCGATTATCTTCGTATCGATTTGGCTGAATTGTGTTGGCGCGTTCTACATAAGGAAGATATTATCAATAGCGAGAAAGGAACCAGAAAAAGTTCGTGAGAAGCCCTGTAAATGGATCTGTACATTCTACTTCTTGAACTTTTGCTTTACAAGAATATCATGTTAGGCGATCTAAAAATGTTCTATTTCTCACTCTCTTCCCTCTTTCTTTTTCTTTCCCTTTCTCTGTTTTTCTCTTTCTTCTTCTCCTCGTGACTATAAAAAAGCAAATTAGACATGTAAGTACATGACCCCAGGGAGGCAGTGACAGGCTATTATTTCGCTGTTGCAGGTTACTCTCGGACGAGTACTCGGTTCGATCACGCATTTAGTAAGCTCTAGTAGAGAACAATGTGCTGTACATATATATATATATATATATATATATATATATATATATCTTTCTATCTCAATAATACATACTTCTATGAATCACAGAATATACATACACGTGGAATCCATATGTACATATATGTATATACATGCAACCATATGTGATGTGCATATGTATATCTATATTATTTCTCTTTCTCTCACTTCTTCTTTCTTCCCACTCGCCCCCTCACGTCTATCTCTTTTCTCTCTTAATCACTGTACCAATGAGCAAAATGTACCATAGTATGTATTCACATAGAGCATGTCGACTCGACCGTTGATGAATAAAAAATACTATTTTAATAAAATACTTTGACTGTAAATTGACGAGATGATGATTTCAAGGATCCCAAGAGCGAGAAGTGAAATCGATCCTTCTGAACTTTGAAATAATATTTTAGTGTCCGGGTTACTTCACGGTCTCTACACTTAGTGTCTGGCATTAAAGTTCTCTTCGACATATATCCGCTGTATATACATGTAAATCATACGATTCGGAAAAATGGAAGATACACGATGATGGAGGAATGAAGAAACCATATAATTTTGTGTTGACGGTCCAAAACTTTCACGTTTTTCCACGAGATTACTGTATTCCGAGATCTCTTTGATTACTTCGATGCACGAATCGATGTTCTTTTCCTTCTCTGCTCTGGACATACACATGATATGATCTTTCGTGGCTCGTATCTTAGTCTCTCTCTCTCTCTCTCTCTCTCTCTCTCTCTCTCTCTCTCTCTCTTCTCTTTTTCTTTCTCCGCTTTTCTATTTTATCCTCCCTCAGCGTGTCTAGTCAGTAACGATGCTTTCTGCATATGTGAACTATCGTTTAAACAACTCTGTGTGTACGTATGCGTGTGTGCGTATGATATTGGTCTCTATGATTTCACTACATCGCCTCACTTTCATGATAATGTATCGTTTTGTTATACAGGCTGTGTCGGATTTAATATCTCGTATATTAAATAGCTTTAAAGGATTTTTAGATTGTAAATTTGAGATTTTCCACGTAAATGGAAAGTTTTTAATGAAAATTTTTAATCTTTTACGGTTCAAAAATAATCGACACTTGAATATTCTTGTTAAGGAAAAATCGACACTCTACATCTTGAGACACCCTGCGCGAGCATCCTACATATAAATGACGTTATCATCAATAACTATGATTACAAATCGAATTCTAAACGAACTTTATCGCGCATTTTAAAATCTTACATAGATGCATACTTGAAATTCTTGCCTCGCGCGCGAGTCATTTCAATTCCAAGCTCACGTAGCGATGAAGATAGCGTAGCGGGAGAAGTAGGCTCCATAAAGTTCTAAGCCCAAGCCCAGAGAGAGAGAGCTAATTAAACACGCGGTGCTCGCGCGGTCTATTCCGGTATACGTAGCAGCTATTTTCGAACGTTTATCGACTTACTGCCGTTCCTGTGCCCTGGTAGCGCAGCGCTGGAACCTCGC
Organism: Polyergus mexicanus; assembly: GCF_030449975.1. NCBI lineage: Eukaryota > Metazoa > Arthropoda > Insecta > Hymenoptera > Formicidae > Polyergus > Polyergus mexicanus. The sequence goes on from NW_027223331.1 coordinate 9,159,362, forward strand.
GGATAACGATGGCCCTGGAAGCGATATCAATTTGCAATTTTTCTATAAGCCAAATATACACCTGTTCTCCTGAGAAGACGTTAACATCCATCTCTCGAAATTATAAGAGAAGCCAGTAATTTTTGCGAGTATCACAGCAATAATATCAGCGTATCTCATAGCAATAATGTTTGACACTGACTCAGATTTTTTTGAAGAAAGCAAAAACGTGAATGCATTTTTTTACTTAATAACCGAGGATTTTTTTAATTATTATATATCCGTCATATTTCGTCTCATATGTGTAACAACATTGAGATGCTATTGCTAATCGCGAAGAACTCGTTGCAAAATACGCACGCATGCGACAAGACGACCAGATTATTATGAGATCTTTGTTCTAAAAAACGGTTTTTTTTTTCTTATTGTGAAAAAGACATAATATATACGAACCGCAGAATTCTGTTGTAAAGATACATGTGTAAAAACTCAAATTTATTAAATTACGTTATTTTGACAATTATTTTGTGTCTATCAATTTTCCCAACGAATTTTAAAAATTTCTTTGCAAACATATTTCACGATTAATTTTAAATTGGATCAATTTGGCGTCAAGAGAGAATATGAGCACGAATACGAAAGTTTATCAAAAGTTGGAGCAAAACGAGACATTATGGGGATTGAGTGGTCAAACGGGACATACATATTGTTTAAAAGTAGGACATCTGGTCATCTTATATACAAGAGGATGTAGAACGATCGGCACGATCAGCACCGCGAGTACAAACGAGTGAAGCGCACGCCTTATACAAGACGCGGGCACGCAAATTAAGGGAAGCATAGAGGCGATCACGTGCACACTGCTGATTAAGCATATATAGCGTGTGTGTTTAGATAGCATAGGAGTTGTGTCGCATAATCTTAGAAAATATAGCTATTCCTCGTATCGATATTCCTCTGTCGCGCAATTTTTTCTGTTCGGTCAATAAATTACATCATAATATTCGTTTTCAGATTTTATTTAAAGAATGATATTTTACGGAGAGAACAGCTTTGCGTTATAAAAATTAAAAATGTCAAGCGCGAGATAAATCATTTTATTTTTACTACGCGAAAAGACATGATTATTAATCATGTGAATATCTAAGAATTCAGAAGAAATGGCGTCAAAATGTTATGTGATAGAGGAATATAATGGAGTTTGAAGAAAAATAGCGCAGTGTTTTCGAATCTCAAGGAGTATAGCATAAAAATTGGAATTATTTATTATTGGTTATGAAAACACGTATTTGTTCTTATTTCGTGCACATCATATTTGTTCAAGGTTATTCGCATATACAGCATTTTATTACCATTATTATTTCAATTTTCACTTCTTATTTCACATATATATATATATAATTTTAATATCTAATATCTATAATAACTCTTAATGTCTAATATAAGAACGATATCAAATAAATACTTATTCTTTACCATATTAAATATTCGGTTCTCGATTTCATCCAAAGCTCGATATCTTTCGTGCTTCTCTAAGATTAGGATTTCAATCATGTGACTCGACATTATTATAACATATATAACTTGTAATTTTAATATTTATCATGTTTTTTTTTAATTCTTGATACTTATATATGATTCGATATCGCAGTCTATGCGAAGAATATTAATTGAGTGTTTCTTTTCGCACACTTGCCGACTATTTTCGACGTGATACACGCGTGCACGCAAACTCGGTCTACATCTGCATTTATACCTATATTTCTCTCAATCATTGCGCACGTACATTGTATATCACATCTATATACGTGTACGTATATATATTATATGAGGTGTCCGAGAATCATCGAACGAGCTTGTCCATCAGTGATATAAACAGGGTCGAAAATGTAAGCGTGATACAGAAAACTGACAAGAGAACTCGCCCGATTTTCCGAACAATCCGTGCTTTATTCGTAGCGATCTCAAAGCGAATATCACGTTAAGTACGTTGTATCGATTTGACGAATCAATGCCATACGGCAGTGTCACGCCGACAATAATTTGTGCGGCGTAGGTCGTTTATTCGATTTCATTCGAATGCATACACAACCTTCAGTATCTATAGCTACAGGAAAGCTACTTCAATCGATTGCATTTACATATTTTTGATTCCAATATCCATTTACGCAAGAAGCCGCACTGGAAGCTCCTCCGGTAATTCCGCGACCCTCTGTATATTATATATATCATGAATATATGAATATTATATGTATATATGGGATGATTCACGAAAAACTGCTATCTAAAATAACTGCTTATTTATGACTCGGTTCAATTTCTTTCTTCAAAGCATAGGCATGTTGTATATGCGTGCGTGCGTGCGTGCGCGCGTGTGTGTGTGTTTGTGTGTGTAGTGTAGTGCAGTGTAGTGTTTGGAATGTTTAAATCATTTAAAATAATTTATCATTGAATTTATTTTTTATCGTCAACAAGATTTTTTATATCTTCAAAAATGTAAAGTATAGAAACTTTCGTGCACTCAACGCATTATTCCGCGCAAACACGCTTTATTTTTCGTTTCAAAATTTTTTTTTTTTCGTTAGTGAATAAAAAGTTATTTTAGATAGCCGTTTGTAAAAATTTATCCTTTACATACATATTGTACCATATATGCTATATATAATACTATACTTATATATTATATAAAACACGCTGCATATCTACCTATATACAATGTACGCATAAACGAAGCATGCGAAGAGTGCATCCGTGCATAATAAGGCATATGTACGCAAGTCTTTAAACTTAAGGATCTATGCGAAGATTGATAATGTGTAATCGTTGCTTCGTTGATTTTCCAGTGATCTGGAGAAGTATTTCGAGTATCAGGGTCAAGATTACATTTGCTCGCGTCCCGACGATAGCGGGATGCACTCCTGCGGTGATCTGCCGCCGCTTAAATTTGGTGAGTATATCTTTCGTCTTACACAAAGCTTTAAAGGTACGAATTTGTGCAATAATATTATATAATATATACTTATCTTTCAATTTTAATTTTCCAACATTTAATAATTAACTTATTATTTAATAATTATAAGATTATATGAAATTTTAATAATTTTTTTATGCAAAAGGTTTTTAAAATCCATATTTACGCAGCTTAATCCAGCGCATTTTATAAATTCGCTTTTAATGTGACAGATGCTTTAAGAGATATAGTGTCGAGAGTTTTCTGCATTTTGAGTTCTGAAATTTTAAATATGCCACATATTACTATATATTTTGGGATGAAAATTATCAAATGCTCGATCAAATAATCAAACGCCGATCGCGTTTCTCGCATTCAGGAAACTTGGTGTGCAACAATACAGCTGTGCCAAATAGTAATGTCACGTTCATCAATAATGACACCTGCGTTAATTGGAACTACTACTACACCGAGTGCAAGGGCCAGGGCAACAATCCATTCCAAGGAACAATTTCATTCGATAACATCGGTCTCGCCTGGGTCGCCATATTTCTTGTGAGCGCTCCCGTTACTCGTCCTACATTCGTTCAGATACAAATAATTCACACATGCATGTGTATATGTACTCACGTGTATAGGTATACGTGTGTATACATATGCGCAGAATAGAATATTTCTTTCATTTAAGTAATGTACTTTTATATAGTGTTTGAAAGAGTCGGTAGATGCGGATCGCACACATTAATCTATGATAAAGAAAAATTATTCTATCGGCGATATTGAGGACAAATTGCCTTTCATTCGATAAGATGTTATCGCGAGTGAATGATGTAAAGAGAAAATAAACTTTATATCTCTAGATGATATTAATGTACGAAACTTAATTGAAATATATCTTTTAATTTCTTTCTTCGCGGTTGTAGCATGATCTTTATGTACAAACTTCTTAATTTTTTACAAAATTTCGCCAATGGTGCGTTTCGATATATATTTTTGGCATAAACATTCTTAATTTATTGATCAATTCATTACTATCTCGTCGTAATCCCGAGTAGCGCAACCGTGTCAATTTGCAGGTAATTAGTCTTGAAGGATGGACGGACATAATGTATTACGTACAGGACGCCCACTCCTTCTGGGACTGGATATACTTCGTTCTCCTAATAGTGGTAAGTGCTCCATTTCCTATTTCAGCGCTTGTAATATGTAAAATATAATGAATGAATCATGATGAATGAATCATCAGAAATAATGAGAAGAAAGGCCAATTGGAGCCCATACGCGATTCTTCGAGCGTAAAAAACAAAATTTGACTTCATACGGTGTACATTAACAATATATTAATATCATTTTTCTACGAGAAAGCAGCGATAATAATATTATAATATAAAACAAAGACGTAAGAGATCATTGCGAGGGCTAATGAATCAAGGGAGGCCCGCATTTGCAGATCGGCTCCTTCTTCATGATCAATCTCTGCTTGGTCGTGATTGCGACGCAATTTTCGGAAACGAAGAAACGGGAGATGGAGAGGATGAAGCTGGAACGCGCTCGCTATCATTCGACCTCGACGCTCGCGTCGTCCACGAATACCTCGGAGCCTACTACTTGTTACGCTGAAATCGTCAAGTGGGTACTCGTCGTCGTTGCATCCCGAGGACGTTATTCGCGCGTGTCTTCTCTCGTCGGTGTTTGCTCGTCCGCGAAATATTTTTCTCGACGCGCTCTCTCTCTCTTTTTTTTTTTTTTTTTTTTTTTTTACACCAAGATGACAACTCGACGTCTCTTTTCGCAGATACATCGCCCATCTCTGGCGACGGGGTAAACGAAGACTGATGAAGCGATATCGTCTGTGGCTGTATAAGAAACAGCAGAAGCGCGATCAGAATCTTCTCAAAGAACAGCAGAGCCAAACGATTCGCTCGAATGCCGTTGCTGGCGGACTGAATCGAGTACCGGGTGGTGAGTGCCTTTTATCTTATGAAACGAAATGAAAATTTAGTTGAGATCCCAAAAAAAAAAAAAAATATATATATATATATATACAATATAATCAAAGATAAAAAAAAATATATAGCTAATTAAAAATTTAAAAATTCTTACGTTAAAATATCGAGATTCAAATCCTCTCGAAATTTGTTGCAATACGCAGATAGAAGGTTGCATCATGGAAGATGTCCACGGCTCCTCGCCGCGTTGGATTATGCCGAACAGCAGCAGCAGCAGCAGCAGCAGCAGCAACAGCAACAATTGCAGATAGCTGCCAGTGCTAACGGCGGATCCGTGGCCGATTTCACCGGCGTTACACCCCCTCTGCAATCGGCGGTAGCCGCCACTATGACCGCCGGCAATAATAGCGGTAACAACGGCGGTGGAAACTTGGGCGTCGCGCCCCGAGCGAGCCCCGAAATTTCCGAGGCCGAAGCCTCCACGAACATGTGCCAAAGATTGAATGCGCATCGCGCCTCCTCCGTGTCTTATAACGGAAACGATAACGCCGTCGTGGGAAACGTGCAGGCCGAGGCAAGTACAGTTATCCCGCACGTCAGACATGCATGCAAAAACGCGTCACGAGACGCTTCTTTATGTATCAAAGACGAATGGTGTAATTGAAGTCAGGTAATTAAACGTCGAAATAATTGTTCAATAATATAATGGTTAATTAATTATTTAATTTATTCATCTATAATCATATCAATATGATACAAAGTTGAGAATATTGATTTTATTATTGGAAATTTATATATAACGTTACCTCATTTTTCCGGTTTCAATTACGTCATGAGTTTTTATATTACATCGTGAGTTTTTATTTTCTAGAAATGTTACATTCAACTTTAACTCTCGCAGACAACTTTGTAGACACGCAGTAACATCGACTCGTTTAGCGCTTTTTCTCTTCGCTAATATTAATTTTCTGTTTTATAATAACAGTAGCCGTATCTCATAATGATTATACCGTACATGCTTCGTATGTACAATAAAATAACAGCGTTTACGCTTCATCGCATTAGATTACCGGGTCATCGATTCTTAGTGCTCGTCAATAAAGAGTACATAGTTTGCGCAACAAGAACGATGATCTTTAGGCACGTAAAGTTTCTCTCCCCTTAATGCTACAAGTTTGGGCCGAAAACGGTTACGAGAAAGAGAAAGCGTCGGTCGTAGTGTATGACACGCATAATGTATGCTTGATTGATTCGCCTTCTAGACAAACAGCACGTTGTTGAGTCCGCCATGTACGCATTATCGGAGAAGAAGCAGCGTAATGTTTAGCGACGTGGTACTGCTCCATGGCAGCAATAATGTCGGGAATGCGTTGCAGCCGGGGACGACGGTGACGCCAGGTGAGCGTAACGTCTGCTCGAGCGAGAAGATGACGCAGACAGGCGACGGTAACGTTTGGTCCAGTCCGCTGCCGGACCACACGCAGGTAATTTCCACTAGTCGCCGCGCTATATACAGTCTAGAAGTCGAGAAGTCTCTCTTTCTTCGCTCAAAGTGCGTTCCATCGCAGATGCAGGCCGAATTGAGTGGCAACGAGGCTATGACGTGTCAGGAATTGCTGGCTCTCAGCGGTGCTCTCAGCGCTGCCCTGCCCACTGGTCAATTGGCCCTCGATTCGTTTCTAAACTCCCTCACAAAAGGCAAGTTCATACTTGATGTACATCGAAAAAAAAAACCCTCAAATTTACAATGTTGTTTAAAAGAATCAAAATATATTACGTATACATTTTTGAAAGATATTATAATTTTCAAAGTGCGTAATAATATATTATAATAATTTATAATAATATTAAATTTTTTAGATATATATTTTGCCGATTTACCAATGTGTGTTTTAAAAAGCTCTGAAACATTCGTCGCTTAAAAAAAGAGAATTTCTCTTATAATTTTAGAAGTATATAATTACTTACGAGCGATCTAATAAAAAACGCCAACATCGAAATGAATTACGTGTATTCGATAGGTATAACGGATCGTCACATCACGTTGGAGGATCGCACGCAGTGGTTGACGTCCGACGTTGACAATTGTTCCTGTTGCTGCGAGCTGCAGGGCGATCAGTGGCCGGACGACGGTGAAAAATGGCAAAAGTCCTCGCGGGTCAGACGATTCTTAAGAGGCGCCGGGAGCTGCTGCTGCGGCACGTTGCGCTCCATACAACGATGCATCAAGAAGCTTGTCGAGCACAAATATTTCCAGCAGGGTATTCTTCTGGCGATACTCATTAATACTTTGAGCATGGGAATCGAGTATCACAATCAGGTGATTTTTTTACTCGATTTTAAGTATCGCGTATCTCAGATCTTTCCAATGTAATATAATTTTATTACAAACATTTTTTAAATTCAGTTATAAGTTTGATGATATTCTTTGCTTTGATTGTAAAAAGAAAACTATAATAGTAATATAATTTCTATAATCATCTTTCGCCAAGTTAAATTTTCTTTCTCTTGCTCTAAAGATTGTTTCGTAAGGAATGTAATTATGATTATTTTGTTGCGTACAGCCGGAACAATTAACCGTAGCTGTTGAAATAAGCAACATTGTTTTCTCGGCGATCTTCGCGGTGGAGATGTTGCTTAAGATAATAGCGGAAGGCCCATTCGGTTACATTAGCAACGGCTTCAACGTTTTCGATGGTATCGTTGTCGTCCTAAGGTAAGACAATTTCCTTTGTAAATCTTTTTATCACTTTCACTTATTTGAAATAAGCAATATAATATTAAATTGGTATATATTTTAATGATATTTGAGTAACAGTAGTGTTGAGAATAAATGTTATATACATGGAATATATCGAAGCACTTGGTGTCTTGCGATATACATGTACTGTGTCAACGTGATCGTTCAGTTTCACGACCAGTATTCCAATTTTACAAAAAAACCGTTATAGCTCTCTCGTAAAATCCTTCGCGAACAGACTGGTATAACGGACTGCTATAACGCGGTTGCATTCGTGCACCGTCGTCATTTCCAGCGTCGTCGAACTTTGCCAGGCATTCGTAGAGGAGCGCGGCGGCAGTTCCGGTCTGAGCGTGCTGCGTACCTTCCGCCTGCTCAGGATTTTAAAGCTGGTGCGATTCTTGCCGAATCTACGACGGCAGCTCTTCGTCATGCTGCGCACCATGGATAATGTTGCCGTATTCTTTTCTCTTTTAGTACTTTTCATCTTTATATTCAGGTAAGTCGCCGTTCTATTCTCTCGTTCGCATCGGCGACGCTGCCCAGAATTCCGCGCGTCGCTGGATCTTTTCTCCGTTTCCTGTTTTCGTTCCTTTTTTTTTTTTTTTTTTTTTTTTTTTTGTATCGTATATGTGGTCCTCGCCTATTTCGCGAACCGGTATCATCGTCGATGAGATTTATTATCGTAAATAAGTTTGTACGACGACTCCGCGAGGTATCTGCTCGACCGAATCTCTCTGCACGTCGCGTTTACACGGACTACGGGGCGCTGTCGTGTCTTCCTGTTCTAATTATCATCTCATCAACCTAGTAACGTTTGCATGTCTGGTAAGGCGGATCGAAGTTACGAAATTGCCGATAGGGGTTGTCAAACATGTTGGGCAAACGCTTTGAAATATGAAGCGTCGATGAGAGATGATGACATCCTATAACGACATCGGATATTTTGTTTACGAGGGAACTATGAAAGGATTTGATGGGCTCTCTTTGTGTGTTTTATAATAATAGCGAATTTATATCGTCTCCGGGATCACTAGTAGCGGAAGCTATTGTACATTCGGTAATCAAATTTTATCCATGCTATCCGCCAGCTTCATAAAACTAGCGACATAAAAAATATGATATTAGGCTTTGAGTTCTTATATCGTGTTAAAAATTTTTTCCGATTTGAAAAATTTCTCTTTCTTTAAATCTTAAAAGAACAAACATAATCTGTAAAATGTTTTATATTAAAAGTTTAAATTTTTCCTCAAAAAAATACCGTATATATGCGTGTTTGTTAAGTACGATAATACCATAAGGTAATTCCTTTCGGTTCAAAAACTTTTGTTCTTATTTCTCTTGTTTTCTTTTTCTTTTTATTAATAATTCATTGATCGTCGTGCTAAATTTTATTATGTACGCGCATTTTTATAATTTTTAGTACGAAGGTGACGCTGAAGGTGATGTAAGATTCTCGTTGACGCTCGATATTTCGAAAGTAGTTTCTTGCTCGCTTTCACGAGCTTTCGAGCTTTATGAACAAATCGCGCGCCGCTGCTCTTCGAGGCTTACATTTTAGGTGACTGTCTTTCGCGTTCATACCTCTCTCTTCTACTTTATTCGCTTTTACATTGTCTCCGCGCGGCGTATAAGCCGCCATCCAGTTAATGCATATCACATATATATTATATATAGAAATTCTCAAGTTTTTATCACAGCAGTTGTCCCGTGTTTTCGCGTCTCCTAGCATTTCTTTGAGCGGCATATATATTTTCTGACGTTGTTAATGGTAATTGTGACGATGGTATTTGTTGGCACGATCTATTACGGGTTGGGGGGGGGGAGGGGGCAGAAGGAGCGCCTGCTGCCCTCCTTTTATGGCTTGAGGCATATCGAACGTATTTTTTCGACGTTTATATAAATACTTAGAAAATATATCTATATATAAATATATATATATATATATATATATATATATATATATATATATATATACGTATATGAATATATATTTACATGTGTGTGCATGATGCTTTTATGCTGGACGTCTTAGTGACGAGTATGAAGGGCTATATGTATATATATATATATATATATATATATATATATATATATATATATATATATATCTACTATTTCTACATTCCTTTTAGTTTATATTCGTGTATACAAATGAATTTCTCTCGCTGTCACTCTCTATTTCTCTATTATTCTTTCTCTACTTGCTACTATGAGCTATCTAAGCGCTTATATTTAAATGCGTGCGCCTCGGTGTGGCCTCAATATTAGAACGTAGCGAATATGTCGATATATATCTTTCTGCAGGATTACGTATACATATTCGTCTCATAATGCGTAGGATTTCTCGCTATTATATACTTTTCGTGCGTTTACGATGCATTTTACGATCGTTCGATGACCAATTTGCCGCAACCGCCACTCTCGCCGTTGCAACTGATTGCTGATATCTGCCGCAGAAACGTACTTTGCGAACGTTGAAAATATCGACATGTGTTATTTGGATATTTTAAATCTTAATTTATGAATTTATTAAACGCTTAAGTATAAAAGATTGGATTTTGTAATCATTAAGAATTATTTATCGAAAATGATCTATTGAGAGACTACCTAATAATTGTTTCCGGTTGTTTTCTTAACAATTACTTTAAGAATATTTTTTAGGCATTCTTTTTTTATCAAAAGATAGCTAAAATTAATAACTTTGTTATGCATGAAATAGTTTTCACGCGTACTTGTTGAGGAGTTGCGAAGAAAAGACGAAGAAGAATAATACTCGGTAACATCGTTGATGTAAATCCGGACGATTCTTTTCTGCCCGAAACTTTCTTTATGCGAACTTTTGAAATTAAATGCAAAGTTTTCGAAATTATGCAAATGCTCGCGAATACTTCTCTGGTGCTGATCCTTAGAATCAGATATACATTTTTCTCGAGATCCTCGGTCATTCTTAGGTGTGTGCGTTTTGACGCGCGAGACATGCGCGAATGGAGTTTCAAAAGATTCGCTTTAAGAGACTTTTCCTGATCGGCCGCTTTGCATTAAATAATGGATATACTTGCATCAGGAGTAAGCAGGAATACGTTTACTCGGCCAAGTTTTCAGATTACAAGAGATGACGAAAGTTCACGTTAGCATCGATCCGAAGGCATCTGGTTTTCTCGTCAAATGTTTCTAGAGATCAATATCACCATCATACATTCTTTTTTTTTACGAGATACGACGAATGCACGGATATGCATTATACAATATTATTGCAACGCAACAATATCGTAGTAAAGTAAAAGAAATGTCAATCGATCGATTCTGCTCATTCGTTGTATGCTTTTTGACTAAATATACAAAGTGTCACAGAACCGGATGTCTATTTGACTAAAGATGGCAAAGTATCGATAATTATGAAAGTATTCGATACTGACATGATGAGTGTTTATTTTGGAGGAGCAAAATAAAATTAATTAATTCTAATATTAGATTTTATATTGAAATAAATACGTTTCACTTTTTAAGGTACCTTTTATGTTTAAAAATTAATAGCTTGCGACAAATTCTTTTGGGAAGTGTTTTTGATAAAAAAAGTTTATCTCAAAAGATTATCCAGAAAAATATCAACTAAAAGATTATCTAAATTTGTGGCTAAAAGGAAGTCTAACGGTTCTAAAACACCCTGTATATATCTATACATTTTAAATTGATCGGTTACTTGGCCGAATCACGCTTTATTAGTCGTGATTTTGTTTGAATCGAGCTTTATTCTTTCTTTCTCTTTTTTCTCTTTTTCTTTCTTTCTCTCTTTCTTTCTCTTCTTTCTCATTTTGTTCCGGTTTACGTGTATAATATATATATGGATAAGAAAGTACATTGCACGTTTCGTTGTGTTGTAGTATTCTCGGGATGAACCTGTTTGGTTGCAAATTCTGTGAAACGATGAAAGGCAGCTCTGACGTCGAGTGTGATAGGAAAAACTTTGACTCGTTACTCTGGGCTATTGTGACGGTGTTTCAGGTACTTACTAAAAAAAGATACTTTCCCACGTATCTTCTCGAGGACATTTTGATTTCTCTATATACTGTATATTATCTACACACACACACACACACACACACACACACACACACGCACATATATATATATATATATATATATATATATATATATATATATATATATTCTCGTGCGCATGTATACGTTAATATATATATTAACGTTTACCACACACGGCACATTTACATATATATATACGCTAAGTATGCTAAGTATACATTATACTGTCACGTTTGGTTTTTCGAGTTAAAGTCGTACGATCGCAACACTTTATTAAATGATTTCTGAGATCTCAGGTAATGTATACTGGGAGATAAATGCTTTCAAGCATGTCGTCGTTTCTCCGATGAAGGGGAAGGGCAGAAGGAAGCTACTAGTACCGGCTTTACGCGATTGATTTAATAATTAATATTAAAATATACTTAATAAAAAACAATCCTCTAATTTCTATTATTTGATAATAAATATTGGAAGCCATTATTTTTAATATATCTTATTTCTTGCGACATACATTATTTTAGGAAAGAAGGGGTTGAAAAAGAAATCTGATTATAGCTGGTGCTGGCAGCCTATAGAGGTGAGAGGGAGGGGAACATGCGAATTATCTAGATTCGTGGATTTTATTGAAATGGCGTACGATTGCCGGCGATAATTCCGGCGCTTCTCCATTTCTATCCGTTTGCAATGCATTCGTCGCTTTACAAGTGCAACGTGCGATATATATTAATGCGCGCCTCCTATATATTGTCTGCGAGCGCGTCGAGTTGGCTCCCTTCTGGCATGCTTTTGCAAGCAGCTGTTGTCTCTCTGTGTGTTGATAACGGTGAGCGAAATCCCCTGCATCTTGCGAGAGTGTTTCTTTCATATTGCCACTTGATAGAATATCTTATTGTTAGATAGAATTATTATTAGAGCTAATGACACTCGAATATTCGAATTCAAAATGCACGGATATGTAATATCCGGTATCGGTATTACATTCAGTACACGTGTTTTACCCAAGAGTAATAGACATTCATATTTGTTTAATGCAGAAAATTAATAATTAGTATATAATAATTGAATGTACAATCACTGCGTAATTATGTTGAGTTGTAATGAGAAATGAATTAAATATACGCTATATAAAGTTATGCGATCTTTCATCATACTCATACGTTGATTATGTAAAACTATGTATATGATTCAGAACACCCGAATATTATTCGTACATAAAGCCTCGAATAGCCGGGATAGATATTTGTACATGTTAATATTCGATTAGCTCTAATAATTATCGAAATTTGCATAATTTTTGAATGCATTAGATGAAAAAAAGAATGATTTAATTTCTAATCATATAATACTCTACTATAAATAATATATTCAGGAATTTTTAGATCTTGTTTCTAAAAATATTTACCTGGATATCTATGGTGCAGAACTAATCCAATTTTTTAAGAAAACGATATTGGAAAAAAAGAATCAATAATTATCATTAAAAAATATTATCAAAAATATTTTTCAGATCATGTAATGTATCAAATTTATTAATAGTATATACATAATTGTATATATACATTAAATATTAAATATGATTTTGATCCAGATGTATCAAATACCAAGAAGTATTTTTCGAAGTTCAAGAATGCAGGCGTTTTCGCTCAAGTATCGAGAAAACTTTGTCTAGACGCTTCGCGCATTTTCATTCGCTGCTTATTCCTGTTGTCAGCGATATTGAAATTGCTTTTGATATTATTATATTGATGTTATCGGAGTAGATGGTTTAGTTTTAGTGCTCGTTGTGTTCCATTACGATTTTTGACGACCGTAGGAAACATCGAAATTAAAATCAATATCTAGGAATTCCGCCAATAATCTCGGAACGATTTCAAACGGCAGTTTAAAAATTTCAAGTTTAATCTAATAGGAATTTAATACAGGCGATTCGGTCGATTGTTTCCATACGTTCGTTGCATGTCAATGGACGATAAGAATCAATTATATGCCCAAACGATGAGTAACAGCGCAAACAATACAAATGTCTATAAACTGTAAGTCACGTGGAATCATACAAATGTTTAAAAGACATGATAAAGTTGTTTAAAAGACATGTTGATGTCGTTTTGACAATTTTCTCGAGACATTTGTGTTGTTTGACAGTTATCTTAGGATCGCCCGGAAAAATTGTCGCATCCTGCCTAAATGACACTTCCTGATAAATGACCCTTCTAAGATTACCGGGCGATCCGTGGGATTGGCTCCCTGCCCTGACTTGGAGCGCAATATATTGAAGAAAATAACCCTCTTGATTCATATCGTGCAACTCGCACTTTCTGCATGCGACGTGTGCTTTTATAGACAGTTGGTCGCCACTTGTTGTCGTTGTTGCCGTCATTTCTTACCGCGTTATGTACGACACCTTGCTGCATATTACATTTCCTCGTCACGCGAGGATTTGACATTCATATATATCTCTCACTACTGATCAGACCTCTGTCAGTTATACTGCTAAAAAGAAACGCCGCGATCGACGATCGACAGATCTCCTCGTATGTCATATGTCAGTTCACATGACATCGTGGCGATACAAACAATAAATGAAGCCGATTGTTCTCTGCTTCGCGAAGAAAATTAGCAGCGATCATGTGCCGTATAAGCAGCTTGTGTCGGCGCTCGTACTCTTCTTTTAACTTTTTACACTTTACTTATTAGAATTATTACGCACTCTGTATATTCGTGAACGACGCCTCGATATCACGTCACACATTTTTAACAGTGTAGCACACTAAACTGTTATTACACGCTTACTCTCTTTTCTGTCTTCTTTGACTTCATTATACTTCACCACTTACGACATTTACACTTCTCTCTTTGTACTTTCCTTTTCCCCCCCTCTCTCTCTCTCTCTCTCTCTCTCTCTTTTTCTTTTTTCCGTTCTATCAGTAACTTTTCTGTCACTTTTTCTCTTAAACGCCCACGATTCGAGCGTAAAAAAAAACTTCGTTCCGAATTATACAATACGTGCGTGAAATATCGACTCGACCCGATAGGAGCATCGCCGCGTCACAAATCTAAAAATGCTACCACTCGAGGAACCGAGACGAGACCATGTGTCCATCGAACACGAATGACACAAATGCGTTAAAGAAAAAAACTTATATAATATACCAACTACATACCAAAAATGGCTTAACACGTAGATAATTACAAAAAGACCGAATAATTACATAGTTTTTATTTTTGTTTTATCATTATGTTATCGCATGCATATTTGCATCTTTTTGAAATAAATTCTTTTAAAATATAATCACTCTACAATAATATTTTCTTATACAATATTAAAAATATTATATACTTATTCCACGAGAAAGAGAATGCTTTTATTTAGAACATGAATCAAATTTGATCCAGTCTTTTATTCCAATTTTTTAGTAGCCCAAGTTTCATCAGGACATTATGGTAGTCCGAAAGGATTAATTAGTATTTCTTGTTAGTCATATAGTAGAGAAACATCTTTTTTACTTTATTCTAGAGATACAAACCAGATATAGATCGCGCAAGGCACGTAACATCGTATTGATATTGCAGACTCGGTAGATTTGTGCGTACCTTTTGCAAATACTCGCTCTACAAGAGAGAAAGAGAGAGTTCGCCGTAATACATATTATACATATATCGTATCTCAGCGTATTAGACGATTATACATATATTTATGCTTGACAATTATACCCTTTTTTCCACTTCTCGCAAACGTTCGTGACATTCTGCAACAACAGGTATCTTGCCTCTATCCATTCTTCTTTTCTCGCTACTATCGCGTTTTTCGCGGAGCTTTTCTCGCGCCGTTTATTTTCACACGGTACCTGTAAAGTGTGTGTGCGGATATCTATTGGCCACGGCCGAGAGATGATTTAAAGCTCGTCATATTTGCAGAGCGCGTTCGGCGTCGATTTCGCTTTCAACGTCAACAAAACGAAATTCGCAAGAAAAATTAGCCGACGCGACGGAATGGATAATTGACGAGCTTGACAGATGATTCTTTTGCGTATGCGCGTCCGAATAACTATTTATCATGAGATACGCAGACTAAACGTCATATACCGAGTTAAAGTCAATTATTGTTCCAACATACGTTCTAAAATTAACTTTATTGATTGCTCATGTAAAACATTAAGTAATTATTATAATATGCACGTATGATATGTTATATCGAGGAATTATATAATGATGCAAACATATGAAATTCTAATTTATGTCTAAATTTATATCTAATTGATGTTTTTCGGGCAAAAAAATAAAGAAAAATGCTCGGGAGAAGTAAATATATTCAAAGAAAAGAATTTTTAAATTATTTTTTACCAAAAGAAGAGTGCAAATTTTTTAAACTTTGATTTTTGTTCCTTTTTATTCCGTCCCGTCGTATAAAGTCCGTTACAACTGCACAAAGTTGATATGATTCGTTCACAACTCATAAATGTATACCTACCATATTTTACACGCATACATCTAATCTATATTGTGCAAATACAAGATACATATGTTTATTTATACATATATATATATATATATATATATATATACAGACACACCGAATTTGCAGAATGTGTCTGTACGAGCTTCGAGTGACAGTCGTTTTCGCTGTTCTGTCCAACACAATTGCTTAATTTCTCTTATCGATGCGCAGAGTCTCCGCTCTCGAAATTAAACTTATTAAAGTTACTTTGAATCTTTTTATGAAAGGAAAAGAGACAGATTGACGACTTTGATTCAAGATTTTAAAATATTGCATTCCAAATTATATCGCGCGATTGTAGTTATGTAAAATCAAGAGAAAAACTTTTCGATTTAATCCTTTAGATGTTAATTTGATACATAAATAAATTTGTTTAAATGCGCTTAAATGTTTTGATGGCAGGCAATATACAATAGTTTAATATAAGATAAAAGTGCTTATAAATATTTATATATATCTAATATATACCTGTTGACGATACAAAAAAATTGAAAAATTCTTGTATTTCACACGCATATACGCATACATATTTAAGAAAAGCTAAAGATATATATTTCTCTTTATAGAAATATTTTTAAAATGTGAGCTTTAAGGATGTATTAGCGGATACAATCGTAGCAAAAAGTAGCTGAAATTCGATATTGATGAATATGTCTACTTCTTATGTAGTTTCAGTATGAGAAATTGCGTGGAATATTACAATTTAATCATAGCTACAGTGTAGACGTGTATTTTTGAATTTCTGTTGTCTTATTACTGAGAATTTCCGAATTTTGTGAATTTTGTGAATCAATTAACTTTTTGCAGTGACGATATCTCAAATTCAACTATTCTCGCAGTGAATTTCGCGTCGGATGACACGACCAATTTTATCAAATTATATTTAATATCTTCTTAACCAGTCAGGGCTTGTTAAATATTATTTAATCAAATATTTCCTCTACATATATATAAATTATAATTCTGTAAATTTTAAACAAATTCTGAATATTATTTCCGTTTGTTTTGGCCATTTGAATCGACGTGGTCACACGTTCTCCATAAGATCACGGGTTAAATCGCTGCGAATTAGAATTGTCACAACTTTTGATCGCTTCAGTGAATCGACTCAGGATTTTTTTATAAGTTTCTGAACATATGTAAGAACATTCTGTACAATTTTAGTTAAATTTCTAATATTTCAAAAATAGATACAAAACATTCTTAAACTCAGATCGTTACTTTAGAATATTTAAAAACGAAAATAACAAATTACAAATTAATGGATAAAAGTGATTTATGTGAGATATTTTTAGCATATATATAGTTTGACACGCGCCATGCAAAGTTTAACTAAAAATCAAGTTATCATAGAATTACATATATCTGAAATTTAGAGATTATGGATTCTACACACACTTTACCGTTAATTTCTATTCTTTTATTTAAATAGTATTTTTTGCCTATTAATTTCATCATAGTCAGCTGTCAGATGCCAATTAGCGATCGATGTTAATGACGTCAATGTTATTATACAATTTTCGTTTATACGTTTATCGACGTAACATTCGCAACGATAGCTTTTTACATTGCCATTACAATCGAGTAAAAAGAAAGTTAATTTATTATACATTTCATACAAATAATAACTGGAATGAGGAAATATACTGTATGATGAGAATGGAGACGCTGTTCGCGATTGTCACAAAGTCCTAGTCCTGTCACAACTCCGATCCGATCCCACCTCTCCCCGTCCTGGAGCTTGGGGCTACTTTAGGCCAGCGGATTGTCTCGGTTGCAGCATCCTAGGAATGTACCTGTTCGGGGGTAAGTTTTGCATGTGGGCGGACCGGAGTCGGCCCTGCACCTGTGCCGAGGTGGTCTCGCGGCACCCAATGTGTCGCTGTGATCGCAAACATTTCAACGACATCGTCTGGGCACTAGTCACTGTCTTTCAGGTACCATTGTTCCCCCCTCTTTTTTACGTTATATACATATAATAGTACATTTTTTACACGTTAAATGCGACATACATATACATATATACACGTGTTTTACGTAATTTACACGGTCTTCTTCTCCTATCTATATATTCGTGTCCACGTTCTCTCTCTTTCTCTGTACAGATCCCAGTCATATTTATATATATTTATATATTTCTTCGTGTTGAGCAAAAACGGACCCCCTCCTCCTTCGACGTGTGATCCTACCGTTTCCCAAGTCCATTTACGCTTCGCGTCCATTTTTGTCTCTTTGTTATCCGTGCCGAGTGTGCGGAGCCTTTAATGGTTGCTTTGTATTTACATGCGTGCAAATGCGGTATATACGTATACATGTCGACGTTTACGTTTACTATTTTGTTTGCTCGCGCAGATCAAACTGCGCGACGACGATTCTACCCACGAGTGTGTTGTAATCTCAGTTCACCTCACACATCATCCATATAAAGCAACTAAGATATAACGTTGCGGAAAACCGATGAAACGAGTTTTTGCTTTTCTATCACGTGTTTCCGTTTATATCTCGATGCTCGATGCAGTCTAATGACTGCATGATTTGATTGTCATCGAATACTTTTCCTAAATTTCTCATTGCGCAATTAATAATTATTATGTATTATTGGCATATCTCTCTGTATTCATTTCTGATATAATGGATATGTTTGTATAATAATTCAAAATAAGTATATTGAGATAAATTGATAAAAAATAAACGTGTTGACAGTTGCATTCCGATTGTATGTGTACGCGTAAAAATCGAATTTCATAGAATATTATTATTAATAATTATAAGAATATATTGCGCATGTATTTAACAATTCTATCAATATTAAATATTAACCATTTAGAATATGTTGAATTAATCTTTTTTTTAGCGATTAGTGAAATTCTTCATTTTTACTCAGCGTAACATTATTAAGCTAGAAAGAGAAGTAGATCAAAGATCTATTACAGAGTTCATAATAATAGATAAGCAAATTACATGTGTAGACGTGAAAAGCTGGCAAAAAGAAAAGAGAAATTCGTGATAGAAAACTCGACGCATGCATAATCACGAAGTATTACAACACTGGTTGGCAAAACGTTTTTTATGCATCTCCATCGGCGAGTATGCAAATTTGGATGCAGTGCAAATACAACGCCGACTTGCTTTGTATGCCAATATATGGTATTCCTCATAATTGCATGTATGTCCAAATATAATTGAAATAAATAAAAATATTTTTAAAAACATCTATGTGTAACGAAATGTGTGTAATGAAAAAATGAATTCTCTGTTTAAACGTGTAGTTCATTCACACACAAACTTTATCGAATTATTTAGCTATTTTTATCTCTTCGTATGTTTCAATATCGCATTGAAACATAAATATAACTGCGCGTCTATGCATAATTCAATATTTGAAATAAGGTAATCGAAACCTTTGGCAACCGCGTAATGATATTTCAATGATTAAATTAATGGTATTCTATTTAATACATATCATAAGATCTTGTTATAAAAATTATATAATTATTAACATTGTGTAAATTAATACGTAAACTTTATTAAATAATATAGCAAAGCTATTTATATGCGAGCGCATATATTTCACAGAGAAGAGTACGTTCTTTAACAAATTGAAAAAAAAAAAAAAAAACGTCTTGCCTATCATGTATGTACCTTATCATAAATAAGTATAGATATTTATGCTATATTATATATGGTATGTAGCGGGAGTTTCTTCCGTTTTTTTCTTTTTATGTAGATCCTTACGCAGGAGGATTGGAACGTCGTTCTCTTCAACGGTATGCAGAAGACATCTCATTGGGCTGCGCTTTACTTCGTAGCGTTAATGACTTTTGGCAATTATGTTCTTTTCAATCTTCTCGTCGCCATTCTCGTCGAAGGTTTCTCATCGGAGGTAGGAATTAAAGAATAATATAGCACATTGCTCGTTTAATTGTTAATTTCTTACGTGAGTATTGTAGAAGGCATATAAAGATGCTTACATATAAATTCGTAACATTTATTTTCTCGATCTGTACGAGGTTTTGATTTTTTGATTGCGTTTCACATTGTGAGTTATTAATGTATTTACTTCACATTTATGTATAATATGTTAATTGGATGGTATATTTCGCAGAGAAACGAGAGGAGAGAACGAGAGCAAAGAGAAATGGCGAAAAAGCTCGCCGCTGGAATAGGCAGCGAGGACGGATCGTCGAGAGTATCGGGATCGCATTCGATCTCTGACAGCGATACGTATACCCAGGTATAATTGCACGCGCGATCTCTCTTCTAATAAATAAATTCTTTTATTTTTTTCGCCGTCCGATTGTTTATTTTCCGTTCTACGCCACGCAAAGAATATAGAAAGAAGAATAAGACGCAAAAGTTGTCCCCATTTTAGATTATTATTTTCTGACGCATTCCGAACATTTTGCAGGAAATAGAGTTATAGATTGTTTTATCTCGGCATGATTTATCTGATAAACGGATTTTCGCAAAATTTTTCTCGGCTTTACGTTGCATCAGTTTTCGTATACGCGATTTGTAGGATCAGAAGAATTCGTGGCAGAGCGCGGAGGAGCTGAGAAAGTACAAGGATAACAGGGAGAAGCAAAACAGCGTGTGGAAACAACGGATGGATGAGCCAAAGTGTAACATTCAGAAAGAGAATAAGATGATGGGTGTGGCTGGTCAGCCGCCGATAATCACTCATACGGCGGCAACTCCTCAAGACTCTCCAAACACTACGTTGGATGTTGGCTACAGAGATCTTAATTGCCGAGCAGTTTATCCCGCTGCTGCCCTTTCGATCGAATCTATCGATCGATCTGGTGTACGTTTTCATTTCAATAATAGACCAGTTGTGCAGGGCAAGCTTTGCGATTGATATTATAATGTGCGATATATGCATACTTATACATATACGAGAATAGAAATTTATCCGTGTTAGATAATAATCAGAGAATTTGATATTTCGATGAAGCTCTCGTAATAATATTTTGAATTCACAAGATTTCTAGTCGCATTCCTTATTAGAATACTAGATTAAAGAAGAACATAACGAGAGAAAATATGTAATAATGATGACAATGCTTTGTGTATTTGCAGAGTCAGTGTAGTATACCCTCGGGATTATTAAAACTGCCCGATGTATCTAACAAAATACCGACAAACAATTTAATAGCTGGTCAATTCCCGAGACGCATAAGCCTCGTTACGGCCGTTGTCAATCCTTCGACGAGAGATTCGAGTTCTAGGTATCTGTGCAATTCGTCGTTTCTCGATTAAGTTCTCTAAACATCGTACACATTCTTCTTTTTCTGATATCGCGTTTCTTTTCACTTTAGTCCGCCGAGGATACAAAGAGGCTATTCGTGGCGCTTGTCACGGCCGTCCTTGCGGAGAAAACGATGGTCGACGAGTGACGACGAGAACACTGGTCATACGACTATACTCAATAATGGGCGCAGTACTCTCGTCGGATCCAATCCAACGTAAGTCGACTAAAGCATCATTCGTCGCAAATTATTTAAAAGAAATGAATAATTCATTAACAATTTTTAGATCCGATTCAGTGAGTTGAAAAAATCTGCTATCTTATGTTAGAGTTAACGAAACATACCAAAGCATTTTCTTATTTACCCGTTATATTAGAAATAATAATAATAAAAATATATAATAATGCCGATACACGCGCACACGCGCACACACATATATGTATATAATAATATTAATAACGAAAATAATATCTATAATCTGTCTCTTTCACAGTTTTAACGGCGGATATTTGCATGGTTCGATAAGAAACGACACGCAACGCGACGCGCCCAATAATCGAACCACCGTCCTAACAAGCAATAATCGTAGTTTGAGTCCTAATAATTCGCTTGAAAGTTACGGCCCATGGTCGATTCGTCGTTATACAATTACGCCTAATCAGGTAAATGGTGACATAACGTACGTCTTTGATAGCCATTAATCGTAACTTTATCATCATTGTATAATGCTTTCTTGCATCACTTTATTGTCAATAAGCTCTGCATTGTTGTGTTGCATTAATATCTTAAATTTCCAGATGCGATGGATCGGCGAGCTTTCGCGAAGAAATTCGTTGCGCGGATACGAAAATGTTCAGATGTCCACGAGGAAAACGCTGCCGTTGGATGAGACGCTCGCACCGTCCTCGACCCCACGCACGATCAACAATCTTTCAATGGAGACTGGTCCACTGCCGAGAATCAAACGACTTCCCGAACAAGAAGAAGAGCTTCCGAGAACGGGCGGCGAACAGACGCCGCCGTCGAACGGCCACGGAAGTGCGAGCAGCGTTGAGAAAATCAAAAAGATATTCATGTTCTTTGAACCTAAGGGCTGCCTACAGGAACGTGAAAATTATTCCCTGTATTTATTCCCACCCAATAATAGGTAATATTATTAGATTCAAACATACATTTCTACACAATTAATGTCTGAGATTTTGCTTTAAAATAGATGAGAAACGATATAACGAAAAAGTAATAAAAAATAATATAAAAATATTTATATGATAATAATCAATTAAGAGCGGAGATAGAAATAATATAGATTTAATTACATATATGATATTACTATTAAATTGAAGTTGAATGAGAAATTAGCAAATTTTGTGCCGATTAGAAAATGTAAGAGACTCATAAATTTCTCGAAACTGCAGGTTTCGTATCTTCTGTCAGTGGTTTGTTGATCAAAAGTGGTTTGACAATGTGATATTGCTATTCATTGGATTGAACTGCATTACTCTGGCGATGGAACGACCGAATATACCGCCTGACAGCCGTGAGAGAATTTTTCTATCGACTGCGAATTATATTTTTACTGGCGTTTTTGCCATCGAGATGTTCGTTAAGGTAAACGTACTTTGGAGATCTTATTTTAAAGATGTGTATTATTAGATATCTCCAATAATTTATGATAAAATTTGCTTTCAATAAAGTTTTGTTCTTCTACAATTACATAAATATGAGAAAGCATAGAAATTGTTAGAATTATAAAACCGCGTATAATTCGCATTTACTTACATGTGATTATTTTGTCATAGGTGGTCGCGACGGGTATGCTTTATGGTCCAGATGCGTATTTCACTTCAGGCTGGAATATTATGGACGGATCTCTCGTTATCATTTCCATAATCGATCTATCAATGTCGGTGCTCTCATCGAGTAGCCCGAGAATATTTGGAATACTAAGAGTAAGCTTAATATTTTTATATCTCGGAGATTTATATTATATGTATATACTATTGTATTACTATATACGTATATATCTTTATTTTCATTTGTCCGACATTGAGATACTGAGAATAAAAGAGATTATCATGAGTTATAAATGTACCCGAGAAAAATGGACATAAGACCCTATATATACAATACAATATATATATGGCCATATTTAATGACATAAGTTCATTTTTTTTTTCGGGGTATCATCAATGTTTATTAACAATTAAACTTTCGCCAATGTTATATGCATTCTATTCTAATCGGTCTTTTTTTTTTTTAATACTATAGGTATTTAGACTATTGAGATCATTAAGACCCCTGCGAGTCATCAATCGCGCCCCTGGCTTAAAACTGGTGGTTCAGACATTGCTGTCCTCATTGCGGCCCATCGGTAACATCGTTCTGATCTGCTGCACGTTTTTCGTAATCTTTGGTATACTCGGAGTGCAACTGTTCAAAGGCGCGTTCTACTATTGCGAAGGTCCCGATATCAAAAACGTGCGCAATAAAACGGATTGTTTGGCCGATAAGCGAAACATGTGGTTAAACAGAAAGTACAATTTCGACGATCTTGGCAAAGCTCTCATGTCATTGTTCGTTTTATCATCGCGAGACGGATGGGTAAACATCATGTACACCGGTCTAGACGCTGTTGGCGTCGATCAACAGGTGAGAGAAGTTCAGGCAGTGAAAATAAAATACATGTTTTAACTTACATCGTATATTATATAAATATTTATAAACTTTCTATATCTTTTTCAAATATCTTTAAAAAGCAGTGTCATATCACGATTTATTATTTACGTTTATAAAAATAATTGAAACGTTACTCACACGTAACTTCTAACGACGAATGATGAAAAATAAAATTGATTATAGCCTATCGAAAATTATTCCGAATGGCGATTGTTGTATTTCATCGCGTTCATTTTACTGGTGGGTTTCTTCGTGCTGAACATGTTCGTCGGCGTGGTGGTGGAGAATTTCCATAGGTGCCGCGAAGAGCAGGAGAAAGAGGAGCGTGTACGTAGAGCGGCCAAACGCGCATTGCAGATGGAGAAAAAAAGACGAAGTGAGTGGCCGCAGGCCCATCTAGATTAATGCCACTTCTCTGGTATATCACGTAGCACGAAGCTGATTACTTGTCGAGAGATGCCGGTATACATGCAATATTGATCGTAATTGTTTTTAGAAATGCACGAGCCGCCGTATTACACCAATTACTCAAAGTCACGGCTGTTTGTTCACAATGTCGTGACGTCCAAGTATTTTGATCTGGCGATCGCCGCGGTCATCGGTCTCAATGTCGTCACGATGGCGATGGAATTTTACATGATGCCGAAAGCGCTCACCTATGCGTTAAAGATTTTCAATTATTTCTTCACCGCCGTTTTCATTCTCGAATCTTTCATGAAGCTTGTCGCTCTCGGTCTGCATCTTTATCTAAAGGACAAGTAAGCACGTGTCTTTCTTTTACGTAAAGTATTTTCGTGGGACGTGAACTTTTATCAACGGCATCATGGAGAAGAAGATTCTACGGTTCTAACGACGGTCCTTCTTATAGATGGAATCAACTAGATGTAGGAATAGTGATATTATCAGTCGTTGGCATCGTGTTAGAGGAGGTCGAATCTAAGATCATTCCCATTAATCCCACGATAATTCGCGTAATGCGAGTGTTACGGATAGCCCGTGTGTTGAAGCTTTTGAAAATGGCGAAGGGCATACGTGCTCTTCTGGACACGGTGATGCAGGCGTTACCGCAAGTTGGAAATCTAGGACTATTGTTTTTCTTGCTTTTCTTTATATTTGCCGCCCTAGGAGTGGAACTTTTCGGCCGGCTAGGTAACTATCCATTCGATATGATTAAATTTGATTAACTATTACGCCTAAATAGCTTTTTTGAATAAATTTAGAAAAATTCTTCGCTTTGTCTTTTGCGATAAAATAACTTTTAAAGTTTATTGTTCTGATTAATATTTAATTAACCTATCTTAAATATATCTAACAAAGATTGCAAGTTTTATGAAGAGAATTAATTTTTTTATGAGAATTATTCGCGATAAATTAGATATTAGATATTAGATATTTCTTTCTGTTTGTGTAATCGTAAGAATTTTAATACCGATACAATTCTCTATCAAAAGAGATTATAAAGAGATAGACTGATTGAAATCAAATAATATTAATTTTGCTATCACAGAATGCAACGATGAAATGCCTTGCCAAGGTCTTGGTGAGCATGCGCATTTTAGTAATTTTGGCATGGCCTTTTTAACGCTTTTCCGAGTCGCCACCGGTGACAATTGGAATGGTATCATGAAAGACACATTGAGGGATGATTGCGACGATGCGGCAGATTGTGTCAAGAATTGTTGCGTGAGCACTATTATTGCGCCAATATTTTTCGTGATTTTTGTTTTAATGGCACAATTTGTACTGGTGAATGTCGTCGTTGCTGTGCTGATGAAACATTTGGAAGAAAGTCACAAACAGGTGACGGTTTCGGAAAATTTTTTAAACAGATTCGTTCTTCGTTTTGACCATAAAAGTTTGAAATATATACAATGTTATAATTTTAGATGGAAGACGAGCTCGATATGGAAACACAGTTGGAGAGAGAATTAGCCGCGGAGCAGGAAGAGCTTCTTGAGATGGAGGAGGAAGATGAAGATGACATAGCGATGAACGGTAGAATAGATGACGACGATGAAGACGACGAAGACAAAGAGCGCGTATCTATGGTGGGGAACGTAAAAATACCTGTGAGACCAGGATTGGCCAAAGTTCAGTCCTTACCTGCAAATTTTATTTATAATCCACCAAGAGAGAGAAACATCGATGGTAAGAACATTACCGATTATTGTAATTGATGTGCTGATTACTGGCGTATCGATTATTGCAATGTTCCTTTCTTTATTATCTTAATGTTTTTCGTCATAAAATTAATCGATTGTTTTCCAGACACCTCGATTTCCGTGTCCTTGGACGAGAAACGTCGTAGTTCGTATTACCGTTCGAGTTCAAGACCGTCCAAGTTTAAGTCGAAACGCCGGCAAACCTTCCATTCGAGCCATCATCAGCGAAGGTCACTGTTGCCAATGCATTTTGAAGTCGCCGAAGTCTTCGAGAAGCCTGTGAGCAACCTGAGCGTGCCTCGAATTATTCCGCATCGTAGTTACGGCGTCGCTAACCAAGATACCAGTCACGTACAACGTCAAAAGTTGCAGGTAAAGAGTCACATATTCCGATAATATGAATTTATATACCTATATATTTCGTAAACAAAGGACCAGATAACTCGTCTCGAAGAATATAATTAAAATTTCTCATCCACGCACATCTGATGATCATTAAGTAAATTCCTCAAAATTATGAATCAAAGTTATCTTCGAAAAATTATACAGTATATTTATATACATATTAAAATTCTCTCAGCAAAAGATTCGATATATTGCCATTATCCGTTATAATTTTTAATAGAAATATTTGAAAAAAAAAAAAAAAACTAATATTTAAAATTGAAGTGACACATTGATATAACTGCATACATTAATTTTACAGGTAACCACCGGCGAAACGCGTGAAAACAAATCTCTGCTGAGTGTAAGTAGGCCACCGACTAGCTCTTCCCTGGTCACTCCCGCCGGTTCGAGCAGCACTTTGAGCGTTCCGCCAAAATTGACCAGCGATCGTTACCTCATGCCGACCACCGAAATCTACCCGTCCAAGGCGACGATGAACCGTCGGACATCTAGCGACACGCAATCACCGTCGCAGTCGCCGGACAGCGCGAGTGCGAGCGCGGGCGCCGGCAGCAGTAGCACACGGACCCTTAGCATCGCGAACGGCTACGCTGGTGGCAAGATTCGACCGGAGGAGCCGAGATCGAAGGCGACGGCGGCGGCGGCGGCGACCCAGGACGACCTCGATGTGCAATCCGTCATCAACGAGAGAAGGCCGTCCAAGTTGAAGACAACGCGCGACGTCAACGCCGCGTCCGCCACCGCCAGCATCGCCAGCGATCAGTATAGCGCGATCATCCGCGGTGAGGGTTACAGCCACATCTACGTTACCACCGAGGATAGATCCGACGAGGTCCCGTCGCCGTGCGGCAACGCGAGCGAGAGCACCGGCACCGGCAGTCTCAGTGCCGTCGCCAGCATCAGCGTTGCCGGCAGCATCAGTAGCGGTAGCGGCAACGGTAGTCGAAATGGGGGTAGCGGCAGCGGCAGTCGAAATGGGGGTAGCGGCAGCGGTAGCGGTGGAGTGCACATCGGTGAGGGTGGCGCTATCGGATCCGACGTTAGGATTTACGTGGACGACACGGACTCGGCGAGCAGCAGCAACGGGCAGCGGCGCGGCGGCGGATTGACGCGCGACGACGAGACTCTGGATGCCTCGACCAGCGTCTCCTCCGCTACGACGATGAGAGACGGTGGTGACGATGACCGCACGGACGATAACAAGGAGACATCCGAGAAACCGTTCTGCGCCGGTGGACCGATGGATCCTTCTTAATACGGAGCGAACGAGTCGAAATAGTCTGTAGATGTATGTACTGTGGCGGCGAGAGATTTCGCAGACGATACAACATAGAGCGGAAAATACCATGGTAAAGAGAGATCGCGTGGGAAGGATTTGGGAAAGGGCTCTAAGAAAGACTGTAGTGCATGACAATATAGTCGTAATATTTTAGTCACTTCGCCGCCGCGAACTTGCCAAAAAATAAAAAAAAGAACCAGTCGAGTATTTAGAAAAATTGTGTCCTAGGATATATCTGGAGAAAGTATGAGAACGAAACATACCCCGCGAATCGTGTAAATAAGATACGATTGCGCGAACGAGAGATGATGTAATCAGGGGAATTTATCGACCCGTGGCGCAGAAAACGGCTACGCTAAATGTAACACATGTAAAGCGCATGTAACGCGCAACTTGAAAACTTATGACAATCTCTTATTGCCAACGGAACTGATCTCGTGTTCCGTTTTTGAAGTGTCGTGAAAGTCGATTTGTAGGAATTGGTAGGAAGAAGAACGACGTAGATCGCGTCGATAAAAATTAGAGAAAGAATTTTAGTAGTTTATAGCTAGAAGAGATCTTTTTGTCGTGTCTACGACAAAACTGCAATTAATTGGACCACACTATCTCGCCTTTCCTTATTCTCTAACTCTTCTCGAATTCTCGCGCGGATAGGCGATTGAAAATCAAAAATATCTACAATCGATCGATATTATAATTAATTATATTTTTGTCATTTGAATGGTTAATATGATTAATTAATTAAATTTTACATGACCATTATAAACAGAGATTCTGATTAGAATAATAAAATTTATGTAAATCTAATTTTATCTCTCCATATATAATATATACAATAGATTGTTTGATCTTTATGAAATAATTTCTTTTCGCTAGAATTTTAAAAGTTTGATCGACCAATTGTGGAAATTATTGATAATCGGCGTTCGAAACTTGCGATTTATCTTTATTTCGTTGAATTTACTCTTTTCAACTAGAGCGTTCTTCTCGTTGACATCTGTGATATACTTTAATCGTAGTGTATTTCCTAATGATAACGGCAAATATCAGTATGAAACCGTAACATCAACAGCAGCAACAGCAGTAACAACAACAACAACAACAACAACAACAGCGACAGCAAAAATTTAGTAACGTAGCTAACTTTTTAATAAAACGAAAATCAATGCTGTGTGGCTTTCGCGGGGAATTAAACTATAGAGAGACAAAGCAGAGATAAATAGAAACTCTATACTGTACATACATATACATCTACGGATATTCTATACTCTACACTTGGTGTGGTTTATTTTGATACTACCGCGTGCGGTAATATATTTAACAATTGTCGAAGTAAAAATCTAACAAGAAAAAAAAGTAAAAGTAAACAACTCTATGCCTTTTACGAACGTTGACGAACCTTCGTGCGGTGGTGGTGCCCCCGCGTTTTCTCAGCTGCGAAATGGTGATCGACGAGTCCCTGCATCCTTCGTCGGAGGTATAGTCGTTAAAATCACACGTTAACGGGCGCCCGGCGCGTCGCGTTGTTTCGAAGAAAAAAAAAAAAGAATCAAATAGTAATTGTTGACCGATCGATCGTTTGATCGGGATATTGTGTTTCGTTAAAGCCTAACAAAATCTTGAGTCGAGCGATGAGTCGAGTTTAAGAACAATTTTTTCATACGTTGAAAGGACGTTACATTAACGCGTAACGATTTCACGGAGAGTTGCGCTTAACATTAGAACGGCTGAGAATTTTTCTAATTAGAAAAATTATTTCTTACAATGAATATAATACGGAGAAAAACTATATTATACGTAAATAATAAATTAGCTCCATTATATCTTCTCCATTATTGTTTATATTGTCTATATTTTGAGAATAACACTATATTTCTATATAGTTAATTGTTTCTGGAGGTAGTGGTTTTCACACATCAACGTATTCAAATATCGTTATTTAATTAAAAATTAAAACATATAATTCATAGAGAACTTTATATGAAACACTATTTTACTATTATATGACACGAGAATAAGAAAATTGAAAAAATGGAAAATTTTACAAATAAAATTGTAAATACTTTAATATCTTTTTATTAAGAAAAATATTTAGAGAGAGATTTAAATAATAGTCTTGGTCGTTCTAGCGTTAAATCTCGACTGGAGACGACGCAGTAAGTGCTAGTAGCAACATTAAAGAAAAGCAACGAGCCGCTACGAAATTGCTACGTCGGATCATGTTAGACGTTTTTAAGGGAAATATGTAGAGACATAATTACGTATTCGTGTGTGTTTACGTACATGTACGCGCGTCTCTTTGGCACCACGACCAGCTCTCGATAGCTCGATAGCGTTAGACGACTGACCTCCGAATTATAGTTATTCTAGACACGCGCCGATCGCGCGAATTCGCCGATTACAGCTGCACACGTATTGATAGTCCGGCGATCATACGCTGTAAAAAAAAGTCGCAAGAAGACAGAAACACACCGGTTCGGGGGAAAAAAAAAAAAACAAACAAAAACGGAGAAAAGTAAAAATCATTAGTCATACAATCCTACATACGTGTGCACGCGTTAATTGAAAGAAATATCGTATATCGAAACTCGCAGCGTGTGTGCCTCTCGAGTCTGTTCTTCGCCCGTAGAGAAGGCAGTGCGCGTAATCGTCGAATTAGAAGGGAAGAGAAACTAAGCTATAACTAAACAGAATAAAGAAGCAAAAACCAAAAACACCGGACCGTCGCCGGTTCCAGATATATATCATACTATTTTAATTACGGTAACGATGTAATAACGGTTGGTGTCCACGTAGCACCGCCGGGAGAGCGTCCTTCTTGTCTGCCTGATGTTCTGTATGTATGCGCCCGACATGGTTGGTGAAATGTGAAATTTTCACGTTTCGCTTCGTCACGCAAAGCCGGGAGGATATGACAGAATATGGGATACGTGTGTGTGACGGAGAACGTGTGGAGGAGAGATTCGAAATAACGGAGTCAAAGGAGAACTAAATATGTACAAATGTAATAAATCGAGCGACGATTACGTTGAGATGATCCATTCTTTTTATTGAACAATCACCCACAAGTCCTGATTTACATTCAGTGCTTGATCAATATTACATTATCGCTATATCGGATTCTTTGATATCAAGCGGCATCGTATAGTATCTATCTATATTCATTCCACAGAAATCTTGTATAAATTACTTTGATAAAAAATCCGTTGTAAATTATATTTTGCTTAAGAAGGAACTGAACAGATCAGTTACGTCAAAAGTTAATAAATCTAATACATTTCGAGATTCTGAATTGAGATGAATTCCACATTGCGCATGCACAAAGCATACTTTTAACCTTTTAAAATATAAACTTAATAATTAATTTATGATTTAAAATAAAGATTTAGCCTTGTAGAATTTAATTTCAAAATCGTAAATATTATTTTATGTCGAATTAATTTTTTTATAATGACTATACCACGAAAATTTTATATCAACTATAAAAATTTCTAAAAACAAAAATTTTAATTCTACAGAACAAATCTTCGCTTTAACTTATAAACTAATTATTAATTTTATATTTTGGAAGACTAAAAGTGCTCTGTATGCGCGTAATGTCATATTTCGTGAATCTTAAAATATTGATTAGATTTATTAACTTTTGTCGTAGTTGATCCGTCCGATTCATCTGTAAAATATATTTTTCGTTAAATTATATTTTTCGGTTTGCCATAATTTTGAAACATTTTAATTTTCGAATACCTGTTGTCTTTTTCGGATTCATACTCATATTCTATTAAGCATACCATGCACTCGTATTCTGTAAATACACGTGTACTCTAGATTACCACTGTTGGAATGGACTTTCAACTCGATTATCTCGTATGCTTCTTTCGATCGATTCTATAATTTTAATTTTATATAATTAAAAATAAAAAACCGCCAGTATTAAAATCTTTTACGACAAATGTTAATTAAAAGTATCCAAAATTCTACCTGGATCTCAAAGTATTGCAACGGCGAATCAGTATTGTCGTACGTAAATGTGCCAAATGAGAAAGGCTTTTCATCCTCAAGATCTGCCAAACCCTAAAAGGACATGTACGCATAATAATTAGTATACAGCTGTTCACAGTAATGAATGATATACATACACAGAATATATGTATATTGCAATGTACAAGTATGTGGTAGGTACGTTATACTATAATATAGTTATATTAAAATATACACAAACTATATGTGTGATATTGCTATAAAATCGGTTTACCCAAATAGAAAAATCTCTAGGAGCTGTGGCGGTTTCCCCAGTTGGAGATATCAACGGGGAAATATGTTCGAGGCTGATTCCGGACACGTGCACCTGGCCGAGTAGTCGGATCACCACGCTGCCGCGGCTACCCTTGAAGGCCCAGCATTCGCCCGGCAAAACGCCGGTCTGGTGAATACTTTCGGGTTAGAACGATAGTGAAATTAGATATATTCAGGTAACCTGTATCACGGCTCGGGGTGTGTTTTGCTGCTGACAAAGCGGTATGCCGAACAAATTGAGCACAGGTGCGCCGTTCGAATAGGGTTCGGTGTTTCGTGTTGAAAGGATCGTACCACCTATATAAAAATACGTGCGATAATGCTTTAAAGAGATGCGCGATTATAATTACCAGTTTTTCATTAATACAATATTAGTTTTTAAACAAATAATAATTTTATAATTATTAATTGCAGAAATGTTTATTGCACATATAATTTTCTTTGTGATATATTTGGAATTAAATGATGCACGCCATTCTAAGGAAAACCATATGTTTAAGAAGAAATTGATTACTATTAAAAAAAAAAAAAAGTTATTTTTCTACGCTAAAGAGCTGAAAAAAAAGAAGTTTAAAGGCCACTTTTTATTCACTTTTTACGCACAAGATTATTAACAGGTCACAAGATCGCCCTTTTAATTAATGCATTAACTATAGAAAGAGCTAAATAAAAATAGACTGTTGAATAAAACCTGAAGTTTCAAGAGCATAATCCGTTCTTCCAGTTTTATCGGCATCGTACGTCTGTAATTCGTTTCTTACCATATTCTTGACGGTTTCCGGTGATAGAGCTTTCAGCAAATTCTTCGTATGCAGATTCATTTCTGTCGCAATATGTACTAGCGATAAACGTTAATAACTGACAAAAGACAGATGGTATAAGTAATATAATTTTATCGAATGGAAAGATAAAAATAAAAATATAACCCAAATAGTGTTACATGCGCATGAATGATAGAGAAAGACTTTTAGTTTATTATAAACGAAAATCTGTCGGCATGAAAATAAGCTGTGCAATATGTCGCTCTACTTATTTAATCGATATCTTTGACGTCAAAGAAATGCCACTGCACCGTGCGCAATATCCGGTCAACATTTACACATCGCACCTTTCTTACCCTCGGACACTTCGTTTCTCAGGTTAAGAATAGCTTCTGACATTTTCGGAATCACGTTGCCCACTTCCTTCAATTTGCTTTTCAATTCGTCGCGCATCTCCATTACATTTTTCACTTCCAGCTAATTGCAATTTTTACAGAATTAGCAGAGCATTTATTATATCGTGTAATAATCAAAGTAAAAAAAAGTTATGCTAAGAAAAGATCGTTTGCACATAAAATCGTTTTTATTAGCAAACAATTACCGAGAGAGTTCCCAAATGAGTTCTCAGGTTTCTTAAGTCTGCCTTGATCGTCTTGAATGATGCGCTAGCGGAATATTTATCGCAAAGATGGGATACGGACATTGCTAAAAATTGAGAGAAACACTTTCAAAATTCACTTTTTGAATTAAAATTTAATAATATTCATTATGTATAGAGAAGATTATGCATAAAAGTAAAGATTATTGATACTTTTTTAGCAAGTTAAATAATTGGATCAATCTCTAACATACCGAGCATCGACGTGATAACGCAGAAAACGAAGGGTCTGATTAGTTTCGTGTACCATGCGGATCGTTGATTGCAGCTAGCCGAAATACCCGGACAATTTCCTGCGTTAACGCAACAGAACGTATTTCGCGCACTCATCAGCGTCCTTTCATTATGCACTTGTGTCTGAAGCGCTTTCAAAATATAAACAAGAAGATATGTCAAAAAGAATCGATAAAGATTAATTTATCTAGATTTTGCCAGAGATGCTTTTTATGAGCAACGTGATCGCACGTGTTTCGCTAAAAGTATATGTCAAAGTTTGAATCAATATTACGACCACTACATAATCGATATATTGTAAAAAAAAATGAAAGGCAATTCTCAAAATAGATTACTATATATAACATGCAAAAAAAATAAAGAAAAGAGAAAAATACATATAAAGAGCAAAAATGCGGAATAAAAAGTGCCAGTGACAAAATAATAAAATCAAGAATGTCGAATAAAATGGCAAAAAGAGCCAAGCATGATAGCGCATAAATATTTATTAAAGAATTACAAAATAATAATTTTAGATGGAAGAGAAAAATTCCATTCCATTTTGATGTAATGTTCAAATATATTGTCGTACACTATTCTTCTGTTACTTTCGGATATACAGGATATATGTATATATATATATATATATATATATATATATATATATATATATATATATATATATATATATGATTACGAGTGAATAGCTTATTTATACAAACGATCGTGCAGATACAAGAGATGCGATCCAGTTCCTTTGTGTATACATATTTTTCTAGACGAAAGAAACGTTCATTTTGTATGAATCAATTGTCTATCGAAAAGCTTAGCATATAAATTTTTGTAAATAAAATTTGTCGCTTTTATAAATCGTAAATTTCAAGACACGATGTCCATTTATGTGTGTGCTTTTAAATTTCTTTCATTTTTAAAATTTTAATATGAGAGTTCTGTTTATATATAATATTCTTTAATATGTGTAATATATATATATATATATATATATATATATATATATATATATATATAGCATAATATTAATAAAATAAAGACAAAAATAAAATAACCATAAAATTACATCTCTGAGTACAAATATAGACTGTCTGCATTGTTAATCTTATCTTTGTATCGATCTTTATTATTAACTGAAATATATATTTTGGATCAAATAAAACGCACATAAAATGTTATTGACGAATCTATGGAACATAAATGTGTTGCTTGTTGTTAAAATTATTTTATATTATAATGTAATATCGGACGATTACAAACTGAGATCATTGTATATTTTTCAGAGCGGAATGTATACGCACATTAAGTCGACTTTCAAAGTCGTAATCTCTATA
The DNA here is from genome assembly GCF_030449975.1 of Polyergus mexicanus. Lineage (NCBI taxonomy): Eukaryota > Metazoa > Arthropoda > Insecta > Hymenoptera > Formicidae > Polyergus > Polyergus mexicanus. The sequence goes on from NW_027223331.1 coordinate 9,194,564, forward strand.
TTGAGTTTGTGCCTTCAATAAGAAACTTTTGCCTTCGTTGGGATTCTGAAATATGACAAAATTACTGTAAAAATAACAAAAACAGACAAATTTATGTAAAAAAAAATTTGACACAGATAGCAAATGTATATATATATATTTAGGATACTTACGTTATTGTTGCAAAGATTACTTCCCAGTTCGTAAAGAGCAAACGCACTAATATGCTGATCGTACTCGTCCTTGGACGGATATCTACGTTTCAGACAGTTTCGATAACTTTTAATAGCCGCTTCAGTATCTCCCAAATAGAAAGACGCTGCACCTTCCAAAAGAGCAGCCAGACCCACCATCGGTTCCTCTGAATGGTTTTTCTTACATTCTGATAATAGAGTCAAGTAATATCGGTGAGATGTAAAGAAATTTTGTAGTACAAATGATTAAAAAGACATCCAATATTAAAAAACGTTTCCAAATAACGTTTCAATTATTTAGCTATTTTTATTTTTTATTTTTAATGTTACTTGAAATTAAGTTACTTGACCGAATTTAAGTTATTTGACCGAAAATCAATCGATTATATAATATTACCCCATAATATTCTACGCAGCGATTCAGTGGAACAGGACGGCATGGCATTCCATAAGTACAATAATTCATATACGAGCAATCTATAATACAGAAGTGTATAAGGACGCTCGGTGTCCTTGTCAATGAGTTTTGGCACTCTACGCAAGATGAAAGCGCCGAGTTGCGTCTCCTTGTTCATCTCGTGGAACCAGTGAAGTATTTTATCATAAGTTGTTAGCAGATCGTCAAATTTGCCGTTTGCTCCACAACAGACTGCAAAGATAATATAATAAAGAAATTCGAGCTCGCTTATTTGAACGCTAGAATGGCGTTGAAATTACCCATTGCTAGGTACGCGTAAAAGCTCTTGGACCATCTAGACTGATGTTGCAATTGCAATAAGGATCGATACGCTTCCTCGTAACTCAAACATATCAAATGACACCAAGCCACTTCGTGCAAACACAATAATTTGATTTCACGTTGAGTCGAAATCTCCACAGCTTTGCCGTACGCTTCAAGTGCTGCATTGACATTTGACTACGAGACAACATCATTAGAGTAAAAAAAAACACATTACTTTTTTTATATCTAATAAATAAGAAATCTTAAGACTTTGTATCTGTATGCTTAATAATTAATTGGTTAATTTATTAATACCTCTAGACGTTCCACTCTACCAGCGAAGAAAAGAAAGAGTGCAGAGCTATGAAATTCGGAATGACATTCAGCTATCAGCTGTTTTGCTACTGCGACGCCCGCTTTCACATTGGAACCATCAAGTGCGAAAAACGGACGTACGATTGTGTGATACCAAAGAAGAGATAATCTAACAATAAATTAAAATTGCAATATATTGTCGACCGATCGAGCCACATATTATACATATATAGTATATAAAATATCTTTCAAAATATAATATATTGTATAAACACAACACAATGGAAACATTTATTTTTATGTATAATATATTATACATAAATAATCAATCAGTATATTATATAATCAAATAAAAAATAAAGATTTGGCATGAGAAAGCAGCAGCGATAAATATCATGCTCGTAAAAAATATCTTTTACAAGTAGCCAATTCTTTTACATTGCTACGCAAATATTTTATATTCACGATAAACTTACGTAGCGAGCGGTGCGCGCATATCCTCGCTGACTCGTGCGTACATAAGGGCGGCAAGACCAGCCTGTCTGTCACCTTCGAAACCCAAGAAATGGATCACCTTCAGCAGGGAGGGCGGCAAAAGACTCACGCATAGCTGGTATATACCGTAACCGAAACTCGCGGCCGACATTAAGCGTGTCACCTCCGTAGGTTCCACGAAGCTGTGAAATATATTCCACTTCAATTATATTTTTAATGCTGAGATTCGCGTGAATTTAAACGTGCGAACAAAGGAACGAAGCAAGATGATTCAAGCTAACTGCACAATCTTTTGCGAAGCATGTGCGCGAGGCAAGTGTGTGAGTTTACCGGTGCGAGTTTATACGAATTGTTGATATCGAGTAAACGGATTATACGCGGAATATAAGATGCCGAGATACGTAATCGACGGCGGAATCTTTCTCTCGGAAAAGATAGTGGATAAAGGGCAAAAAGAAACGAGAAATTTTGTAAGAAGAAACAACAATTACGGTGTCTGTTGTTCGGACGTGATGCCAGTGAGCGAGAAGAACATTGATAGAGAGCTTCGCAGACCTGATGGCGACGATACGGGTGTCACGTTGTTCACGTAACCGTTGCAGGAGGGTATCGACCATTCCGAGGATTCTGGGCTTTGCGGACTCTGCAAAGAGGATCCGTTGCTTGTGGGAATGCCGCAGTACGGACTGAGTCCTACGGAAAGTAGCGAAATTATCAAAAGTGCCTGACAAAATTTGTATTTTAATAATTTATATTCCTTATAAAAAGCACAATTAAGTTGTCAAATACAAATAATAAAAAAAATAAAATAAAAAAAAATTGACACAAGAAGAAAATTTATTGAGCAATTACGATTAAATTAATCCGATCTTAATTATTAAAATTGTACGTATTGCAAACTTTGAATTATGATTAATTTATTTATTCGCAATAATACTGCGCTTAATAACAAATAATAGATTAAAATTTGATTAAGATTAATCGCAAAATATTTGTGCTAAACTGTTACAATTGAAAATTTAAAATTCTAATTTTTTAAATCTTTCCTCGTATTACGAATCATAAGTGATGACGTACTCGTCGGATTTGTACCGAAGGTGCGCCGATATAGCTGCGAAATCTGATTATACGCATGCTGATAAACTCGCCAAGCTTTACGAAGCATCCAACCACCACGTACATATCCGGTTAATTCTTGTTGGAGAAGCGTTAATAAGGCCGAACATACTTGCGAATCTGCTAGAATGATTTGCCGCTCCAACTTATTTATATAATCCTTCTGAAATTTATTGAGTTTTGTAATTATTTCTTTATGATTGAATCTTGTTCTTCAATATTCTTGATATATATTATGAAAAAATATCTCTTTTTTTAATTATATTAATTTTAATTTTTATTAGCACAATTAAATATAATGAGCCTCTGTGTTTCTATAAAAATTCAAACTAATTATAAATGAAATTATATTAATATTCTGCTGAAAAAATATTTACGTCGGTCTCTTCTGCTCGAAACACTTTACTTTTCACGGACTTTAGCCACCCAATATCGCCCGCACATTCCCGTTCCATATCCTTAAGTAATAACATGGCTTGTTGAAGCTTATCATCTTCGAAAGTCATCAGAGCATTCTGCAAGATTCATTAAATTACATTAAAAATTATCAGACATTAAAATATTCAAGCCCACATATTGTATCTCTTGTAAATCCAAGCTTATTTGTTTCTTCCCGTTGTTTCATTACATCATAACGGAATTGAGATAATCTTTATTTAATCTGCCTATATTAAAAATTAGTATTGATCTTTTATTTTCCGATGCATATGTTTTTGCGTTTATTAATAGAATCAATTAGGTAACAACATTCTTTCCCGGCCTTGAGTTGTTAAGTATATACTTCGTCGGAGCGTATTGTGGAATCGATATGCCTCATCACGCGATTACATACCATGAAGAGGACAAAGCAGCGACCGGCTTTGACATGGAAGCTATGAGGATGCTCGGTAAACAGAGCCTCAGCCTCCTCGATTTTGTTGTTCAACAGCAGGGAGATACCGATTCTAGCGACGTTCCAATCCTTCGTCGAGTCTTCCCCCGTTGCCATTATGTTCAAAATGATTTTAGGATGATATTTAGACGAATAAAAATCTTTTGCGAACTTGTCGACCACGTGTTCGTCAGCAAGTAGACAGCATCTTTCCACTATGCGGGACTTATCAGTCGAAATTTGACTCAAGGTCACTGCTTATCTTTTTTCGCGAGCATGCTAAATAATCGTTGATTTATTCCAAACTTGTTTGTTCCGAAAAACAAATTCGATAGTTACGGAAAAATATATAGTTCATGGAATACAATCATTTACGTCACGAGAGTGTCGATCGCCTTGCGATCGCGCTATCATCGGTATCAGAAATGATACGAAGTATTCTTACAAATGCTGCATTTTCTTCTTGCAGAGATTGTAGAGTAGGAAAAACTGTTTTTAATGCGTTTTTCATATTTAAGGATTGCAACATTCCTTCCTAGTAACATTAAATATTAATGTTGTATAAAATAGCAAGTTTTTTTGTTTTGTTTCTTTTTGCTTGATCTGAAGCATTAAATTAAGCGACTAGAAGACGAAATTATATTCATTTTATATAACAAAGTATTCATACAGATAAATTCATGCTTGATGTGATTAAAGAATTCAATCCACTTGTGCATTTGTTATGTAACCTTCTGTCATCGTATATATAATCCTTCGCAATCTCTATTCGTGCATTTTTATCTCCTTTATCAATCTTTCTTTTTTATAACACATACGATGCAATGAATAGCTGAAATCCTTCGTTGAGTATTGTTATTCCTTGAGATTTTCGGAGCAAAAACGATTTTCACTCTCATCTAAATACAAAAGTGTAAATACAGACTGCAGACAGACCCTTTAAATGGGATGTAAAATTTTCCACTTTCGTTTCTCATGACAGTTCGATAGTATTAGCGGATATTATATAAATATACTTCTCGAAAAAGAGATTGCGAGCAAGTATTGTACAACTGCGCGTGAACCCGTAGTGTAGTACATGCAACACGCTGGAGCCACGAACTGTATCTCCGCAATGCATCGGGTTGACTAAACCCTCGAAGAAACGCAGTGCTGCTGCCACCACCTTCTGTCTAGATATATACATGTATTATTGATTTTCGCATAGTATTGTGACCCTGAACGCGCGCGGAACGAGGAAAACAAAAGGAAGAAAATTTGACATACAATTATATAAAGCTCAAAAAACATGAAGACAAATGTGTAAAAGAATGTCTAGAAAATTAGTATCCTTTTATGGGATTCTTCTATACTGCTTCAGACATTTGGAAACGTTTGCTTGGTTTATCCGATATTTTTTTACAATAAGAAAAATATTATAATTTAACACAATTAAGAATAATATATATATATAGTATACACACAAAATGAAATATATATCGTATATTTTTATAACTTATTTTTTAACATAATCGCAAACTTACGTATAAAACGAAATAAAAGTACCGATTTAAAATACATTGATTAGTATATACATGAATATTTACAATTATCACTCCAGTGTACATACTCTTATATAATTGCTATTTTTGATCTATGTTAACGAGAATAAAATTTGTACCCTGGCGTTTTGAATGTAACAATATTGATTATTCAAAGAGACGATCTTAGTTTTTATTTATACTAGTTTAAATTATATCTTAGTATTTATTTTACTGATTAAATTTGTTGCAATTCTAGTTGTACAAATTTAAAGTTGCACATTCTCTGTACATCTATTTACAATTTTATTAAACAATTAATGACTATTCCTAAATGGAATGTCATATAAATTCTAATCCTTCGAATTTTTTGTCCATCACTTTGCTCTCTGGCATTATTATTGTTCCTTCTATTGTGAAGGCCATGATGTATGTAGCAGTACGCCCTTGATACTCCTCAGTCTTCAATGCTACTATAATAGAGTCCTGTGAACCAGGAAGGAACTTGAAACTGGAGAAACCTCTGATTGGAATTAGATCTCCGACATGAGTGACCTACAATAAATTTCAAAACTGTTGCTACAATCTATCAAGATATCAAAATACATTCGATGTAATCAATTATTAAAAACGCACTTTAATATCAATAAAGTTTTCATCTGCGGTCAGCATGATATTACAACTCATTGTCTCATCTCTTGACTCGTTGTAACGTTCATGGGAACATCTTCTGGGCAAGAAGAACCAGCTCTTATGTATATCGCTCCAAGCTCCAGATTCATGTATCATATAACCTATTCAAAATATATATATACATAATAAATTAATTCACGCAGTCATAAACTATAAGTATATCTCATACCTGGATATTCGATGTTAATCGCTTGCCTTAATCGTTTGTAGTAGGAAATCCAATTGACAGAATGAGTCTCGCCGCGCGGTGATACTACTTTTATCCATAATGGATTGTTATGCTCAAATTCACCGGATGGCGTGGTCCATTCTTTTCCCATACCGCCAACATATAATTGTTCATCTTTGATAGTTGCCCATTCGGACTTAAACCCTAAAAATAGATGAAACAAATGTCCCGCATGCTACACAAATGACGATAATATTAATTACTCGCTACATAACTTATATACCTTTGATGTTTTTACCATTGCCATCCATCAAGATAACCCACGGATAAACTTGATCACCTTCGATAAAGTATATCATTCCTGTACGATCATCAAAGGACAATAGACGACCGTCAAACGTCACCAATTCCGACAATTCCATTCCGCGTCCTTTCATAGATAGCGACGAGGACAATATGACAGTTCTATCATCCCAGATAACAGAGAGAAAATTAGTAGTAGGATTCCAATACAAACTGCCAGTCTTCATAAGACTATGCCACGTGTCTCTCTTGTCTGCGAGTTTGGAATCGTGATCTAGGTCGCTTACAATCGCTATCCTGTAAGTTATACCCTTGGAAGTCCTGATGGGCGTTGAGATGGGATACGTTCTGTTATACTTGTAATAACGACACTGGGTCAGGATTTGGTTTGGCGGCGAGCACACGACGCTACGCAGCAGTGGATACGCCAACAAAAAGACTGGCACGCTCAGGATGAGGAGAATCAGCGCTAAAAATTGACTCTGAATGCGGAAGGTGCTGTTCGCCACTCGGTAGACGTGTGGTGCGCGCAACGCCTGTCGCCAATCGCGTAGATACGACATGGTCTCCTTGTTGCCGTTCCTCATCCGTCTCCGTATGTTGATAGCGATCAAATTCGCGTAAACTCCACGTCAACTTCGAGGCATGACAATACTTGACTGACAGCGTTATCCTAACCTAATATGCTGAGAGCTGAGAGCAGAGCCTCGCAATTCGCGATCAACCATGCACGATCATGTGACTGTTTGCCATGAATAGGGAGAAACAAAGAGCGGTAATCGTGGAACGTTCACTATAGTCTTGTGCAGTACTGTCATCTACATTAATTTTAGGAGCTACGTAAAATTACGTAGCAAAAACCAAAATTTTTTCGCCAAAACTATCGGTAAAATCATCGTTTGATGCATATATCTTTTACTGTGTATATCGCTGTTTACCGTATATCTTGTCGGTGACTATATTCATTGTGAATCCATTACATACAAATTGTCGTTAATTAAGAAATTGTATTCTATATTTTTTAGTCGTTTTTCACGAGAAGTTACATGTTACATCATCATCGCTTATGTGACGATGATTAAGGGACACTGCAACAAAGAATGAATAAGTAATTAATAAGTATAGCATTTTCTAAACAATCGAAATTTTCTAACATATTCTTTAATTTGAAAGACGTGTCTTTTAAAAAATATCGATAATAAAAGATGACGATTATAACAGAAAACAAAAATGTCGTGATATTGTCAATCTTTGAAGCTTGGAAAATTCATTTTTCGATATATATACGCACACATACAACTTGTTACAAATTCAATTCGCATGCTTTATATAATACACATATACTGTATCGTGCGACCGACTTTTTATAATCTTTGATCTCTCGCTGCAACCGACTACATCAATGTATATTTATGGTTATGGAAATATACTCAAAGTAACGTCGGCTATCCTGATGATCGATATATCCTGAGATTTATAATACCCCTGAAACGTGAATGTGTGTGCTGTACGAGAATAAACAAAAACTTTTGTTTTTACAAACAAGATTATTTTTTAGTTTCTTTGTAAAGTAAAAGATGAATTATTCGTTAATTATTTTTTCTTTGTTATTTTAAAATAATTTTGTAATTAATTTATACAATATATATTTATACAATATGTTATATAGGAAATATTTCACATATATAATTCATTTGATATGTAAATGGGACTTTAGAAGATTGTAATTAGATTACTGTATAGTTAATATAAATCTCTTATCATATACATAATTCCCATCGTCCCTTATCGTATCATATATCTAATGTTGTACGAGTTATAAGGATTGAAGAATATTGTAGAAACAATCGCGATATTTCGAAAATAAATCGTTCCGCGGATCAATTTTCGGTCAACGCGCTAGATCTCCGCAATTACGGAGAAAGGATTGCGGGGGGAGGGGGGGGGGTCCGTTAATTAGCGTCACGTCGACGACTACAAAGTGACGTCGGGGGCACGCAAAGAGAGTTCGGATCTACGATTTGGATCGAACGGACATTGGACTCCGCGCGCGTTGGCGAAAGACGAAATGAATCGAAGGGGTCGTTGGTAGATATAGCGGGGGAGAGGTCGGGGATGAATCAGCGAGGGCGGCAAGACTTGCCGTCACCGTCAGTCGCGTGACGCGTTTTCCGCCGTCAGCGTCGTCGACATCGTAACAATCTCTCGCCGTTCGCCGTTCTTGACACACGCTTGAGACGCTCTCGCGTCGTCTCGGGCCAAATCAGCTGACTCGTCGCGTGGACACGATCAAATTACTAGTCACGTGTGATCTATCGCACGCGCTGGCTTGAACGTGATCAGGTGACTTGTCACGTGCGATCGTCGCTGCGCGACCATCGCCGCCACGGACGCCGCTCGTCTCCTTCCACCCCACCCCCCACCCCCCTCCCCATCATCACCATCAACGCCACCATCGCCACGCGACAACCTGTATTATCGATCGCGCGCGTGCCGCAGTCCGCATGGCGCGTTCGGCCAATCGCGAGTGTAGCGATACAGTATATAAATAACACGACTGCCGATTTCGTTTACGGACCCGATCGACGAGTATCGAGGTGGTATATGAATCGAGAACGCTATAAATAGATTCAGCGTTTCTTAATATATACTATTGTATATATTTATATCCGGACTTATCTGTGTAATTGCGAATCGCATCAATTTGAATGCGGTTTCTGTGGGCCAATACTTGAATTACGCGATTTCTTTTTGACTGAGTATATATCGTTTCGTGTTCAATTGTCTATTATTATGGATACTAATTAATCGGCGAAGCTGTTGAGATAAGTGACAGTTCACTATTTTCCGTTTATTCGCAAGTTTTGCCAATAATATGCTTTTCCGCGACGAGATATATTTTCGATTGTCGCGTCGATTATTCTCACGTGGACGGAAGCCGGCCGGCCCGCCAGTTGATCTCGCGGCTACGTTCGTTTCTTCGTGATTCGGTGCGCACGTGTGTCGCACGTCGTCGCGTGTAACGTGATCCGGTTCCGGTTTCGGGAGTGTTCGAAACTCGGGAGATCGACGTTTCGCGTCCCGCGTGAAGGCAGCGCCGAGTCTCGCTTGGTGCTGGTACTCTATCACGATCGCGCACAACCTCGAAATGTGACACCAACGAATTCCGAGATTCTAATATCGCGATTGTGTGTGTGTGAGAATGTGCTCCTTCGCGGCTGTTCATTCCTGGATCATCTCGTCAACGGCGGACTGCGTTCTCTGTAAAAGGTAATAATTAATTTCGACGATACTATGAATACATATTATATATTGTACTATGAGAATACTACATATTACACGCAACGTTTAAAATCGATTTAACCTCTGATCTAGCTCATCTACTCTCGATACATTGATACGCTCAAAGACATGATACGACATGATGTAAATCGGGTATGCGTTTTAATATAAAGATTAGATAAAAAAGGAGAGTTGTGCAAATGTCGTGCAAATAATAATATCTAGTAGTGTTCTCTCCTTTGCATTCATGCTTGTATTTATATGCATATGTTGCATGTCGTGTTTAGCGAGGATCTGGTTAAATATCTTCTATCTCTTTCTACCTACTTTTTAAACTTTTTAAATTACATCATTAATTTTGTTCGATTTATTTATACTCACATGAATATTGTTACTCATCATATTCGCGGCCGAAATAATCGATGCACTTTACAAAACAAAGTAATTAAAATATTCTGATTAGACTAACTTGCACATTTTACGATTACTTAAAATATTGAAATTTGGTTTTTCAATTCTTTAACTCAAATAAAAAAATTATATTAAAACTATAGAAATAATAATAAAATAAAGAAATAATATAATAAAAAGATGATAAGTAAAAAACAATGATAAAGATATTTTTATTCCGCATATTCGATAAAAATAGGTAAATAAATAATTAAATAAAAAAAATTAAATAATTAAAATTAAATAGTTATAAAAACAAAATGAATAAATAAAATAATATGTCTGGTATGAATTTCTATGTTTCTAAAGTTCTTGTCTTTGGGAAGAAGATTGATAAAGAAATGTATTCCGTTTATCTACGCTCGTACTTTCGCTAATAATCGTTAGCACACGATAAGCAATTCCGAATGCATTCTACTATGAAATACAGGTGTGCACTTATACAGATTCCATTATATTGACCCGTACGTAGATTATAAGTATGTACAATATGTAGTATATTCAGTAACGCGTCATGATTACTTGCGCGTCACGTCTTATTTATGAAACTGACTTGTGACGTGCTGTACAAATCCTCGTGCAAATCTTACAAGCGCGTCACGGATCAGTGTCGAAAGTAATGCAACTTCATGGTAGGGTGAATTGTAAAGGGATACGTCTAACGGCATCAGGAACGAATCGGGATGTCTCTGCACCCTGTGCGGAATAATAATTTTGACAGAATTTTCAGCGCGTTAAAAACTATCTCGAGTTGTTGATGTAAAATTTTAGATTTGTGAAAAGTTGCATTGAAATCCTAACTTATTAATGATACTTATTAATTAATGGCACAATTACAATAATCGATTGAAGCTTTTAAAGGGCAAATAAAATCTGCGTACGCTAAGAATATTTCATTAGATCTTTAAGCTTTATCGCAAAATTATAATTTTGAATACGTAATTATTTAATATCGCGAGAAGGAATTCTATTAAATAATTATATCTCAAATTTGCTAATATCTCAAAAATTCTGAACATAAAAATTTTAAAACCGATGTAGAGATTTTTCTTGAAATCTCATATTTATTCTCTGTGACATTCTATCTAATATCTGTCAAAATTGTAGAGTATCGGGAAAATAACGAGATTCTGAATTTTTTTCTTTTTCAAGTAGCTCTCTACCTACTTTGTAGAACTAGGGTCGATGACCTTACGCTCGTCTCAGTTTAACACCCGAGTTTTGCACGACACGTCTACGAGACATCGTCGCGATATACGAGGAAGGCTAGATAAGGGGAGAGAACGCAGGTTGGGGATGCGGGTGGTTTTGCGGGAGTCGAGACGACGCCGAGGGGTAGCCCGCGTGTTGACGTTACCCGAAATGAAGGGTAGTTTGCGCGAGCATCGAAAGAAGGATACGATGAAGAGAGATAGAAAGAGAGAGAGGGAGAGAGGGGGGGGGGAGGAAGAAAGGGAAGGAGCTCGGGTTAGGTTACTATGGTTTGGATGAGACCGCTTGGGATGCGCTATGGTTATGGTTTCATGTTGATCGAACTACGCGATAGTTATTAAAGATTGTTGGATTACATAGAATATATCACAAGAAGTTATTCTTAAATAAGAATAGAAGTAAATATATTCAAAGAATAATATATATAGCCGAATTATAAAGAGAAGACTAAAAAGAAAATATGTGGACAACTTTATATAATTCAAATAAATAACTTTTCAAGTGTTCTTATCGGGAGAAGTTTTATTATAACTCAAATCGATTTTGCTGGAAATAAAAAAGTTATTGTCAATTTTCATATAATGAGAAAAAAATTTTGCATCCCATATCTTCGGATCCTTATTTTTTACATCTCATCGCCAGAAATATAACAAGAACTTTAGAATTATTCGCGCAAGATCCCCATTAATTATATTAAAATTGCGAAATAGGAATATTAACTTTGCAAAGGATACTTTAATTTCTCCAGGATATCGTTGTTTATTTGTCGTTTAATTATGACATACGTGTTAATATCACGAGATGCATCCCGTGCGCGCGGTGTATGCGTCATGGCGGATGGTCGGCGCGATCCCATCATCGATGCATTGCCATGGAAACGGCACCGCCACGCGAACATGCTGTGCCACATTGCGCCGTTTTAGGATGGCACGCTAGTTTCAAGGGCACTAATGCGCCTTAAGGAGTGCAAGGACGATCAATATCTCTTGTATACCCTTACTTCCGTCGTCTTCATCTCTCAAGCCTGGCGAATATTTTCTTGCATTGGCAATCGCGCAGCCGATTACGCTACTATCTCCAAATTATCGTACAAAAATAGTTTGTCTGCAATGGTTCTTCAGTTTTTACTTAAAAAAAAAAAAAAAAAAAAAAAAAAAAAAAAAAAAAAATCCATCTGTATATTTTTACAGCGAGTTACAAAATTGTTTTCGTTGCTTTTAAATATCGCAATTATTTAATTTATACAAAACATCAATAAATTAATTTAGTGAAGACTCAAAATATAGCAATACGTTCATCAAATATACTTGGGATATATTTGATAAAGAGTCATCGTTGGGTATATGCAAAATACGACCAAGGGTCAATCGTACCGTGAATATCAATTTACGTTGGCGAAATCGATCGCTTCAAAAATGGCATGGTTTAGTACGTAGTCCTTTTGTATTTCAGGAAATACGAGAAAGAGGGAGGAATGAGGAGATTCACCCGGTGACCTCGTGCCGCGCGCGGTAATGCTACTGGCAAACGGTGCCTCTATACCGACCATCGCCGGTGCTGTCGAGGAGGAGGAAGAATATGCACGCAGTGAGGCGAATAGCGCGCATTACGATGGATACGTTACCGATCACACCGATCTGGCCTCGGAGATCGATATTGACGAATCGGAATATAGGCGAGAATTACTCAATGATGTGAGTCATCATTCCGAAATTGATGAGATCGACCATTAATTGCCTAATTAGCTATTAATTATTAAAATAAGTTGTTTCTCTCTTAATCATTAAAATACTACAATTTATCATTAATTATCAGTAAAAGCTTGATTTAGTAATAGAGAGTTGATACATATATAATACTATTATGTCGTTATTTTTTTCAAGATATAAAATTTAGAGAATTTCGAGTTATAAAATGCATGGTATAATTCACAAGATATCTTTTTCGATTGTAATAACGAATATGACTAAAATAAATTTACTGTTTTTATGTTACAGAAATGGCGAATGCTCTTTGACAAGGTATGCAAGATTTATAGCGTTTATTTATCCATTTTCGATAGACTAGGTCTATAAATTTCGTTTCTATATTGTCCAGTTTGATCCGGAGGGTTTTGGAGAGATACCACTGGAGGACTTTTTGACAGCCTTAAACAGCCCCGAATGGAAGGCGGAGATACCGACGAACAAACGCGATATACTTCTGACCAGAGCGAAAGAGTCGCGTGTTCAGGCAGTGACTTTTCAGGATTTCGTCAATGTGGTGAGTTTGTCATGCTGCTATGCTTGCATATATATATATGCATGTTTTTTATTCTATAGAGTCACTATAAGTCACATAATTTTGTGCTGTATACACGTGATAATGCAGTCTTAAAAGATTGCGTAATTTGAAATAAATTTGAAAAATATATTGTTAATTAAAATATTTATTTACATTTTTATGTATAAAGATCAGATTTAATTTTTTTTTTATAAATATTTATTTATATTTCAAAATTCTTAAAATGGTATTTCTTTCAATAATACGTATACCTTTTGCGATAATATGTATATATATGTGTGGATAAATATTTTAATTAATAATATTTTTTTCAAATATACGTACATACATATATATATATATATGTATATGTATAATGTAAAATATATTTTTCTACATTTCTAGTATTAAAAATGTTAAAACATAATATTACATTATATCTCAATATCAATTCCTATCTTTTGTTGTATCATAATATTTAATGTTTATAACGATTATGATATCGTTGGATGTCTGTGCACGGATGGCAAGTTCCTCAGCACCGACAAGGGGCAAATATGCCCTGTAAAAGCAGATGGTTTTGTAGCGTGCTGTCTGCTCGACAGTGAAACGCTCGCTCGATAGAGAGAGGACATAAAATTGTTCGTTTAAACATTTTTGCAAAGATTTTTTTGTTTTTTTTTTTAAATTCTTATTTAAATTTGAAAGCAAGAGATATAAATTACGTTAACATTATTATTTACTGTGCAATCTAAATGTAACAATGACTTTGTTCTTTTTTATCTTCTGTTAACTTAACAGAAGATAGAGATCTATTTTGCATTGTCTAGATAAAATTATAATTTATTCGTTATTTTTTAAATATATATAATTATAATTTTTACGTAAATTAATTCTTTTAATGTTTTTCCGTGTGTATACAATAATACGAAAATTGCTTTGAAAGTATAACAAACTCGTGGCCCATACATTAAGTTCTAAAAAAAAAAAAAAAAAATGCAAATTTGATAAACGAGTCTATTTAAAACAGTTAATAAAGCAATGTATGCATATATAATATATCGGAACTGATTTCAGAATCTGAATCTGTTCTTTTTTAAATAATTTTAATAATTTTATAATTATTATCTTTAAACATATTTGAAGTGCACAGAGAGTCATTATTCTATATATATATATATATATATATATATATATATATATATATATATATATATATATACATATACTTTTATCACATTTATTGATACGTATATAAATAGAAATCTGTATAGAGAGAAGAGAGATAGTCATCGCTTAATGCAGCTGATATATGTATATGTATCCTAATTTTCTGCTGCGTTTTGAACACGATATTTATTCCGCATATGTTCCGTTCGAGAATCTCGATGAGAAATTCGCAATATAATCTGCTTAAAAGGCAGTGTCGGAATTTACATTGAAACACGCTCAATTTTCATCGGTTTATGCAAAAGCCGGATCGCGACGGTCGACGAAGAAGGTTTACGGTAGTTAAATAGTGTTATTCTATCCGCGTCGGGGAATGTCTCATTGTCCGTCTATTTGTCAACCTGAAAAATGTGGGCTACGGTCCGGAATTCACTGATCCTACCACACGACAATGATCGGGCAAGGAACCGCGGCTAGAAACTGACAGATAAATATCGGCACAATGATAATCTCAACGTTTAGAGGCACGGCGCGCCGACGGGTGGGCCTTTGTTCGCGCTTAAACTAGCTGACAAGTTTTTGGTGGTTTTTCTCCATGCTCCCTTTCGCTCGTGATCCCGAAGAGGTAAACGGGTCTGACGTTGAGAGGCGGAAAATTGTTCGTGCACAAATCGAAGCGATCCAAAGCGCGGACTAAACGACGCGTAAGGAGAGTCTTGACGAGACTCGACAAAATCAACCGTGAGAGTATTTGCCGTCGACTACACATCGAGGATGGCAATAGTGTCGCTGTTCCCTTGCGAGGGTAAGAATCATATCTGAGTTGTGATCTCCGTATAATTTTGATAAGATTGCTAAACGTCCAAGGGGACGTAGCTCTCGGTCCATCTCGTCGTTTTAACGAATAAATGTGGCGTAAGCCATTTCTCGAAAATTGGCTTGAAGCTGGTCTTTTGTGAGAATATGAAAGCAGTTTTTGCTATAGATTTTTCGATAGGACGGGCAAACGTTTCGTTTTCGAAATTGCTATTTTTTTCTTAGAAAAAGATTAGAAAAAATGTAGTTTTATGAATTTTAGCAAGCGATCAATGTTGAAAGCTGACATATCATTTATCGTTATGATAAATGCGAATCGAGTCGAGTAAGAATATTTGAAAAGAAATAAATAATTAAACAGTACAAGTCTATTCGCGACATCGTTATCGGCCATTTTCGGCGCACTCGATCATTTCGGGACAGAAGTATAACTGTCATTTGACTCAGAGGCGTTTGATTTATGAGATCTGAACAGGCGATCTCAAGCGTTTTTCTTTATTTTTAGTTTTATCGTGTGTGTGTGTGTGTGTGTGTGTGTGTTTTTTTTTTATTCTAATACATATAAAGTAAATGTACAAGTTGAGAACCGTTTTTGTTTAATTAACGCGCAATGTGAAAATTAACTATTCTTATATGTCTAGAAAGATTCGATTCATATCAAAATGATTAAAAGTTTTCTCGTACAAGAGGAAAATATTTATGAGATCGGCAAATTGTAGTGTGAAGTCCTTTTATTACGCGTTTTCGCGCTCGCTGTTTCTATTATTATATGTACCACAGAATTCAGGCCTTCTTCGTCAAAGGCTAATCCGTTTATCTGGGCTTTTCATGGTTTACCTGCTTTATATTGACAAAATTCATTTCAGGATTATCGACTGATCCTCGCTTTATAGATATACTTTGATCCAAAAAAAGAGATTACTAAAACTTTCTTTACTACGATTTAACCCGCGAGAGTATTCATAGCTAATATTAAATAATATGCGCGCTCTTTAATTATTTTGGCTAAAACATTATATTAAATGTGTATAAGTGTTTACGATTAATTAACAATAAAAATATATTATATCACGCTAAATTTAAAGAACAATACACAATAACAATATTATTACAGTATTATTATATTTGCGTCATTTTTTGATGGTTAAATTCTGATTATGCTTTAATTTTCAAAAGTTAGTTTATTATATTTTGTAACATTCTCAACTTTATTTCTCTAAATTTCCTCAACTTGTAAAAGTTTTTAATTTTTTCAAATTTAAATTTGTATTTCAGACACATATTATCAGACATTGCACTGTTTATTTCATTTATGTGGAATGTAATATACTGTAATAAAATTATACTTATGCAGATAAATGGGGGGCAGTAGTAATTATTCACAAGCGAGGAATCGCAAATATTCTCTCGGTACGCTATGTATACCATAATTTACGGTTGAATGGTGGTAATCGGGATTTCCTCGCATGCACTGCATATTGCATTGTATAACTCGCGTATGCTTATTTCAAACGATCACGTGATAATCTCATCTGTCATTTGGCAAACGTGAAACTTTATTTCAAAATATCTAAATGTATAATCATGTATATGCTAATGACAAGCAATGTCGATAGTATGTACGAACGCAAATTCATCGAAATTGAAATTTAAATCTTTAAGTTCGATATTAAATATTGATATATAGGGATCCAAAGTTATTTTATAGGAGAGCAAATTGCACATTATATCTCTAAAAGATAAATTCCAAAGGAGACAAATTCGAGAATGAATAATTCACTAGTAATGAAAGATATAATATTCATATTTTCTATCCTATAAGATCTTGCGTTTCATTTTTCTCGATGTCCCTTCCTTAAATCATTTTTATAGCGTATCGGCACGGTTTGATACTCTCTCAATTTTTAACAATCCGTTCGACCGATTTCGGCGTGCATCTCGTTCAATATGCGATGAGATCGAATTATCTCGCGGTGCGTCTACTTTCCCATTTCGTCCGCTAAATACTCCACTCATCTGAACTTTAGTTTGTACTTTGGGGCTGCATACACGAGGGCGAAATTCCCGAGGAGCGAAAGAGAAACACGGCCGATAAGAGGAAGAGATTCCTGCCGAAGCCGCGATTAACAATTAGTCCGGATAGAGGTGGTCACTCTGTGTTTGCACAGCGCACAACCGTCAATTAGCGAGAGAGAGAGAGAGAGAGATAGAGAGAAAGGAAAGGTTAGCGAAGAAACAAACTATGGAGCTTAGGAGCGATAGAGACAGAGACTGCTCTGTCGGCGCTTAGGTGGCCTTTGCTAGAGTTTTGGTAAGTCGGTGATTCCCGTACGATCGCGGTGGTCCTTCATTTTTTTTTCTCTTTCCTTTTTTTTCCTCTCCTCCCTCCCCTCAACCATCCCCTACTCTTCGAGGTAATTTCTTTCTCGATCGCCGCACGGGTACCGCCACCGGTCCGACGCCCTTTTGCTCTTCCCGGATATCAATTATGTCCCCGTGGGCCGCACGTTGCGACGATGGACCCACCGGTGTGTGTCTCTCACCTCCACGAAGGGGGGCCCCGATGCTCGCCTCGTTATCCTTCGCCGTGGGCGTCGAAATCCCTGTGTAAGGTCTCTCAGGAGCTACAAAGTGCAATTTAAGAAAATTCTCTCGGTTTCTACTCATCCTCGCTCAGTCTTGTTACACCCTCCCATCTCGGTTCTTCCTTTCATTTTCTCGTTCTATCGATAAATCGCGCAACAATCTGTATCCTTTAATGCCGCTCCGCGGTGGGTTTTTTTTTTTTTTTTTTTTTTTGTAACTTGGCTAACGCAACATATAATTGAATCATCCTTTTACCATTAAGCAGAATGTGAGAAGGGTTACACATTTATGTTTTCTGCTTACGAAATTATATGTGATATTTGCTGGATTTACATTAATATTAATTCGTCGTTTCAAGTATTTTAATTTGAAATTATATATTGTAAAATATTCCGAAAACATAAGACACGATGCGTAATTGCGATATTTTTCGACGATAGTGCCGCGAGATGTCTTTACACAGACTCATGCCTTTGTTCCGTTTCTCCGTTATCGCGCAGAAAGACGACGAGGAATTCCACGCAAGACGGACCGACCTACGACCCCATTATACACGGACCCCAGACAGGATACGTGATTCATAATATTAGATTTGAGTCGAGACCGAATAATGTAAATGCCACGTAGAAGGGCCTTATATACATGAGTGTCCTGTTGGAATAAGCGCAGGGGCGTCACGTTGGCGGCGAATTGTTGCAACGATGTTGTAGACGACGCCAACAACGACGACACCAACGACGATGATGACGACGCCATCGGGAACCCTGTAGCCACCCACACCCACGTCGGCCCCTTAAATCTCCATTCTCAGGCGCGCCTCTCGATCCCTTTGAGCCTCCTCTATGCTCTCTGACAACGATCCCGGGATCCTTCGTCCTGTGCACGCATGTAAATACATTCTATTCGGAGGTAATTTAAGCGACGACTATCTTCCGTTGTTCTTGTATCTGTGTGCACTGTAAACGTAGACCGTAGACGAAGACGCCGTATTATTAAATCTTTGAAACGTACTTCTTTTATTAAAGATTTAATCGCGTGCTTTGAACTTTTTTTCGTTTGTTCGTTTGTAGCTTGAGATCTATAATATACAGATTACAAAAGTTTCACCGTACACAATATATATTTTTTATATTATATATTTTTATATTTTTAAATTACTCCGTTTGTTTTATTTCGGAAATATAAAAAAGTAACTATGATACATATATATATGAAAGATATTTATAAGTTTTTTTTTTTTTTTTTTTTTTTTTTGAGAAAAAAAACATGTTTTTATACATCCTTATATAAAGCTCTTATTACATATTCTTGCATCTCACGTAAATTTAATATCTAAAATTAGAAAACATACGTCGACTCATTAACTTCATCGTTCTCGAAGCTACGTGTCACGCGTTGCGTCTGAAACGATGCCTCATGAATTTTACGATTGTAAAAGTAGATTTGTCACACGAGGCTAATTGTCCGATAGATCCCTATAGTTACTTGCTCGCCGTGTATCCGAAGCAGTAACGACAAGGTTCCCCTATTAGAGGCAATTGGCTCGCATCGACCCGTTAAAAGCATTCTTAAATATGCGAGCTTATCTATGCGGATCGAAGGCGCATGGTCGACAACTCCGTTCACATACTTTCTCTCCTCTGGCATACGGGAACGGTCGACGTGGTGTCGTTACAGTCTTCCAGGCGACGGTCTCTCGACATTTCTCGAGAACATTCGTTTCGTACGTAGCCGCGGCGTAACATCGTCAAGGATCATGGAATTAAGAGGAGAGACGTATCCTTCGCCGTCGTTACGTCTTCTCGTTGGCGCGTTATCGGATCGCCTGATCTCGCGCGACCACACTTCATTCCGGTCGACCTGAAAGTCTAAACGGCTTCTAATTAGGGGAACAGAGTCGAAACAAAACATGCTCAATCTCGGCAACACTTGAGATAAGTTACACGGGTCCGACGAGTCGCATACCACCTCGCATACGACGGACGACGGAGCGAGCTCGAGAACCAAGATACTATTATATCCCGCCGCTTCTCCTTTTGCGGTCCGACCGATATCGATTTTATTGCGACGCCGCACATCGTTGTTTGATATCCCGTGTCACGTTCTTTATTTAGTGAGCGAAGATATTGCTTTGTGTCTCTTGTATCTCTTCCTGCGCGTCCTTTCGTTTCATAATTTATACATCGCCGCGTGTATTTATTGCATTCGGAGAAGGGAAACCTTCTTTTCTCTTTCCAATTACGTGCTTGGATGGATCGAAACGAAGTTTATTCGTCGAAAATTATGCTTCTTCGTGTATCCGGTGATTTCGATAGTTTCGCGGGATGCATTGTGTGCGCGGCATATCAATTAACACTTCTCGCTTTTACGGAAAAGTATTTTACGACTGACAAGTTAGACGTATGCGGATGGTATTCTTTTTATCTGTCTCTTGATCCCGCGACACGATGCCTCTCGAGAAATAATTTGCAAGGCGGACAAGCCGTTTGCTTAATTATTATCGCACGTATCGGCCACTTGCCTTGTGCGCTGCCAACCAAGATAGATCGAGGGTGCTCGCTACTTTGAGATCTTTTTACTTCATTTACGAGACATGCCGTTTATACGATAGCAAAAATATAGATAAAGGAACTCGTTTGTATCCCAAGTATCTTCTTTGGAGTAGTGCACAAAGTATTGAGACGATGAAATAGCTGTTCCGTAAAGGAACGTTGCATTTAAAAATTGAGATATATTCTTATAGAATAGAGAATGCTAATAATAAAATAATCAAAACTAATATCTCTTATAATCTTAATAATCATCAAATATCTTTCCATTAACTGTAAAGTTTGTGTAAATGTAAAAATTTGATTAAGACAAATAATTGAGATTGTCTAACAATAAGATACAACCAATTTATTTCTAGTTAGCGAATTAATTTTTATCTTCTCTTACATTCATACACACAAGTATTGTATTGTATATCAGTTGGCAGATTATTTCTCTATAAATAACATCATTTTCCGATTCCTGAATAAATGATATTAATATTAATGTTATTAAAGTTATTAATGTTAATTATAGTAAGTTGCATCATATGATGATAATTGAATTTGCAATTAGGAGTATCAGGAATTGTTATTACATTTCGAGAAATATATGTATAGTATAGTGCTGCCACCTGTTGGGTGGTTAGATTGCCGAGGATATTGGATCGCTGAGGGTTGCACGGTGCCGCCAACTGACGAAGGCCAGGGAAAATCATTCGAGAGATGTTGGCTCCTTTTTTCCACAGTTTCTCCGATCTTATGACCTCATCTCACCTCGTATAGAATGCCACAGGTGCTTAACTACTGAATCAATAAACTTTTTCGTTCCTCTTTACGCTTTCATCCTGCGATTGCTCTTGAGTACATCTCGCTTTTTGACGCTCTTATATCATCGGAAAAATAAATAAATTTAAAGTTATCTATTTGTTCGCGTTTATTCTATACTTAAAGAGAAATGCGTCTCTCGTATGCCCTTGTTACGACAGATGTAGTTACATTTAAACGAATAACATTTTGCTTAAGAAACGCAATTACAATTACATTTTTCAGAATTGTAATCAGTTATGCAATTTTTACTTCTGTCACACCTGTTGCATTTTATCCAACATTCTCTCTCAATTAATTCGTTCGTTACGATAAAACAAGGTGACATAAAAGTCGTTAAGCAATTATTCGTTCGAAAGCAATGATTGGTTAATGAAATTTTGTGTTACATTTCAGTAATAATAAGATTATTGCGCGGTATATTTCAAATATTAGTATCCTCTTTTTAAGATGAAAATCTCTGCCGCCGATGTCACGATATTCCGCGATTAATGAACGTTGATAAAGCGCTTCGCGGTAGATTTTCGACGATAAGTTAACAATGCGTAGCTGGATATTTTTCATCGTCCCTCGCGTTCTATCCGAAGGCTTCGGTCCTGGACGATCAATTATTTTGGTTGGTCGGCCGATAATAGCAGGTCGTAATATGGTCCATCGGCAGAACTGAACGTAGCCATCTGTTGTCGGCACGGTCTGCGACAAAACAAACAGCTTGCCAATTATCGGACCGGGCTGATTTCGGTGCCGCTCGACATAATTTGGACCGCCGCGGAGGACAAAGGCGGCCGGCTTCCACCACGCCCATCATCGTTAAGTCCCACGACGAGTAGCTGCGTCCGACTAGCATCACTGCCTACCGTCGTCGCACCTACGGCGCACCCTTCTCTCGCTTCGTATCTCTATTTAAGTTGCATACAGACTTTATAGCTTTGCCCGCCGCTCTTTTATACGAGAACCGAAACAATGCCCGAGCATAGTTCTGTTAGCGAAAACCAGGCGTGATGTCTTCTTTCGCAGTCAAGCTCTAGTTATCTTAATATTCGTGGACGGCGAGAGAATTCGCTCTCGTATTTTTTAATTTAAATCAAAAAATTGGAGCTTTTGTGTATAGAGAGAGAGAGAGAGAATAATGTACCGTAATTGAAATATATTGTCGTGAAAATTTCATTATGGATAGCTTCTTTTTGAAATATAAATTAACTTGTTTAATGATGGTAGCGGATAATCCGATTCATTAATGATCAGCAAAATAAACTTATTCTGATTATTAAATTTTTGAAGTTTCTGTGATCTTCTTTTGATAATTGTCTCTTCAGTTTTGATGTATCGACATATTCAATTTCAAACATTTACATCAACATCTCCACTTCGACATTCGTTCATTGTTAATTATTGTAAATAAACATAGTGCACGATTACGTGAGATATATGTACGTATACGCGTGCAGAAGATTGAAAGAAAAGACAAAGTAATATTATCGCCGTAAAAATGTAAAAAAATATATATTGCGATTCTTTTCATATTTTTCTATAAATCTCGTCATCGTTATGCTTGCTCACGTAGTTTGTATACGACCCAAGTTGCATTCTTGTCGTCACGATTCCAAAATTCTTTTTCCTTTCATGAAAATCTTTTATTCTCAAGTCTGCCACGTTAAACTATTAAACTGATTTATATCTTGCTATAAATAAGCTCGCTATATATAGCACAACAATCGTGAGATATAACAAGGACACATCTTGCTGTGAATAACTGTACTTTCTAATCTTTTAATCCTCCAATTTTATTCCGAACAATACATTTAACATATATTTTCTTGCACCAATATAATACAATATTTTCCAAACAATAACATCCGCGCCCATTTTCGTCACTTTGTTGCTGCCAAAAGCTTTGTTTTACAGTTCTGAGAAAAGCCTAAATATTTTGACGCGATAAAGCGTACGCCTAATCTTATCCGCCTCTGCGAGCAGAAGTGCGAATTTCGGTAAACGTGTTCCTTGTTCGTAGAACATGTTGAACGATTGCGCCTAAAACAAACAAGATTTAGGGTCCACGAAACAGAAATAATCATCCGTTAGGCATTCTTTGTATGCCGACTCTGTCATTGTCGTGCTGTTAAAATAGCCATATAATGCGCTAGTAACACAATCAGTTTAACTTATTCCGAATCACGAATCTCTCTATTGTTACGGGCCTATAGGAAATTCCAACAAACTTTCTAACAATGGCACAATCCTCGTGTTGCGGGGGTTATTTTGTTAAATTTATGTTTTTAACAGCGTTCCGAATGGCCATCATAGGCGGTAGAATTGCAGCTATTGAATGCGCTGTATACGTGTACGGGTAAGATGCTCTTCTTGTTCTCGTAGGGGATCATTTGCACGTTGCCTACGAGTCTGCGGATAAAGCGACAAGCGTGTACAAGCAAGGGAATCGTGATGCACCTGAACGATAGATCGGGAGAAACGCGTTGGGCGACCGCGCGAACGTAGATGTGGATGTGGATGGACCGAAACGGATGGTTCGTATATAAGCGGATGGATGATTCTCTGGGTCGATCCGACGACGAGGTCGACGAGGAAATCGTGAGAATTGCCAGAATGCTGCGCGTGCCCGTCGCACACTCCTGAGGATTACTCGGGATACAAGCGCCGCGGGGAATCCGCAATCCGTATAACTGCGCTCTGTATCGATGGTACATCCAGAAGCGCGACGATGTACCTGCTGATGCTCATCAGGAGTGTTGCGTGCTCTCCGCTCGTTTATATTCCATTCCGAGAGACGCCGCGCCGGTTTCGACCGGATTCTTTACGGCCTGCATCGCAACCGCTTTCTCTCCACGTCACGGTTAATTTATGCTCCGATTGGCAACAGTTTATCAATTATTGATTGCCATCGTGCGAGATGCATGTAATAGAACAATTTTTTTCGAATGTTGTGTTTTCTCCATCTTATTTAGTATATCTCATTTACATATATATATGTATGTTATTAATATAAATTTAACATTTGTAATCGAATGATATATACACATTTGTATATTCACTTAAAAATTTATATATATATATATATAAAATTATAATAATAATTATGATATTTTGAATAATCATACGTTTTAATTCGCGATAAAAATTGTATTCTTTAGTATGCTGTTCACAATCTATTTCTTTTGAGTTGAAAATTTTTTGCTCGCTAAAAGCGCAAGAGAAATAGAAGAAAGCAAGTCGATTCCGGCCAATCAGCGTTCCTCCAACCGCGCTCCAATTATCCACAACTGCAGTTTCGTGCGGACGCATATAGCCTCTCTGTTTTACACACACGTTATTTTTACTCGCGCGAGCCTTACGGCCGGAACGACCGAGGCAGATTTTCGCATTTGTAGCGGACTCACCGCGGGTTTCGCGGCACGAATCGATCAACGACCAATTATCGTTCGGACGAGTGAGCATTTACTGCCGCCTCGTTAACCTGTAATCATCGGCAAGGCGGTAAAAGTTTTCCCATTAAAATCGTCTCTTCTTCTCTGACTTCCGCCAAGCCGACCATTCTTTTCCACCTTATTTTACAATTAATTATTTTATCATTAATTCTTGTACCTTGTATTTTTCACTCGAGTGATAACATTTATTTTAATAAATTCAATAATTTGTACAACTGCTAAATTTTGTCAACTTAATTATATTTTGTTCCAATTTTATACATATTATAAATAATAACTAATATATTTTAATTTTATGTATTAACGTTTGAAATAAAAATCATGACTTTATCGTGGTGAAAACTTTAAAAGTTAATATTGATATTTATAAATATAAATTATATCAGAGTGATCACATTTTCATCATAATTGAATTATATATGTATGCGTGTTGTCTATTTTGAATCGATCTTAAAGCGATTCAACAGCTTAAACGATTATTCTTCTTTTTCTTGAAAGAATCGTTTCGAATTCTACAAAATTATACTAGTCAAATACAATGTATTCGTGTATTCCTCGCACGTGGTGTTAGGGATCGTTGGATATCGGCGTCTGTGCGTTCGCCAGGCAAATGCGGTCTCTTTCTGTTTGGCGAACCTTTAGCAGCCACAAAGCCATTTGTGTCCTCGCGATAAAGTCGCGCGTGCACACGAAGTGGCCGGAAAATAGTGCAAACGGGTTGCAAGCCCCCTTCCTCCCTCGCTCATTCCCTGCCTCTCACCTTTCTTCCCGCCCCCGTTCGCTCCAAGGAAATTGGCAGCTAGCTCGAAACCCTTTTGTCGATGTCGCGCTGCATGCACGGAGTAAACAGCTGCGAATGCCATTTCAATAACGGCTAAGCATCTAGATAGGATTTTGATCCTAGCCTGCATTCGACTGCTTGGCCCTTTGATCGGACGACCGGTTCCCGAAAAAGCAGCCGGGATAAATTCTCCGACGGCTCTTCGCATTCTTTTCACGCCGCGCCGTTTCATTTGCCATATAAAACATTCTTATCTATCCGATTTCGCGACAATTGTATTATTCAATTTATTAGACTAAAGAAGGAATTAAATAAATAATGCTCTAATAATTTGCAGTCTGCTTCTTGTATTGAAAAAGAAATAACTTATATAAAACTTCTCCCGCACAACTCTAATTATAAATTAATTTTACATTTGACGTAATCTATAAATAATATTATATTCTAATTGACACGGTATACTTTCATGCTGACGTATGTATTATGAATTGAAAGGACAGAACGTCAAGTGCGAAGCACTTATAATGCCAGCACTTCCCTGAATTTAACGAACCCACTGGCCGCGCTAGTGCGCATCTTTTTCGTACGGTCGTCGTTTGTTACGAGCGGCTTTACATCGGCCGCTTTCATCCGCCTAAACGCGATGCCGCGCGCCGCGCGCACGTATCACGCGGATCGGGAAAACCCGACGAAAAACGATGAAAGGCTATGAAAGCGAGCATTGTGGGTGGTTTCATGAGGGGCTTGGGACGCGGGTGAGAGCATGCGGGCGACGTAGCGAGAGGGCGGGAATCCCATCTGTCGGCATTTTCGCGTCGACATTGTGCGCCTGTTTATATCGACGCCATACGAGATAAAGAGAGAGGCAGTGATAGAGGATGCAGGTGGGAGGGAAAGAGAAGGAGGGAGAAAGAGAGCCCGCTTTATTGCCGTATTGGCATATTGCCGCGGATCCGCCGACGTGTTCTTTTTCGGCTTTTTTTTTTTATCTTCGCTGCACGCCACGCGAGGACGCGAGGTACAACACCACGGTGCATTGGGCGTACACACCCGTCGGCGGTTGGCAACGTCTCCTCTCCGCGCGCCGCGAATTTCGCTCGTTTCCACGCGACGGTCAGTCACGACACTGTCGTCGTAAATTTCCAACTAACGGACGATAGCCGGAGCGTATCGGAATATCGATGCGAATTTACTCCATTTTCTCATCAGCTCGCTGCGTACGTTTCTCGGCTCGATGTCGTCGAGAATCATACCGCGTATCGTTTCTTTTGTCGCGCTTGTGCCTTCGTTTACGGAAAATGCGAAATTCGATGACAAGCTTTCTTGTTAATGAAATTAGTTAAGCGTATTATTTCGTACATTCAATAATAATGGATATCTTATAACTAAAATTTTTAAAAAATGAAAAATTGATGGATTTTAATGTTGTTACTGCAAATAAAGTATTATAAAATCATAGTAGGAATAAAAGATTTAAAGTTTAGAAGCTTTTGCGGAGATGTATAAATAAATATATAACGGATTAAAAGATTAATTAATAAAAGAAAACGTAGTAAATCTTTTGATATATTTCAGATTCTTTTCAATGACATTAAGAAAAATCATAGAAAATGGCAATAGCAGAACGTAACTTTTTAAAGAGAGAGATGAAAAAGATCGGTACAAGCAAATTATTACAGATAAAAAAAACGATAAAATAAGGATATATTGTGTATCCTGTCGATTGAAATAAAATAGAAAATCAGACAAGAAAATGTCTTTCGTATTTTTATATTCGTCTTGCCAATATGTGTACCGATTGAATATTCGATTTATTTGCTTGTTGTCTTTGCTTGTGAATTTGGCACTGGATAGACGGCAGAACGGACACACTCGATAAAACTATTTACGCGGAAGTGAGTTCCCTTCTTCCTTCATCGCACGGTGATAAAATGATAAATTGAAAATTTATTTCCTTGAATTTTCGCCTTACGTACATCAGTAAAATTTTGTGCAATTGCATATCAACCGAAATTTAAAAAAAAATTACAGAAAAGATAATCTATGTAAAATATTAATAAAATATTAATGCTAGAATTTAATGATTTCATCATTAAATATAATTCTGAAAACAAATTGAAAGTGCTTTTAATATATCTTTCATGTTAGATTTTTTTCGCTGTTATCCTGATGAGAACATATTTTTTACATGGGAACAAAAGAATTTGTGTGATGTACTTTTTTTTTCTTCTAAGCAGTCCTTTCTCTAATCAGGCATCGGGCATTGTGACTGTTGCGGGCAACGCTGCTTTTTATGTAAGTTTTTACCTACGGATATATGAAGCGAGTGGCTGCTGCTCGTAACCCTTACGAGTCCAGGTGGGCTCGTGCTTGTCGGTAACAAGATACGGGGGTGGTTGAAAGTGCGCGGAGGAAAATGGCGATAGGGGAGCACGGGGAGAAGGTTAGGCAGGCGGGAGAAAAACGCGGTGGTTAGAAGGAAAGAGTGGAGGAATATCGTGGCTCAGCTATACGCAACCTGCTTTCTGTTTGGCACTGACGCCAGCTGTTCTTCTCGTTTTAGCTCCGAGCAAAGGATAGCAAAGTCTGCACTTAGCATTTACGAGCGGAAACTAGAAAATACTTCTGTACAAGGACGTCTGTCCTGGTGGATCATGAGTAGAAGGAGAATGCCCTTCTTTTCATAGTCCGGCATAATGTGCAAAGACGCGTGTTGGTGCATAATTTTATCGAGCAAATTGTGCGAATTCTACGCTAGAGAAAATTAATAAAAAATATTATTCAAGTTTAAAAGTATTGTCAAAAATAAAATAGAAACTTCTACGATATACTATATACTTAATTAACATTTGATCGGTATATTTTGTCTATAATATGATATCTATAATATAACATTAAATATATTTAGAAATGGAGAGAGAGAGAGAGAGAGAGAGAGAGAGAGAGAGAATCATTTTGCAAGAGTATCTCAAAATGTCAATGTCGTAAGGAAATTTATTTTTGTTAATTTTGAATGTTACCCAGCTGAAATATATATAAATCGCTGAGACATATAATGTATATTTATAAATATATTTACTTTGTTCTTTTAATATAACGGTAATGTTAAATGTCAATGCACATCAAGGCGGAATACATGTTACGTGATTATAAAGAATCGGCGATTGCTTGTATCGCTAGAACATCCATTGTTCCGAAAGTGCAGTATAATCTAGAGATTTATTCGAATAATCTTCCGATTCGTGACGAAGCGATCGAGCAAACGCGAGAATGAAAGGGAAAGAATACGCGAAAGAGTGCACGGTAAGATACATAAGGCCTTCGTCTCTCGTTGAGATCGGTAGTATCGCATCTCGTCAAGTTAGTAGATTGCGCACTCGTTTCGCCCAAGTCACCCCATAGACGAGTGAAACTTGGGGAGTCCAGCTCCATCGAATAAAGCGCCCGAACAAATAATGCGGCTTCCCGTTCTTCCTCCCAGATGCTTCCGGTCTCTTATTTCATCGGATAGCCATCCGAACACGTGCTCCCGCTTCTTCTTTCCTCCTCTTTCCTTTTCTTCTTCCGCAAAAGAGCGGTGATGAAACGGGAGGCGGGGGGGGGGAGGGGGAGTAGTAGCGGTGAGAGCTCAACCAGCTCTTTTCGCTCTTACTACTTCATTGCATTCAATAATTTGATCGCAAATCAATTGTGAGCGAGGGTCGATACGCGGCGTTTCTGCCGGAAGATTTTTCCGTTCAGCTGATTAGACATCCGTTAAATTCAATATCGTAAGCTTTTGTAACGCGTCAGTTGCAGCACACCTTATTTCGATGATTGATATCCGTGTTATTTCTCTCTCTCTCTCTGAGTCTGAGAGATGCAATATGAACGTAACACTGGGAGTCTGTCTCAAATAGCGCATAAAACCTTTTGTTTATATAAAATTGTGAAGACTATTTTATCTAGGCTTAATCAATCTTACTGAATAAAAAATAAAAAATTTTGTTTTGTACTATGTTTATAGATATAGAAAAGATATAAAAATATATGCGTATTGCAGATAATTTAGAATGTTCTATTCAAAGCTAAGTTTACGTTATTCACAATGCAATTATGGACATAATTGTACATTGTTATGTTTTATATACGATCGAGTGAATACACGAATATTAATAAAACGTACCCAAACGTACAGTGCATATTGTGATATAAGTCAAACTTCCTCGACGTATCGATTGCATAAAGCTGCTGCATCCACGCACATGTTTGCGCGTACATCTCGCGTACATACGTCGCACACCCACGACTCGGCGACGGACCCACCTGGAGGATGTCGTCGCGTGCCATTAAGGGTCCCGTTGGCAAACGTTTAACGACGATATGCCCGGAACACGTGTCAGGATGTCCACCCGGTAATAAAAGCCCTCTTAGACTTGAGTCTCTCTCTCTCTCTCTCTCTCTCTCTCTCTCTCTTTTCTCTCGAGCCACTCGATCCTTCCTCTCCTCATACGATCGTCGGCAAAGCAACGGCGCAGCCTGCAAGCCGCGAGTAGAGAGACTCTTTCTCTCCCTCCATCTATCTCTTTCTCTTTCTCTCTTGGCTTGCAGAAGCGGCTTGTGTTTCCTGCGTGGCACGCGACTCCGAAGTCCAGCTGCTTCCTGTCTACCACTTCTCTCTTTCTCTCCCTTTTCCTACCATCTCTTTCCGTTCCGCCGACCCACGCATTATCGTACTCCGCCGACTGATTGTCCCCCGTGATCCCGTTCGTCCGTAGCTCCGCGTTTCTAGCGAGCCATTATGTTCGAGGGAGACCGCCTTTCGTCGTTCTGTCATAATATCTCGAATTTGCATAGTCAAGAAGAGAACGGCAAATGTGCGAAAGGGAATGAATTACGCGGGATCATTATTTTTATAAAATAAACATTTAATCGATGTTGATTAATTTTTGGGAGTATGGTATTATTACTTATATGTCTTGTGCTGTTTGCTATTGATGAAGCCAGTTAAACTAATATTCAATTTTAAATAATAGAAATAGAATTGTTTAATATGTAAACGGAAATGAAGGAGATAGACATTACTATAGGATAGAATTGTGAGAATATTTTTTTCCAAATTACGAATGAAACCTTTAAAGAAAGGAAACTTTAAAATTAATGCCATATGAATCAGCAACAATGTAAATAATCTTTTCATTAGTTTAGATTTGTTGTTGATGTGCTAGGAACTAAGCACGTATCACCAGTCGCATTTATTCACCGACAGGTAGAAACACAGGTATCCTTGATATGCGCCCGTTATGCGATTATTCAAAATATTTTCTCTCGAAATTCAACAAAAAAATATTTTTTTATAAATTCGCTTATTTTGTTATCTTAGAAACATGTATGTGCATACTATAAGTCTATAAAGTCTTTATAAGTAGTGTACTAGAGAATCTTCTTAGAAGAATATATAATAAAATATAAAAAAAAAACCAAAAAACATTTTTTATCATTTAAAAAATATAATTTATATATTATTTTATAATATACATATACATTTATATATGAATATAATTAAATATTATATATATATATATAATTTAAATATTTATATGCAAATTTGAAACAGACTTGCCTGTCTCTCCCTCTCTCTTTTTTTTTTTTTTTTTTTTTTTATAAATTCGAGATTCGGATCGATGATCTAAAACGGCTTGCGCGAATCATCACGAGGGAATATGCTGAAAAACTGAAAATAATTATTTCATTTGTATCGCTAATAAACACGTGAGCGACGACAATCGTTTAAACAGTATCCGTGTTTGCCCGTTAAAATGAAATTAATTAAATGAATGCGGTTAAAATGACTTCGTTTACGATTCGATCGAATTTCCGACGGCGTAGAATCGTACATTGCGAATGCATTCCTCCATTCGCGTCCTTCTGTCCTTCTGTCCACCGTCTATCTTTCTCTCACTTAAACCTTGCGCATACAAGCGCGCGTACATACGATACCGATTGCCGTAATTAACCGGCCGCAACAGGCACACGGCACGACGTTATGCGAATGCATGCACGCGTGCATACCCACTCGCTCATTGCATGCATTCATCGATGCGGCTTGATGCGATGAAATCGCGTGTTCGCGTTCCCCAAAGCACGCGGGACGATTTCGGCACTATTGCACACGAATCTGTTAGAGGGGAGAAATATGTTCTCGGATTTTTTATACATTATCGATATAATATAATTTTATTATACGTGAAAAAATATAAAATAAAAAGAAATTTATGCACAAAATATATCTTTAAGCCTTTTTGTTACTCTTATTCATTGTCAGAGATATTTGGCTAGATTATTGAATAGTCTTGGAAACACTTTTTCCGCTGTGAAATTTTCACGATAATCCGCATCACAAAGCAAATATATCGATAGACACTCGTGGTCTGCCACGAAATTAATTTTCGCGCGGATAATTCGACGTGGAATTTTTTTTGGTATTATCGGCATCTCGTACGTCTCTAGCTTTCATCGTTCTTCCCGTCCTTATCGGATTTCGATCAGACGAGAAACGGAGATCCGGTTAGGGCAGGAGGGAAAACAATTTGCTCGCCACGTGATAGAAAACCACCCTCTTAGGATTAGCCGATGGTCGTTTGACTTTTGTGCTTTCACTCGTGTAAACCGATCATACGTGCGCGCGCGTGTTTTCATATGCCTGTTGCTTGGTTTGCGGCCAGTTTTTTTTTTTTCTTCTTTTTTTCCACTCACTCACGTGGCCTGAGTCGCGAAGGTGGAACGCGTGCCAGCAGGGTGCGGGAAAACGATTAGTTTTTAATTTGATCCGGGCCGATTCGATCGCGTGAAATTACAGCCGGAAGACTCGCTCGCTCGCTCGCTCGTTCGTTCGTTCGTTCGTTCTCGCGTTGAATTTTTCGGCAGCTCGGAAAGCGTCGTCTCTTTCGGTCCGTCTCCTCCTCTTTTCTCTCTCTCTCTCTCTCTCTCTCTCTCTTTTTTTTTTTTTTTTTTTTTTTTGCAAGGGCGTTTCGCTTCACGTTCAACGTCTGCCTGCACCGCTGGGAGCCGATCGATCAGAATCGGAATTGCCTTCGACCGCAACTCGATCAAGAAATGCCCGACTCTACCCTTTCGTCCTAAATTTCCTATTTTCGGAGCCATTTTTCTTCGAATGTACGGCCGCATGCTATACAATTGCTCCACGAGCTTTGTATTCTCAAATAAATTTGTATTCCGCAAAATATCGCGCTTCGATCGTCGACGAAAAGGATCGATTGAACGAACTGTTTATGGACGCCACGAATTTGCGGCTTTCGATTTGATTTAAAATCGTTTCCTCGCGCGCGCGCACACACACCTAGCTGTTTTACTCATGCGAAAATATCGCGTTAGCATAATATGTATAGCGATTTGATTTACATACGCGACACATTTGGTTAATTGTCTCTCTCTCTCTCTCTCTCTCTCTCTCTCTCTCTCTCTCTCTCTCTCTCGACTGTGCGCGTTTAGTTATTTTCAAATATATTTTATTGGCACACATTTAATATTCTCCTTTTAATCAGATCTGATGAGATGTTATAAAAATGTTAATCTATTCAAGGACAAGGATACATGTGCTTATGTTAAAAGGAATATACATTTTTATATTATACAAAGAAAAAGATAATTCAGGGCATTTTTTTACGAATATATCGGTCAACGACAGGACATGCTATGTTAAATCTGATTGATCGTAAATTTAATATAAGAATGGATAATTAATCTATTTTTATTATATTATATGTACTGTGATATTTTTATTATATGTACGATTGAAGGAAGCTATATTCCTGAAGTAATTGCACATATCGCCTCGTTTTAATAATAATTTTTGGCATGACTCGGGAAGCGCCATCGTGAAAAAAATTCGGGTAGCGTTTGAGTCGCGTGTCTTGTTAGAATGCATCGTTTTCCGAATCCGATCACTACTCTTTCTCGGAATGTCTCGTGAGATGTGCGTCTTTTAGGGAAGGTCGATACGCACACATACACATACATACTCTCTTTCTCTTTCTTTCTGCCTTTCTGAAGTTGAAAAACGTCTAAGAACCGCCCGCCAGCTCTCTCCTCTCCGCATCTTTCGCCCGTCTCTCGAGGTCGGGCCTCACCGCGTGCAACATGTCGCGTGCGGGCACGTGCTCCGTAATGTATAATCTGACCTGTGGCCGGAGGCGTTCTACAGCGCCGATATAAATTCGAAAGGGCAGAGAGAGAGATGAGAGGAGAGGAAAGGAAAGGAAAGGAAAGGAAAGGAAGGGAAGGGAAGAACGCAGGAGACGAAGAAGACGACGAGGTGGAGAGCAACCAGGAGGGGTTCCGGTGAAAAGGGCCGTGGAGATCGACGAGTACTTGTTCGGGAGATACGATCTACTCCCTCGATAGCTGTAATATGCGGGCTCAGCTCGCGCTTGTGGAAAGCCGATTTTCGGCGCTTCCGCAGAGGAGACGAGTCAGTCCGGACATAGATATATGCGAGCGGCGCGCCGAGATACATAAAAGAACATACACAGCTACGGGTACAATGGAGATAGGAAGGAGATTTCTAATACGGTGATATCGGAGAACGTAAGGTCGCTCGGTGCCGCTTATCGCTTATTCCAGATCGGATTCACGGATATAAATTTGAAATCTTCATGGCCCCACTAAAGCTCTGAATCGCGTCGCGAATGAAAATCTCCTTCCGGTATCTGTGAACGATATTAAGCGCCGTTCTTATCTTATTTTTAAATCGATTTTTCACATCGTTTACCGCTATCCGATTGCAATCAAATCATAATAATAAATATTCCCCCTTTGTAACGTTTATTAAAAATAATTTTCTATTTCCAATATTTCGTTCGCGGCTTGTTTCCTTAAATTAAGTTGATCTCCAGAAACTTTTTTTTTATTCTGGAAAGAAATAAACTCTCATATATATATAGTATGTGAAATGTTCCATAAAGTATAGTGTATTTTTTTCGTATGGAAAAATCGAATTTAAAGCGATCGAGGAATCTTCAAAAGATCTCGCTAATAATGGCGAATTTAAAAGCCTATATATTTTCGAGACGATGCGATATAGCGCGATAAAAAGATGATTTCTTCGACGCGATCTCTCCTGTAACTCGGCGGTTGCGCGGGGAGGCGTTAAACCACGTGCGAATACTTACGAACGTAGTGCTCCGGGGTCTGAAACTGTTAACGCCGCAATTTTCTCGGGTAGGCTTCGCAGCGAGGCAAATGAGGGCCGCGGGTACGACTTCGGGCCCGTTTAAAACCGCTGATCCTTCGGGATCAAGATACTCGTCGTCCCCGCCCGCTCATTTGTAGTCTATCCGGTACTACAATACCGCAAAGTCGGATCCGGCACCCGGTTACGTGCCTCCCGCGCTAACTCAGCGATTTTCAGTTCGACACGCTCCAAGTATCTTTCTTCGTATCTCTCTCGCTCTCTCCTACTCTATCTTTGTAACCATGTTACGGAAACAAGCGGTAATTTACGTAAACACGCATAGATACGCGACGTAGAAGGCCACCGAAAGATATCAGAGACGATTCCGTAAGAGGAACGTACGAAGGAGGCGAGGAAGGCGGAGTAGATTTCTTTCTCTCTCTCTCTCTCTCTCTCTCTCTCTTGCCTCCACTCTCTTGCCTTTATAAAAATACAAACGACCGATCATTTGAATACGTATGGCCGGTAATTCAGAGGAGGCGAGCATTCGCCCGCCCGCGTTCGGCATCACGCGTGCATATTCGTGTATGCGTGTTTTGTGGTGCTTAAAGAAAAAAAGAAAGAAAAAAAAAACGCGCGCGGGAGAAGACGACCCGAGAGAGAATTGATGCAGAGAAGGTGTGTCGCGTACAAAGATGTAAACCGTCTTACCCTCTTCTCCGGTGCGAGCTCGTCCTTGCTCACCTCCTTGCTCATCTCCTTCGTCCTATCGTCTTCGTTTTATACTTTTATTCGTTTTGTTCTACCTTTTCGATGGTTAGTGTCCATGCTCGAGCAAACGTGAATCATTCTTCAAAATGCAAACTATTGCAGGAGAAGAAAGGCGGTATTATATGTTTATCCCTCATTTTTCGAGAAAGAAATCATTTCTATGATGGCGCTTTATAAGTATTCTTGTTTGTTTATCTTTGTATCATTGTTTCAATGCGTAGGTTTCATAGTTAAATGAGTTAACAAAATATCTTATCTAGTCACGATTGATTATCGATATGTGATATTTCTCTCTCTCTCTCTCTCTCTCTTTCGAGTTAATATATTAAGAGCAATTACCACAAATTAAAAGAATTATTGATCAATCTCCATAATTCTACAAAGAGACGCTAATAATTTTCTGAATAGTACTATTAAATATAATACATGTATTTATACGTATACAATTTCACGCGCGTATATTTTTTATTATATTACATTTTCTATTTTATAAATGATTATTTTCTTTATTATATTTTCTCAATTATGGAATGCTATTT
Source organism: Polyergus mexicanus (assembly GCF_030449975.1). Taxonomy (NCBI): domain Eukaryota; kingdom Metazoa; phylum Arthropoda; class Insecta; order Hymenoptera; family Formicidae; genus Polyergus; species Polyergus mexicanus. The sequence goes on from NW_027223331.1 coordinate 9,230,780, forward strand.
ATTCAGTACAAAGGCGAAAATAACTTTGTTATGGATATTTAAACGTATTCGTTTGTTAACAAGAAAATAGCTCGTCTTTCTAAACGCTCCAAGATGTCGGTGGAGCATAACAATTTCGGGTGCAAAACGGTATATGTGCGATAGAGAGAAGCCGCTTCCAGAATGCGACCGTAATTCATCTAACGGGCGGATAACACGGCGGTACCGTTGTGTAACGATCGATTCGAGGCCCGAGATAGGCTCAAAAGATCCGGGGGTTAGAAACAGAGACGTCTACCGAATGCTCCTTTTCCTGGAAGAGAGAAACGCTTATGAATATTACTCGCCCAACGCCCGAGGAGGATACTGTTGACGGCTTCTCGGCCCGGTGTGTGGATATAATGTGCGAGGCAGCACGTGACGACGTGACAGGTCCTTTGTCTTTTGTTTTATTTGAAATTCCACGCAAACTTTAACGCGAGGCTGCGTGACCGCAGCTTTCAAGGGAACCAACTCGGCTTGGTTGATTAGTGTGACCCATAAAGCGAGGCATTAACACCGATCTGTATCTCGACGACGGTGGATGACAACGTAGATGACGACGGGGACATCGCCGTTGGATTCGAATCCCCTATCTGGAATCTCTCCCGTTTCGTCTCGTTGCGCACGGAGAGAGTCTGGCATTTCTTTCATGAATAATATCTCCCGTGCATTTATATGTCGGCATGGACTACCGCGCAAATTCGCCTTTTCCCCGTCCCACCCTCTTCGACCAATCCCTCCATCCGAATCGTGAAACGCTTTCCCGTTTCTACGCGTATTCATGATATATCTTCGTGAAAGAGGAGAGATCCTCTCCCAGCGATAAGAGAGAAGACGGGCTCTTTTCCTTTCTTGCCCGTCTCTAACCCCGCCTTTCCCCCTCCCCCCCCCCCATCTGGCGATCGTGTCTCGCTCTCTTCTACCGCGTCGCTGTCTCTTTCGCTTCTCCCTTGGATATCCCGGAGGACCTTACGAATCGTTTAATTCGATCTTCCTCCTAGACTCCGCTCTACCCTGCAACCCGCGACGCGGTGCGCTATCCTTCGAGATCCATTTATTCGGACCACCCCAGACCCGATTCCATTTTCCCCCGCTATGAGATTATCCCGAATACGTACAATTTGGACGGTGGCACTGGCGTATCTACTATCTGCTATCTATCTCAAAAAGCCAAGATATAGGTCCATGCACGCAACAAACGGCGATTTGTGTTTCATAAACGTTCGTGGAACACAAAGATCTCGTCTCGCCGTGATACCGTCTTTAAATTGCATTATTCGAGGCCATAGAGAGCCCAAAGGGACTATCAAAACATATTTACAGTAAATATGTCCAGTGTTCTTTCTCATTATGAGAAACAAAAAATTTTTAAGAGAATAATTTTTTTAAATTAAATCTTTTGAGCTTACCGCGATTGAAAAAATTGTTTCTTCTTCTTCTTCTTCTTTTTTTTTAATATCATGTAATCGCGGAAGAAGATTCCAAAGATGTATTCTGTCCCGTAGCCATCTAATATCGTGGTTTTATTCTGCGTGGTTTAATTAAAATCATTCCACCAAATACACAGCGGCGATATCGCACAATGGGAGACATCGTTCGTGATGAGAATTCAAAAACGAAGAAAACGATCAAATGATGAAGAGAGATGGTAAGGGGTACGTAAATATCGTGGTAAGATCCGCGAAACGGCCAGAAATTCCGAAGGAAATAGCACGATGGTGTCCGCCTGTTTCCCGGCGAGTTTCCGCGAGTCGAGTGCGATGACATTCCAGCGTTCGCTGGAAGGGTAGCTTCGTTGTTTCGCTTACCCTCTGCTTCGAAAGACGTCTGGAGGAACGTTCTTAGAGCCGTGGGACGACGATCCCGACACGGATGACGTTGTTACGAGACAAGACATTCGCTCGTGGAAATTCACAGCGGCGCAAGACTTGAAATCTCCGGTGAATTCAGGGCCATTTAAACGTCTCCTAGTCTTGTCGCTCTTTATGTGTATGTGTGTGTATGTGTGTATCAGCATGTCAGTTCTCCGATTATCCTTAGTCCGGGATGGACAAAATACGGTCGGAATATGGTAGACATTTCGATTTCGCTCCGTTGTTCTGTTCCCTCTGTATGTATTTCGCTGAAACGCTTTGATGAGCTATCGATTGCCATTGAATGCACGCTATCAAAGTTTTTTATCTTTTATTTTAAGTCCGAAATATAATATGAACTCGACATTCGTACAGAAAATTTTTCATCGGCAAAATTGTCGAAGCTTTGAGTTTTGGAGATATAAAGCTACTCTAGATAATAAAAGTTAGATAATTTTCTTCTTCTTTAGATAATATTTTAAGTAAATTGTAATTTAATAAAATTATAACTTCAAGTTTTGATACTCGAATAAAATTGATAATGCATGATAATTGTTCTCTATATTTTCATTGTGAAATTCAACTCTGAACTCTCTAAAGAATCTATCATTAAATTTTATAGAGGCGATTTTCTCGAGCCATATCTTCGAGATAACGACAAATGTTTGAGTTACAATCTAACCTTATTAAAACGCATTCCGATGACCGTTGAACGATTGGCTGTTTTTGGGGAAAAAATTAGCATGCTATAGGCGGGTTGATTGAACGCAAAAGCATGCGCAATGCATTTGTTTACGAGATGGCGAAGAGAAGTCGAGAGAAATATCGTGCGGATAATGGTGGACCTACCATATGGACGCATGGGTTGGAACTGTAATTTACATGTGCGCACAGCTGATGTCTGGGCCCGGGCCCTCTTTTCTAGTTTAGGTCGGTTTCGACAGCGAGGTATACGATAGCGCGGCCGCGCCTTCTTGCAAAGGAGAAAGAAGAATAAGCGGGCGGGGATGTGGGGAACGAGAGAATTAGGGAGAGAGAGAATGGAGACGAAAACGAAGAATCGACCGGTCGGTAGTCCGGGATCAGCAGCTCGTTGCAATACACGTGCAACACGAGCGCACGCGAGCACCTCGATTCTCGAATTACTGACATTAATGTTGCTTCGCCCCCTGGGCAGGATTCGCGAGCAAGCTCCTATAGCAATAGCAACTCGCTCGAATCGTTCGATTCCAAGGCCGCGCGTGACATGACGAGCTGTGTGTATTCATTGCCGGCATATAAACTTATTGTCAGTACGATATGATCGTTTACGTTTCTGGAAAATCGGCAACACTCGCTCATTGCGAATTAATCATGATTCATGCCGATTATATGCTCATATTTATGTTTAAATTGATTTAAAATATCAATTAATTAAAATAATGACATTTAGCTTCAGACTGGATTTTTTCTTTAGCGTAACGTCCAGACTGATCATCATCTTTATTGTTTTCGATTTTTGACATCGTGTTTTCAGTTTTCACTATTTTGTAGGAGGAACATAAATGCCGCACATTCTAAAAGGCTAAACAGCTGGGTATATAACAGTCCGAAAAATAGCCTTTACAATTTTTTGCTAACAGTAATTTTCATGCGCAGGATATATATTATCAGCTGCTTTTGCGTCGCTTGGAGAACGTCGCGTGAGCCTCTCTAATGTCAGGTTCCTGAGACATTATACGATACCGAACATATGTCTTGAACACTTTTGTGCGTTCCAAGTAGACCATCGTACAATTGCCACGGAATTTAATATCGTGAAAAATTTCTCGCGTAGATCTATCGAATACCAATCAGTGACACACTTAAACAACACTTTTAAACATATCATATTTGATACATAAAAATATATACATATGTCACATATTATTATATCTTTTAAATTTTCTAATTGTCCCTGTGAGTGATTAATGTGCTGTCGGATATTAAATAATTTTCAGTACAACAATTCATTAAGAGAAAAGAAACAATTACATCTAGGATATATCTATATATATATATATTATATTACGTCTTATTTACAACTTAATTATTTTTTTCTAATTAACATAAAAATTTTGCTTGAAAAAGAATCGCATAAAACTTTTGTAAAAGGTTAAATCTTCTAGTCGTTAGCGAGATAATTAACAATAAGATAATTAAGCATATTTAATCATGGAATATTATCGCCTAATCCACAGAGCGACGTCGGATACGAAAAACGAGATTGAGAGACTAAGAGGACGTTAGGAGCGAGGATCGGCTGATTTAGACGCGAGTCACGCGACGGTCAGGTGCTCGATGGTCAAATGCGTCGATCTCTGGTCGAGGCGCGATATTTCTGGGTGTCCACGTGAGAGACGATATTTATCTTCCTGTATGGGTTCGCTCGTTCTGGATCAACGCGCCCCGCGGCGCGCCAGAATCAACCGATTGTCGAATGCGATGTTCGGGGCATCGCCTCCGTGCGTCGTTCCGAAAATCGCTTTACGGTCGGCATTAGGTGGAATTCCGCGTGGGCGTGAACGTGCATCTTTTTATTCGGCTCATTGTCAGGACCCGTGTGGTCTCCTCTCGCATGTATACAATATGCTTTATCTTCGGCGTATCCTTGGATTAGAACACGATCGTGACCACCGGGCACGCATTCACCTCTCGTTTTCGTTATCCTTGCGTGAAAAGGAGATCCGAGACACCTTCGGCGATATCATGATTGCATACGATGGAAATGGAGATTGATGAAATCCGTACGATGGAATTTAGTTATTACCGTGCTAATCTCTTGATTAAAAGATGCAGAACTGTCGGAGAATTGTACATATCTGACGATGTTGTTTACGTGTTGCGAGCATCATTAACATACGATAAATTAATCGATCGATCATTGTAAGTTACGCGTAATGCAATATGTATGCTTCTCACTATCATTTTTAATCTATAAACAATGCAATCTCAATTTATATGCGATAATAGTTTTCCGCTTAAATAATTTACATATTTGTTTTACGATGTTATTATAATCTTTTTCCCTTTACTTTTCGAATTTACAATTTTTCCTTCTTCATTATTACATTTTTTATACTCTCACATAACATTGAGAAGAAACACAATAACTCAATAATCATATTTATTTTCGGTATTCTAAGCCAGATGATAGTTCATAAAGATGCAACGCCTATCGCGCGATATCTAAATTGAAAGGCAGGTAGCCGAGGTCGATTATCCGAGTCGCGGTATTAGCGGATGCTATTGAATTATTCTGCGAGCTACGCGACGAGCGAGAACCGGTTGTCCCGTCACAATGAGCGAAGTAGACACGAAACTGAGGACCGGCGAAATACAATAAAAAGTCGAAAGAGATCAAGAGGGACTAGCCACCTCTAGCTGCGTCGTTCACGCACGGCTGCACGAGATGCGAGCCGGACTACCGCGCTGACGCGAATATAATGAGCCGCGGTAGCAATTTGGAGGTTGGCGAAAGGGCATAACTTCAACGGATGGACCACCGGCTTGACGATTATCCCTGTAAAAGAGCCACCTGTATCCACTGACAGAAGCGTGAGGTATATGTATTATAGGCGGCTACCATTAGAACTTTATTTGTGGTCGCTTTAGAACGAGACGTGTGACCAATCGCCATTTTTATTCCATGCCATCTTTCATTCCACGCCTGAACGATTAAAGTATCATTCGAATCATCGTATTTATTAGATTCGCGTTTGAAGTATCGATTACAAAAATATCAATTTAGAATCGCGAAGAAAAGTATCGTACATTTACAGAGAAATTTCCTCGTTTTTTTTTTTTTTTTTTTCCCCTTTAAAATCCCTATCCATTAAAACTGTTTCAGCGCATTCGATAATTATATCTTTAATTAATGCGGCAAATAAATTAAATAACAGCCATGTTTTTTTTCTGTGTGCTAACAAGTTTCCTGGAAAATTTTTTTCGCTAGGATTTTCTCAGCAAAGATTTTATTTATTCGTATCTTGTTCATCGTTTGTAAGAGGCATTTCGTTCGCGAAGTAGATTCCGATCTTCATCGCGATGGTGGCCTCATCTTCGACTTTTGGTGGCATAGGTGTGGCTGTGATGTCCTGCTCGCCCTTCTGTTCTCTTCGTCCTTTTGGGCAACCCCCTCTGTCAGCCGCCTCATCCCGGGAGCTCATTTATAACGCTCATCTGGGAAACACAAAAGGACTTCTTTCATCCTCGCGCTTTAATGTTTTCTCTCCTCGAGTCGCGGCCCGCTGTTCTTTTTACACGTTATTTCGTCACCGCCATCCTTTTCCCTCCCTTATTCTTTTTTCTTCCCCCTTTTTCGTCCCGCGTGCTCCCCTTTTCACGCCGGCGACATCTCGCGATGCCCTTGTACCTTCTATGCGCTCTTTGTTCTTTTTTTTTTTTTTATCGCGTCGTCTCGTTTTCGCGTAGCCATCAAAATAATAATGGTAAGTCATATTATGCGATTCTCTCTTGATTAATAATAATTTTGTTATGTTTGTGAATACGAAGATGTAATTTTGTACGTGAAATATTCAAATTATCACTTTTCTAATAAACATCATAATAAATCTTTTGTAATGAATGAAGATGAACTTTTATATTGGAGCAAAAATTATGTTATTAAATGATGTATTACATAAAAAAAAACTCGCGTTTTTGAAAATCTTGTTATAATTATCTTTGTTATAATCGCGTTCGTTGATTCGAGAGTCAGGAGTGAAATGTTGCAAGGGCCTTTTTTCATTTTTCAAACTGTAACTTGTAACTTTATTACATTACGAAAGATGCAAATATATATATGCACACGTGTTATTATTTCTTGAACGATGGTATTTTCTACTTCGTCATGCATGTAATAAATGTGATTCATATTTCAATTTGAAAAATATAATATGCATATATGCGCCGCATATATCAATTTTTTTAAAAAGTTATATGAACAAGAAGACATTGATATATCATCGTATTAAGATATATTGTTTAATCTAGAGAGTAGAATGTGAAACTTGCTTTCTATCCAAAAATGAATTATAACTTTTATGTAATTATCATAAAAAAAAAAAAAAGTTAGATTGATTTAATCAAGAATGACAATGTTATTGATCTAACAAATTGCGGTATCATTAATATAAATATAAAGTAAGTTTGTTATTAGGTAAATTTATATTTTCTGCCTTTGTTATGAAGTCTATTCTTAAGCTATTCCGTCTTGACATTTTTCGTAGTCAATTTAACGACAACGAACGGATGCGAGTATCTTTTTGCGTCATATTTAACGTATACGTTGAATTATGCTATACTGTTGAAGTTAATTATGATGCTGTAATGTTGACTATTACGCAAACAGGAAAAGGGCGTGGAAAATGCAATTCGTGGCACGAAAAGTCTCTCTGAATGCACGTCGCACATGAACGACCTACACCGCCGGACTTTCGATTAAGATGGATCCCTCGTGTTCGTATGCAAAGAGACGCCATAACTTCGGAGGGTCCTTCGCTCTATCCTCCATAGAAATTACGTAAATCGTTTCCCCCGATCCTTCCTCGATCTTCGATCTTTCTTTGATAGAGCGGGTGTCCCTGTCCGGCTTTAAATTGTCAAGATTCCCGCGCGCGCGCGCGCGCGAGAGAGAGAGATCGTATCCGAATCTGGAAACCGTTTGTGAAGACAGTACGAACGACGACATCCGTTCATCTCTTTATCGTACCTTCATATATGCTTAGTCTCTATAAGATATACAATATTATATAACTATGGAGAATATTCGATCAACTTAAAAATTACGAAATAGAATTATGTATGGAGCTACAGATGGCGAATGTATTTACGATTTAAAGAGCAGATAAATTTTAAATTTTGATAGAACTTATTTCGTGAAAAGTTATAAATTTCTACATTTCCGCGTCAAGATAGCTTTTAAAATTTTATTGAACTTTTTTTTTTATTTCTATCAATTCACACTTTAATCTTCATAAAGTTAAAAGTTCTCTTGCTTAGAATTAAGTTGTGTTTCAATTGAGAGTATATGTGTAATAGATGTTTATAATTGTATTAATTTTTATGCAAAGCTTTCGTTTCGTGAGAGAGACGCGCGTAGTTTAGGATAGACTTATCGACGCTCCGATCGTGACTATAATATTGTAGAATATTAATGAAACGAATATATTGTCGGATTATACCATGGCGGTCAATGCGTTAAGCTATTTACTCTGGATTATTGTGATGCATATGCGTTTGAAAATTTGCTAATGTCGACTGTGTCGCAAATTCATCCGGTGCATGAGTAACAGCCGTAAAACGTTTCATCGCGATCAAAGTAAACGCGTACCCTGCGACCTGTTTTCCATATAATCATAGACTGTCTCCGCCGCGGTTATTAATTGTCGTTTCATTATCACCACCACCGCAGAGGAGCGCGAGGGGCTGAGGGGTGTTACGCGTCGCGGAGATCCGCACGCATTACGGTCGATTACACCGATAAAATCGCGCGATGCATTAATCGCGCGCTTAACCGTTAATGCGTATATATACAGGGTGTTCCAGATTACGTATATGATATTTCGGAAAGAGATTTCTCGTAATTTTTCAAATCACTTTTTTCTAAATAAGCCTTTTTTCTCTAAGCAAATCAGCATCACGATCATTCGTCGCGATTCTCCAAGTTTTAATAGTAGAAATCGTATCGGCAATTGAACATCAAATAAAACTGTCCAAGTGAATTTGACAACAATGTTCCGTTACTTCCTTGCACCTTCGAAGCTTAATTCGAAGAAGTTTCTCCCATTTTTATTGATTCATATTTTAATAAATATTAATGTATTTTTATGAAATAAGAATTAATTACGATTTCATCGATCATGTAATTGCATGTTATTCCGTTTAAGCCATTCTGCTACGTATATCACCCTGTATGTGCGCGAGAGCAGACTTTCCCGGAAACACGCGCCGCTCAATCCGACGCGGTCGCGCTACGATTTCCAGCCTTGCGGAAAATATGTGCGTAGAGCGCGGTGCGCGCATTAATTATCGCCGCCGGTGATATTACTGAATTCCGTTGGTCGAATATATCACGAACGGGTCCACGAGTGCGCGATTATACGGAGCGGACAAATAAATGGCGCTTAACTGCGTCGTTTTCCGATGCACGATGCAGGATAACTGTGTTTTGTGATTGGTTTTGATATACGTATACATACAAATGTGCACAAGATCGTGAGGCACAAGATGCTAAGCAAATTCATTTATTTCATTTGTCATCGCGAATATATTGTAAATATTTATTTTTCAAATCTTTTTGCATTTCTTTAATGAGAGGAAAAAAAAAACACTTGTTACGTTCTTCGTATTTCGTATTGCGCATATATTTGGCCAAATATTTTGACAGAAAGATCGTTTTTCTTTTTGATAATATTATGAAGTTTATGTAAATATTTATACGATTAAGATTGTTTGACAGACCGACAGACAAATATTATGCAACGCAACACGGATTGGTAGTTTCTCTCTCGATTAGATTTAAATTCATAATTCTCCAAAAGGATAATCTAAACACTTTTCGAGCGTCCAACTAGAGATTAGAGTATGATAAATGTCCTTAATTAAGATAGATAGTCCGCGCGAGAGCTCGTCTTGATACCCGTTATGCTTTCAAGAACCATCGACGGTGCATTCAAAGAACATTAACGTTTTTTGAGATATTATCGCGGATAATATAGATTGTGCGGAATACACGCGGAATCGCGCTGAAAAGTAATAAGAGATAACGAGGATAGAGATAACAGAACGTTTCCGAAAGCGCAGTCAAAGATCACACAGGCGTTTACGTTTATCCAAACAGGTCTATGACATCGACCGTAGGAAGTTCTCGTTCTGTAGTTCGTCTATAAAGACCGATAGAGCCCCTATGTTTCCCTCATGTGTGTTCCGTTATCGTTTGCCGTTTTCAGGAGCACTTGGCGATTTCATGTGGCATAAAAACTCTTACTTAACTAGTATGCAAGATAAAATCTACGATTAATCTTTAAATAATTTTTTATATTGTCAAAATAAAATTATATAACAAACAACACAGAAACTTGGTATGCAATGAGAAGAAAAATATAACTATATATTAAAGAATAAAATAAATTATTTAAAAATATTGAAGGAATTGAATGAAAAATTTGATTATCCTTTTTCTATTTAAGAAATTACTAAGAATTTATGAATGTTACGGCTACAATATGCAATTTTGATATTATCATCGAAAATATTAAAATATCCTGCTATATGTGCGCGCGCGCGATACTCTCTGATGATATTCCACTTTATTTATTTCATAACGTTAACGTTTTTGCGATACATCGATCAAAATGTCACTGGCTTGTACGTTGAAACGCTATGCTGCTGTAGCGCGCGCGCAGTTATTGATATATACTTTATGAATTTGGGTATATATATATATATTTGATTGCGTCACATGTTCGGCACGTTAAATCGACGAACGGCAGTTTTATAGTCGATTGGAGTATCGATGTGCAACAAGTAACGCAAATGGCGACGAGAGGCGTTTTCCTAGAAAAGATCACGGCTCATTGACGAACCGTGTGGACCGGATGAGAAAAGGAGGAAGCAAGTCGGTGCAGCAGAAGCGATTATCTTATATAGAATGATTTGTCCGCTTCATTGGATAATACCGTCGTGGCGCCAGTCTCTGACCTGCTTATACGCCTCGTCGCTTCTACGTTGAATGTGTATCTCCGACTTTACACACGTCGACTGATTAAAGACTCGCGTTGTTACGTAACTGCGATAAAACTTTGTAATATTTACCGACATGAATGTACGCGCGTCACGTTTCGGTTCGCAACGAGCACGATTTCTTTCTTTTTTCTTTTTCTTTCTCACGAGCATAAAGCGCCTTAGCTTCATGTATGAATCGCGAATATTACAGTCAATTAAGATTCGACTTTACGTACATAGAGCTGTTGCATGAACTCGTTACAGTTTGTTAACATGTATATAATTTTCAAAATAAGAGAAAATATAATTATAAAGAAATAAGATTCTTTATAGTTATTGCAAATTAGAGAAAAAAATCTCGCGAGAATTTTTCGCATTAATATTGTGTTTGTCAGATCTATATTTTATTAAAAAAAAATATGATTCGGTATGAGTTTGATTTACAAGTTTTTTCCGAGACTTTTTACAACTATTTATTTGACTTTTGATTTGCACGATGCAGTTTGCAAATGTGTTTTATCCGATTGCGTAGTATGATGTAGGATCGCGTTTTTCGTTCGACAATATTACATTGTGTTCGTAATCACGCCCCCATTCGTGATTATGCGAAGTTTCTAAAGTTCAGCAGCTACAAAGTACGAAGTATGCGAGCCGAAGTCGCAACTTCACGCTTCACGAAACCGCCTGACTATCCACGCGTTAAACTTACAAAGTCTTCTCGTCAGGGTCGTTGGATGCAAGCATGATGATCTTAGCCAATCTTGTGCGGATCGCTTCGATTACGGCGATAACCTCCTTCGTTCATCATTTCTCATTCTTACTTCTTAGCCGACTCATCCGCTTCAGAGAAAATAGAATTATGATAATCAGAGTTCTCAACGATATCGTTACGGCTGACCGACTTGGAACAAATATATAGTCTCGCCCCGCGGTATAAAACAATAAGTAGTCGTAGCAGGAGCAACTCAAATTTATATTTCTTTTTCTCTCTTTCATAGTATTGGTCAATTTTTAATGTTTGTAACTTACTTACTATATATATATGACACGTATACAGATAAATTTAATATTATATTAATAAATGTATCAAATATTTGTCAATATAGATATCACATATAATAATATTTTTACATCGATATAATTACAATATTGTTAATATTGTTTGTACAAAAAAATAGACATCGGAAGGGCGGAATTCTATAAAAATTAATACGAGTTGTTCGTATGAGTTGATCGACACTAGACTGATTATTATTATAGTCTTTCTGCATATTTATTTTTATGTAATATATATAAATTTTAATAGTCAATAAATAAAAAATTCATTCGCATAATACTGAAGTTCCATCATGCTCGATCATGTGAAACAATAAGGTGTAAAAGCGCGCTCGTTGGCCACGTGCAGCCGTGCAGCGCTTCGCCGCGCATGTTCCTGTTAAAAGCGGCTAAGTGAACGCAGCCGGTGCATCAACTGCACTTCTGCAGCTACGAGGCAGGCCGTCCAGGTGGTGGCACGTGCTCTGGCATCGACAGGTGGCGAACGATCCAAATTCCCCGTCGTCTACGCAGAAGAACGGACCGTTCTCTCGAGTTGTACAAGCAGATGTAATTTATTCTCGGATCGTTCGATCAGAGCGTATGTATCTTTTTAGGGGGAATAATTGTAAATGAATACAATTTCTGATTTCGGGAGATTGAAAGGATTAATCGTTGCGTCAGCGTGATAGTAGCGAGGAAGCAATTTGTCGTTACATTCCGGTGAATTTCTATACAATGATGATTGTAATATTAATGACACCGCCATTTATATCAAAAATGATATAAATAATAATCTATTTAATTATCAGGTATATTTGTACGGCGGTGTTTCGTATCAGCGTATCCAATTTAATACTTGGGAGCGGGAATTGATTTTTCTTCTGCTCGATATTACCCTCGTTTGCACGTAAACGAATAGGCACGCGAAAAGCCAGCAATTGGGTACGGCGCATTATGATGCTCATTATTTTCGATCTGCTCTCTCGCAATTCACGATATTGCATGCCGCGTAACTTCCTTTCTCGCGATATAACATATCAGCTTTCATCCACGCGAATATGAAGGATAACGATTTCTCCGTAAGAAACGCAAAAATTGTTGAGTTATTGCTTGCGGAATCACGAAAAGCATTAGCGATTTCCGATCGATTATCGAAGGAAAAATGACGCTAACTTTATCTTATTACCTTATTTTCGCGGTTATTCGAACGATTTGCAGCGTGATATTTGTTTCAATTCTAAAAATGCAGCGTATATATTCCGCTTAAGAATTTACGTTAAATAATAATGTAAAATAAAATGGCATGCTATATAGATATATTCATATAAATGTGCGTAATATTATATCTATCCAATATAATTTACCTACGTTAATTTTTAAATTAACGTATTATAATTTTATGTACACATATCGCAAATTTATCAAATAGATATGAATTTACATATGCAACTTGCAAATAATCGAAAACATATCTGTCTACTTATTATTACGCGCGGATATTAAAATTGCGTTGTTGACAATTACCTGTGTTGAGAACAGTCGGAATAAATATCTTAACAATGCCAGTAATTTAATATTACACGCATGCTTGAAACTTATTCTTCTGCACTTATTGCGTATTTTGTTCCTTATACGTTATTCCGGTCCACAATTGCTTTGTCCCGGCTAGGTTTCTCAAGCGATTCAACGAGATCGAAAATCCAAGGCGATGTCTCTCGGCAGGTGGTATAAAAGTTGCGCCACCAATGTGGTTAAACAGCAGCCGCTCGTGGAAGTTCAAGGGCCGGTGAATAAAGGAGAGTATAGAGCGCGGAACTCTCGTTAAAAACATCTGCTGCTGCTACTGTGGACCAAACGCGAGAGAAATGGAGACAGCACGAGAGCGTGATCTCTCGAAATGCGCTCCAAATGGGATTGCTTGTCTTCCAATGAGCGCATGTTTTCCCGTTGAAATATTTTCGACCGACGAAACGCTCGATATATTGCTTGTAATTGTCGAGCCCTTTCAAATTTTATTATATTTTATAGCTGTTATTTCTATTCCCTCGCGCGGGCGTTACGTGCTCTTTTGAAAAATTTTACTTTTGCAGATTTAATTATTTGTTTTCCAGTTGTATCATTTTAGGTTTATTATTTTCGCGAATGTAAAAACGACGAGTTTATTATAATAAAGATCAAATAATCGATAATAGTAATGTGTAAGATATCTCGAGAGGGATAAGTGTTCCTTCAAAAAATTCATACAATTTCGAGATGTACTATCGAATGACAAATCAAAGCATCCGACTTTCTTGTATAATGTATAAAATATTAATCTTGCACGGGACAAAAAACACTTTCCATGCTTTTTACATAAATCGAAATTTCTCTCTCTCTCTCTCTCTCTCTCTCTCTCTCTCTCTCTCCGTCCGTATTCGGATCCGTAGAAGAAGCGATTCGATTTACATTTCAACCCGACTTCTGTCGCGAATAATGAATAGCGCGCGATTATGCATACGAGAAATGTCGGGGTTCGAACGATTCCATATCGGGGGTATGGAGGGGGGGGGGATCATCGGAGGTATATATCATCCCTCGGGACACTCTCTTCGCGGCAGACACGAGCTGATGGGGTAATGTAAGTTTCTTGCCCTCGAGTGAATCGCAGGAATTCCACATTGTTATTCTCCTTTCATGGCTCCCGGAATCCCTCTTTCCGTAGAGGGATGTAAGAATTAAGCGTGACGCGATATTACCAGCGCCGTCTTATATCGGTCTTTCATCGTGTCGCAGGTGAACATTCCCCGATGTATCTTTATCTTGTCCCGATGTTACTCGATTACGATTTTTCCAATTCGCGCCTACGAAGGGTGTCGAAAGCACTGTCGATTGATTCTTCAATCTCGTTCGCGACTTTTTATATTGCAGTTGTATTTTGCATTGTATAATGATTTTTTTTCTATTGTATAATATCTTTTCGTTTTTAGGATCGCCATCAATAAAATGGAATCACATGTGAAAGTTTAAAATTTATCATTGATCTGTGACTGGAAGAGAATGATTCAATGATTTTAGAACACGTTCTATATATATATATATATATTTTTTTTTTAATACACGTATATAAAATCTTTCCATTAATGAGTGTTTCGCGTTATTGATTAATGGATAAATAAAATCCATATTATGTCGATTCGTGAGTCTGATAACACGTGTTTTTCAGATGCGTTGCGTCAGATGATTTGCGAGCGATCTCTTTTTATTTCCAATCCGCTCGTCACCATGTCACTTTCGAGGCCAGATAATACTTCCTGCCTACATTATTCTTGTTTGTCGGTGAGCAATCTTAGTTTAAGCTCCCACGATCGATTAATATCCAGCATGAATTACATATGATTCGGTATCTCGTTGGCGAGTTTCTCTGTCTGACCAGTAAAAGTTTTTTCCGCTTTTTCTTCGCTCTCGCTGACTTTTTATAAGACGCGATTGCATTTTCTCTTTTACCATTTGAAGCATTTTACACTTTTCTTTTTTACAAATTGAAAAGCGTAATAATATAACTTATTTTATCGATAATATGTGTTAATTCCCTATTTCGTGTATTCTGATTTGATGTAGATATCTAATTTCTTGCATGGATTTCACTAGGATCGAATTTTACTGACGTAGAAAATTTCGATTTATTTGTAATGGAATAAAAAATATAGAATTTCTTTATTGTTTTTACGCGCGAACTAGAAAAATTTTCAGATTTTCGATCTCGCGGGAGGCGGGAGGGAACTCAAGGAAATCAAATGGCGAAAAGCGAGATTTGCGGATATATCGCGCTTTCTCTTTGCTAGAGTGGGAAGTCTCGCTGAAAAAAGGCAGCGCGATGTGTAATAGGACTCCGCGCGCTGGTTAATGAACACCTTTGACCCTGTGGCTGTCTCGCAAAAATGAATCCGCGGTTCTCGGTTACACAAGATACTCGCCGGACGTCAAACCTTATCGGGGATAGAGTCTCACGCCACTGATCCGCGTGGCATCGTGTTTCTAGATCGAGAACGAGGGAATTCGACGAGCCTTAATTTGCTCCTCTAACAATTCGTCTTATCGTCTTTATCTACGATGATATTTCCGTCGTGACGCTACGAAAATGTAGATAATCGGCAATTATCGCTAAACCAAGATTAGGTATTCAGAGAATTTCCTCGTATAACTTTGTTCAAGTGAATCGCTTATTTTGAAACAGTGAAATATGAAAAGGCTCGAGTTTAAAATAATATCGATAAAAAAAAAAAAAAAAAAAAAAACGCGAACAGACGTAAGAATAACATAATTATAAAAGAATAATCGTGATCTAATATAGATTTATAAAAGTGAACTCATCGTCACCACTTTAAGAAAGTGAACGACTCATACGATGAACCTCGTGGGAGTAACTTTCCGGCGAACGACCTCGGCAGTTTTCCAATGTCGTTCAACGGCGACGAGGTAGATGGAATTTTACGGTGAGGTATTTACCGCTTTCTTTCTTTCTTTCTTTCTCTTTCTCTGTCTCTCTCTTTTTCTCATTTCTATCAGACGGATTGGATGACAAAAAAACGTCGCGAACGAACCTGCCGGCTTGACGCCAAAGTATAGAGATAATTCATACGGTTCATCCAGAGAGATATTCTTTACATGGATACGATCATCGCCGTAAAGGGAGTCTATCTCTTGGTTCTTACGTCGCCGACAGGTCTACGCGTCTTTCTTAATCATCTCTCTTTACGTCGTCGAACGTTGTGCTTGACCGATTTTTGCCATCACGTGGTAAGCGATCTATTGAGAAGCTCAAACGACATAATCATCGATTCGCTCACTCTTGACCGTGAAAATTGCCTTTTGTTTTTTCGCCGTGAGGAAGTTCGATTCTCACTTCGCTGCGCGTTCACGTGGAAAATTATCCCGAGTATCCCACGATATATAATGGCATTACATCATAATCCTTCTACTTTTGTAACATCAGTCGGACAATTTTTGTTTCATCTTATAATAATATATACACCCAGGAAATAAATATTAAAAAAAAATATTATATAATTTTTATTTACAATGCAATAGGAGTAAATTAGAATATTATATTTTATACGATATGCTAACGAAAAAATTGAAAGTCAAAGTAATCATACAATACATCTTACCATCGCTTATTTATCGAACAAATTATCTTTACAATTTTTATTAGACCGACAGACAGTTGTAATTTCTTAATTCTGTAAAACCTCAAACGCGCCTTATATATCGTGTCTCTTCTCTCATTCTTCCGTCAGCAGGTATCGCGTTCTTGCCCATCGTCGCGTAGCGGTAAATTGACCGAGAATCGTTTCGCCACAAAATTTAGAGCCCCCTCTCGGAGAGAAAAATCGGCGGACAGTTTTGGGGTTTATAGGAGCGCGGCTGGCAGACAGCACGTTCGCGGTTATATGGTCGTAGTGAACGCGCGTACGTGACATCGTCGCGTCGCTTCAAAAACGCCACTGATTTTTGTCTCTTCCCTCTTCCGGCAATCTCACGCCCTCGATTTTCAATAGCGTTTGCTGCCGTGAATAGCCTGAAATTAATTTTGGGTCGTCGATTGCGACCGTGTTATAGCGAGAACGTTCTGGCGCCAAAATAAAAATTGTTCGCCAAAACGTCGCAAAGCGGACTGACTTTACCGCTTTACACAAACGGATCTGCCAAGTTTTTAATCATTACTGATTCTTACAATTCTAAAAAATCCGCGTATAATTTGTTTCTTATCGTGCAAAATATTTCAGAATTTATGCATTTTTTCCCGAATTAATGATTAAATGATTAAAATGATATTTATATCAATGTTATTAGATATCAATATTAATATTTATATTTTGATAGAAATTTTGCAGTTTATAAATGTGCAAAATTTTGAAACGTGGCGCAATTTAACGTAATCGCAGGTAATATTAATATTAGACAGAGTTGTCAAAAAGATGGACAACAAAAATGGGTATATTTCACGAAAAAATTTTGTTAATTTCTACCATCTGCTCGCAAATGATTGACAAACATGTCGTTCTGCTTTAAAAGAATTTTGCGGCATCATTCTCGAGCCATTTTCCTGTCGAAACCGGTGATGTGTTCTCCCGCCACGGTAGCTGCTCGTAAAATCATCTTTTTCGTGAAGAACCGTATGGCTGTCACAAACACCCCGAAATCCTATAGATTCTATAGAACATAGACAACCTCTAGCTGTCCGCGCGTTTGGCCAGCGTTAATTGCCAATTTGTAGGCGCAACCGCAACAGGCCCGACTCAACTTTGTTGTCATCGCTTACACTTCTGCAGTGACCATATAATAATAAAGTCTCGGCGCGAACAAACGGAGACAAAAAGATTCGAAATCAACGTATAGATAACGTAACAGGTAACACGGACAACCAATGAATATATGAATATTATTTGTATTTTATCTTATTAAAACGTTACAAAGCGCGCGCTATTTATTTCCTTCTGCTATATAATATTGTATAATCTGAAAAAAATCTATACACAATTATAATATATATTCTATATTACGCTTATAAAATTTTTAATCTTTACTTTTTTAGAAATAATTACTAGATTTAAATATCTTCTAACATTTTTCATGTACAAATAAAATGTACAATTGCATTGTTTATAAATAGAATAGGTAAATATAAATGATGTACAATACGTGAAAACAACATTCCGTTTGCGTTCTTTAAGTTGGTAGAATATTTTATCGAATAACAGTGAGAGGTATACGCCGTATAGGGACGTAGAAAGCGTGAAACGAGATGTAATCGCGCAATTTCATTTCGAGAATGGAAGGAACGGTCGAGTAGAGGCGCGATCTTTCGCGGTGCGAGTATCTCCTCTCAACCTGGAGAGGATTCGTGACCGGAATTTTTCTGCTCATACTCGGTAGATACCGACGAAAGAGCTGATGACGACAAGGTGGCCTAAGGGCTGCCTTCGGATGGCTATGTGTTACGCCGTATGCGTACGCATAGGCGGCGAATACGGAAAAAAAATCGCTCTTATCGGTTTTTATTCGTTGAATAAAATATGAATCTTGTCATAGTTAATTTTTATATTTTACGTTAATAGGTTGAAATATTCTCTCTCTCTCTCTCTCTCTCTCTCTCTCTCTCTCTCTCTCTCTCTCTCTTTAATTTATATTTATAAGATATATTTCATACAAGATTTCTCAGTTTTTCGACAATAAAGTGCTGCTCAAATATTTTATGTAGGGGCATAAGAAAATCTTAGTAGATGATAGATAATTTTATATAAATTTATAAGAAAAAATATATTATAATTTTAAAAATATCATATTTACGTGTAATTTTCTATTCTTATAGATTTAAAAAAAAAAATCCTAATTTTACTACACATTTTCTTTTTTTAAATAAGGGTTATTATATATGATTTTACAAGATTAGGCACAAAAAGGATTCGTAATTTTATAAGAGCGTCATATTCGCAAACAATTACTCGCGAGGATCAGATGCATAAAGCTATTAAGGGCTGCTAGATGTCGGTTCACGTGTGGCATTCGATGAGATCAGTTACGAGGGGCAATCACGTCGGCATTATTATGCGTAACGACGGCCATTATCGCGATCGGCAGGTCCCCGTGAGAAAGTTCGCGATCACCGCCAATGTCGGATACGTGTGTCTTTCGCGTCCTGGAGGTGCCGCAGGCAGGCCACGTAGGCACGAGCTAGCTGGGATCTCTCGCATACATATGCACGTGTATACTCACGTTCTATTACCACCATCTACCTAGTATACCTATCTACCTACCGGTCGAACAATAATAGCTATTGTACGACGGCTTGTTAACGCGATATGTGAGCGAAAGAGGGACGAAGGTCACTTCGCGTTAACGCGCAAACCGCTGATCGACATGGCGATTTCATCGCGGATTCGGAGATTTGCAACTGGAAATCAGCCCAACGGCTGTTAATTCCGGACCGGTTGGGACAAAGCAACGAAGGTTGTCATGCCCCGGCTTTATCCGACATCGATAGAAAGCCAGGATCAAATGCATATAACTCATATTCACGTATAATCACTCGTGTACATTTTCCAAAATTAAAATTTTATGAATAATTAACTACAAATTATTGCTACAATAAAAATTATTTAAGGCGTAACAGGAAGAACTATAATGTTTGTATAAAGCTGGTGTAAAATATCATTTTATGGAAAATTATGAATAATTATTAAGAGTTTCGATTTTATTTTCAATACGTCTGTAATTCTTGATAATTTAAACAATACTTTTGGCTATTAAATTAAAGAAAATATCTCAGGAGAAAAACTTGAGATGCCAAGTTTACGCAGCGTTTTGCTTTGTCCTGCAAAATTTTTCTCACCATTTTTCGTTAGATTTTACGAGATTTATATACTTCTACGAGTTCTCCATAAGTTTTTAAAAGAATTTTAAAAGCAAAAATGTCTACTAAAAATTATAGCAATTATTTTATTTTAATCAATATTTATTTTAAAAAATGCGAAATTTTATATATAATTCATGTAAAAATAAATTTTTTTTAAAAACTGATGAGAAAAATAATACAAATAAAAGTCTTGCAGGACAAAATGAGGAAACGGTGCGTGAATGTTCAAGTTTTATTTTGAAACATTATATTTGATTTATTTGTGGTCAGAACTATTTGTTTAAATTATTAAAAACTAGAAAATTAAAATTGTGTTTGTAAAAATAAAGCCAAAAAATTATATCTTTAATTATTTACAAGTTTTCACAAAATAATACCAGTTTCTTACGCATACAGCTAACATTACTAAAGTACAATTGCAAAAAGTACAATAGGTATAAGTATTTATTTAAATATATATATACAGCGATTATATATTTTCAATATCGCAATAAATCTTGTCGATTATATAAGATATGATATATGATATGAGATATTACAGTTGTTATATATATATATATATATATATATATATGATATTATTGATCAAGGATTGATCTTAAATTATCGAAAGTCCGACAACAGCAAGTTATGAACATTCTCGCTGAATTTCGCGGGTAGCCAGAGTATGGCACGCCTCATCAACGGGCCATTAATTCCTGTTATGCCGGGAATTTCGCGAGATTGTCGAAGAACGTGCGCCGATCGGAAGACGTGAGGCCTCGATGATTCATTCCACGAACGGAGGAAATGCTACGACGAAAGTGAGAGACGCGTAGGTGAAGGCGAAAGAATGAATGAACGCGAAGCGGAAACGAGCGGACGCGTATTTGTCGCGCGACGACAGAAGGCATGCGTAGTATACAGGATGCTTCGAGATTATTGCATTTTTATTTCTTTTTGAACGTGTAGAGATACGAAGTGATCTTTTTTCTCTCTTGTCTCTTTTTTGTGCACGCGATTTTTTCAAAGAAATATCGCTATTAATTGTGCTTCGTGACATTATATCATTAACATTTCCATTCAATTGTATAGATTTATACAAGATGTAGCGAGATGAAAGATAAATTTGAATCATGCTGTACATAAGATCTAATTGCTATAATTCAACAAGATCTTTCTTTGGACATGTATGGAATAATAGATTTTGCAAGAGTCGTCTCTCTTTTCCCGTAACTAGCCTAGCCATACATTTTAAATTTACACAGCTGATTATATATGTAGCCAAAAATGTATTTATTTGGTCAAAATGAAAAAATGAGAGAAATGAAACAATATAGATATACATTTATGTAATAGCTATTTTATGGATATTTATAAGGGATTTTTTTTTTTTTTTTTTTTTGGAGGGGGGGGTATAAAATATATTGGTCGTGTAAATTTATTGGTTGAATATACGAGCTGCTCTCTCGATTGACATCGCGGTTGACATTCTTTCATTTTAACAATCAAACACCCTGTATATACTTGCGCCCGTACCTGCGTGCACGATCACGCTGGGCTAACCTTTCCCGATCGGCGAGACGCGTTTTCCTGTGCCGACACCGGACGTCCGGCGCGGCGACGGAATAGTAATACGCAATACGGACGAGCATAGATAGCCACCCGTATTCCTACGTATTCGTTCAGAGGAGATCCATTTATATGAATCGATACGATCGCGTATCTAACGTAATAGAACTGTAAGGAGACGATGGATGGGAGAGGGACACATTCGCACATAAAAATGAAGTTGACGTGATCTATATGTATTCCGAACAATATTTCTTCTTTTTTTAGTAATATGTAACATTTTTATAATAGAAAATTTATTAGAAATATTATATTAAAGAAATTAGACTCTCTATGTATCTCTTTAAATAAGATTTAAAAAAAAGTCGCTATTATAATGTGAAATTATCGTAGAAGAGGCAATTTACTTTTAAACATTCCGGAATATTTAATCCTTACTTGCACGTTATAGTAGATACTTTTACTTCTCCGAGAATTAATATCAACTAATTAAAGGTTTAATTAATCGAGAAGTGATGTAAATAGGATTTTCGGAAAGTCAGAAAATCAGAAATTACTTGCGGCGATTTACTTTGGCAAGGGTATGGCTTTGAGCAAAATAGTGAGTCGCGTGTTCCGATAGACACGACGAAATTGTTTAATAACGGATGAAACTTCCGGGCGTCGTTTACAGCGGACCGGATGATCCGCTGTCGCGTTTCCGCACCAATGCGACGGAACGAACGAATGCAGGCGATCCGCTCAGCCGGCGACATTGTGCAAAATATCATTGTTTCGTATCGTGTGTTCCGTTGGACGGAGGCAAAAAGGGTTACCGGTGACCTATTCGTTTCCGGCAGCGCGGTGGAATGTCGATAATTGAGCCGGCGAAAGAAGTACCATAAAAATTAGAAAATAAAACACTCGCGAGTGTTTTACCGCGCACCGGTTTGACAAAAATTCTAAATATATTGGCAAAAGAGAAAGTGAATAATAATTTTAATACGAATAGTGAATAGTAATTTATTTAACGATTACGAGAATTTGATTTCTTTAGTCTAACAGTGGAATCAGCTTAGCATTTTGAAATTAATTATTCTGAAATTTAATTCTTCATTTTTAGTATATATATATTTTTTTTTTCAAGCGGATAAGATTGAAGGGCGATTTTCGAAATTGTATCATAGATATTGAATATTCGACGAGAGGAGACCTTTGGAAATAATGTCTTATTAGCCAAGAGGAATCGACCAATCGATTAACTAATGAATATTTATTCATTATTGTTCCCCAGAACAATCATTGCCATAGCGTAAGAGTAACGTAAAACCTAGGCGACGAGTAGGATTAATTAATCGCGTAAAGAAATTTGTAATTTTCAATTTTATTATCATTTTAATGGCTACTAAGCTATAGTAGAGCCATTAATATTGTATTTATTGATTCCTCGCGATTTACTATAGTCTACTCAACCGATTATTTGTCGAATCTCTAGGGTACTCGACATACAATATTTCCGCGCTACTTTGCATTTCATGCACGCGGCATACCCTATAATTTATGTCGCGCGTGATTATTTTTTACTGACGGACGTTGGACCAGGCGCGTTTAATTTACAATTCATTTTTTTATAGTCGTCTTTTATATTGTCCACCTGGTTTGTTTAAGCATTGCTACAGCAGCCGTTTCCGTAATCGCAGAGCTCAATCAATTTCCGTGTTTGAGAAGTGCGTGCCACAGAGTTTTCTGCAAAGCTAATTATCATTAAACGTATATGCGAGTCACGTTGCAATGAACCACGTAAACTTGTTTTACATTTGACATATTTTTGATAAAAACCTCACGTGCGTTTTTATTATGCGAACTTAACCATTTATTATAATCAATAATATTGATATGCAAATAACACATGTTACTTTAAGTCTGTTTAAAAAATATATTTGCAAATTTCGAGTTATATATTTCTCTCTCTCTCTCTCTCTCTCTCTATCTATATATATATATATATATATATAAATTACCAAGAATATAAAGTCGAGAATAAATAGAAAGAAATCAGTTTGTTCGATTTTTCTCACATTATTACAAGTTTCTATTAATTATTTGTATTAAGTTTTATAATAAATCGTATCATTAGAGAGATTCATTATTAGTGTGAAAATTTCGTTACCGCAAGCAAAACTCGTAAAAAAGCTCGTGAAAACGATCGGTAATCTCTTTGAAATTTTAAGAAACGTTCTCTCGCAGTAATCGAGATATATCTCCGGTCGCCTCCGAGGATAGACGGTTAAACGCCGCTGACGGAAAGTACCACGGCGAACGTTCTAATTATTGTCTTCTTTCGCGAAGCTACGCGAGATTTCCCAAGAGTGATCAGAGCCCCTTTCGCGTCTCGTACAGCAAACTTGCGCCGATAACTTCGAAACTGGCGCGGACCAAGTGAGCGAGAATGTCGGAGGAATGACGAAAAAAGATGCGGCGATTCTCTCGTAGGGACGGATAAGCTTTAAGTGAAGAAACTCTTAAGGAGCGGGCATCGAATCGCATTGCGTATTTATGAGATTCCGATTGTCGCTTTAGCGGTGGTTCGCCGCCGGCAAAGTAATTGCGACAGGTGGAACGCGAGAAATGAATCGCCAATCGGAATAATTGTCGCGGTTTAACCGTGGCGGAATTAAAGGACGAACGGGATAGAAGATGTGTTCGATCTTTTTAATCTTCGATATTTACAATTTTCTACATACAATATTTAATATTTTTATCGTATTCGTTATAATCACAAATTTTTCATCTCTCCTTGATCTCTTTGATATATCGTACTTACGATCTTGATTCTGTTAAAATTAATAATGCATCTTGTAATAAGGGCATTATTCTCCCCTCCCTTCGAAATATGCAATAATTTATTTTATAGCGATTATGTATGGTCTGTCTACAATTCTAGTCGACTCTAGTATTAGTGGGAACTACTTTATGTATATTGAATGAAAATTCGCTGATATGCTACATATATTGTATAATATTATATTTGGTTTAACAATAGTATTGTATAATATTAATAGGATGAGTGGCGCGCTATTATCAACCGAGAGATAGAAATAGGTAAATAGATAGATAGATAAAGGAGGGGGGGAGGAAGGAGGAAAGGATGCGATCAGTTAAATACTAATTGAATTTATGATTAAAAGCAGCATTCTGCTCTCAAGAGTAACGCATAACTAAATTGGTTAAATAGTTTATATAGAGCGATATAAATGAGTTTCGATAGCGAATATAGGAGCAATTTCAGGCAAATATTATTATCGCTCAGTCAGCAATCTATTTTGAATCGAGAGTTCTGACTTAAACTAGGAACTACAACAAGCGAATAGATTTTCTGCTAATTTTAAACCAACCGATATTGTGGTTAGATAATGCTGCATAGAATTCGATATGAATGCTGCCAATGTACAATATAGCCGAAACTTTGTTATTGAAGATTGAAATCCGTAACATGCAACGTACAATCAAGATCAATAATGAACTATTAATGTAATGAAAATTACACGCGATTACAATACAAGCATGATACAAATAAAAAATATAACAATGCAATATGAAATGAATTATTTCCTAAAAGAAAAATTTATTATTATGCATCTTCTGTACTAAAGATATTTCATATCAATTATTTTTATTGCACTCTTAATAATTATTAATTGTGAAAAAGATTGAATCGTCGTTGCTATTTTACGATTCCAAATAATTCTTTTAAACAACGCGCTAATTATATTTTTGGTCGCAATTATTTATACCGATTATCCGCGAAAAATTACATTGCCGATATCTGAAGATTCTTCTTGAAGAATTGAGTGCTTTATTCAACTATTAATATATTAGATAGCTTTGCATTACCAGGACGGGCGATTATATTTTACGCGAAAAGACGTTATGAAGAACGAGGATCGATACGATTACCGCGGACAGAAGGTAACTTTTTATCGAGATATTATAAGTGCCTCATTTACAAAGTCGCGTCATAAAATAAATGCGCTATATTCATTTCCCGATAGATATCCGTCGGGGATTGCGAATGCAACTATATTTCACTTCTTCGCCTTATTAGCGCTTCGCGCACTTTATGCGCGTGGATTGGTACAATATCTATGTAAGTACTTGAATTCGCTCAATTTCGTCATAAAAATATCAACTCTGTACCGAAATTACCATATAAATTCCTTCAAGTCATCTTATTGCTCTACGCTGTATCATTGTTCTATTATCTTATCGTTGCAATCGAAAGTGCTTGTACACTGGTACATCGATATATCGTGATCTTGTTACGAAAGAATCAGCAAACGGAATTGTTCACCGAGGAAAGAATTTGCGAATTGTAATGGGCGCAGAGTGGAAAGGCCGGTCTGCTAATTAACATGCTCAGTCGCGGTAATTAGAATTCTGGGAGCCGGATACGTCGAATGCTCACGGGATGTTTCGCTGTGTGCAACACGGGGAACGTCGATAGAGGTGCGGTCTGTGTTGTTGCGCGCAGTTTTGTCGGGTTGTCGGGAATTGGATTTGAAATGAAACTCTCGAATCTCTACAATGCAACCTACTTTCGGACGATTCGTCCATTTGCGTGGCGTTTTTTATGTTCGCTAATGCGATAAAGTTTGCAATTTACGCTTTAGTGTGATGTATCGAACATTCGCATACCATATATGGTCGCGGGATCTCAATTCCTCTTTATTCTTACTGCTCGTTTTTTTATTCAAGCGAGATACGGATTATGTGATGAAATTTGTCTATAAAAAAATTATATAATAAATTATATTGTTCGCTTTAGTCATTTTATCGAATTTCTCTATTTATGGTATCTTTTTATAATTTTTTCTATTGTATAATTTTTTTCTACAAGTTTCAAAATTACTCAATTCAATATTGTTGAAAGATTTAGATTATATAATACATACATAAACACATTATACACACATATATATACACACTACGCATTTCTATCAGATTGTTTTTACTAATCGAGAATCTTTCGACTACATTCGTCGAGCATAATATCCGGTGGTCCCGGACATTGACCAATTCCCCGTCGGCCATGCTCTCTGGTATTCCAGTGCGACTTGCATCGAAATCGACTGTTAACTTGGCTGCCAGCCAGTCTGATCGCTCGACGATGCAACTTTATTCTATATGCTTCTTTTCGTGCCGCTCATTCTCGTTCTCGTAAAGTTCAAGTCTCGCAGGCTCTTTTCCTTCTGCATTGCGACTCTGGCATATTGTAATTAGCGAATCGCCCGCATAGAGCGAAATGAATACTTGCCAAATCGGCGATAAAATCTCAACTCCTCGTAATGATGGTAAGATCGCGATTTCAGTAGCGCGACAATATTGTATTTATGCAATTTATTGCATCTCGAAAATTTAGAGTAAGGTATTCTTCTTTTTTGTATATAAGTACGAAAGTCCAGCCGATATGGAAATAACTATAGTATCTTTAAATATTACACTATATATTCACAGGTATTGTATGTACATTTCGAGAACCGTAAATATTAGAAATATCTAAATAATTCAATGCAATTAATGGAATTAAAATCTATAAGTTAGTTGTAGTATACCTTCTTAAATTCTCTTTCCCGGTATCAGTTATATATGTATGGATTATTATGCGAAAATATATATATAACGAAGAAAAAAAGTGTGTAGTACTTTTATTATTATTTTTAACTAATTTCTTCTTTTACTGTGTTAAATTAGATTAAATAGCCATTGATTTTTATTTGGTTTAAATAATCTAAAAATATTTCTTTCTGAGATAATCTATAATTTTAAATATCTCATTAATTGTTTCTGTTAACTTTGTTCTCTTTCTCGCGAGCTCGCCCGGATTTTCCCACATTTCTGAAAAGTACAGGGGCGGAGTGTGGGGTGAAAGGGGCACGATAAGGGAACGAAGGTAAATGGAGTATTCCGCGAGTTCTCGATCCCATTTATTGTCTCTATCCACCCTTTTGTGGCCGTTACATCGCGCGGGAAAAAAAGCTGGCGCTGATCCTAGGATGGAGAAAGAGAGAGAGAGAGAGAGGAGGCCGTCGGCTAATTTTTCAAAGGTTCGCGTTACGGCAATCGCGATAATCCCGAATGAAAAAGTGACGGCCGCCGCAGCCCCCGTAACAGCCATGCAAGCCGATCGATGCTGTCCTTTATATTTTACGTCGGGCTCGAGACGTAACTTGTTCTCGCGATATCGCAGACGCACGCCCTGTCAGCATTATCTGCGAGACACGTAATTTAAATCGCGCCTAGGAGAATCACGACGAATGCTGGTTGTCGCGAGCCTCCTATATCTGCTTTTGCTCCATATGCTGATATTTGCGTCACGAATGAATATACGTGGAAGATATAATGAAACTAATAAAACTTAAGCTTTAGATTTACCGCGTTCTAAATAGTTTCGCAGATGGATTTTATTTAATAACGTTGAATGATTTGTATAAAACCATGCCACGTAGAATTGAATAATAAGCAGAATTATAAATAGTAATATAATCAAGAAGAAGATATAAGATATAAAAGATATATTAATAAAATATATGTTTTTTTTATACATCCATTTGCTTTTTTACACACTAATCTTTTCTCGACTAGAAAAAATCGCTCGAAAAATCTTAATCTTCTTTTGGTTTGTTTTTCGAGTATTTTATTCTTTTCAAAAGGATAGCGCATGTATCAGATAATACAAGAAAAAAAAGAGATGAAATAAAAGGGTGGAAAAAGGAAGGTCGACGGTCTGCGTGGGCGAAAAATTCATAAATTCGTAGGATTAAGCTTTTAAAGTATGAAAAATAGTGGTATAAGTGCGGGGAGTACGCGTGTGGGCGAATATAGCTGCGGAAATTCTGTATTATATATCGATTTGCGACAAAAAAAGCGCGCTATAAAGATGTCTGCATATAAATATGAATTTTGATTTTTTTTTTTTTTTTTTTTTATAAATCAAATTTCAAGTTTGATTTGATAATTTCAGTGATAATCGAGTTGAGAGGACGATTTTCTTTTATAATAATTTTTTTATTTTTATTTTTATTTTTATTTTTGATCATCATTATTTTACGCATAGAGTTCCAGATCTTCTAACCAGTTAGTTTTTGCTCCAGTTGAGAAGAAACTGTCACATATCGAACAATGAAATGATAAAATATTACAGTGATTTTGAAATTCCTCAAAGAAGCATAATTTAATTTGCATGTCACGAAATTTCAAGGCGTATAATCTTAATTTTTTTCATCCACGTATTTTTGACTACGTTTATGTTATGTTTGATATCGCATTGCACTGGGAGAAACTGGAAATTTTAGTTAACTTTGAAAAGCCGTTGGGATTACGTAGAGTTTTCCTGGCTGGCTTTTGGAAAACACTTGTACCGAGACGCGTACCATCCCGTGACGTGCTTTAAAACTTCGTCCATCTGGAAAATCACCATAGTCCCTTCGAGGATTTGCCCGTTTTAGCTGAAGCGGCCGTTTCGTGACTCCGTAGTGACTGTTTTGCAGTATATTTCGAGTTTAAAAACTCGAAGTTATAGATTCGAGAAGTTTGCGCAGATCGACGATATCAATAAATAAACAATACAGACACTTTGGCATAACAATTTTTTTTTTTCCGAAACATTTTCAAATTTCGATAAATTCATTAATGTAATATTAATAAAACTATTGCAATGAAGAGTTAATATTGAACATTAGAATATTAGAATTTAATATTATACTGTGAATGACTTTTTGATTAACGGAAATAGTAATGTGTTAACTTCATTAAATCTCGAAGCGTCAATTTTTTTTATCTATAATTGAAATTTACGTGAAAAAATTTATAATACAATATTTTCTAATCTCTTAAAAAAAAAAAAAAAAACGGATTTAAAATGCAAAAATTTTAGACTAAATTAAAAATTAACCAATGAACAATGTATGTTACCCTGACATATTCGTAAAATATAATTTTCTGCGTATGTAAAATCTGTGTAACGTTAGAATAGCAAACTCTTTCGGCTAACAAGTATCCTACGATATTTCATGAAAATTCAGGAATCGGTCTACGATCGGATCCAGAAATCCGACGTAAAAATCACTTTGTCGCACTGATTGCCAGAGGATGGCTAGAGGATTCTTTTCCCGAGAAAAAGTTTCGTGGCAATTTTGCACATTGTGAATTGAAATCCGACGTAAGCTCGGACTCCACTGTGAAAGGCTATTAAACTCGAAAACGCGAAAAAGCTACTGGCGCCCGTTCGTGAGAGCCGAGGTTTTCGAAAACACCTTTTGGAACTGTCTTTTATTCTTCTCGCTTCGCAATTTTGCACTTTAAAACTTTATTCGCTTGGAGAAAGTTTATTATTCGATCTCTGAGAGACATTTTCTTCTTTTGTCGTATAACGAGACGTATTAAATTTATCGTTATTTTACTTCCCGATTAATACGACTAACAATCGAAAAAAAAACTTTAGTCAAAAATGTAGTTCTTGGATAAAATAAGGTTTAAATTGTTTATGTTCGATTTAAAATACTTTTCTGGAAAGAGAAATTTGATATATTTTGTGAGGTAAATTTTTATATAAAAAAATAGGATCTCATTATTTGTTCAACCTTGAGCATATTTTATTTGAATAAAATTTTATCTTGTAATTAACTTTTTGAGGTAAAGTTATAATGTTGAACAGCGAAACGTGTTTAAGGAAATTTTATCTCGTATAGAATTCATCGCGTGTTCTTATGTATTCGTTTTGGCGGCTCACGGCGTAGGCGATAGAGCTTTATGGGTTTCACGAGAATTATTCTCGCTATATCTCAGGCTTCCCGAAGCAAGAAAGCGCGCTTTGCAAAGAACTTTTTTCCGCAAACTGGATGATGCATGCATCGAGATGATAACGCCGGATGAAGTGCTTCTCAAAACGAGAAGCCTGTCGAAAAGATATTTGATGTTTCTCGAGGCTACCGAGATATTTTCCGGTATCGAAGAGCCTTTAACCATGCAAAGATGATAAAGTATTGTGAGGATCGTAAACTAACTTGTTTTCAACGTTCAGGTCTTTAGATAAAAATGTTGTCGTGAAATTGATCGTCTTAACTTCTTGGAGGGACTGATGATTTTAGCTGAATGAGAGTGTCAGCGAAAGAGCTCTAAATCCTCCGTCAAATAGATATTCGTGATGACAGGAATTTAAATGTTAAGTAGTTTAAGCTTTAAACACTCTAATGACCATTCGAAAGAGATGATGATAGTTGATAAGTACTTTAATCGCTCATTGTTCTATGTCCTTTGGTCCCGCCTTAATTACGTATTGACGAATTCTTGTCGCGCTCGCTAATAGTTTTAGATTAATAGATTAAAGACAAGTAAAAGCGTGTGATTATATCTTACTGTTTGTACTTTTGCTGAAAGTTAAATCTATTCCATTAGTTCTCTAATTCTGTTCTATTTAACGATTACATTTGACACGTACAAAAATTCTAATAATTAAAAAAATTAGTGTTGGAAATAATTATCTAAAAACTATATAAATCGAATGATTTACTGTTTCATTTTCTCGAAATATTTTTACGATTAGCTTTATTTAGCTACATGTAAATACATAAAAATAATCAGTGTACCAATATTAAATACTTTTCTAACAGAAAGTGTCAGAGATATAAAAGAGTAGCTATAAAAGAGATAAAAAAGCAAAGTACTTTGTAAAAAGTATTATTATATCTCAATGCTGGTAATGGTGATTTAATTTCGTTTATTTAGAGCACATTAAAGTCAATTATATCTCTGACACTTTCTGTTAAGAAAGTTTCTAACATTGGTATACCGATTATTTTAATAATAAAAAATATATAATTGTAATATAAAGTTAAAATGATAAAAGAGACTCGTGAAAGTAGAGAAAGTTTTCGCGTCCTTATCGCCGCGTAATCCTAGTAATTTGTTGCACGATATTTCGCCGTCCTTGCTTCGCGGAGGGATGTATATAAAAGATATTTTGCAGGCTGATACATCCCAGCCGGTCGTATCGGTCCACGTGTGTATCTGTAAGCCCCGTGATCAGTATCCGCATTCCGGTGATATATATCCAATACCCGTCTTTCGAGAGAGATCATCCTTACTACCGTGTATATATAAGTCAGTGTGCAGCCGGCCGCCGTGAAATCTCGCTCGTAATATTTCTTCGGTGCAGCGCTTTTACGGTTCTTGCGGGACACCGAAAGGAATGGGGGTTACGAGGGGACAGGAGAGGGATAAGGCAAGGCAAGGGTATAATAAAGCGGCGGGGCCGCCCGCCCCGGCGGCCCTCCCTTTCTCGTGTCTCCCGCCCTTTCTTGCTTTCTTTCCCGTGTGCCTGTATAGCGCTCCTTTCGACCCCGAGAGGGTAGATAGAGGGAGGCAACGACGGTAACGTACCGCTATATAGCGACCGCAATGAGACCAAGATAGAAATTGATGACACTCATAATTTACGAGAAATCGCGTTTTTTTTTTTTTTTTTTTTTTTTTTTTTAAGAATCTGACAGTATCCGCGCGCAGTCGTCGTCGTCTCTACTTTGTCCTTTCTTCTCATCTTGCTCTCCTTCGCGAGAGCGCGGGCAATAGGAAGATGAGAAAAGGAAAAAAGAGGATGAAGAGAACGAAAGGAGAAGGGGGTGAATAAAATTCCGATAAATTTGCATTACACCATAAATCCGATGCGCGGCCGCCAACACAGTCCGTTTTGGATATTCTCATCGCTATTCCCGCAGGATCGTTCCTGCGAACGTGCACCGATCCGAAGGATGGGTAAAGTGCCATCCTCCTCCAATGTGAAGGCGCAAGGCATCCGCGGAGATCTCTTTACGCTTCCGAATATCGCGCTCGAGAGAGGCGATCACGAGGCGATCGATCGCTTTTCTATGTCGTCCGCCGGATATACGAGAGCGGCGTATATATTCTCCTGGTATAGGAGCCGGGAAATATTCAACGACAGTCCCCGTTTATGCACTGCTCAGGATACCTTTGCTCGTTACGCCTAGCATCATTCCTTTTTTACATCGTCGAGAAAGCGTTAAAAAACCGATAAAATGTAAAAGTACAATTTATTATGAGACGTAATATAATATAATTAATAAAACATTTTAAAATGATTATTAGATGGATGGAAAAATTTTTTCCGTCTTTTGACAAAAATAAATGCAAAAGACGAAATTACTTTTCCACCAACACAATATTTGTTCCGACTTTTTTTCGAATGTTTTATTATTATAATGAGGACAAAATTAAATAAACACAAATGCAAGATTATGTAGAGGGAGATTAGAATTGCTATATTTCTTTCAGACATACACTATTGAGAAGATACTGTTGGAAAACGATTGTAATTGAAAATATTCTCGAATTCACTTACAATGTTATTTATCATTTTTCCCGCATCTTGGATCTCACGTCATGCGCGCGTGTTGGAATAAAAAAAAATTATCGGATTAGAACAGTCGTACAGCGTAGTTGCAATGTAGTGCAGTTGCATCATTAAATATCTGCGTGGTGACGCGCGGTCGACTTTTACGAGGCGAAATAGGCAGCCTCTCTCGTAGTCGAAGCACGCGCATAGTCGTCGTTGACAATTTAAATGAGCGGAGATCACTGACGGAAGAGCGCGCGCGCGCGCGAGAGAGAGAGAGAGAGAGAAAGAGCGACAAAAGATACACATATCGCATCGCATCGCAGCCACCACCGCCGTCCTCGTCATCTTCCGCGCCTCGTAATCGTTGTCGCCGTTAATTGTCGTTAATTAAAGAAGACTCCGTCGGAGATTGCGCTTTGCTGCCGTTTAATTACGAAAAGGATTCATTAGCGAAGAGGCGGCAGTCACCTAACGAGGACAAAACAGCAGCGGCGACGGAATCTGACGAGGCAGTCTGGCACTTTCTGGTTACAACTATCGCGCCGGAATGCACAAATGTGCTGTGATGGTGAAGTAAGAGGAGAATACTGTACGTCCTCTCTTCCTCGGTAGACGTAAACGAGAAAACTACGCCAGTGCCTTTCTTTCTTTTCTTCGTTTTCTTTTTCGCCGTTTCAATCGTGTCTCTGTCCCGAGATAGCAAACGAGATAATCAAATATTGCGGAATGAGCAGAAAAAAAAAAGATTTATTACATTCTGTTATTACGTATGGCAATGACAAATTAATGCACAATATTATGTAAATCGGTACATATTAATCGTACACTAATTGAATATTACGTAAATATTCATATTTTCATATTTGGGTAATAACTTTGTTTAGATATTCGCGAATGTGTACTTGTGTGATATACTAAAATTAAAGATCTGAAAAGAAAGTTCCATTATAGAATACTTTTTAATCGAGCCCCTATATCGAGAACCGGAATGCATTTAGTCCTATTCAACGGACGACGTGTACAAACCGTGAAAGCAAGTTTTCCGATCCGATCGGAATCGGATCCACCCTAAATATGTCTGCACGCGCGCTCGCGAAAAAACTCCCGCTCCTCGATATTCAATCCCGATTGTGTTTGCCGGCTTTTCGACCTGGCCCCATGAACTCCCGTCACTCAATGTTCACTCTATTTCCATCTCTGCCTCTTTCATCTTTTTTCTAGTATCTCTCTCCTTCTATTATCTCTCGCGCATATATTCGCACACGCACAGCTTTCTGGCAGCGTGTATCCGCTCGGCTGATCGAAGGTTTATTGGCCGTGCGGGCTAAAATCTCCGTGCGAAAATTCCGCTCGATCGCCGCTTCCGAATCCGCCGCGAAATTGGACATAAATTTACCGCGCTATCCCAACGCCATCCTACATTCTCTAAACCTCCTCCTCCCTCTCATCCAGTCTTTCTGGCTATGTGAGAAGTGTCCACTAGTTCGGAAGAAGAAAGTGACGGGAGTTTGTCGTGGATAACGATTGAAGCGGTAAAGTAAATTATCTCGCGATATAGTAAATTATCTAGCGTTTCGTTTTTGAAGAACGAAAGTTTGCGATCGAACGTTCGAGTATATTTTTTTTAGAGAAAAGATTCATAATGTAATTTAATGGAATATATAGTGTATAATGTGAA
Source organism: Polyergus mexicanus (assembly GCF_030449975.1). Classification (NCBI taxonomy): domain Eukaryota; kingdom Metazoa; phylum Arthropoda; class Insecta; order Hymenoptera; family Formicidae; genus Polyergus; species Polyergus mexicanus. The sequence goes on from NW_027223331.1 coordinate 9,265,450, forward strand.
AAAAAAATTGAAGTATAAAATTTTCTATAAAAAGTTAACGATTCTCAATATCGCAGACGACGCGATTTTTCCAAAATTCTAAAAGTCCGCTAGTTCGCCAGCTATTCTTCTACCACATCTAACGTGACAAGATCCTCCGCAGATGTACGCACATTCTTGCGCTCGTTTAACAGCGCATTTCACGCATGCACGCGCGCGTATACGACGGTGGAGAAGTAGCGGCGCGTTATCGCGCCTTCACGCTCTATCGGACTATTCGCGATTCTTCGTCTTCGTCAGCGGTTTTTCGCGAGAAAGGGCCGCGGTCGAGATACCACCCCAACGTGGAGCCGCGTCACGCGCACACATGAGAAGCCCACGCCGTCGAGCGGCGCCGGCGGAGTGAAAAACGGCGCGCTCGGCGAACCGAAGCGCGGTTCGTGGCGATTCCGTCGTTCGAGTTGAATCGCGGGAAAATCAGCCCCGGGAAATTAACGACGCCCGCACGCTTTGGCATCGCGTTTCACCGGCGAACGACAGCCGCGTAATTAATAGTAGCCAAGCCGGCGCGAGCTCCAGCGTGCAAAAATACACCGGATCTCTCTCTCTCTCTCTCTCTTTCTCTCTCTGTCTCGCGCCCTCGATACCGGATACCCTGTAATAACGAAGCGATCCCGTCTTCAACGATGACCTTTCGCATACGAGGTCCACGTTTCGTTGCTACTGTTCGCTTTAACTCGACTAGACTATTAATTCTTCCCGCGCCCCTACGACTTCTTCGTTCTTCCACTTTCATTTCTCAGCTGTTGTAACTCGCAACAATGACAAGTATAAGCTTACAAAAGAGAATGTCGCACTTTCTTTCGACGATCATTGTCAAATTAAATCAATAAAATATCTGTCTTTCGCGTCGCCGTCGCGCCCTTTGCCATCTCGGATCCTCTTCCGGTCGATTAAGATCCAGATCTTGCTCGCACGCGTTCGTTTTTAAGGGTGGGATGGAGAGTTCGCGTTCCAACGGGAACGCCTGCGACTTCCGTGCTGCGCCAACATTACGTGGCCCAAAGTCCCGTTCTCGTGTTACGAGCTCGAGGAGGCGTATAAGGGGCCCTTATAACAGAGTACGCGTGTCCCGTCAGAGCGCCCGTTGCATCGTGTGTCCCCTCGTGTGACTACCTTGGCCTCACGATGAAAGCAGGGCGATTTCTCAACATCTACTCGCCACTATAAAACTGACAACAGACTCTGACATATGGTCGCGCCGAGTTATAATAAGTCAGTATCCTAAATAATAGCTTGAGAAACCTTTTCTTTTTTTCGCCACGTATTTAAAATACTAACTAGTAATTTATTTAATTTAATGTGCAAAATGAACACGAGCTATATATAGTAAGATCGGTGTAGGAAGAGTTTGAGATAATAATGTAAAACTAGAAACAGAATTCACGCGCAAAAGTTATTACGAGCGAATATATCATAGCAGTATTTATGGAATAAATTATACGACGGTACTATGTCGTTATCTAATATAGAACAGTTCACGAGTGAACTGAGAGACACTTTTGCGGTAAAGTTGACGGTTACTGTTAACTAGAGAGAATATTTCAGTCATTTAAGTCACAGATATATTAAGAGCTTACTGTCGCAAGTCAAATAAAATAAAATTTTTCTTAGATGAATTTTCACACGTGTAGAGACACATGCTTTTAAAGATTAAGAGACGTGTATACATCGATCTGTTGAAGGAATATTATATTATTAATCGAATTCCGTATTATTAAACGAATTCTAATATCGGCATGATTAAAAAGAGAAAGAGAAAGAGAAAGAAAGGGAGGGAGGGAATTTAGGTAGAAAATTATTTTTACTTTTTTATAAAATTATTTTATATTATTGAAACTTTATATTATTATAGCTTATCTGAGGGAATTTAATAAATGCTGTACAGTTACTTGTTATCTCTATTGTAGCATAAACATAATATAAAATGAATAATAATATAAAATTATTGAAATTGTTAGATGTGAAAAACAAGGAAAGAAGAATATTTTGTATAATATTATTAATTCTAAGAAAAATACCCATCGTGATTTTTATTTGAATATTGAATATCCTTGCTAAATATCGAATATTTCTATCCACACCAACGATAAGATCCCATTACTTTGTTTGAAATGTGCCAGGAAATAATCTATGTCAATGTGCGGCATTTTGTTTTATTCATATTTGTTATATAGAATCAATCTGCATCCTTGATCGCGTCGTAAAATAAGGATAGAGGATTTCGGCAGCCGCACGCGAGAATGAAATGTATCGCAAACACCGGCCGAAAGTTTATTGCGGACTCGAGAGAAGTACTACGGCTTGGTGTTTCATAAAAACTCGCGTATATTGAAATTTATTTTATCCTCCGGTCGAGGAAGAGCTATATACGAGAAGGAGAAGGTTTGAATATCGACCGATGAGAGATGAATCTGAAAAATGTGCATGGGAACGAATATAAATGTTACATCGTGCATGAAACATAATCTTTCTCTCCCGAGCCTCATGACAATTTCATGATTGTGAAGAAAAAAGTATGCTGGTATTACTGAAAGTCGACCTTGAGATCATAGGTTTCGTTTTGCGGAACATTCACAAACGCAGAGAATTAAAAATATTCTATTATAAAGAATACGAGTTCAGATAGGATTCAATGGGTCGTCGATACGATATATATAATAAGATTAATAATTAAGATTAATAGCCGCAATGACGAAATATTGCGGAGTCGTAATCTGTCACACGGGATGATATAGAAGAAGGAGAAATGTGCGTGTACTACTCATTTTGTTTCCCAGCTGAGTGTCTATTTCGTGTCTTATATATCCGAGTTAACGTCTTGATTTCCGCTAGTCACGTAGGTTGCGATTAAATGACGCTTACGCGCACGAGACCGAGGCGTAATTGGACGGTACGTACCGTCTCCGTTCTACACGAAAGACCGCCAGCGTGAAAATTAATTCGTTTGTTACTTCGCTGTTTCGACTTACGAACAAATGATCCAGCAATTTTTCCATAAACTGGCTTTATCGCAAAAAGTTTGGTATATTTCGAATCGTATAATGAGAAAGAAGAATACATATATTTTAGTGTTGAAAGATATTCTGACAAAATTTTGGCATCGTTTTTATCTGTCATAATATTAACGAGACAAATATTTGCCGAGATCAATTTAAAAAAAAAATTAAAATTCAGATTAAGAAAAACAAAAACAAAATTAAAATTAAAGTTTAAATTAGAAAATAGTATATTCATTATTGTTAGTTTCAGTAATGAAATATTGGCAGCCGTCATCAGTCCACGTAACATTGAACACGCCCGACGTGGGTATCTAAAATTAGAAACATGCGTTAACACCGTAAACGGACCAGTGACTGATTGGATTGATAAAAGACCGCGTTCGTGAAAAGAAAAAATAATCGTGACAATTCGTCCGACCAAAAACCGCGGCTGTAATCGAGACTCGGAGCGGAGGGATGCGTCGAGACGAGCGCGAGACCGGCTGTTTCAGGGACACGTACGCGTGGGTCGGACCGGAACTGGCATGATTCACGTCGAGGCTGAGCCGTGAGACCCGCGGAATACGACTCGCCGCCTCTCGCCTCTCGCCTCTCGCCTCTCGCCTCGTCTCGTTTCTCGCGATCCCGCCGTTCACGATCTGCGCACATATATCGAGACCGTAGGTGCGACGTATCTTACGTTAGCATTGACACTCTTCCCGAAGTCCTCCTTAAACGATTCTCGCGTCATTTCATCGAGAAATAGCGCGAGAATCATCGTCATCGCGGGCCTTTTCTCAGCCTGTAAATAGAACTATACGTTTCGTTTCTTGTGAAAATTCGAAATGTCAACAAGTATACGCGGATGGGTGATATGGAATTCGTTATATTATTCAAATGGAGAAAGATGTGTATATTATCATATACGTATATGATTTTCAATTGGCGAATCTAATTAAAGTTATTTGTCAGATACGCACATCAATAGCTACGATTCGCAATAAACTTACACACGTATTAAAAATTAGTGGCTTTTTTACGATTAAAATGAAGCGACCAATATTAGATTCTCTCTCTTTACACGTACATATAAATATATAATCGATTATTTTATACCTCATATATTGCGCTCGTTCGTTATAACGGAGAAAAGAAAACTTTTCGATTAAGAATAAGAGGATACGTGTCAGATTGGAAAATTTAATCTCGAAAGTTCTGATGATAATTATGTTTTAACAAAAGGGTAGATTAAAGATTGAGCTTTATCGCGAAATACATTTATGCTACTGAAAGATGAATCGAGAGCCGAGATTGGAGCAATGGTACGCAGAGAATGGTAAGAATACGCGTTATACAACAATCTCTGCCGTTCTTCGTGCATACGGGATTTATGATCCACGATCAAGGTTACTACGAGAGGCCAGTCTCGCTACCACGAGCATTTCGTCGCATTTGCGAACATTGGTTTACAGTTGGTTACAGTACTCGATCAGGCGGACTCTCCTCAGTCTCGATTTATCATCGACGCCCGCTTCAATATTTTCTCACGTCCTCTTCTCTGTTTTTGCCGCACCGCGCCGTCGGTGGGAGTCCCTCGCGAGTCCCGACGTTAGATCTTGATATACTCTTGGCGATCCGTCGTCCTACGTATATCCGTGTATATCTGCCTATAATTTCCAGGCGGATTCTTTCTCCCGATGAAATGTATCCGCCGATATGTACGTACGGCCGGTTTTCTCTCTCGTCTCCTTTTCTTCGTCTCTCGTCTCTCGTCCTTACGTCACGCGCCGTCTGTCTCCGAAAGGGAAGACAATGGGCGCGTGGGTCGGACCGCAATGTGTCGAGGCGTATCCGTGTGTCCGTAGTGGAATACGTAGGTAGTCGTTCTTTCTCTCTCTCTCTCTCTCTCTTGATCGCCGACTGACGTAACGCCGGGCCCGCGGTACTTAACGATCGTTGCCATTGCGCGTTAAAACGATTACTTCCGCTCGGCCTTACTCGCGCGAGGTAGAAGAGATACATCGCGCGCGTTCGCCCAGTTTACGTGCCCGTGTCCATGGGCGTCCTATGCCCGCCTTCTTATACATTGCGGGACTGTTAAGTCCCGGCGGCATCTCGCGGCCGTTAATGCGGGACAAAAGCGCGCGTGGTTCTCTCGCGATCTAATCGTGTCGTGCGAATATTTTACGTCGCTCGACTCGGCTTGAGAATCGTCGCGATATAACGGTCCCCCGGTAATCAGGTATCGATTTTTACAGAATCTTTATATGGATCTTGTAAAAACGCTTGAAGATTATTTAATTTTATCGAGCATTAAGCTTGCGTGTTCAACGGTTTTGTTTAATATGCATGTAGATACGATTCCGGCTCTCTTCATATATGTTGCAATTTATATATTCGATTATTTTATATGTTCATCAAATATGTTCATCAAATATAAGAATATGAGAATATTGAATAACGTATTCCTTTTAAAACGTTTCTCTCATTCTTCTCACACGGCGCTTCTATAATAATATTATAAAATAATGCACGACTGTGTGTATTATCTTTTTTCATAATTTATCATATAGATTAATCCATCGTTATCTGTTTCACATCGGCTAAAGGACCATTCGTCGTGTCCCTTATGTCGGTTATGCGCGTATTTCGTATTCTCTACCGGTATTATCGTGGAGCGCGTTTTTGCGATCGATCTAATCGCCTCGCGAATAATTCACGTGACCCTCTTCAACCATATTATTCGAATCGAACATTTAAAGCCCAGCATTCGCGTATTCGTAAAAATAGATTGGACATTTAATTCACTTTTTCATTCACCGTTTTATTAAAACATTGCTTAAAATATATAACGAATCTTACAATCATATATAACAAGAGTTATGCGAACGTTACACGTTTAGCTTTATATGTGTACGTATTAGATACATCCGACTGAAATATGGATTAATATCGTTGTTCCATAAAAATCTCAGTCAATGTATCTCATTTGAACATATCTAATGTTTTCGGTATAGAAAAGTGCGTGTGAATTTTTACATATACAAAGAATACGCTGTGTAATACTTTAGCTATTATTCGATCAAATTACTTGTCTATTGCGAATACGTGATATTCTAATATTCTACCATTCTAATAGCTTGATAATAGGAGATGCGTTTCTCGTATGCGCTGTCTAATTATTACAGCCATAACACACGTGAAACCGGAGAAACAAGGATCGCGGCCTATGCGAGCCATCAGCATACGATACGACGCATCACGTTGACGGATAAGTACATAATTCGTGACCGTGCGAAATAATTTCTCATTCAGCACACATCGCCGGATGCGCTTTTCGCGGTACTATAAATTTGCGAACGCTCTCGGAAGCGAGCACGCGCATCATCCGGTCGACCTCTCGCAAAAGCTTCAAGAGAGCGAGACTACCGAGATTACTCTCCATCTAGGGACGTGCGGCCAATGGCCGCATATGGAACTTTCTGGATGCGAAAATGTTTAGCGGCTTCACGTTACGCAATAAGTTCTTCAACTGTGAAAGCATTTTTCACTTTACCGCATCACTGATGATGTATAACGCGAGTTTGATGATTTGAAATTTTTTTGACTCTTTTTTTTTTTTCTCTCTTCTAAAAATAATCTTGTAGAGCCACATTAAAAACTATATAAAAGCGTTACCATCAATTCACACAAGAGTTGTCCAAGATAAATAACGATTTGATTAATTTTTGTCGATGGAATAAAGATCTCAAAGCATCCTGACATCGTTTATTGATAAATCCGCGATACTAACGCGTCGCTAGCATCTAGCAGGGGGAGGGGGAAAATCATTCAACCATCATACACTCGCCTACACTTAATGCGCTTCGACTGCCAGAGCGCCACTTCGCTTGAATCTGCACTTCCGGTTAGAAACCATATCGAAATCGGATGGATCTATCGACGTTGAAATCGCAAAATGTTTAGACACGAAGCGCATAATTCAGGGTGAGTGGCACGAATGGAGGTGGCGGTCGGGGTTGCGGCGATATGTGTACACCGTTATGGTGTACACGTGTAGCCATTACCGAACGATCGATGAGCGACGGTATTCCAGTCGCATTTCGTAGCCTCTCTCGTCGAGTCCCGTGATCCCCTTTGCCATATTCTCTCTCACGCGCGTGTACTCGCTAATAAGGCGTATCTTTTCGAACTGCAATGAAATGTAGCGATAAGATGTGAATTGGAACGGGAATACACGTGATATTTTTGACATTTCGATAAAGAAAAGTTTGTACTTGATATAAAATGCAATTAATTAAAAAAAAATTATTAATTGTATTTGTTATATAATTGTTGTGCTTGTATATATAAATTGTACTTTTTGTATGTATACTTTTATAAAGAGAAAGAGATTTTTATATATACTTTTCTTTAAGCTCCGCGCGATTCTCAAACTACCGGCTCGATATTTAATAGGAGAAGCAATATTTTAAAGTCTTAGAAGCTTTGTCGATGAATTACAATAGATTAATTTCGACGTATCTCATAATTTTCGTGTCATGTGCGATAATCGCCACACATTTCGGGAGCTCTATTCGAGGGTATATTACTAGACTCTTAATAACGCATTATTCAGTCGAGCGTTGCCTTTGTTCTTTTCTCTTTTTTTATCACTCTTTGATTTCTCGAGCCAGTGTGAATTGCGAACTCTCGGGATCTTTATTAAAATGCGCAGTGGCTTGAATACTGATAGGGCTCGGCTCTTTGTGACTTTTTTCAAGTCATTCTAAATTTCGCTTTCGCACAAGATGGCTTTCCGCAGTCAAAATTGACATTCGTTACGCTACAACGCGAGAATAGTTAAGCAAGTATTTATACACGTATCATGATATTGCCAAATGGGAATTTTTAACAATATTAGATGCGTTCAAATGAAACGGAAACTGAGATTCTTACGGAACAACGATTTTTTCACGTTTTAGTCGAATGTGCCTAGTGAATAGATAGTTTAAGAGAGAATTTTTATACTCCCTCTTGAAATACTATATATATTAAAGAAAATATTAACAAATTTTGATAAACATTAAAGATTGCGCAATTTCTTTTTACTGATGAAATGTGCCAACTTTCTACTATATTCGCAAAATTTCGCAATTACAATATTTTTACATTTCTTAAAGCACGCTTGCTTGCACAATTTTAATTTGATCGCAATCAATTTTATTGCGACTTTCTGCCTAATTGATTATTACGGATTCGAAGTTTACAGGAAATTGAGAGATCTCGGAGAAGCGAGCGATGAGAAAGCATGAAAATTGATCTTTCACGAAGCTATATCTTTGTTCGATCGTATCGAACGTTGACGCCAATGAATACCAGATACTTAATCCGAGACCAAGCAATCGCTTTTCCTTTTTTCATTGTATCGCGTTTCGTGAGTGTAATAGCGACGCTTGAATTTTTGCGACATCCTTGCGCTCCTATTTACGTTTAAATTTTCCTCAATATCTCGGCGCTATCCACAGCCCTTGTATCGTCTCATTACCGGTAATTACATGTCAGCTGCAGGCTCCTTCACGTCGGCTTACGGCGATCCGTGGGAATTTATCGCAGTATGACGTCGCACGTATCTTCATCGATCGGTGTTGCTTTTTACTCGCGCGCATTCGCCGCGAGATCATCGCACGTAAAATCGAAGGAAAAAGAGTCAATATAAATTTTGCGTTCACGCAAAAATATCGTCGATTGATTCGTCGCGTGCTCGCCTACGTGCCGGTCCGGCAAGATTTTTTTGCGGCAAATGCCGCGTGATCTTTCGATAATTCCGCTACGGCGATTGTACCGCGGACAATCGTAAACGAGAAAGTAAGAGATGGAGAAATAAAGAGATTGTCAACTTTATAATGCGATTTGATATCCAGGAAATTCCAGCGCCAAATCGAATAGTCTTGACGTTTCCACCTTTTGGAGCGATGCTGGAACCTTCGGAAACTCCCATGCGAGATCTCGCACGAGATACGGACGTTTTGGAAATCGTGATATCGAACATAGACCTCTTGATTTTGTCATTTATGGAGAAACAGTGAACGTGTCTCGCTTCGTTTACGTGTATCTTACAAGAAAAAATTAATATTTTTCTCCATCGAACATATTGTGCAATATTGTGCACGTTTCCATTTTCGAATTTCATGAGTTTCCTCCCGAGATATGTATAATATGTACAAATTATTTATTTCGAAAATGGCTTATGCGAGATTTCTAGAAAAATATTGCCAGAAAATAGCGATTTTAAGTGAAATAGTGATGATATACATGAATTGAAGCGACGCGTATCAATTTTAATAAGATTCTCCAGATTGGTATATTTTATAACTTTTGAGAAAGAAATATAATTAATCGTCTTATTTTGATTTTATCGTGCATTCTCTTTCTGTATTTGATATTACATAGATAATTTTTTTTATTAATATTATTATATCATTTTGGATATAACACGATTGCGCTTCTACAGCGCGACGCATTCTCGTGGCACTATTAGAAATATTTCCGATGCAGGAATTTCGAAGATAAACTACGCTACACGTCGATCAGCGTCTACCACGGCTCCTCTCGGTTGGGTCTCGACTCTACCATTTTTCTCCCTTTTACGAAACCAACGGGAAGATAAAAAAAAAGCAAAGAGAATCTGCTTCGGTAAGCAAAGGCGGCGCCTCGATGGACAAGATAACAGAGACAAACTCTGAGATCGCGGCCAACGATTGTTCTCCGGCAGGTTTGCGTACGTGTGGAATTGTAGCCGTAGAATCAGAACTGCTTTTCATTGTAATCAGAACTGCTTTTTACCGTATTTAAAAGCCGTTGTCTGTTTATTTTTCTTATCTCTATGACAATATAAATTATTGTAATTAAACCTTGTCACATTATTGCATCGAGGAATAATAATATTTAGCTGCTAAAAATCTCGCAATTCTTTCTTATATATTTGTATATATATTAAAATACAATTAAAAATTTAGACTACATAAATTCAACAGGTGTTCATTGAGTGCAGACGATTTTTAACGTAACATAATTAATTTAAATATTTGTTTGTATATTACGGGGAAAAGCTTTTAGTATATAAAGGAATGGAACCATAGGTCTTTTCAACCGAAAATTCAACTTTTTTGTTCATATAAAAAATGTTTAAAAATTAAATACTAATTATCACGATGAATATATGCTCCGTTCACAGATTGTTAGACGGAACGTGCATTGTCGAGCACACAATCTTACAGCTTATTGTTAGACACAAATTATATTAGAATTGCAACTATTACCGTAAAGACGATAAAGATAAATTCATTCCGTATGCAAATTGAATACGTGGCCGAGCGTTTTCGCGAAAAGTGCATGACCGCAAAAGTAAATACGTTCTGGAAATACGTTCAATGGCGCGGCTCCTCCGGGAAATTGACGCGTATCGAGAAAAGTACACCCTAAGGGTATACCGAGAAGCTGACGCACTTCCAGATGGAACGAACTTGAGTTTAGTCTCGAGGGTAGTCGATATGTAAGTACTTTACGTCCGGACCGAGTGTTCGTAGTTTGATGGAATCGATGACAACGTCGATAAATCGCGAGCGAAATGGTTTGCAAGAATCTTAATCTACAAAAAAGTGTTACACGTGATTTACTGAACGACATATACATATACATATACTTAGATATATATAAAACATAAATATATATATCTAGAAATGAAAAATTCTTTTCCATAAATATATATATATATATATATATATATATATATATATTATATATATATATATATAATCTTTTTTCCTAAAAATTCCATTTCGGGATTGTTTGTTGCAAAAGAAAATTTTCAGCCGTTCATCGTAAGTTTAAGTTTCCGATGAACACTTGTTTCGCGCCGCATTTCGACAAGTTCCGTGGTTAAAGACGGTATCGTTCTAGTGAGTGTTTTCACCAGTAGGCTAGGCTCTATCGTTATCAAGGTGAGTCGAGAGCCGTGCGATTCCCATGCGAACAATCATATCCTTATCGAGAGTACCCTTCCTTTCTTCCTTCGTTCCTCCTATTCTCGGATATCTTCCGTCGATGATGCTTTCCCCCGAGTCAAGAGTTTCCATAAGGATGGTCCTCAACTATCCAAAGACTGACAGAGTATTACTGCTCGGAAGTATCTCTCTCTGTCAATTCTTTAATATCAAGCTCAATTGAGATAATACGATAAATAGTTAATAAATGTTATACTTATATCATTTACAGTGTTGACGTTATTACAAAATTGTTAAAAAGTAATTATTTCTTCAATAATAATTATAAAATTGAACATAATTGAATAAAGACAATTATATTAAATTTTGGAAATATTTATTAATACGATAGGATCTCATCAATCTTTATATAGGTATTACATAAATTAATAAGAAACGTTTTCTTTTAACACTGTTCTTTGCTCGATTTCTCTCCTATCGAAAACTTTCAAAAGCAATCAGTTTCAGGCTTCCAAAAGTCACTATCTTAGCTCTTGCTCTCCCTTCATTTCCTTCCTGCTTGTGAATTATATATGCGCGATCGATTGCAAAGGAATAATCAATCGCGAACGAGGAATGGCAACTGTTTGCCACACTTATCAGGACGTCGATTATGAAAATCGCGGTATGTTCGCGTGCAGAAAATCAAACATTTGCCATCGTTCTTTGAATTCGTTTTATAAAAGCGTCCCATTATTTTTTTTACGTCGCTAAATTCGAATCCGTGGGTTTCGCGCGGTGTCCGTTTATTCTCCGACTATAATCAATTATTTTAAAATCTGTCAATCCTGTTCTTTTTTCGGTGATCTCTTGTGATTAATAAAGCTTGATGCATGTTATATTAAATACATATCTTTATTAAAAAAGATATGTATGTTTATTAGAAGATACTTGGGTCATTTATAACTAAAGACTTGAAGGATAAAAATTTTAAATGCGAAGAAATCTTTTTCTCTGAAAATGAGATCTTATATATTTCAAATCTTTAAAAAAAGATTCAAATACATGCAAAATTTGAACGATAGATTTTTACCGATTATCTGATTTTCTGACTATTGTAATGTATTAATAATACAGATGACACACTTTCCGACTCCATCTCTATTATCTCTATTCTATCTATCTCGCTTATCCACATTGAACGTTTCGTCAGTGACGCGCGTTGCATGATACTCGCGTTTCTCACGGGTGCTCAAATATTTGTCCATCCGTTATTGTGCCTCTCTCTCTCTCTCTCTCTCTCTCTCTCTCTCTCTCTCTCTCTCCCCCCCCCCCTCCCCTCCGCCCCCTTCCGTCATCCTCGTCCTCAATGATGGGTGTGTCTATCGTGAACTGCTCGCACGAATACAAGTATACGTGATATATACGCGTCGCACGCGAAACTATTTTGCGGCTCGACTTCCTTCTGCGGGCTCTACAGTATACGATCGAGGGATGTAGTTTTCATCCACGTGCCACGTACGTAAGCGGTTTACACGGCAAGCGCGTTTCAAGCCACCGTGAAAACGACACCCGGCGTTGCGACGCGCCGGACAAAGCGCTTCCGAGTTTACCGCTTCGTGTTTATCCGCTTCTCGCTGTCGTGTATGGCTGCTGTGCAGGTAGTTGCCGTTTCACGTAGCCTTTCTGTGAGCGTCGCCCGTCGATTGCTCTCGCTCGCGTAATTCCGCGTCTTTTTCGCGTCTCGGTACTCGGTAGGCGGGTTTGCCTCTCGAATCCGCGCGACTGTTCCCGCAGGCTAGTTTATTCGACTGCTCTCGCGCGATAAACTTCTCCTTCTGGATGTGTGGATTTGGCTTTGCCACATCACGTCAGCGATATACGCGGCTCGGTGTAACATGATGTCGATAATGCGGCCGACGAGACGGCAAAGCGCGTAAAGTCGAAAAGAAAGAGAAGAGCCCGTTAAGCAAAACGGATGTGTACAATATATTATATATTGAAAGTTTATTCTTGACTCAACAACTACGTATCATATAGTTGATATCTATTGTATATTCAAATTTATCCGAAACGCTATTAAATTTTTTTCAGTATTTTTTAACTCTTTCTAGATTTATTCTGAGATATTTTTAGCGGAAATGAAATTGCACTGTATATCAGGAAACGATTTTATATTGAGACGTATAGTTATTGAGTGTGGAGGATTATTTATTCATTGAGATATTTAGGAAATTGTTGAATTTTTAGACACATATTTCTAAAAGATGCCTAAAAGACGATTTAAAGGCGTCTTGTCGTCCTTTTTTTAAGACATTTTCAAGATTTTTCGTCTCCTTGTGCTGTCTGGGCAATTTCAAATTATAAGTTTAAGCATCAAATTAAATTGTCGATATGTGTATATGCGTATTTTTAGTATGTGAGAAAATATTTAATATCTAAGAGAGAAAAAAATATTCATCGGATATTTATAACATATGAGACGCGTACGTTAAAATGAGATATCGATCGCGTTCAAGATTTTGCGAAACAAATATTTCATCGATATCGCGAGAAATTATTATTTGATAAGATAAGATAAATATAATATACATATAAATATTAATTTCAGCAAGTTTGCTAAAGATTGATTAAAACGCCGTTTCCTTCTTCGGCAAGCCGATTGGTCGATTGTTCTTCTTAAAGAAAGCGAACAGGAAACGAAGAGTTGCGTGGCACGATCATTACTCTTGCGAGGTGTAACGATCCTCTTTGTTCTTCGGAGGTATTCGGTACACAACAGAATCGCGTGTACATATCGGGACTTAAGGAAGCTTATTGCTAGTATAGTTCAATCGTTATAGCTGCCGTTCGTATCTCACGGAAATGGCAAATCGGCTTGCCGTGCCATATCCTTTTTTTCTCCTACTACGTGGTCTCTTTTGCTTTGGAAAGCGCCGATCGAACGTTTCTCGCGAGCCGTTCGACGAGTAATGTATGAAAATCGTCGGTACTTATTGCACCATGCGCTAGTGATATTGCCGAGCGACGAAACATGCGTAAAAGGAAGAAGAGGAAAGCGCATGCCGCGTACGAAGAGCGCGGGAGGGTGGAGGAAATGTAGGGGAAACACAAGGAACGCGCGCTATTCTCGCGCGCGTAGAAAACGATCGTTCGATTTTAATTTCAACGTGGAGAAACGTCTCCCAGGCGGATTTTCCTTCTCATTCGCCTTTCCCAGCAGCTTCGCTCCCTTTACCCGTACGCGTCGACGATATCCTCGGAGATGCGCGCGCGATAATCGTAGCGTAGAACAAGATTCCAGCGGCGCTAGACTTTATCTCTTCTTTCTTTCTTTTTTTTTTCTTCTTTTCTCTCGGCATTTTCTCTCATCCCCCTTTTCATATCTATTGGTTCGCGTATATGCCGAGAAATATTTACCGTTTTCCGATAATACGCCACGTCCCTTTCACCCCCGTCAAAGCTTGCTGCAAGGGCGCGGGTGCGGGTGCGGGTGCGGGTGCCTAATACATGGAGTAATACTCCACTCAAAATTCATTTGGTTGTCCGTTCCACCTCCGCTACCTCCCCCAAAACTTCGAGACCATTTTTCGTCATCCTCTTTCCTCTCCCGCTGGCAATGCGGAGGCGGAGGTCCGCCCGGAAAGAGTTTGCTCGATAAATATTTTTATTCCCTTTTAAAACCGGCTAACGCTTGTCCCCTTCCCTCCCGCCCCCCCCCCTCTCCCTTGTCGCGGAGCGCGGATGTTCGCGCCGGTATTTATCTAATCGCCCGTTCTCATCGACGACATACCATACGTACGGGCGAGATAATGGCGGGAAAAACGGGAGCACTTTTATGGCCCATGGAGAACGCGACGAAATGCGAGCCGCGTGATATTTATTCGGCGGGAATATTACTGCCGTTTTTTTTTTTTTTTTTTTTAAATGAACGCCATGTATGCTAGGTTGAATCCGTGTTTAAAGCGATAGTGAGTCATAGTAGGATTGGAAAATTGCATGTTAAAAATTCCCTTATCGGTTCTTTGATCCTACTTTTCTAGAATTTTCGTGGTAGAATTCTCTGCTAAAGCGATTAGAGAAATGCGCCTATTATATTTTCTTTTATAGATGCACATTAGTCTCGATCTGTGCCTATCGAACGAATGGGATGAAAAAGTAGAATCAAATTATGAATAAAAGGATCTGCTCATCGGTCGTAACTTTTTCTTCAAAATCTTTTTATCTTTCCTTCGAATTTTCTCATTAATTTCTACGATACAAATAATTAAAAAATTCGGTTTATTATATATTTTTTGATAATTGTAAATTTTTAACTTCGACTCGATTCATTCTCCAAACTCGTATATTCACCGAATCGAGCATTCTCGTCCTTTTCGTTAACTCCTCATTTAACTGCTTTCTACCGATTGCGTTACATAATCTTGCAGTTTGCCGTGCAAACATTTCCTAGTTTTTCTGCCACTCACTATGTGCTCCATCGAGGATCGTATATGTATATATATATTTGTATAACGCAACAATTTTGATACAAATAAATAAACGGTTGAACAGCGATCGCGAGGATATCAAGCGCTTTCCCGATAGATAGTAAATATATCCGTTAATAAGTCAAACAAACGATAAAATCCGATGTTATATCCCTTATACGACGAACATCAAACTCATATAATCAATAACATTTATTCCACACAATTTTAATTAGAAAACTGAATATGTATATTGTTTAATATCATAATTGTACTAAATAAAATATCGAGTATTTAATATTTTAATTTTCAATCTTTTTATATTAATTATTTCATAATTCTTTATAATATTAATAGTAAATATTAATAAAAAAAATGGATATTTTGTTTAGTATTAAAATAAAAACAAATATTAATATATGCAAATATCGAAATATAAAAAATTAATATATATTTGAATTATATTTTAAAAGTTAAAATTAGAAATATCAAGTGAATTCTCAGAGTAAAAAAGAAATATATGTTTCTATAAAAGAATAATAATATAATGAAATATTCGTACGGCGAGTGACGTATTGATAACATATAATTCTTGATATTGGCGGGATATAAAATTTCTACAAAGTGAATATCAACAAAAATATCGCACGTCAAATTTGAGCGCATACTATGTAGGCAGACGTGCGACGGGAATCGAAAAAGGAGGCTGGGCGATATTTTTATTTGGTCAGAACTAGTTTTATGTAACTTATTGTTAGCTTAAACTGGGGCTTTGAAAACGCTGGGCTGATTGGCAGATGCAAAGAAAATACGATTTTTCCGCGCGCGAGCATACCAGGCAGTCGTTGCGAGATCTGAAATATCTTTTCGCAGGTGCAGCCGACATCGCTCTACCGTTCGACTATTTTACTCGCAAATGATCGGAAAATCCGTCGTGTGAATTTCAAAAAGAGTTTCCCTTAGGAACGAGTTTCTCCCTCTTTCTTTTTCTCTGTCTCACATAAAAGCGGCAAATTTTAGAATTTTCCTTCAATAACTCGCGCGTTCTGCAGGCTGGCATGTTGTAGAGAAATATTTAAGATATATAGTTGTGAAAGATTGTATGTTTAATGCTTTTATAAAACAATCCGGTTATTCTAGAAACTAAAACATTTTTCGAGTAAAAAATTATTATATATTACTTGATATAATTTTAGATTAAATTAAATTGTGTTAAATCTGCGACATTTTTTTTCTTTTTTTTTTGCAGGAGCGTAATTCATCTTTTATTCATAACTGAATAATTTTTTGTAGTTATTATATCGTATAATTATACTGTGATTAATAATAATATATTACAAAACACACATATCAATCAATATAGACGGCATATAATTTGAATATGTTACTCATGGAAACAGCGTAATTCCGTTCGGCAGACGCTTTAAATGAATTATCTTAGCGACATTTTCATCATTCACGTTGTTTTATCCGGCGTCTCGACGTCGCGTCGCAATCCGGCTTCCGTGCCACGTCCAAATATTTATTGCCGGCGTGCAGGGAATTATTTTCTCTTGTCTCGCACACTCGATAATCAGACGCCGCGTCCGTACTATCGATTATCCAGACGGACGTTAACGAGCTCGATCGCTCTTTCGTTAGCGTACACGCTCGCATTCGTGGATCTCCTTTTGGCCGTCTCTCCCCCGTTCACTTTCCCCCTTTCCCATTCTCTGTCTCACTCTCTCTTTCCTCCTCTCCTGCCGGCGTTGCGTAAATCTTATGGTTCCTGCCCCAAGGACCCGGGAGTAACACCTCTTGCTCGTAGGTCGAAGCGCCGGCCATAAATTTTTAAGAGTTCGAAGCGATCCTGCCCACCCGGGACGCGATCGCGCCTCTTTCGGACTAGACTCTCTTTCTCTTCAATATCTCTCTTATCCTTTTTCTTCGTTCGCCTCGGCTCCGTCTGCTCTCTCTCTTTCTCTCTCCTGTTTCGGTTCTCTCGTTCCTGCAATTCCTGCGCGTAGAGACACGCGCCCAGTCTGGACCCACGCCCACGCTCGCATACCGAGAGCCCTTTAACTCTCCCTTTCTCTTTTCCTCTCGCGTTCTTCTTCTTCTTCTTCTGCCTTCGCGCATTCCGCTTCTTTTCCATTTCACCTCGTCGGTCCTTCCCCTTTCTCTCCCGCTCATCACCCTCGCTTCTCTCTTACATTATTTCTCAGTTTTGTTACGATACGTTCACCGTTCAATGTACCGGTTTGAATATTTTCAGTGCGATGCATGAATGTTGAATCATATATTATTTTTAATAAAACTATGATCGATGTGTTATTCTCTTATCATTGACATCTTTAAATCTTTAAAATTGATATTTTCCGTAATTCATGCGATGCTATCTGCACATAGATCCGTAACTGCAAACTGTCTTTATTATAAAAATAATTTTATCGGTGAATAGAATTAATTCATAATCATTATTGTCGTCATTAAATTTTGTACCGCTTATGTATTGTAAAATCTTTGATAAAGCTAACCGTGGAAATTATAATCTTCACTTGAGATACTATCAACAGCAAGAAAATTAACAAATATACTATATTTTTCTGCCACATGTAGCGTTACATCGACACGTTCACGACACTATTGAAACCATAATGAGTATTATATCTATCCGTTTTTCCTTTATTTTCGCCTCTTTAGTCCGTCCCTTCTCTTTCTCTTCTGTCTATGTCTTTCATCTCCCTGCTGTTCGTTTTATCTTTAACCGGGGGAGAAACATGCTATCCGAAAGCAGCATGGTCGGGAGGAGATGTAGGCACGTAACACCTTCATCTGTCCAGACTGAGTCTCCGACGACCAGTCCAAAGTCCGAATATTTTATCTGGCAATGCGGGATCGAGGCGCCAGATCGGTAGGGGGAAACGGTCGCGCGAGTCTGGGAAAAACGCCCACCCAGGACTCTCGGTCCTACATACGATTATCAGTTTGAGAATGTGACGTCAATTTTATGGGGACGTAACTACAGAAATTTCATACGATTGGTTTTTTATTGCAATGTTTGTTTGTTTGTATTACTCAAGAGCTAAGATAGAAGTTATTTAAACTATTAATTACATTTAAAAATAAAATGGAGATTAAAACTGAATTGTATTATACATATAAACTACATATAATAAAAATTATTAATTAAAGAAATGAAATAAATAATCCTCTCTTTAAAGGAAAAATAAGAGATTCTGAAAACTCTGATTCAAATCGGTATGTTATCTATGTGTAGAAACTATGTATTTATAATAATATTCTATATAAATAAAGAAAGATGTATGTTAGAAGGTCAATACATTTCATATAATTTATACAGCAATCTAATGCTCTATCGTGTTTTATAACGCGTACTGTCGTCAGTCATAATAATCATGTCGTGGAACGAGATGCAAATCTGTTCGGGCGACGTCTTTCATCAGAGCGAAAAGTTTCGTAGAGATCTACTTTCTCCGTTTTGCGACTTTATCCGTCTGGATATTGAAAGTTTCTATGACGATCGATAGAGCGATATGTTCTCGTTCCCGAAGGACTTATGCTTTATTAAGCACGAATGAGCTGCAAAAAAATTCCATAATGTTCTGAACTTTTAATAAAGAGACCTGATTAGAGTTTTACGTCGAAAGTTTGCGCGAAACTCTTTTCTCGTAGAATGCCACTGGAAAATCATAAGATGTGTGCAAGGGCATTTTATCGTCTAGACCCTATAAAAATTGACGCGCTTTAAAAAGACTCAAATCTTCTCGAAAAAGAATAATAAATTTTCTTTAAAAAATTATTTCGTTTCTTATAATTTAAGGAAAAAACAAAACAATTTTGTGCTAATGTGTATGTGTGCGTAATTGACATATTGCTTAAATTAAAAAAAAAAAATGAGAGAAATTACGAAATATAAATATTACTACATTAATTTAACGTTACATTACTCTCTGCATTATTATATAATAAATATTATTTAATATCCGGATATTACGGAATTATTATATTGTCATTAATTATAAATGAATATTACAGAATTGTAATTATTAATTATAAACTAAAACGTTCGTGAAATTCGTCGGGTGAATTATCAGTCGGGCGCATAAAATGGGCGCATAAAACGCGCATCGAACGCGACGGAATTTGCGAGCGTGCGTGACATACGCAACGGAGAGGAGCGGGATAACTGCTACTTTTAGAGCGATATCGGATATTTTGATGCAGGACTGAAGATCTTACACGTCGTCGCGTCCGGAATGCCGTATATCGCAAATTCGATAGATATACGAACGTTCGCGGGAGATCGTTCGTACAATGCTCGAAGTCAAAAGCAATCGGCGAACGAAACTTGGCCGATGTTCCTGTAACTTTCCTCGCGCCGTAATCTCACACCGGCGACGTCCCACGGGGAGAGAACGGAAGCCTCCTCTCTCTCTCTCTCTCTCTCTCTCTCTCTCTCTCTCTCTCTCTCCCCATGCTTCTTTTCCTGCCTGTCGGAACGACCAAATTTAATTTAGGAGTTCATTTGCATCACACGGACGGTAACCTTCGTCGCCATTCCGGACGACGGCTTTCCTACCTGTTCCTCTCCCTCGTCCTTTCGACATACTTTATCACTGAATCAACGTTGGAAATTGAAATATACGGATGACTTTTATACAGAGTGTTTAAAAATCGTTGAATATCTCTTTTTAATATGGTATGATATAGTAGTTTAAATAATTACAAATATGATATTAAATGTTAAGAAAAATTGAGGAGCTCTCTCTCTCCAGCAAATATTCATCCATACTATCTCACTTCCGATTTAATTCTTCTCCAAAGATAATTACATTTTACCTCATGAAAATATTTTTCTTTGAAATATAATACAATCATAATATTTATCGTCCATAATCAAATCCATAATCAAAATATTTATTGCTAAAAATTGAAAATTTACAACGAATTGACAATATCTCTAAAGCGATGGCATTTTCGGTCCGTAGCTCTCGGATGACAAGAGCTTTTCGGCTTTTCTCGAAATAACTGTCTTCTTCGTGAGTCTCGCGCGGTCCATCAGACGCGAGGCACTCGCTGGAATCGATTTCTCGTTGCGGACGACGGAACAAATGCACTTGTCCATGACACTTCTATTACTTTGCGCGTCGCGTATCCGTTGTCTGTTCAACTGCTTCGCTTCGCGACACCTGCCTGCTTTGTTATCTTCGCGTTCTCGTTTCATTAACGTCGCGACGTGATGCGTCGGTCAGCAACAGAGGCGCGACAACCGAGAAACCTCGATTCAAATTGGAAATTGTGTCGCGACATAATTCCGTTCATAATTGATATCGCTTTTACGGGGATGCACTTTATTCTCTGCGCGAAACGTTCGACATCGTGTATATATATATATCGCTGCGCGGTTTAACGGCGATCATAAATTGATACTTTTCGCTTTCATTAAACCGAACGAAATCCAACCCAATTTATTTTTGCCCGAGTACCCAACTTGATTTTCGTCGAACGTTGC
Source organism: Polyergus mexicanus (assembly GCF_030449975.1). Classification (NCBI taxonomy): domain Eukaryota; kingdom Metazoa; phylum Arthropoda; class Insecta; order Hymenoptera; family Formicidae; genus Polyergus; species Polyergus mexicanus. The sequence goes on from NW_027223331.1 coordinate 9,286,418, forward strand.
CAGTTAATTTAACGACGGGATAATAAATAATAAGATCGCAAGAGATGTGGATGTGTATTAAGCCAGAAAGCAGATGCTCGTTAAACGGTTTCTTTTAACCTAAAGATCATGTTGCAAAAATTTCATAATGGTCATAAAATGTGATTTATTGTATATCGAAATTCAGAAAACATAAGAGAGAAAAAGGGAGATTACGAAATATGAAAAATAAAATTAATTGTTTAATTAATTAGTTGTTATAATATTAAATAGATACATGTATCGTACGCATCACTCAGGTCGCAATTATCGGATAATTAAATAACATGCGAGCGGTGAGAGATGTAGACGTGAGATTGAGAATGTTTAGTTGAAAATGAATGTTTCAGCTTGAAAAATAAAAAAAAAAGACATTTTGAGACGACTCTCCTTGTAATGGGAATAAGTATAGACCGGACTTGTTACGTGTTACACAGCTTAGAGTGTATATACGCGTGCATATATGTGTGTATATATCTATATACATACATCTATGTATGTGCACAAGTGTGCGCATAGACACTCTTTGGACTTCAAGAAAAGTTTTTCACTTTATACAGGCAGTCAGCCTTGAAATCGCGTCCGATGGAACGGTCCGCGGGGACGGACCTTTCGCGGTCAGATACGTTTGCTTTTTCCAGGATACGTTTCCACTCACACCAAGTCGCACATACACAAAGTTGCGGCGAACGCGATAATAAAAAAAAATAGAGGGTGAAGGTAGCCTTCTTATACGTCCGGCCAACCGCGGTACCTCGCCTTCGAACCCGAGCGCGATATTGGATCCCATCATTTTTAAGGAAAAGCCGCATCGTACTCGTTTTTTCTCTCTCTTTCTCTCTGTCCAATTTCAGAATCCCTTCTCCCCGTTTCTTTGCCCGCGATTCACTGCCATTACAATTTCTGTCCGCTCAATGGAACATGGACATATGTGTCGCGATATGTACGGAATGGCTTGACGAGCGTGGGTCGCTGAACGTTCCCATTCGCCGCAAAAGTGAAATACTTTTACTACAACAGCCTTTCGTATTTCCTTTGTCACGTGGAATCCGCGAAATGGATTTTGGCGATATCGAAAATGTCACGGCATCAGATCTCTCGCGTAAAACCGAGATCAGTTACATATGTGCCTGAATGTTTTTCCTATTTATGAGAATGTAGCGGAAAAGTTTTCTGATGTACAGAAAATATTTTTCAAAGCGATACAGCGATACTTTTTACAGAAAAGGAAGAAAAAAAAAGATATGCGAAACTATATGAACTCGGACCTCGTAAACTTTCGATTCGCCAAATATTGGATTTGGATTTTCTCATATCCTGATAGCTTTCCATGTCCCGATAAATTTCTTAAACTTATTCTGTAAAAATTCGTAAAGTATGCTTATTTTTTTGTGGACACTATTAATTTTGCAATGTACAATAACATTATCTGAATATTTTTCGAGATTATAATAACTATACTAGAAAAGAAGAAGAACAAAAAAAGAAATTAGTTACAGCTTTTGACAGATTGCATCCTGTACACAAGTTATGAAAAACATTCTCTTTCTGAAAACTTTTTTTTGATTCATTAAGATGAATTTTTTGGGCTTTTTGGCGATTTTATAAATAATCGATGTAAGAAAAGTTTATCCCCCCTGTGCTGCACATTGCAAATGTATCAATACGATTTATAGAATAGATTCTAATTCAGGCTCGTTCAATATAATGCATTCCTCATGGTGCTGACTATGCGCGTAATAAATCATGGCGAGATCAGAAAAATCATTCCGAGGATCGAGAGTTTCTCCTCGAGTACGCATCTCTTCTACGGTTAACCTGACGGCCGAGGTCCGAGTTGGTCTACGAGTGGAACGAAAAGCGCACAGAGATCGTGAGAGAGAAAGAGAGAAGGCTGATAAGGACGAGAGGAGGGCGAAGAAAAAGGTGGAGGGAGAGATGGCGCACGGCAGGCGCGTGGCTCCCACGGGTCGCCTTGAGCCTCTCAGATCCCAAGAGGGAGAGATCGAGAATCTGAAGAGAGAAAGAGGCAAATACGCTCCAATTCCGAACTCTCTCCTATCAAACGAACAATTCCTATTCTTGTCTGCAATTTTCAAGGAATTTTTTCTAATAAAATTTGTATCGATCATTTGCGAATTTAGCTAGGAAAAGCTAACTTTGAAGGAACCTGAGGAAAAAAAGAGATTCTCGTTAAAGGCAGAACATTTTTCATAGCTCTGCGTAATTTTTACCAGATATATAATATATATATATATATATATATACATTGTTATTAACGAATACATAGTGTTCGCTATGCTAAAATATATTCGGTAACACGAGGCTGAGAGATCCTACGAATGGCGTATACTAAAAAACTTACTGTTACGATTCTCTCACACGAAGTGCTATCGAGAAATGTCGAGGAGATCGATACTACGGCGAGGCTAATTGCCAGATTGGTAGAGAAAAAATCGAAGGAATTACACGAGCGGCAGGCCGAACAAGGCCGGCCGCTGAGGTCGGAGGCTAATTACTTTATCCCGACGTGCAGGCTGCTCTCTATACGAGAGGTTAATGACCGTCGATATCGAATCGAATGGACCTCCTTCAAAAGCCCGTTTAACCGATTCGTTCTTGGATTCGTGAGCTACCTTATTAAATTCTGGTCGGCGTTATCGACTCCTTGTTCCATCCCGAAGGAGAACATGTGCGATCAAAAAAACGAATAAAAAGAATAAGATACCGAATTGATCTATTTATCCATATACAAAATCGTGGCAATGTTAATGAAGTATTCGCGATATTAAAATTTGACTATTTATATATCATTCTAATATTAATCATATTCTTAATATATGTATATAAAGCTTGCTAATAAAGTACGTACATATAAAAAAAAGTGAACGTAGTTAAACTTTGAACTGAATATTTTAAAAAGAGATTTCCTCAGAATTTTTATCAAATTTGTATAGTTATATAATTATAGTTGTACATATAATTTATAAAATTATAAAGTTAATTTAAAATTTATAAAGTTATAAATCAGAATATACAGGGTGTATCTGAAATGATGCGATAGGAACTTTAGGAACGTATTCTAGAGGTCAAAACAAGGCTTTTCATAATATACGTTTTGATTTTTTCATTTAAGTGGCTTACTTTACTTTATAATTTACTAGGCTATACCATATTTCAATCTTCTGCCATTTTTTTTCTGAAATACTGCCAATTTTTAATTTTTTCCCCAAACTTTAGGGGTCTCTAGCTCGGAGGAGGATTCATTTGCACCCCTGTTCATAGAAAAAAAAAAAATCTTATTTTGACCTCTAAAATATGCTTCTAAAGTTTAGTGCGTCATTTCAGATATACTCTGTATATCTGTGAAACTATAAAAAATAAATGTGATATAAAAATTACTATTCGTCCGTAATTTTCAAATGTTTATTTATTTATTATTATTAAATCCATGACTTTCTACTATGCACCATCGATCTTGAATTCGGTTATTACAATGTCGAAAAGAATGAGAACTTTGACGGTCCATTTATCCGTCGTTATAAAATGAAAGAACAGAAATGGGAAGAAAAAGAGAGAGAGAGAGAGAGAGAGAGAGAGAGAGAGAAAAGAGATTCCGCAAAGGGATTAAACGACGTCATTTTGGAACTTGGCGGACTTCTTTTTTCCGAGCCTTTCTATCTTTATTTCATTTGACTCTCTTTGCTATCGGTCGCTGGTGTCACTTGAATACAGTTGATTGATAGTTTTCGCTCGGACTGTCAATAAGTATTTGATCGATCTGAACAAGACGTCAATTGAAGAGCGCTTTTTAATAAAATTTCGTATTATCGAACATGCGACGAAAATTCAAGATTTCACGAGTCTCAACGACAAAAGTAGACGGTACGTACGCGATTTCATGTGTATTTAACCGATTCCTATTAGAAAAGCTACGGCAGGCCAGGTCGTCGAATAACGTGTCTGTGACGGAAGGAAGTGGGATTCTTATGAAATTCCGAAGAAGTTACGACTCTGCAAATGAAATCTGAAACGGTTACCTCTTCCCGTATCAACGATCTGAAATTATTTGGTAACCTGAAATATGAGTAATTCGCTGTCCACGTGTTAAACCTTCTCTACTTCCATTGTGTCAGATTTTTCCTCATCGGTATTTCCGCGCACACGAGATTATCAACCGATTTAATAACGATAGTCTTTTGTGCAATTTAAATTTTACAGCATAATATCTTGAATTTGCAGCAGACACGATAGATTGCTTGAAAATATCATCTTAATTGAAATAAAATTTAATGCCTTTTCGAAAATGACGACGTGTATACTTGATTCTTCTTGTGTGTATGCGCGCGCGCGCGCGCGCGTGTGTGTGTATTCCTGAGGTTTAATTAAATGATCATCATAAATTGTTTCAGGCTAACGATAACAATAAAATATCCCGCTTTGTAATGATATAGTAGATTTTTTAAATTTGCGATAAATTCATTCGTTATCGGATGCAAATCGATGATGTTTGTATTCCGAGGATTCTGACGAATGTCTAGCTCGAGCCTAGATAGAGACGGAGGCAGAGATTTGCAGGATCGTGAGGAACTTATGCCGCGTGGGTGGTCAATGGATGATTCGCGGAGCTCTACGTAGATCCTTATGGTTTACGGTCATATCTGCCTTCGTATAGTGGTATGACCATAGTGGTCTATGTTCGCATAACTCGACAACGGAGAGAGAAAGAGAGAGAGAGAGAGAGAGAGAGAGAGAGAGAGAAGGAGGAAGGAGAGAGAAAAAAAGAGAAAGAAAGGTGCGTCGAGGTGGGCAGAGATCTCGCGTGGCTCTGTTGTACAATATATATCGCGCCATATTCGCGACGATCACCTTTGACCCTGCCCGGTGTCTTTCTATCTTTCTCTTATTCTCCACCTTTCCTCTGCGCGATCGTTCTCTTTCGTCGTTCATCCTGGCTCGCTTCGAGACGATATCGCCTTCGTTGCGCCAACGATCGCGCTGCCGATATCGGTAATTACAGCCTACGAAACTCGCGTGCGTCTCCTTCTCCTCCTTTGCCTTCTCCTCTTTCTCTTTCTTTTTGTGCTTTCGTCTCCTATTGTCCTAGCTTGTCCTTCCCACCTCCTTCTTCTTTTCCTTGACGCTTTATCTTTCATCCTCGCTTGAACTGACACGGCGAAGAGCGCATTCGTCGTTGGTTAAAGATTATGAGGCGATTACTTCAATTTTGTAAATATTGTTATTTTTGCTGCGTAACAATATTGATAACGAAATTAAAAATATAGACTGCATAAATAACTGTTTCGACGGATGTCAATAATTATGTGCTCGCAACGATGCGAAAAAATAATTTTGATATATATTTGCCGTTTTCAATTTTTAATTTTAACAATTTCAGAAGAAAACATTAATTTTTGACCGATTGAAGCATGCCGAAATATTAATCTCGACGCTATTGGCCATGAAAATTTATTCTCATTGCGAGAGAATTAATCATCTTCTAGACAGCTTCCTCCGATAGGCATATTCCGCACTTATATATATATAATCGTATTCTAATGGAGTCACCTTGTACCGGGATATCACGCGACGTGTACGATACTCAATCGTTCGGGACAATTCCTGGCAGATGTTACAAGAACTCCCTTAATGAAACAGCCGCGACACACTGCGAATCCTTCTCTCAGCGGCGACGTAACGTCAGCTCGTGACAAGCGTAATTACAACGACCAAGGTGCGTCGTGTCTTATCCCCTAATCGCGCATCCGCGATCGACCGATCCGACAACGAGTGGCTCGTCCCGCGGCGCTGCCTCGGTTAATTGCGCCTCGTTTGTCGTTCCTAAAAGGACACCTTTTTTCCCCTCTTTCTTTTCGCCGTGCTAATTACGATCGACTTAATGGCGTGTCCTCGATTCTATCATAAATCTAGTTTTCTTACAAATTAATATAGGGGAATATATGTATCGAGATTATTTTAAGTTTTCTAAAAAAAGTATTGCACTAAATTGCAAAAAAAAAAAAAAAAAAAAAAAAAAACAAGAGAGGATATGGTAGTTTCTATATAATAATAATTAGTGACAAGGATAGTGATTGATGAATTCGCTTTCCTTAGCTGTTTAATATTGTTTACAAATTTATGCAATGGATGTTTTCTTTTATCGCACGATCTCGTCGCTATATACAAATGCAAGCATTTTGCTTTTAAAATCATCGATAAGGCATTGAGAATGATTGCAATAATTACTCACGTAATGAATTATTCCTATATGAGACTGCAGTGACGCCAAAATAATTTGTCTCTTTCTGTGCGAAATGCGCATTGCGTGATAATAACTTGGGTGCTCACGGCTAATTACTTTCCACGTCGTTTACCTTTCCGACTTTATTTCCTCCTTTGTCGTTAATTTAGTCCGCCGACAGCCGCGGGCGCCTAGTAACAATCGCAATTTTTGTCGCGCTACTTCGCGTGTGACTCTATAGTGCACCACTAGTATGTAATAAATTCTACCCCTTTATCATGCTATTTTTGATAGCGAATTCTTCCATAAATTTTAAAGAGCTAAAGAGCTATTATTATAAAAAATGAGCAGATTGTAATATTTGCTAAAAAAGAAATTATGTGTTTTCTCTTCTTTAAAAATTCTACTGATTTTTTTACTTTTAATATATGACATATTTATAAAGATTTCACGAAGATTCACTGAATTAATTGTGACTAGATAAATGAGAAGTGATATTTCTGCCCCCCCCCCCCTCCAAAAAAAACTGCTGGTTTGTATTTAATTTTTGCAGATTTTGATTTTTTCATATCAATTGTGACATTTATGTCCATTGTAACATTAATTGAATTAATTTTTAAACTTTTGTCAGGCACAATGACAATTTTGCAGCACACAGCTGACTGAATACTTGCCGCGAATATATATATATGTATACAAAACTACTTCTCTTATCGTTGTTTCCAAAGAGAGGTAGGTCTAGTACTCTACAGTCATCTTGACATTTACATACTTGATACGTGTCGCATATTGCACAACAGAATTAATATTTAGGTACCACCCAATATATTCGAACGAAGTTGTCGTTCGCACGTTCATCAGGAAAAAAGTTTCGGTCAATCTGCTCCGATCCCGTCCGAGACGGACAGCTGGATGAGCAATCCCCTATATGGCCACGGACGTCCGCCTAATGTGTCGCGACATTCGACACTGAAGTCTGAATGGGAGGCATTGTCCCGCGACGTTGTAACGACTCGATCGAACCAGTATCGTAACGGTCGAACGACTCTCGTAGCAACGGCGGCGACTACCGCGAGAGAGATTGTTTGGTAAAGTAGTTCGCACAGGTGGTGCCAGAATGATTCCCGATGGTCTTGCTTCGAGACGTTTCCATTCTCGAAAGGCCCTCCCTGCCTATCTCACTCCTCCCCCCCCTTCTCCTCCTCCCTCGTTCCTCCGTTCCTCTTTCTGTGTTCCTCGGAGTCCCGCAATCAGCGTAGTTCTCACCATTGTTTAGGACGACGGTTCTCAAACGCCTCGACTTTCTTCCTCGGCGCTGATTGCGAGGATACGAGAGTGATTCGGGACGCGCGAATCGCAGCTCCTGTTCACTCACGCGGTCCTTGATCTCTCCTCGCGGTTTCCGGGCTCGTCGTCGTAAGCGAGAATTGCGAGAGCTTGTATTTTTCTGGCGGTGGTATTGTGTATGTGTGTGTGTGTGTGGTCGAAAATTCTTTTCATCGCCGATGTTAAATGACGAGCGGTGTAAGCGAGGGACGTGACAGACGCTTTTTTCGAAATGCTTGTAAAAGCTTGTGAAAGCGTTTGCTATCCTCTTTCCCGTACTTGGAAAATATAATAAAACATGACTGAAATAATTTTTTTTTTTTTTTTTTTTTCTTTTACATTCCTTTCATTCTGTTTTTATACACGAATAAAATTTTTATACTTCGTGCCATTAAATGATTCTACTTCTTTCCTCTGCAAAGATTAATGTTTGCAACAGTATCGGTGCAATTTAAAATACAGAATGTATAGCTGAAAGAATAAAATTGCCAGATTTAATAGACTTTATCATGTATATAAAAATATAAATAAAAAATAATTTGCCAACGGATATAGTTATTATCCTGATAATTTTCCCTCGCGTGCAAAAAAAAAAAAAAAAAAAAAAATAAATAAAACTTTATATTTATTGCGATAAATCCACATTCGATCCTGCATACTTTACCGTTGAACCGAATTCAATATTTAAATGCCACAACCTGGCTGAAATCAAATTTTATCTGCGTTTATACTCTTTCCATGGGATTCGAGCGCAAAAGGCCACATTTATATTCGGTAAAAATGTAATTTTCTCATCTTGCGGGCTCACCACGGTGCTTCGCGGTATTCACATTTAACGATGTCATACACACCACAGAACCGAGACAATAAAATCTGCACGTATACACGTCGCGCTGAATGACTAATAATTGAATTCTCTTTTGCGTCTAGATGTGAAAAATTTTTTCCGTTTACCTTCTGCTTTCATATTGCAATCTTTCGTCCCATGTAGTTGCAAATACAAATGAATATGCGTTCCAAGTAATAATTTTCAATTAATGTACAAGCTGAATGCTAGAATATTAATTACTTATTATATGAATAAATATATTTTATATACGTGTCTAAAATTCTTTTATATAAATATCCTATCGATTTCTTTTAGTTTCGAATGACAGAATTTGGCAACAAAATTTAGCAATTCAATTTTTATTAAAAAAAAAAAATATATAGTGTATAAATTACACAAAATTTTCGATTTATCTTTACATCGTATACATTATTCATATATAAGATTCGCGTTCAGTATAGCCGTTTAATTTCAACGCGTTTAATTACTTATCGGACAAAGATCGCCGCTTAGTCCCCCGGAACCTACCATTTTCGAATAGGTACGACAATTGTCGACGTGGGAGTTTCTCGTTTCCTTGTCACATCTACCTTATTAGGCGTAATAATCAACGATGGTTTATGGTTCTATAATGCACGGTTGGCGGTTTCGTGTCTACAGTTCGTTTATGGAACGACTGGGTGGTCAGATCCTTTTCTCTCTTTCCTTCCTTCATAATTTCTTCGATTCCTTCTCTCCTTTCCCTACCTATCCCTATTTCCCACTCTCCATACGATTGCCTTTATTATGAGAATTTGTATCATTGCTTGTTTTATGCCGCCGCGTGAACAATGAAATTTCTCGGCTCGAGAAGTTTATGAGCGATTCGAGAGCGAGCTGTCATTGCCTCATGGCTTCTTGCGTCGATCTTTGTCGCGTTTTGAGCTGCTTGATCAACCGTATCTCAGCGAGAACTGTAATAACTTCATCCACGGTTGCTCATCCTCAACCGTGTAATTCGCCATGATTCGATATTTTCCGAAGAAAATCAATTTCTCGACATTGTGCGGTTAAGTCTTTACGAAACGCTTTTGTGAGAAATTCACAAACTAAACCCTTTGTCATTTAATTATGCCTGTGCCAAATTAAAAAAATTATTGACCGTAATACATGTTATTACCAGCTTTTAGGAATGTTAATATATTTATTACTAAATATATATATAGAAAAATTAAAGATAATTTTTGAAACAATATGTTACCAAGAATTCGTATTCGATATGTATTAATTTGACATTTTCATTAAATTATTGTAGATCAAATTAAATAATTATTATTATATCACGCATATATACAATATATACAAGTATTAATGAAATAATTTACGTATTTCTGATAATCATATCGTGCTATATAGGCATCCAAGCTCGATTAAAACTTTTCCCTCCTTTCGGAAAGATCGTCTCGTCTCACCCGCTAATAAGCTAAATGCGGGGGTTCTATCTCGCTCTTCTCGACGTAGCTCAATGTAACTCGGCAGTGCAACATAGCGGCGCGGTTGCTACGTGGTCGCCACGTGGTTTGGGAGGTAGCTGCGCGCACGTTGCGGTGTATGTGCAGCCGAAACTTGGCTAGCAAACGACTTTGTGGCTTGGCTGGAGATATCTCCGATCTATCCGCGGTAGATACTTCTCTCTCCCTCCCCCTCTCTCTCTCTCTCTCTCTCTCTCTCTCTTTCTGTATATATCTTTTTCTCACTCTCTTCTCTCTATCTTTTCCTTTCCTTCTCCCTCCTTGCCGGGAGTCGTCCTTTCTCGTTGCGTGCATCCGATCGTTACATTTACTGTTCGACGAGGGAACTTCGGTAACGACCGCACGTGAGTATCTTCGACTATTCAGCATCGTAGAGACGGTCCAAGAGATGTTACGTGCGTCTGCATAGTACATAGTGATTAGTTCCCATGGGCGCTCTCTCTCCATTTCCCGTGGCCAACTTCGAATTACCGGAAAATACTTGAGTTGCCCGTAAGGAAATTTTAGGCGATTATCATATGTAAGTTTGATTATTCGAGAGTTCTACCGCGCGCGGAAGAAGATTCTTGTATAAGTCCCAGCAGCCCGGCTCTTGAAAATTTGCTTTGATCTAAATTTTCAATAATTACAGAGTTATATAAAAAAGAAGAGTGCTTTCCTAAAGAATCTTTAGTCTCAAAGACGCAGATGAAAAAGTAATACAACTTCGACATACTAATTATGGTACGAATTATTTTCCATCGATGCATTGATATTCTTCACTTGTAATCTTTAATAAAATTCCGGCCAGCCATTGTGTAAAACTGGACTGAGAAGATGAGAAATACGCTGCGGATGCACAATTGCTGCTATTTTTCGAAGTTTACTTTATGTAACGCGGTATCGTAACCGCCATCGTTAAACACGCGGTAGCCTATTTTTATGGCTGTTCCGGTCTATGGGCATTTTTTTAATCTTTCGATCTCATACTTTATACTTGCTGCGATCGTGAATTCCCAAGGCCGCGTTTCTTTTATCGCGAGTAATTTTGCCGCAATGTAGGAGTCTAATTGCTCACAATCAGTCCAATTCTTGTCACTTACATTTTTCATATACACATTCATTCTTAAAAATATATAAAGTTGAGACACACACAGACACACACCCACACACGACGATATGAGAAATATTTTATATATTATACTTGTAAACATATATTATATACTATATTTACATTATACTTTTATATAAGCATTGGAGATTCGTAAAAATATTGTAAGAATAAATTTTTTAATGAAATTGATATAACTTTTCCCTTACTTGTAAATGTTCCAGCGCATAGAGAGAGTCTGGTCGAGAAAATATTTAATATATTTTGATAATGAAAAATCCCCTTGCTCCGATTTTTTAGAAATAAATATTTATTAAGCGAGTATGGGAATGGAAAAATGTCCAACTCGCGTCGCTGCAACGTGCGTTTTAATCACGCGCTTATACTTCCTCTCGTTTGACATGTGACCGCATTCGGTCGAAGAAGAGAGCTGCATCTCGCCGACGGTGCTTTTAGCGCTTAAACGACCGGTATTTAAGGTAGCTCGAAAGGGGGAAGGGCGCATGTACGAAATATATACAACGCGGCCTCACCTCGAGATCCTTATCGTGGAAGGGTTATGCCCCCGCGCGCAGTCAAAGAAGAAAAACGCGATACGATCTCGTTCCGGCCGGCGGGTCGCCCCACGGAGCCCGTTTCTCTCTCGTAATTACGAAATTGCCTCTTTGAAGGATCCGCACCGCGCGTCCGCGCGGTCGATTCTCTCTATTTTCTTTTCTTCCATCGACGTCGTTACCCATCGTCGTCCTCGTCTCTTGAGAGAAGAGATCGTCCTGCCTGTTCCGTCTCCCGCTCTCCTTTTTCCCTCGGCGTCATCGCGAAATCGGCAACGCATTATCCCATCCTCCCTACCGGCGATCAGTTTTCTCTCTCTCTCTCTCCCTCTCTCTTCCTTCCTACTCTCCTCGCCTTTTTATCGCAGGTCGCCTCTCATCCTTCTCTCGGCCGCTACAACGCGAGATCGACCCCGTCTCGCTCAGGTTACCGCGATAGGTAATTTTAACGCCCGGCCGGTCTTGCCGAACGACTTCATCCAGCGGAACGGCTGTCGCGGCGCGGAGTGGCGTCCACGATCGATGCCCAAACTCGGAATTGAACACTCCACACTCGTTTACCTTCGCCGGCCCTCCTCTTGTCGCTTACGAGTCTGTCGGTACTCTCTTGTTCGTCCAGACTTATCCTTTTCACACAATTGGGATTATATTCTTAACGCTACATTATATTTACATTCGATTCTTTCTTATCAAAAACTTAATTCCTTTTATCATTTGATTGACAGTGCTAAATGATACTGTATGATGTTAATGATAGATATATTTTATACAGATTGAAAAACAGATTCGATTATGAATTTCTTTCTCTCTAAAGTTTTATTTTCCAAAGCTATATTTTTAAAACATTAAATAGGTATGAAATACAGTTTCAAAAAAATCTCTTTCGGATAAAATATCTCAGAAAACAAATTTTTAAATTTAAACATTTTAAGCAGTATAAAAAAAAACAACTATTTTTTTTTTTTTTTTTTTTTTTTTTTTTAATCGAAATGAATTATGGAATGTTTAAATCGCTCATAATGAATACAACGGATCGTTGTTTTCGTATAGAGCACACTATAAGAAAACATTATTGTAGACATATTTTCTCTTATAATTTGAAGCTTTCAAATGCTCGCTATTACATTCTCGTCGTTTGTTATAAAATCGAGCAACCTTCCGGCGCTGTGCATAATCGAGAGAACGAACTGGGTATACAATCGGTGTCTTCTGTGATCAAAAGGTGAATCATTAACCTCGGTGTGTATGCTCGCGAGAACTCCTCCTGCCGAACATAGAGTCTACACCTGTTTCGAAGGTGCTTCTTCCTTTTCGCTGGGGGAAGGATACGCGGGTCACGCTCCTTGCACTCCTCACTCCTTTTCTGCACCATTCTCCCCTTCTTTCAACGCCCAGCATGCTCGCCTCCCCCTCACCCCTCTCGTTCTTGCTCCCGCTCGCCCCTTCTTTCTTTTCCGCGCTCTTTTTTTCGTGAGCCGCTGTCTCCGTCTGCCTCCGAGGAGAGTTCGAGGCCGTCCCACGTCCGCGGTAATCCGGCTAATTTCGTCGAGTTCCCAAGGAACGAGTTGAAAGAGACAGGTGCCGGGGGCAGGGAAAGATGGACGAGATTCGAGAGAATCGTGACGTACGAAGCGAAAGAGGACGACGATCGACGTTAACACCTACCGCGTGATTTTAATCGCGCGGGAAAGAGCGAAAATTCATTCGAGGACCTCGCGAACCATGGACGTTTTAACGGCGCCGACAATTTTTCGGGATTAATATTTGAGCTGCCGATATTTATGCGATTCGGTAAATCGGTGGTCGACCAGGTAACGATCGAAGCACTAACACGCATTTGAAAAAAATTTTTTTAACTCAAATTTGAATACTGTAATCGCGTTTACGTTGCATTATTTAAAATCATTTAACACGAGAATAGTTCAATACATAAACATAATCTATCAAATTGTTTGACTAATTAAAAGTTTTTTTTTTTTTTTTTTTTTTTTTTAATAAAAATATTAAAATATGGATTTTATTTTTACAGAATAATAATTCCAAATATAAATCACTACAAAATATTTAACAGTAAAATTTTTTTTTACGTTTAAAAGTACATTTTAACTAAAACGGATAATGCCCGCTAAGTATTGCAATAAACATTTCTTACTGCAGTAATTATAATGAATTACAACATTGGATAAATATAACTATGCCGTTCAGCGCGCTTCTTGCAATGTTGTTTTCACTTTTCGTATCTATACAATACCGGAAGGAAATTGCCATGTGGGCAGCTCGCGTAACGCGAACACGATACTCTGATCGATATTTCGATCGGTTAGCGAATACTAAGAATAGTGTGAAGGCCGGATCTACGATACGAAGAAGAGCCGGTGTGACATGGCTTCTAGTATCAAATATCTGAAGAGGGTCGGTGTTAGCTTCCTCGGCAAAGGTTTTGATCGAACAAGCTTTGCATTGCGATTTATCTCTTAAGAAATTTACCTATACATTTGAGGAACCTTGATATAAACACATTCTTCTATTTTATGTTGCACATAATCGATCTTTTATTTTTAATTAATCAAGCATAACTTATATCGAATTAAAATATGTTTTTATAAATTGTAAAGAATGATGGAAAGAAATGTTAAGAGATTTCTATAATTCTCTTTATATAAAATATAGCGCATGCAATATTTATCGTAGCATACTAGCAACATGACACTTTGAAAATGATGTCGAACAAAGTTGTCGCGACTACATTTTCTGCGGATGCGCGCGCGAAATATAGAACATCCGTAGCTACTTAAGGAGTGCGATGTACTTTATTGTTGACGCAAGAGAAATACGAAAAGCTGAACCCGCGAACCTCGAGAAATATGCAAGAACTTTGAAGCGAAAAGATATTTTTCCGTAAATTGATCGCCGAAAGGTATCGCGTATTTGACTTCATAATAAATTAAACTCGAGGGAAACAGCTCGCGCGTAATTACGTCTGATATAAGTCCGGTCGATTAATATGAGGGTATAAGAGGTGATATTTAATTTTGCATGAAGAAAATTGCGCTATATTTCCTGTTACTCTCTAGCGTTTCTTCTTTCAAGAAATTTATTATTTCAATCAGCTCAATTTTTAACAAAATTATATGTATAATTAAAAGTTAAAATAAATAAATGGAACAAATATAAAAAAAAAAATATGCCATTTTTATTTCGCTTATTACTATTGTCACATTACTTTTCCAATTCTCAACTTACCGCTCTTTATTCTTTCCGCTTAATATTCTCTCTCTCTCTCTCTCTTTCTCTCTCTCTCTCTCAAGCTAAGTTATAAAAAATATTTTTAAAAAACATACTAAAATATATATTTTTTAGAATTTGATTTAATGAGAGAAACGCGAAAAAAAAGAAGAGATAATTGCGTATGTTTAACGCAAAATTCCAAACACACATCTATCCGATCGAGAGCTGCCGCTATAGTAGCGCGTAACGCACATTCTTCATCAGACCTCTCTCTGGCATCACCGAAGGGATTAATTTAATCCGACCTAATGATCCCGTGAGCGTTTTTCGTGTCTCGCTCGAGGTCGGCCGGCACGATTCGCGCGCTGCGATGCAAATAACCGGCGTCGCCGCGCCGATGCTGTGTCTCGAGGCGTTTCCGCAGCTTCCAAGTGATTAATCGGTCCCGCGTGCAAGTGGACTATCTGTACCACCACTTCGGGTCTCGGCGAGGCCGAGAAAGTTTTGTATATCGGCGCGAAGGAAACAGGACCGTCCGGACGGAACGGACGGGTGATTATTTCGCGAGGATCGCTCCGTCATCGCAGAAGGCGGCATCTCTGATCTGCCTCCGGATCCGGGGACCGGGGGCTTCCCATAATCACCTACGATGCTCTCCTCACGGCGGGAGCGATCTCATCGGCAGTGGCGAACCACCACGAAGAAGCCGGCGATGGGAGAGATGGTCGGCGGCTGGAAGCGACGGCCTAGTCCGCGCAGCGGCAAGGTCGCAAATTCTTTTGCTCTTCTTCGTCTTTCTCGCCTTCTCCACTTTTCTCTCTCTCTCGCTCGTTCTTTCTCCCCGCATCTTCCGCTTCTTTCGTTCGCATTCCATTGCCTTTTCTTCGTAACACGTTGCCAGTATCGCATCGAAGATTGTACAATATGATTTGTCCGTTAATTTTAAAGCTATTTCTGCTGTAAAATGGTATCGGCCGACAAAATTGCAGCATCAAAATTAATTTACTTATTGATTTGTCAGTTATTTAATATTTAAAAGAATCTATCAGAAACTATACTTAGCAATATTTTGTAAATTTTTTTTTTTTTTTTTTTTTCCTGTAGAATTTCTCTTAATTATTAGACATTGGCATACTCATTGCCATACATTATAGTTGATCAGTGTCGTACATTATAGTTGATCGGTCTTAAGCAATTATGAAAGCTCTATTAAAATGCATGAATATTGACAAAAAGATTATAACACAGAATAAACACTCTATTGCATTAATTTCTTTAGACTTGCCGATTGAAATTCATTTTTATACAATTTTCATTTTAAATTACATTAAAATATAATTATAATTTAAAAATTAAAATCTTTTAACTTTAATATTAAAAGAAGAGATAATATACAGCAAAACTTTCGATAAGGAAAAAAATCAATTTTAGATTGATCAAAACTAAATATTTACAAGATAATTAATGAGTTTCAGAACTATATATACGCCCAAATATTTATATATATATTTTTTAGTTCATTATATATTTTTTAAATAAATAAATATATAATATATAATAAAAATAAAAAATTTAAAAACACAAAAAAATTGTGCGTTCTTAATAGAATAATTATTAACGATTATTGGCGCATATTTTCCTGCCCGACTATCACATTATCATTCGCGATTCGTACTTAGTAATTCTTATTCTTATTATCACGGTTAATTACATTTGTTCTCGTTATTACGTCGCGTCATAGTTCTCATTGAGCAAGTGTCCGACTGTTTTCCGTTTCCCCTTCCTCTTCTTCTTTCAAACGCATTGGCTTCCTTTCGTCATATCTGGCATTTGGCAGTGATCGCTCCTCGATCTTGTCTCTCTTTCTTCCTCTTTTTCTCTTTCTTTTTATGCCACCGACTTCATATTATTCCTCCGCCAAATCTCGGTCGCGATCGTCGGCGACCGCCGACTTTTTCATCTTCGATATTCGTTGGCTCTTAGTTTTCTTTAGCTGAAAACCGATGCTATTACCCTTTGAGATAGGAGCGGGCTGGGAGGGAAGGTGGAGAGAAAGAAGAGAGCACTTTTTTCCTCATGTTTCTTTTACACTCAGACAGTACGGTTCGGCCATTAGGGGCAAATCGTTGGCACGCAGGAGAAGTAGAAATGTTACCGACTTAACCTCTCGTTAAATGCCTTTTTGTCTTCTTTAATCATCCTGTCCTGTCCTGTCCCGTCGTTTCGGAACCGCTCTAAGAGCAAACAGTATTTAAAGAGCGTATGTGATCACGCGCCCCGTCTTTTCAGCGTTTCTACTTGTCGTAAAGAGACCGTCAATATGACGCCGTTGTTTACTAATAGACATTTTTATAGATTTCTAATCGCGATTATGATTCAATGACTCGTCTTTTCAATAAATGATTCTTACGAACATATTAAGTATTATAATCAACGCATTAAATACAGAAACATTTAAAAATTTACATGACAAATTTACATAACTGACTACCTACATATAATTTGCACCGAAAATTTAATTCGCGATATGTAATGTTTTATTACAAGTTTTAATATTATGCATCTTCAGCTGCGTTAGTAATCTTCAAGGTTATTTTCATATTTATATCTCTTTGATTCATTTTTTTTTTTTAATTAATTTTGATTATATTTTTCTAAAAATTGCAAACTAATTTTTTATTAAAGAAAAGTCGGGTTTAAATATGTTAAACATGCGAAGCACGCGCGCGTATTAATGGCTGTCTCGTATACGGGGAGAGATCGATAATTTCGATTACACGTGTTGTAATCCCGTGTTATACGCACGCGCAGCAGCTACTGCGAAGTCTAAGTATAAAGCGAGGCGCGATTTTCTGCTCGACGAACCTCGTTCTGCGAAAAGGAAAAGGAGATGGGCGTGCTACGAGGGAGAGAAGGAGAGAGAAGTTGGATAGACGAAGGAAATAGAATTGCCTGCGAGAAGAGGTGCTAGGGAAAAGAGAGGGCAGAAAGCGTAAAGATGAAAGGTGCGAAAAAGTAGGCGGGAGAGCGAGAGAATATACGCGGGAAACGGTTAACGAGGCAGTCTCGTGGAAAGAGAGGACCGAGCGAGTGCATTTCTCGGTGGCGCGCAATTCTCGGCCACCCTCACGCGGCAATACCAACTTTGATTGCCAATCATTTCTCACCGCGGCCAAGAAGGTTATTACCCATCCACTTTGGTGGCGGCGGAGCTCCTTCATCGGACTGCTCCAGTGGCGGCAGCCTCCTTCTCTTCCTCCGTTTATATCCGCGTGTCGGGGAAAATATAGAGGCGGCTCGTCGAGAAGTTGGCGAAAATATTAGTTTGGCACACCTACTCTTATCCCTACCTATCTCTACCTACCTACCCCATTTCAACACCTGCTCTTCGTAGCAAAGGGGCTTTAAAGACCCTCGATGCGTCCCGTGAAACGTCGAATCGTTCATTCTGCTCTGTCTCTCTCTCTCTCTGTCTCTCTTTCTCTCTTGTGCTATAGCATACAATTAGATCAATCGTAGATCCATTTTCTCGCAATGACTCGAAATACGTGGCGGATTGGAACTCTTGATAATATAAACACGTTTGTTCTATCGCAACGACATCGGGCATCATGATTATCTTTTCTGCAAGCAACTTTTTTTTTTAAAGAAAACAACCAATTTTCCCTCGAATATCAATCTTCCGTAAACGAACAGTAGTCTATTAAATTTATAATTAAAGTAAATTTTAAAATATTATATAGAAGAGAAATGAGGAAGCATCCACTCTTAAAAAAGACATGTTAAATCGATACTCGCAAGTATTGTTGCCTCTTTTCCGCGATGCTGATTAATTCATCTCGATACTGCGGTGTCTATTATTTCATATCGATCAAAGTCTGGTTGAGCCGCACATTTGACAGTTTAAATATTAAGTTTGTGTATATATAATTTTAATTTAATTGATTTTGAAAAAATGGGGTTAACTATGGAGTTAACATGTAAGTAATTTTATTAATATGTGTGCGTATGTATGTATGTGACAAATTAATTAACACTGTTAATGATTAAAACTTTATGGATTTGAAAGAACACGGTTAAAACGGAAAATATAATAATTATATATATATATATATATATATACAATTAACGAGATATGATCTCAAATAAAAATAGATCAACTCCAACTCTAACTCTATCCATTTTCGTTATTCGGAATGCGGTCGAACATTTCCAACTTGTAAATACGAACAAAGTGGGAAATCTTTTACTCTTCCCTCGTCTTCGACGTGGACCTATTAAAAACTGAATGGTCCCTCCTACTTCTCGAGATAACAACCTTAATTAAAAAGTTTGCCGTTCGTATTCTTGGAATTTGCAGAATGAGGTACCTGTAGGCATTATCGCGTCCTAAATTGTACGTCACTAGATACAGTTTTTCGAAGTAAAGAAAAAGCTTCTCTCGCGGGAAAAAATACTTCGTTTATCCGTATTATTCATCTCTTCGTTAACGGTGAATAAAGCCATTCATAATATTTTCCGACGATAAACATAAGCGATTTTACGCAAATGTTTGAAACCCGAAGTTTAACAAAATAAATGAAAGATATATAGCGAAATTAGATATAGTTTCTTTATTTTCCACGTCTCAATATGTATCACGCGCGACTTTCGAGTGAGAGACTAAGTCAGCGCGACATTCGAGAGTAAACTCGTTTGCGGTGTGGAACATCTCGTACGGTCTACGAGTATCTTACATAGTGATAGTCTGAAGGAGAATGAGAAGAAAGACGAAGATGAAGAGAGAGAGAGAGAGAGAGAGAAATGGAGATGCCAGAAACTTCTGCTGCGGCGTTCTCAGGCGAACCATTAAACCGTGTCGTCTTCGCGGAGGAGTCATGGGATCACCCAAAGTAAACCTCACGGCTTACGATCTTCTCTATTTGCCCTCCGTTGTTCCCTTTCTCTCGTCCCGCAACCGCTCCTTGTTCTCCACGCTTCAACGCCCTTCTGCTTTCCCTCTATCCGCTCTTTCCGAAGACCTTTAACTCGCAATTCTTCTTCCTTCTATCGTAGCGCAAACCGCCAGCTGCTGGTAGCTATCGATACGATTGTTTAACCTTCATTAATCTGCAATCGATTGCAGATTACAGTTGATATTGTACGTCACGCACGATTAACTCTTTCACTCAAATTATATCGATTGTTAGAATTTTTCCTCGATATAACGAATATTTATGATTTACGTGATTTGCGTTTTAGAAATTGCGATGAAACATTGCAAAATCGAACGTGTTAAATAAGAATTTCTTCTTCGTCAAAGAAGATGTTTGACAATTAACTATTTTGATGTTGGCAAAAATAATTTATTTAATAATATCGTAGGATAAAAATGCGCATAGATCTCGTGTGCAAGCATATTTTTTGCAGACGTATCATATTACTAGTTTGCACATTTAGTGCATGTATCCAATATTTCCTCTTGTCATTTTCGATAAAGAATTGGAATTGATCTTAAAAGTATTATACAATTTGACAAAAATTTCCACTTTTATCATTCGTCGCTTTTATTGCGATCAATATTGAAATGAATTTTATCGATATTTTATGTTTTCAACTATAAATGTAAAACTGTTGTATTTTTAGTGGAGAACAAAAAAAAGTGCACTTGTATGCTCTTCTAAAAGGATTGACATATCAAACGCAACAAAGGGGAAGAGCCGTGTTGGAAAACATTCTCTGGGAAGATAATACATTCCAATGCGTATATATACGAATTGTGCAACTCTTATACAAATTATTTTTCGTATTGAGTTAAGAAAGAGAATGGAATTGGATTCTTTTTTTTATTAATAAATCAACCTTACGTATTGTATTATATGTTTGATATTTTGTACCATTAAAATAATTTGCATGATATCAATATTCTATGTATTCCTTCAATTTCTCACATAACTATTAATAATTAATTGTTATGTGATATTAATATTATTCCGGCTTTCAATAATCTTACTCTCGATACATTCATCTCTCAAGCCATTTCTATGGAGGCATCGGAGATTGCGCTACGAATTTCTAAAGTTTTTAGATTTCGGCGGATACGAGATTTCCTTTTACGTTTCTCGGTGCTATCCAGCGCGAAGAGCGCGACTGACGATGTGTTTTTTCATTTCGATACAATGGATGAGAGAGGAAATGCTCCGCGGCGAAATGAAAAACGAGCGAACGATGTCCCCGTCGAAAGAACAAGGGGCGAGCGAGACCTCCTGGCTACTCGTGAAGAACCCGATTTTGCCTTTGATGAACACATCGACGACGACCTAGCCAAGAGAAACCCGTGATAAGTCGGCAAGTCCGACGAAGGAGAAGAGTGCCACCCGCGCGCCGATCGTGAAACAAAAAAGAAAAAGGGGGAGGGGGGGAACTATTAAGTCGGAGCCCTGGGAGAAGGATCCCGGGGCGGGAATTCTGGCAAAGGTTCTTTCTCCAGTGGGAGGTCCCTGCTATCCCTGTCCTTGCCACTCGAATCCACGGATTATCCTTCTTGGACTTGGACAGCGAGACGATAATAAATACATTTCGCGATACGATTAACATACTTGCATCGTGAACGAATGAATGTATGACGATCAATCTCATTATTTGGCAATTTTATCAAAACAATTTCTACGGAAAGGAGAAACCTGTCGATTGATTTATCGTTTGGTTATTGTTCCTATTGAAACAGTTTGTTATTTTATTCATAAAGTAGTTTTTCTTTCATTACGATGAGACTGCAATTGGTTATTTCGATGTATATAAAAGAAAGTCGATCTTTTATTTATTATACGTGATATGGAACGTATGTGTTCCTGAATTATCAAGCAACAATCGATAGCAATAATATTATATTTCTGCCACATACTTTTTTTCGTATATTTTATTAAAGACAAAGATTAAGATTATTAAGATTTAAATTTTTAAATATCTGTTTTTATAAGCGTGAAGTAAAATTTTCAAATTTATATAAATTTGATAGGGAAGCATAAAAATTCTATCGTGAGATTAGAACTTTGAGATAGTACAGAGTCCGTTAGAAAAGCGAGGTCGGAACGTATCCTTCCTGTTTGCTCGTGGGAGGATCCGGTCTGGCACTCCTCGTTGTGTCATGAAGAGAACGGGAAGAGAGACACGCCGGTGCGAAGCCTAGAGACCGATCTATCGCGGAGGTAGGTCGAGGTAATCGGTACGTATCGGCGCTCTTTTATGCGGCTTGTTATTTTATCTCGAGCTTCGCGGTCGTTAATTTGTGGTCGCAGCCGCAAACCAGTCCGGCCCGACGCGAACAGGCAGGTTTTACCACAATTTTATTCGGTGACCCTTGTCGCTGGTGTTTGCTCTCTGTCCGTCCGTTTGCATCTCTCTCTCTCTCTCTCCCCCCATCTACCTCTCTTTCATTCTCTATCCACCCGCCCTGACATCCTCTTTATTCTGACGAAGAAAATTAACTCACCCTCGGATGAGGGTCAGGATTAAAAGGACCGACCATAGCGGTCACGTCTTAGTTATGTAATGTTTGGTACAGATATATCGCGAGAAATACGACAAGTAACAACATATAAGTGTAATATAACGTGATCAACTAGAGTCGCGATTTGATCGCGGAAAAAGCAGGGAAGACATTTATTATTGTTTAACTGACGCGATATTGATCGAAATAAGGAAGCTCAAGGAAAACAATAAATAATTGAAAATAAAAATCTCAAAAAAAAAAATACAGAAACTTTTCTAGATATATATAAAACATTTATTGATTTATTTTTATTATTATCAATCTTGCTCAAAAGAGCCGTTTCTATCAAGAAAATAATTTTGAGGATGTAACAATATTTCAATTTATTCGCATCGATATTTGTATGAGTTATTAGCCATAATTTTTTCCTCTTTTTTTCTATTATTAATAAACTTATGCTACTCGTGTTGAGAAAGCGTGCGTGTAGGGCGAAATAGGCGATGCACTTAAGGGTTGTGAGAGCATGGAACGCGCGTTCACCCAGTTACTCCGGAATGGAATATAAAACGCACGACTTTCGCATTCAATTGATAAACAACCTTATACGCTATGCCATTGTATCTTCGCGATGATTCCATAGCTATTCTCTCAGCTTCGTTAGGCAACAACTACGAGTCGATAGCGATCGGACTGGATTCGGTGTCGCGCTATTTATGAGTCTTAGTCTAAGTCCGTGGATAACTCAGATACGAGCCGATGGTCACGTATGTACATATATCGCGTTATTGGCGCCTGTTACGACCGCGAAATACGAGATAAAATTGTCGGAAGGCGCCGGTCGAATGCACGTTGCATCCGGGAGAAGGAAAGGGAGGATCGGCTGGTCATCCAACGGGGAGGCCTGATAGGATGACATTTGATAGTCTCTCTCTCTCTCGTAATAGTATATACATATCCGGAGACCGTAAAATCTTCACTCGTATCCGCGTGATACGTGTAACGGTCTTACAGTTACGACCGCGTAAAAGCCCGTACGAATGTCACGTCGTTCTGTCGATGGAGAGAGAGAGAGAGAGAGAGAGAGAAAGAGAGAGAAGAATGAAGAAAAAAAGAGAAGACTGAATCAACGCATGGCGCCGTGCAACGACATTGTTCCTATTCTCGCCGTTCCTCTCGCTGAACCCGCTCCGTCGACGCGCGCGAAATCGATGCAGCGGCAACGCGAGCGTTAACACACATGTGACGACCGTTCGTTCACGCCAAGACCGAGTTTCTAATCATGGTAACGGGTCGCCAACATCATCTCCGACGCGTCCGTTCGTCCGTTCGTGCGCGGGAGTTTAACGGGATTCGCGAAGAGTTCATCGATTAGGATGATGAGAGGCACAAGATTCCGTTTGCTCGAATGTAATTATAATGTAATAAATAGAAAACTTTTTATTTTATTTATATATGTATGGAATATTGGCTTGACATAGAAGTGCGAAAATATAGATACTACGAACAATTTCATTTTATATCATCATATTAGATGTCGTGATCGTTCAAATATGTATAAATATATATCTATAAAATATGAATATTAAAAATGCCAATTATATTCTACAAGAAGAGAGACGATTATTATTAAGTTGTAACTTTGAACTTAGATAATATCTTTTCTTCTCATATAGTCTTTAATTGAGTTATCTTTTTTGAAAATAATACAAGTAAGATTTTCAGATCCCTTTAATTAAATTAGAGATAAGAGTACACATTTGTCTTCATAATTTTACGAGACGAGAAATATTCGGTTCGTACCATTTTTGAAATAAACATAATTGGTCGAGTCCAACTACTCGAGTGATCTTGCAAAGATATGTTAATAGTTGATTAAAAAAAGATGTACTTCTTGGTATTCTCGCGGAAACTCGCCTGACCCGGAAGCGCGATCGGCGAACTGCGGGCACGCTCCGTTTCGGTCTGCTTTCGAGATTAATTGAAAAAAAAAAAAAAAAAAAAAGGCAGGGAAAGAGAAAAAGAGGGAGACAGCGAGGAAAAGGTAATAGGACGTGAGGAAGGAAGGATACAGCTTAGCACGAGACCGGCGGATGGAATGGAGCGGCGGAAGACAGGAAAGACTAATTACGTTATTTATAAGCTGCGTAGGCGCAACTATGCGTGACTACGTTCGGAACTGCCGACACTAGCACATGCATCGTTTCATGTGTAGAAGCTAGCCTGGTATTAGCACGCGAAAAGTCTATTTGGCCGTATCAGGTTAAATATTAAAAAAAACCCCTAACAATGAGACAGATTTCTTGGTGAAGATGAGTAAAAGTCACAGATATATAATGTGACATTAAATTATTAATGTCTTCCGATTTAATTATTGCGTATTTTTAACTTTGTTTGCCCGTTTCTTACTTGAGAGAATAAACGGATAGAGAATTTTAACGTAATAGATATACAGTAATTTAATAGCGTATTAATTGTGTATCTATGATATATACATATATATTATTACACACACATCTAATATCTTTTATATATCATCGAATTAATATATAAATCTTTCATCACACCGACTCGCCATAAAAATATTTTATCTAATTTTAAATGTTACGTTACGAGTATTTAGCCAAAAGATTAAACTACTCCGAAATATTATTATCTGCGTATAACTCAATTAAGCAAAAATTATTTCAATAAAAAATATGAAGAGGAGATATAACGAAGGGAGAGAAAAGGAGGGAGATTCGCACTTATCAAATCGTTAATATCTTCTAAATCTTTTGTCTATACTCGTCGCTGAGCAACAAACGGATTGTTTAGTGGCTATAATCGAACTTAAATAGGCAGATAGCGGCAAAAGACGGCCGGTTTCGTATACGCCGAGAGAGGTACACGTTCTATCGTTCACCTCCAGCCGCTTCCGCTGGATCTCACCATCGTTTCTCTTCCTCTTCTAGAGCGCGCGCGCGCGGCAGATTCCGCTCTACGTACGCGCGCATCTAAATGATGGTGGGTCGGATAATTGCGTTTATTAAAATGTTACGCGTTCTAGTTCTCGCGTGCGCGCCCCTATAGAAACTGTGAGCGCTCTAGCGTGCGACATCGCCTTAGGTCGCTCTTAAGACTTCCTCTGTGTATTATCATGATGTTTATTTCGTGACAAAGTCAAATTTAAGAAGAATAAAACAGCTTCATATAACACGGTATTATTTAGCAGAGGAATAAAAATTTATTATAGCTATAAGTTTAAACAACTAAAATGATTTATATATATATATATATATATATTTTAAACTCTTGTTTTAGATGTGATTTTATTAAATATTTGATAATTATATATACCTATATACAAGCTATACCGATGGGTGATTATAGCAGGCCTTTCGCAGCTGCAGGCTCTCTTAATTAAATCACGGGTCCCCGTCTCGATTTAATTAACATTAACTCGCGCGCGTGTCTCGAAGTCCAAACTCCTCCTTCCATAGATACTGTCCTCCCCTCTGCCATCCACCCCTCGGAAATCCGCCGTTAATTAACAACGTGCAAATTGAAATTTGTAAAATCTTTCGATATGCCCCGTCATCAACGTCGGCTGACGCCTCGAATGCCGTTGCGTTCGGAGAATCTAATTTTCTCACGCCCCTCTGTTAGATAAATTTATGGTCCTTAGTCCTTAAGTCTCCGATGAGGATTATACAGGGCGTTTCGATTTAACTTGCGGCAATCGCACATCTTGCGAAGCGTACTAAATGCTGAGAAAGATTTTTCTACTTTTCATCCCATACATATTTAATTCTCTTTCTTTAAATCCTTTTCAATTCACTTATTTTAGTGCGATAACCTTCTGAATGTTAGGTGAGAAAAAAAGAGTTCTATCAGCGACTGTATTATAGCGCTCTCGCCCACGTCGGCTAAGCGTGTCGCAACTTTTTATATCACGTGCCTGCGCTCGTGTTATGCCGCTATGCTCCGTTGTTCTGCGTGCAGATGCATGTACGTACATACATACTCGCGAAGAAAGGTGGATCTTTATGAAACTCGGAATTCTCTGCGACGACTGTATCTGAATTTACGAATCCTATGTGAATCTACACAAAATAACGCGCAGTTGGTCCACTCGCAAGCTTTGTTAAACTGTGCGTATGTTTATTAATACATATAACATATCTTTTTTCATTGAAATCTCCACGAATTTCTCTTGACCAACAAGATCGAGAATCGGCGATTATTCAGAATAGAACATTGCACAAAGGAAACAAGAATTAAATACATATATCAAACTGTATGTGTATTTCACTGCGTTTTGATTAAGTAACGAAACCCGCAGAGTGTAGCTCGGTGTTGTAATAGTCATACATAATTCCGCGAGGACTTGACAAAAATGTATAGTAGCTGAACGGCGACATGAAAAAAGGAGCAAGACGAATTATAGGGGGGTATCTACCCATAGAGTACCGGACGGAGAAGAAAAAAAGAGAATAGAATAAGAGAGAGTTTCACAAGAGAGAGCGAGAAAGGTGGACGACGTGAGAGAGATTGGGTTGGGCTATGCGTCCTGGCGAAATCCTCGGCCATTATTTCGGCCTGGTACCCCCCTGTGTACGTTCGCCTGAAATGAATATGCAAGAACTTAGCGGCGAATATTTACGGCGAGTACCTACATCTGTACGCCGGATTTCAAAAGATGAAGCCGACCAGAACCAGCGCGGTTCCTCCGCTCGAAAAGTTACAAGTCAAATACGTGTGCCGAGGATCGATCTTCGTTGATAGCAGTGAATTATTCAATATTGCAAAATTATAAAATTTTTGCAGTGCGAAGTAGACTAAGACAACAAATAAAAAATGTATTTTATTTAATTAATTTTAATCGCACTCTACGTGTGTTACGCTTTTATAATAAAACTAGTCAAAATACGTAATTTGAAATATTTAATTCTGCAAAAATAATCAGCTTATAAAATATTGTCTTCTCTATTATTTTTTTGTTTATCAAATTTAAAGATATACGACACAAAATTTGAGATGAAAATTTATCTGTATACCGCTTCTCTAATTAGCGATTTTGATTTACACATCATGCTCATTTACAAAATATCCTCATTCAATATCTCGAAACTTATACCTTTCATAGAAAGGAGCTTTACTGGACGATCAAGCTATACTAACTTGAGTTTGACGTGAATGAATTAGCGGTGAGGAAGCAACCGAGCGTTGCACGGCATAATTCCACACGAACGATTTAATTTTGGCATGCGGCGTTGAGATCGAGATTATGGGCTGATTAGATTATATAGAAACTAGCATGAGATCGCGAAACCGCATGACGAGGTATCGCGCGAGTCCAAAGAGAAATAGAGAAGATATCTTTAATCGAATTTCTCGAACAATGCGGACATAGCAGAAAAAAGATAGAGAGAAAGAAAGAGAGAGATATCCTCTTGCTAAACCATCCGCCTTATTTCGACAAGCGGAAGAACCACTGTCGACGCGTACTTTGCTAATGAGAAAGCGTACATCTACTTCTCGCCATCGCTCAGATATAAAGCCGGTCGTCTCAACCAGGCCGAAGAGAGGAGCAATGCACGCGTTGCATTGGTCGAGAAGTCCCAGAGATGATGCAATAAATCGTTTTCGTCGCAGTATTTGATTGAGAATTAAAGAAGTAAATCAATATTTAAGAATTTCTGCTCCATTTCCATAAGACTTGGGTAATGGCGTAATAATTTCTGCTATTAACATTGTATTTTACGATAATTTTTAATTATTTTGATAATCCATTAAGTTTGTCCGTTATTAATATAAAATAAGGAAAAATATGTAAAAATGAAAATGCGGATTTTCATAATACTTGCGAATTTTTCTTAATTTTTAAAATAATATTTTATAATGTCACATCTAATTTCTTTCTCACTGATAATAATTTAAATTGTGCGTTATTAATCACTGCTGTCACAGCACTTATTTATAAATCGCTCGTATTCTCGTCGGCCGTAATCTTCGAGAATATAATCAGCCAGGCTGATGAAAATGTTTGGTGCTGGATGTTACTCAGACTCTTTATCAACGATGAGAAAACTTAGGTTAAGACATAGGTCTTAATGGGCTCGACTACCGTGCCCGCTCGTTTTCATAAGCTTTTCCCGCGTTGCCCCGGAACCGGATCCGACTATAATCGTTCTGGAACTCCTAATACCGCTTTGCTCGCAAATCCCCATTGCCGCCACCCAACCTCGTGCCTCTTTTGCTACGTCGTGAAAATATACGTCCTAGATAAACGCCGGAGCAAATGCGTTTTTGGCCCTCGTTTATTTCCGAAGGAAATTGTTAAAAAAGCCTGCGGCCAGCAGATTGTAATTAACGATTATTAACGTTTCAGCAAATTGCATTCACGTCGCTGCTCGATGCTGATAACATTCACGAGACATAATAACAAACACGATGATAAACGATATGATAATAGTTTATAAGTATATATAGTCGTTAAAATGGTTTAAACTAAATAACTAAGTAATTTTATCAAATTGTCAAATTATTTTGTTTTAATTGGCGCATTATTTTATTTTTATTACAATAAATTTTAATATAGCATATATATATATATATATATGTGTGTGTGTGTGTGTGTGTCAGATTTATTATGAAAAAGGAAGAAAAAAGAGAGCTCTCTCTACATAACATAAAATAATAAAATTGATGCTTGTAACATTTGTACATAAAGTATGAAAGTTTAGAAAAAAATTTTTATTAAATATAAATATTAAGTAATTTAAGTTATTTTTGCATGTATATCAACGAGTTTTTAAATTAAATTATAATTTTGTCAGATTCATAAAAGTTGCACAGTGGATAAAAAGTGACGAAACAAGAGAAAAAATTCGGCCGAGCGACCGGAAGCGCACTTATTTTTATTCTTTACGAAAGTCCGTCGTAACGAAAGGGGAAAAGGTCGGAGCCTTTGGTGCTTTTGCTCCAGCCATCTCCCGATCGAAAGACAGGGGCGGGTCTTCTAAACATAGTTCTTTGCTACGACCTCCTCAAGAAGAGACCATTTTCCTGAGTTTCGAGACAAAGCATAAAATAGAGTCAAAGGAGTGTCGGCAGTACTTGATTATTTATTAGTTTTGCTTTCGCGAAATAATTTGCTTTGTAGCACTGGATGTCGGAAAGTTTGTTCGCTGTAATATTTCAAAGTCTTCTGAGATTGTCATGCAAGCGTTAATTAAAAGTCTCATAAAGTATGTAACTTTAAAAATTGGTATATATTTAAATTAATTCAGAAAGAAAAAAATCACGAGAAATCGTATAATACTAAAATTTTTAGCAAATTCTTTTTTCTCGGATAATGAAGTTATAAAAATTTTCTAAATTATTAACGATTAAGATAAAAAAGAACGTTTAGGATCGATTCAATTTCGTTCTCCTGTTATGACTACGAAATCGTCATTCCTAGTGTTTAGTTTTCTATTTATAAATGAATTTGAATCGCGTGTCGAGTTAATGAGTGAAATCATCTTTGTGAATATATATATATATATGTATAGAATAAGTAGAGTGTAGTGTAAACACAGAGATTGCGGGGTGATAGCTTGTCCAGCAACTGTCAGGCTCTCAGTAAAAGAAAAGATGAATCGATGAGAGACAGGTGTGCGCGCGATTTACTGCAACATGCGCTTCGCTAAAGCAACTTATGCGTTATCACGCGGTTGACATTCCCGTGAGGCGCAATGAACGAGCATGGATCCCGACAAGAATATAATTAGCAGAGTGAGTTGTGAATGTCTCTATTTATACGACTGCTGCAATTTATTCCGGTGCAGAGAGATCGCCCCAGTGGTTTTCAACCTCTCCGACATATTAGCGAAATCGGCTCCGTCGATTCTGCGAGATTTTTTTGTTGAATTCAATACACGGAATAGGCTATTCTTATCGGGCTCAATGCAAAATTATCATTAGCGCGAAAGCGAAATGAAATAAGCTTAATCGGAGCGTTCAAAGTGTGGCAGTAGAGTATTCTAATTCACGCGGCGTATCTTTCTTTTCCGCGGCTTTTAACCGGCGGTTTTGCTCTACGTCAGTTATTCGCGCGTGTCGAACTTTCGAAATATCGGAGGTTTTATCGTCCCCTTCCACACAGTCTCCCGCGGGATATTCGATGAAGCACGAGTGATGAAGCTTCATGTGAAATTTGCCTTTTGCACGATCGTTTCTGTGCATGGAAAATAACCAGGCACGAATATCCACACGGGGAATACCGGGCAAAACCGATGCGAAGAAAATTACCGCGGAGTCTTTCATCCGTTCCTTCATGTCTCCTCAGAGACGTATACTCGAAGCTCATTTCCGCGCCTAAGCCAACTCGGTTCGATTCTCCACACTCTATTCAGCAAGACTCTTTTATTATATCTCATTTGTGTGGTGAATGTCATTTGGATACAGTAGGTAATATTCAAAAGTGCTGCACCATCTGTGATATCACGAATATGTACAATTTTTATTGTCCTTTTGAGGAAGCTATTAAGCTCTATAATTCATAAATTTATTTTTACACTTTTGGAAGCTATTATAATAATATATCGATTGTAAACATATAAGAAATTAGAGGCATGACTTTTTTTTTTTAAACCGTTTTATAGGATAAATAAATTCCTTTTGGACCGCAAACTTGATTTTTCTCTTATAGTAAATGTAACTCGTTTGTTGACAGAAACTAACGTATTACAAAGTTATATATTTCTATAGATTTAAACATATATAAACTTGCTGACTTTGACAAGTATATAACGGTCTGAAACTTCAAAAAAAAATCGCAATACAGCGCAAAATATGAAATTTCATCATTTTAAAATATGAGAAAGCGAAAACTGCGAAGAGGAGAGGGAGTGTTTTATGTCGTATTTATATATAGTTATTACAATATAATTTTCCGCATATCTTTTTTTACTTTATGACCATTGCTGTAACTATAAATGAATATATACAATATATATATATATATATATATATATATATATATATATATATATATATATAGCAAATATTCTTATTTAATATTGTACAAAATATTTTCTTGTAATTAATCATTGTACGTAAAAAATAAATATATGTGTTTATTTCTTATTAAAGATATTATTAGTGTATCAAGTTTAACATATTACGTGAATGATCAAAGTTCCGTTTCCGTTATGCTTTCATAATTGCAAGATTTCATCCATTTAAATAGTTTTAACTTTTGCTCGCTTTAAGTCCGTTATTATCAACAAAATCATTCACCCCCATCACGTTCTATCGTCATTAAAGGTGATAGGTGTACAGGTGCTATGCATGGATAACCGAGCATTACGTATACCCGCATGCACGACCTGGTTTCCATGCAAACAGTTCGCGAATGCACAAAGGCTATGCGTAAACGCACGGTATGTCCGGAGAAACAAAGAAGCTGCGCGGCTCATATACGCGCATTTCCATAATGTATATTGCGACCGATTAACTGTACGAATACTAGCCGACATTCTAACTTGCGAAATAATAGAAATTAGTTTGACACGAGTATTATAGGAAAGCTTGTAAAAGATTGTGATTTACATGTTATAATATATACAAAACTGCATTTTTAATGCAAACCACAGCGGGTGCACAATATATTTTTATCGAATATTGAAATCTTTATTATTTATCATAACTTGAAGTACGATTTGAAATATTATATATTATATTTATATTTTATTTAAAAAATTTCTATTTTTTGCACGCGCTGCATGTATGGTATGCGTATTTTATTCGCGCTTATTGCGAATCTATACATAAATCTTTATATAAATATGAAAATCTTTTTATAACATATACATAACATACATTACAATGTTCCATACATCGAGGTAATTTAATGTCTCGTTTAATTTTGAAATTGAATTGTTTGAATGTAAAATTTAGTGAATACGTGATGCTGATATTTACTTTGACGGAAAACTCCGATACTGCAATTCCTATAAGTTTACTGGCTCATCCGTGTAAAGCGGTTGCTGGAAGATGCGTGCGTATGTGAATTTCAAGTATTACCAAGTACCATCGTATTTTCTAGCGGTGAAATTTTTGTGACAAAGCGCAACGAAGCATTGAATTTTATCTCTCGGTTTCTCTTGCGGGAATCTACCGACGATATTATCCACAAGCAGCTTATGCTGGTTGCAGCGCGTTAACAATTTATACACGGGTGATCATAAATCTCCTTGTCGCACCTTGAACCAGTTATAGCCGCTTTACACGCCCCACAATGTCCTGCGCTGGAAATTAATACAATATATAGTAACGTCGTGGCTTTACAATAATAATACCGAAGTTTATCGGTTAGATGATAAACTCATGCCGCTTTGAATATTCACAACAATTTCGTAAATATCTTCCAATATATTCGAGAAAAGTTGTTAATACATAATTAAATGACTTTGAAACAATTAAATATAATTAGGGATCATTATGGACCAATATATACTTATTGTTCAAAAGGCTTTACCTCTCTCATGCGACAACATGTTTTCTTTTTCGTACGGTATTAAATTTGCGACGAATATATTATCATCAAAGTATGATAATATATTCGTCGTAATGTTAAACATTAAATCATATATAAAATGGGCAGGAAAATCATCGTTTCTCATAATATTCCAAGTTCTTCGCAATTATTAACATAGAATGAGCGTAATGTGCGTATGCTGTTTACGCCGAGATATCGTTTGCAGCAACACGTTGGCCTTTTATACCGGCGATCATTAATTTTCCTCGTTGTTTCTTGAATCAGTTATAGTCCCTTTTGCACATCTTACGATCTCTCGTGACGAGAATTAATATGCGGCCGTGTCGCAGCGTACTATGGTAATAACGAAGTTTCTGCTGAAGAAGATAAACCATGGCTGCCTTAATGTCTCATAGAAGATCTATCGTAATCGCGCAAGCGGCGAGCAAAATGTAGAATGTACTCTGGCGTATACAAATCATATTACGATAAAATTAACCCATCTGTGTCGTAAAATGAGAAATTTACAAATATCGTTCTTTTCTCGCAGAGATATTGTAATTAGTAATATAAAAAAATATGCGATCAATACAGTAATATATTGTAATTACGAGAGAGACGGGACGAACGCAAAACAATTTTTACAAAGTTCGCTATTTACGAAATAAACGAATGCTTAGATTAATACATTTACGCTTCGAAATTACCGATCGAAATTAAATGTTAAAATGTTGTAGTGTTAATCGATAACGAAACAGTTTTATACACTTCGTCGTCGTACGTGGCGCAAGCTACGGATATCTTGTTTTCAAGAAGCTCAGGTAAAGAGAGACGCTGTCGCGTTACAAGGAGGCGAATCAGAGAAGCCACGTCGTGAAAGCTTCTTTCGCAGTCCTTACCGCTACGTACGCCGTGTTAGGGAGACCTCCCAAGTCTCTCGCAGAGGGCATGTCATATTTACGCATCGTATTTGCCTCCGCTGATTACTGTTTGACGTGCTCGGTTGCCCTCTCGTGCTCCTCGTCTGCCCTGTGCTCCTCGTGTTCCGTCGCGGGTCTTTTGCCTTTCGCGCCGTGTATACAAACATACACGCATATATATGGTACACGTGGTAGCGTGTTCCTTGAAACATATACGTGAACACGGATGCATTGTCCTTTCGAAACTCATTCGTGGACTCATTATCGATTTTGGCAGATATCCATGGTCGAAATCAAGCTGATGGTCGGCCATCGTACGAGAATTTGGTAAAGTTTAAACTGCGCAATGTTCTGGAAACGTTTCTCAGTCATCAACTGGTAGTACATACCCTCGCAACCTGTTCCAAACATTACAAACAATTACGCGATTCGATGAAGATCCTGCTTGAGTCCAGCCACGGAACTGATTACGCGATCAATTCAAACGCGGGAGTGAAACTTGCCCCATGGCTAGTCGATTATTGATTCTGTTCGCGCAAAGATGGAAACTTTATACAAATCGATGCTAAAGAGTATGTGGAATAATATATCGATCATTTAACTATCCTACGTTTCATATGAATTTTCCATCAATTAGAAAACGTCTATTACGAACAATCTTTGGATTATATTAAATTCTCATGCATTTCGATTATCGTTTCATGCAAGGTTTTTTTTTTTGTTTTTTTTTTTTAATACAATTAAGAATTATTTGATAATCGAAAATGTGATGTATATGTAAAAATAAGTATAAAAGTGGATAATGTCATACAGTTAGAATTATTTTATAATTTGATATTATTGAGAGATTTATGCGAGAACATTTATGTTAAATAAAATGAATATCAATCATTTCTTATGTTTTCTTTTGAAGTAAACAATTATTATTTAAAAAAATAGTTTGCAGTTTTGTTTTTTTACATGTATGTCAATTTCTTTAACATAATACAAGTATATGCTTGCACTCGTCGACGTCGTCCTCGTTTCAACCTTCGCCGATCTCTTTCGATCGATCGTCATTATGTCATAGGAAATAAGCTCTTAGCGAGGAGAAACAGGACACGGGATAGAATAAAGACGGAAAGTACCTGGAAGGCACGAGAACTCATTGCAGATAGATCCGAATACGATATGCAGACATGTTGAAAAGGTCTTAGAAAGAGAGAAGGGTTTGTGAAAGGAACTCGCGAACGCGCTTGCGTCGGAGAGAAGGAAGCTTGAGACGGTAAAAAAAAGCTCCGTGAGCTTTTATCAAGATCACGCGCAAAAGTCGAGTTTGTGCGTCTGCAACTAAAAAATTCAGCAATGAAAAGGCCGCTTTGATTCGTTTTTATATCCTTCATGTCATTTCTAATAAAGACGACGTCAGGAACAGCAATTAATAGAGCGCGCGAGAGATTCTTTTACCAACATCTTCTAATTTTTAATAATTCTAATTTTGAATATTTTGAATATTATAATTTTGAAAAGTTTTTGATCTCTCACAAAATTATATCGAAATCTGTATAAGATAGTTGAAGATTAAAAAAAAAAAAAAAATATGGATAAGATATATTTATGGATCTACAATATAAGAAAATCAGTTTTTTAACAGCATATTTTTTAATTGCCTTTCTAAATTTAATTTAAATAATTTTTTTTTCTTGATATAATATATATTGAAGCATTTTATCGATTCATGAAAAATTTTTTTGTTTCAGGTGAGTGCATTACGGATCATTTGTGTTTTAATCGGTCGATATTTCTAGTAAGTATTTTGTAATGGAAACATGTCAAATGCTGAAATATGTTATTAAAGAATTGGACGATATTAAAAATTATCGGTTTTTTACCATGAAAATCTTAAAACTATAATAACAATGAGATGACACGATTTCGGGATAAAATAGAATCAAGATTCGGGACGTCGAACGTGGAGAATGGGATTTTCATGACAATGAAAATCACGGGAAAAATCCGGGGAAAGACGCGTAAAGCCGCCGGGAGAGATTCGAATTCTGATGTTCGGTGTTGACACAACGACGGAAAGTCGATCGATCGAATTTCTGCGTGGTGTCGCGTGTCGCGCGTTGAATTTCGAATTTATTTATTCCATTTTGTTCACACATTTTCGTTTTCGTCACACGTGAGGGGATATCTTGAAATTAACCATACAATCGGGTTCCATAAGCAACAGGAGAAAAAATAATATAAGAAGAATAATATAAGTGGCTTAATCGCATACGAAAAATTGCTTATTAGAATTACTTATTAGGTTTTTAAAATTAAAATCTTTCTCTCTCTCTCTCTCTCTCTCTCTCTCTCTCTCTTTTATTATTATTTTAAGAAAAATTATTATAAGAAAGTATTTCCTTGTTTCGAGCGTGTATGTTCGTCAAATATTATTCGAGTGAAAAAATCAATGCGACACGTTGTTAGGAAAGCAATATCTACCTGTATACGTGCCGTTCCACGGCGTTGTCTGCGTTTAATATGCATTACTATGCCAATGCCAACCCCTTGACACGCACACTCGCCGCCCACGCCGCCCTCGCTCTTCCCACAACTACCTCATTCGAGAGCCTCAATTCGTTCTCGTAAATATTTACGTGTCGGGCGTTCGATCGCATTTGCATGCGGCTTTTGCCGCGACTTCTGAGCGTAAGTAGGTGAATAAGCACGAATGCATATAATTGCCATTGCGGAGGCCGCGTGGTGACGTTACCGCGATAAGTTTGCCTGAAGAAACTGCGGAAAAAGATTTACGTAATTTTGATCTACTAGAAGAAAGAATTAGAAATTGATTTGTAGAGATTAATGAAACTTAAGCTTTAATCTTTCTCACGTTTAGGAATCGCGCGTATAAAATATAAAATTTTCTTTAGAGAGATATCTTTTATCAAGCATTTGAAATTATATATATTTATAAAAAAAAAAATATTTTTCTCTCTTTTATAATCTTGTTGTTTGGTTTTGTTCTTTCTTATTGAGAGCAAAGAATTATTAGCTTCAGATATGGTAAGAGAGGTAACTGGATACCATTAGATATTTATTCTCGAATTGTGAGTGGCTATTATTAATTTTCAAATTTCCTATTTAATATTTTATAAAACATTTTTCAGTAATCAATATAACTATTATTTTTCAGATTAATCATTCATATGTACATACTTTATTGTTTATTATTTCCAATATATATACGAATAATTGAAAACAGAAAACCGATTTTTGCTTCTACAAGTATATTGGTGCAATTGATATCGAATTAAATTTAAACGTTTTTCGAAATCCAATGAGCAATCGTTAATTGCGACTCGTAAATATTTACGGGCGTGATGATCGCATTTGCATATCCGGCTCCAAACAGGACTTTGCAATGCGAGCGTGACAATAGCGCGACTGTGATAATCATTGATTATGCCGTCATTGGAAATTATATACCATCGAAATAATACATTAAAAGTGTCGCGTATCCCGAAGCTCAATCATTATATGATTAATTCATCCGAGTAGTATAACTGGGATTAAATATCATTTTATTGAAATTCCAAGTAATAGCCGCGCCTTGTGCCATAAACTTTACGTACAATAAAGCGTTTACTCGGATATAATAACAATAAATTACCCCAAATCCTTTACGAAGATCCACGATTAGAATTTTGCAAAGAAATTCAGTAGAGAGTGCCTTTGACAACTCAATCAAATTATAATCTGGAGCAATAATATAATTTGCATCAGTTCAGATTTGGAAAAAAAAAAAAAACGTTATATTTGAGTTAAATTTCAGATTAAAAATTCTGAAAGATAAATACAAAATAATAAAAATATTTAATAATCAGTCTTTATACATTTATTGTATTCTTTTATAATTTAACGAGCGAGTTGATGAGAATTGCACATAATTGCTTCGACTATTGAGTTCTATTGTTGGAAACTATTAAACGCGTAATTTCTGATGCGAATATTGGAGACAGCTATAATAAGTATTACGCATAAGTGTTACGCACCAGCATAATAGTATATTCAAGGTACGAAGTATCGCATGCGTTTATTCTCATGCGAGAATTTTATAAATAGCGTGTGCTAGTTTCGCGCTAATTTTCAATGGAAATTATCAAGCACTTTTATGCAACGCGTCTTGAAATTCCTTTCCCCTTTTCTGCATTAATTGGACTCGATTGTCCGACAAAATCAACAGTCTGCCGAAGCGGAAGCGATGCTCGTCCAATGGCTCATGTTGCCTGGGTGACCGACGAAATCGCAGGATCGTCGATACGTCCTCATTGGACTGGATAGTGCTCTTAATTAATATGCACGCGCTTTCAACCTAGTGGAACTACGCGAAAATTGATTTGTCGAAGCGAATGTTACCCGAGCGATCGGCTCTCTGATTTACATTTCCACGAGATATATGGCTGTCTGTCCGCGTTTCGTGTCGTTACGCAAATTCACTTGGTTTTCCTCGTTTTTTTTTTTCCTATCTAACAATAAATTATAATGTTGTTCGATATTTAATAATCAAGTTCAGAATTCTCAGTAAACGCGAAAGTTCTCTTTTAACATCATATTTGTCATTATCATCGTGTGTTTAACTTATGCACTTTCTTATATTCTTATCTAAAATAAAAAAAAAAAGAAAGAAAGAAAGAGTCTTAATATTTTTCGGATTATTATAATTTTAAATCATTATGTCATTAGAATAAGCAAAAGTATAATTCCAAATAATAGATAAAGGAAATTATATATCTAATATGTATATAATTTTCTTTTTCCATATTTATATTCGTATATTATGTTTAAAAAGAGATGGGGTGCCATATTTGACTAGAATGAAATTTTTATTATACACGAACATATATTTCGCAATAATTTTTGAAGTATTAATTTTTTCTCTTTTATTTATATTAAAACTCGTTTTAATTGATTAAGTTTTACTCTTCATATGTTTTTATTATATATTTTATTTTTAATAATAAATTTTATAAACTTATTTTTTTTATATATGACGCTAATTATTACGATATAATATACTAGATAAAAAGTTAAAATTTGGGAGATAAAAAATAAAAAATAAAAAATTTATTTTCTTCAGTGTCGCGAATGCAACAAACATTTATAGCGCGTGTCTCTGCTCGCTCGTTCTCTCACTGTATAAAATCAAATATGAGAGAGAAAGAGAAAACGGTTGGTAGATGATGGTCAGTGTTTGAGGTTCCGACGAAGGGCAACGTGTAAAGCAACTCGCGGTAGTAGGAAAGCTAGTTCGCGAGTGGCTGCTCTCTGGCAGTGTAGGAGCGGGTATCCAAGTACCGTCGCCTCGAGTACGACCTATTACCGCTACTACTACTAGTGCCTCCTGCCTGCTGCCTGCGCACAGAACAGATTCGCCTTCCTGCGGGTAGCCAGCGGCAACCTCTTTTTCTACCATGCGCTCGTATTTCACAGGCGTCGCGTCCTCTTAAAATTCAGATTTTCACGACTACGACCCACGCTACCTCCGCTTCCTTTATAATCCGCTTCAAAAGTTCAAAAGCATCGCGCGCTTTCTCTCTCTCTCTCTCTTTCTCTTTCTCTTTCTCTTTCTTCTTCGGATATATAAGGTGTCTTTTTTAATTCCGCTTTACATTTCCCGTTTTATAAAAAAGGGGACAAAATACTGAAGAAATAATGTATACTGTCATCGTAAATTAAATTGAAATTTTCATTATTAATTTTGACTTTAATGAAAGAATTACCAATAAAAGAATGAGATATCTCTTTCAAAGTTTCTCGTGTAGAACTTATAACTTGGGAAAAAAATTCCTAAGGAAATGATTCGAGAGAGAAAAAAATAATCGAAAAAATTTCTCGTGACTCTTTTAATTTCAAAATACGCGAGCTCGAAGATGAAGCATCATGTACACTATTAAAATTAATACTAATGCGTCTGTTTTCTCTCTCTCTCTCTCTCTCTCTCTCTCTCTCTCTCTTTCTCTGCACATATGTACTCGACAACAGTTGAACTAGTAAAAAAGACCGAATGTACATAGGAGAAGTGCAAAGCTCACGTATGGAAACGTGATTCCATCATCTGCACGCCCGAGTCGCTGCCATGTAAATCGCGCTCGCTCTCGGCGACGAAACCGGCGAAAGAAAGGCCGCTGGATGGCAGCCCTTATCAATGGGCGCTCAATGGACGCCGGACATTACTTTCCCGAGCGCGAAACGAGAGGAAGAGCGAGAGAGAAAGAGAGAGAGAGAGAGAGAGAAAGAGATCCGACTGCGACTTGGCGCGCGCCAACCTACGTTCGGCGCGCGCCCGTCGCGAGCGGGATAAAGGTGCAACCGTACACGCGCGTTTCCCGTGGAAGGTAGATAGGTAGGTAGGTAGGTAGGTAGGTAGAGGTAGATAGATAGGCAGGTATGCGCGGGCGTACGTACGTACGGTACGTATGTATACGTATGGGCAGGAGGAGACGGGTCTTACCTGCCTGCCAGAGTCGGGAGGAGATGGAGGTGACTCATCATTGAGCAACGCGTATATCATATGATCGAGCTCGTGGCCTATGCCGCCCTTCTGTCGACCAACATACAGGATGTCCGCGAAAAAGGCGAGTTAAAAAATATTTTTCGATAATTTTGTTTAAGACAATATGTAAATTTATTATTGCATTATGCATTATTTATATTCAATATTCTAGATGTCTTTGATTCTCGCTTTTAAAAATCCGGACATTTAATTTTATCCATTGTGTTTTGAATTTTTTATATGTCCGTTTCAAACGTAATATAATTATAAATTATATGCACAATAAAAGATTTATATAAATACAAATTTATAAAACCTTATATCTTCTTTTATTAAATTCTAATACGATTATTTGAATTATTGTATTTTAGAAAACATATCGAGGATTTTGACATAGCCTTGTACGAATGTTTTATTTCACCTACGTGTTTGCAAAGTGACTGTCACATTGCTATCGACAAAAATTAAATGTGACTACAAATCGATAATGTCATTGCGCAATAGAGTATCCACAGCCTACGTATTCGATTATAAAATGCAACTCGTGTCTCTGATATAATCGATGAATAGTTGGATTGGTTTCCTGTATCGTTCCAAATGATTACTTTATATTTAATGCTACTAGTAAATAAAACTTTGTTTCATACCATCCAATTATAATATATAATATATGTATACAAGAATATATATATATATATATATATATATATATATAATTTTTTTTTTTTTTTTTCAAGAAATCTTTTTATATAAAAGAAATATATATTGTAAAATAACTATTGTTTGTATCGATATAAATATTATAACTAGTAATATAATAAGACGCGTTTTCGCACGATAGCTACAGCATCCGTATTATGGGAAAACATAAACGTTTGCACACTCAGGCAAAGCGATACAAGATACATAAAATTAGAGGCTGCCGCGTTCTAGCGATGCCATAAAATGGCATATATTGTACAACCGATATAAAAGCTGACGGAGATACAACGGAGCGATTCGTAGCGCGTCCGGATCGTCGTGTTCGACGCTGCAATTTGCGAGACACGCGCCCCCGATTCGACGGCGAGCATAAGTATGCGCGTTACGGCGGTGCTTCGTTTCCGGAGAAGCGAGACTTTGCCTTCCGCGGGAAGTCGCGTGGGTACGAAGCGAAATAAGAAATGTACGATACATCGGTCTCGACGCCGACGCCTCCTCCTTCTCCTTCATCGCCCTCTTCCCTTCGCCGGCCACTAACACAAGTTATGACTTCATGCTCGGGTGCACCCACGATTTATGAAGCTCGAGATCGAGGAGAGTCGAAGGTGCCGGGATATGCACGAGTCTGTGTATGTAACAACGTATTGACGATACGTACAGCGGTCATAGATCCGCTTAGCGAGCCTATTTTCCGAGGCGT
This sequence comes from Polyergus mexicanus, assembly GCF_030449975.1. NCBI lineage: Eukaryota > Metazoa > Arthropoda > Insecta > Hymenoptera > Formicidae > Polyergus > Polyergus mexicanus. Next base: position 9,328,038 of record NW_027223331.1, read on the forward strand.
ATGTCAATGTAAAATTTAAGAATGATATAAAACTTGAAATTATTTTATGATACATGAGATTTTTAGAATTTCTTTCTTCACATTTCAATTATGAATGTACAATAGTATTAAAAATTATTGAATCTGACATTTTAATAATATTCTAAAATAATCTCATAAAATAGTTTATGATGTTTTAGTACCTAATGATCTTGAATTTGTTTGATTTGTCATTAAATTGTTACTAAAGCATATATATTTGCTACTATTGATTTTTAAATGTTTATATGTCTATCGCGATTACACATATTCCCATTCACAAAGCTTAACAGATTAATTAGCAAATGTAAAGCAATTTATCGAGCTACGCGTGACATATGCATTAATTCTCCATATGATAAATTTTCTTGCAATATACGCATAGTCAGAAATCAACGCGTTTTGTATTTCGACCTTTTTTTCGTTTTTGCAAAAAGATTCTTAAAGATGAAAATTACATTTGTGTAGGTGGTGATTTTCGATCCGCTTCCTGTTTGCAAACATCGATAAACAAATAGAGCAAGATGCAGTGGTATATATGTATATATGTATATATATGTGTGTGTGTGTGTGTGTGTGTGTGTGTGTGTACGGTGCAGTCGGTAATAAATAACGATTAGATGGTCGACGACCTGCGAAATTGGTCTTTCCACGGCAAACGGAAAACGAAACCCGATGTATCTTCGTTTGCCGGCAGATTGGTGGGGGCCGGTAAGGATCCGAGTTGTTTGTCTTCCATCTTCCGAGCAACACGATTATCACGCTTGTTGCGAGCGGGAAACGAGGTAAACGGCATTCGTGAATCGATAGTCACGTTTAGCAATACGGCCACAACCAGAAAGAAAATGTGTAATCTCCTCGTGAATTGTCTGCTCCGTGATGATTTAATTAATTAACGCCATGATTTCTTACTTCATATTGACTCCTCGATTAAGATTTTGAATGTGCTTTTAACGCAGATTTTGAATAAAATAAAATGAAAAAAATATATAGTATGTAAGAAAAACGTAAGATTCTTCTCGATGTATTACGTTAAATCGTAGACGGATCTATCGTCAAATAAAGAGTACAATAGTTTGACGCATTAATAATTAATCAATCGAAGAATTAAAGTACAAACGAACGCTCGATTGCGGTTTTCCAAGCTTGTCTGAATGCGACAATAAGCTTGTCTCGGCGAACAACATTGTCATTTGTTACCCCAGGCATTACTCCGGAATATTATTCTAAATTATCCTTCCGCTTTACGGCTTAATAATAAGACAGAGAAACAGGAAGGCGCTGGCTGGGGGGCGGAAGAGAAACATAGTGGACGAGAGCGACAGAGAAAATGAGAGGGAACGTGCCTTAGCTCGTGCTTTAATTAAACGGGATACGTTGTAGACGATGTAACCGCTGTGAACCGCCACGGTATGTACGCTTATTAAGATAAAACAAGCAATTACCGGGACGCAGAGGTCAATCCCTTTTCTTCTCCGTCTCCCTCGCATCTCTTGCACGGTTTCTAGGATACTTTCGTCACGTCTCGTGGATAAAAGTAAAATCCTTTACCGGTTGCTTTACTTAACTTTATCCGTACATTATGCTTTGTTATTAGACCATTAATTTAAACAAAAAATGCTATAAATGCGTTACTGTTTTCTTCTATTTTGCATAATCACCTTATAATCGTCTCGCCCTATGAACACATTAGACAAATGAATAGGTAGATAAATTTATTCTAATACGAAAAAGCGTCATATGTGAAGACGATAGGAGATTATATCGAGTAACGCATCTTATATAATTGAAAATAAATGATAGATAAAATAAAAATAGTTATTATATATCGAATGATACAATTACAATTATAATGTTACAATGTTTTTAAGCATAGGAAAATTGTATCTTTTAACGTAATTATATCAATAACTGGGGATAACATTAGGACATTATTAATAGAAGCGACAAATTCGTTCGGGAGCGTATGTTCATTAATTGTTCAAACCGAGTCATTCGATTATCCATCGGATAATGGCTTCAACGTCAACGGCAGTCGGAAATGCGTAGGTGCAATGTGTTTCTAGAAACGACAAAGTCATTGCGCTTCTCGGATCGGCAGCATCAAACTACTCCTACTGACTAAGGATAATTCAAGACACAGAAATGACCCATTTCATTTTAAGTAAGAGTACGCGAGTGATTGTCTTTGTTCGAGCCGATCATCAATTATATCGCTCGGAGATTATATATCGTAGCTTTCACGTATCTTGTAATACATCTAACGGAGAATCGAGAACTGAATATAAAAGAATTAGAATTAGAGAATTGAGATTATTTATAATCTTAAAGATATTAATCAAAAGTAAGTCATAAAAGCGAGTCATAATAAATTGAAAAAGTAAATTAGCGATATTCTTAAAGCGAATACGTTGAAAGGAAGTAAATTTTGCAAATTAAGAAATATCTGAAAAAATGGACGTTATTAAGTAAAAAAGGATTGTACAATAGTTACAGATATATTATTCGCCTTTAATGTCTCGCGAGAGATAATATTCTCGCGCTCAGAGCAATATTGTTTTAATTACACATCGTCGTCCATGAATATAAAACGAGAATGCGGACATACGAGATAGGATAACTTATAACTCGCATTTGGTTACAACACACCTAGGCGTACGCGGCTGCTAATCCGTATCCACATTAACAACCTAATTTGCAACTTGCTCACGTCATACACGCGCGAGAGGAAGAGATACACAATAGGGGAAGCTCGTCGCAGAATATCTCGGACGCGAATCGGCGAATTTCGAGGGAAACTCCCTTCGTGCGTGCATTATTAATACGTGCGCGGCGTAAAATCGCGCTATGTGCATCTGCAAACGACGAAAGTTTATGTATTATCTAAAAGACAAATACACGTGGACGTAACTTGTTCCTGATCGCGGTCCCTCCTTCCTTTACGCTACATCTTGCTACATCGCTACATCGCTACTCTCGATACCCGCGAGGAAATTGATTACAGTCACATTTTCGTGTCCGGAAAAGGTTTTCAAGGCGATGCCAGTTTACATTCGCCATCAATTTACGTGCCTCTCTTTTTAGCTATGATCGTGCTCGTTCTTGTCTATGTGCGCTCGGTAACGCACCTTAATAAAACGTTCGATAATAAACTCTAAACAACGCGACTCCCGGACGCGTTTCTTTGCTATGCAAATTATTCATATGACGCGGTAGAAACAAAACCCAACTTGATTAAAGCTTCTAGATAAGCTAGGCCGGGCTCTTTAATCGAAATGACGATGATTGCAAGACGAATATTGTCGAGGGGAATTTCCTGAGCTTTACACAAGTTGGATATACCATAAACGGATCTTGCCGAATGTATATATGATTTCCCATTCGATCTCTTTTGCTATTTGTATAAATATTGTAGCATTCGTATCTATAAGATTGGATGAAGATATTGTTGTAAACGAAAATAAATAAACTTTTAATGATAAAATAAGCAAAACTGAGAGTTGAATTATGACTATTAAATTAATAAATTCATCATTCTTCGATCGTTTTTGTAATATCTGTTAGTTTCATCATTGACGCAAATTATTGTTTCCTTTAGTATACTTCTTTAGCGACTCGACTCTATTAATGAAGAACGCGCCAACTTTAAATGAGCGAGCGTTACACTATAGTCCGACACGCTGGATATACGTGCGTAATACACACTATAATACGTTTAATATTACAACGTGCTCGCTATGCAGGGACGCATTGCGTTTTACGCGAAACGGTCTCGCACGCGTCGTAGCAGCTATTTCGTTTCACGGGTCTGCATTCGCGTACTTCCCTCCCCGTTTCCTCGTCCAGGCTTCATTCATCATGCACGGATCTCAACATCGATGTATGATGTTTGCACGGACAACGCCGTGGCGAGTCACGACGCGCCACACCATGATGCTCATTCATGGCGTGGCCACGTGCACAATTGCGCGGCTCATATGCACGCGTGCGAGGCGACCGACCGCAAAAGGAAAGAGCGGTGCCGACTGAGGAGCGCGAGAGGAGGGAGAGCCGTCTCGAAGCCGGTTAGAAATAGCGAGAGAGAACAAAGAGAGGTGCGCCGGGATTCTGTCTCCTCTTTCTTTAGCGCGTTCGTCTCGTCGTTCTCAGCTGTTGCGTCGAGACTCCCTTCTGGCGCGCCGAAATTTCTTTTCTCGCTCAAAGGCGAGACCGGAGAGAAAAACACACTGTCGCGATCTAATTCCTTTTCGGAACGCGCGAAGAAACGGCGTAAAAATAAATTACGAACGTTTCCTCGTGGCAATATTTATGCGCCGACGAATTTCGGATGTTTCCGCGATGAAAATCGCGACCGTACGCGTGGAGGTCGCAAACTGAACATAAATATAGGATCCGGTGGGATTCTCCTCATTGCCTGCCTCATCTATTCCACCTACGCGGAGTGTAAAGTACAAGCAATTTTGATTACAATAGAGATATTTCTAATGAAATATACGATCTCTAATGAATCTTTGTGTATCATTTCGTTTTTCTATAAAGAGGATCAACATATACATACATTATATAATATATACATTTGATTTCTCTCAAAAAAGTTTCAAATCTCTACTACTAAACCGCACACAGTTATTTTGACTTTCTATATATATATATATATATATATATATATATATGATATCAATTCTTATTAAGTACACCGTCTATTTAATTGGTGACAGCAAATTAAATACAGAGAATAACGTTAGATGCACTCGTGCATCACATCTTAAGATATTCGGCGCCCAATCTCAAATAAAAATCCATTGGCTTGTGTTTGTCTGGTATGTTCTGAACATTCGGACGTTTACCCCATTTTCAGCATAGCGAGAGAAGACCGCACACCCCGAAGCGATGCGGTATATAAACGAGATAGCTGGAACGCATGAAGTAGCTTGGGTTACAACTCCAAATGTTGAGACAGACATTCTTCGGAATTAACTAGAAATGCTGGTATAATCGCGAATTAATTCTAACGTACTCTAGCGTAAGAGAGCCGCTTTAAATTAAGCTATAATAAAAATTTCCCTCTCCATAAGCTCTCCATCGTCATAAATTTTTCTAGGTATTTCACATCACTCCTCGTAATCAATTAAGCTTTCACTCGCATTGCTTTTTCCTCGCTCGTATTTCCGGAAGAGAAATATGACTTAGTAATCCATAAAAGATAAAAGTGGCGTGTGTAAGCTGGATCTGCGATGAGAGATAAAGTATTGTAAAAATGGATGCGAATGGTTCGTTTTCATTACTTCTTCTAATTCATTTTTGGAACAAGAGTAAATTAAGCGCACGGAGTTTGCAAGATTTTGTAAGATCGCTTTTTTTAAATATCGAGAAATCGTATATTATATAAAATGAACTTTATGAATTATGAATTTATCCTTGCGGTAAAAATCATTTTTGATCCATGTTCGTGTCGTTTGAGTCGATGAAAAAATATTCTATATTATCTTATTTCAAATTTTATTTCTATATCTCGTAAAATACAATAGCACATATATAATTGATAACGACGTCACATCAGCGGTTTAAAATGAAAAAAAAATGACGCGATTAAAACGGAAATATAATTCAGATGCGAAACGTCAGTTTAGTCTCTCGCATGCGTATCTTGCAAAGTTCGCGCGACGCCGCTTATAAATAAGCATCGTACGTCGGTTTGTCGCTTGTGAAGTGTCGCGAAGTAAAAATACTAGAAGGGTACGCGCGCGATGACCGTCGACCGCCGCAGCCGACGCGATACTCAATGGCACGATAGTATATATAGGTATACGCGTATCCCTTTTTACAGCGCTCTACTCGAGTAAAGTTACGGTCGTCCGAAAATAAATCGCGGAAGGTTTGATTAACTCGTTCGGCTTTCCGCCGAACTTTTCCCGTCTCTCTTTCGGACTAGCTAACATGTACAGAGAAAAACAAATCGATCGCGAGTCGCGCTGTAATATAATTTTCATATACAATATAATTCCGAGAGTATATTTCGGAGAATATTTTGACGCATTTTTATTTGCTTTTATTCGATTATTTGCGTAAATATAGCGAAAAGTCACATACAAAATAATGCAAAAACTGGAAATTTTATATCTACATCTTTTATATATTTTATATATTTACTAATATTCAGAGAGAAAAAGGAAGAGAGAGAGAGAGAGAGAGAGAAAACTCTTGCGATTTAGCTACTATATTTTCTCGCAATAAAAACGATTTAGAAATGAAACCGGATATTAGATATTCGATGACTATAGCATTTGTTTGGCGAAAAATTGTTCGCCGATTGCAATACTGAAGAAAATATTTTCTATATATATATATATATATATTCTAGATCTACAAATATCATCTCTCTAGAAAACAATATGCCTGTAGTGCGTTTTCGAGACTTTGACGAGCAGCGAGCCGCGATATGGAATATTGAGTTTGGACAAGTCAATCGAAAAAAGTTCCATTCGTGAAACGAGACTGTGATTCTGTACTTTCTTCTCAAGTAATTCCCAATCTAAGACCTTCGACCTTTTTTAGATATAGACTTTCCCGAGAAACCACAGTCTTTGCTATTTCGAAAATGTCTTTGAAAAATACTGCCGCGATTAAGAAATGAATGAAAATATCAATACGTGATTTTCTCGTGGTATTATACCGGCTATAAATTCAATCCTTTCGCTGAAACTGAAAATTATTATTTATAAAAAAAAATTATCAATTTTTACGATATTTTTAAATATTTTGCAGGACTGTAGAGAGAGAGAGAGAGAGTAAACGTCGTTCTATTTTATTAAATGCATTCGCTTATACATATAAATGCATCTGTAACTTTTGTTTCAAAACGGAAACAGGATTACATAATACAGTTAATGCGAAATAAATGTAAAAATACGAGAAGGTGTACGGCAGTTACAAAAAGTTTATAAAACAACCATTTCGGTAAAATATAAACGAAGTAAAAAATATTTAACAAAGTAATCGAAAATATATGTAATATGAGAAACAGCGAGTGTGCACAGAAATACGAGAAAATAAACACAGAGTTGTCGCATTGTTCGTATAACGAATAGAAAAATAATGAATCACACGAAATTATATCGATATTGCTTAACATACTATTCTTCTTTTTTGCGTTACAAACGATTTTTAAATCGGTACTAACGGCAGAGATAAAAAATTGCGCAAGGAGCGAAATGAAGGAAACATACATGGTGTCCGCGTAAAAACGATACAAAATACGACTTTGTAAAATGTAAATCAAATGGAAGCCGTGAAAAACACATGAAAAAGTATTATATTTTTTAAAACATCACAGAATGAATTATACATGTGACAATGTTCCGATGACTGCACACATCGTTTTATGCAGCATTCCGTTTTACGATTTTCCTCCGTCGTTACACAACCCGTTATAGTATAACGATATCGCGGCGCGTTTCTTTCTTTTTATCGTGCCGTAAAAAATATTATTAAGCACCAAGCGACGAGTCGCGAAGCACCAACCGTGCAAATATTACGAGAAACTTTGGCTTATCAATTTTGAATGTCGCCCGAACTGTATATTATATATCGTGTGTATTTCTTCTTGCTTGTATTTTGCGTGAGTAAATCGATTTCTGTATATTCTTAGTTTGGCTGACGTAATCGTTGTAATAATCGACAGTTAAACATCTTTATTCAGTGTTATGATATGTAATTCAAATATGTTTCCAATCAATTTTTTTTTTTTTTTTTCGACGACATCTTTTATCTTTTAAAAGCTCTATATTAACCTTTTTAGCTTACAAAAGTATTATATTATGTAATATTATACATGTATTGTATTAAAAAAGATCCAAGTACTACAAACTAAAAATTGGATATTATGTTTTAAGAAAGTCTCATACATATGCGAAATTATTCTCGCATATTTTCTGATAGACGCGCCGTTAAAATATCGGAGTAATTCTGAGATATGTCACCTATATTTATCACGTTGCGAAAATTCTATGCGTACGCGGAGATTTTTCAAGTCTTTGCTCGTCTCCGGCGAGCATTGACATATTTTATTCTCAGCCAAAATGTTCTCGCAATACATACACGCTTACACTTGTCAAACATATTCATCAGACGACGCGTAAAAAAGCAAGGACCTTCCAACACATTCTCGTAGCGTTCAGAAAATCCGTTTGGGACAACATGAGAAATGGCACCGGCGTTTCCTTCCCCGTCGCGCTATGAATGTCCGTTACTGGTGAGTGAATCAAAAGGATCGTATCACCGCCTGCTCCCGCGCCGGTTTTTCACCAACCGTCCCCCGATCTGGATTATTAGGTGGACGAAAAATGCGTCGATCGCGTGGCCCGTTGCTTGAAAAACGAGCCTTCGTACGATGATCCGGTATATTGATCGTTACAAATAGCGCTTGCAAAGGATCGCGCGTGCGGAGGATTATCCCTTTTATATCACACCATTAATATTACTCTTCCATGAATCTTGCGAGCCTCCGCGAAAGGAATGGACGGACTCTTTTGTTTTTCGACAAAGGGTGTGGCAATAAATATTATGTTGAATTATACTCTCTCTGCCTCTTATACTTTCTTTCTCTTTAGGAACTTTATATATTTTATTGCATCGTCTTATAACTTATTAAGACCTATCGATAGCGAAAGATGTACAAAATAATAGCGTCTAGAAGAGAAAAATACTAGTTGGTAACAAGATTTTATTAATATTTAATTAATGAACTTTTATCAATTTAATTAATTTGTTATAGTTAAAATAAAATTCTCGTAATAAAAAATTTTATTATCTATTATTTTATTTTCTATTATCTTTATTTTATCTTTATATCTTATAAAATTTTTTTTTTCCGGAGTTCCAAAATCTTTTTTCTCCCTTGATAATCGTCGAGCTAGTTCAACACATTTATCTTCACAATAAATATTGTTATTCATTTGATAAAATCTCTCGTATATGGAGAGAGGGTATCCAAACTCTCACATTAAACAAAGGACACGTGGATTAACCCTTTCACGATTCAGCTATTAATATTACTTTCTACAAATCTCGACCCGGACCTCCCTCGTTTCTTGCCGATAGTCAGGGTCGAAGGAGGATCTTTGCATGGACCGAGGATATCGCTTAATCATCTACTACCGGGTTCTCTCTTTTTCTCTCTCTTTGTTCCGAGTCCATTTTATCTATTCAATAAGCTCCTTGTTATCGATTGGCAGTCAATATCGTCGCTCACCACGAAACGCATGTCGCGCTTATTGTTAGTGAAACCGATTTCAGGCTAGATTAGGCTTAGATTATGGATGTTGAATTCTTTATCTTTTTTTACAATGTCGTTGCTTTTATATGTGTACTCTTATTATTTTACCGATAATATCGTTTAAAACATGCAAAATCTACAATTTAAAAAAATTATACGTACGCAACTCGAACGCGCTGGATATTTATTAACTGACTGCAGCTGAATTTGGATAACGTAACTTTTGGGAAAAATCAATTTTTTTGCCTTCAGAAATAGATGAGATTATATAATATATACATATTTTTCAGAGACAATTCAGAGTCTTACAATATTTCTCTACACGCGGTACTGTAATTAGTGATGATATGTCGAAAATCCATCGTCATCTCTCGTTGCCATTGCGATACTTTGCTTTTCATCCCGCGGGACTCTTGCGAGTTTACCGAATGTCACGTGGTCACGAGTCCTCCGCGCGGGTCCCCCTCTCCGTTCTCCTCTTTATAATTCCATTAAAAGGAAACTTGGAAATTTCCCCGGGGACTCGTCACTCTCGGTAACTTTCTGTTTCGCGCGCTCTCACACGAGAAACAGTACGTACGTCCGTAGGGGAGACACACGATCTCGGGTGAAAGCCTCCCGTCGTCGTCGTCGTCGTCGTCGTCGTCGTCGTCGTCGTCGTCTGTGTGCGAAACGCTGGTTGTACCGAACGAATATCGAGCGTAACGTGGGCCGGCCCTAACTTTCTCGCGACGAGATGTGCGAGCCATTTAGAGATTCGTTCTGGGACCGATCGCGAACTGTACGCATATAAATGGGCATTGTTGTTAAATTCATCACCTCTGAGCGTCGTGATGTCTCTACGCAACGAATTCTGCCTGTATTTTTTATATCGCGATCACGCAGAATGTATATATGCGCACATACACAAAATAAAAATTTATATATACATATGTATACTCATTGTATACTATTACTATAAAAGAATTTCAGAATATAACATTGAAGTAGATTGTACTAATATTTATTATAATTAAGTTTCTAATGAAACGAAAATATGGATATGCGTTTTAGGGAAATCTATAACTACATGTCTTAATTATTTGATTAGTTATCGTGTTTGTTATCATTGTTACGCATTATTATAATAATCTCCATTCTAGACATTGTAGTATATTCCTATGAAAGTGAATATACATTTCGAGATGCGCTTGTTACAAGATAAATCTGCAGATTTATCTGTCTTCTTCCGATAATTCACCTCACGCGATCGCAATTAAATCAATATACGGCGAGACGGGCGATTATTCGTAGAAATCGAGAATCTCCTCGAAAACGGTAATTGCAGATTAGAGCGGGCGGGGGCGCGTGCCATGTGCAGGAACGCATAAAACGCGGAGTGGATTTAACGCCTGGACAACTTTGCACTATAAATGCTAATGGGCCGAGACCGTAGTTAGTTAACCACCCTAAGCTCGTAGTTCGACGCGTCTTTGCACAGGATAAGGATGGCGCAAGGGAGAAACGGTGGGAGGATAGGACCTCCTCGAGGAACTGTGGGCTTGGAGGGTTAAGTAAACTATGGATTTCGAAGTGTCTGCGCGAATGCCGCGAAAGGATTTGCATGCGTTCTCGTACATGTCGTACACGTAATCGCCTGCCCCGACCGCGGTGCGCGAATCTTATCGAATGGTGTACGCAGTTACGCGCGTGTTACTTTACCATGGGGTAAATTGTGCGACGGAATTACGGTAAAAGTCCGGCGCGAGAGAATGCTCATTGCATCTTATGCGGACTTTCTTCTGATTCTTGCCAATGGATATCAGTACAGTGAGATAATGTTGTCCTACCATTCGAAAGTCATTGATTTAATAATAGCAAAATTATAGTTGTAGAGAAATGTATAGCTTTTAATAAAAAAACTGTTACTCATGGTGATCCGAGAGGATCACCATACAAATTATGATACGGAAAGTTCTGAGAATCGCACGGATAATATATTTTATGGGAGCGGATTCTCTCTCTCTCTCTCTCTCTCTCTCTCTTTAACGATTAATAATCTTAGATGGACTCTCCATTAGCTGGTTGCAGATAAACACGCCTCGGAGCGAACGGAATACGCGTGTACCGGCGTATTACGTAAGCTTACCTTGCTTGCAAGAGGAAGGGGAAGGGGATAAGGCGGTCGAGAGTGCGTGTGTAATCCTCCGCAGGTGCGCAACGGAGGACAATGGAGCATTAACCCAATGGAATGCGTGTATGTGTTCGTGTATGCGCGCATCAAGGCGCCTCCAATGGGAGAGCTCATCCACTCATGCTCATTGTCGAGTCGAAGTGCCGTTACCATTGTGTCGGCCTGTGTCGCGCGCTCACGCTCTGTCGCGTTTCACATATGTCTACGCGCGCGTGTAGCGTGCGTCTCACTGTCCGCCGCGCGGCGTGTCACGTGACAATTTTGGCGTGTGTATCGCGGCTATTATACGCGAGTAGGAGCTTGTTCCCTCTGCCGGTTTCGGTTCCGCCGCGGTATCCTCTCGTCGACGTCTACAGAGTGTCCCGTCCGCGTACGTTCCGGTAAGCGACGTCAACGTTTGTCGAGGAATGTGAGTCAAAGATTAAAAAAAAGATAATAGATGCTTAATGATATTGAAATAATAAAAAGCAGGAGCTAAAAATTATTAAATAGATTGTCTTACATTTTATAAATGCTTAATAGTATCGAAATAATGAAAAGCAATAGATAAGAATCATTGGGTAAATTGTCTAATATGTTTTATAGAAGAAGATCTCGCAGATGTATCGAACAAGTTTTTATGTACGTCGCGTCATTACATTTGACAAACGCGTAAAGTTGGCGAAAGGTGGCAACATTAGTCGCGAAACTGTCGTCTTCAATAGCAAAAGATTTAAAGTGTCATATTTAGCAAACTTTCTGAACATATACATCGTTGGGTTGCGCACATCGTGGCGACAAATTTGCCGGTTGTTTATTTGCGCACCGGAAGTCAAGCGACCAATAAGAGAAACTCCTCTCGCTCCCTCTCTTTCTATCTCTCTTTTATATTTCTGTCAACGCAGACTTTTTTTACGAAAGTCTAACGATGCAGATTTGAATTGAGTCGTGCGCAAAAAGTCCAAGACCCCTGTGAGTTCCTTCAGTCGCGCTCCTCTTAATGACACAGTCTCTAAAAGCGTCTAATAATAAGAGACGCCATCTTATTACGTTTCCTTTTACTTGGGAACTCTCTGTCCGTTGCAGAGCTAAGAAATAAAATGTTTCTGGCATCGTTCGGAGATACACTTTTTAGAATAATAATATCCAGCATTCGTTACCCTTACAGACTCAATTTTACTTTTCTGAATGGGGAACGTTTGAAAGTTTTTCTCCAAATATATAAGTGTGCAATATTAAACTAAAAACAAAACTTTGTAAATAATAAACTATCAATGTGTATTATACGATTGTCATCACTGCATACACCTTTACAAATAATTGTCTGGTTAACATTCCCTCTCGAAGATGTATTTTTTCAAATTTATTTTTCGAAATTGTCTGGGACATCCCGAAAAATTAACCAAATACACGTTTTGTACAACCCAATTATACACGTAACAAGTTCCATTCTTTTCCTATAACTAATTTAATAATTGCCTTAAAAAGAAAAACGCAGAGTCTTCGAGCAGGATAAACCAAAAGCGGAAAAGAGTTCGCTAACAATGTACCTATATAATGTGGTCCGCGTAAAATACTGCAAGCTGGTTTTTTTCGTAAAATATGCTTTCAGAGAGAATATAATCTGTTTTATATATACAGCTTTTTCTTTAAGTAGATTAAGATTTGGAAAAAATTTTTCCATTTTTTAATATATCTTTTAAACACAGAAATTTTTTTATCTAAAACCTCGTTTACATGATAATACGCTATATCGTATTTTCCGATTCTAATCGAACAATTATGGGATACAAATATAATTATCTTTTTCGATCCATATGTTATACCCCCATACGTATCTTTTCTCATTTCCTCTTATTTCTACCAGTTTAAGCTAACCTTGCCGACCTTTTTCAAGAAAAATACGAGACAACGTCTCGCAATACGGCTCGAATAAGGTCTCGGACGATTCGTCCTCGCCGTCAAATCAGGTAGGACTCTCGCGGCTACCTGTCAGAAGGTTAGCTAATGAAAGAGCAGCGACGTCTCGTTAATGGCCGGGGACTTATCCCCGAGATAATCTCCCGCCGCATACAACGTGGCGTAATACGAGGAGACACGCGATTGTTCCTCCCGACGCCCACACGATACTATTTCCTACCCGTTGATTTATGCGACAGCAATTCGAATTCTTTTTACAAATTCACCAAAATTATGGATTTTACCTTAGATACAAATATATAAACTATATACAATTTTATTCCTTTATATTTTCTTTATTTAAATTTTTTTTTTTTTTAAATTGTCTTTTTCAGATTACTTTTGTCTATTTTTAAAATCTTCTTTACCGCGAACCCTTTTTGCTTTTAACTGCGAAAAGGATTTTTTTCAAATTTTTTCCAATTTCTGAATATTCATAATATTATAAAAATGTAATACCAGGTCGTGCAAGATAAAATATTGAAATTATTATTTTAAACGATTATATCTCGCTCTTACGCTGCGAAAGAATTGTTAATAGAGGATTAATAATAATGTGGTTGGACCGATCGTAGGACTGTCTCGTTGTCGATGTCCTAATTATCAGTTTATATCCTCAAACTGTATTAATTTGACTTCGATTAAAACTTTGAACAAAGTTAGAGAAAGTTCACGATCGACCAGGTCGATTATACATGCGATCGATGCGAAGCTTGACAATGTACACCGTCTGTTAAATTGGCTTATAATAAATATATGCGCACCTCCATAATAGTTAGTGTCCATTGGGTCTTCGTATATGCCATCGAGTTATCCTACATGAACCCAAGTTCCAAACAGGAGGAATATCAGCGTTTTGCTAAAAGGATTTATAAATGCAGTAAAAAAAAAAAAAACGTTTTAATCGATAAATATTATTTTCTAATAAATCTATATATAATAAGATTTTGAAAAAAAATTCACATTTTTTTACTAGTTTGCAAAAAATATAATTGAAATAAATTGACAAACATTTTAAAATGCGCATCTGAGAAATATTTGTTTATTTATTAATATCCAAAAGAGTGAGCAAACTTATACGATAATCCCGAAATATAAATAAATCTCGAAGTGCATCAATCGGCACTTGTGATTTTAAGCGCAACCCGTTATTGGGCATTCGTACAAAGTGACGCGGACACAAAGCATCAACGGCGAGACAAATCCTTGTTACATCTTTGCCTATCTCTCTCTACCAGCATCTCTCTATCCCTCTCTCTTTTACGGCAACTATAATTCAACTGTATATTTTAACCATCCAACTCCCGAGGCAGCTACCGCCACACAACTACCGCTGCATAGCGGTCACTATAATATAATATGCGCGCCGTCGCGGTAATTTTCTCTATTAAATGCCCGACATTCATAATACTGAAGATCTGCATAGTCGGCATGGTAAATGTCGCTGCCTCATACCCGCCCTTGTTTCTCATTCTCTTTTCCGCCAATGATTTGTTTACCTGCTATCGTTTTCTGTTTCGTTTTAGCGATTTCTCACGCGACAGATAAACGGATGGCAATCGACCAGGGAGAACTATATACGTATACCTCCGAGAAACGTGAGGATCTCGACGATGAAAAATAGATTTTTGAGAAGCTGCGGAAGAAACAGGCGTCTTGTAATCAACGAGACTTTCCAGCCGTTTCATCCCGAGTTTGTAAATTCTTGAATGTGTTATTCATGGAAAATCTATACAAATATCATTTGAAAGAAAGAGCAAATCTGAAATTTAGATAATAGTGACTTATTTCACGTATATCAGAATAGAAATTTGATTTTAACATGCGTGCAAAAAATAGAATGGAAAAGAAAATTTTAATTTATTTTTATGATTGCTGTTTGTGTGTTTTCCAGAGACATGACTGTTTGTAAAAAATTCAAGAGACATTATGATACTTCCTCTCGCTGCGTGTTACCCGTGATTAAAATGCATACATCATCTACGGACTCTCATTCACAACTCATCGCCAGAGGTTGGCCGCCTCTCTCTCTCTCTGCATGCGATAGAGAATTCACTAGGTATTCCGTGTGTCATATCGCGTCGCACTTTTTCATAATTATCGCATCCCGATTTTTGCCGTACCGCTACGCATCGTCGATAGAAATACGGTCGGTTATCGGTTTTCGATTCTTCCGTTTTCATCCGCTCGCATAGCGCGCGTTTCACTCATGCACGGCTCCGATGCGTTTCTCGCATCGACGCATCCCCCGCGAACCTCTAAAAAAAAATAATATTCCATTGGTGTTACAGACCCGATCGTATATCGATATCTTCCGCCGACTATTCATGACCGTTCAACCATAGTTCCATTTAATTTTTCGTCACGCGGCAAATACATTTTAAAACGGTATCATTTGTTTCGAAGAGCAGACGAGAGGACGTTCTTGAGAAAGAGGCATTTCACGAAAACAGAGTCGAGTAGTCGCGGTAATGAAGGAGATAATGGATAGTAATGCTGATGAGGTTTAACACAAACCGCTCTTTCTCTCTCTCTCTCTCTCTCTCTTTCTGTTTTCCTCTTCTCTTTCTCGTTTTCTGGGCATTGTAATTTATCTGGCCGTTGTTTTCTACAGTGCGAGCGAACGATGGCACGGCGAATGATTGATGAAACTTTATTCGGTGGCTTTTCGAGCGCGGAGTTAAAGCAGATATTTATAATGGAGTTAGCGAAACGCGCATAGCTTCACCGCCGCCATCGCTGCAGTTTTGATACTAACGCGGCGGTCGTTTTAAATTTATGAACCACTCCCGCTTTTATAAAGCGCAATTAGGAGCGCCCGGAGCGACTTTTCTTCAGACACATTCAGCCGAAAGGAGATACAAAGGCAAAATTGTTTTCATTCCGTCGTGAAACACGGCGTATGAACACACGCTTGTGTTCGATATATCGGAAAGCGATTAAGTGCCTCATTTTATTTAGCGAGCGCGTTAAACTTGATGGATTTTATTTTTGCTCGTATCGATAAACAAAACCTATGCTTATATGATATCATAATATCTCGACGCGGCTGTTTATAAAAATTTTCTATAAATTACCGCTTATAGATGTTACCTTTCTAATTCAAAGAAGAGATCAAGAATGATATTGCATTGTATATATTTTGAACGCGCACCGTCAGAGCGCACGAATACTCTTTATCCCTCGCGTTCGACCTGGAATCTTAAAGTTCTCGCGCCCTTTCATCCTCTACAGCTCTTATTTCCTTCAACTTTGACATATTTTTCCGTTGGCTATGTTGGCGAGCGTACATTTCCACACGCTTGCTCGACTGATTTCGTAGAGCGTGCAAGTAACCATGGAAGCCTCTTCTCGGCCTGTGCTCGTCGGGCCCTTCGCCAGAATGCTCTTCCCTCTCCGGCCGTACGTGCCGTGGGATCCAAATATTTGGACACCGCGTGGGATCATCGGCATTCATCGCGGGCATCTTAAAGCGCTTCTTGCATGAAGGAAGGGCGGAAAGACGGAAGGAAGGAAGGAAAGAAGGAAGGAAGGAAGGAAGGAAGGAAGGAAGGAAGGAAGGAAGGAAGGAAGGAAGGAAGGAAGGAAGGAAAGAACGGAGTAAGTTCGTTCGTACGAACGACTTCTACCACTATCGACTCATAATACGACAGTCTACCGAAAAGAACCCTCGGATTTGAATAATCGAATGGATCCTTCTGCATTTATTTCAACGTCGGAATAATAGCCGGCCCGCGGCTGGAATAAAGAAGTAATGGCTCCACCGATACGCTACCACCCATTGCTGTCGAATTGGAGCATCTTGTTCGTCCATTACCGGCATTTCGTCGTAAATAATCGTGCGGAGCTTCGCGGCGAAATTCTCGTTCCCCGATGAGCGTATCGCGAAATTTACTTTCTTTTCTTTTTTTCTTTAATGGTATTATATGGTACAGATACATCGCGGTGAAAATTTAATGACTCGTCCATGAGTTAGAAACGAACTCGTACTGAAATAAGAATGAAACTGTAGGAAGCAAAGCAGCCTCCGTTAAGAATGCACGCATACGATCTTTCAATGGATTCTCCATTTTTAATCTGCCACTCAGGTCGAGAAAGGGGGGGAGAGAGAGAGAGAGAGACAGAGAGCCGCACCTCTCTGAACTATTCATGCGCAAACACGCAGCTCGGAAAATGTTGCGAGTATTCAATATTTAAGTACCACACTTGACGAGCAAATGAGTAGAACTGGCAGATACGGGTGAGAAGCGAAAGGATTAAGGTGGAAATTAAGCGGTGTTTTTAGAAAAACGTGTCTTTAAACAACAGCGAAATTAAAAATATAAAATATAATATAAAGTATTTCTTTTTTTTTTCTATTTTTTATCCATCACATAACAAATGATCTTCATGTTGACCGTAATGATAAATATTGGAAAAATTGAAACGAATGGCAAGAATAGTCGTGCCACATTATATGACACATTGATGCGTCGAAGAATCAGAAAATCGAAAGGATAGAGAAAGAAGGAACAGTGCACTTTTGCATCGCGTCAGATCCAATTGCAATAAATAAAGAAATAAATAAATGTCCAATCTTTCTTTTGTCTCGCGTGAGAAGAGTATATACATATATCCACCGGACATCGCAACGCACTGATTTATACCTCGAGGCATATCTATCGTTTTCTTCGTATCTTTGTCGCGATGCGGCGAATTGATTCACGGGATACAGAGAGAGAAAGAAGTAACGAGACTTTTTGTAAATATATGCATTCTATTGCCAGCGTGATGCGCGCGTGTATCGCACGTCATTCTGTACATTCGTTTACATTTGTCTGGCAACACCTAAGTACAAGTCAAACAAATTTCAACCCGTAACGCGTATATTCCGCTTCACTAAAATGACCAAACTATCGAATTAAAAGATATTATTTACTGGCAATAATTACACGCAAATATTACACATGATTCGTTTACTCTGTACATATTGCTTAGATTCAAAGTTATATTATATTATAAATAAAGTATCGAACTCTAAACGCATGACGATATACAATATATAAAAACTAGATTATAAATAAATTAAGGGGACATAAGGATAAGAGAAAATTGTAAAAAGTACGTTAAAAATATAGAATTTTTTAATCGCGATCACCCAGCATGAATTCTAATATTTTCGTGATATATATCGTAAAAAACAAAAGCAATTTGTCCATTTTATTTGTTATTCCAGCGATAAACATCGAAACGCGAAATGTAGATGTACAGTCAAATGTGTTTCATCCCCTCGCGTGCAGCGATTTCAAAGTCAATTAAAAATATTTGTGTTTGGAAAAATACAAATATACATCTTCATTTGTATGCGCAACATCGGTATCGATGTCTATACCATTCGACTTTGTGATCCGCCGAAACTTTGCGAAGCAAAAATCAGGCTCGTACCGCGTTTACACTCGCGCACTACCCTTTTTATACTTGATGCGCGCTCGTTGATATCTGTCGCACGCGCGTCTACCCACGCGAGATGATGTATCGTTCGCAATTTACAAAATGCTCCGTCCGACGTATCGATCGCAATCCAGCGTCGCGGTTAATCGCCCACCACTGTTACTATTAATAGTTGGAGAAAATTAATTCAAGATAATTATCGCGATGAAATGTTAAAGCATATTAATTGCCAGTGAATATACGGCGCGGTAGCCTGCATTTGTCGCATTGCACAATACTGCAACGTGTCGTGCACGCGAATCACTCACGCTTCACGCGATTTTCATAAATGCTGTAAATATTTTGCTTCGATAATCATCGTCATTAGATCATATTCTGATACGTATTCCGATGCTCTTTTCAATTCTCCAAAATTGATCGAAAGCGCGGGAATTTTATCGTGCATAATTAATGAAACTAATCAAATGATTGTAACAATCTATCATTCTTGTCAGTTTACTCAATTTTATTATCTTGATCGCAATTCTATCAATTTCATTGTTTTTTTTTTTATAATGATTAATTTTGCAATTTTAGTTAATTACTACATTGATCTGTGTATTTGTGTGTATGTATCTATGCGGGTTATTAATTGTCTGTTTGATAAATCGACGAAATTAATTTCTCTGTTTCAATTCATATATCATAATTATTACAATGGCTCAGGCACATACGCAAAAATCAGATTTTATCAGTTTCAGTTAAAACAAATTAACGGATTAGGTTTTAAGACATATAGTACGGACGGGCAGTAGGGACGGGCGACGAAGACGAATCGGAGGGCTTGAAACATGATGACGGGCTGACAGCATGAACTTATGCGTCGAGTTTATGCGTGATCTTGTGGGACTTCGTCGACGATGGATTATATAACCGGTCGATCTGCCGTTATTCTGATTCATTTACGAGTGTCATCACTTTTGATCGTACGATGGTTAAAATTAATGTATCGTCGAAACGACGAAGATTGATGAGGAAACTTAGAAAATACATATAGTCGTATACATATAATGCGCGAATTAAATACAAGCATTTTTTTTCATTAAAGTCATTTTTCCCGTTAGAATTGAGCATCTTAATATGTATATGTTTGCGAATACATATATTTATAAGAAATATTTTTCAAAAGACATCTCACACACACACACACACACATTCACATATGAGACAAGTATTAAGAAGAGACGATAAGAGAGTATTAATTTTATCTATGTCTTGTATAATTTTTCAAATATTCATAAATGTTGATTGAAGAGATTTTAGAGAAACGCGATGATGCATCGGGTATTTTCTCATTCAGGTATCTCATACAGAAATATTAGCCTCGGTCGTTCATCTGTTTTTAACGACACGCTTATATTGTTAAATAGATGAGTTTCGTCACACTGATAAAGCCGCGGTTATCGTGCGTTCCTCTTTGTGCCTCTCCACTTTTTCCCCTCTTTTTCATAGCCGTATATCACACCCGTATGACGCGGGACGTGCATCTTTTATTAACCGCGTTACGTTATAAAGCATTTCCATATCCCTGGCGTGTCCATTAATTATTTTTTTAATCCCATTTTCACTCGCGTCCGACATGCACGAACGTACGAAAAATCGAGTAAAGAAAGCAACGTTTTACTCACGAAACACCCTTTATTATCGTGTCTGGCCATAGACGGATTGACTTCTCCCGTCTTCGATGACGAGCCGGGAAACGTACGATCGCGGAAATTATCGGCAACGTTAAGCAGAAAGATTGTGAAGAGCAGGAACCGTTTCTTTGAACCGGTGCATTATGCAAGCGTTGTAACGTTATCTCGGTATATTGTTATTATATGCGTGCGGCTTGTTGGAGATTTGAATAAAACATAATTGGACAATTGCGCAATTAATTACCGAGCGTGCAGTTACCTGAGTTGTATTGTTATCGATGTAATTATTGGGTTCGATAACAAGAAAATTACGCCTTGGCCCCATAATTATACGTATAACTAATCAATATGAAGATTAATCACAAAATTGGGCACACTACGCGTGAGCATCAAGATCGCAATTTCTTCAAGTGTTTTGTATATTGTGTTATATAATTTGATATATATATCGTGATTTTCGCGAAAATACTATACTTTATCAATGCAGATGCAAAGAGATAAGTATGCGATAAAATGAAAAATATAAACTACATAAAAATATAACTATACAAATATATAATAAATATATAATAAAACAACAATATAGAATATATAAAATAGAATATAGAATTGAGCATTACATACATTTCGCGAAACATCTATTCACAATTTTCTTCTGCATGATACGTGCGCGTCTCAATTATTTAAAAATTTATCGATCCCCTCCGGGGAGAGAGAAGGAAAGAAGAGAAAGAAAGAAAGAGAAAAATAATGCATTTTTGTAATATCGGCGTTATCATTCCTTAGCGTCTATAGAAGATACGGGACGGCCACATCAGCGGCATATGAAGCAATCGTGTTAATTTGGATTATTCCAGGGATATTTTTACCCGAATGATGAAGCATCAATGAAATTGATGCAAACAAGAAAATTTGAAAAACGAAAGAATTACTTTATATCGTCGTCATGAATTTTTGTTTCCTTTCGCGATCCTCATCTGTCTACACTAGCCGTATGAACGGTAAAGCTATTCGCAACGCCAAGGAAAATACGACACTCGATATAAGGATCATAACATACCGTGCGTGTGCACCTGTACAAGTCCGCGACGTTTGCCGAGGATCATGCTGATGCACGTGTCATCGTCGTTCGAGTATCGCAAATACTATCTATGTCCTAATGAAACAACATAAATATCCCCGTCTATCGCATTACGTTCATTATATTAGCGGGATAATTATTCTATGAAATGTACAATAGATATAAGGCGCATCCTATTTCAACAATACTTTTTATTATGTTATATAATTTATTTATTTTATTACATATTTATTACGTTGCGTTGCGTTGCAGTTTCTGTGTGCGGGATAGCCGGAAATTTTCTGACTCGATGAGAAGTGATATCAATGTCAATATTGCACGAGATCTCGTAATTTTTAATATTTTGTACAAACATCGCGATATTTTTCTCGCATTCAATCGCACCATATTCGCATTAATTACGGGGGATTTTTAAGAGCCGGGCTATTATTGGAAAGCTGCTTTTCGTCTGTTAACAGTTATTTTTACCTTCCAACGAATATCAATATGTTGCTATGAGAGCACGGCGTAATAACCGTGTAGAAATAACAGACGCGACGTAAACTATGTTTGCGCGAATATTTTTCTCCGATATACTGCAAGCGTGATAGAATTACGATGGACGTTATTTTTTAAAAGTTAAGACTTTTTTAATTAAATTGTTTAATTCGTTATCGAGTTCTACTTTCTTTCTCGACGTGTAAAAATCGAACAATATCGTACGAACGGAACGAAAAAAATGTTTCCATGATATTTATTGTTTTACAAGTAGTGCAGCCTACGGGGAAATCATGTTGAGAACAATACATGAAAATCTGATTGAAATACTTTTTTTCCGTTGTACATCATTTTTCGAACGTAACATTTCATTTGTATTGTTAAATGAACAAAATGCGTTAAATCAATTGTATTGAGAAATTTTATGCATTGTGCATACGCTACGTAATTAGAGAATGATAAATGAATAAAATAAATGTAATTTTGTTAAAATTTAAAAAAATATCCAAATTAAAGCAAAATGAACATTTGTAGCGAAAATATAAATATAAAAAATGTAAATCGCACAGTTTGCAGTCGAAAAAATAAATAAAAAGAAAGAAAAATAAAATTAATGATTTTAAAATATAGAGATGCACAGAAATGCTTTTCATATATTTATAAATATAAAAGTTCACCCTCTCAATAATGCCATAATCGTCGCAATTATAACCGAGTTACAATTACATTTGACATTCTATTTCGGCTTTCTAGCGGCGAAAGTGGCCGTATCAATGGGATTTTATACAGTGTTAAGCGTATTATGTGCCAACTGCTGGAAAGAGGGATGTTCTCGCAAGACTGGACGATGAAGCGAGAAAAGAGAGGAGAGGGTAAGAGAGAGAGAGACATTCATACTATGCAGCTTTAAGAAAGGATTGCCGCGGGAGGCTGCCGTTTATCAGAGGCAAGCACGGTGCGGCTGACAAGCTATTACTGCACGTGAGATCGCCTTTGCATCGAGAATTGAATAGATCGAAGCTCCCGGAAAATAGGTAAACGAAGGATGGGACGAGAGGAAAAGGGAGGAAAGATGCGAGGTAAGGGCGGGAGAGAACAGAAAGAAGAACGACTGCCGAGCCGAGATGATGTTAAACTAGTACTACGTGGATTACCTACAAGCGCGCGTGTTGTCGCGCTCGGTACACCCGATATTTTTCGACTCTCTACGAAGATCGATAGTATCTGCCGTGTGGCAGACAATCGCGACGTGTAATCTACTAGATATAACATTTTCGGATATCAATCCTTTTCCGAGGGAAGATATATTGAGAGGAAAACGTGTAAGATTTTTATGCAAAATTTTTCTGTACACTTTGTTGACGGAGAGACGGAGAAGGGAGATGTCCTGAAATATCGCTTTCACTCGCGAGTGACTAATCGATTAATCAACGAATATCAATCTTGCCCCTTTTTCTATTATTATATAGAATAATGAATATTGTAATTAATATTATACGATGTAAAGAAGAGAGATATGTTTGTCATATAAAATTTGATTATGAGAAACATAATATATATTTTTATATATTATATATTATATATATGTATATATTATTTTAACTTTGCTAATTTTTTTTAACATTGAATAATGTATGCATAATGTATCGGGAGATTTAAAAGAATTAATTCATTTTTGCTTTTCTTAGATTTTAGTTAATTACCATTTAATTAATATAGTTAAAAATATGGATGAAACCAACCCTAAATCAATGTCAAAAATCCAAACCTGGAATTAAAGGTTGGCAAATTAAATAGAGAGAGAATGAAAATTTTCGGTGGATAAATGGCACGTTGAAATATTTGGCACTTTCGGAGAGAAGGGAGAGCACGGTTGCTTATCTTTTCTTATCGTTTTCTGTAATATCCTCGCTCACTTCGCCCATGGCTCGTCATCCCATCAGTTAGATTTGTTCCGAAAGACACTACGCCAAGAAAACTCAACACGTGCCAATGGTTTACGAGGCGAGAGCCGTACGTTGTTTCGTGGTCTTATGGCAGTTAGTTTGCTCACGCTTCGTTACTCATCTACTCGGCTACCTTCTGCAAACGTGCATTCGTTTCCTGATGTCCTACATCCTGTTTGGAATGCTTTAAAATTTAGCGCGTTACCCCCCTTATCGCTTTATAATATATCATTTCGAGATAATGCGATATGTTTTTCTTCACGTAACTCATACGTAAAGAGGAAAAAGTTTTATGTAAATTGATTGACAATTGCCTTTGTTTTAATAATAAGTAATTGTGTTGAAATAAAAAATATGAGATAGTGAATTACGTTGTATTTCTTCAAAACCTAGAAAGTTTTTTACAATTCTGATTGAGATTTCAGAGAGAATTTTATTTAATATATTTCTTTTTTTTTTTTTGTTACAGACTATTTAATTTGAATTTTACGACTGAATTTTGAAACATCCGGATTTTCTCACAACATGAAAATTCTCTCACGAGATAAAATTATTTCGGGTGTGAGCGTCCCCCCATTCGCGAAGATTAGCGGTGTTTTCGCTCGTACGCGGCGTCTGTGCGCGAAAAGCGCACGAGGGGTATCTCGCGCTCGACGACGTGTCTCCTCTCGTTGCACGTTCCGCATGGTTGAACATTCGTTTCTCTCATGTCGATAGTTTCGTATTTTTCAGTCAGCTTTTCTCGCCAATCCCATTCGAAATCTCTTGCAATTCCCTAGGCATATTACGTATCCATCTGTTTCCCCATCCGGTATTTTATTCCGCGAAGAATGTGTAAATTCGCCGTTTATGACGTCTTATACTTGATTTTGAATTTTACATGTACTATTTTAATGAAGTCAACTTTAATAATTGTTTCAACCAAAGTATGCAATTAAACAGTATATTCACAAAATAACAAGAAAATATAAAAAATGATAATACCTCCTTAAATAGTCTAAACAGATTGATTAATACACATATCGTTGATCGCGGTATATATATATATATATATATATATATATCTTTGATTCGACTTTAACAAATAATACGTTATCCAGTATCTATGTGTATGCATCGATTGACTTGGGAACGTAAACAGATTTGTCCAACACTGTACTATGATGACTGCGTTATTATATCTGTTGCATCGTTAGACCGAGGCAGCTTGAAAATTATGGCATGTTTCAACGTGATAGATTTACATGTAAATCATTTTTGCTTTTATATTTCTAACTTTACTTTGACCGCTGATTTTACTACTCCATTGAAATAATGACATATGACTTTTTTTCTTCTCGTAAATATCTGTGATACTTGGAAAATGAATTATTTATATAATTATTTAACTATTTCAAAAAAAAAAAAAAAAAAAAAACACACAGTCGCATTAATAAAAAGCGCGTCACGACTGTCTTTTAAAATCTATATGTATAGCAGAATACATAATAATTTGACGGCTAAGAGTTATGTTGTAATAACAATTCTTTAATTTTAATTAGAAACATAATTGGAATATTTTCTTCTGGTTAGAATAATAGAATAGAATAATAATTTGATTTGAATTAAAATTCTTTCATGGATAATCTGTTACCTAATTCTTGATACTATGTGTTTACGAAAAACATGGAGAGAAATGGTATTTCTATAAATCTGAGAAACATATATTATAAAAATTAAGTCGTCAACTGCGGAACAAGCATCGAATGTTCGGCTTGCAGCGTATTACCGACTCTAAATCGCGGTTGTATAAATTTCATTGTTGTCGCAGGAACGAGCGAATCAAGACGTAAACAGATGTAATTTCTCGAGCCAAACGTAAATTTTACCGCGTTGTGCAGGCTCGATATCGTCAGAAACGTAAGCGTATTATATATGTCGCCGCCGCCGCCACCGCCGCTAAGACCAT
Source organism: Polyergus mexicanus (assembly GCF_030449975.1). Classification (NCBI taxonomy): domain Eukaryota; kingdom Metazoa; phylum Arthropoda; class Insecta; order Hymenoptera; family Formicidae; genus Polyergus; species Polyergus mexicanus. The sequence continues at coordinate 9,353,999 of NW_027223331.1, forward strand.
TCCCATGCATGTCGCCGTATAATTTCGTACACCGGTGCCTTGACCACACGATGTCATCGGCAAGCAACAATTGAATCGAGTAATTGAATCCCCTTGGCGCTAACATTCGCATTTGTAAGCTGATTCGGCCTTTTTCCGCGTTATAACTCCACGCCAAGTGCATAAACTCTCTCTCGTGCTTATATATGGAATAATAGTTTGTGCGATATGTAAGCGTTGAATTAAGTATTAACTGTATATGGTAGTGTCTTTGTATTACGCGTAAATTTTGGTTTCTGACAAATCTACGGCATTATGATTACCGACATATATACGACAAATTCGATGTGTGCAAATTAATTCATTTATACACATTAATGTGTGAAAATTAATTAATATAATAATTTATATTTATTTGAGAAAAATGGGTTTTCATTGTATATATATATATAATCTTTTTTTAAATATTGTAGATAGTCGCGTGTTTCTCTTACATTTTTCTCTCTCTCTCTAAGAAATAAGGCTTTTTATGTAGATGGTCTTTTTGAAATTAATTATTCAATTATTACATTAATTAATTAATAAATTATTAAATTATTACGTTAATGCTAGGATATTTTGTATGCGCGTGTAGAGCTTCTTTTCGATCAAATCGGCATATTTCGATAAAATTATCATCCTTTTATAGTATCTCTTTTTAGTATAATGTATATTTATAATTTACTTTTGAAGTGTGAAAGAGAGAAAGAGAGATAATGTAACGATGGACGGATAAAATAGTTACGCTGCCTTAAAGGAAATAATACGATTTGCAGGATAACAGTCCCGTCGGATGCATATTGCAGCGAATCATGCGGCTGTAGATGACACGTACTCTTGCATGTACACTTGTGCGCAGGTGCACAGTTGGCGCGTAGTGACAACGTCTATTTACTAACGCGCTTCTATGCATTTGCGCGAAGATGAAAGGATAAGATAAAGGAGATGGCGCAACTTGGTCGAACAGCTGAAACGCCTCGAGTCATTCGCTAATTTGATTTACTCATATGCGCTCTATATCAGGTTGCTCAATTAGACAACCAAACTCGACGGCGTATATGCCAATCATATGGCATATCATCAATTCGACACTCGCGATCAGTGTCAAATAAATCTCTTTCCCTGTATATGTATGTGCGAGATGAAATAAAATAATCGAATAAATTTAAAAACTACAAATTTCTCTTACAATGCGCAACTCCAAAATTTAAAATTCGTATAATCTAAGATAGACGTAGGGGAAAGCCAACGATTGAAATATATTTAAATGAGATGTAAAATTTTATTATCCCGTGATGTACACCTAAAATCATATTTATAAAAGATATAAATTAAAAGAGGATCTTTATATACTTGATAACGAATTAACGTTTCGACGAATATTGTTAGAAGTATGCGGTTATCGATGCAGTTTACATACGTGTTACTTGCCTAAAACTTGTTCGCGATTCTCGGTGGAATATGGCGCAATATCAGCCGGGCTCTTACCCCTAGTGTCTCTAGGAACGACCCGGTGCTCGAAGCTGCTGGTGTTCCTAACGGCGAACAGTCAAAATACTTTATGCTAAACTTAGTTTATGCCGCAGGCGTTATTGAAACTCCGAGTAGGATTACGCGGCCCGAGGTGGAGATACGAGGCGCACCCCTTAAGGTCAGAAGGGAAACACAATATCTGCAGGCTTATTTATCACTCAGCACACCTTACACCTCTTCTCCGTTCTCACCATCCGCATCTCCGTCTCTGTTACCACCACGGAGTGCTTTTCATTTTCGGAACTTAAAGCTCGCATCATTCAAGCGATCCTGGCAGTTTTCGCGAAATTTCTTTCGTATTTAATCCGAGGCACAGACATATTAGGCTGTGTAATGAGAAACTACTACGCTTTTACGCCAATATTTTTTCTCACTCTGTTTTTCTTCCACTTTTTAATGTATTTTTGTGGTTATTATCTTTTATTGATGATCGATGGTATGGAATTTAATAACTTGGTTGCGAATTCTGGCGTTACATTATCACTTTAGAATTATTCCATTTTCTGTTTTATAAAGTATTAAAAAATATTAGGAAAATAATTAAATACATTATATAAGTTTAGATTTATTTGCATTAGATTAGTCATTAAATAAATTTGTTATTTAATAATATTTTAACAAATTGCCTCTTTATTTTATAAACAGGATATAACAGAAAGTATAGCAGAAATATATATATAATTTCAAAAGAATTTTATAGTCCATTCTTCTCTTAGCGAGAATTTTTAATTTGAGATTTTTATCTATTATAATTTTCTATATAATTCAATAATAATTATTTCGGTAATTAATAAATAAATCTCTAACCAAAATTTAAAAAAAAAAAACAAAACTAAATTTATGATAAATTAATAAAAATTTATTTGATTTATTAATATATTTTTTATATAAAGTTACACGCAATATTTTAAACTTTTTTAAACTTTAATATATAAAACAACTTGCTAATTTAATCACTTATATTAAATTAGCGATGAAGAAATGTATATTAAGCGAGGAATAAATTTTTGACATGCATAAAACATAAAACATTGTTCTATTTACTATCTTAAGATGATTTAATATATTATATATCGATTATAAAATAAACCCGCACATATATATGGAAGACAAATTGTACTATGTTAACAGCCGATCGCGAAAGCCATGAAATATCGAGTCTCGAGCGAAATACAGAGAAGGTATCGAGAAACAAAATAAAGCGATGAAAAGAGAAGAGCCTAAATTGATTTGGGATGGAAAATGTCCGCGAATGCTAGGGAGACGATGCGGAATGAGCTTTTATGGGACGAGATAAAAAGCCGCTTCTCCTTCCGGTCACCGGACCATTAAAACCGTACCATTACGGAATATATCTGTATATACATATATATATATATATATGTGTATATAGATATAGTATATCTATATACATATATAGTATTATGTCCCCTAGTCGGTTCTTTTATTTCATTACGTCGTTTGCGCGGCTAACGAAATTACCGCAATTTCGCGACTCGCTGCTGTCCCGCAGTATATATATATATATTTCTTTATATTCATGTGAGAACCTTGAAAAGTTCATAAAATCATATAGATTATCACAAATTTACTGAAATCTTCTTAAATGTTTTCTATCATGACATTAAAAATTTATTAATTATTAGTGACATTTTGTCAACTTGAATTTTTACAGTTTTTTTTAATCACGGGAGAATTTTACAAGAAGAACAACAACTATTTTGAAAAGTGATTAGTTATTTTATCTTTAAATAAAATAATTTTAAGTATCAAAAACATACACAGTTGAAAAATTTGGCTCAAATTTAACATATATCGAATGTCCACATAAATTTTTATGTTAATTTAACATAAGATGAATATGTTAAATGGTGATATTAATACTATGTTAATATTTCAACACAAAATGAATGCAAATTTTATGGTAAAATCAATTTTGAAATAATCATGATTGAATCATAGTTGAAATCAATTTTTTGTAAAATCAACATATTTTTAATGATAAGTTTGGTAAAATTAATGATAAAATTTACTTGGAAAGAATGTTATTGACCATCTGTAATCACTCTCACTCCTATTGTAGAATAAAATCAATATTTTTTTTTTTGTATAAATTTTACAGATAAATCCTGTCACTAATAATATGTATCTATTGTGTAAAATTAAAAATATGTACACATTGTATTATTTTTACACTTTTTTTAGTTGTTTTATTAATTTAACATTTGATTTCGATTAACACAACACATGGGTGTGTTAAATGTTTAACACAAAAATTTTAATCGACATAGTTTTTAAACAAGAAAACAAATTTTCCAACTATGTATTTGAGTGTTTAGACAATAAATACATAATACACAATACGTATATATAGTACCGAGAAAGAAATATGTATGCGCAGTTTTTATATCAATTTATGTCTCAACTATATACCGGCTATACAATTTACATATATGGATGAAAGATTTAATGAAAATGTTCCATGTTTGCATTTTACTTTTTCCACAGAATTAGAAATTCGCTTTTCGCTTCTTCTCTCGCTAATTCGAGCATGCTATTACATCACGATATCGTAGCATAAAAATTCTTACTTATCCGGATTCTCAACTGCGTCGAATGTCGTCTGAGAGAGACTGTCACGTTATTTTTCACATAAAAGCATTCCGCGCGTCCGCGACCGCGCCGGGCGGTGCGAGATATGCAATAGTCGATTCACGCGACCGTAACTCGTAAGGGTGGCTCGAATATGAAAGAATATAAATTACTGGGACGCTAGAAGCCAACGCGGTTCGGAACGAATCGCCGAAAAGGTTTTGCTGACTCGTGTTCGGGCGCGCGCGAAAGCCCGTAGGGCTTTTAATACGGCGTCGTGCACAACTACGGGGTCGGCGGGAAATTAGTTTTTCCCCGTCACGGACCGACCGGCCGACGAACCGTTCCCCTTTCCCCGCCTTGACGTATTATCCTTCGACCTTTTGTCGCACGACCTCCTTTCTTTTTCCAGGCTCACAGTGTCGAAATACCGCCGCTGATATCGCTCTTTCTACCCACGTCCGATCTATTACATTTGGGCTATCTCAATAAAATTTGCGATCCACGCAGACGAATGTAGAAAATACTAGTCGGTTCTGTCAAATTTTTACCTTTTAATAATATGCCATACGTATCGCCTTTCTATATATTTAAGTTTTTAATTTTATTCTATTTAAGTCGTTCATTTTAAGAATTCTGTTCCTCTGATATCCATAGCGACTTCTTAAAATTTATGTTAAAAGATAATAAGAGAGCGAGATAGTAATGTAATATTTTTTAAATGTTAATTGACTATTTAATAATCAAAACGCATAATTAAAAATATAGTTATGGAAGAAGAATTATTATTCTTAACATCTCGATAAGAATCATGCTTTCTATTTTTGTCTATAATTGCCATAGAGAAGGATATTCTACATAATTAATGAAATACAGATTCTAACTGTATGTATTAAAATATTATATCTTAATATTATAAAATAATCGCAAATTCTCGACAAACCCGCTTATTACACATGAAAGCTAGTATAGCGGATAGTGGATCGTTCGAGATGGGTGTCGACAGAAATCGCCGTTACCCATCCTGGACGATGGGCTATCAGCGTCGTTATCCTCTTCTTGTCGTCCTGTCACCTCTACTATCATCGTTGTTGTCGCCGCTGTCGTAGCCATTGTCGTCATCACCGTCCTTACAGCCCTACATTACGTCCCTCCCCCCCCCCCTGTTGTCGTCATTGTGATTATCATTGTATCGTGCTCGTAATCCCCTCGCGATATCGTCGAGCTTGGAATGGACTAGGGAAAAGGTGTTACGATGCTTAAGTCTCTAATTACTGCCGTCCCGATAATTGCAGGTCTTACAGGGAGGTAAATTCGATAAACGGGAAAAAGAAGTATGACACTGGAGCAAGCTCAACTTCATATTTTATTTCCGAATTTATTAGGTGGCAACAGTTAATAAAATTTCTAACAGACGAGAAATCTTTGTCGCTATTTTTGACACCATTTCTTTCTTATAAAAGACTGTTTTGTTGAGATTAAAATAAATTATCTAAAATGTATACTTTTCATAGAAACTGGATCACTTGAAAAAGATGTAGCGGCGTTATAGCGGTTAAAATAAAACAATACTATTTTTTCATCTACCATTTATCGATCACTCGGAAACTTCTTACTTTTATCGGAATAAATTTTACTCAAATAAACACAGTGCGTTAAAAATTCTTCTCTTAAATTATTACTAACAATATTTTACACAAGCTTTTCATAAAACGGTTTTAATAGCAAAAAAAAAAAAAAAGAAAGGAAACGAATACATATTTTCATTATTCATAAAGAGATATGATTTGTTATTATATATAGCAGAAATATGGCTCAAATAAAATCGATAACTCTGCTAAAAGGTAATTTACTTCTTTAATAATGAAAAAGTAGCCTCTATAAGAGAAAGAGAGAGTGAGAGAAAGAAGGAAGAATGCTATTAACCTAGAATCAAATAATCGGATATGTTGGAAAAACAGCACAATGGCGAAATGAACGGAAAGGTTCGACCTCGATGAAGGGACATAAATTGTCGGGCAGCCAGGATTAGGCGCGGCTCGCTAGGTTGCTTGGAATTGCATCAACTAGATTGAGATAGGAACTATCTCTGAATGGGGACTTGGAAAAAGATATCGGCTCGTCGTAACGCACTCCACTCATGGATAAAAACTGTTGAAACTTTGGGCCAAATCGACTCGCGAGTAATTTCACAAAGTGCACTATAGTCGTGCCGATAAGGGGAAAAGACGCGGAGACGCGCATACGCGATATAGCTGACGAATCATAAATCATTTAACAGGACGACTTTGCTTCTTTTCTGCCATGCCGACGAAAAGTAATACGTCCGAACGAGATGCCGTGAAAGTGGCACAACACGTCATATTTATCTTATCGCGAGAGCAAGCAAGACTTAGCTATGAAAGGATTCGAGAGTAAAGTAGGATATATTCAAAGATACGTATTCACAATTTAACGTATGTTGTCTCTTTAATTCTTTCTCAGTAATAGTTTTTATAATGGTGAATAAAAATTGTAATTCTTATCTATTTTTTAAATTTATAATAAACCCGATTTTTATGTGACATAAAGAAATGTTTGCAAAAAATAAAATTTTAGTTTCATTTCATTACGATGCGCGTGCGTGCAGAAAAAAATACACATTCTTTCCTTAATTAAAATACAGACACATATAGTTCGTGCTTGATGAAATCAAAGTATCGTTAGTGCGAGATGAAATTCTCTCTCTCTCTCTCTCTCTCTCTCTCTCTCTCAAGAAAATGACAGCTATTGGCACAGTTTTCACTCAAAACAATCACTAATTGAACTTGGAAAAACAGCGCACGTTGGAAGTAAAACAGACTTCCCGACGAACATTGTCGCTTGTTTATTCTTGAAAGTTCATTCTCAAGAGATTATCGTAGCGGCAACATTCCGATAATTACAGAGACGCAATGTTTCATTATCCTTGATAGAGTGATATACGAATGAATAACGTACACGTGTAGCAGTGACACATGTATGAAAGAAGCGTAATATTTCCGGGATCAATTTATTTGCTCAAAAATTCCATCAATCTGTGCATTTGCAACATTGCAAATATTGTATATCCGAAACTTTTCTAGAGAGAGAGAGAGAGAGAGAGAGAGAGAGAGAGAGAGAGAGCAATATTGAAATTAGTTCAATATAGTTTGGTTTGAATAGTAAAAATAAAAACTTTTATCGGTTTGTTAATTTCCATTATTCGTATAGTTTTATTTTAAATGTATAAAAATCCACGGAAAACGTTTTATAATTTTAATCTTTACTATACAGTATCGTGATGTTGAATTTATGTCTGATAAGAGATGTGTGCGTTAACAATATTTTTTTCAACAATATTAGTGCAGAAAAACATATCGAAGGCAGGATATTCTTTTCGCGATTATACAAATCACAAACCGGCTAATGCGCCTATTTCCCTCACAGAAATGAAAAAGTTTCAATCGTATAATAACGCATCCATCTAGCACGACGTGTAATATTTTCCGTCATAACAACCGAGATGCAGGAAAATTAATGTCGCGAAAAATTACAATGGCAATATCTTTAACGTACATTTGAATCAATATCGTTCCCAAAGAAATATTTCAATCGGCCTATAAATTTCTTAAGGCATTAGCTTTGTTTTTACTGCACATTTTTATTCTTATTGTTTTTACTAGGCGTGTAAATATTTTATTCGAAGAAAATATTGCAGATACAGGCGAAAGCAAATTCAAAAATTTAGCATACAATCAGTTTTACTCGAAATCAAGTAGAAAATCAGCTGCTAAAGAATAATTCTTTCATGAGCGCTCAAGGATGCGTTGTAACGACGCGATCATTATTCAAGCAACATAAAGAAATAAGGCACAACTAAAGAATTCAAATTAGAGAATAAAGAAAGTCACCGAAGGGACCGTTTGAGAGAACAATTTGCAGTAGAGTTTATATTGAGGGAATGATGTGCGCATTCACAGGTTACGCTTAAAATATTGCTATCGGATCTCGAATGGGGTACAAACGCAGGGCACAATAACGGCGATAGATCCAAACAGCCGAAATACATAGCGGCGATCCGTTTGGCGATTCTATAGTTATCCGGTTGGATCAATAGGCCTTAGTTTCGAGAGGCTGCTGGCGAAATTGCAATCTTTTGAGCGATGTCAAATCACACGAAGGAGGATTGCATACGCTATGGCCATGAGTATATGAACCATTGAAAGCCCGGTGATCCCAATTTCGATTCACTCAGCTCTAGGGACCGCTCGAACGCCACATTATCCCTGGGATCTCGAGGGCTCTTTGTATTCATTGGCCCTCTATCTATGATCGCGGCGACGACGTTGTCGTCGCGGTGTAATAACCGTTCTAGTTGTCATATTCGCTTCTAATAACAAAGACGAATGGTTTCGGACGCGGCGCGGAATGTACCAATGACGCAAGATGATTAAGACAAGAGGATATTAATCGTCTCGGGATGATTACATATTAACTCATGCTCGGATAAATTCTTTTTTTAAAATCGAGTTTTTATTTATCTGAATTTTTTTCCTAAATTGTTTTTACAAATTATGCAACTATTTTTGAAAAACTTTTAAATAAATTTTTTATAAGATCTTTAAATTTTCTCGACAATCGACAAAATAATTGGGAATGATTTTTATGATTATATTATTTCTTCATAATTGCTTTATGTTTTACTTGTGGTATTTTACTATTTGCAATTTATAATTTGCGACGAGTGTATGCGAGGATTATTCGCAAAGGTACAAAAGTATTATCGCAAAAAAATTGCGATTTATATAGATAGATCACCGGATAAATCTGTATTTATATTTTTAGAAATACGAGATTGTGTGTGTGATTTAATGATTGACGATAACTAATGGAAAAGAGCAGAAATTTCAGCGGAGATGTGGAGATATGGACTTGTCCTGACGGAATAATGTCTCGGAAAAAGTCTCCGTGATTTATTACATAGTCATTTATTAGGGAGTTTCATAAAAGTCCGCTTATTACCAGTATGATATAGGACGGAATATCAGTACTTACACCAACGAAATCGAAATCAGAACGATGTTGCGACAGATGCCGCGACTTTGCTCGTTAAACTTAATCAATTCTTTTCCGCAATAACGGCGAATTAAATTCACATTTTTCCGATAACCGATAGCCGTCATGTCTGATTAGAAACGTCGTTTGCAAGTGTTCAATTGAGCTGCCAGCAAAAACGTCTATATTAATAATTTATCAGTTTAAATATATATATGAAATTTTACATGTATGTAAAAAAATTAGACTCTTTCATAACTAAAACTTTTGTATTAAAATAAAGAAAGAAAATGATAGACAAAAATTATCTTTCATTTTCCGAGAATAATATAAATAAAAGTCTTTTAATGATTTTAGATAAGTAATGATAAAAGAAAGTATAGAAGAGATAACATTATTTTGATGATTCTAATTCAAATAACCAAAATGTATTGAAGCCTTGTAGAATATTTTTACATTACCGATGTTAACGCGAATACCACGGCTGGGGTAAGAAAAGCGAAACAGAATCGTGTTTATTTGGCGATTCGATCTCCCGTTCAACAATATCGGTAAAGAGCGACTTTGTATATTGGAAATAAATCCAAGGCGTTCGGCGGCAACATCCGGAAACAGCCGTGGAACTCCATCCGCGGAGGTAATCTGGCAGTGACGGCGCGCCGAGTTGCCGAGGAGAAGAAAACTTGCGAAAATCAAAAAAATGAGCGATCATCGAAAGTCCGTTAATCTTTCCGGGAGTGAAAACGTAACGCTATTCTCTCTCTCTCTCTCTCTCTCTCTCTCTCTCTATCTATCTTTATATCTTGCTCTTTATCGTTAGGACAGAAAGAGGGAGAGAAAGAGAAAAAGAAAGAGGCGCCTTACGTCATTAATCACTCGGCGTTGCTTCTTATCGGGCGCGCGGCGCCCGCCGTAACGGATTCAATAAGCGGCGAGCGTAATTTCGCGGGGTTATTAGGGACACCCCCTTAGAAATCGTTAATCGATCCCCCGTCGTTGGGGATGTTGCTGGACGAGGGGTCGAGCATTACCGACGTTGATCCGTCGTTCCGACCATAACGAAGCGACCGGGTTTCTTCTCTTCGCGCCGATCGAGCTGAAAATTGCTGACAGCCGCGTATAACACTCTCGATCACGTAGATCGTTTTTATGACGGTGCAGATTAAAAGGCGGTGCAGGGGCCTTTTTTCAGTTTAAGGGCACTAAACGAATGAATAGCGTGCATAGTATGATGCTTATTACACGCTCTTAAATATCGTTAATGTAAATTAATTTATAAATGCTAAATTATTAAAATATCCTCTCTTTACTTTCACCTATTTGAAAGATAAATTTAATTTGATGTATGTGTGTATACTGTGATAGATAAAGTTTCATCGACATGTTGTTATTTATTAATCTGTTAACTAATGGTTTTCTGATCTATATATTATTATAATTTAAACACTTTCTATTCGTTTGTATGATAATTTATATATATATATATATATATATATATATATATATATATATACACACACACACAGGATATTGCACTAAAAGTGGCCACCCCCTTTTATCTTTTAAACTAAAATAGATAGACCATATCAAATATATATCAAATTAAATGGTTAAAATTGAACCCTGTATATACTATATACATATGTATATATGACATATAAATATTTATAGAAATAATAAAACACTATTGATTAAAATTATTATTAAAACTACATCACATAAAATAAAATCATCCCGTTTTATTAAGCGGAAAAGATTAAATTTTATTAGATTCTTCATATCCAGCGGACAATTGGTGACAACGTTTTTTCGGAAGCCGCTTTAAACTTCTCGCCGGTCGGCAAAGAACACTATGATTCCTTCCCAAGAGAGGAAATCGATGTGCGGAGAGTCAATTTGTACTTCGAACGTCTTTCCCTTTTCCTCCCCTTTACCTTTTTCCACCTCCGGACATTCTTATTCGTCTTTTTATCGTCGGCGTCTCTTGCCCCGTTTTTCTCGTAAAAACCAATCGAGTCTGAAAGCCGGTTCCCGATGATCCCCGGAGATCGTCGGTGGAGTGCAACTCGTGGTGGATGAAAACTATTTGCGGGTCGATCGTGGAACTCGGAACTTGGAGAATGAAAATCTGCTTAAACTTCGGCAAAACTGTCGGCGAGCGATGGCAACCGCGCCTTTTCCCAGTCCCTTCGATAAGTAGCAATAATGCTGTAATCGTTACAGCACGATACCGAAGTTACTACGATATTATAAAATTCGAAATTGCATCAGCGTGACAGCGAATGTAAAATCCGATAGTAAAATCCGAAATTTTCAAGTTAAACTCGTGTAACACGAGTTACATCCCGCGTTTTTCCGCAGATATCTAATGATGTTTCATTGATTGCCTGCAATCAAATTTGAATAAAAACTAAATTGTCTTTTACAATATTGTTTTTGTTCCGCTCAAAGATTTCAAATATTTTTAGGAAAATATTGTTTTTTCATTATACACACACACACACACACATATATATATATATATATATAAATTTGTCAAAAAAATTTGTCAAAGAACTTATCATTATCGACATCAATGGATTTGAGATATTATATGTAAAACCGTTCAGTATATGAATCGGAAACAGGACGTGTCACGAAGTTGCAATAAGAAGAATGGAATTCGCGACGAACGGAAGCGGGAAGTAGTGGTCACGTTTCTCCCTCTCTTTTTTTCTGTCGGCCGGATCGTCGTCATCGCGGCCGGCAGGCTGTTTCGAGATGGTTTCTATGCGGTTGAAGGAGGCGGCCCCGCGAGAAATGCGGTCGACGATCGCGCGCGTGTTCTATTCCCGTGGAAAATGTGACAGGAAATAGCCGAGACACGAAAGTAGCCTCTCTCTTTTCTTCTCTCTCTCTCTCTCTCTCTCTCTCTCTCTCTCTCTCTATTTCACTCAATTTTAACTATGCAAATCGACGAAAACGCGCGAGGAAAGAACCCGCAGATGCGGCCCAGACGGGGAACGTACCGACTAAACCAGACGACCAGGGCCAATGCCAAGTACTCCGAGACGGTTGACAACCTTCGAGAGACGACGGTAAGTGAGAGAGGAAGAGCACGCGAGAAGTTATTTATCGTCATTGTCGCGGGATTATGCTCAACTAAAGAGCAATTACGCGTTTATGTCGGTTGTAGCGATCAGATAGAACGATGATTAAAATTGAATGAATTATTTATGCGCATTTATATTATAAATATATATTATTAGAACGTGTCGAAAAAGATTTAAGAAAATTTATACCGTTGAATATTTCTCTTTTTAGTAGATTTTGTGTGGGATAAATGTATTTAAAAAATCCGTCTCTCTCTAGAGATATGCTAGGAAAAGGGAGGAAAGGGAGGGAGAAGTTTTATTTATTACAGCTACATAGAGGCATGTGCTACTAAGACTCAGGATTACACGGAGATGCTAATGTATGATCGTGTTATAAATAAATGGCCGTATCTCTATTCTGAATATAACGGGAACGGTAAAAAATTGAGATAGATTTATAATGCTAACAATAAGATATAAAATTGACTTAAACGGTATTAATAATTATTAGAATGTTTAAATATATCGATTTATAAATAAATCCATTTTTATGATACATATTATAATGTTCCTGCAGATATATCAAATGCATTTAACATAAAAATTGCGTGCTCATCGAGAAAGGGTAATGATATCGCACGAATTTATTGAAAACATATGCGGATTATGTATCAGAGATATCTGCTTCGTTTTCTGTCCGCTCCTGAAATATCCGTTTCTCGCGAGAAACGAATAAATTTCAGATTGTTGGGAACAAAGTACATAAAATGGTCCGATGTCATAACGATTCGCGCACCAAAGAACAAGTTCGAGAAAGACTACGCGTCATTGCGAAAATTGTCTTTCCGCTCATAATAACGAGACAGAACGCGAAGAGGGGGGGGGTGGGGGGTGGGGGGGGGGCAGACTAGACGACGAGGGCCAATGCCAAATTCTCCCGACACGGTTGACAACCCCACTCGAAAGAAAAGACGGGGAGAAAGACGAACGGCGAGCGAACGGATGTACGGTGAAAGTTTTAAGCCCAATTCACATTGTGACAGTTCGCGCCGACGAACGAGACGGCGAAAGAAACAGAGAAGAAAGAAATAAAACATTGGAGAATGGAAGATCGCGCGACGATGTGGAGAACTTTTCTCGAACGTTTCCAGACGCGGCGGCCATTTCTCTAGGCGAGAGAAACCGGCAAAAGAAACGAGCGCGCGAGGCAAATGCGTCGTCGCGGACGAAGCTTCGACCATCTGGGAAATGAAATGCCGGGGAATTGGAAAAGTTTAAATGCTCCCGTTTGTGAAGATGCTTACGGAAATCGCCGCTGCTCCTCTTCGCTCTTTGCAAGGTCGCTTCCGCTATCCTGTCCCCTTCCCTTCGTTCTGGCGATGGGGAACGAATCTTTCGTCTACGTATTGTAATATGAATGGCTCCTCACAATCCGGGATACTTATGACTTTGAAATCAACTATCTCGAATTTGTTATAATCTCGAGGAATTGAATGCTTAATGCCAGTGTAAAAAAATGTAACTTATTATTACGTTTATTATTACGTTTTCATTATCATTATAAAAAAGGGATTATTTTCTGTGATTTACAACATTGAAAAAATAAACTCGGTAAAGTTATATATCGAATTTTGTCATTACTTTACCATCAATTCTATATTTTAAACCAGATTTAATTAAACTGATTCAATATTTGTTATGGTTTAAAAATTAAATTTTTAATGCAATAATGTCTGTCATTAACATTAATAATATATTATCGGAAGCCCTATCTTTCTCTCTCTCTCTCTCTCTCTCTCTCTCTCTCTCTCTCTCTCTCTCTCTCTCTCTCTCTGTCTCGTATGTAGCAATTCGTAATTTTGCGAGACTGCTAATAAACACGGAGATCATTTTCATTCGTTCACAATCCCGGAATCGGGATTGAAATTGTGAATTTATTGAAATTATGCTGCTTCTCTCTGTTCAGTTAAATTGTAACAAATAGGACAAATTATTTTATTCGTACTATTTATGGCGTAATAATCGCGCTTATGGTAACTGTTAATTTTGATCGCAGGTTGTAAATGCAGCGGATCGTAATGATGATGTTTATTCGAGAGAAATCGTGTCGCAATGACGTCGTCGAGTATGATAATAACAATAAAGTTGGATTATTAATATTATTGGCTATTTTGCATTTACTGTACTGGGTCACATCGAAATAAAGGCAAAATGCAGCTGTTGAATGTTGGTGATTATACAAATAGTTACCAATCTCACGTTTACGAGCCGGCGAGATAATACTTTTTATATCTTTGAAATCTTTTCTTATTCACCATATGACTATTTCACAATGGACTTTTTAAATCCTCTTAAAGAAAATGTAAATTATATATTATTTGCCTGTTTTTAATTATTTTCATATTTATACACGTATACCTCCGTTTCGTTTATGTTATAACAAAATTATACTGAAACAACAATGGTTTTAGTATTCTTTATCATACACGATAATTTTTTAATACACAACACAATTCCATCATAAATTAAATTTTACTATTTTGATATTACCGAATTTTTGCCATTAAATTCTATGAAATCTTTCAAACGCTTTGAAACCGGATTTTTGCCATTAAATTCTATGAAATCTTTCAAACGCAGCTTAAGCTACGCGAGCGGGGTGAACGAAAGCGTCGAATGCATAGGAGGAAAGAAACTCGCCAAGGAGAGCGACCGACGGGTTGGCGCGAGCGCGAGTTCCAAGACGGAATCCTCGTGCCTGACTCAGAATCCACGACTAAGTCGCCGACTATATAAGCGCGGGTTTCTATTCCTGGCCGACCCGACAGTCGTGGACCCCCACGGACTCTCACTTTGCGTGCTCTCGTTATGCGCGGTGCGTTGATCCAGACCTAGAGATTCTTTCGCTGCAGCGATCGCCAAGTTTGTGAAACAGTGCTTCTCAAACTACTTCCGTAGAATTCTTTCCATTTCTTTCTTCTTGTTTGATATTGCCATGACACAATTTTAGAACATACATAAATACTTTTAGCTGGACAGATAATTCAGAAAAGTGATTAATACTGTCGATTTAAATTAAAAAATTTATTTAAAATCAAACTTCTTTTGTTCTTTCCTTGAGCGCACGCACGAATGATGCTCATTTAAATAGCCTCTTCGTGTACAAAAGTCCCAAAAAACTGTCGTTCACTGTTATTCATCTCATTCATAAATTTAACAAAATTTAATGTTTAAAATTAACAATTACATACATATTTAGATGAGCATTGCATTTTGTTAATTTCACACAATATTTCATCAAGTTTCTAAATAATTGTAAAGTTTGTGATGGTATCTGTCGATTTCTCAAAATTTATTGTCAACCTATCTTTAGAGAATAACGGCATGTATGCGACGATGGACGATAATGTCAAAAATGTTTTCCGTCGTAAAAGAAGATAAATGTCGTTTAGCCACCAGTGGAGTTACGCACTCGAGAAGGTTCGATTCGATTGGCAGCTACTTGATCAAGTTTGATCGATGGCGCCCACTTCAATGAGAGTTATGTCGACGGATTCTGCGAATTCCATCGATAGAGCGCGAAAGTAACTGGTATAATTTGTCCGAAAAAATCTCATCGGGAATACTTTTTATTATAAAGTAAACGTGGTCATGTGCACGGATTTTCACCTATATAATGTACAAATCACAATTTTCTCTCTTTTATAAAGAATCTATACTTTATTTGTAATCACGAAGGTAATGAGATGCTATTAATCAAACATTTTCGACGTTTAAGTAATAAATATCAAAACAATACATTATACAAAGTTATGATAAAAATATTTTCGTCTAAAATTATTCTTTTTTTTTTTTTTTTTTTGTGTCGGAAATGTAATTCTTAATATTCTTTATATCATTCGCTTCGCTTTCACACATACCATGCAATAGAGATATTTTTCACTAATATATTCTACTTCGTAATAACGTCTAATGCCGGAAAAATGATGAATTATTGTTCCGTTAAGATCGACCTCGATTTTCAGCGGCGGTTCGGCGCCACGATTTCTGCTTATACTTTTGTTACTTTATTCATTAAGATCCGACGTTTTATGGCGCTCTACAACGGACGTGGAACTTTGGTGGAGAGCTTCCTCTTGCCTCTTGCGTTTATTTTTAACGGAGAGATTCTTTCCCCGACCACGGATCGAAAGAGGCTTTCCATGCTTTCACAGATACGCGTGGCAATACAAGATTTCCTGATGTTTACACTGATATCAGAAAACGATTGTTCCTTTTCGCAGCGAGAACACATTTCTTTGAAATAAAAGATGTACAGAAGACAATTCTGAAGAGATTTATTTTTGAAAACAATACAATTATATCCACGATAATAATAGAATATCATTATTCGTTATTGAATTGAATTTCTAAGCCATTTCTGTTATAAAACATAAATATATGCTATACTTTTTTAAAGATACGTTGCCAGCTTTTTTTATATTAAATTAAATTATATTTTAATATATGCTATATAACACACGAAATGTAATAACTTTATAATTATTAGATTCTTGTTATAATTATTTCATTATTATTATAAAATATATAAAAGAAATTTTAATTTTAATAAATTGATATTCTTTGCTTATATATTAATCGAAACATTTAAATCGTATCGAAATTGTTTCATTTTCAAGATAGGTTATCAAGAATGTAGGACATGATAATTAAAACGGTATTCAAATCGAAAAGTTCATCGTGAAATTATACCATTATTTATTGTTAGATCTTTTAATTTTTAAGAGCTATTTCGAATAATGTACATCTCCGTAAATATTTCTGGAAAAATTTCACTCGAACCTACGAAGGATGCATATAATACAGGAGTATGTTCTCGGTTGGAAAACTGTTTGAGTAACCCAGTTTCAAATTAAAAATAGCTCTATCCCTCTCGTATATACGTATATCGGAGCAATGGTTTTTTTAAATTTCTTCGAGTTTATTTTTTAGTTAACAAATATATTATTGTCTAATTGTCCGATATACATATCTATAATTTAGATCTCGTACTTAGAATCGAAAAATAATATTTGGAATTTTAACTACCTTAGTTTTTATTCCACGCTCTGAAACATTGCCCTTTCAAGCTTATCGAGAACAAGGATGTTTTACTTTGTTACATAGCCTTTATATCGTTTGTCAGCTATTATACCAATAGAAAATAGTAAAAACTTTGTCATCTCACATTCTCGATTATATTTTCGCTGAAAATGCAAAAATAGATACTAATGTTTTTTACATGCAAATAAAGACTGAGACATTAAATATTTAATCTTTGTAATTTTTGCTTTAATTTTTACGCGTTTCACAATTTTTCGCGCCACGCAGTATTACATCTCGCTGGTCGAGTCTGTTGTACAATGTGCAACAGTGTACGGATACATTTCCCGAACACGTTCTCGATTTTCAACGTCGCGCGTGGTTTACCGACGAGATATAATAGACACCTTCACCGAAATGAATTACAGAGTGAAACGTCACCTAACCGGGATATTCCCCTCTTTCGATTTCCTCCTCGATATATTTTCCGCTTTCGGTCATTGTTTCGTTTCCACTCGAGCTAATGTGTCCTCTTTGACGCTCCAATTTGAGGCGTCTCGATTTTCTATCATCAGATTCGCTCCACAAATGTCCACTCAAGTGCAATCGCAAAAGTGGCGATTATCAAACTTATTTGCAATATTCAAACGAATTAAATATATATGTAATTCGAAAGATCAATATCTGGAACATTATTAAAAATCTCGTGAGAATCGCAAAAGTATTAATAGTATAGTAAAATAATAATATTATATAAAATAAAATAATAATATTTATAGATTATGATTATCTTTGTTAAAAGAAGTATTGTGGAAGAAATCGTTAGATAAGATTTTGTAAGACCAATATACTTATTTTTATGCGAATATATCTCTCTCCTAATATAGTAAACAAAGATTTTCGGGCTTGGCATTACGTATTCGTTATCTCGCGGCTATGGAATATCGAGGAAATAGACGACCGAAAGAGGAAAACCGGCATATAGTCGAATTGCGTCCGAACCGCCATAGGCTATTCGGACGATTACTCATCAAACCCTCTCCTTGAATTGACCGTCTCTCCGTTTATCGGTAAAATCGATCGATCGATCGATCTCGGCACTCTCTTTCTCTCTCTCTCTCTCTCTCTCTCTCTCTTTCTCTTTTCATTTATCGAAGAGAAATCTGTCAGGCATGAAATGCGATCGAGAAATAGGCTTATTTTCATCGAAACATGCATCGACGCTCGAATGCATCGATAGGCGCGAATAATAAACTCTATACTTTCATATTTTTTCGTACACATTTTTCAAAACGTCGGAAAAGCATCATCTCGATATCGAAGCGTGTGACAATCCGTTTGACTGTGACTTTGCGATGTTTTCGCGAGAATCACGTTCTCCCGTGTATGCGAGAACGCATTAATTTTTAAATTATTGTAAAATCGATGTAAGATATATCAGTTTTTTTACTGTAATACTAATCTTGAAAATTTTCAATAACAAATGTATTTCAAGCAAATTTTTTCTTACATAAAATATATGTAATATTGAATAAATTTATTCAGATAAATGTGTATTTAGTACGCATTAAGATAAATACTAATGTTAATTAAATTCGGAAGGATCACTTTTAAATTAATTTTATTTCATTTATGAATCCACAGACTGTGTGCATTCATATTTATCATGCAGTCAACATCATATGATCAGCTTTAATTTGCTTATAAATTTGGGACTGAAATTTATGGCGATAGGATAGCTAGCCATTGGCGAATACTTATCTGCAAATTCTTTCGCGCCAGTGCTTAGTTACAATCGTTGTTGAGAGATCAAACGAATTGTAATGTATACGCACACAATGTGTGCATAAGCGCGCGCTTGTGTATGGATGGAAGACCCGTGGGACTTGTACACAGTACAAGTGAATACTTGAGTGTGTATGTTTAATCATCTCATAATGGATAGGTATACATATCTGTGTCATTTTAGTAGATACAATCGTGACTGACATTTAAAAATCTCGAATTGCTGTATAGAAAGAGTACATTGGCATTATTATTATGAAATGTAGAGAGAGAGACTATATCAATGTCTAGAAATTTAATTTTTATTTATTAATAGATTAAGTTTTACCGACAGGATATAAATTGATGAGAGAAAAAAAAAGAACGCACTCATATAGTCATAGAATTTTTGAATCGATATACTCATAATTTCTTGATAATTTTGTGTGTGTGAGATGCTAAATAATCTCTCTGGCGATTTTATAATCATTGTTTTGCGCGCGTCGAAGAATATATTCTAATGCTATCCTTCTGTATTACTTCTACAGACGATTTGATTTACGACTTTGCTTGTACGCACGCGTGCTTCGCCTTCTCACGCACCGTTGAGATCGGCATTCTTCGGTACATGTATCGGAAGGTAAAGATATTTTTCTTCGAGGCGCCTCTCCCCTCGTCTGTTATGCGTTTTGGCGCCGAGGGTTCGAAGAGGGTGGTGATGATTGGCGCCCCTTACACGAATACAGAATGGCGAGTCATCGTTTTAGCCGACTGAAAAGATACGAAAAGAGACGATAGTAGCCGCTCGCTGCGAATAGCGAGCTAGCAACATGTAATGTCCATTGTGTGCTAATGCATCTACCAGGAAGAGGATCGTGGCGCTACAGAGAAATCCTCGTGATACTGACGAGCCGCGAGTTCATCGTAACAAAACGGATATAGAGGCGTCAAACCATTACGCGGCTATCTTTGCTAAGATTACCAAGCTGTGCTAAGATTACCAAATGTCACTTCAAAGCATAGCATACTGCAAGTCAAACTAACAATATTTTGTTATTATTATCATTATTATAAAAAAAATATTTATCAATTATTATCTTAAAATGCATTAAAGTAATATATGTTAAAATTTTTTTTATTAGATTTTGCAGCAGTTTTAATAAAAACGAAACAGATATAAGAGTGGAATAACGAATAAAAAAAAAAAAAAAAACTATTTGGGTTATCACTATAATTTGGTAAAATATTCGTCGACGGGAAATAACATTAAAATAGGAAACATGGCACGCAAATGAATTAAATTGGAACAATGTAATAAAAGAAGAATACTCTGATAACGCGGAACCCTTCGCGTGTGCTACTTTGATCCCTCTTTAACTACTTCACCTATCAGCACGTCCAAACATATTAAGGCAAAAGTAATTTATTTATACAGGCTATATTCGGCTGCTCGGTAGGGCTCTTAACCTGAAAGCTAACGCTTATCATTATTGTATTTCTGCGACGACATCTTTTTTTCGACCCTAATTCGGTCAAATATCCCGAATTGTCGTTCGCCATTGCGTGCTCGAACATTGTCTTGCTGGATTAGTACAGCCTACAATTATATACGCCACTTGGTTGTGTACATCCTTTAATGTTTATAGGCATCATTATGCGTGTGCTATTGAACTCATTGGCTAAATAATTAAGCCAACGGCAGTGTAAACGTTACAACGATATTTGCGGAATTTAATTGATACACGTTAGTATTCGACGATGACACTGTAGGATGTATATTATGCGGGTAAAGAGAATATTATATGTTCTACGTAAATACACGTGTATTCTCCAAGTAATTATTTTTACTATATTAGTTATGATAATGATTTTTTTGCAGTATACTTGTATTTATAATTATTTCTTTCACTTTTGTTTTTATATGAAAACTTCATTCATATATTTTTTTTTCTCTCTTCTTATTTTAATTCTCAACTATTATATTCGAAATGAAATAAAACTTGATTAATTTGTAATGATCATAAAAAAAGTATGCTTCTTTAAAATTTATTCACTGAAATATATAAATCTAAAAATTACGAGGAACAATATAGCAGAACAAAATATTTTTTTACCTTTCAAAAAATATCGAATCGGTGTCAAGAGAGCTTGGTACTTGAAACGCCTCAAGTTCCACTCCGTATAAGGACAAACTTGAGTCATTGCGAATAATCTTGCAAACTATATCGTATACCTACATATAGCCGAAATACGTTCCGACCGAGTTCGCCTCTATTTCGCCAGTTAGATGAAATAGACACAACGTAATTTGTAACACGGAATATTTTACGATAACGCGCGACTGCAGTGAGCCTTCATGAATTTTCATTAGGTCTTTTACCACGTTTCGATCTTTGTCCAGTCCAAGGATGAAATCCAGATATTTGCCTCCTTTATGTCCTCGTAAAATTACGAATTTTTGCGTTTTCGGGAATGCGATCACGAGTGTATATGCATTGAAAAGGGAAAAATACATTAAACGGCCTTGAGAGGCAGTCGGACACGGTAAGAGCCGTCGTTCTGTCTGACAAACACGTTCTTTTACCCCCTCCTTGGCACGAATTTGTCTCAGGAACGTAATTTAATTTCTGTAACATTTCTCCCGGCTCCCTTCTCCCCCCCCCTCTCCCTCCTCCCATTTCTCTCTCCTTCTTCTGTTCATCTTCTCGCACGAATTCCTTCTGCCGTCTCCGAAGAACGCGAATTTCCGATAGGCGAACTACGGTTATAAAGGTCGCGAGATCGGCCGGAAGAAAATTTCACGCCGACCTTTAATAACGATGGAATGAGGTACGTGGGTAAACGCCAAATACTGGGGTAAGGTATCGTTTAATCCAAATAAATCACGAAGTATCTGTCGAAAGATGAGATTACGCCGCAGGAGCTCGACGTCGGATCTTTCAAAAGGTAGGGGCGCTCCTGAAATTTCACGGGGAATGACTCGCCTCAGAGTGGCTCTCGAGGGGATAATTCTCGCCACCTTCGAATCGGATTGAGAGATTGCCATTTTCGCACGATCCTATCAATCTTCAAAGCTGTCGACAAATATTTAATCGGATCAACGATATGTAAGCGCGGATTTGTTTGCTTGCCCGTTATGTGGCTCCTCAAGCGTGACATGTGTTCTCTCGACGGATTATTTACTCGATCGCAACTTTCTACGATATCACGTAACAAAAAGATCCATCAATAGTCTCGAACAGAGATAAAACATTATTCAGAGAAGGTACTTTTTCCAAGAATTTTAATTTTTACATTCAATTGCGCGAGAACGTTTCTCTTTGTCGAATCTTATCGGTCATAATAATTAAAATCGCAATCTGTCGAATATCCTCGTCGATGTAATTATCGCGTGCATCGACCCGGAAGACTTGCCCATCTCCTCGGGCCTGCTCTTTCGGGATAGCAAGAATCCGACGATTATAAGACCACTTAAGAAGCGTTCTCATTACCGTTCGCTTATCTAAGCACGATATCGCGTCGTCTTACGCTACGAAGGACCCATCCATTAGGGCTCGGTATGCCCAGTCATTATCGATTTACTTTCATCAACTTTATTCTACATTACGTCACGACAGGATGCAAAATGGAAAATGTCAAATGCCAAGCTTTAGTAATTAAATATTTCATCGATACAACATTTAATGGTACTGTACGCAGTTATTACATTTCTCGCTTTTACTTGTCTCTACGTTGACGAGAAACATATTTTAATGAAATGGATTTCAGCCAAATAACAGAATGGGATATATGGTATATGAGTAAATACATGAAAGCTGTTTAACTAATGAGAAGAACACTGGCCTACGACAGATGAACCCCAACTAAATTATTCCCGTCATTTCCAGAAGATTAAAATCCATAAGATATCCTTATATTTCTGTCAAGTGACTATATTTTCCACGCGCGCTTAATATATATTAACATTTCAAGCATTGAAATAATTTAACGAATTTATCACAAATTGATAGCGATACATACATATTAGTCATTATTACATGAACAAGCGCATGCGAAACTTATTCGTAATATGATTTGAACTGTTTTAATTAGATTTTAATTTAAATGTGTAATTATCTATTATTATTTTAATCTATAATTTAATTATCAAAATATTTATAGTTAAAAATTAATAAATTGTATAAAAATAACTATTAATCAAATTTTTTAAGTTAAAAAAATCTCGAATATCAAATATCTTGTTTGAAAAATACGTTCGCAAATTTTGTTTCGTTAATTCAGTTTAATTTCATATGTTTGCGTATAACAAATGAAAGGCTAGAGTGATATCCGTTATATCGAATACTTTGTGTCAACGGATATTATGCAAAATTCATTAAGTTAATCGTTCATGTTTTAAAAGGCGGATTGCGTTTGCCGATAATCTCACGGACGAGATTAATGGTGACCGCGGTGACCGGGAGAATCGTATAGAGTCTCTGGATAATGTTAAAAGAAAGTGGGCGATAAAAGCGAAATGGGCGGCGGATCGTCACCAAACGGTAACGTATCACGTCGGTAAGGTTTGCTTTTAATCACGAGCGGATCACGCTAACTGATTTCACAATCTTTATTAAGGCTCGTAATTGAGCCGAAGCGAGGCGCGAGCGCGCACGTTCGTAAATAGATATAAGTGAGCAAACACGAGAGTATATACGCATGTCCGCACGCGCGTAAAAGGGGAAGAGAAAAAGAGAGAGATGGAGAGATGCGCGTGATCACAGCGAGCGGGAAGTAACGCCACTATTTCCGAGTGTTTGCCGAAGGTTCGTTTGAACTGGCTGTAAATTAATTCCTCTAACGCTGCCGGCGGTTACCGACGAGATGCATTAACGTCACCCGGGTAGAGTCGACAGACTTCGGAAGAGCGTACAACGGTTGTACTTGTAGCGCTAATGGAATTGAACGAAATGCCGCGCGACCACAATATTGCGCCGTCGTGAGTAATTACATTGACGCGGCAGGTGATTTAACCTAATTACGGAATTAATACGCTCGGCTAGCTGGCCGCGACTCTACGTTTTTGCTGGCGCGGTTCGCCAACCGCGAAAGAATGGGATTATTCGACGCTGTAAATGGATAGCACTTAAATCTCGCTACGTAATAGTACTCCGAGAGCTTAATGCTTTGTAATATTTATGACATATAACCGAGATCATGGGATCAACAAAGCTAATATTGCGCGCGCGGCTAACGCACAAACGTGCGTTAACGTTTTACTTATGAACTAGCATGGAATTATGCTCGATGCGATTCATTTGAAATCTATCCGTAGGATTAAATTAGGGTAATTATAACCTTCGAATAAATAGAGCAACGCGTGCGCGAGATGAATTCTCGATAATAAAATTAATATCATATTAATTGAATTATTTAATTGATAATTATCTTAATTTTATAATGGTGATTTGTTGCAGCGAATTATATGTATATTAATAGTATTAATAATATTTTACATAACTGATAATGCGCTTGGTTTATTATTATTCACGATCGTTATTAATAATAGCGAACTTCTAAGAAGAGAGACTCCATGAAAAAGAGTAGAAGCCGCAAGGAATACACGGAAATGAATTTTAAGCCAGAAAATTAAGCCTCGACATGCGCGTGTCACCGCACAACAAAATAATATTGTCGCGATCAATCTTACGCTACTAATAATCCCGAAAACGGGCGCGCAAACGTTCCATGTCAAACCGAGTCGGGTTGTCAACGTCTCGCGACGTGGCACGGAAAGGTGGAAAATCAGGAAGCGAAAAGGTTCTCCGTATAAGACGAACTGTCACGAGCAAGAGAAGGGAGGGGGGGGGGGAGGATTGGCCCCCGCGCACCCTTTATCGCGCGACGACAGGCCGGGGGTTGGACGACCCCGGGCATGCAGGCATTCACCCGATCTTTTCACCCACTCCCCGAGTGCCCCGCATCCGGAATCTTCCCCCTCGATTTGACACCGTGCTCAAAGTCGCACTCCGTCGCCGTCGTTCTACTTGCCTGTCGTCGTTCCATCACTGCCAACCCACCTCCGTTACCATCGAGGAAGATTCTCTCCCTCCTTCCCCAAAGGGCTGCCCTGATACTCCGCCAATGAGGATAACAGAGCTAATGCGTCGTACGCGCTACATTATCGCGTCTGTCTTTCGCAGCGTTGAATGGAGCTCGGGATTATATAAGTTTCTGACACATACCGCGAGGTGATCAGTTAAAGCCGACAAAGCTATTACAGGAATAGAAATAATACCTGCCCCGCAATTCTGATGAATTGTATTACATTATAAGTTATTACATTGTATTAAAACAGCAATAGGCTCATAATACAAATAATTAAATAGAAATATTAACAGATAAGAGCCAAGACGTGGGTATTGATGCGCAAACTTATTATTGTTAAGTTTTATTAACAAATGTGCATTAAAAGGGATACGTTTCAGACTGTTTTTGATTCATCTTCAACACGGATATAAATATGCAAAAATTACGTGCTTTGACTCTTACCTTAATATTCCCACTTAATTGTTATTACCTTATTTTTCGAAAAATAAATAGAGGTAGATTAGGTTCAAAACTTTTGAGCGTAAACTATTGTTTTGATCTATTTAATGCTGATTTAAATGTCTTATTGTTAGCTGACAGTGATCAAATTGTAAAGATGAATGTAACGAATATAATACAGATAAACTGTTATCTGAAAAATTAAATATAGAATATGGCGGTATGAGAGATGTAATGGTCTTAATTTTAAGCAAGCTATGTATATCCACCAGACCAGAGAGCAATTTATATTTAAAGAGATTTTTAAAATGTTTGCATGTAAGCCATTTGTTTTAAAGAGTGATGTATGGTACGATTAGATTATATATATGAGATGCAGTGAATATAAATGAAGCGGATATAAAAAAATCGCGTTAAAAAAATTTAAACGAGGCAAAATTTTAACTAATTTTAATTAATTTAAATAATTAAAATCTAATCAAATTGAACGATCTACATAACATTAAAATAAAAAAATAAAAAAAATGTCAAAGTTCGCGAAACACGCTAGCTTGCGCTCCACGATACTATTGTGTCCAATTGTTCCAATTGTCCCACGAATACCTTGTATATGCATCGATCTATAGGACTTTATATCGCCCGAGAGGCAAGGAATCGAAGTCACGATGATATTTCTGCACCGCGAATTCCCAGAGTGCCCCTATAGCTGAAAGCATTTACAATCGATACCCGGCCTATTCCGACTTTTCCCGACGTTGCGACGCTGAAAGGCATCGTTCTCGTATGCATAATTCGTCCTCGTCGTCGACACACGTCATGTTCTTCTATCGAGTGTGTAATCAAATCTCAGCAGCATCCATTCGTTACGCGTAATCACAGGATGGTGCGATTGTGAAAACTTCGATAGTCGTGATATATCGGTAAAGAAAAGGAGACACGTGTAAGGACGAGTCCTTTTACTCTTTCGAAATTCTTGGTACATGTATACGCCGTCAAAGAGACACGGTTTCTTATCGTCGCAATAAAAAAGAAAAGTTTAAAACTGAAACAAAGCCAGACTGTGTTGAACCGAAGAGATGTTCTTTACTTTATACATCGCGAAGATAATGGCGTAAGCGCGGATATTCTCGCCAGGTCTCTTATCGAGTCGGTAGGCGCTCGTGACAATATCTCTTGGTCATGACTCCCGTGGGAACGGCGGGAAGCCTGGAGTCATATAAGGAGTACATTTGTCACACACACCAGGCAGTAGATCCTGTCCGCCCATATCCCACCATGGTTGTCTTCCCGACTGCGCTTCTCGCGAACCCAGCAGGTATCCGCGTGTGCGCGTGCTACGTCCCGTCCATCCATCCTTAATGCATTCACCTAACCCGTCCATCCGTCTGATTCGCGAATAAATATTCCGTCGTACGAATCCCATACCACAACGAGGCGGTTCTTAACGCGTCGACAGTAAGACAAACGATCGAGCGGGATATTCGATAAAATATCAACCGCGAGTTTTCGATGCGTTAGTGATAGTCCTCGATAATGTCAGATGGTTATTTTTCGAAGCATGATAATCTTTGAGGTCGGTGGTAGTAAAATAAAAATATGCGTAAAGAGCATATATATATATAAATTTTTAAAAACTGATAAAAAAACCTCTCTTATCTACTCTAGTCATTTTTTTTGGTAATTTAATAATATACTTGTCGGTAAAGGAAAGAGAAAGAAAGTCTTACAGAAAAATAAGTAAATCGAATCTGCTTTAAAGTTATATTTTGTATGCTCCGACATGAAAACTTGTAAAAGATTGATGTACGCTGTCAAGAGACACTTTCACGGTGTTTGATATCTTATGAGAGAATATCGATAATATCACAAGTTGACGCTCGATTGCGTATACGTTTGCGCTATCGAAGGACTTTCCAACAAAATTCCGTTGGCATTTGTTGGATATTAATTATTAATTTTTCATGAATCAAATATCGTAACTATAAAAGCGTCGAGAAATTATCCGTGTGTTGACAGAATAAATAAGTATAGGACGAAGAAAGTTATGGAAGAAAGTTTGATAAGCGAAGCTTTGAAATTATTGACTTTTGCTTTAACAAATATTATTGGAGGTGTCGTAAAAAATTGATGTAACTCGTCGTTGGCTCGACACGTGTCATTCGTGAGAAAATTCTCGATATTTTTCTTAATATTATGCACTCTCGAATATTCAGTCAATGATTAAGCATCCGCGTGTCATAAATCAATCTTTCACCTCTTCTCATTACTTCGCAAACGGACTTCGCTAACATAAGTATAACAGAACGGTTGTCGCCGTGCGACGCGTTTCTCCGGATTATGTCGATTAGAATCGTGACGAACGTCGAGACGCCTCTGCAGACGAGGAACTCGTGCATCGTACATTTCGCGACATAGCAGACACATAGTCAGACGAGCCGTTCTATTTATAATGGAGAGACTTTGGTGAAACCGCGGCAGATGCGACAAGAAAGTGAAATAAAACAGCACGGGAGATATTTATTCCTCGATAAAGCCAATCCATTCTATTTATTCGTAACTGATTTTCTCGCTTGCTGAGAAAAATAATTGAAATTTTTATTATCGAGTGATTTTACTAACAATAAGCAAAATCATTTCAAACGCAATTATAAAGTTTGTAATGGGAAATTTGTTTGTCTATAATTTATGTTTTCAAATAAAACTATCAATTTATAAGCACTTAAAAATAAAAAGTTTCTCGCAATTAAATTTTGCAAGATACAGATAGATAATAAAATATATTGTCTAATTAATTTCAAATAGATTTTGCTTCAACAAAATATCAATTTATGGGACTTAATTGTACAATAAATGTATTTGGGAGACAATATGTATCGAAAATAGAGAAATATTGCAAAAAATAATCTTCTTCGCGAAATTTTCTTCGATAAAAAAATAATATCCGCCAATCTATCAGTCAGTAAAATTAAGGTCAAACGTTTTTCGATGCCGCGTATAATATAATATTTATTATTTCACATAGTTACTTTCTCACGTACACGTTCTATGCCTATTTCGTATTATTCGCGTGCGAACGTAGGCAATCGGTTCTAGGGTCTTCCAAAGATAATAGACGCGAGATCCCTCGCCATCGGCAATGCGAATTGGCCTTTTATGACACGGTCATACTGTAGCAATTGCGGCGCCAAGTGACGGACCTCCGACGTCGTTCAACATCGGTGCCGGTGTTACTGGCGCTAACCCAAATCGTATACTGCCAACTCTCCCTCTCTCCATCTGTCTCTCTTTCTCTATCTCTCTCTGTTTCTTTTCTTTCTCCGTTTCGTATCCTACTATTTGATTCTTTTTGCTCGGTGTATCTTCGTCCGCACGAATTATAGACCGCTCGCCGGAGATACGTCAAGTTACCGCCAGTCGAACTTATTTCGCGTCACCGCGTCGATCGTTCGATCGAGTTGATTTTCGAGACGAAATAGACTAACCTCGACTTGGTGAATGCACTCAGTCGCATTAGTGAGGTAAGCGCTCCTTTCTGCTTAAAATAGTACGATAGGAAAAAATTGGAGATAAATAGAGAGACAGTTGGCTAATTTGGAAATTTTTTCATTTGATGCCAACAAGTTGTCATAACAGCTCTGTATTGTGTATTGATAAAATCGAGTAATTTTATAACGTAAAATTATTTTTGTAACTTTTATTGTAAATAGCAACTGCGAGACGCTTATATATATTCTTGTTTAGAATATAAAACGTATAATAATACTATTAATATAAAATATTCTCTGAAATTTTATAATAACCATACAATCCATACATATTGATCCTTTATATTGTACGATAAAAATTACAGAAATTATTTCAAATGACTCACTTTATAATAATCTATATTGATATCGATTCTCGAATGAAATTCGGAAAAATAAATTCTACACTTACGTGCTATCGTCGCGAAACTAAGCATTCGTGATCACAAACTTTAGTCATACGTTCTACATTTGTATATCCACGTGGTAAATCTGCAGGGGCGGAGGTCAACCGGTAATTAAATCCGCCGCCGACCTATTTACCGATTTATAGGGCGCGAGAAAATTTCGGGACGAAAATTTCACGCGATGATCGAGCAGCCGAATTCCGGGCTGGGGCGAAATTCCGCGAATACGCGATAAATAAAACTGGGCGAGGCCGCCGCTCGTTTTTGGGATATGGATTGAATGAGAGTGCGGCACGGCAGAAAGCGCGTACCTCATGATTTTTCGCTCCCCGCTACCGCCGTTTACCAAACAATTCCCAATTGCCTTGTCAAAAAGTTCCGGCCAGAAATGGCCGCTGATTTATAGGTCGCGGATTTATCGTCCCGCCTAGCGAAAACGGGAAAAACAAAAG
Source organism: Polyergus mexicanus (assembly GCF_030449975.1). Taxonomy (NCBI): domain Eukaryota; kingdom Metazoa; phylum Arthropoda; class Insecta; order Hymenoptera; family Formicidae; genus Polyergus; species Polyergus mexicanus. Next base: position 9,384,028 of record NW_027223331.1, read on the forward strand.
GGAACCAGAAAGGGATAGGCGGAGAGCCATCGAGGCGGAGAGGAAAATGGGAAATGCGCGTACGGGAAATGTTACGTATATGATGTGATTGACAAGTGTCATAGCTGTTGCGCGGTTAAAAGTTGTCTAATATTAATGTAAGATGGGAAATGCATTTGATAATTGCTTGCAGTTTTTGTATTCGAAATAATAATTAAATACGGTAAGTTATTTGCAAAGAATAATCTTATAAATTAACTAAAATTTTTGGAAAATGTAAGGAAGATAGAAAAAACTGCGTGTGTCGTAGCTTAGAATCATTTTTTTTTTGTTTCACATTTAAAAACAAAAATCACTGTTTTATCCAACGTAACATTGCCTCGACATAGAAGCCACTCCATTTTTATATGGGTTTATTGGGCCGACGATACGTCACTGGAAGGAAAAACGTGTCCCGCGCGTGAAACGCCGCTGCGAGCATCAGATCGCTTCGTTTTCGAGAGTATTTTAAACCCTAGCCGGTCATTAATACACATCCGCTCGTTGTATACGACTAGTCGGGGGTGAGGTCGACTGTTATATAGCGCGCGAGTGTGCATCCACGAATGAATTATCGGCAGCGAGCTCGATGCAACCGGCGCAAAATCGCCGCGAAACTCATTCGTCTAGACCACTTGCGCACGCTTGTGTGCATCACTTTCGACCATATCTATGAATATGTAATAAGTATGATATGTCGTGCGATAAAATTCCTGCTGCTCGCTCAAAGACTCCAATCAACAAGGCGGAGAGGAATAGGACAGTTTCTATGAAATTCCATTCGTAATTGCTAATTATTTTCGTCATTTATAGACATCGCTAGGCGTTCTAGAATTCTATGCGTATAAAAATTAATATTCGAAATATTATGTAAATACAACGACACGAAAGCGTAATCTTTTATTTGCTTAGATATATATATATATATAATATATATAATAATAATAATAATAATATATTATAATAACGAATTATTTTACTGAGAGATATGTACAGATGTGCAAATTAAACTGTTTGTTAAGCAAATTGTCGTATATAAGTTTTTTGGTTGTTATATATTCAATTGAAATTGCAAACAGTCTGCGGAGCGTCTGGTACTGTAAATAATTATAGAATAATTCAATTGGAGTTCTATTAACTCCCGGATCATTGCAATGCAACGTCGGCAACATTATTTCCCGCATGTGCACGCATCTACGTTCTGGCAACTGGGAAACGAAGCGCTGAAACTCTGTTACCGTTAGTTAATTTTCCTGAATCGCGACGAGATCCAAAGTCAAAGTTTCTCGATTGCCCGCAGCGGTTGACGTTAATTCCATTCGTCCCCACCGGGAACGAAATTTGCACGTCGAGTATACCGGATGATTTCACCGAGAACAGCTTAACATGTTTGCTAACAGATAGTAATCCTTTTATTAAGAGAAATCGTAGCAGATGGAAGATGAGATGAGAAAAAAAAATAGCGATTATATATTAATTATAAAAACTGAAATAAAAGAGTGTTCTCTAATTAACTATCATGAGATGCGATTACGAGAGAATGTGACAGTTACTCACTTTTAATTAAATCGTTAAATAAATTAATAGAAAATTAATAAAATAATTATCGGATAATATACATATAAAGGACAAAAAGCGTATTAATAGTTGAAACAGCAAGTTGAATTAATGAAGGTACATTACATATTTGAGTTATTTTAGAATTCTCGATTTTCAAGTTAATTAATATCGTAAATAATTATTCATTCGGTATTAATATTAATATTAATATTTGATATCGCTCTCATATATTGTTTTAACGTGCTTTACATGATATAAATGTACGTACAATGATTTGGCAGAAACACGCTTAAATTTCTTATATAAAAATATAATATATGTATTTTTTGGGATTCTACACTCTCGCTGTTTCACTCATTAATACGATAATTATGCAAATCTGACGGCAAATTTCGTAGTCTTGCGACATTCATATAATCTGACACTATTATCGCCCGTGCAGTCGACGACAAGAAAGTGGAAGACGTCGCGAAGAGGACGATGAGTGTCGAAAACGGCCGTGAAAACAGCGGTCACGATGAAAGAGATGGAGGGGAAGGGGCGAGAGATAGTAGCAAAAACAACGCGGCGGACATTTCGAGTAACTCGGTACGGACAATCTCGAGAGGGTGCGAATAATTTATGCGCGCAATTAGGTGGCGGCGGGGGCGTGTAAATTAATTGGGAAGATGGTAGTAAAAGTTAATTTGGTAGGTAGCCAGGGCTCTGGCAGTCATTTGGCTCAGGTGGCGTTTCTCCGATTCGAGAGCAGAATTCGTGGGAAGTAAGAACCTAAACGGGGAGAGAAATACCGAGAAATAGAGACTCGTTTGAGTGCATGTTGTGACTATGTGTGCGTGTATTTTCTAAATGTGAAATGGTACACGTTTTATCACAGGCGAGCATTGCTAACATAAGATGAACTCTCTTCTTATGACGCATTTTGCATGTAATAATCTATTTTATATAAAAATACTTCTGTCTTATTTTATATTTTATGAAACGTGCGCGCGCGCGCGCGCACGCTTTGCTTTTTTATTTCAGATAATTCTAAAACCAAGATAATGAGATTCTCTTCCTCTAAAATTTTGCATGCATACACATATATATCAGTATAGAAAGGAAATCGAGATAAAGCACGCGCGGCATGTTGACGCAAAGTGGCAGAGACGTTAGTGGCAGAGAATGTTAGTAATAAGAAGAATACGAAAATGACGAAGTGAGAATGACGTAACTGAATAAGGGGGACTAACTGTGATATTGAACGTTTTATCGTTAATTGGATCTCTCTCTCTCTCTCTCTCTCTCTCTTTCTAAGCGTTCAAAAGACACTAAAAATTATATATGCGCGTGTTTACATTCTCTATCATCTTGTAATAACAATTATTCATTTGTCAAATTTGACAAAATGTATGTCATATTTGCGATTACATTAATAATGCTAAATTCGTATTATGATGTAATAATTCGTCGAAACCGCGGAATTCGTTTCGCGAGATATCGATAAATTGTCAACACATTTTTTCATTTACGAAAAGCTTAATTATTCTTTAAAGAAAATCGATTCTCTATTTTTCGTTTTCACGTTTGCGTATTGGAGTAGACAATTTTTATGAAACAGTTAATTTGTCTGGTGTCAATAAATGTTCTATGCGAGCTTTCATCAACAACACTCGATCTCTGAGCTTTCGTCGTTTATGATATGTACTACATCCATCTTTCTTCGAGTCATTTTCCGAGATTCGCGAGTTAGTAGACGGAGAGATAGCGGGCCGTTGGTCGATACAACGTTGATCCCTAGCGATGATATATCGACCGTATTCGGCTCATCTCTCGTACGGTTGAATCCTTTCCGAGGGAATAGAATCTCGATCTCTCTCCATTTCCTCGTCATCGAATAGACCAAGAATCCATCTCGATCACGAATATTTTTCTCGTACGTATGCAGACACGATGGACAATGGAAATGGAGATGTCTTGGTCAAGTAAAATCGCGGATCTTTGACTTTCTGATCTCATTCATTTTATTGTTAGTTAGATTATATATAGTTCTACTATTCTCTCTGAATAATAAATTGCAATAATAAAAAATATAAATGAGAGATTAAATCGGAAAAAAGTCGCAATAAAATGACAATAATGGATGCTATTATACGTGTTCGCAAAAGTAATTTGCAGCGATGCGCCGGTTGACTTAATTACTTTAATTTCTGAAAGAGAGAATAGGAAGAAAGGGAATATTTTCCAGTGAAAGTCTTTTGTAATTCAAACTCTTAACTAGAATAGAAATTAATACGACGAAAGATGATAAAGGCGCTCGAATACTACTTTAAGATCTCAAGAGTTTTGCGGAAGATTGACATAAAATACAAAGAAAAGGTGGAAAAATTAAATTAGGATCATCCAGCGAGACTTCTTACGGATACGTTCCGACAATCGGAAAAGAATAGATTATATATACAGAATGAGATACAAAGAATATTAAGTAGACGTGACGTTTTTAGATAGGAGAAAGACGAACTCCTTTCTTTTAACGTATAAAAAAGATGGCAGTATATGCCACAAAGCATTATCATATGAAAAAAATTATAAATTAAAATTATATGAGCAGAAAAACTTTTTCTTGGATTTAAAATAATAATCGCTCGGTTTAAACGTTGCTAAATAAAAAAAACTCACACATTTCCAGCAAACTTCAAATAGTGGCGTCACATAGTTATTGCCATTATATTATGACATCCTATAGTTATCGGCCGATCTCCCTATTATAAATTACCATTAATGTCGAGTTTCGGGAACCGCGAGTGACATATCGAAAGAAAAAGATGAACGCTGAATATACGCTTCGAGGGTACCGAAACGCACCACTTCCTTTCGCGGCGTCGTGAACCGAGAACGAATGTAGAAACTTCCGAGAGCTGGAAGCCAAGAATTCCTCGGGAGAAAAGAGGCGAACGGCGCTGACGGAGAGAAGTGAGGAAAAATTTACGAGAGCTGGACCGTTCCTATTGAAATCCCGGGTCTGGAAAACCGCGAAATCGTTGAAATAACGTCGTGGTGCCGACGAAAATCTCGCAGAGATTCGATATCCACCGTTCATAAAGAAGAAGCGCCAAACGTAACCGAAAATTACTGTCGAGGGGAGAACCGCACGCGGTTACCACTCGTTCATTCTTGTTCCGATATCCGCTTATAAATCGTTACAAGCTCGCGCAAAGTTTAACAATTTCACGTGCGTTATCACTTTTATGGCCAAACTATTCGCCATTTCTCGATTTGTTATTAATGATCTTTTCCGATTCGCAAAGTTGTATATAATTTAAGTAAATTTATAAATATAGTTATGCATATGCAATATAATTAAAATAAGCATAAAATTTTTAATAAAATTTACCTTTACACAATATAAATATACTTTCTATTTTATTGTAATTAACTTTTATTATTTTATCTCTATATTAAATTATTATTCATTAAATTATGAAAGCGAAATGTGTGCAGCAGCGCGTTTGTGTATATATATATATATATATATATATATATATATATATATATATATATATATATAAAATATATTGTGCTTTCTTATATTATATAATTTTATTGTAATTAAAATAATATTACTATACATACAAACACGCGCGCGCGCGCGCACACGTACGCACGAACTATATATATATACATATATATACCGATAACGAAAATATGTTTCCTTTTAAATATTAATACGCGACATTATTTTCACGTTATTTATTTTTATCACAATTCTTCAACGTATGCATTTGTCGTATTTTTGTTGTTTTGCGCTTCTTCCGTCAGTTTTTTTCTTCGGCGAAGATGCCGATCTTGGCGAGAGAAGAGGCCAGAATTCGAACTTTCTCCATTCGTTTCTAGTTGGCAGTTCGGCCCAGAAGGAAGTGGTGCGTTTCGGTAGCTTCGAAAGCGCGTCGGTCTTCCGCATGAGAGAGGAACCATGCGATTTCCGCACGTAATATCTCGCGGAGCGAGAAACGGTTCCGCGACCAAGCTACGGGAAGAATGCCTGTACATTCTGCGCGCTACGTATTTCACGTCTCGGCTCCGTACGAAAACGTAAAGTTTCCGCGAGGATAATTTTATGGAATATTTACAACGTCGCCGTCGCCAAACCACCGTCATCTAACCGCTCGTAAGTCTGTGATGTGTAATGTGTAACGCTATCTCTTGCGTATAAGTTATTTCCGCTTTGGATTTTGGCAAAGCCGAGCACGAGCGAATTAAACGCTTGTTAGAGCGCGATGTAAAATCGCGGAGAAGTTTTAGCTTTAAATTTGTTTTCTGTATTATTTTATCACAACTATACGCTAACTATACGATAATTGAGTTCAGGACAAAAATAATTTCAAATGTTAAAATACGCAGTATATTAAAATATACGATATGTGTAGAAGAGACACGCTACATATATTCTTTTCAGCTCTAGGCTATTACAACAGCAACAGCTGTAATTGCTCGCGCTACGATTGCGAACAAATGTGGTAATGATACTTTCGCTTAAAAACTTAGTTGTTCTTTCTTTACAAGACATTTCCTTAATTTCTCTTGCGAAAACAGCTTGTGCTTTTCCCGCTCTTCCCTTCCATTACGGCGAGCAAACGAACGAACGAACGGCATTCCCCAAGGACGAAATTAGTACGGAGGATAATTGTGTTGCATGCCCGCGCAAATGTCCAGTTTGTTGTTTCAGTAGCCACCGCGTTGCCGAATGCGCGAAAGAGCTATAGTGGTCGTTTATTCTCGCACGAGCGGGGAAGTGCGACGCGCATACGCGTCGGGCTTGTGTTGTGTCACGCTATACGTTACGTACATGGCGCTGTACCCAGCATCGTCCCGGTGCCGTGACGCGCATCTGCATCTGAAATTTACGCGTCTTCGTGTACACGCCTATCTAGATGTCACGTTCAAACTTGTCCAACTTCCGTCGAGCGGACGTCCCCCGCGGTCCTAGACTTCCGCGGCGCGCGCTGAATCGTCGTTGCTGAAGTTCGGCCCCGCTTTGACCGTGTGGCTTCGCGCGCATTTGGCGCCGACCCTATCGCCCTCGAAACGTATTCCGGGATGCGGCTGAACGCGCACATAAACTTGACGCGATACAGAACAGCAAGATTGCACACCGGCTGTCACGTTAGCTAACTGTGTCTTTCCGCGTGACCACATAGCGAAATAACGATCGCCTCCTCACCGTTAATCCTGTACCGCACGAATTTTTCTTCGACGCGTAAAAAATATATTTTACGTATATGAAAATGTATATAGGTATCTTGAGCATTTAATCATTTAAAAATAAAGTAATTCTAGAAATATTTGAGTAAGAGAGAGAGAGGGAGAGAGAGATATTTTAGATAGTCGTTTAAAATTTTATTTGTCATGTAATTTGATCAGTTTCAGTTCAAAAGGCATTCAAGATTGCATATTATTAAAATAATTTAGAATTTCTTATATGTTAAGATTTCAAGTAAATTTCTGTACATCTTTTATTTATTATTCATTAAACTTGTTACATAACACCTTTATCGAGTTACGCTTAATATGACAGTGTATTAACAATATGTTATTTGATATAACAACTATAATAATAAACTCGGGATCCACGCGTTTAGTCTCCCCATTTATTTCTTTACCTTCTATCTTCTTCGTATTTTTTCTTTCTATTTTCTCTTTAACACCGATCCAATTAGACTTCAACGCCCTTTATCGTCATTTATATTCCACGTTATAATAGGTCAGTCTAATATAACGTAATTTTATTATCGCTGTACATATATATATATACCGACTATCATCCATTATTTTCGTTCCCACTCTCCCAATTAGGGCAGCCGCCAATTTGATCTCTTGGACAAAGCTCCGCCGTCCGATCCTTCTTATCGAAAATTACTAATATCCGGCTACATACAAGATAGGGATTACCCCGGTCGACTAATCAATTTGCCATGGCCCAACCCTCTTTTTATTCAGATTGGGATGGATACGTGCAACATTCGTTCGTGTCGGAGGAGATTCCGACCAGCGCGCCGCGTTTATAAGAAGCAATCCACCCTGGAAATGCGACGCGGTGGCCCACTTTTTCTGCGTTCCTGTCTTCTTTGTGCCAGTGCCGGCTACGTTCTCTTCCTCACCGTGAAAACTGCGTAAATATAGTTCAGCCACTGCAAAATTCCGCAAACAAACAGGAATGCATCGTCAACGGCGCGGAAGAGAAATGAGCTTCGACTCGCGACGCGTTTCACGACTGATGAATTTCAGCCGTTTTTCGAATAATAATATTTCTGATTCTTGCAATGTAAGGGTTTTTCCAGAATAAACGCAGGATATTTCCGAACAACAGATTAATTTTAATAATTTTAATTTTTTACTATAATTTTGATGCAAACAATAAAAATATATATATATATATATATGCAATAAATATGATTTTATATTTGAATGCCAATATTTTATGCAAACAATTTAAAATTAATTCTCTAGATTTTTATGTTCATTTATAATTCATTCAAATAATTTATTTGTTTATGATCCTTTACGTAAACGTGCATTGCACCTTCGATTGGGCCGTCGCTGTACGCATTTTTTCCCCTCATAGGGGATAGGGAAGAAGGGTCCTTGTTGCCTGCGAGGAGTTTCTTGTGAAGGTGAATTAAGTCGTAATGAAATACGTAGAGTGAGAGAGCTTGGTTCCTCTCTTCCGAGGTAATACCTCTCCTTCCCGGAGGACAAGCTTTCGCGCGAGGGAAGACTGTCTGAACTTCGCTCAGCACAGCGATCGTGCGGTGCAAAGAAAGCATAAAAATAGAGAGTGAAAAAGGAGAAGAAAAAAAAGAAGAAGAAGAAGAAGAGAAAGTTTGCGCGCAGGTGGAAGCATTTTTTAAAAGACGTTTTACGCGCGATTGATCCGCACGACCGTCTGCGTTCTCGCGGTAATTTTCCCTTCTTGAATTTTATTCTCTTCTTTACATTATCTCTCCTAGAGATTCCACTGTGTGTGTAATTGTTGGCAAATCGGAAATGCATACATTTCCGATAAGATAAGAAAGATAAAAACAATATCATATTACTACCTTGTAAAGTTTGCGTTTCGATATTTTAAGTAACTTGATTAATGGTTTAAACGTTGACTCATAATAAAACTAATATCATAATAAATTGACTAACTAAAACAATTTAGGAATTTAATGGCAGCTATGTTAAGTCGAATTGTAATATATTGTATTATTCAGAAATTTGTACATTGATTAAATATATAAATTTAAAAATATTTATTTTATTTTTTTTTAATGTTTAATATCATCGTTGAAAGTGCGTATATTTATTCACAAATTTTTTAGATGAAACGTAAGATGAAATTGTAATTGGTGTACGAAGCATGCGTATCTGCGTTCACCAGTGAGCGTAGATAGGTTCTCGCGCATCTACCCGGTTGAAATAGCACGGCGCTTCCAGGGTAGCCTACGTTATAACTCTGTTTAAGTATCCGGCATTATTAGCGATAATTATTGTTGCGGCCGACCGCAGCGGAAAACGAGAGCTACGAGTTTAACTGGCGGCAGTGAGGGAGCAGGTGTTCCGGCCTTATACCAATCTATATATTTGCCGCGCATCGTTGAACCTTGACGCTATTAGCCGCCGTTATGCAGCGATGAACGCGATTTTCATTAACCAGACCACACGAAATATTATCAATTCTTTTTACTTTCTAATCAGTACTTTTTACGTCGCGTTGAATCTTCGAGGAAAATCCACGGGGAAGATGGGATTTCTCGTCTCCCACGGACTTTATGGCGGCTTGCTATCCACCTGCACCATCCGGATACTTTATTTTCCGGAATAAATCGGTATTATGGAACACGTATTGGCATGCAAGCTATTTCATGTCCGCTATACTTCGTAAATCATAATGCAAAAAATGTGAAATTATGGTCTGCTTTTATATATGCATCTGCTGTTTGTGTTACTTTTTTATGGTGACTCGATGTGATTGGCAAACATGTAGAAATGCTTGGTGGATTTTTGCTGCATTTATTAACATCGATCATATTGTTAGTAATAACTTAGGCCTTTAGATCACAATATTGATATATGGTACTTCAGACGAAATGAAAATGGACAAATAAAAAGAAAAATATATAGCAACGTAAAATTTTAAATCTTTCTCTTTATAGAGCCGTAAAAAGTACCATTCGCAATAATATAGTAGAATAAAATACATTTTTATATTACTTAAATAAAATTTTTTTTCTCTCAAGAAATGATCTATTTTATATAATGGCTTTTTTATTTCGCAACGTTTTTCTTCCTCATTTCTTATGCAAAAATTGTTTCTAATATCAATAAAACAACTAACAATAAGTAGCTATATTTAATCGGACTAATTCAAAGCGTAATTTGAATGTACAATACATCTTTTGCGACGTTATGAATAGCATCTTGAGCCCTTCAATGCACTCGCAATTAATAACAAGATTACTACACATTTCCATCCCATGACTAGCGTAGTATAATACTCACGACCCGTAATTCACTATGACTTATAGCGTAGCTGAGTAAACATTCAAATAGTAATTGCTAAATTTCTGGACATAATTGAACACTGGTGGTGCATCAGTTTGAAATATATGTAGAAAATGCATTTCGATTACTATTAGAGAAGATCTCGTCCGGAAAATCCTATCACTGAATCAACTTTTTACACAGTCCTAAGTAAATAACAAACTTCTATCGAGAAGCCAATATTTCTCCTTCAAACGATCTCGTTTAAAACTCCAGGTAAATGTTATAATAATTTCTCAGGTTCATATATTGAGATAAAAATTTAATCAATATTGAAATTTAACCATTCTATATCAAAGATTATCACATAATTAAATCGATTATTTGAAAAATCAGATAAATGGACCAAAAAATAAAAAAAATATTAATTTCCAAAAATAAATTATATATATATATATATATCTTTTTTATTTTTTTATTTTTTTTATTTAGATATAAAATATAAATTATATATATTTATGAGCACATTTTGTAAAAAATTGCGGTATAAAACTTAATTTTGTAATTTTTTGATGTATCTAATTTCGAAAATAATTTAAATACTTAGATTTTTAAAAATATAGAGCATCGCTTATCCTTAAATTTTGCGTTAAGAAGGAAATATATTCCAGTTTTCTCGCATTTCAGCTTTGATTCGTATTACGATTTCGATCAGTGTGCTGAATCCTTGCCACAATGTAATCTTCCGACAATTACCGAGTCACGCGGCTTAAGTTGTTAGTCCGGCCGCAATTAATAACACGCGCAATGTAACGAGAGCGTTTGCGGAGATGCCGGAAGCGTAGCGCGGTGCAATAATCACGGGCGCTCATAATTCACCATGACTTACGAGCGTTAACGGCCAAAATCGCAATTACTAAATTTCTCACAAAATTTCGCACCGCGGACATCGCGACCGGCCGGAACGAAAATACACGAGCAGAGATAGGGTCAATCATGTGGACGCTCCCAAATTTTATTTTCCTCCTTTCCGCTCGTGCGAGTTTTCAGGCGATAAACGGGCGAACGACCGGTAATTTCGTCATCGTTCCGTAATATTACCGTGTTCTCGTTACCGTAATCTCGTAAATCGTGGCCGTCAGTGTGTTGCCGACGCGGTGAGAGAAAGAGAGAGAGAGAGAGAGAGAGAGAGAGAGAGAGAGAGAGAGAGAGAGAGTGCCGTAACGCTGTCATGGTGCCCCGGCGACCTCCTCCAGGATCGGCGAAATTAAATTTTCATCCAACCGCTTTGGCCTTCTTTCCCTTTTTCGATCCCACTTGCGCTGCCGCTTTCATCATTGCTCTCTATCCTCTTTTATTTTCCAGTTCTTCCATCTTTTGCAATCTTTCTCTTCCGCGGATGCAACGGCAAATACTACTTTCTTCCTTCTCTCTTTTTTCTGTATTTCTCTCATAACTGCATCTCGTTTCGAATTTCTTTACCTATCGATCGCGCGAGATCTTCTTTAACTTATTTTTTAAATTGTGACTGAATTATTCGTTCCGTGTATATCACCACTGATAATTTGAAATAAATAAATAAATATATATCTCGTACGTATATAAGAGATGCTGCCACAATTCTAAACACAAACGTTGCTTGAAATTATATTATTTTATTTGAAGTTTCTACTGCAAAAATAGCGTTTCAAAGATTCTAGTTTAAGTATACAATAATGAAGACTTTTTACAATCGTCTCACAAACTCTATTACTGAAGAATTTATTATATTCAGAATTACGCATTGTGTGAGACTCTATCGTTATGTTTCTCCTAATTTCTCTCCCTTCGCACGATTCTTGCGAAGCGATTTGCTCCTCGTGCCCTTTATCAACGTTCTCACGAACTAATGTCGCGTTCTCAATTCTATCGCTATCTATCGTGCGATCTTATTTCTGAAATTATGGCTGAATTATTCGCGCGATTTATCATCCGTGATAATTCAAGTACGGAATAGAGAAAACGATTAATGCCGATTGTGCTGGCAATAAGCTTTCGCGCGTATAGAGACAGTTAAAGTGTAGTGCGTGCCCCATAATGAAGACTTTACGCGCCTCACGAGAATTTATTAGTATACTCGGAATTGAGAGTCTATCATTATTAACGTTTCTTATAATTTTCCATTCCCTTTCGAGTCTTGCGGACCATTCTCCTTACGATTTATATCCTTTCTCACGAATCTCAGAGTTCTGTATTTCTTTCCTATTAATAAAAAAAAATCTTACAGAGAAAAGTGAAGAGAATCGCGATTACTAATTATACTTCATGAAATCCGCGGATACACTGAAAGCGACATAAAGCCGAAAGAAGCGCGTAGAAACGTCTATTCAGCGTAAAGTCTTGCAAAAGCAACGATCATAAATCGTACCGTGATTCTCAGACAGAAGGTATACCGGTACAATACACAATGCGAAGAGAGAGAATCGCGCGCGTCTCTAGAAATTAAATAAGATTAAATTAGGCGGACTAACTTGGCGTACTGTAAGGCGTACTTGTAATAATTGCGATACGCGCCGACAACATTCCAGTCTCTCTCTCTTTAAATGACTATCATAGAGCTGTATAATTTATCTGTTTGCCAATTTTGTAAATTTGTCCGGTTGTGCAAAAGCGGGTTGCGAGCGAATTTAGCCGGTTAATATAAATTTGACGTTATTTGCCTATATTTAGCAAAATTCCGCAAAGCTTTCGGGGAAGCAAAGCAATGCGTGTCTCTTCCGTGTTTGAATAATAATATTAAAGTGAAGAGATGTAAGTGAAACATACAAACATATTAAATTAAATTGCATTCTATTCCTGTAGAAATAATATGTTGAGTCGAAAAGACAATCGAACGCTCCTTTTTTTTCCAATTGCATTTTTCGACCCAATCAATAAGCGCGTGCACTTGAACACGACCAGAACGAAGCCGTCACCGACTGCGAAGGAAGTCTACCTCCGTCTTTTTTCCTTCTAATTACATCGGCAATTATGAAAGCACCATATTATTATCAGCTCGTTCTCTGGCTCGTCGGCTCGGGTAACGGGCACATGGACGAACGGACGGACGTTATTCTACGAATGTTTTCTTTTTCTCAGCGACGCACACGGAGAGAGGCCAATGGGTTGCGCACGATCGATCGTTCTCGTAAAATAACATCGACCTAACGCGCAGGACAGTAGTATTTGCGACAACAGAAATACGGAGAGATACTTAATTGATAATTAATCGGTAATCGACCATATTTCAACGTATAAATAGGACGTTATTTTTGTTGTCCGTTGAATGTTTTTCATTCGATAAAATTATAGTTGTATAAAATAAAATAATAAACAGGAATCTTTATTTTTTTTTTAAATTATATAAAAACAAACTAAATTTATTGAGACATGATGAGACGATATTAACGATATTAACGATTCTTACCGTTTATTATTATTATATTTTATATATTATATTTATTACTATTCCTGATTGCGTATCTTTTTTTTTTTTTTAATCTTTTGGAATCAATATTCTTTTTATATTTTTTTTATCATGGTAATGTCAATTCCAATTGTAACATTTTGATATAAATTGACAGCGCGTTTTAGTGAATATCATAAATAATTTGCAATGTTCATCTGCCGAAACGTTTCCTTGCAATATATCATTAAACCTTTACACTTCTCACGTGAAAACCGATTCCGACTTTTATCACCAAACTAAAAAAAAAAATTAATTTTTATCTGATTTCATAAATACTCGTAATATTTTATATTGAGTTTAGTATAGTAATATTATATATATTTATATAATATTATATATTTAGCCATTTTCAATATTATAGTAAGCTTATAACAATGATTGAAGTTATAAAAATCGAGTATATATTGATTATTATTGCGTTATATTATGTCGAAAATAGTTACTGTAATTCATTTACAATTAATTTATTTTGATATATTAAAAGGCACAGTTTTAAATACCAATTATATTCTTTTCCTGTCATTAAAATTAAAATTGAAATTATGTTATCGAATATCTCTAGCTGATAATATTTCAAACTTAATAAATCGTGATTCTAGAATATTGTGCCAATTAAACATGCTTATCCAGAATAGTTTGTATGACGTTGTGACGTGCTGCCAGATCGAAGCGCTTTAAATAGACATCTGGACACTATAGTGCTGTAATCCTATACTAACGAAGGATTATTGCGGAATGTACTATTCGAACGTTCGTTGTGCAATTTTGTATATACGATTTCTGATGTTGTTTTTCGTATAACAATCTTTCTCTTGATAAATTTTTTAGTATTTTTTGATATTATTTTCATTTTATTAGTGAATACAATATAATGTATATGACAGGTTTTTTATATAATAGTTAAATATATAATAGAATATGAATGCAATATAAATAAATAATATAATCTTTTCACATAAATATAATTTTTAAATAAATGTTCTCTTCCGAACCAATTAACTCGCAAGAACTGATTAAATTAATAAAAAATTAATTCGCTATCTTCTCAAAATTGAACGCGATCTAAATTTCCATAATACACTTATATAATATTGATATTGGTGATTTTTTTCTACAACAAGCTGCTGCTATAAAGAATATAGAAAATAATCTACGATCTCTGGTTGCGTTAGAAACATTATTTTACGGAGAGAAAGCTTTTCATTTGAACAGTATTGTCAAATGAAAAATCTCGATAGCTATTCGATGTCGACTGGCACCGCGGAAAAAAGGAAGCTTTCTTGGCGCGACGTCCCACGACACTTATAACTCGGAAGCTTATTTTCGCGGCGGTACGTGTTCTCCACGAGTGGGTGAACACTCATAGAAATGGTTTCTAACGGTGTCATCCTGACCCCGGTCACGCATCGCGAGGGCGAGAGAGCGTTGTTAGAAGATGGGATCTTAGGCAAGTCGCCGTACTGCGTTAGTCCGCGTGAAGCGCAAACGAATCTTTACATAGGCGCTCTTTTCCCACCTTCTCTCCTCTCTTTCTTTCATTCGTCGCGTCGGCACCACTACCACCTAATTATTGTGCATGTTCTCCGCAGATGAAATTAAATGAAAGCGGTTTGCAAAATTTTATGCGAACGCCACGCGCCGATATGCGAAAATTAAATTGTATCCTAATGCTTCGTTCGGGATTCTGATCCTGACTCTTCGACTCATTTATTCAGTCACGTGCGTGGCACATGGTATACATGGGATACATGATAATGAAATTAAGACCGAAGAGGTATGCTATACTATACGGGATAACGAAACTATTAAATAAGTTAGTTCATAAAACGCGATTATTTTCACAATAAAAAAAAAAGAGTTCGTAAATTATTATAAATATATAAAAATAAATTAAAATAAAAAAAAATTATTCTAAATACTATTAATAGCAACGTGAGTTTGAGACACTCTACATAAAAATTAAAAAAAAAAAAAAAAAAAAAAAAAAAAAAAAAACAGAATTTTTTTATTGAGAACTTCCAGTTTTAATTTTAACACAAGTTGCTTGACAAGCTTTGCATGCTTAGATAATACAATTGGTTAATCTTCTTCTGTTTATTATTACAAACATTGCTATTAGAAAAAAAGCGATACTTAACCAATGATAAATTGTCATTATCTTTTTCATATTATTATATATATATATATATATATATATATATATATATATATATATTGTTATATTGTCTATGCAAATATCATTAACAGAGATATTACGAAAAGAGTAACAAAATAGATTTCTGGAAGAAGGATTTGCATATCCTCATTGCACTCCAAACCGAATCTCGAAACGCTATTTTGCACAAGATCCGTTGTATAGTAACCTCCGTTATATGCAGATCGGAGTGCGTTACACATACGGAAGTCACTTCCTGCGACCTACGCGTTCTCCGTAAATTCTGTGGAATTTCTTATCATCGTTGCGATCTAACATAAGTACTTTTTTCTTGATCTTTAAATTGATTTCTCTAGTGTTTTTGTTTTGTTTACCCACTTGCCTATTTATTTGTTTTATGACCATAAATTCATAAATTTTTGCGTTTGCGAAGAAGAAACGTTCGCGAATGATTTCTATCGTTTGCGCAAACTTCCATTATTCTGGACTAATATGTTCACAATATTTATTTTTCTTATTGTATTGTTTGCAGTGTCACTATTAGATTGACCGTACGGCAAAGATAAATAGCTTTTCGTTTATAAAGAATATGTGGATCAAAATAATGTTGAATATTTAATTCAGAAATTAGGAAAATGGTTTCATATCTCAAAGCTAGATAACTTAAATTTGATATACAATAATGTTTATTTTTACTAATCATGTTGTCACACTCATGCACTTAAAGTTCATAATATTTCTCTGCATTCAAAATAAAATATACATTCTGCATGAAGTGATCTGCAAGCTATTGACATTTTCGTGTCACAAATTTTATTGTTCGCTATGATTTGTTTAGCCATTGGAATAACAGGATATATCATTTTAAGCGTTACATTTTATTTTATAATTTTTAATTTATATTATTTTATATATTCAGAGTTAATATTATTTTTTGTACGGCTATCTCACCTCGCTCATTGTCCGAAGCTTAAGGCAATAAATTTATGATATGTTATATCAGAATTTTCCTTTATAATATCTTTATGTTATTGCTACACGCCAGATATATGAATATAATTTAAGTTTTTATAGATTTGTTATCCCAAAATAAAATAAAAGTTTGTCACTTACTGGTCGATGCCAAAAGCGATTATCATTATGCAGCGTGATAAACGCGCGACACTTTACACGGCACTCACGCACTAATTAAAACGTGATAAAATATCCGCGTCATGAAAACGAACGCGCGATACTTCGCACGACATTCCCGAACTAACAACGCGACGAATTGTCTGCAACACGCTGAAAACAAGAAATATTTATGATTTCATATTGAATATTTTGTTCTTTGCATTTCTAATTAATTAATAATAGAATGATCGACACACCACAGTTTAAATCATAACCATTATTTAAATTATTCAGTCATTTGTATGTTATTTTCCGTTCTATAATATCTCTGAATTGTTTTGCGTTACTTAAATTATTCTGTGACTTTCGTATATTACTTAATTTTTGTATATTACTTAATTCTCTCATTTCGGCAATAATGATATTAATAACAAATTACATATTGGCGAAAAAAGTGCGACACGATATATATCATACAAGTCAATAGCTTCGTTAAAGAAATAATTGTTGCCCATATCACAACACAATAAAAGAAAATTTCCATTCTTTGGTCACTGTAATTTCTATTTTAAATGAATAAATCATGTGATATATTTTCTTATAAATAGCTATCGCTTTAATTGTTTACAAATCGTTTATATATACATATATGGTATATGTAATATCATAAATATATATATAATTGGTTCTTTTTCTTCTTCCGCTATTTTTTTTTATTTTTATTTTTTTTTTGTCTCGAGAAAGTCATAATGAACGGTTGACCTGGACTACTCTATATGATCTAACGTAATGATGAAATTTTGTATTGTATCAAATTTTCGACTTATTTACGTAAAATCATTAATGTATTATTATGCTTCTAATGCAGTATCTAATTTATTCAAGGGTGATAAGTTTTGCTATTTAACTATTTCATTTTTATAAATTAACTAATTATAAAGCGATTAGAAAATGGTTAATCGTTCAGAACTTCGCGATCGAATTTGGCGGTGGATTGCAATTGACGATGAAAATTCCAAAAGAAAAATTCTAAAGAAAAGAGAAAGGTGAAAGATAGATGAAGCGATCTTGGGAGAAATTCACAGAACTCTGTGATAGTTATCTGATTTCCATACGCCAACACACAGATACGTATACATGCACATGATGCATAC
The DNA here is from genome assembly GCF_030449975.1 of Polyergus mexicanus. Taxonomy (NCBI): domain Eukaryota; kingdom Metazoa; phylum Arthropoda; class Insecta; order Hymenoptera; family Formicidae; genus Polyergus; species Polyergus mexicanus. The sequence goes on from NW_027223331.1 coordinate 9,402,020, forward strand.
GATGTTGGAGCGCCGGTATGTGCATTGACTACCACCGGTAACCGCCCTTTACAGAAGCTAAGCACGACAATGGGCAATATGACTATAACCATCTTGGGTGGAATAGTAAACGGGCGAAGCGTGTATTTCTGATTTCGGTCGGATGACGGCAGAAATTCCATTCTACACGTTACTATTACCTTCCCCGTGCAAATAATAGTTAATTCGGCCAAATTGTTATTGGCCCCGCTTTCATAGAAATACAAAATATGAACATAGACAGAATAATATACTTGTCCTAGCCGATGCCATTATCGCGGTATTGTTATGGGGCGTTATCTGAATATGTTACGCGAATAATGCTATTCGATAAATGAAGTGAAACAAACGAAATGTAATTCCGCAAATAAGGAGAGAATGTGTATATATACAATAAACATCCAATAAGTTGCTCTTACAGCGATGCAAAAATTAGAAAGCAGAAGAAAATATTTTATTGTTTAGAGAGATTTTAAAATTTATTTTAAATTGTCAAAAGTGTCTTATGCATTTTGCTAAGATTTTCCAGAAATTATTCTTCAAAAATAGACATAAGTTATATATACAAATTAACGAAAATTTGCCATTTTCTTATGATGTAGGCGTAAATTTGTGTGTTTTTTTTTTTTACTTTATATTATTTTACGTAATTTTGATAAACTGAATAAACATCAGCAATTACCCCTACGAATTACGCGCGTTGCATTTGAAGGAGAAACGTAACTCAGAATTATCTGATGGCTGTCGAGTTTCAGAAGTAGGAGGTATTTTGCGGGGGTTTCTCGCGAAACTTGCGGTGACTGTTGTTTGTCTTGCTATTTGCATGAATGCCGCGTACGTTTGCGCAGTACGTACGTACATCATGTCGCTGCCCACGTTGACTACCGTTGACATCCCATCGCTGCGTCTTACTGCGAACGGTATGACTTACAAACTAGAGCTAAGCTGGAGAACTTTCGTTCTGTCAGATGACGGTCATCTTGTATCATAGTTCTACTATTGTGTTATGTTCGCAACTAAAGCTTTTGAAACTACCGACCACTCATTTCACATCTTGAAATGTAAAAGTCAGCAAACACACACCTCTCAACGATTTACATCTCACGCGATATTAACGATGTGAGAAAATATATCTATATATCTGAATTATGCAAAAATATTTCGATTCATATATACATGTTTAGTTATAATTGTCGCTTAATATCTCGTATAGTCTTAAGATATTAATTTCTCATCTTTCTCATTTTTATGCTATTTAAAATTACGATAAAATTTCAATATATCGAGTTTAATACATGACAATTTCATTGCAATTATTTAAGAAGAAACTGGACAGATTAGTTACGTTAAAAGAGAGATAATAAATCTAATACATTTCGAGATTTATGAATTTAACATTGCGCACACACATAAAGCACATTTAATCTTTTAAATTATAAAATTAATAATTAATTTATGAGTTAAAATAGACAGATCTGCCCTAAAATATAATTGTAAAATGTAATTTAATCTCAAAATTGTTATTTTATGTCGAACTAACTTTTTTATCGCGATTGTACACAAAAAATATTCATGAAAATACAGATTTTAATTCTACAAGACAATTCTTTACTTTAAAAGTGCTTTGTGCGCAATGTCAAATTCATGAATATCGAAATGTATTAAATTTATTAACTTTTGATATAGTTGATCCGTCCAGTTCCTCTTAAGATATATATGTATATTGCAATTTCAGAAAAATCTTGGCAAGATACTTTTAGACCTTGGCCCCAAATAAATTTTTCAATGCGTTTATCTGTTCTTTTAGAAGAGATACATTCCCGTAAAATGCTTTAAAAAATCGGTAACTCGCACGTCGTCGATACGCGCATCGATTGATATTAATCCGTAATTGTTAATTAAACGGCAGACGACCCTCGCTGGTAAGCTCATAACCGCAATTCTCTCTCGCGAACGTATCGTACATCGTCGACGGATTCGATCGCTTTAAAATTACAATTAGCGCCTGTAAACGGATCCGCTTTGCCTGCGGGCTTTGTACAAACTCTCGTACTTTGACCGAGTTGACGAGAGGTAGAACCCGGCGGTTCTCCGATTTCGTATCTATCCGGTGTCTAGCCATTACCGCACGCATTCTTGATCGCCATTCTCGACTCTCGCTGTCATCTTGTCGAAATTTCCAGTGGCGAAAGAAATTACATTATCCCGTCTTTCTATTCTACATACTTGTTCTAATGTAATGCGATTTGTTTCAACAATTTTGTTACGCATGTCGAAAGAATTACGCGTCATTTGCAAATAATTTGTGCAATAATCGATTTTTTTATACATTCGCGATAAAGCTCGCATGAGAATCTAAATATATTATTTAATTCAATATTTTTTTTTTTTTTTTATAATAGATCGTAGATTTTTAGGATCGTTGCATATTGTTATCATCAATACTTAAATACACAATATATTTTGATTATTATGAAACAAAATGATAAAATTAATGTACTATATTAATTGACATTATCCAATTTTATAATCGTATTATTAGCTCGGATTCAATGAATTTTTAGTAAATCGATTACAATGATGTACGATTGTTGTAAGCATGCACAAATATAGATGGATTATTAAATCGAAATAATATCGTCGAAAATTCATTTGCCGAAGCGATATGACATTTTGAAAGCGTGAAGTGTGAGTGAGAAAAACAATGCGCTAATTCGGATCAGAGAGAATCATTTATAATATATGCTATGCCATGTACAAAATATTAATTTCCTAATGTATAATACGATATGCATATATAAAATGTATTAAATTTGATAAAATCTCTTCTCGAATACATGTATTATACGTTGACGAAATATTCTCGCTTTTATTATCAGATTATACGTAGATAAAATCTAAATATATATTTTACATTTTATTAAATAAATAATAAAAATGGATTATATTATATTTATTTATTAGGAATAACTTTGATTGAAACTAAATTTCGTTAATATTTTATTTAAACATTTTATTTCATATAGTTTCTGAATTAAATTTTATATTGTTTCCGTTTCTGGGAAAAATACGATGTACGATAAAAGAAAAACGCTTCCGTTTAGTGAAAAACAAAAACAATAGTACGGTCCGATTGCGCCGAGTAAACTTTCGTCTACAATCTGTATATTGATGCTGCAAGGAAATTAAAATTTAATCGACTTCTGCAGTCTAACAATAAGTCGGATTCGGTAAATATCAACGATAAATCAGCGCAATTATCGTAAAAGTACAAAGTACATTATTGATTGCTTGTATACCATACATGGTATATACTCAAAAATGGTAATATTTAAAGTTTGTAATTTATTGAAACAAGCAGTATATGAACATTATTCCAAATGTAGATGAATTCCGCGTAATTCGGATTTAAATGAATAATCACATAGCGAAAGATATATGTTTAAAAAATTGCCAAGTAAAAAATCATCTCTCTCTTAAAGAGAATGAATAAAAGCACCTATAAAGTTCGTATAATAGAAAATGACCTTTAAAAATAATGATATAATTTTTTAATAGACAGATTAATGTATCATTTGCAATAAACAAAATATTGGTATAAAATTTATATTTATTAATATAATACAATAATAATAAAAATTTCTTTACGCTTTACTTATTTTATTAAAATATGTTTCAAATAAATTTTGTATTTACTTTTCATTTCTTTATAAAAAGAAAAAAAAATTATAATTTTAAAATTATAACTTTATTAAGCGATACATTCAGACAACAGAATCATTGTATGTTGAAATATCCCTCGCCATTGTTTCGATCATCCTTTCGTAATAAACAACTCCGAAGACTTACGGCGCGATATCCCCGTATATACGTCAGGATCTTGCGAGTTCCCCACGTTTTCCATTCGGCGATAACAACCAGGATCGATGAGGAACGCGGAGCTCGCACGTATCACTACTACGGCCATTCCGCCGGTGGATGATGGTATTGGCACCACCACTACGTGCGCGTCCATTATCGCGCGAACGTAGCAAATCCAAACCGACGAGTCAGCCCATCGTAAACACGAGCACAACCGGCGAGTTTAATTCGATTAGGACGCGATCATCAGATTGCTCGATCGTCCGGCATCGAATTCCCCCTGCGCGCTCGTGCGGCTCCTATCCTCTTTACCTCTCTTTACCCCCTTCCCGGCCTCCTGCATGCAACCCTCAACATTTACCTCTTACCCTCCCTTGATCCCCTTACGCTCTATGCGCGCGGGCATACACGTCCGTAGATGGAAACGCACACGGTGTGCTCCCCCCCCCCCGCTCGTTTCTATCTACCTGTCTAATTTTACTCTACTAGCCTTACGAAAACCAAAATGTATACGCCGTGTACTGAAAGTATCGTCTTAAAACTGAATCGGTTTTTTTTTAAGAAACTTTCAAGACGAAAAAATCTTGCTGGTAACGTAGAGAATTTAATTTGTTTTATTTTAAATATCCTGACATTCTCTCTCACGGGACACCAAGTTTCACAAAATCGTATATTCTTGTTGCATTATACAAATTATTAAGCATTCTACAAATATTTAAATATATGTATAAACATAATTGACTGCTTAATTAAACACTGAATAATATAACTTATGACGTATGTGTGTTCAGAATTTCGATGACGTCAAATCGTCAAGCTATAACGGTGTTGTTTCGCGGACACCGTCTAGATGTATGCACGCAGGACTAGAGAGAGTTTTGCGGAGCATTGTCGAGGATCTCGATTCTATTCGATTCGATTCGAGTACGTGCACGCCGAACGAGCCGGAAACCGACGTTTGCGCGAACACGTGTATGCGAATTTACCCCACTGTCCGGCCTAATGGCACAGATTTCATTACGCCGGGGTTTGCACGAACGTAAACCCCGTGAGGGTGGACGAGAAGGATAGAAAGGGGAGGAAGATAGACAACGGGATGGGATGAAGCAGCGAATGTATATACACGACATATACAGAGACACGACCGATTTAGAATGCAAAACTGTTGTCCTAGCAAATTTGCGACGCCGCTACTGCCGGAAATATTATCGCCATATCTACATTATATCCCGTCGTAACGTCGAGATAATGCTGATTTAATACCGTTAAGTCGACTTTCGACGCGCGATGTGTAGTTTACGCGATTCGCGAGGTAGATGACCGTATCTATTTCGCGATTTTGCAAACATTTATAACCGAATAACAATCGAAATTGCGTTCGACAATATTGCGAGCAATAATTACCCGTATCATTCTGACGTTTCTGTACGCTCGGTAGCATAGTGAGATGAGTAACGCTAATTTCTCGCCGTTATTCTCTAAATAACAGCCATTTGTCCTAATCTAACAAACCCTCTGAAACCTCGTGGAAGCGCTAAATTAATGACATGTTTTAGCATTATCGCAATATATATATATATATATATAATAGCGACACATTACATTAACTTAATATTTGAATACATGGATTTGAAATTATCGTTGTTATACAAAAAATTCCGAATTTTCCGTAATATAACGACCAAATCTTTATATCAGAATTTTTGCATTTCTCTGAGAACTCATTATTTCTTATAATTTTAATTTATTCAAAATCTTTGATGCGCGCGCGATTTAATAGTGATTAATTAATATCTTATTACAAAATTATCTTGTTTAAAGTGGATAAAACAACAATTTCATATTCATATATATATGAATATATAAATAATGAAAGAAAAAATTAGCTCAAATTAAGGTCCAAATGGTTGATAAGAGATAATCTAAAAGATTTTCTATACACATATATATGTATACGCATAGAGCGGTAACCTTCCTGCTTAAATGTACCCGATATTTCGCGACGGACGATAAACTTAGAACAAACGATCGAGATTAATAGAACGAGGCTTAGGGTTCCGTCTGCGATACTATCGATCCACGCCACGGCACGGCGAACGAGATACACGGATGACTCCCTACGGGATCGTAAATCCACGTCGAAGATTTACTTACTTAGCGGAGTCGGCACCACTGACGCCGCACCGCCGCGACGATGACAAATCTGACTCTTTTTACAAGAACAGAAACAAGCTTATGCGAACTCGCTTTTTATATTAATCCGCTATAAAAATTCTAACGCATCCTTCTTTTAGAACATCGATCACCATAATTTAATTCCAATTTTTGTCCAATTTTTTTTATGCTCTTTCAAATATATGCAAATTATGCAAGGAATGTTACGTGTTCACTACGTCAATGTTAGATATACAGATCGTAACAAGTATTTATATGTACATATTATACAGAGTGTTCCGAAATTAAATATCAAAACTTTATATACATATATATATATATATATATATATATATATATAATGTAAAAAAATTGTAATCTTTTAAATAATATTAATTAAAATTATAAATATTTTCTATTTATAGAAAAAATGTATGTTAATTATTTTATTATATAAATGTTAAGAATTTTAAAATAAAATTTGGAATATTCTTAATTATCATCATTTTACAATGATATAGGATTACAATGATATATATTACAATGATTACTATTGCGGAAATAAACGAGCAATTAATTTTAAACGAGTAACAAACAATAAATAAAAGAAATTTTTATAACTTACTTACCCTTTACCAGTTAGTTATTCCGTCGTTGTTCGACTTTTTTCGGATCCTCTTCTTCCTCTTATCTCTTCTCCTTTCGTTCCTCTTCGGTACAAAACTCATCCAAAAACATGCATCACTCGCCATAGCCGTCCTATCTCTGCTGTTAATAAATAATATGCATATATTAGAGCCAAATTTTGCCATATCGTATCATAACATAAATGAATAAATATGTAATTTAAAATTAAAAATAAATATTCCCGGTCTGCAATATTCGGAAATTTGGTTAAATTTGTCGATATAACTATTTCATTTGCACGACAGATTTTGATCGAATAAATCCCGGGAGATATGCATTTTGACAAATTATAACGATGTAAAAATGCTGAATTTATGATATGCAGTTAACTAAATATTGAAATCCTATAGCATTTTGTTTCCTATTTCAAGCGAATACATTGGGCGAAATATCTGTTTCGATGAATAATCGATCGCCGCGATACTTTTACAAATAATTTGTTGCGAGAGTTAATCAATTGTGCAGAGTAGTAATTGTTATTTATAATAGGTGTAGAGAATGATCGGGTATGACGTTAATTATAACGTTACCTGGTTATCTGGTGCTTCTTGTAATCGTGTTTCGAAAGATATTACGACGACGCATAGAGCGATTCACATCGCTACCTTACCACGCGAACCTCGCCACAAGTAACATGGCGACCGCACGTAAGCAATAGCGCATTTCACGCCGCAAAAAACGCGATACCGTGCGACACCGTGCGAAAGTTTGTCGTCGCTACGAAATATTTAACGCATCATGAAATATATTTACACTGTTTAGACTATTCCTTGTAATTTCAAATTATTTATTAATGAACAATTGATGCATTTTATGGTTTTTCATTATGTAAATCACTCGTATATTTATTACGCGCTCTTTTGATCCCAAAATAATGGGCAAATTATATTTAACGACGAAAAATTCAAAACACGATATTTTCAAAATCAAGTATTGTTATAGAGAGAAATAATTACTTATAAATATCACAATGAAGCAATGGGTTCATGATTATCGTTCGCAAATTTGTTTCGATTTTTCAATCAAATAAATAAATGATGCAAAATACCTATCATCGGTGAATAGTTGTCGGCGTCGTGAATAGATACGTTTACGAATTGTCAATCGTAAATGTTAATCAGTTACGTAGACTAATTGACGAATATTCATAAAAAGTGATCGCATTCTCTTCCAATATTCGTTGCAATTGCGTTTTAAAGAGTAATGGAACGACACACGGAGCGTCTCACGCCACGTCCTTCTCCCACGAACTCCGCTGTGCGAATGACAACATCACCGTTCACCGCGCGTAAACAACAACGCACTTCACGCCGCAAAAAAACGAGCGCCAAACATCGTGATATTTTGTTGCCGCCACAAAATATTTAATGTATTACAAAATATATATATTCACATAAATATATAATTTATAATATATAATATATGATTTATACACATATATGATATATAATATTTCTTATAATTTTAAATTTATTATTAATGAACAGTTGATAAAGTTTACGACTTTTTATTATTTAAATCACTCGTGTATTACCGCGCGCTCTCTTAATCCCAAAGAGGTAAATTACATTTAACGGCGAAAAGTTAGATTGAAGATATTTCAAAAATCAAATATCGTTATCGTAGATGTTAACTTGTCACACGGGCTAATAATAATTAAATATTTACCAGAAATGATTGCGTTTCTCAATACTTGTTAACTATCGTGTTTCAATAAGTCAATAAGTAATCAAACGACACATGGAGTATTTTACGCCACGTTCTGTTCGTTTGAGTCTTGTCGCGAAAATGACAGCAAAGTGATTTTGCACAGGGATATAATACGCTATACGTCACAGAGGACAAACGTCGTATCAATCATCGCAAAATATTTAACACATTATATAAAATAAAGGTACACCATTCTTTTTAACTTAATTACATTTATCTCACTCTTTTATCCGATGATTGTTAATGTTTTAATCTTGATCCATTATATTTTACGTAATGCTTCAATCAATTATAATGAAATTTTATTATTTATGTAGAATCGTATAATCGTGTTTGAGAAATAATTCAAATGAAACTGCGAGCATAATACACAAACTAAAAAAAAAACGATTATGAAACATTCACCAAAATAATAAATCCTCACACATTACGAGGTTTAGTAGTAAATATTGTAAATCAAATATACATATAAAGAAAAAAGGGGAAAGCTCGAGATTGTTTTCTTATGTCACTGTTTTACGTGCTTTTTTATTGGCGCGATCAATAAAAATTTAAAGAATATTTTAAATATAATATAGACAGGTATAATAGTACAAAGATTTTTCATATTATTCCATATTTGCACGCAGAAAGCGTTTCGCGTTATATACGATCTTATAGAGAGAATTTTATATTTTCAGTGATAAAAAATGATAAAGAGATCTCTTACCATATCGCATAAATGTACGTTTAAATATATGTTTAAATTAAATGGAAAAGTAGATACGAATATACAGAGAAATGAATATATATGGTACTTAAACATAAAAGATTCATTACACATTTGTCAGAAATATAATGAAACATTCAAAGAATGGATAAAATTTGAGAGATATATTTTTATATAATAGTAAAATTTTATTCATAAAAATAAAAAAAGTATTATTTTTATCATTTTTGTACGTGACTATATTTAAAAACATATTATAGAAGGTTTTGAAAGAGAGAGAGAGAGAGAGTGTATATATTTAGATAGTATATATATTTAAAGAAAGAATAAATAAGCTCGATGCAATAGAATAAAATCCACAAAGGCATAATGACACAAAGACGAGTTAATGATTAAATTTTTTTCTTTTTCGCTAATAATATAACTTAAAATTTCTGTTACCTTTGAAGATAATTTTTATGCAACTTTTGTGTACAAAGTACACGAGAATACAGTGAGATAAAAAGAAAGATAAAAAAAAAGAAGGAAGAAGAGGAAGAATTCTTGTCCGAACACGAAAATGGAACTTAATTTTTTACGAGAGAAGAAAACTTACCACTCGATTAAAATGAAGCAGTATTACTTGCATCGTGACACATTAGAAGCGGCAGAATTTTTAATTAAATTTTCTGCAATGTATTTTTATGACTTATTACAAATTCTTTTTGACGATGAAGAGAATACTTCGACATATAACAATGCTGTCTGCGCTCGAATTGCATTTTTCTCTAAGAGCATTTCGTCGACGGAAATCCAGCGATCAGGAGCACGTCATACTGTTAATGAAAACGAGCGCTGAGAGAAGAAGACCACAAAGTGGGCGTCGATAAAGTCGCCGTGGAAAGGATGCTCGACAATCCCGACGACGAAGGACGTCGAGCGGGGAACAAATTAAATTTTCTTCGTTGACTAGTTCGAATTTTCCCGTCGAGCCCTTCATTCTCGGTGCATTCTTCCTTCCTTCCTTCCTTGCTTCCAGCTCATTCGTCTCTAGTTCCCTTTTTGGCAATCAAACGAACAGGAATCAAACCTGTACCCCATCATCGTATTCCTAAAATCAAGACGACCAAAATTCCTGCTTCTTCCATTATCGTTTTATTTTTTGCGTTTCATTTTTTTATGATATAATTAGCAGCTATTTCGACAAATTGAAGAATTACTCTGACGAAAAATTAAAATGTAAGCACAAATTTTTAGCAATATATATTTTATTTCGTTGCTAGGAAGTTTTGGAGAAAGATATATTAATATATCAATATTTATTTTCTTCAATATTTATATGTTTAATTTATTTTTTTATATCTTTTTTTATATCTTTCTATCTTTTCATATATATTGTTTATATTTTTATTTTTTTTTAATTATATGCATATGTATAAGATTGAATAAAAGAAAAATTAAAGACAAATTTTTAATCTGATTTGTGAAAGACAGATGTATACGTTAAGATGTTTGGTTTTGTGACAAAAGTCCACCGTTAAAGAATGTCTCGATGGATAGGCATCAATCATTCCCTGTATATGAGAGAATTCACCTCAATATATTTTGTTAGGATGGAATAATTGAAGGCATGAAATAGAGAGAAATAGCCAAGATATTCAAGGTAAAAGTCAAAATGCAAAGTAAATCAAATCACACCTGAAATAATATAACATGAAAGAAGCAGGTGACATAAAACGAGAAGATGATCATAGCCAAGTTAGGAAGCACAATAAAGAAAATAGATGAAAACTAGTGCTAAATAATTTTTAAATATCTATATCTGATCCATGCTACATCTATGCCTAGCTTAGACATATGTGTGTTCGATTTTTGCATTTTAATTTTTGAGATGCAAAATATACAGTTTCTAAAAATTTTAACGTTTATAAAATTTCTTTTAAGCAAATAAAAAAATTTTATTTTGTGATAATATTTTTGAAGTAACCGAAAATAAAATATTAAAAAAATAAAATATCTTATTAAAAAAAAAATCGATGTAATCATTCTTGAATGATGTCTAGCGTAAATCACAGATAAAATGTAAGAAAGCAGAAAGAAAGATAAAAAAGTGAACTGCATGCAAAATCTCTAAGATGCCGTCGGGCCAAAGATATGAGGACGCCCGGCGGCTTATCCAGTTTGCATGAAAGTGTTCTTTGTGAATAAAGAAAAAGTGTGAAAGTTAGGGGGAAACCCGTGTTATATATATCGCGCATATTTCTCACAAAAGGCAACTGCATTCGGAATGATACGTTGCATAAGAAGATAAATCATAATACATGAGAATTAAACTTTATTGATCTGCATTATGCAAGGATATGGTTCGTATAATTACAAATTTAATCATATTAAATTGAAGAGTGCTTATTTGTAATTATATATTTGGTAGCAAATTAATATTTATAATTAAAATAATTTTTTAACATTTGATGTAATTTATTTATTAAAAATATATTTTTATAAATTTGTATTGAAACAGATTTAAATAGATTGGTGCATGTTCATTAAAAAAGTTGTAAATCATTAATCTAAACATTCTGCCTGAGTAATAATTTCTCTAGATGATTAAATGGCTTCTCTAAATGTCTTCTCTAGATTGTGCCTATATACTGTTATTTTACCTTATTCACATATTTATATATTTACGAAAATGTTATTCGCCGCAACAACGTTAGGAATTTCATTCTACGTTGATAGTTGATTAATTTTAACCATCGCTTTATAGTCCTTTGGTTATGTTATTGTGTGCGCGCTTATACTTGTGCACACAAACGAACTATAAACTACACGTGTAAGATGATCTTGAGTTGCATGTATGTTGTATATGTGTATATATGGTATGCGCGGTAGCTTAGCATAACACTCGTCTACGTACACACAACTTACCTCGAGGAGTTTGCCGGCGTTCTTGCTTGCATTTGCCTAACCACGTTAACGGATCTCCCGATCCAAATATCAGCTTCCAGGAAGCCTCTGCGGCTCGCGCCTTCCACACACCGGATCCGTGCCAATATCGGCACCCAAATCTTTGTCCCTATACGAACTGCCGCAAAACAAATTTCGACTTTCGCGATTTGCCTCTTATATGCATATAAATCCCTGTCAGTTCTCCCTATCACGGCAAAAAAAAAAAAAAAACGAATATGATAGAGAATTAGGAGTAATTTAAAAGTTTTTAAATTTTGCAAATTAAATATTTTTAGCTCGTCATTCAAAGCAGAATTTTAATTCTTCGGTGGAGGAGCAAGTGGACATCCACTTAAAAATGAGAATATCAAATTCAATTTGGTAGCAAAATTAAAAGCTATTTATAAGTGGCCTTAAATTTATATAATTTAGATGTTGAATTACAATTTTTTGGCAGCATCCAAGAAAAAGTACTCCACACATTTTCGATACCAGATAAAACTATATTTAAAATGCGTTAAAAATCTGTCTTTGTTATATTTAAAATTATCTAAAATTAATTAGAATTATCTATATACTAATTAAATATTTTTATATTTTTGATCGTAGATGAGCGGCAAACGGACAAGAAGTTTCAAGTGCGCTGTGCACCATCGGGACCGTGAAATCTGTTCCGAAAACGATTTCCATCTGCTTGTGCACGAGCCGCCTCTGTTTCACAGGTAGGATAAATCGCGTTCAATATATTTTTTCACAATCTATCGATATGCGACAGTAGTGCTTTGAAATGTGGAATTTTTCCTACTCCATTAGATTTTCATAAGATATTCTTTTAGGTTTTTGAAACTTGTACGGCAAATTTTGAAAACTGGAACTCATGATTCCGATAATTAATCTATTCTGCTTATTGTGGAATTTAGATTGTTTTCTTGATATTTTAACATGACATTTTGATTTACATTATTGATAATTATATATCCTGATTGATATAATAAAAATTATATAGTTAAACTTATTAAATTAATTAAACATATACAAAAAATTTGGTCACGAAATCTATTACTAAAACATATCTTTGACCGTGTGTATATATCCGAGTTAAGATATAACACGACAGATTGAAATGGGAATAAACCGATTCTCTCATCTTATGATGCAAAAAGCAAGAAAGACACAAAAATGTGAATAAAAGGAAGACACGCGAGGCGCGAAGAAAGTCCTGCATTTTATTATTCCGGCGGAATATCCGACGTGCATACGACGACGACGACGAGGACGACGGCGGAGACGGCAACGGTGACGGCAACGCGGTCGAGGACGACCGTTCTTGCAGTATTTTTGCTGTGCATTTTATGCCGCGCATCGTTACCCATGCGAGAGAACCTCGAGGAGGTACCAACATATCTCGTACATTGTACGACCTGCGAAACATCAACATCTTCCTGCTTCCTACGTCCCGCTCCTACGATCCCATACGCTTCCTTCTTCATACCTTTCTCACTCGCGTATATTTTATGCTTCGCGAAATTATAAGTGCGAGAATATCGTTATTTATCGATATTTATGTTTATATTTTCACGCTTTTAAATCATACATTTTTCTTTTCCGGAAAGTGACGCAGACCCAACATTGAAATATTATGAGTTTCCGCGAAAGGAAAATATAAATCGAGTATAAATTGTTACCAAATGAGAGAAAGAGAGAGGAGAGGAGAAAGAGAGGGAGAGAGAGAGAGAGAGAGAGAGCGCCACACTATTGGAAGCGGATTAGCGTTATAATCGATATGGTAAATATCATTCGTCGTTAATCACGCATTTAACGAGTTCAACGAAAGTTCGTCAATGTAACTTACAGAATAATCGCTATTACGCGACGGGCTTAACAACACAATTTATTGACGTCCCCGACGCGATACAGTTTCAAATGTAATTTATAAACGTACGTGACGAAATATTTTCGACGCGATTTAAATAAAGGCATCTCACACCTTTCCACCGCTATCTATCGCGTCATTTATAATAATATCGTTGCGCATCGATGTCGTCTCGCGAGAACTCGAAGGCAAAGTTTGTATCGCCGATGCAACTCCGATGTTAATTCTTTTTTTTCGCGGACCAGCTCGATAAGATGAATAGGTTTGGATATGTATCGGGTATCGTAAGAAAGCGTCGGGTCTCTCGAGCGTGGTCGATTCGACTTGTTTCTGGATGCTATTCATAAATAATTCATCGTATCGTCTCGCACGAAAGAAGAGATGGAGAAGGTGGTGGATGGCATGACGGAGTGAAAGAGAGAAACGAAGAAAAAAACACAGAAGACAACGACGAAAGAGATAGACCATGCAAGAGATAGGCTTTGCGGGGCGGCTCTTCTATACGAAAACTGATGAAACTCTCACAGCTTCCAAAGCCTCGATTATCAAGGAACGTCAGATAATAATTTTGTTCAAAACAAAATTTGTCGATTACTTAAAGTTACATGTTCCGAGATAAAATAAGCCACGATATCTTATCTTCTTGTTATTATCATTCATTAAATTCTCAAAAATTATTAACTTTGGTTTCCAAAAGTCACTATCCACATTCCTGGAGATTGAAAGTAGAGCGAAAAAAAAAGTTGAAAGATAAAAGGACCGGGGAAAGAAAAGTGAGTAGAAAGGCAAATGAAAAGTAGAGATATACGAGAGAGGAGAGAAAGAAAGAGAGAGAGAGAAGGAAAGTTGAGCAATGTGAAATCTGGGCGTCGCGCAGCGCTGTGCCGAGGCGAGAAATTCCTGTGCACACAAGATAAGAAGAAGCGGCAACCTGCAGGCAGGGCTCTTTGCAAATAAAATATCGTCTCGTGTCAAGCGGTCGGCGGGGATACGGCCGATGGGGGGATTGTTCGGAGGGCGGAGATCCGACGCGTTACGACGAAAATATGACGAGACGATATTCCGAGCAGGTACTGGGGCGCATACTTGGAATTCGGTGCGAGTACAACCCTTAAGTCTTGGGTGCGCCAGCCTTGCACCGTCCCCCGTCTCACCCCTTTTGTCATCCCTGGCCGCTTCCACGATCTCGCGTATTCGCGTATCTCTTCGTCTCTTTCTTTCTCATTTTTCGTCCGCACTCTGTTACGTTAACGCGACGAGGAGTATGTAAATTTCACCGCTGACTCGCGAAAAGGTGAGACTACTTTGTTCATATCCCCCCCTCCGCTTCCCTTGAGACCTCGTACACTCGACATACCTGGAGAACTGAACGCGTACATAGTAGCCGCGGGTTTATGGCGGATGATACATATCTTGGAGAGCCGTATTGGATACGAGATGGTGATAGAGATGACGAGAAGAATGTCGAGATCTTTGAGATATCCCGACACGAATTGCAACAGTTATCCAAGCAAAGCACACGACGTTAATACTTTATCTGTAAACCGTGAAGCTGGACTGCATGTGCATGATCACGTTAATAAATTGCTTTTCACGAACTTTAATATTTTCAAGAAAGCAGGTTTATAAAATCGTATACGGTGTGGAGAACAATATGAATGGATTCACTTTTGTGATTTTGCCGGAATTACACCGATTCTTGATCTGGCAATATTTCCGTTCACCATTGTTGCGAAAAGAAGAGATGGAGCGCGAAGCGTCGCTTCTCCTTCTTTTTCTTCTTCACGGTATTCGTTCTCGCTTAACAAGCTCGAAGCGGACATTTTGCAAGGCGGACCGGGACAGTTATACAAAAAGACCCGGTTACATACATGCGGAAATTCGCCGCGCCCGAGTTTCCCATTTAGTCTCGGCTCTTTGTCGACCCCCGCATGCTTCCATTTTTCGCTTCCGCGAGAGCGTCATCCAGCCGTTATGTGTTCGTTCACGCTTCTCGCCGACGTGACGATGAGCTTCTGCTCTCGCGGAAAACCACTTCGCTTCCTCTCCCATCGCATACGTACGTTACCGCTATAACGAACTACCAGCAGAGAACAATTATATCGCGCTTTTAACGCGTTCTCCACGGCTCTTCCAGAAAGAGCGCGAGCATTCCTGCCGAAGCCGCGGAACCGTAACTTCGACTTCAACACGAAACTCGGCCGCGTTTTGTGATTAAAAACTTGAACCGCAAATTACTTGCAGCTTGCGAGAATATTACTGCTGAGTAATTAAGAAGAGTCCGTGCAGATCTCGTGGTACATTCCAGACTTGGAAGGATTCAAGAAATAATTTAAAAATTTTCTCAATCGAGAATGAATCTAAATTTTTATTAAACGAAAGATCTTTTCTCTTAAAAATATTGAAAATCGTGCAAGAATAGGGCACACATACATTCCATTATATTCAATTATAATTATAATTAAATCCTTGAGTATAATAAGTTTTCATTTTTTTTTACATTTTGAGAAATAAAAAAAATGAGAAGGGATTTAATAGAAAATCTAATATCGCTAAATAAAATGTCAAATAATTAAGCATGCAATTGTATATATATACATTTCGAAATATTATTTTCATTGTTTTGTGTATTTGCCTAACCGCACAACGACTCTATTACTTCGACACGGAGTCTATCCGCGACAAAATTCGGTAAACCGATTTTCACAACAATTTCACACAGTCAGTCAATTTTTCGTCTTCGGAATAGGACAGTCAGTTTTTAACAAAGGCGTGAATAATACCTTTTCGAGAAAAATTACGATATTTTTATCGTTTTTGAAATATACCGACACGTCATTCAATCGAGACCGCCCGCGTTCCAAGACTGAGCTCCTGGAATTTTTTTCTCGCTTAACTATCTACCTACCGCGTCAAAGACTCTTGGTAACAACGATGCACGTATTCGTTGTCACCGTCGACGGAGTCGACTTCGTTGCTGCACATTGTGATAGACCGTCGTTCATTGTTGACCATCAAAGGGCCGCGTCTCGTGTCGAAAATCGCCTGAAACGGGAAAAGAGAAACCGGCAAATTGGAGGCTGGACCAACGTTGCGCTGCTATGACCTCCTGTGTGAGAGCTACGCGGCCATTTTTTAAATATTCGCCTAATTGGTCGTCCCAGTGACGCGTAATGAGATGATACCGGTGCACAAAGGATTTAAGGATCTGGAGATATTTGAGAACGTGAATAGGTAAAAACTATGAGGAAGAGAGAGATCAGTGTATAATCCGCAATTAGTACAGAATTTTAAAGAAATCCGTAGCATATATATTTATAGTACGCAAATTTTTTGAATAACGTTTACATTACTGTAGTTGTATTATTTGTTAATATCATCGAGTCGAACATACTAAATATATTTTGTTTGTTTTCTGGAATGTTTTTAATATAAAATAAATATATTTCTGGCGATGTGTATAATTTTTTTTTTTTTTTTTTTTTTTCATACGCATACATATATATTATTAAATACTGTTTTTATCTCTTTGCAAAATTATAATAATAATTGCAAATGCGCGTAGATTGGTAAATCTATATTCTTTAAAATTTTAAAACAAGTTTTGTTTAAATTGAGTAAGAATTAGCATAGTTATTTGTTTAATTTGGCAAGTTTCGAATTTCATTCAAGGATATTAAAAAATAATATACAAGCACAATACTTACAAAATGCCAATTACAATTATAAAAATGATTTATATAATTTTGTGTTAAGCTAAGAACTAAACGAGAAATGTATAAAATTGATGTAATATTTTAATAGTATTTTTATATAAGAGATAATATATTGATTAACATATATATAGTAAACTTTTTTCTCCAAGAAAATAATTTTGAAATATGTGCAAAGAGACCGTGGTTTAAAATCACGATTCCGAAATCACGATTCCGATTTATGTATCGCTTTACAATCCCCCGTTTAATCACCGTGTAATATTTTTACGCGTGATCACTCGTCCGTCAAGCGATCTCGTTAAATCCAATTTTGCTGTCGTCGGCAGGCCTATCCGTATACGATAAGATCTGGCAAGACGTGGGGCAGACCTACATTGTAAAGAGTCGAAGTTAATAGGTGATATAAAAGGGAACTGTGTGCGGTAAAGGGCGATCTACTGAATCGTGAAAGACGCATTTAAGGGGGCAATGGAGGTCGCGAGACAGGAAGAGGTCTGGAAATGCGCACCTGGTCAGGTTCGGCCTGCGTGCACCTCTGATGGAAATGGAACGTTTAAGAGAAAAAGAGAAGAGAAAAAAAAGAGATCGTTCTGTGACTATTATACACAGAGCTACTATCCAGATGTGTCGGCGAATCCTCAGGAAACCTGTAAGGACCTGCATTTGACATTTCAAAGTATTGATTACAAATCTTGGGTCTGTAATTTATTTCGGTTATTACGTTGCTTATGATTTACGTTTGCGAATTATTTTTTCAAATGCTCGTGCTCGGCTCGGATGAGCGATTATACAAAATAGCTCTATAAAAAGAATAACATCGAGTTCTGAGCTAAGCACTGGTCTTTATTATATTCGAGTTGTGGAAAATTGCGAGGACAATCGCGTAATTTGTCCGCTTATTGTATTCATATAATTCTTTCACGTTATCCGTATTATTACGTAATTCTCGGAATTTTCATGTAATTCTCTGTAACATTTCTACAACTCGTTGTAATGCGCAGTAGGATATATTTCCATAAAATATGCAATTTATTTTGATTATTATTATTAAAGAAAAGTTAAAATCTAACAGTTTTGGCAAAAAAAGACTCGACAAGAAAATAATTTAAAAAATATATACGTAAAATTACGTATATTTAATCGCGAATAATTTACACAAGATATATTTATAGTTAATCGAATTTTTCATAATTTTTTTCGCGTCTCATAATTTTAATATAAACATCAATCCTATTGTCGTCATTGATAGAGAAACGTACGAATAATCATGAAAATTCTCGCGTAATATGCGAATCCGTCTCTGTTATCGATATATATCTTTTTCCCATTTACATTTCAATCGGCGTTCACAAAGCGATGCGCTCGATGATGCGTCGCGCGCAGAAATGTATAGAAATCGCGGAATTAATATCCCCCGAGATATTTTCGCATGTGGGAATCACGAATATAAATTGCATGTATGGAAATGCACCTGGAGCTATAAATCAGAACGACCGTAAGGCGACTAGCTTGCGCTAATATTGCTGCCATTTGTTTTTGTACATTGTAGAAATTTCGAAAACGAGATGTCCAAAATTTCTCCAAAAACTCTAATTTACCCTATTCAAATACTAATTGTTTACAAGCGTGTTTAATTGTTCATTATATCGCGTCCTGTTACTAAACGTGAAATACTAGCTCTTTTAGCGATAAATATGCTTCTAAGAAAAATAAAGGCGAAAACTGAATTTATGATTTAAAAAATTTATTTTTAAATACAAAAAGTTTGTTTAGAGAGAAAAGACATATAAAATTCTTTCTCTATTTCTCTTTCTTTATTTTCTCATTTATTAAATCGCCATTTCGAGGATGTTGCAAGTTTTTAAACTCGACAAGTTTAAAAAGTCCAGTTTTTAACGATATGGATATCCATTTAAACTGCAAGAATATATATCAACGATTCATGGAACAATAAAAAGTTTTATTAAAAGAACTAAATTTGTAAAATAGTCGTACAAGTAACATTTGAATCGAAAACAGGTTAAATTCGACGTGAAGAGTATTTTTAATGCGGATGACACGTGCATCCGTCAGTCAGCGCGACATCGATCATTTTCATACGTTGAAGAAAGGATAGCGTTTGATATCCAATCGCAATAAATATCGATGCGATATGACAAACGTAAAAATTCACAGAAAACAACTTTTTGATAAATTCTCGAATGGCATAATATTTATCCAAGCGCAAATCGCAAGTACTATTAATGAAAGTGCCAATGAAATCTGAACACGCGGATGAGCGTACTATCGGTAAAATGCGATAATATACCGAAGAATTCTGTTGAATATATGAAAATATCGGTGAAAGATGGAAATTTGAAATTCAGTATAATTTATCGAAAAGTACGAGGCTAAAAGCTTACACGACGTGTCGAAACAAATTTTACAAAAACATAGTCATTTATACAGTTTTATTTATACAGATTCAAATCACTTGCACACTATATCAAGCAAAAGCGAACAATCGAAAAAAAAAAATTGCGAAAAATAATCGATCACGTATATGGAGCGACACTGACACTATCGATGCTTCAAACATACGGAGAATTACGGGATGTAACGCGAAATGTAATTCGATCGCTCAGAATCGAAATTACTCGCGTGGCGATATTCCCAGAAGAACACTTTAGCTCGGTGTTCTAATCCGACTCTCTCTTACTCCTCGTTATCGATTCGTATTACACACGCGAACGTCAAGAAGAGAAACCGAGGGAAGAAAGAAAAATGTTTTCTAATCGCTCCAAAGAGATACTCGATTTTCTTTCCATCTCATATTCGATTCTTCAATAAGACACTAATACACCTGATCGCACGATACGCAAAGTTTGCGCTCTTCGATAGGAAGACAGGATTAAATAAAGCTTTGAAATAGACTCGCTGGAGCGATACACGACGCGAAACGCACGGCGCGACGGCTCGCGACCAAGTGCCAGCCGTAACTCGCATAGAGTCGCTCCGACAGCCCCGACGCCCTATTGGCCCGCGCCCCACCACGCGAACTTGCCCCTAGATCGAGCCAATCGGCGCGCCGTCAGCCCCGTCGTACGCCAGAGACCGCGTGTGCACCCACGCAGGACGGCTCGCGGCAGTCACTCAGTCAATCAGTCACTCAGTAGACCCGCGGCGCGCCACGAGGTGGGATCTGCGATCGTGCACGGCGTATATACGCGAAAAGTACATTATTTACATCCGCGCGCGCGCGCGCGGATTATCACACGCGGGGCGAAAGGGGCCCTCGTCGTCGCGGCTCGTGCGCGCACGTTTTCTTCCCGAATTCTCTCCTTCCCGGCATCAGACGCGATCTTATCCTCCGCGTTGATGCTTGCTATCGGTACGGACGGATCTGCGAATCCGAGCGGGCGTACGCAGTCTCGCGTACCGTCGCGTCGCGTATGGCGTCGCGTTAAGGTCACGTCGTCCTCGCCATCCTCGCCATCATCGCCGTCCTCGCCGTCGTCGTTGTCGGCATTGTTAGTCCGGATGTCTTGGCCGAGCTGAGAGATCGCGTATTCTTCCTCGCGCGGAGTGTCGAGCTTACCGGCTCGTAGTGTGTGTGATACCGACGAGGTGATATCAATCGCCACGCGTGGAACGATGTGCGTGACAGCCACGCCGTTGAGCGCGACCAAGATACTGAAGGATAGCGCGAGCCGGCAACCGGCAAGGACTACTATCGCTACCAGTGCACAGGTGCAAGGATTAAGTGGCGGCAATAATCACAACGGCAACAACCACCATCACCGCAATGCCGGCGAGGCTGATAGACCGCAACAGCATACGTCGATTATGTAAATATCAGTGTGTAATTCTTTCTCTTATTCTCTTTCCCTTTCCCGATAACACGTTCGAATGTTTCGACGATCGGCCCCGAGGCGCGAAGAAAGGACGACGAACTTTCGCGCCATCGATTGACACGTTGTATAATCCTTTGAGTGTCAAGGCCGCGGCGACAGTGAAAAGTGTCGCGAGCGTCATTCTAACCTCAACGTAAACTTGATTGTAATAGGAATAATTGTTGACCGGCCAATTATACAAGGTAGTAAAATACATAACGGCGAATATTCCGAGGGAAGGAAAAAATATTTTAAAGGCAGATTGTGCGAGTTATCTTTATAAGAATTATTCAGCAATGAAATGATATAAAAATTTTCTCCGAGATATATGAAATAGTTACGTTAAAATATTGCTGACATCTTAGACACAGAAATCGTGACGGGGTGTTCGCTCGCGGATTTGACACTCGAAAGATTACTTTATTATTTATTATTATATATATCATGTTACATTTGTCTCTCTAATAACATGTATTGATCGATAACCAAACAGATATTGTGTGCTCGATTGAAATGTCAACAAGAGTCTCGAACGTTTCGCGTTGCTCTGGTTCGTCTAGACGCGGCAAGAAAACAATGCAAATTAAGCATTGATTTTTCATGCGATAATAATTGATCAATATTTTAGAAATGTCGTTCTCCTCTGTTAGTCTCTCGAATGGAAATTGAGAAATCTCACTTGTAAACTATGGGGAAAAAAAAAAAAAAGAAAATTGTTTTTAATTTTTATTATTCTTTTAGTTTTACAAAAATATAAAATGGCTATTATCTATTTTTTTAACGCGTTATCGCGCTAATGTTCACATTCTTTCGCTTCCGTCGCTCTTTCGTAAGCTCACCACTGAATGTTCTCGCGATATATTCCGCACGTATCGATTAACGATACATATCACGAAACGCATACATTCGCTGTCTATACATCCCTTACAATAATTCACGTCGCACATAAACTTATTACTCGGCTGATTCACCGTAGAGATTCGTAAATCTCTTCGATAGTTTGATGGTATACCGTTTCGAGCGCGTACCACTCGATACTTTTCTATTCTTACGAGTTTGCCCTGCAATTTTATACGAATCACGTGGAGAGTGTCTTCGGGAATATTTTATCATTTATCTGAATAGTGCACGCGTGTACGCAACACGATCGCTTCGCTCTGTCCGTGAGGTGAAAAAGATCTGAAATATTATCTATTCGTGGAAACTAGGGAAATATGTGGAGGTTTTTGACGAAAAGTACGGGTCGTTTTGAATTTCGAAATTGTGTATGCGTCGCGGATATCTTTGTAATCAATATCGCAGTGCGTTATTTAATTTAACGTTACCGGTGATAATTGCGTAATTCGTTAACTATAAACGTAGTCAATATATTTTACTTGCGGTTCGTTCATATATTTATTTCGTTATTATGAGCGGGATTAAATTGATCACGTTCGTTTAATGGCATGTAAACTAATACTCATTCCTCGAGAAATAATGCTCAAATAGTCGTGTTGTGGCGCGCATAGTGCGTCAACCGCCTAATCTCGTTCTAATCTAAAATACGCAACCGAATCGATCTCTGTTCTAACGCTCTGTTCTAAATCCGAGGGAGATAAAATTTTTGGAATAATAAACGCGCGACTGAGAAAATTATTTTGTTTAAAAATATATTACATTTGGATCATCAAACTAGCGCATAATATAACGCGTCCAATCGTGTTATTATCACATGAAAATGTCGAAAATATCGAGGTCACTTCTCTTATCATTAGTTGTATCTATTTGTCTTATTGCTAGATAACGAAAATGAAAGCAATAAACAAGAAAAATAATTCGCTCGCTATTCGCCGACGGCGAATCTTTCTTTATAAATTATGCGCGCGCGCGCGAATACGTGTATAATTATACGTCATACGTGTTATGCCACGCCCGTATGTAACACAAAGTTTGAACTGACGATAAAATAGTTTTAATTTACGATGGTTAGTCGGTTCGCGATTGTATCTCGTCGCGAGAGATTAATCGGCAGCGTCGTTTTTATTTATACGACAGTAGCTCTCGCGATTCGTAAAATACAAGGCCTTGAGATTACCATTTTTTTCAACGTCTGTCCCGTCCGATTCGGAGAAGTTGCGTGAAATGTGAAATGATGATGGAAATAGTCAATACATGTGTCAGAACGGTACGTGTCCACAATTCTGAATTTCACTTACGCGTCGACTAATACATGGATATGACATGATGTGAATTGTCTATGAAATCAAATGTTAAATAACAAGTAAATTCTTGATATATTCTCTCTCTCTCTCTCTCTCATCACATTTATTTATATTTATCTATATTATCTATCTTCTCTCTATTTATTTTACATATTTAAAAAAGAATATAATTTATAAATTACAAGTTATACTTTGAAGTCATAATTTCAACTAGTGTTTCATATATAGGTACGTATATCTTTAATAGCCAAGTTTATTTCAAAAAATTAAACGGAAAAATCTCCCAGACGTATTTCAGCCACATATTTTCTCATTAAAGTCTTTTTGTTTTCAAAATAAACAATTTATTCGTCTGAATTTATGTTACGATTTCTATACAAACGGAAGCATAAACGCGAATATTACGAATCGATAGTTAGTATAATTTAATCGAAAGGTGATCGATGGCGATAATCGTGTGGTTGAAATTAGTTAAGAAAAAAAGAAACACATATAGGAGAATCATCGATCACGCGAGGTACGCATTTTCACGAAGCTGCGTAACCAGTGCAAAATTGACAAATCGCCTTATTTAACGCAATGTTTCGTAGGTATGCGGCCGACGGATGCCAGATAAAGTCGCTGACAGTCATTTGTCATTAATGATCAATTACGCTTTACGCACCTCGATTTGCCGGTATTACGCGGATCCGTTTTACGCCAGGACGATACGTTATTCGGCGGGGCGCGCGACGCGCGAAACACGTCAGAAATTATTGCGGCCACCCACATTCCGGCTGACAAACTGTCGATGTTTCGGTCAGTTTGCAATTGACCGCGTACGTTATAGTTTATTGTCAACATCTAATTACACTCTCGTGTCGATAATGCAATGTGCTGTTTGCGCGAATCTTTTCCGCATTCTTATAAAATCGCGAATATATTTACGCGTTTAAATTTTTGTTAAGTTTCAAGGAATTTAAAATGTGTAAGTTTCCGAAATAGTTTTGCATAAATTTGAAAGAATCACGTCTACAATTATAGAAATCCGAATGTGAGATGAAAATTCACAGTGAAAAGAAGAAATATTCGAATAAATTGCTTATTAGTGTAACTTTTTGTCCTTTGATGTAACAATAATAACGATTTTATTCGTAACTTTCGCATATCATTTATCGAGTTTCACGATATTTATCCACGTGAATCTTTTAGCCGACAATAATATCTATCGTACGTAAAAGTTTCCGTGTGCGGTGCTTGTGGATTCACAAATTCAATGTAACCCATTCGCATATTTACTTAGTGTCTGTCGAGTATTTTACTTGGATGCGAGACACTGTTATGGGTCGGTTAGGTAACGCTCGAGAGAAGAGGGCAGGAGCATACGAGGAAAATACGAAACTTTTATTCCAAGTTGTTGCTCGCTGGGATTGAGGCTGTCCCTCGAAAACACATAAAATAATACATGTCTGTAGTGGTGCAAGTGTATGTTCGTGCGCGCGCATGTGCTTGCTTCGAATTTGCATTTACATAAAGATTTTTCTTCGCGGCAGACTTCTTTTTCCCCTTTATAGAAAATTTACGAACGACGTACGCACAAGTTCAAATATGCCGAGGCGCACACACTTATTCACTATGTATAGTGAATAATATCGTGCACGTTTTAGTATACATTTAAATAATTAACAATAACAAGAAATTGCTAAATTTTTCAATATTAATGATTTCTTGAGATTTGTTTGAAACTAATGTATAATCTCAATGTACAGTTTGTGCTTTCCTTATTACATATATTATATATATATATATATATATATATATATACATATATATCAATAATGTAAATAAAAAAAATTCTGGATAGTTTTTAAAATTTTAGAAAAATTCTATTATGATTGTCAGAGTGATTTTACACGATATTCCTCATATTCTTAATTAATTATTTTCTGCATAATTTTTGTTACATTTGACAATCCAAGTTTAGATATGCACTGTATTTGTGTGAAGCAGTTTCCTTTACCAAGGAGAGAATATACCATATACAGTTGTGCCGAATCGATTTTATATGGTCTCAATACGCGGAAGTTACAAATATTTCCCAAGACATTAAGTGCATCATATTTCACACGAGGTCTATCTACAATAAATTTAAAACTCTACAAATGCTTCCGCGATCGTTTTCAACGATTTTCTTCGAATTTCTTTTATTTAGTAATTTTGCTACACAATCTTAAATATCTTGTACAGCAGTTTTATAGGTTGTTTATTTACTTTTATGCCAAAGTTTATATATACTTTTTCCCGCTTTTAATTTGGCACAGAAATTCGCTCGAGTTAAACCGAGAGAAGGAGAAATGTCAGTTTTTTGGATCATTTCGAGTCACAGACGGAAAACAAATAAATATTGTCTCGCGACGTCATTACTGTGACTCGACTCTCCCTCGAGTCGACTTTCAGTAGCGTATGAATCTAGCGATAATTTATAGCGAAACGACTGTGGTGAGATATATTGAAACCGAAATTACGCCTCGGATACGCCGACGGGAGCGCGGCATGTGAGATTCTAAATATCCAATTACAAAAACGTACTTTACCGCGGCATCGCGCTAATTATTATGCGTGCGGTCATCGTGAGCCACGTACAAATAATCCCGAATTACGGATCGAGAGAGAAGAGGGGGAGGATATATATATATATATATATATATATATATATATATATATATATAGAGAGAGAGAGAGAGAGAGAGAGAGAGAGAGAGAAAGAATTGGAAACATACGCCTCCTCATCGTATACGTGCATTAGCCATCACGCAAGTGAGACAAATTTAGTTTGCGAATTTTATCCCAACGCTTATCTAGAAGGCAAATTTGATTAAATCCATCAACATCGAGTTATATTGCATGATATTTGATTAAAAAAAAATTAAAACTCTTGTTTATTCATAAATTTTATATTGCGAGAATTTAACTGACAAAGTTCTCGCAATTGCAAAGGCACAATTAAGGGAATAATGGATATAAAGTTGGCAAATTCATAACGTAACATTTTCCTAATTTGATTATTGCATGACACCAGTGAGATAGATCGCTCGGATATTCGCGAGCGTCAATGCACTTTGTTTGCGATCACGTTTTCAATCATCGCTTCGTCACTCGCGCTAATCACACCACTAATTCGTCTCATTACGAACGTACCACTGAAACGCTCATTTCTGTTAAGCCTCTTAGTATTTAATTATTCATCTCGATGCATGATATGCGCAGAGTATACATATATATATATATCATTGTTATGTTCGTTGATTGCTCACGCGATCTTGATAAATGAATATTTTCAACTTCTAGATAATAAAAAACGCTTAAAACACAAGGGTAAATAATTTATGAATACTATATTTATCGTGACGATATAATTTTTAATTGTGAATAAAATAATTAATTTACTATCGCATACATTCCATTATGTTATGTCAAGCCTTACTGCTTATTTAAGGTTAATTGCGATTCGTTGTAATGTCGTATAAAATCATTTAACGTGCCTACTCTCGTGTACGATATATCGTTCCGTCATTGGAGTATTGGTGCATACATTATCGTGATTACGACGATTGTTAATATCTCTTCCCTGTGTATTCTCTGCTTTCCCTGCTGTCGTTGAGCGCATTTTCCCGCCGTCGAATGATTTTCCGCGGGGCATGTGTTGGCGATACATGACGTGGCGAACGTGTCGGTGAAATCATGCGCGAATCACGCCGGCCAAATACAATACAAGGAACGTTTTACGGGTGCGTGTTCGCGCGCATAAGTACCCCTAGCGACAATAGTGCGATTTCGCGTTTAAACACGTTGCCCCCGTGTGCGGCAGGGATTGCGAGGGGATCGGCGCGGAGCCGGCAGAGAGGAAACAACAGCTAACGAAATACGAATCGTGCGTTCGTGATAGCTTTCGTCCTTGTACGCGCAAATTATCGCGATGGTGCATAAAACGAGTAACCTTGCGCACTTTTAATAACGTGTTATCTTAATTTATAATTGACAACGCTTATTATTCAATTTTTATAATCTGCCGTTTTTCCTGCGAATCATCATTTTTTTATTTTCATGTTCATCTATCTATATTCAGTTTCTTAATACACACACACAGATATATATATATATATATATATATATATATATATATATATATATATATATCTGATTAAAAGAAGTAACATCACAGGTAAATACATCTAATACTTTCTTTTCTATTACATATTTTTTCATCTTATTTTTACACTTTTCCATTGGTTTGATGTTTTTTTGCCATTTTATTTTATTTTATTTTGTCTTAATTTTGCTTGATATTGTTTAGTCTGATTTGCTCCCGAGAATCATAAACTAATTCTTTTTTCTTCTTTTTGTTTTATCTCCAATTGTAAAAAAAAAAAAAAAAAAAAAAACCGTAAGTTAATAATTACGTCTGTATTTGCTCGTATTTGTATTAATGGTTTACCGATATAGATTGCCGTGCGTGCAGTTGTTATGCGATTTTTTTCATGAAAGGAGAATATTCCGCGAGTTTTCTCCTAGATGTGTTTTTGCGTGGTGCTGAAATATATTGTATCTATTAAATTAATTCACCGATACGTTTGTTTGACGTTCCGTGTTCCACGATATTTTCTATCAGATTATTATATTTAATTCAACGTTCTCGATATCTCAATAGATATTGAAAATTTATATTTGCGATAATATTCTTTGTTCTTGAAAATTATGGCAAAAGTTTGCGCGTGTAAATTTTCTATTGTTTCGTCCTGCTGGCTACATAAGCTAGTATGTATACTTACAATCGTTTGCATTATATATTTGTCATGTAAAATTTTTTTGCAAGCATCTCGTTATTTATCTTGTCCCTCGGATTTTGATATCACAGTTGGGCAATAATAATTATTGTTTGCGCGATTGCGCATATAGCAAAACGGTGCGCATAGCATTATTTTTTATTCCGCATGCTTTTTTCATTAAAGCAATATAAACAGGAAAGCACGGCGAATATATTGATACTAAATTGCGTTCCGTATTTACCGAAAGACACGGTTATGCATAAACTCGTGCATATTAATTTTTATTATTAATTTTTCATGTCGAAATAAATCAACGCTTCTGGAAATGTACGCATTTGTTTCAAATAAATTTCTGTATCTTGAATAAGGGAACATTGCTTGAATAGGGATGCCTTTTCTTTGAATCGAAGGAAACGTATTTTGAAAATATCATAGACCATAGAGACACAACGGTGTACCTAATTAAACCCCATTTCCTTGCTGCGAATTCTTTATATTCTACGTTCTTTATATTCTACGTTCTTTATTTTAGACTCTACCGATTTCAATTACTTTGTCCTTTATCTCATTGTCAGTAGTTAATAATAACAGTATTTTGTGATCTGCGGAAATTATATAGAAAAAACTTACAATGGCTAGTATATATTCGGGTATATTTTTTTATCAGTCTGTCAATTTTTTTTCTTTTTTTTTTCTCTTTTTTATATCATTTATGTTATTGTCGGTAAATATATTGTTATAATCTTCCCTAAAAATTTTATGTGTGTCGTTACTTACTTTATGATGTGCATGAATCATCTCATCTAAAAATATAACATATTATTACATTTTTTTCTCTCTCTTTTTTTTTTATTGGTATCTTTTTCTTTTTCCATGTCTGATATGAAAAATTTAGTCACTGACAGAGCACAATGTAAAAAATAATGAAAAGTTAGGAGCGCCTAATTCTACTTCGCAGAGATTATGCAATGCTACTTTGTTGAGTGGACGAGAACTCTTTTGAAAAATGCCGTTTTCACTTGTCATATAGATCGTTACGCTGCAGAGCGGCGGGAGCTTTAGGAAATCGCGTTCCACATTCTGTCGGAAATTCATTCCGAAAGACTCTCTGCGATGAAAAATTATGGAATTATCCCATTTTCCCGGGAATAAAATTTTTTTTTCTGTAAATTTAAAAATGAACGATTTATCTTAAATATTACTTTATATTCTAGCAATACGATCAAAAATTATGATTTCAAAATTATATGGTGGTTTGTCGACTTTCAATTTGATCTTTAATACTTTTAAATAATTTTAATCGTCTCGCTTAATATCGAATCAATTTTATTCATTAATACACGATATTTTTAATTTTAAGTCTACAATGAAAAAGAGATTACATGCAAGAAATTTTTGTTTTACGTTTTACGTTATGACCTCTATGTTATAATAGTGCATCTCTCAATAATCTGCCGAGATTAAGCCACTGTATATCCTATCACCTCGCAGGCATAGCGCGAGTTCCAACCATTGTTGTCGATCTCGTCAACTAAATTCAATCATGGTAATATTCTACCAGTATCCTACATTTCCACCCCGCATCTTCCGTACATCTCTCACCCAAACGAGTTAACATTCTTTCGACAAATCAAATACTTTGTCTAGGGTATCGGTGTTAATCAATCGATAGTCTCGAACGAAAGATCGCTGCGAGCAGTATTCATTTTTCTCGATCGTGCAATTTTTCGCGCGATCGTTGCAACAAGAATGTGCAAGGGATGTGCAAAGATGTTGCAAGGGATATGTATGGAGTGTTAGGACAGTTAGGACGGGGAAGAAAAAAGGGAAAATGTTATAGCGACGACAGTGCGGGGATAAATAGAAGAATTCGTTGGCCCTCGAATGATTCTCGAACTTTTGACAGTAAAGTGCTTTCGAAAAAGCACTCTCGCCCGTGTTGGGGCTTTTTGAGAGTCGCTTCGAAAGAGAGTCCGTTTGAAAGAGAAGAAAGAACAGATCGGATAAGTTGGAAGCGAGATAGAGAGTGTGAGAGAGAGAGTGAGTGAGTGAGTGAGTGAGTGAGTGAGTGAGTGAGAGAGAGAGAGAGAGAGAGAGAGAGTAAGAGTAAGAGTAAGAGTGAGAGAGGGCAGCAGAAAAGGGACGGAGGACGTAGCACCTAACAAGTGACAATTACCGGTGCTAACGAGCATCGGGATGCCCATAGTGTATAACCAGTCTCATAGCGGGCTCTGTAGGTCCGCTTTCGAAGTCCCGAACCTCTGCCCTTTCTCCCCCTTTGCCTTGCTTCCCTCAGCCTCATTTCCCGCCCCAGCGACCCTTCTCGAACGTCCGTCCTCCATTGAGAAACATTCACTACCGTATGCTGTCAGGTTACTATCGAAGGTCCGGACGAACATCGAGTGTTCGGACGTACTCTCGATTGGCACTCTATCCTTCTCTCTCTCTCTCTCTCTCTCTTTGACTCTCTCCTTTATTCCGCTTTTGGCACCGGGTGACATTCCGGTTTCGCTGATGCACGAAATCTGACACGCTCGCTATCCATGCTCCGTGTATCGCTTCTCGAGTTCGTCATCGTATTGCTCTTCTGTAGCCTTCTCTTTGTGTAATTTGTGGAATGATAAAGAGCTGGGTAAAACAGATCTTTTTGATTGTAACAGATAAGAAAACATTTTGCTCATGTGATTTATCAGATGCGATATTCTAATGGGAAAAACTCGGCGACAAATTAGCTCAGTATTTTTAATTTTTATACAATTAATATTTGTTACGTTTACTTGAAAATATCAAATTATTATATTACTTATAAATTTTACATATACATGATATTGTATATTTTTGTTTGTTATTTCCTAATCCCGTTTTTATTATGTAAGAAATCTTTTTACGAGAGACTCGCGAACGTGCCGAGAATAATTTTGATTCAATTTTGAGAAAAAGAAATGATAGTTTAAAATAATATTTTTTTTGAAGAAATTTTCTCTTGCAATAGTGTGTCAATATATTAATCTATTATTACATTATCCTTTTTCTAATATTATCTGAAGTGATTTGTTGTCGATTGGCTGACTACGTATACGCTTTTACTACTGATGCGCACCGAGGAGTCAGTCACTGACAATGAGTTATTCACATCGTTTCTCCAGTACGTTCAGTGAAGTAATACAATACCATAGACATAAAGACAATATTTTCATCCATTAATCTTGCAAATAAATTCAGTGTATAGTCTTTGCTAAGAAAACACTGCATTAACCACTATTGACTAATCCAACATTACATCATCCTACTATTGCTATTCGTTTTACATTATTTTGTTTTACACATCGTTGTTCTTATAAATACATTATTAATTGCATATCCGATAAATAGAAAAATATTAGAAAATTCATAAAAGTTTATAAATTACAATAAATATAATTGGCAATAAATATATAAATAAGCATCAAAGAAAGATATGATCATCTTAGAAGCAATATAAATTCAACCTTTTTTCAATGTTTTTAAAATCGACTTATCGCATCAGTTTTCCTTTCATAGAAGGTCATAATTTTTAAAAATTACAAATTTGTATTATTATTAAAATAAATGACAAAATAAAATTTAACAAAAATATCGAGAGCATATATATATACCTCTCTCTATATATATATATATTTATTTATAATCGTTGTACAGTTTACCGCAATCAATTTCAGCTTCAAAATTTATACATAACATAATATTAATCAAAGGGCGACTGTAACGCGCGATGATGAATCCCGCATCACATCTAATATCTGTACGTTGGACATCCATACATCCCCGTACGAATAAACTATTTGGTTGAATAGAATATTTCGTAGGATAATAATGAAATTGGATTATAACTTAGCGCGCGTGAGTAATTCCCGATTTGATTCCGGGCAACATCGGCAAAGCCAGTGGTGATTACGGCTCTCTAAAATTCCTTCCTAACATTCTCTCAAACGAGTCCTTTTCGGCTCCTCGTTATCGCAATTCATGCAAATTTTTGTGCCGTGAGTGAGTTTGGAGTTTGAACGAATATTGCAAGTATTTTGTTTTCTCGCCAGACAATTCTCGTAAAAGACATATAATATTACCATCATCATTCTACTTACCTATTTCACATTCAATATTACAATACGCATGTACATCGAGTAGAAAAATTAGCCTATCTTTAAGAGAAAGAGAGATGAAAAATTCCAAAAAATCGCATATTCTTAAAAGTCTTAAAGATGAAGAAAAAATTATCATAAGGTTTTGTTGCATTAACTCTTTGTCTTTCCATCTCTTATGAATTTTAAAGGAAATTATGCATCAATGTATTTATTTTTATATACATATATATGTTTTAAGTATTTATATAAAATTATTATAGTTTCATGCTCTCTTTCTTTTTCTTCTCTCTAAGCGTATTAAAATCTGGGGACAGATATATATTTGTTTAATTATGTGCGTTCGCTTTCATTGCTAGCGGTATTCAGTTAATATCTGTACAGTTTTCGTCATTGGTAGGCCAGTGATATCGTTTACTACAAGGTGGTGTTACATCGCGCAACCGAGTTTAACTGACGCAAGACTGACAGTTACTATTGATACAACTGACAATTGTCGTTTGTAATTACCATATGTAAGGCTACGTAATTAACTATGTATATTATTGCGATATCTATAATGCTGGCAATTATATTTTGAGTATTGAGCATTTAATGCTCATTTATATGCTAGAAATAATTTTTGCTCTATAATTCTCGGGATTATAATGATTTTATTAGCATTGTTATATAAATGAAAAAATCATGCAATATAGCATGAACCGATGCATTGGCTACTTCAACATTATATCCCCGCGTATTGCGAATGAAGAAAAAGCATGTGCATTATCGAGATTGCCGCGGGCAAAAAGATTAAACATGCGCGCACGTTAAATGCGCATGACGCAATTAGAGCTGGCGCACGGACGCGTCCAGATTTGCCGGATTAATTAGCCACCTTGTACGCAATTCCGCGCTCATACTCTCCGACAGCCACTTACACGCACAATTCTCCCCTTCTCTCCTCTTTTACATCAGGATTCCACGTGAGAGATACGATGGCCTCCGACCGAGAGTTGCACGACCCGCCGTAGGCAAGCTGGCCGGGCAGGAACCATACAGCAGCTCTACGCTACCGTGTATCAAGGGTATTGGACGATATGTCATACATTGCATAGCGACCCCAAACGAGCTATTGTTCCTCGACGACGAAGTGCTCTCTCGGTCCCCACTGTGCCCACTCGCGTCATGTATCTCGCGACGTGTTGTGTCGGTAATTTTGGAAATTTTGACACGTTAGATTAATTGGTATGCTACATATCATGCGTTCTAATTATCCAAATACGATGTCGTTTAATGAAATTATTACACAAGTATTATTATTTTGCATCTGTACAAAATATTGTAGAAGAGAAATGAAGATAGCTCATGTCTTTTCCGGTATCTATCTGCAAGATCGGTAACTTCAAAATTTAGTGCACGTTTATATATAATACGTTTATATGTAGACATTTTTCAAATGTCAAATCTTTGGCATGATATGTTGACTTTTAGCAAGTTATATTTTCGAAAAGATAATTATAATTGTTTATTGTAAAATACATATAAATAAATATAGAGTTTCTTTTTTTCTTTCATCATTATCAGAGAATTAGAAAATATAATAACTTAATAGTTTCTTCAGAGTGAATTAAATTTTTTTCATAAAAACGAAATTGGCAGATTACAGAGACATTACTGATTTAAATTTTTCTGCGTAAATGATTTTTCCCCGAGCTAGATTATTATTAAAGTAAAGTCTAAATTTAATAATTTTGAAAGTATGCAAAAAATCCTTGCAAAGAACCGTTTTAACGAATGAGATAATCGCGAATCATAAACTTATCTTCAGAAATGTATAAATATTAGAAATATGCTTTTCGCGTAATGAGATAGTATTTTTGAACTCGGCGATATATTTTTGCTTGGTTTAATGAAGTGTACTTTACATGACGTTGTAAAATTTATGAGCGCTTCGCATGAAATGTTATTAAATTTTACGGGGTTGAATCTCTCGCCGCGGATTATTAAGATTTTCATCCAAAAGAGTGATGAGAGAGAAGATGTGAGAGGTAGCGATTCTTAAATACGGAAAATTGTCGGTTATTAACTTCGTATATATTTTTTCTAGGTTCTCATAAACCGATAGTAAATTATCGCATTATTGTATATGATTAGCGTACATTAGCTAAGAATTTTCTAAAGATTATAAATTGTTCGACTTATGTTGTGACTATAAAAAAAAAAAACATTATAATGTAATTGCTTTCAAGTTTACTTTTCTGGCTATATTAAGTAATTTATATCTAATTTTTTTAAACGTAGCGAATAAATACGTCTTACAAGCGTAAATTATAAAGTTGATAAATGTCTGTTCACTTATTATGCTTAATAATTGAATTAGAAATTTCTTACAAAATACAAATTTATAAAAAAAATTGATGTTTGCTTTTTAATCTTAAAAATACAATACATGTTGGATATTATTATTAATTGAATAAAAATTAATTAAATTAATATTTTATAACTTTTTAATTCTTTGCGTATGTGTTTCTTCCTTTAATTATTTATAGACCGAAAAAGGATAAATTTGGAATTTGAAATTACTAAATGACGAGACGAGGAAAAACTTGACAAAAACGAAAATTACCGAATAATACTCGTAACATGCATGCAAATGTGCGCGAATAATTAGGTCGCGCATGCCGACGTTGCGGTCGTTGACGACGCAAGGTTTTGGAAGGCGCGAGGTTTTGGAAGGTGGGCAAGGGATTGGGGACACAGGTACACTTAATGCGCACTATGGTTTACCATAGAGTCGTACATCATCGGTTGGATTTGTGCCGGTATAACCGCGTCCCGGTCGCGCCGGTTATCCAAGTCTGATGATCTCGAGCGCCACGACAACCGCACAATCGGATTCTGCCTTCCGCGGCGGATCGCCATCCCTTGATGTGGCGGAATGTAATATCGGGAGCGTTCCTTAAGAAGTAATCCTATCTGAAAGAATGACGGTGTTGTAAGGACGGTGTCATAGCAAAATGATACGATGATCCTTTTAGATGTGTTTTCGATGTCTGACAAATATATTGTATGTCCGCTACTCAGTTATCTGATATTTTTGGCAACATTATCAAAATATCGATACGGCAGATTATTCTTTCAGAATTCAACAACTTTGATAACTTGAAACATTTTGTGTTTGAGTAATATTCTCTCATTTATTAGGTATATTACAATGTGAAAAGATTTAAAAAAGGATTTCAGTTATGATTTTTAATATCACTTTTATGTTTAACTCTTCTTTCTTTATTTTCGCAAAAAAATTACATCGAAAATATAGTCTTTCTTGTAAGATTGAAAACATCCTCGTGGGAAATTCTTTCGCGTGTACAGACTAGCTAGCGCATAATCGAGCGCGGCTCGCTCACTTTTTCCAACACAATTTGTTCATCTGCAATCTCTCCAGATGATGATCTTCGTTCTTTTTTATTCCGTTCTCTATCTCTTTATCTCTTTTTCCGATGCATGGTAAATTTTATATGTAGTAGCGAAAACTGATTGGATGAGCGAAACTATTGCTCAAAGGCATCCTTTGAGATTTCGTTCTCCTTATAGGCGACTTTCCACGCTCGATTGCGCCCCATGTCCAGACAGTATTCGAATATTGCCATATTTGAAGAGGATGGCAAGGGAATGAGATTGGGAGGCAGGGGATAAGAATGATAAGAGGATGCCAAAGATCGAGCGAGAAGGACGAAAGATTGATGAAAAAGCGGAGAAACAGAGAACATCAACGATGTATAGACATTCTTTGATCCGCTCTTTCTGCGCTATTTACTGAGCAAAGCCGGACTATCTAAAGCAGCGAAAAATACGGAGAATTTCAGCAATCTCTCTATGTCCTCTCTATGTTTCGGCTTATTTTCAACAAGAGCAGACGAGTTCCCCTCTCGACGTATGACTACTCAAATCGTATTTGCATCATCTTTCGAAGCGGCTATTTGCTCTGAAGTGTGCGTAAAGTCCTTTAATTTCACATAGCAGAAATCAAGAACTAAAAAATGATGTACTAAAAATTTGTACGTCTATTCGATTGATAGAAAATAAATTAAAAGATAGGTTAAGAAAAAAGGATTAATAAATCGTCGATTAAATTAATATATATTATAATATGCATTATAATGTTTAGAACCCAAAAACGGAAATAAAATATCGTATGATTCTGACAACCTTCAATTAAGCGAAATTAAAAAAGATTAAACATTCATTACATCCATTAATAATAGCCCCGATAATCCGACAACGTTACTGTCAAATTCGATCGTTGCAAATGCACATTGGTAAAAATACCATATTAATTAATGATAATTGAATTCTCGAATCTTTTCACACGTTTATTGCAATTTTACAAGTGCAGTCGCGATGCATCCCAGTTATGGGCGCGGTGCATCGAAACGACGATCTCCAGCGATACGCGCGCGTACTACTGATCCTCGAATTCCTCGGACGCATGCTTGGTCTTTTGATCTTCGTAGCAGCAAGATAGTTTCGAAAAGTTGCCAGGTAGTTGTTTGGCTCGCCAGGCTTTGCGAGTTTAGCGTTACGAGAGAAGTATCGAGTCGGCAAACGCTAATTAATTCTCGTTTAACGCTCGGCACCCGCTCTCGTTGTTCGGCGCGATAAATACTTGTTCACCGACCAACCAACAAATGCCGGATATCTATTTATTCACCTTCAATTTGCTTTCCCGGATCGATATCACGATAAATTGCTCGGCAAAAACCGATGCCTTAACCGCGTAAAAATTGGATATACGTCTGCTTCCTGTGAATACTATCGGGATTACACTCGCGCTCTTGTCGTCAATATTCGTTGTCGATACAAATCACAAAAAGAGAGAAAAATTGGCCGAACAGCGCGAGCGAATACCTTTCGTTCGCTTCGTTTTACCTGCGGATCACGTATCGAAGATTCAATCGACTACGAAGGGATATTCTCCGAAATAAAGCAAGCCGCGTTTACATAAGATACGAACATGACAACGTCAACGGAGAAGAAATGAGATCGGAGCTCAACTCTGATAACTTTTTTTTTTCCATTTTTTTTTCATTTGGCTGCTGTCGATCGATAGGATGATATTATCCGTATATAACAAACTCGATGCTACATGGACATTGCAACATTATTTCTGCTGTAAATTCAGTCGCCGTTATCTTCAACTCGCGATAATTGACGTTGATTTACAATGAAGCTCACGTGAAACAAATAAAATAGTGAAACAATGTAACATTATTTTATTATATATTTTTATCGGTTTTTTTTTTCTATTCAGAGCTTGCAGGTTTTCTATTCGATACGTTCGATTTTCTAATTTATCGTGTTTTTCTCGCTCGTATAAATATGTCGATGAAAACTCGGGTGTACTCAAACTTATAAAAACCTGTTATTTTCCTCGATATGTACTTTTTTTTCCCCTTGTCTCATCAATTGGCATACACAAAGTCGGTATATAACAAGCTATATCTCTCTCGCCAATTCGCAATTCTTTTCAGCCGTTTGTCACTGTTTTCTGCACGAACATCCGTCGATTATCTCTTGGCGTCGCCGTGTTTATTTTCAATTTTTCTCCGTTAATTAAATTGCATGGAATTTTCGAGATATTACCATTTAGTCTCTAATAGAATTACGATACGATAATCGAGATTTAGATGGGATATTGAAGAACAAAATGCTTATTGAACTTTCGAAGCTGATTCTTGACCTTAACTTTCCAATATTTGAGAAAATTAAATTTCTATATAGTTTTTGGATTT
Organism: Polyergus mexicanus; assembly: GCF_030449975.1. Taxonomy (NCBI): domain Eukaryota; kingdom Metazoa; phylum Arthropoda; class Insecta; order Hymenoptera; family Formicidae; genus Polyergus; species Polyergus mexicanus. The sequence goes on from NW_027223331.1 coordinate 9,440,446, forward strand.
TTATTTACACATCCTTAAAAATATAATTATTAAAATAAATTTGGAGAAGATAACTTCACGCTAGTTTCCAACTTTTTAAAATTCAATCTTTAATTAACTTTATCGATAGAAATTGGTTTTTATTAATTCGATATGTTAACGTTCAAGAATTGAATTTTTCTTTTACATTTTAAATAACAAAATTAATAACAACTTTGAGGAATAGGCAGGGGGGGGGGGTGGGGGGCTAATTTTACGCTCTGTTTTGCTTCCTGGAAAAATCACGGAATTTTCATGAAATTTTATCGGAAACTAAAAAAAATTTTTTCTTTAGTAATTGTGATTGTATGCGGACTAACTGAGCTTTCCGAATTTTTTGGAAAAACTATTTTTCTATATATGTGCAAATAAAAATATAAAAATGGCAAATATGTGCCAACAATTTACAATCAAATAACGTATCGAAACTCAATTGTATCGAATGTTCAAGGACTAACTTTACGTAGAAAGATTCTTGTTAAAAAACGTGCTCGTTGAACTTTAATCGTCGATCTTTGTAAATAATTATATAAGTTAAAGCGTTACATTGTTAATTTACTAATAATTATGTCTAGTTATAATATGGAAAATATGTTTTTCTAAATTAATTCTATTATTACACTTAACACGTTACTTTACAATCGATATCAATTGATATTATTTTACGATTGATACCGATAGGCGAGGCAACAATTGTTTCATCTAGTTATTTTTTCTTGGTCAGATAGAACGATAAAATTTGTTTCACGTATGACATATCACGATAAAACATGCTTTTATAATCCCCCCCAAAAAAAATTATTTTTTTTCCATATTTAATCTGCAACGACACGCATAATGACGCTTATATTTTCAAAAGGATATTTTATTGTCTCGTGCCGTATTGTTGTCATATAATATTAATTAATACTAATATTTCGATGTTATTGTAATACAACGTGGTCCTTCAATCATATTTTCGAAAAACGAGATTGTTATTTTTATTCTTTATCTAGATATCTAAACGGTCACGTATACATTTACTTAACAAACTGTACTATTACTTCAAAATTGTTACCATATCTATATATCATCTTCTCATCACTCCATATTATCTATTCTCTTCTTTCTCTGTGTTCTTTCTTGTACAAGAAGAGAGAACGATTTCTGTTGGGGGGTAAGAATGGATTTTCGACGAGATTAGGCAGAGGTAGATATTAGCAGGATTTAGTCGGAGTACTCGCAGTTACGAAAAGGAAAAGAGAAGGAGATAAACTCGATAGGAAAACGTGACGGGGCAAGAAAAGTAGGACGAAAGGGGAAAGTGCGGCACCGTATGTAGCGAGTTTTTTTACGAGCAGCTCCGAGAAGCGAAGTACGTTTACGAGCTTATGGCACAACGTGCACCAAGCGTCGGAGGCATCGACGACGAGAGTACCGACAGCGTCCGTAGTCCGAGCACGCGTCTTTATCTGCCAGAAGTCAATTTCCTTCTCCGTGAAGAAGGTCCTTTCCCCGTCTGTTTCACCATCCTCGCCCCTCTGGGGAGATGCTTGTCTTCGTCCTCGTTGTCCTTGTCGAAAACCGTCGCTCTTTCCCTCAACGTTCCTCGGTGACTTCGCAACTTTTTCTCGTTGAGAGCTTCCATCGTCTGTCGGTTTAATAAATTCGGTAGTGGTTACGATGTAGTTTGGTTATAGGTGAAAATTGGAGCTTTATTCGGCTTTTCACGACAGCAATTCGCGCGGATTTGAGTGCGATAATACGATGCGTGGCAGTGTACGCCACAAAAATAATTCGTACGATATACGATACATTGAACTTTTGATTACGCTGGAAATTGTAAATTTGCAACCATCTTGTGGTCTTAAAAATTGCAGTTAGCTTAATGATAAAATAAATAATGTAGCTAGTGCAGATATAATAATAATGATAAAAGTATATTGTAGCTAATGGAGATATTTTTTTATACAGGTACAAATTTCGCAAATCATTATACGTCTCGTAATTCCGAACAATTATATCCAAAACAGATATAGAGAGCGATGTATTAATGATTCTTCTTTTAGTGATTTTTTTAGTGATCTTATTTTGAAATAATTAATATTTTATTTTTCGAAAATACAAGTATAGTATACTTTCAATAATCGAAATTAAACATAAAATTTTCTCGAATCTGTTGCCCGATTAGAACGCCGTTGCGTTCGCCAAACGATTTTACGATTGCTCAGGCGAAAATTCTCCGTTGTCCCAACGGACCCGTAGCCGTCGTGACGCCGCCGCGTTTGATTTATCGCGAAATTTGCCCCGTGCTCCCACGGGGAATAGCCGCCGGGGACGACGTCGGCGGATACTCGCGCGTGGATTCCTAATAATCTAATATGCCGCGACCTGAGCGCAATTTCATGCCTCCTCGGCCACGTGTGGCGTAGTATTCCCATTCCCTATCCGTGTGATCAGAGAGCGTCGTATTCATCCTATGTATTCGTCCCTCGTTCTCTCTCTCTCTCTCTCTCTCTCACTCACTCTCCCATCCTTACCGCATCGTCTTGCCCGTTCGCCACTGGTGTGCCGACCACCTGGATGATCGTAGTGACCGCTGGTGACTGGAGACCTGGAAATCCGATAACGGATTAAATTCTCCCAGCGGCGACACATAATTCGTGTCTGTATGTATAGCGAACGCCATAATTTATTGAAATTTCGATCGAAATTGAAGAATATTATTCTTCCATCTGTTTGATAATGTAATTATATAATCGGTAATCTTACTTTACTATTTGATAAATTTTTTAATTATTTCATCTCGTACTTTTCTATCGATAAAATTCAAAATTCGCTACATAGGAATTGAATGAATCATTTTTTTTTCTTGACTTTTCTGTGAATTCGAACAAAATGGAGATTCTCGTTCCGAATCTATCAATCGGATATATGAGTCAAGAATGAAGAATCTACTCGGCGAGTCACATTTTCCTGGCAATCACGCGGGCTCCTTTTTTCGATTCGACGCGCGTCGCGAAGCATTAAACGAACATATGTAACGCGACGGATACGAGCTCGTACCGCCCATACTCTAATCGGCTTTTATGCACTTTACGTGCACGGCGCGATGGATATCCGCGTGCGCGCGATAGGCGCCTTCCATATTCTATTCCATTCTGTCAGTACGATACCCAATCTGCACGCGAGAGCGTGCACGATCGATCGAGAACTCGATTCTCCCTTTTGATCGTCCGTCGTCTCGTTACATTGGCATTGAGAAAGATTTTTCTCGGTAGAAATGCATGATTGTCATCGCGATTTTTGACTATTTTTAGAAAAAAAAAAAAACAGCAATTAACAGACAATTCGTTATATTCTTCATTATATTAGAATGTTTCTTAATATTTCAGCGTTATATTTAAATCTCTTAATAAATATCACATATTTTGCTGAATTTAATTTTTAATTGTTTACATAAAAGAAACAATTGCCTTTACAATTTTTCATTTATATTGTTGTTACGAATTTTTGATATACATCTTATTATAAAAAAATATTACTAAGAATGAAGCTCTCAATTTAATAGCTTTTCGCCATTTATCGAAAATTTGTGTAGTTTTCTGCAAACTCTCTCTATAGAGAGCTCTCATATATTCTTATCTTCGAGATATCTCTCGCGCCGAGACAATATAGAATAAGCGGAGTATGGGGGTTGTACGCGTGTCCCGAAAGGATACGCTTGAGCGATTTTTACAAAGGAACGAGCTTAGCCGAAGCCACTTGATCCAATCTTTCCGGGTATCAAGTTGTACGAAGGAATATCTTCTCATTTTACACTGGATAATAACGTGGAATATATCCCGCGATATTATATAACTTTGTACTCTGCACCGGAAAAAGCATGAGATTTGCCAAAAAAGAGAAAAGATCACAAATGATTTATTTGTACCTTGCATTCGTATTCGTAATTTTGTTTGTATCGTTGCGCGCATGCGATAAATGACATTTTAATCTCGCCGCAGCAATATGTGCGACGTAGCAGCTTGATATCGCGCTGGAATTATTTATTCACGTTCTACGCTCTTGCTAGGATTTATTTGTTTTCGCAACATAAATACTCTATATGCAGCGCGCACGATTTTAAACAACCCTTTTACGATATCACCTCTAATAGAAAAAAAATATTCGACAATTTGGTATTAAAGAAAAATCATTTTTTTGTTCTAGATTTTTCAATGTTATGATTTAATGACTTTCATGATTCACCGTTATAATGTATTTCACAAACGAACGATTGTACAAGTCTAATATAATTTTACATTTTTTTAGCAGCTTTTTTAAATTGAAAGTTTTCACGATACTTTAGAAACCTATATATATATATGTATTTCTTGTACGATACGATATCGATATTGTGATTTTGCTGTCGTAGCCACGTGTTTCCAAACTAACTGACGCGTGGGCAGGAAAGTTTGAAAAAAATTTGACGAGCGCACGCGAAGTTTTCAGAAATTCACGCCGACTCATCGCGTATTCTTTACTTTCCGAGTTGTAATAACTTATGAAATGAACTTCTAAAGAATTCATTCGATTCGATTTCGTGACTTTGCGTGATATTACCCTCGCGGTAAGATTAAAGCGGTATTAACACGGTAGCGACGCAGCAACAAGCACGCGATGTCCAGCACCGACGACGGATCGCCCTTTCGCCAGGCTGCCACCTCTCTCTAACTTCCCGTCAAGTTTTATACCATTTTGTCAGACATATTTGCGGAATCTATATAGCCTCGTATAAATATTTTAAATTTTTTCTTTTTTGAAATGAAACACTTGTTATCTCAAGGGAAATATTCTTCGACTTATGAAAAAAAAAAGAAAAAAAAAAGAAAAAATCTGAAATTAATTGAAAATTCAGTATAACACACAATGACAAAATTGATTAATTTCTCGAAAAACTTTTTAAGTAATTTATTCCAATTATAATTGATTTTTTTTTTTTAATTATGATTACAAACAATAAAAATATATAAATATTATCAAATTATATTAATCGTATATTAAAGTTACGGCGAGGCGTAATGAAAATTTGCGATGCACCCGCTTGGTGCAAAGAAGACAAAAGTTTCGCGATCACTTTGAAAAGCAGCAAAACGCACCCGCTCCTTGTCCGTTCGGTAATTAGAGGCGATATCTCGACGAGATAGTTAAGGTCGTTACCGACTCTTACTTTAGCCGCTCCGGTGTGGGTGAATTTCTTACTTTTCCGCCTCGACCGGCGACTTTGCGGAAACGTCTCACGGAAAACTCGCGGAACCAATTTGATAATATCGTTGCTCGCGCGCCGCTACGCTTCCGTGGCCGGGCTGTAGAAACAATAAAATTACATACACACATATACACATATCTGCACGTACACATCGCGTGTGCTGTGCTCGCAAAGCTCCTGGGACATTCTCGCCATCGTTGTCGTAACCGTTTTTCGCCTTTCGTCTTGGAAGCTGCCAGCGGACGGAGATGCTGCGCTGACGCTGAAAAATGGGAAAAGTCACTTTTCCACGTGCCACTGCGCTAAAGTCGCACAACTGCCATGACGCGTGCGATCTGAATAAGGATATTATCTCTGAGATAATTTTTTTATACATAAATAGATAGATAATATATAATAAATAATGAATACAATGATATAATCGAATATGAAGATATTTTTCGCTTCTTCAAAAAAAAATGTTTCCAATGTATTTATTTGGAAATAATTTTAAAATATCCTAGTGTTATCAAAATTTTCTGTATCGAGTTAACAGTTTAAGAAGATGCAATTGAATTTTTTCTGGCAGCGTTTATTGCGTAGAATAAACGTATTCGAGAAATGTTACATTACGAAAATGACATGGCGCGAAAACTCTTTGAAAGGAGTGACAAATGGATGCGCGCGCTGCGATCTATGAATATTCATCATGTCAGTATGCGGATAACGCGATGGCGGAACAATGCTTCATTCTTTAAAAGTACGTCGCATCAACGATGAGATGAGAAATGCTGCGTTAGAAAGATTTTGTTGGATTCGATTTGCTTACATATCAATCAATATATGAATTACTGATCTGGTTTTGCTTTTTGCAAACGATATATGGTATAATAAAATACGATGTTTCGTCTATAAATTATTACAACGCATATAATGGAGAGATTTAAAAAGTTATATATTTTCTCTAATTTCAAGAATATTTGATTCTGAATCGTCTAAATTGTTAACAAATGCGTACTCTGCGAAGAATCGAAGTTCTATTGTACATTTTTAAACATATAAAATGGAGTTTTTATTTTAATAACTTAACCAAATTTTTGCATTAATTATAAGAGAAAAGAAAAGCATCTCTTACAGAATTCTAAAGATGTTAGTTATGAAACTTACGGAGCGTTCGGTTATATAATTTCGAGCTTGGAGGATTAAAGTACACCATGTCTCTTCTTTGCAACACTGCTTTACTAACTTTATAATAATTTCATAATTAATTTTGTTTCTACTTCTTCTTATATAGTAATTATTGGATCGAGCGAGTAGTAGCTCGTCGCTAGATTCTTTAGGATGCCTTAATCACATTTATTAAACCCTGAAAATTCAAGGAGCGTATAAAATTTATACTGTAACTTGGAACGGGAATAACTCGGCGGAACTTCCTGATAAAGATAGCGCGCCGTTTCTTCTTCTTACAATTTCCATAACTGGCAATTTTTAACAGGCTCGAGAGAATATCGACTTATCCTTAACCGCCCGCGCTAATTACCGCGAATGGTAGGTGGTCTCAGATCAAGTCCGCGCGAGTGAATTATTCACCCGATTCCGCGGATCGTTCCCCCGGTTTTTGTCGCGATCCCTCGTAATTAAGGCGCTGAAATTGAATGTTAGCCCGGATATAAACACATAATAGGTCCTCGTTACACGCGGCCCCGGACTTTTTCCTCGAAATTCTTGGCTCGCCTCGACACACTCCGGTGCATTGAATCAATTCAACGCACAGCTCGTTTGCAATTCTGGAGGCCAACAGACAAGCCACGACACACCCCGCTAGTGTAATTAATCAGTATCCTTGAAACGATTTTCCCTCTTTCTCTCCAATGTTTTGGTTCCTCTCTCTCACTCTCTTCCCGTTCTTTCTTTTCATCCTCATCCTCTGCCTTGCTCTCCTCTTTCTCTCCTTCTCTCTTCCTTTCAACCTACAAGCTACAGATGTTGAGTGTGCATGTTAACCACCTGTACTTCGTGTCGATGCTTCATACGCGCGGACGACCCCTTTCTCGACCCGTTTCCTTGAACCCTGGTATATCAGTCATATCGCTAATTGGAAATCGCTCGTGCGATCTACAATGTGTCTCGCGCGGTACACCGGCAATTAAGTGTGCGTTTACCGCGAACAGTTAGCCGTGTTAGTAGACCTTTACATCAGAAGGAAAATTTCCCGTCTCCTTCTCCTTTTCTCGTGTTTTTTTTTTGTGTCGGCGGAAAATGCTACTCGTTGTTTTAATGCAATATAATGTATCTTTCTCTTAGCTAACTCTTAATGTGTAATCTAGTGCAGATTTGCGCGATTTTAATTTTAATAATAATTGTGTATTTCTGTAGATATAGTTGTAATATACATTTCCTGCTATTTCTCTTTTCAACATATTTCAAGTTTTCATGAAAATCTTTTCTATGCTGTTTAGCGTGTCCTAAAAAAGTAACTTTTAGTTTTAAAAAATGTGCACAATTAGCAAGACAAATTAAAGATTAACATTTTATGATCGCTGCGGATATTATCACATTGAAAAAAAATTATTATAAAAGATTTGTCATACGTGTTTCCGACGCGCAATTTTTAGTGATAAATTATACATTTACAGAGTACGATAACAGATTTCCATTAACATGAGATAGGGTAATTAAAGGGATTAATGTGCCTGCATCGATGAGATATAAGGTATCTAATATCATTATATTGTATGAATATATATATATTCTCTCCTCGCATATATTATATATCCGATGATGCGCACATCATGCAAAATACGTTTTCGCACTGATGCTTTTTAATTGGCGCGGATATTGTCGCGATTACATCGCTATGACATGAAAATAACATATTCATTACAAACACAGATTTTCATTAGTTGAAACTGTTTAATGAATGTTTAATAAAGCTTGAATAATGTAGCGACATAAATATATCCGATGTATATTTTACATTTATTTTTTCATAACTCTAATTTTTTTTATATTCGTTGCATTTTATATAAGTACCGTCCAATAAAAATTTCTGCTGAGCAAGCGCAAATTTGTAAAATAAAGACGATGTGAACAAAGAGAAGCTCTTTTTAATTCAAATTATGTTACGAATTTACACATGAACTTTTTTGAACAAAATATATATAATTCCTGTCTCTTATTGTAAGTAAATTAATTTTATTTTTACATATTACATCAATTAATAACGAAGAATAAAGTTTATATATTGCAATATATTGCAATATTGCATAAGTTATTGTTATAAAATTTATTGAAAAATATCAGACATACAATATATATAATATCGAGTATTTTATATCAGTAAATATATATATAAATATTTTTTTAATCAATTTAATTACATTATCTAAAGTTTATATATAATTTGCTGAAAAAAAAAACGCTAACGAGAGATAAATTTTCCCTTTGCTGGTTGAAATAAATTGAAATTTAAAACCTCGATTTAGTTACTTGTACTTTTACATTTATAACAAAATTTAACTCTGCAAATCGTTTACTTTAACGTGCAAGATGTCACGAACACTCGTGCCTCGACTAATAGCCGATCTATAGATCGCGGTGTTGGCGCACGCCGCTTGTCACGTAAGTTCAAGTAGCTGTTGGTATTCGATGTGAACAGATATTCACGCTCACATCTTTCGCCAGCGAGGAATCGAAACGAAACCTGGAAGCGAATCGAAGCGATACGCGGTGGCGCACGCGCCACCAGATAGAGCGGAACGAGGGATGGTTTATCTCCCCGACGCCATAAACGTTGCAGATATTATGGATAAACTGAGTTACGGGCTAATATTTCTTCGTAATTATATATTCCACACTTTTACGCAAGAGGGAGAAGGAGAGATAGCATCGCGGAAAGGGGCCGGGTATATATTGTATAAGGGCGCCTATACGCGACGCATCATCTTTCCGTGTGGTCTTCACCCTCCCTTCGCGATTTTCACGTCCGAATTTTTAGATCCAGTTTTTTTATTACCCACCCTCATAATATTGGTTTTTTTACGGCCCGCGATCAGCGCAATCGATTTATCGACGTCGTTTATAGGCTTAACCGTCGCCCTCATCTCGTGCATTGTCTTATCGTCCGTCATTGTCATTGTCGTCGCGATTGAAACGAATAAAAGCAAGAAAAATAAGGAGCGCTTTCAAAATGCATCCATGAAGCAGGCTATATAATTTTATATAAATTTTTTTTTTATGCAACTTGCAGCCAGCGTGGTTATTCGAAGTTTTCTCTCTCGTTATATCGCTATTTTAAAATGGAACTATAACAAGGTAGCTGGATTTAATTTCAGTTACTTTTTCAAAACCACTATCTTTTTCTGTAGCTTGAAATGAGCAAAATACAGCTTCAAGTGAGATTTATCTTGTTAAAATGTGAGATTGCGTTTACATTTAATTTATTTTTTACTTAACGTATGCGAAGTTATTTTTTGAAGGGCCGTCTTTTTCACGTTTCTCTATAGAGAGCACCGTCGACGTTATTTATTGGACCGACATTTTATCTCAAATAAATCGCAGTGGTCTCTCTTCGAGATTGGCAAATAAATAAGATGGCCAATAGAATAAGGATGAAAGAGCCGACAGAAAGACCGGGAAAGGAATGGAATAGGCATGTAAAAGTTATTTTATTGGTAAAGCGGAGAAAAGTTCGAAAAGAGATCGTGTAAGATCATGCGTATCATCCGTCAATATAGATCAGTCCATTATATGATGTTTCAAAGGGTACTTAGTATCATCAAAGTAAATATCTCGTGCGAATAGTCTCAAGCGAGAGTTGTAGAAAAGAGATAAAGATAAAATCGAATAATGGCGCTAAAATGTGATTTTTGCTTTAACCACAAATCGGACTACGAGATGTGAAGTACCTATTATTTGTATACACTTATATATATATTTATTTGTTATGTCATAGAGTTATATAACCGTGTAATTGTTTTGTATAAAAGCTTATAGCTTATAGCTTCATGTATGGTATAAGAACAGTATTATTAAAAAATAAAGATTAAATTTAAAGTGACTTGATAACTATGAAGAGTATTGAGAATTGAAATGTGCCAAGAAATAACTAATATTTGTATGCAGAGAGTTGTCTTTCATTGTTGTTCGCTGTTCTGAAAAAGAATTTTCCGGCGATATTTTCGCCCGGCGTGTTCATTCGTAATGAAAGTCGTAAATGAGAAGAAAAGAATACTCCGAGATAATGAAGGCTATGGATAGCATAGAATTTGCGCGTAATTGTTCGCGAGAATGTTTTTCCTTTCTTTGGGGATCGACCGGCAAAAAATTCGCCGAAGTTAATTCCTCATTATTTTGTTACCCCTGGCGACAATTAAGGAAACGTGCCGTAGCATTAAAATTGCTACAAAAGTCGCCGATTAATTCGAGAATATTATTTAGAGAATCCACGAATTAATTTCTTAAGCCTTACAAGCTTCTACAAAACTTTTTTGTCTCTTTTTGTGCTCAATCTTGAATTTGATCGTTACATTCCATTGAAAAGAGAGAAAGAGAGAGAGAGAAGACGGGGTGGGGGGGTGGGGTGAAAAAAATTGAACTTTTTTCAAACAAAATTTAAAAAAAGAATTATAAAATCTTACTTGTACGAATAATTTTTTATTTTCATGTCTTTTACATGATTAAAAAATATTGATTTTCATAGTTTTTTTTTTTTTTTTTTTTTTATTTATAAATTGTTACTTGACTGTTTTTCGTGACACTCACCGTTATCCACATTACTTTTAGTTCGTAAATTTCTCGTTTGTTCATCACCAGAAATACAATTACATGCTTTTTTTCTTCGTGGCGTTTGTCTGTTTCTGTACTCATTAAGTTTTTGTGTTTATACTTTTGTGTCTGTTGTAGAAATAGCTTCGTAAATTTAAAACTCCATCCAATTATATTCTCATTAATTAAACTTAATTATGTTACCAATTTCAGTTCACTGCGAATGCCGCATCCAACGAGTGTTTTAAAAGTCGGACCAATTTTTTTGTTTTTTAATTACTTGAATGTAGCTCGTTACTGCGGCTGAGCGTTTACCGATTACGTGTACGTCCTACTGCGAGTGTTCGCTCGTTGGTAAATGCAGTGTAGAATCGTAACAACAATAGCGTTACGCCAGCCGGCGTTGTTATCAACGAAAAGATGCTTTTCAAACTGATAACGTTACTTTATTGTTTGTTCTGCGCTATTGTATCGAGTTATTTCCAATCGATAAAAGATTCAAATTAATGATAGTATTGTAGATACGTATAATTATTTTTCCGATCGCTGTCTTGAATATATCCATCGAGTATTTCTCGTAAATCAAAATCTCGTTATTAACGACAGACAATAGAACGGCTAGATCTTTTTTGAATTACTCGTATTTTACACGGTGTAATTAAACGCTACGGCTCTCTCTCGTTCGATTAAAAAACTATTTTCGAAAGTGCAAAAGTTATTTCGGTAAAGGATGAGCGTACGCTTCAGGCAAATGCGTAGATTACTTTGCGAGAATGACTACGTATCCAATTTATGGATTTTTTTTTTATTTTTTATTTTTTAATGCCTGACGCACATGTAAACGAAGTCATTTCGCGAAATTTGGCTCAAAAGGTTCGATTGCATGCGTTGCGGGCTATTTTCCGTGTCGAGTACTTCTATTTTGAAGTGAAGTACTATGGCAAAATTTAATTGGAAATATCCGATCGCGTTTATTGGCTGTATGCTATTCCGCTATCAGGAATAGCATAAATAAAATACTATTATGAATTTCATTTTGAAAAACATATTTGATCCCATCGAATATGTTCGTTATATCCGGCGAAACATCAATTATTTGTTAATATATATAATGATGTTTGTGCGGGAATATATGTATATATATATTCTTATACTCCGTACCGATTATTAACGGAAAATTATGTATTGCATTCAATAAATGCTTCCCTGCATGTATATAATGTGTATAAGACTTCAATTTACATGCATATATCCTAACAAAAATAATTGCTATTCTATGATATGCGGATTATTACATCATCAATAAATGCAAGATTTATTGAAATTATGAATATAATTCATATTAAAAAATACTCTATATTCCATCAAGATTTGTCTACATGTTGAGACAGATATATATAAATTAAATGAAATATATATATATATATATTATTTATCTTTTTTATTTATTAAATATTAAACCATCACACATTCTGTATGGCATTTAATACGCAGATCATAAACATCACATTTTTCAATCATTGCAATATGTTTGTGTTTTCAGGATGGTCCGCATGATCGGCGATGAATTCCTTACAGAGGAACGGGACCGAAAGTATTACGCCGATCACTACACATGCTGCCCGCCGCCTCTCTTCATCATTCTCATCACTCTCGTAGAGGTAAGTAGATAAAGTTATCCTATTTCGTAACGAACATACGGGGCGCGTCGGCTAATGCATGTATATAGTATCAATTTTTTTGCTCTTTTGTCCTCGCGTTCTCGATCGTGATTAATAAATTTTTAATGAGATTATTTACGCCCGCAAATGGGTCAACGATGAAAACACAATGGCTATGTCAATGTGCCATATTATCTTTTTCTTTAACTTATCATTTGGTGTTATTTCTCTAGTTCCCTTGTACTTTCTTGAAAAATCTTCGATACACGCTAGGATTGCATCTATTACAAATGTTAAATCGAACGTCTGATATAATATCTGTAATTTTACTGCTAGATTGAATATCTGATAACAAAATGTAATTCTTTTAATGTGTGTATGTGTGTGAGCTTAGTAATAATCTCTCTTACATAATTTATTCATAAAACAGAGAATTTTTCATTTGGAATCGATAGTTTTGCAATACTTTTTGTCATGTCATTTTCACAATCTTTCAATAAAATCATAATTAATATAAATTATATAATATAAATTATAATTATAATTATACAAATCTTATATTATTTTTGCCATTTTGACGATCCAGCTTTCTTACTGTACATGCTTTTTTCCAGTATTTTGGATCATACATTAACTTGAAGGGTCTTAATTTTTTCCATGCTATATAAGTACGCGTATTTATTAGTTAGTAATATTATATTATGTTATCAAAGATTACAGTTTGTGATAGGGAACACAAATCTAATATCTTTTGTGGTCAAAGAATTAACCGCATCTGTGAAAAAGCCACGCGTCTGGTCGCTTCTCTCGTGTTTCGTCATTTTTTACATTTTTGCCAAGATGAATAGATAGAAATAATCGTCCTTCTGGTAATAAACGCGCTAGATATTACGCATGTGTATATTAGCTCACCTTCCTTTGATCTTTGCGCAGATCCTCGTCTTGACTAATATCTGCTTTGAGCCCTTCTGGCCTGTTTTTTTTTATCGCCGCTCGTTCTAATGATCATTCTTTCACTTTTTTCTTCCTTTTCATTCCTTTGTAACACGCGCGGTGTGGAGATCTTTGAGATAGATTTATTCTACCAGCCGACCTCGTTAGGCGACGATTTTAATCTTCCGCAAAGTAATTCGATATTCGTAAGTCGGATCCTTGTTAAAAATATCCGGATTCACGATCCGGAGAGACAGATATCTTGCGCACTAATACTAATTAAAATCACATCATTATTATGTCACGTCTTTATCACGCTATTATAAATATTAAAGATTGATTTAATATAATCGGTAATGTTTTAAATAAGACAGGCAGCTGAATAACGCGCGCGCGCGCGCGCGTGTGTGTGTGTGTGTGTGTGTGTGGGCGCATGCGCGAATCTCTCTAAATTATTTTTATATAAATTGGAATGAGAAAGAATATATACACATCGCATTACTTTACACTCATATTATGATCTGCATATGATAAAATTTTAATGGAGGTGTATTATAAAAACATTTGTCGTACACGTCGACCGCTCATGTGAAAAATGATGCGATTATATTTTTAAATCGGCTTTGAAACTCATTCCACGATTTTATGGCAAAGTATTATTCCGAATGTTTAGAATACGCACATAATTTTATCTATTACTCGATCTCTAATTTTCTTAGATTATCGTGTATAAAAAAACAAACAGAAAATTATACAAGTTACGAATGCGACAGTTGTTTCATGATAAATTACATTATTCTGTTTGATTTTTTCTTCTTCTATTTTATCATTTGTCTTGTCGAAATGAACGGGAAGACGATATAATTGTCTTTTATATGTACTGAGCGATTAGTATGCGAACTTATGTAAAGTTGTGCGTTTTCTTGAGCATCGAGAACGCGTTAGAAACGTGTTTAATAAATTTTTAACAACTGCAATTTGTGCATAACTAACACGCGGACAACAACACAATGTTGACAGTGAAAGCGCGGACTGGAAATTCAGATCTCAAGTTCAGAATACCATTATTAATCTCTCCGGCCGGAATTACGCGCTCTTACTCGCACATGTTAACCGCTAACAACATTCGTCGTTATAATAATAAAATTAACTCGACTGTAGCTAATGTCGAGTTGGACAAATGAAAAGGGGAAAAAATTTTACTGAAAATTTTTTCATATTGTCTTGTACACAATTTTCGCACGGCATAATTTAAAATAAAACTACGACACCACACATATAATATTAATGGATGAATGTTTTTTGACAGCTGTTGGGTTTGGCTTTTTATTTTTGTCATTATATCAAAAAATAAATACGAAATTAAAATTATTATTTTTAAACAGAGAAACAAGAAAAGATTAAATTCATAACTAATAATATATATATAGTGTTGCAATTTTAACAAGCAACAATTTATGTACTCTTAGCTACATAATTAAAATATTTATCTATTATAAAGAAAGTTGTGCTACAAATGATGAATGTGAATTACAGTTGCGACCCAATTAAATCGCGCTTTAACCGGCGCATGATCTATTTATTTTTCTCTCAACTTATTATTCTTTGATGCATTAATCGTGCATGATCCAAATATGAATTTGGTTTGATGCGTGCATGCTTGATAATTAAATCTTTAAGTATGTCCATATGGTGTGGTGTGCAAACTGCAATCCTGGAAGTGACATGTGTGGTCATCGGGATAAGTTGTATCCCAGAATACGAGATAAGTGCTCACGGTGTACGACATGGAAGGGTAAATTGGTATCGCTAGATTCGCTAAAAGCGTACTTAATTGCCACTGCTTGGTCGTCATATTTCACGATTTAATTAAATCGCAAGTATCGCGCTTCTTTTTAGCTCTGTTAAAAGGTAGCGCGTTCATAATTTCATCAGATGGAAACTAAAATTGGATTTCAGCTTGCAATAAGCGAAATGCAAATGAATGAACAAAGAAGACAAAAGAAAAATGTTGCAATATTATACCGATGAGCGAATTGGACTTGTTTATACATAAGAAGATGTCTGTATAATTTTTTAATGCAGTACCTCTCTCTTTCACAGGTGCTCCTTTTATTAATTTCTTTGAAGCCGCGAGCTACTCTATCGTATTGCACGAAGTCAGAAAAGAAAAATTTTTCTCTCTTTTGCTCAGTTTGCTATCAATTTTGTAATTCGCCAGTCAAAGCATTTTTCGTTAATTAAAATTCCCTAGTTCGTGTCATAAGCATTGATGTTGATAATGTTGTACCTGGATTGTATATATGCAACAAGTCGAGTGCTTTGTTTTTGGAAGCAAAGGGAATTAATAATTTTAGATAGCTTATATAAGATAAGTTATTCTTTGCAATTATAAAGTAATGCTGACCATTGATAACAGCAGAGAGAGAGAGAGAGAGAGAGAAATGAAAGATGTAATTATTATCAAATTAATTATCACAAAAAATAAATATTGATATTCAAATTTATAATACAATTGTCGAAACAATTATTGAAAAAACTATTATTCAAAATTATACAGTGTTCCAGATCAGGGTCAATGAAACTTTAGAGTTTTATAGATCGAATTTGGAACAAAAAAGTTCCTATATAAACATAGATCCGGAAACATTAAAAAGTTATACTAATAAACTCTCTGTAAGTAATTAGTTATGATCAAAATTTGATAAGAACACTTTTATGTTTGCATTTGCAATATTTGCACGAGTGTTTATACAGAGACCATCGAAAGGTGATTTTTTTCTTCAAGTTTCTGCTTTTCTTCCTTGTTTTGAGTTTATTTTCTTTCGAAAATAGCCTTATTAAAGAATTAAATGAAACTGGTATAATTTAGTTTGTTATTTAATTACCCATCAGATTTATTTCGTTATTTTTTTTTTTTTTTTCAAATTAATGAAGATTTTTGAAGCTATTTTTAAAAATTATCGAAAAATCTAATTTTTCGAAGTTTATTAGCCGGATCTATATATTTATCGGAACTTTTTTGTTCCAAATTCAATTTCCTATAAGACCCTGAAGTTTCATTGATCCGATCTGGAGAACATCCTGTATATTATATTTAATACTCGATATTTAATATTCATAATGCGATTATTATGCTTTGTCGATGAATAAATAATTATTATTAATTATACATATATTATATAAGTTATTATTTTTGGCGATTGATAAAATATAACGTAGGAACATTCCTGGAATTCGTACGTGCATCTAGTTTTTGAAAAACTAGATTTATATAATATAACCAATATAACAGCAACATATACTTTTCTCACTCGAAAATAAAATACGTACTACGGCGAAGCATGCTAGAAAAAAAAAAAAAAACACGAAGACTCGCCGGATGATTCCTAGAATTGGTAGAGGGGGACGCAAGCTCGGGCTGTCTAAAACGCTATCTTATTTGCCGTACTAGCGTAGAAATCAAATAGAAATGAAAATATTATATCAACAATCATTTTCCGATTGAAAGAGGAATCACTGATATTCAAATCGTAATCGTTGAATATATAGTCATATCGCGTCATCGAATATCGGTAAGAAACTTATCATGCAGTTGACGTACTTGAGCAATTTGTTCTCTCGCGAACGAATAAGGTTAAATTTTTGCTAAAATAGAATATCGGACATTTATTTCGATTTTGTCGTAATCATGGGAATTTTATTAGATCCAATAGTATTAATGTTTGATTTTTATCGTTTTAAATTTGGCAATGAGACCGCGGCAATTGGCACCCCTGTCGCGTCGCATTTCCGCTAGTCATTGTGTAGCAACCGTCGCGAGTAGTCGAATTTTTTTTAAGAGCGAAGAAGGTCAAGCGATTATAATCAAATAATTGATATTTAATCGATATGTATGAATCGCAGGTAACGTTGAGTTCCTTTCCTCGACGAACATAGAAATGTTATTCGTTCGTAGAAACGTTTGTTACTAAATCAT
Source organism: Polyergus mexicanus (assembly GCF_030449975.1). Lineage (NCBI taxonomy): Eukaryota > Metazoa > Arthropoda > Insecta > Hymenoptera > Formicidae > Polyergus > Polyergus mexicanus. The sequence continues at coordinate 9,458,012 of NW_027223331.1, forward strand.
CTATAGTATCTGTGAAAATACGCAGCGAAAAGTATAAGTATGTTCTTCTCCAAAAACATAGCTACCGCGAGAAGCGTAGCTATTCGAAGAAAACAGATAACGCGGAGACTCGCCGGCCGATTCCTGGAATCCGGTGGTAGCGGCGGGGGGGGGGGGAGACGCGAGCTCGAGTTATATACACAACTTCACGTAACGTACTAGATCAGTCAACGTCGATCTATCTCGCAGCGCGCGCTCGCCGGAGATGTTATATTTTACTTGCCTCTAGAAAACTTAACTTTGCGCGTACGTACAACGAAATCAAAGTACACGATATTCATTCGCAGTTACTTTTCGATCGACGAACGATTTTGATAATTACGCGTATTCGCTATTTCCTATGTGTATAGTGAAGGATTTCGGACGAAATACATCGTGATTGTACCGTGTGTTCTAATGTAACTGCCACGAATGATAGCGAATAGTGTGACGCACAACGAATGGAATATAACGAATGTGATACAACAGATGGATCGGCGGGAGTGCCGAATAAAAGTATCGGGCGATTATTGATTGCGCGAATGCAACTGGTGCGAATATACACGTATACCGATAATCGATATCCGATCGAAAGTATATCAAAGCGTAATTGTTAACATCTAAATAAATAAATAAATACATCTCTGAAAATATCGTGCAATCGTCGAATTTTGAACATCTTGATGAATCGTATCAAAACTTACCTAACCGTGTGTGACAATAACTGATATCTAGTCGACTGTACTTCAATTACTTGTGCGATAGATCATCGATTATTAATATTCAAAGCATTTTGGATAGAAAGATGAATCACATGAGTCATCGGAAGAAAACAGCGGGACAATAATTGGTGAGTCTATAATTATAATCATTATTATTTTATATTTAATATATCTAGCTGCGAGTTGATACGATTGTGTAATATAATAATTTCTATTCTTTTACATTTATATATTGACGATGAGAGATATCTACACTGAAAAATATTTTTTTAGTAATATATATACAATATATATATATATATAAATTATATTAAAAATGTGTCAAAAGTGAGATATATTTTTCATCTATTTATATTTTCACGATTTTCACATTACGTTATATTACATAATGATAATGATTAACATAGGAATAATTAATGTACATTGACATATCTCTCTCTCTCTCTCTCTCAAATTATTATAAGAAATTCATAGAATTTATTTTTTATGATATTATTGCAATTTTTTTACAATATCTTTTATAACAGATTAAAATATAAAAATTATTTTATTTTAAATATTTATTGCTGACATAAGCATGCAATTTTGATCAGCCATTCATTCCTGAGCTGTCTCCTTTCGTGTGTGTAAAGTTCTGATTTTACTTTCGACAGTTGTAATATTTGATAGTTTAAACAAATAGTTGTAGTCGTTGTAATGAAAATGCCTCAATCTTGCTCTGTTCCGCGATATTTTTCTTCTCATTTCTCATCCGATTTTCAAAGATTTATAATTCAACATAAGTTATAGAAAAAAGAGTTCTATATCTAAAAGGAAAGAACGTTAAAGTAGAACAGCCACGATCAAGCGCGCACATATATCGAGTGTCCATGTGACAGGCTGATTGATTTTTAAAAAATCTATCTATTCTAAAATATAATTTATTAGTCTATTAAAATAGTTTTTCTATAATTTTAAGCATATTCGTGTATTTTTTTAAAGAGTTTTAACTATAAGCAATATTAAAATATTTTTTAAATAATTTATTTCGAAAAATTTATACGAAGGTGATCAATTTTCGCGAGTTCCGTTTATTCCGAAATAATGCTCGTATAATTTTAATTTTTTTAATTATTAGAAGTATTAAATAATTTTTCATATACTTTCAATAATTTACTTCATACGAGAAATATTGACATACATAAACACACATACTGTTACGTATCTACCTACGAGGTGCTAGTCGATTTTTGAAAATTCTATTTATTCTAAAACCATCCTATAGTATCGAGCATATTCTTGCATTTTCTATGTATTAAGAGTTCTAATTATTATTTGATCTTTTTTTTTATTTGTATTTAACAGAACTATTTATCCAATTTATCAAAAACTGTAGAATTATTGAAAATAAAGTCAGTACTCTTAATTATTTACGAGTTTTCACAAAATGATACGCTTTATATTATACATACCAATTGTTTGCTTGCAATCGGCTAGAGGGATGAACTATGTAATTTTAAACAAGCTCATGGTTAATACTCATAGATGATTGAGTTAATGTATACATGAATGATACGCGAGATCGTCATATTTAGCTTGATTCTAATTTATCGCTTATACGCTAATTGCTCTATCTGATTTTTGTCTCGCGCGTATCTGCAAAGCTCGTGTCATTTGTGATAGGGCATGTATATATGCATATCGATCAATAGTGAGAAGAGATTGACTTTTGAATCATCTGAAATTATTTTCTTTTTCCTTTATTATAATATTAATATTATATTATTTTTCGAATTTTTTTCCATTAATTTTTATAATTTATATATGTATATTTTTTTTTTATGTTGAATAATAAATCCGAAAAAATATATTTACAGTTTCTTTCGCGGGATTATTCATATTTTAATAGAACTAAGTTTGAAAATATTTGGTTCTATGATACGTAAATAAATTTGTATGTAATAGATGAAATTTACGTTTTATTTCTATTTTCTGTAAACTTTTAATGTTTTTTTTTATTATTATTTTTTTTTTATTGTTCTGTAATGTAAACTAATCTATTGGATAGCGTATATGTATATGTGTTCATGTATAGGCATGCGTTTATAATACATTCCGGATCGTGCGGATTATATGGGGCGATTTAAACACGCATTACTCTGCATTATAAATGGTCGGACTTTATTTACGCGCGACGTATCGTATATTTTGTGATTTTACCGCTTTTCACGCCCCGATATTATCAAAATAAGACCCTTTATTAATTTCCTGCTCAATTGATCGCCAGATAATAATTTGCAAAAAATTTCGAAGATACTAAAATAATAGCCGAAAGAATGAGGATTAAAGAAAACACCAACATATTCGTCGACATCGAAAAATGTCTGAAAAAGAAAAATTTGTGCTATTTCATGATCCGCGAAAAAATTAACAATTATCTCTTTTTTTTTACTCGATATATAGATATCAAAGCATTGAGGTTGAATAATGCAAATAATAAGCAGACTAATATAAATAAGAAGTATCTTTTAATTTCACGTTTAATGCATATAATTTTAATACAAATGTTTCTTTCGAATGTCAATTATTAAGTTTTGATGTGAATTTTGAAAGATAACGACAATCTCTCTTGAATTAAAAATTTTTATTACTTTATATTATAAATTTAGTTGAAATTACGTTTTCAAATACAGCTACGGTTTTGTGAGGAGTGTCTCTTTCTGTTTGATTGGAAAATACAAAAAGACAATTTCATAATTCATTTCTCGTTTCCATGTTCCAAATTTAATCGCAATAGTTAATCATGCCTACTGTAATCGATCAGAATTTATCTTTGAAAAAGTTTCGTTACATAAGGCAAATCGTGGAGAGTTATTGCAATCACAATCACATTGTATTACGACGATAATACACGGATTATTTTCTACTTCGTTTCTTTGTCTTTTTTTTTATCGCGCGAAACACTGTTTCTTTCGCTAATTGGTATCTTACTTTCAAGACAGTTTGAAAAGCACGAATCAGCGCGCGATATTAGTAGTTATTTTACTAATTGATGTTAATTTGATTCTCTCTATTATTAGATATCACTTTTGTACTCGACGATAAGTCCTTTCTCTTATCATTCATTTATCGCCTATTATTTGCTATTGCAGTCTTTTCGCAAAATTAATAACTGTAGTCTTATTATATGCTTACACAAAGAGATTCCTTCGATACAAAGATTTTGTATAAAGTGTTGCATGATAATATGATAGAAAAGATATGAGCGAAAGAATATTTAAAAGATTTAGTTTTTTTTTTTAAATTATTTATTACAAGAATGAGAAGTCACATTTGAAAATATTTACTTGTTTATGATGATATTTTCGATTTAATTTTAGTTCAATTAAGTAAAAAGATTTGTAGAAAGTAAAAAGGGAGTATTTTTGTATAAAATATAAAATGTGTTGAATGTAAAAAGTATAATTGATTTAATTTTATACAAAAAAAAAAATTGTTATATTGTAAATTAGAATTAGATCTTATCATGATTCATCCATTTCATATTACGATACTCTGCGGCTCATAATTACGCGCAAATGTGCGATAAAATATATTGTTTACGCGACAGCTACCGCAACCATGTTCATTTCTATTCTGTACGCTTCCTATCATATTTCGCGGCAATGAGCGCAACGCGAACTTTTATCTCAACGTCGGTGATGTATTATCCTGGCGTCGCGACGTCTCGCGTCGTCTCGCGTAGGTCCAAGATGGCCCGTAGCTGACGGTATCTCTTTTTTCACCCGTATCATCTCGCGAGTGTTTCTTCTCTCTGAAAGCATCCTTACTTGACCCATTGTTTAGGACTGTCTCGACGATACTCGCTGATGTAACTTCTTAAACAAGTTGGGGAAATTTTGTTGAAAGATCTGCAATCGCAGATATTAATCTTGGACATATTAAAAAAATATTAAATAGAATAAAGAAAAATCATTTAAATAACAGTAGTTACGTATAATAACATTATATATTAAACGAAATTGACATTCTAATTTTATTATTTATCATATTATTTACAATTTACATATTATTTATAACAAGTATAGTTATATAGTATATAATATATTATATTATTTCATTATTTTTTTTTTATAATTATCCTTCTAAAATTATCTTTTTCTAAATCTCGTCTGATCTTTTCGAGTAACACCTTTTTGATATTTCCTTAAGGAGTCTTATTTTTTAATATCATATCATTTAATAGCAAGTATAATTATAATATATGTTTTATTATTTAATTTTCTTTCAAACTGTATCTCTTTCTAAATTACTTTCTATATCTAATCTCTTCGTGTAATACCTGTTCAATATTTGCACGAGGAATTTGCGTTTGCAAACGTTCCCCTTTCAACGCTTTGTTTTGTGATAGCTTGAGCAAACCCTACACGTCTTGTACTTTTGAACGCGTATCTCACGTCGTCGGTATCCTGACTATGGGAATGAAAGCTCAGTGTTGTATTGGATGTTTATGTATTTAGGGTGTGCGGAAACATACATTGTAAGGGAGAAGATCGAGGAGAAGAACTTCCGTTCCGTCTTATCTTCTTCTACCACCTCCTGGCGAGGGATGGACGTTGTCGTTTCGCTTCATCCCTATCCCCTCGCCTGACATTCGAAAGTTTCCGCGAATAAATGTGTATCTGTTTTGTAGCGCGGTGTGTAACCTGTGTAGCGAAGGAAAGTTGTCCTTTAGGTTTCGCGCAAATTTTCGTCCGCTCCTCTTTTTCACTCTTCCCCTCTCGCATCTGCTTTCTCGATTGCCCCGATTGTTACGTACATATTGTATATAGAACGTCTCACGTGTGAAATGTACAATATTTGGAACTTGAAAATAAGGAAAAATATTGTTTAAAAATATATCCGATCTTATATTTTGTTCGAGTTAGTCTATTTTTGTTTTCTAATAATGAAAGAGATTCGATATATAAAAAAAATTATTTCCTGATCTTTGAAAGAAATACTTTAAATGACTATTCCGTTCTTGATTATACGATCCATCTAATGATAGATTATCGAACGCGTCTCCGAATCCCAGACATTCCTCGGCTTCGTTCGCAATCTTCTGTGCATTGGCGCATACTCGCGAATTCACGCGCAGAAATACTTCGTTATTTCTCGATATTCCGTTGATTTGTTCCTAAAATTTTTATCTATTTTTAATATATATTTATTTCCATAATATGGGAAAGAAATTAAACATATTCAAATATAGAAATATTTTTGGCTATTTACATTTATCAGAATCTTAGAATAAATCTTATTCCACATATCTTTCGCACGAACGGGTGTGCGTTCTTTTGCGAAAGCGAGAAGTTGCAACGCGCATACCTATCGGGAGGAGGAATATAGAGAAAGAGAAAGAATGAGAAGATCGAAACGGAAGGAACTCTGCCACTTCTTCTCCTCTGGAGCAGCTCAGAATGGCAGAGGAACCGGTAATCTTTCGTGCGGAACCGGCCTTTATTTCTGACTGTCGCATATTTTCGCCCCCCGCGACGCGTTCGAGCGAGGGGGCGTCGATGAGTTTTCGCTATCTTCTCCACTTCGAGAATCGATAATCTCGATTCTCTGTTCGTTCTATACTGTGGTATCTTCTTTTCTCTCTTTATCTCTCTCTCTCTCTCTCTCTCTCTCTCTCTCTCTCTCTCTCTCTCTCTCTTTCTTCTTCTTCCTCTTCCGCTTATCCCAGTTTTGCAATCCCGTGATGTCACGCGGATGCACGGCTATCTAAATAACCCCGTGAGGCTTTATCGATCGATACATTTTTTTTTTCTTTCTTATCCTTCCTCTTTCTCTTGCGATAGTGTGCGAGTTGAACTTTATACCAACATGAAATGCCTCTTATATTTCCCCGTATAATGACGTCAGAATTTCATAGTTTATACGGATAAAACTTAAGTCGCATCGCGCATTAAACTGCGTCGATTTTTATGAGCATTACGATGCGCATTAGCTTGTCCCGATCTCATGGCACATAAATTTACGGCATTAAGCAAGACTTTATATACTTGGATGAAAGAGTATATCCCGGTTGATGTGACGGCCAAACTAAATTTTGTCATATCCTCAACTACTAATGATAAAACTTGCTTTACATTAAATGCACTTGATCCCGTGATAATTAGTTTAATCTCTCTAATATAAGATTTAATCTCTCCCTTTCTCTCTTTTGTATAATATAAGATTAATACATCAATCATTATATGTATAATAGTATTTCCATAAATGTAACATGATCGAATAAACGTGAGATTTCTATGATAATCGCGATTTGATTAAAAAAAAAAAAAAAAAAACCGAAAGTAAAAATAAACCGGAAATTAGTTGAATTTTACTTTATCGTAACTTGATAGCCTTATATCCAAATAATAATAACTTGTAGACTATATTTAGACAGAACATTAAGCTTTCTTGTCATGATCCTTCCGTGTTTCATCGCGTTAACTGACGTAAAACTATAAGGTTTACGAAATCGATAGGATATCGTGTCGACGACGCTTGATAGAAAAACATCACGCGACCTGGAAAACCGACAGGTACAGAACGCAATAACCGGAAGCTGGGCGACCTTGAGATAAGGATGCCGGATATTACGAAGATGTCGAAGCGAAGCTGATATTGAGTCCTCCTCTCCGTGTTCAACGGGAAGCAAACCTCTTCGCTCGCCATTGCACTTTGCTGCCGTTACCTATCTCTGCCTTAACACCTACTATCCGGTACTTCCGCTTACCCTTTCCCCTACCTAACTATTCGAATCCCGGCTAAACTAAAATCGTTACCCTGAAACGATATTACGCGAAAGAGCAGCGACGCTTCACGATCGGTTCCCGCAAATTGCGGATGTACAAATATTATGCGATTATTTGAAACACTAGGAAAGTGCCGTTAGCATATCGCTGTTTGTGAGAATCTCGTTTGACGAAATGGTACAGCACGCGAGATAGTACAGGGAAGGATGTAAAATCATTTATGTAGCTGCAACTTGATCGAAAAATTAACGACTCATTGATTGATTGAGATATCGACATCGTAACATAAAAAAAAAAAAAATTGTAAAAGCTTTTGATGCGGAAGAAATAATCAGCGATGATCTATTAATTCATAAATTGCTCCAAAATAATAAAAGAAATAATCGAGAAGCGAATGATAAGAAAATTAATACAAGACATTTAAACGATAGCACGATTGTTGCATATTATTAATCGAATAATCATTAGTTTCTTAATAATAATTAGCACATACAATGACCGCGTGTATATACTTGGCACTATATATTAATGTTATTTGTATGTATGTGAGTGTAATTATTCAGTTTTCGATTTTGTGACAAATTTCGGCACGTGTTATACTCGAGAGACAAAGAAAACCTAACGTAAGCTTCAGAAGGATTTCAGGCGTTATTTGAAACAGCTAGACGATACATGGCGGATATGAGAAGTGAGAAGAGACGAAATTCGAGACTATCTGCAACGAAGCTGAATCTCCTGGATGTCGGAAATCCTGCACAATCCCTCGTGAACACGTATATTCCATCGGTCCTTCCAGGGCCGATTCGATTGGTTCTCGGTTGAGCTCACTTATACATTAACCATTACTGGTTTAGTGTGAGCGGAAATTGATTAATACGATTCTATTCCGCTAATTGTTTTTGTCGTATTTAAAATAGATTTCGTCTTACGAAATTATAGATTTTATAAGCGTGCCAAAATGGAATGTGGTTCTTTCCAAAAGTCTATCTTTAACTTTGTTAATCGATGAGATTTCTCCGTTTAATAATACACGATACAGATTTTACATAGCTTTCATTTGAGTTGATAATATTTTGTTCCCCCGTATATCGCACACACAATAATTTTTCCATCTGTCACTCATAATTATTGCACTGTTTAATTTAATGAAATGTGAATACTAATTTGTTTCATCTCTGTCGGCGATTTCGCTCTTGCACGTATGTTTAATATATAATAATCCAGTCTAATCTATATTATTTATATATTGTAGAAGGAGAATAATGTACAAGAATAATGCATACAATATAGAGATTGCTTTGCGCAAATTTCAAGATACTCAATGTACTTAATTTTTAAATGCATTGTATCGCTTAATTGACAATAGTACAATGAGTATCGTATAAAATAAATGGGATAAAAAAATATAAACTATTTGGAATTTGGAAACATGGGAAAGTATTTGACAAAAAATAATGTATTCGGATAAATATGTAAAGATTATATATCTGATTTTAAACGCATAATTAAAAAATTATACAGGTATATATATATATATATATATATAACACTATTAAATATATCTTCCCTAGTATGAAATACGCATGAAACACACACTGCGAAAAGTCACCTTCATACGATCATATGTGCGCGCGCGAGATGTATTCATGCATGTATAGTATATATAGGATCCTTCAGAATTCAATTCCGCGACTTCGCCTACTCTGTTCGGTCCCGCGATACTCGACCATCCTCTTCAGGGAATTAAATTTCCATCCGCTTCGATCGCGTTGCCAGAGGTCAGGCCGAATATCTCGCGCACCACAATCGTTGCCGCCCGCGCGGCAACCGATCGCGGATTATTATTCGGTGGTTGACCGCCCACGAACGAATTCCCCCCTCCTCCCCCCTCCTACCTTTCGGCTTGTCGAGCGTGATATTGAGATGTAACTAAATCACCTCTTTCATCTCGTCGTGTATCGTTCCATTTGCCCGTTTGTCAGTGTGAGAAATATGTAATTTTGCATGAACTGAAAGCTTGCGTGATTTCCATTTGTCATTTTTCGATAGTATAGCAAAATATTTCACGTATACCTTATTATATTGCCGCTAATACATTTGCATATCTGCTTTGCGCTAAATAAATCGCTTTTAAATTTTAATGTTAAAGAGTTATCTCTGTTGTATACAGTTGTTTTAATTAACTCGCACTTATGAGATAACACGTTACGCAGATATTATTATCACTCTTCCTTATTATCAGTAAGACTACAATGTCAAATATAACGTGTAATCCATTTCTAGATTCGTGATTAACAATGAAGATGGACGACAAAGCGGTAAAGAACTCTCCGAATCGGCGCGGACGTTCATAAATTATACAATAAACTGTCCGACTGCGCGAATAATGTCTCGAAATCGTTGAAATGAAACTATGACGCACGTATAGCGAGCGATAAATTTTTACGGTTCGCATATGCTCGTACATATATCGCTCGACGATTTCATCGCTCATTCGCGATCGAAAACAAAACGCTCGTATCTGTTACCGTCACGCAGTTTATGCGGGTGCATCTTTTTTTCCCTTTTTTTTTTTAAATTGTTATTCACCGCGTCGTCTTCTCCAGCGTGCGTGCGATGCGATATCTTGCGTATGGAAGCGGTTGCATTATTTTTGTTTCTCTCTCTCTCTCTCTTTTTCTCGAATTACTACAATCGGAGAGCGCGAGCGATGACGGGCTTTTTACGCCATCAACCACGAGTTGTTGGAACGATTATTCCGCAACAACTCGACATCCGGGTCCGCATAGGTGAGAGAGCCGGTTATTTATCCGGCCACATACAAGAGAGAAATAGAGAGAGAGCGTGCACTTTCATAACGCGGCATTTCCTTCGACGGTGCGCGTATCAATTATTTTATCGCGCATTATTATTACCGTTGCTCGGCCTAATTATCCATTCGCCCGAATTCGTCATTCTCTCTGCATTCGTCCGAGCGCGGAGGAATAATCAATCATCACACCGTATGTTGCTTCTTTCTCACATTTTCGGCCACACGAAGAATATATTGATAATACTGATGTACACACACACGCGCACGCGCATACACACGTACACACGATAAAGATTTATCTAATGTCGCGTTCTGGTAATAGGACGTTTCGTATCACTACGCGTACTAAACATAATTTCTAGGAATATTTAAATAATTTGGTATTATATTTGGAATAAGATTCAAAAGTTTTCTTCGCAAGAAAAAAAATGTTTGCATAACTTGAGAGGCGATTGTATATTTTTTTCTTGTCCATAGATTCTGAGGTCGGTTGCATAATCACGCTCTCCTGATTTCTCAGGAAGATATTCTTTAGTTCGAAAGACCCTCGGCACACACCGCGCATTCGCGACTTCATAATATTATATTTAATGGCGACATACGAGTCGTCTATATAAATTTCCACTGATTACCGCGCGCTCTAATAATTTCGCTTGCTAAGCGGAATTCGTAGCTGCACGAATTTCTCGAAATTATACTAGACAGTACGACAGAATGTCTCTCGGCTGAAAATGAAGTTGAGCTAAATTTTCATTGCGCTACTGACGATTTTCGCTTTTATCACGTTGTCTGGCTTTGAATTTTGAAGGATTCGGATTTCTATATTTCGTGAGATAAAAGTGTTCATTTTATATTGTTTTAATCATTTTATTATAAAATAATGTGTTTTTTTTTTATGGACGATTATCGAATTTTATCTCGTACAAAATAGTAAAATATTTACAATGAGACATTTTAAATAGTATATATAATCTTATTTTATGTAAAATAATATATCTTTTAATATACATGTTACATAATATTTTCTCTCTATAAAATATTAAGTAATTAAAAATAAATAAATTTTAATGGCTTTAATAAAAAGTTTACTGTACTTGATGTATATTTCATAATCATCTATTTACGATACAATCATTCTATCGATTTCTCTCCCATCTTTATCTAATATAGAATTGGCAAATTTGCTTTTGTATATACAATATATCGCACATTAAAATACTGCAATAGCATTACCTTAAACGAGCTGTCCCTATGCGCATAATGTTTATCGACAAGCTTACAGAGCTTGCGCAACTGCAATACACAATAACTGCCGCAGCTGATGCGCAACATATAACAACAGTGATAGAATATTACGTATACTTGTAATATACTATATAAGTGTATCATGTATTATTATTCGTAAGCCATTACCCTATTATATTTTTATATAAGTCTTTCTCTTTCTTAATCTATAGTAATACTTTTATCATATATAGGTTTATATCATAAATTGCAGAGAAGCGTTCTTATACGATGCATATGTGAAGTTTCTAATTTAATTTATAGTTGATAATAATATGAAAATTTGCATATCTCAATCCACTTACGTTAGTGATCGGAATTGCGAAAAAAAAGGACGTGACACTTTTAGCAAAATGTACGCGTGCGGGCGCGATCGTGTATGGTTAAATAGCCGTTTTCTCTCTCTTTCTCTCTTTTTGAATGGATATTAAACTATCGAATCAAAGAATTGATCTTGAGAAGATCTCGGTAACACGACGCGAAAAGCGGACAAAGCAGAGCCCGCGCTCAATATAACCATACAACTCCCGCGTACATATATTGCATTTGCCGTGCGATAACAGCGATGATACTCCACTAATGGAGCCCTCGATGTACGAGGCGATAACAAAACAACGCATAGGCTACTAGAAAATAACGCACCGTGGAGAAAATGAGTATTTACGTGGTCGCAAGAGCAACTGCGACTGTAACCACACTGTGCACAGGTGTGGTCGCGAGCGGCGCCGCCGAATGCGCGTGCGGAGGGATGTCACACAATATCCAGCGTTATCAAATTGATGTTTATTCAAGTGGGCGCAACGCGTAGACGACAGTAGGGGGGGGAGTTGTTGCCATTGCTGCGGATCTTCCCCGATCCGGCACGCGTGTGTATCGTTCTCTTGTAGCGAGAGCGAGATAGAGAGGGAGAGAGCGGGTTTGCGTCCCTTCTGCAAACACACACATCAGTCCGTCTATTCCTTACCATATGTGCAATGTGCCGTTGCCCGTTTAGCTGAATTATGACATACAGCCGAGATGGATATATATATATGTATGTATAGGCGTGTAACGCACCCACATCAGCCACGTCGTCGCCGCTGGGCGACCCCTTATGATACATCCAGACGTCAATTTCGCGCGCGGCGACATGAAACGGGCCTTTGGGGAAATAGGCGTATTGTCCGTAAACTTTATGTCCCCCGGGGGATCGGGATCGGCCCGCGGCACGACAGAGTAAAGGAGCGCACGGACGCCAAATGACCGGCGGCGTCACATTAACCTTTTGCGATATGCATCTATTGCGCGAATTTATCATAAATGTTGGCCGATAAAATATGGTAAATGTTGCTTGGCCTTCTCCTTTTGACGCGTATCGATTAAGTTTACTTATTATTATGTAAAGAAATCCCATGAAATTTCGTCATATTGTAAAAATATAGGTCACGTAGTCTCGTGGGATGTATTTGTTGATAACGAGTAACGAGTTTGCATAAATTAATGTACAATAATGTTTTTAGAATTTTTGAGCTCTTACATGAATATTTGTTTCGTGATCATCATAGAAAATCCTTTTAAACATAATAATTGTTAATACGACAAATTATAATATTGGATCGTGTATGTTTGCCTTTTACTATTCGCCGGTTTGATTCGAAAAGTTTGGAGATGGATGGATGATTGAATGTTAATTCTGAAACATTCTACGAGAATGAGAGGATTAGGCAGAATGCGAGCAGTTAATCGCAGGATTTACTTGTATTTTACGGTTGCATCGACGAACCGAGTTGGAAAAAAACACCAGGTTCGGATTAAACGAACATTTCGCCGCGAAGCATGCTGGATCCGCTGAAAGCGCAAATAAACATTACAACGCGAGGGATAAATCCGACAGTTTTGTAAATGTAACGCAATATTCACACCATATTTTGCATCAACCGCCGGGGGTTCTATCGAGATCGCCTATCGCGAAACCGAGTGCAAAAATAGAGCATCGTTGCTGTTGTTTGGCGTTTTTCCAATTTCGATAATCTGATTGCGCAATCATTATTATATTCTGTTACTGGCTTCATTATTTAACACTCGCCAAATCCCAGGAAATCGCATCTTTCCGTTGTTCCGCTTGAAAGCGGAGATTCCAAAATGCCATTACGAATTTATTTTCAAAATTGGTAGAGTGACAATTTCAATTATTCACTATAAAAAATTAATTGCAAGTTAGCAACATATTGCACTGCGCAATAAACATTTCTAAATTAATCGCACCTTAAACACAGAAATTAGCCGCGAGGATGAGCTAATTTATTCCTGGTGCACGGTGAAGTAAATTGAAGACGCCAGAAACATACACAATGTCTCGTCTGTTTGCTTTATTCTTCGAATACGGTTTCCTAAGGGCGAAACGAGTGAAATGGCGTGAGGTGTTCTTCACCGTCTCTTCTTTCCGCAACGTGCTCGTGAAACGGGAAGTAATGCGATTTTGGCACGTCGAGGGATGAGGGTGTAAAACGAAGGTCTTTCACGAGGACGTAAGCCTGCTAACGAGCGACAAACAGCGTCGAACTACTCGACGGAAAATGAAAATCATTTTTAGATGAGGACTCTTTAAAACATCGATGCGACAAGGACAGAAAGAGAAGAAAGAGAGACGCGTGCGTTATATCACTTTGCCGATAAAAGTTAAAAGCGCGATAAATACGAACGGTTGAGAAAAGGGGATTAGAGAGGATTTTAGATCGTTAATCGTTGCGAGAAAAGTTTGCTTTCTCTTGAAATACTTTAGAATAATTTGAAAGCGGCAGCTTTGGAGACAAAGTTGATTGTATTTGTCTAAAGTGTAAAAGAGAAGTTTTTTACATGTTATGTAAACCGAGTGTAATTATATTTGATTGCTAAGCAGTAATTTATTTAAATGTAAGAGGAAATTTGCATTCAGGTGCGACTCCAGAGATAGGTCAAAAAACATTTCGTGAAAAACAAGTCGTTATCGTGAAAAATGTCGAAAGGAATGTTCTCAATTGTTTAATATGCTTTTTTAATCATTTTACAAATAAAGAATAAATAATTGGGGATTACGTGCAAAATATCCGCATAATAAACAGAAATACGAGAGATATTTATATTTAATTTATTTACAATCACGATCGGAATGCATGCGAAAAATACGCATTACACACTCATTGAAGCATTGATTGATGTATTAAAATGATTTTTTGATGTTCGCGTCGGAGATACGAATTAACAACGCGAATTTGATTACGGAAAGCAATATTATGAAGCACGTGCTTGCGTTATATATATAACACGGAACAGTAGTGTAATGAGTTGAGTTTTAATCATTGTGCTATAATGTGACGCATTAGATATCATGAATACGAACGAGGCCGCGCATATTTGCACGTTACTTAATATTTTATTATCTATTTTGATAAATACGAAAAGAATCTGCAGTGTATAAAACGAAATTTTATTTATCTCTTTATTCAATTATAACAATATTGGAACGATCGCGTTTTTTATAAATATTAAATACAAATTCGTGTAGAAAAGATTGCTTTCATGAAATGGATAAATGAGATTTATAGATAATGTAATTTCGCGATCCATCTGGCGTGACTTTTCCTTATATAAAATCCGGCACGCGAAAATGGAAGATAAACGAACGTAATGCAAGAAAAAGCACTTTTCTAATGTTTCATTTATCTAAAGTATTGATACTGCTAATGGAAGCGAAAAATAACGAAAACGAAAATTAATATTAAATGTTAATTTTATATTTATTATTCTTACGTTTTCAGTGATTTTTATTCTAATTAGGAAAAACCTATTGTGTAAACGAAGATATCCAAAAAGAAATTCAGAGTTGTTTCTATTCAACGTAATTACCGTACCGTAATTACATATGCGTAAATCATATATGATCAATATTACGAGCGTACAATAATAACCGATAAAAGTACACAATTTTTTTTTTTTTAATCATATATTGAAAATTAGTATTTTTATGTATATTTGAAATTTATCGTGATTGACGTATGTTGTAATAATTATATAATGCGATTTTAATTCTATAGAATCGACGTGATAATAGTATTTTTGATAACCATACTCAATATCAGAAAAAGACATTTGACTTGATGTAAAGATATTTTCTCTATAATGCATGATGTAAATAATTACGACGTTCGTCATACGAAATGCGGAGACAAGGATTTCGCATCCAGCTAGACGATACGATACTCTGCGAAGAAACGCACTCGAGATTTCTCCTCGACGTTGGCTGTTGAAAAATTCACGAGTATTTCGTATTCGGTACTTTGTTGGTCGTTTCACAGCCGCTCGCCATTCATTCGTAAAAGCAAAGTACCGAAGCACAGAATCATATTTACAATCTTTTCGCGTTGCGAACTTAGTATAAGGCGAAGGTTTCTGCTACTTCGTGCATTTTATGAGCATCACTAAATTATGTTTACTTGTTAAATGATAGTCTCTTCAATCTAATGTTGTTCTTCATGAATATTTCCTACGATTCAGAAATATAGATTATAGATGCAAAGTAAGTTTTTGCAGAAAATGTAAAACGTATTTTTTTTTTTTTTTAAATTTCTTATACTGTTTTGCAGGTTTTTAATATCATCTTTGCTAAAATACTTGTTGATAATTTGTACGAATTTAATCGTGTTACTAATATTGCAGCTTATTACACATATTTGACTTTATATTATCATATGTAAGAAATTTTTTGGAAACTTATATCCACACAGAGATGTTGCGATAGTTTCGTCCAATAAACTCTCTTCAAGGATACACGTGGCGATAAGGATGAAGCCTTTTTAACGCACTCTGGCGCCCAATTCTTCTTTAGACCATTATCACTCGACTTTTCGACTCGCGCAAGAGTGTCTGGTTTTCATCTTGCTATACAATGCACTTCTAATGTATTTACATTCACGTCGACACATTCGTGTGTAAGCATTAAACGCCTTCGAAACGTAAAATGGTAAATTTTGTTTTCATGCGAATCATTCTCGATACGAATATATCACTAATATTAATCGCGGGATTCTATTAATAAATACATTTTACTTTCCTACTTTTTAATCTGTGAAAGTATGACACGCGTTAAATTTTCATTTAAGTAAAGATAATCGAATAATAGCAAATTAATAATGCAAACAGAAATTATGGTTTATAAAATTGTCCTTTTTTTTTTATTATAGAAAAATACTTTTATTATGATTCAAGAACTTAATTTAATGATGGATAATGAATTAATAAATATTTAAAAAATTTTTGTATAAATAGGTAAAAAAGCACACGTGAATCGAATTCTCGTCGCTGGCACAGTTAAAACGTTACGTCTCGTGCTGTCGTGCGTTAAACGGATCAGAATGGCATGTAATTATTTCCGGGTGACAAACTCGCCGGCGATGTAATCAAACTCGGATTAAAAGCACCGCCCGTCTTCGTTAGCAGCGGCGGAAGAATTCGAAAAATACGAACTACGTTTTAAAACTTTTCGACGATAATTTTTCATCGTCATAAAAGTCAATTTAAGCCTTCGAGGCTTTCGTACATTCGATCCGAGTAATTTCCAAGTTGCAAACAAGACTCCATCTGAGCCCGTCCGATCAAAGTGAGGTCGGATTGTACTGTCAATTATTGGGTATTGTGTTCTAAGCATTTGCCTCAGCGAAGAAGCGACAGGGTGAAAATTACTATAATTTTCTTCTCGCCACGCTCGTCGCGAATGTAATTAAGTCTCAATTACTTACGCGCGCCCATCTTAATCAACAAGACGATAAGAATTCGATAAACGCGCAATTAGCCGCGAATTATGCATGCGCGCATGTTTCGCATTGGGAATTAACATTGCAAAGGATAGATATGAATTAACTCAATAATCTTTAATTCCTCAATCGAAATATCACTCTTTGAGTCTTAGAAATAATTAATATATAGGTATATTAATTATGTGATAAATAGATGATTATTATTTTTATAGACTAAAATTAATATTTATAAATACTTTAAAGATTAATACAAAATAAAGATTCTCAAGAATGCAATACGATTAATTAAGTGATTAAAAACGGTTATCATTACATATGGTTCAACTATTAAATATAAAATTATTGGTTTAATGTACAGAAGTATTATAAGTATTATAGTACTTGGTTAGATTTAAAGCAGATATATTAATTATGTAGTAAAATATTTCGATATACACGTATCTTTTGCAGAATTTATTTACACCGTGAAATATGCATCAAACGAAATTTTGTTCGTGACGTAAATTCCGCTCGACTAATGAAAGCTTTTTCACTGGCACTCGTGGTATAATCGTGATTAAAATTAGAGAGGTTGAAATTGCGAGCTCGTATAATCAGATAGTTAAAAACTAATTTTTCCTTAGCACGTGAACAGCGGCGGCAAGTATTAAATTTGCGATACAAAGGCATAAATTCTGTAACAATAAACAAATATTTATTAGAATATTACATATATATCTATGTTTTGATGAAGAATTCTTTGATCATTGATTTACACGGATTAATTATATACACGTTATGTGTATATATCTATATAAGAATATTTCAAAGGATGGACCGCGCCCGCCCATCGAAGTCGTCGTTTCCTCCTACGGGAAATGAAGTTCACACGACAGGACGATGATTACATCCTGCGCAATCGAATACTGACGACGGTCAAAATTTTATAAAGAGGCGGAACGTTAATTAAATAATTTAAATCTACAAACATGATAAAAATTATAATTACAATATTTATATAATACATATAAATGTATGAAAATATATTATACATGTGCATATATGTATACATATATCTATTTTTTTTTTTTCAATATCAAGGCAATATAATATCGAAAAGTTTAAATTTAAAAAATTAATTTATATTAATAAATAAGTAAATATATATATATATATTTTTTATTAAATTTTATATATATATATATATATATATATATATATATATATATATATATATATATATATATATACAATACATGTATGTGTGTATCTAAGTATAATTTTTTAAATAATCTAAATTTTTGATTATATATATATTTTTTTTTTACGATATTTTAAAAGAGAAAAGAAGGAAAATGATTTTTTTCTTGTTTGAATTTTTACATAGTTTTTTTATCATAACATGTACATTATTAGCGTGTAATTAAATAATACCAATGCTTTCGGATTTTTTCATGATTCGAATGGGAAAAGAATTCTGAAGCAGTTTCACAAGATTTCCGGTTCTCACTGTCACTTTACGGGACACTTTGAATTTGTCCCCTTTTGTGTCTACTTTTAGTAACACTGCTTGAGGAACGGCAGATGGTCATCTTTAGTTTCCCCAATTAACGACTAAGTTTTTCACGCGTTTAAATGCTGCACCCGTATAATGTTTAATGTCTAGTTTCTTTTACTTTGCCTAAAATTAGATCGCAGTGTCGCCCCTAATTCACTTTATTAAGTGAAATTTTATTTTTATTTTCTAATGATATAAAAATTTTATTCAACTGAGAAGATGAATTTGTTAACCCTGTTTGTACCTTGTATAACGTTTGTATGTTTATACCTTAAATAATCTCTGGCACAAGTCTCCAATTATTCTTTTTATCTTTAAAAATTTATTCTTTATGATTATGCCGATATTTTTATACTATTCTTTATCATTATTTATAATAGAAAGTAAAAATATAGTATAATAAGAAAAGAAATGGCACCACCTGCGAAGTATCCTATATTATGTCCATCTCAGCTTTCTTTTTTTTTCCGAGTTCCAAATATTCGTAATGCATGCGCGCGTATGCGTGAATACACGGGAAGGGACTTGGCAATGTGAACCCTTCGACGAATAAAACGATATATTTGCGTCATATGACACAGAAACGAGAGGCGGTATGGACGGATATATCGGACTGGTTCGTCTCTCTACATGTGTGCGCGCGTCTACTTTCTCTCTTCTCTTTCTATGTATCTTCTACATATCTTTTTATTCTCATATCTCCGATCTATTATTCTCTTTCTATTTATTTTATCGCATTTAATACTCGGACATAAATGTCTTCGCTTTAATTTAAAAAGATATTCCACGTTTGCATATTTATTCGACTAAACATATCATATACATGAAAATTTAATTGTGTATATATATATATACGTTTATCGATTAGCATTGGCAAGATCAGAAAGAAAAGAATACATTTTCGAAAATTTTTTCGATATATGTTTGATATATAATACTATCATATACATATACATATTTATTTATTTATAAATTGCTGATTTATATTAGATTTGAATAGTACGTTGAAAAATATTTAAAAATAGTTAAATCGCACCCGCGCGCGATCGAGTGAAGAGAAAAATATGTCTCTTCTATGTAAGCAAATTGAATTCTCTCATTTGTATTCGTACGTTCGTCTGACGATCATGTATTGTACCTGCAACAATCGTGTGTGTCGTAACTTGTACCACGTTCGTGTATTTGTTCGGCACAAAGCAAACTCGCACATTTATTAGGAGCATTGGAAAGCAATCGATTATCCTCGCGGGCAAACTTGCGTTTATCTTTTGTGAAGATACAATGTGTATCGTGGATCAATAATAAAATTATGGTTTCCATAATTGTCGAGTTAACAATCAAAAAATTAATCGATTTCACCTGCTCTTTTCTTTTATAAAGAAAGCGAAATTTAATGAAATAAATTTCGAATCATAGCTTGATAAATGCTGGGAAAGTTAATATGCTTTAGAATAAACAAACATTTGTCAATTGTTTGCTAATTCAACTTTTTTTTTACAGGTAAGCACTTTTTTTTCCCCCCCCCGAGAGAATCTCTTGCTGATTTGCTGATATGAAGAAAGATTATGAAAATGACACGTAAGATTATTATCTTAATTTAGTCTAATAATCTTTTAATATTCCAAAAAACGCTCTCTTTCTCTCAGATTTTTTTATCTTCTGATTGTAAACTTTATGTCAAATGCAAATGCTGCAATGTTTCCATAAATCTTTACACATTATATTTAATATCTCTAAAATACTTAAAAACTGTAAATATAGAATAGAATGAAAAAATTTAATAGTCATACGTTAGACTTTAAAGTTGAGTTTATATTTAGGGAATAAGAAATCAGAGAGGAAATTCCTTTTTCGAACATTCAACAAATTCTCTAATAAGATCGTATTCGGCTGAAATGTTTCTCCTGTCAGTCCACGCCAGCTCGCGCGCATACGCATACTAGACTACTGTCTGTTACAGCTGCGCCAGACTATGTTCCCGATTCCGTGTTCCACGTTATGAATGTATCGGGCTTGTTGAAGCGAACGAACGAACGAACGACGGGAGCGTCTCGGCTGCCGATCTCTCTTTCTCTCTTTCTCTCATTTATTCGGCGATTAATCAATTTCGAAAACGTAGCCTGACCCAACGCCGAAATAGAACGGCCATCTTGCGTACGCTAATATCAGAGCGATGCAATTAATCATTCTGCAAGTCAGAAGTCTATGCGTAATTCTATGTAATTATTTGACATCGTGGCGGGAATTGCGCGCGATCTTGTATCAATCGATTATTGACAGATGTCCATCAAATCACGTGTCGCCGAGTTAAAACCCATATTACGCGATCGAAGAACGACGTTGATGCGCTGAAAATGCTTCGAGATATTTCACTTTTCTAGAATTTTGGACATTTCATTCGAATATAATTTTGATCATTTTACTGTCATTTTTTTTTCCGATATTCAATATTAATAACGATTACACGAAATTTTATCACGATTTAATTATTTACTGTCGTTTTGTGAAAAGAGCAATTTCGATGGTCTTGAATTGATTTGATACGACATTCAATATCGACAACTACGTAAAGTTTCGCGATATCGGTGCGCGCGTCTTCGAGTGTAGAATTTTGAGACCGTCTGTCGCGCGAAGCCGATATAAACTATAGATAAGTGAACCAACGCGTCGCCAGCATAAAAGATTCAACATCCTGGAACATGCGAGGCGGCAACGCGAGACCTACGATGGCGCCTCCCCGTCGTGTGTACCTTCTTTTCCTTCTTTTTCCCCTTCACAGAAAACGGCACTCTCGTGCGTGAGGCGCCCGATACGCGAGAATAAGAAAAAGAAAGAAAGACAGAGATAGAAACAGAGACGAGGACTCTCGTCGCTTACAAGAGGGTGGAATCGATGCCGCTTTTTATCGAGCGACTATTTCGCATGGCAAGACGGGTGATAGTTTTCCTAACTCTTTTGCCTCTTTAATCGCTTTCTCTCTTTCTCTCCCCATCCTCCTCCTTTACCTCTCTTCCTTTTATCTAATTAAGATCGGCGTCCAATGTTGATTCTTCTCTGTTTCCATTCCGCTAAATACGCGGATTACTCGTATCTTAGCTACTCGTCCGTTTGTACTTCTCGTTATGTACAAACGACAATACGAAGCAGTGACGGGAGTGAGGGATAAGAGATGAAGATGAACGGGAGAAACTTTAATAGTATCGTTGGAAATACGGTTGATCGGAGCACTCGAGGAAATTACGTTCCTTTCTCCATTTTTCTTTTTCTCCATTGTTCCACAAGTGAAATTATATGTTAAGGGATTGGAAAATCTTATAAACTGATTGATAAAGAAGAAATTGTGACATCATAAATTTCCGACTGGAACGCCTATTGATTGTCAGGATTACGAACCATTTTGTCAATTTTAATATGTTTCATTATCAATTTCAGAATATCAATTGTCACTTTGAGCATTTTACGACAATCAAATGCATGTCTCTTATGGTTTTATCAATTTTTTTATATATGATAACGCTTCATCATATCATGTATGATACAACATAAAGCTATTAACGCAGTTACACAGTATGTTTGTATTAAATTTTAGTACATGAATTTTGATCCTGATACTCTATTTATCCAAAGTAATGAATAATAAATAAAACAAGGGACAAACGTACATACATATAATATACGGTATATTGCTATCTATCTCATGCATCTTTTATGAAACGTACACACATGAAGAGGGTGAAATTGAGATACTCGGAATTTATTGTAACCGCGAAACGCGCGGTTCCCCTACAACTACCGAACAAATTAGGAAATTGTTATTTTAGGGACAAATAAAAGATGCGTAAAATAGATTCGAGGAAGCGATCGATGAGCGATTATTCGGACATGAGGGCGATCAAAATATCTTTAATTTTGATGACGAATATAATTGAAATACTTACCTTCTATTTTCATTATTTATCCTATTGGTAAAATAATGATATTAACTTTTGCAAAGTAGAGATGTGAGCACGACCAACATCTTTAACGGAGAAATAATAAAAGCAAGATATCGCGAATATAATTATATATTTATTTCTCTTTTATTGAGAAGAAATTTTGTAAAATAATTTAATATCGCACATTTGTCAGGGAGGCGGCACATATATCTGCATTTAGACGAGTACATATACATACATGTCATTCGTTCTCCATCTTGCGCTCCGCACGGTGCTCAATTATACATGACTTCGCCATGTTAATTTCAACGAAATGCTTAACGCATTTCCAGAAGCATCCCATTACTCTTGTCTATCCCAAGGTTTAAGCCGTGCGTCGTCGATCGAGAACGGTATGCTCGAAAGGAAGAATTCACTAGGGAATGCTTGCGACATGCATTCGTTCGTCGGGCGAGGTTTTCTCGATGAAAAATTTCTTTGTCCTATCGAAGGGAGGATAACGGAGAGGACGAAAATTTTCTTTGTATAAGACTTTTGTGTAACACACGTGATATCTTAGAAATGCCGGATGTGCCCTTTTAAATATGACTATCGGACAATAAGTCACAAGAAGTATGGCAATTTTCCCCGATATCGAGATTTCGATGAAATCTCAAAGTAATAGTATTCTGTATTTATGTGTATATGCTATTTTTTTTTATTTTTATTCCTAAACAAGTCTTATTTCCGTGCGCTAAAATTGTCCCTATCGGTAAAATATATTTCTATTGTGTTTTTTTTTTCACTCGTATTTTGTAATCATGTTATAAAGATCGGTTTTTAATTAGAAATATTTAAGCAACAGTTAATATTGTAGAGACAATTAAGTCGTGAGCGTGCGCGTTTACATTAGAAGTAGTGTATTTATAGAACATAATTTTCAAATATTACGAATTTTTGCATTTTTAAAGTAAATGATATTTAAAAGATGAAAGATCTTTTTATGTATTAATTACGAAAACTATTATTAAAAAAGAAGATATATTGTTTTTTCTTTTAAATTACAAATGCAGTAGACATTTTATTTGATATACGTGTTATCCGAGAAACTCATCTAATCAGTCTCGGATCGAATCGAGTTTCGAAATATCTCTAACGGAACGTGATCTTTTCCTGGTTCTCTTCCTCGAGAAAATAGTGCGATCTTCGTAACGTAAAATAAACTTTGTAGAGAGAACGTTAGATATATGCTTTAAATTCTAATACATTTTTAACTTTTTTTTTTTTTTTGTAGAAAATTGTGATTTCTCTCTCATACAGTTATGTGTGTGTATAAATATTTCTTTTTATAAAAATTTATAATTGATTTGATTAGATATTTTTTTAGCAATATGGCTAAATACTGAACGAATATGAAATTAAATTTAAAAGGCCAAACTTTTATCGTTAAGATAATGATTCTGATAACAATCTGTCAAAGGATCAAAGCGAGAAGATTTAGATATTCTTTGTCGTTCGTTCAAACATTCCAATGATTTTGATCGTTAGATTTTATCGAACGGTTTTCCAAAAATTTCCAGCGAACAACGATATATCGGTCACAGATATCGAATCGTAGACTTCCAAAACCCCCGTACGAAACGTAATCTCATCCTTACGGGTTTTTCGCTCAAGGACGACCGAGACGATCTTGAAAGGCGAAGCGCGCAGACGTTCGGCTAAAGCTAAGCGAAAGGGTCGATCGAGTTTCTCTCTTGGAGGGCGAAGGGATCTAACGAAACGTGGAAATAGCGCGCCTCGTGTTAACGAGGATTCACTGCGAACTTCCATTTCGGGATCGGTAGATCGGGTCGCTTTCGTTTGACCTCTCTCTATCGTCGGGCACCCTTCTCATCGTCTTTATCATGTCCCCCTTCATCCCCTACGACGGTTTCGTGAATTTACTGCTGCGCACTTTGGCCAAATCGGGAAATACCGAGGAAGATCCTGTCTAAGCTCGAGAACGCGCCGAGGATCTTCCAAGATCTTCCTATTGGATCTTAGACCTTGGGATATACAAGGAAGTCTCGATTGTACCTGTCTGATAAGGCGAGGGAAAAGGGGAATAATTTCTCGATCAATGCATGTACATGTGTCAAATGAGTGAAAGCTCACATTGGATTCGTGTTTTTCTCATAGGCTCTCTTTTACCGAGATAAGGAGAGCCATGTGTGGACCTCGTTTCTTTGAATTTCTTAGGGAAAAGAAAGCCGATATTTTAGAAGAAGGAACGAGAGAGAGTAACCTTTAAACAAACTCAATTTTTGGTATAAATAATTCTCTGCGAATGTAAGATATTCTTCTGGATTTCTTTTTACTTCTTGAAATTAACTTCCTCTTTTTATTGCTGTTTCATTTTTCTCATTTTATGACTTTTGCGTTCTAATTGAGAAATTATTAGAATTTATTAAAAATATTTTTTTCACCGAAAGATTATTATTGATAATTTTTTATAATCGATTAAATATAGATTCTATCTTTTACAAATTTCAATTAATATCAATATTACAGAGCATGGCGAATTAGCACATTGATTTTCTGAGTACAACTCTTTAAATTATCAATTCTTTATTTATATAAATTATGTTACAACAAAAGAAAAGAATTTATATTTTACGCGCGAGATATGAAATTTAACTTTTCAAAGCTCTCTCTGAGCAAGAATATAATGCAACTAACTTTATCATATAAAATATAATGAAATGAAATGAAATAAAATAAAATAAAATATATTTATCAATGCGCAATTTAATTATTGCCGGTTTCTGTGAACATTTTGATTTCTTTCGAATAAGAAATTGAGTCTAAAACGATACGCAAAATTATCTAACAACTCAATCGATTTGGGAGGAGATTCTCGTTTTTTTTTTGTGCGTCCTTTTTTCCTTTTATCTGGCACGAGGGAGGGACGCCGTGGACTTTCTGTCTTGCTGATTTTCTTACGACTTTACCGGAATCGCTTTATCCTTTAATCCGATCTCTTTCTTGGTCACACTTTCTACTTTCTGTTACTTTTATCAGTTCTTCGAGGAGTTACGTCGTGGCGCGCCGCCGGCGCCGACGACGATGCGGTTTCAACGTCGTGTATATAGAATAAGTTTCAGGATAGGTATAAGTAGACGATGACTCTCTGTGTAAAGGGGATATCGCAGGTTTATTTTGACATTTTTTTCTTTATCATTGAAATGAATGTTACAACGAAGACACGAATGCCTGAACAAACTACTCCGATACGCGAAAAATCCGAATTATTATAAAAACAAATATTGATAAAAATAATTTGAAGATATATTTACTGCTATGAGCGACACATTTGTCATTTAAGCCATTTCAAATATCTCATATCTTATTTTATATTCTTGTTTTAATATAATACTATTGGATATATATCATGAAATTACATCTTATCTTACCCTCGAGGTCCGAGTAGTACATCATGTTGTTGTTCGTAACGTAGTATCGCAAGAACGTAACATCCAACCGGAGAGAATAAAGCAGCATTAATATCTCATAGATGCGGCCGCGGAAAAACCGTAAACGGGTGGGGGTTGCTCGTTGCACCCGAACTATCGATAAGCGTCTTGATGTTTCATTAATGAACCGAACGGGGTCGACTCAATGGTCTTGCTTAATTGGCAAAACTTTCGCGGTTCTCCTATCGGCGCGGCAAATAACCGAAACCGCCAGCCGGTAGTATAGCAGCAAGAGCCACCGGCACCTTAAGCGGGGTGGCAAAACGTGCCAGCGGTGTTATCCGATATTCTCTCTGCGGTTAGTCCGTGAGCTCGAAACCGGCGGTATCGCGCGGGATCAAACGAGAGAGCTGCGCCGCGCCCGCGTAGTCTAGCTACCGCGTCTTCCCGGAAGCTTATTGGGCCCACGTGGCGTTACGCTACGGGATATACAAAGAGAAAGCGAGAGAGATAGATCTTGAGATGGAGCCAAGGGATGCTGCGCTCGCGAGTATCGTAACCGCGTACAGATGCAGTCGCGATAACAAATTCGGTCTCGAGTCGCTATCCCGTCTGGGGAGATGCTTACAGGGTATCGATATATGGTACGTCCTCGGCCTATATTCTCGATGTATGTTCAACGCTGAGAGAATATGATCGCGTCTTTATTAATTTATTATATATACGCAACTATGTGACAGAAATTTGTAAGAGGAACGCGCATCGGATAAATTGATCAATGGCCTGACTATATTGACATTACGTTTAATAACAATTATAATATAGGGATATGAAGCGGATATAAAATAAAAAAGCTATCTCGTATTGACTTAATTTAGCGAGACGCTGCGACGAATTAATACGGTGCTTTTGGTAAATTGTTTTTCTATTACGTGCTATCAATATTTTATCGGGATACACATTCACGTGCAAACGACGGCATCTATTTACTCGTCTTTCCATTTTCGCTTCGGTTCGAATTACGAAATGAAATAGAAGTGCACCCGCGCGGGTACGCGCGCGTTACCACTCTTCTTTATTAACCGTGTTGGCGAACGAGATACGAAGGACGAAGTAATATCTGTCCTTTTAATTCCCGGCACATTCGCTAAATGATATTAAATGTCAAAGTTCGAAACTATCGAGTCAGTGGATAAACAAAAAAAGTAATCCAAGCATCGTTAACTTAATTGATTCGAAATTTAATAGCGACGATAAACGTAATAAACCCGCTTTTTTAACCTGCATCAATATTCGCCGATAATTTATAATTTTGCTCGGCTATGAGAGTAATATGAAAAAGATACGATTATTCAATTTTTATAAAACATTGGCAGATTTATGGATCTCTATTATAATATAATTTATACGTAGCCTATAATTTCAAGACAACGTAAACGTTTATAATTTTTTATATTTTGTAAAAGTGTCAAACCAACTTGTTATTTTGCCACGAATTATGTTTTTGCCAAAATAGCTTTATATTAAAAGAATGAGAGAGAGAGAGAGATTGTGTTTTATCTCTCTTTTATATACAGCTATAAATATTAATAATATTTTTAAGAAAATAATCATTACTTCCTTTTCTTCTCTTGTGTTATTTCGTTCGCGCTTGGAAGAGCATAGTGGTTTGCGACAACAGTCGCGATAAAAAGTGGAGTTTGTTAGCGCGGGGCTGTCTATTTTTACGACGCTATATCGTCTCTCTCGTTTAATAGAGCGCCGAATAACATCGCTAACAGAGTGCGCGCGATAAGTGCGCGTCGTTATATCGCAACACGAAGCGACCGTTCGTCCCATGTCCAAGCCGCCGTTACCGGAACCCCGGCGAAGTCATAACCGCGTTATCGATTAACCCTTTAAACACCGGACAATCGCGCCGTTGGATTTACAGCGGCGCGCCCATTGACGTTTTTGCGCTTTAACGAGGAGAACGGAGGAGCACGGATTGGCGTAAATTTTCATCGTGCTGTCGCTACAAATTTTGCCCCTCCCTCCGTCCTGCTATAGTCGCGTATAATGGATGGTCATGCCGAGGATCCTCGCTCTTGCCTCGATAGATCTATGAAAAAATATAGCGATATCGTTCAGTTGAAGCGTAATTGGTCCAAATAGAAACGATACGTGCATTATGCGAACGCCAATTATGCGAACTAGTTGGAATGATGATACAATAGACGTCGCATAATAGAAAGTTCGCCGTATGAAACTTTTAGTTTATATAGGACATTCGATATATCTACATGTCGTTCTATATAATTGTACATCTAAGTTTGATATATAATTGAGATCTCTCTCTCGTTAAAAAAAAATTATTTTTGAAACATTAAATGATAATGGAAAGCTACATTAAAAAACTATTGATTTTATTGATTAATGTTTTAGTGTTGTTTCATTACATGAAGTATCTACATTTCCAGAGAAATTCTTCTCAAACGCTTCGCTTTGTCGCAAATACTCATAAACAATAATGCGAATCTTTGTATTCAATTATGAAATTAATACGACATACGTACAAATATACATACACAATATAAATCGAAATTGCTTGGACACTGTTTTTCACCTAAATCGCCGCTCACAATGGGCACGATATTCATTATTTCGAATTGGTACATTGCAATGAGATAATAATCGTGTTTTCTTGAACGAGGCACCCCGTGCACCAGACCAGAGCGGGCGCACGAGTATGTACTTCCGGAATCGTTGGTTGGATTTGCCCGCGGTATTTCGATTGTATATTCGATTGTAACGGTAATGAACCGCACACCGCGAAGTTGATTTTCATTACTTTCCCGCCACGCGCGTGTATGTGTATACGAGCGAAATACGCGCGACGATGGCACCGGGGCCTCGGAGAGCACGCGATTATTAATAACAAACTAGTGCGCGCAGTGCTAGAATTAAATTCTATTTGCCGTCCTGGGCGCTCGCGCTGCATTTTTAGAGAAGAGCCGCATTTTTCTACAGGACTTACAGTTTTATTTTCTGGGAATTTTATTGTCAACCGTTTCGAATGAAATATGCATTTTCATGAGAGCTCTCCATGGAACCGGGATAAAAATCGTCGGATAATACGGGGGATTATTAACACGGGCACTGCCGCATATTATTCTTCTCCGTTGTGTAACCCGTGCGGGTGTATGATATATATTATACACGCGACATACGCGATTCACACGTATATCAACGTGTTTCTATTCCGCGCGGATTTGAACATCCGTGATGTGCGTCGAAGCACATTCGATTCTTTATTAAAATATTTTTATGCACTCTCTTGATCGCGTATGTGACTGTTGCGTGGCTTATCGTATCGGAGCTGAAAATGTCAGAAGAGGGGATGAAAGGCAGAAACCATAACGGGGATAACGAAGGGTGTGGAACGTTTATTTTTCAACATTTAGTCCATTATCTTACTCCAGGCATTATTTCATGAAACTGTGAAATCTGCCACGTCAAATGATGATAAATATGGCGAAAGGTAAATTATTTCAACACTATGATATATTTTTAAATAAAATTTTTATATTTTTTTTATCGCATATTCTTTAAATTTCTTCGTCATTTAAGATAGGAACATTTTAAACACTATAGATTAATACTTCATCAAAACATCGCGTTTTGTAAATTCAACAGTGTATATGCTTTCGAAAATCGCTTCATGTGTGATATATAAAACTTATAATATTACTATATTTTAATTATATTGTTATATTATATATTATAATTATATATAATATAATGTAATTATATAAAATTATACGTAACGTTACGAAAGAAAATTCTGAAATATTTTTATCAAAAGAGTTAAAATTGACGCTTTTTAATCTTTTTACGCTTACAGTCGAGTCTCCTCTTCTATCGCTCGTTATTTATTTTTTTGCCGATACATCGCACGAGCCATCTAATTTGTCAAAACGTGTTGCCCTCTTGTCTTCGAGTTTTTCTTGCGTTTTTTTTACTCGAGGAACACATGCCGGGAGTGAATATGTTAGGACAGGAAAACAGGGGAAGAAACACACCCTTAAAAAAGAACTGAAAGGAATTAAATTTAGAAGGAAAATATTACCGGAATAAAACGACACGAGCGAATTGGCATGATGGTATTATATCGATTGTACGAATTAAAAAGAGATAATATTTGCTTTATCAAAATTGTGCTTTATCAATATGTAGCGTAACGATGATTAAGAAACTTTTTGTAATATAAAACATTTTTGCATATTTCATGCGAAAAAATATTAAAAATACAGTAGATTATGTTATAGCACATAATATTTTATTATATACAATATATTATACATTTTATATTTGAATATACTGATAATTAAATTTTCACAACATATTCATAAACAACACGAAATTGCAAATTGATTTTAATCCGCGATTGTTAATATATTTACTTATTGTAGATTTTTATATTAAATTATATGCAAGTGTTTTCGATATTAGTATTATAGTCGTGTGTTTTCTATTTTCTACATATAGAGAGCTTTTCACATTTATGCGACTGTTTTTCCTATAATATATTCAAGGTTTATGAAACCATATATGCGACTTCGGATCTCGAGGCAAAACAAACTACATGTATACTCGAATAAAAGCAGAGCAGCCACGCCGGTGCGAGGCCGTGTCGCGTGCGTCGTCTGGATAAGAGACATGGAAATCGTCGTCGCGACGACCGAGGGGAGAATGGCACGAATTACCCTCAGCCATATGGCGTTTCCCGATGCCCGTGGAAACCCGTGGCGAACGCGGGCACGTGGCGATTTCGAAAACGCGATATGTTTCCCCGTTGTGTAGGAGGAAACCCCGGCTTTATACCTTCGCTCTCGTTCCGTGTCCCATCTCTCTTCCCTTTTCCTCCTTTCCCCTTTCCCCTCTTGCTTTCCGACCACCCGTCGACGTCTAATTCGGGGCATAAACTCGGCACGCGTGACCAAAAATCGTGGAGGGGAAACCGCGCCAAGATTTACGACGACTCGGTTTCCCTCACGCGGGATTCCATGTCGCTACCTATTTTCCGTCGTGTTGCGTGAAATTTCTCCGCGTTTCCCCGATTTAGAAACATCTCGTCTGAAGCCGGCACGATGCGGCGCTCAAACGCTTTCATGTTCTTCTATACAATAGTTTTCATTTCTATGTAAGAATCTTTTTTCAGTCGTAATCTTGCGCGTTTCTCGCAATCGCGTCGATCGCAATGTTAATTCTAAAAAGAGAATACATTGACGATAAGAAGATAAAAAGCGGAAAAAATAAAAAGGAAGTATTATATGTATATCTAACATTTAGCAAGCACAACTTATATCGACAATTTGCGAAGGTTTTCTTTAGTCTCTCTTCGATTATATGTAAGAGAGATGTCTATATATATATAATTTTTTTATTTCTTTTTATCGATCTTTCTTACAGTTGTTATCATATCCCGTAAGGGACTGGTAATATTACATTTTGTTCTTTATGTATATTACTTCAATATGTATATTTCTTCAATATTTATTTTTACAAAATAATGCGTTATGTGCAAGCCACAAGATTACGGAAATTTGACTTTGTTTCCCCGTGTTGCACGCAAAGTACAATATGTTACACGATGTAGAATTCTTGTATAACAAACTCGCGTCTTTACTTGTCGGAAGCGGGTAACTTATGTTAACGTTTAGCACCCTAATGGACGATAGCGTGCAGTGTCAATGTGTTCTTTCTTCATTTGTCATTGTAGTCGCTTATGTTCGATTACTTCCCTTTTGTGTTGGCATAAACAAATATACGAGCAAAAGCGTTACGATTTATAATATCGCGCACATGTGTGACATTATGTATATGACAATTGCTTTAATAATATCTATAGTATCATTAATACTTTAAAGCTCTCTAATAGATATTTTTAAACGCTATACACATCACGTGTTTTCAACATTGTGTTAATTTCTATGATGTGGAGTTCTCTGGTGTCAAACAGAAATATTTTATTTTTGATTACGGAATTAATAGATATTATCAGTATGTTAATCTGCATTTAATTAATATTCGCGTATCTTTACCAGCTTCTTTCGACAAAAACCACACAGATGTCAAATTATTATGTCAAGAGATGTTGTACCAGACAGAAAAGTTTTCCAAACTCTCAAGACAACTTGGAGATGGATGGCATAAGAAATACGCCATCGCGATGCAATATTCTTTAAGTATTAATTAACGCGCGGGGCAATTATCGTGGCACTTGGACGTAATTCTCGGTCCAAGTTTTGATAGAATACGCGCGACGACGCAAACAAGCCAAGCAACCGGTATGGCGGCCGTTTTCCCGCATTTTCCGCGGTGAGATTTAGCTTTGATATATCGTCCGCGTGACCATTTGTCGAGTAGCCGCGATGAGAACGAGGCGGGGATAAATATAAATCTGATCTCGCGTTTAGATTGTACCGCTGCCATCCTTTCGGGCAAAATGTGGCGGAATGTCGCGATAAAAAAGAAAAATGCGGCAATCTGACCGGACCCCCTTTTTCCTCTCTTTCTCCGTTTCTGACAACGTTTTTGGAACGGCTCGCTTAATTGGGAAAGAGGATGACGATCAAGCCGAGAACATCGTTTCCGCGACAAGAACTTTTCGAAGGGTCTGTGGGATCTACCGCTCGTTAATTAGAAGAAGTGGATTATTGACGATCCAGAAAGCGAGTGTAAAAATAAAACTGAATAAGAATTGTGGTAACGCGCGATCCCGAATGAAAGCGGGATTCTGCGGGTTTTCGAGTTTGGGTAGAGAGTGCCCAAGCTCGAAAATAAGAGATGAAAGGAAAATTGCGGTGAAAGGCTAGGAAAAATGATATCGAACTTTGTCATTGAATTGTTGAAATTGGAAGAAAGTCGTGCATATGATTGAAATGGCCGATATACCGCGCTCGTAAAGATCACTTGTCAAACAGTGAAACATATGAAAAATTTAACCGTATATACCACCGCGAGAAGTGCATTCCAGTGTTTTTCCGCATGGTTTGTCAAGAGAAAATCAAAATGATGTATAAAATCAAAGTCGATCGACTGAAAAGCTCTGGCCAATCTTTCAATGATTTCTATTACGAATTTTTCTGAAAATGGAAGGAGAGTATAAATATTTTTCAGCATGTGTGTCCTCTCTTTGAGAGTAAATATTTTTTTAAACTTTTCCGCCTCTTTGATGTCCATATTTTTATATACTTAGGACGTCATATCAAAAGATCAAAAGTGAAAAGACATGGGGGTGAGAAATAGGGCAAGAGACTCAATTTTTAACATAAAAGAATCAATATTTTGCAAAACAAGAGCACAATTATAATCGAAAATTTAAAAATTTCCATTCAACTTTTATAATTTTCTGAATCAATTCAATAAGATTAGAAACAAAAAAAAAGATGTTGGTCTAACGTCAGAATATTCTATCGTATTTGTTATAAAAAACTTTTATAATTACGTACTACATTAATGTGTGTGTATATATATACAATATATATATACACGTACACATAATATACATATAAGAGAATTATCGTATAAAATTTTTAACGGTTCTCTTTTCATTTACTTTTCTTATTGTGTATCAATAAATTATATAATTTTGAACTGAATCATGTAATATTATTACATTATTACTCGTGATTATTCTACAAAAATTTATCATACGTTATATACATGTACATATGTGTGTTATTGCTAATAATATATCAACAACATCATCCGATGAATATTGTAGCGCGTTTTGGTCTCGCTCGACGATCAAAAGATCAAAGAAACCATGGCGGAGAATTCTTGAAGGCGGCCATTAATTTCTGAAGAATGCTCGCTTTCAAAGGAAAACAGAAAAACTTACGCGGTGTAGTGGAACCTAAAAAGATACAGGAAGATAGGAAAACGTGGTAGAAAATTTTCCGGTTTGCCCCTTTAATTGGGGACGGGAAGAGGGTGAATGTCTGGTTAGAGGTTTGCGAGGGGGAGAAAGATGGATAACTTGCGGTGAATAGGTGCTTTGCAAACGTTCGCGAAACGAGAAAAACAGGATAGCACGGAAAACAAAAGAAAGAGTAAAGAATGTGGCGTGGCATAGAAGGGGAAGCGAACCGACAACGCGACTCAATGTCGATCGACTGGATAGAATAGCTCTAGATAGAATAGCTAGAGCGGGGATCCCGTGGGTGAAACCTGGAAAAAAGAGGCGCGATGGAAGAAAAGGAAAAAAAAAAAGAAGAAGAAAAGAAGAAGAGAAGAAGGAAGCGGCAAAAGTTTCCACGCGAGAACTCGGCAGCTTAATTCTGTTCTTTACGGCAATCCGCAATTTTCCAGCGAGACAGGCAAGAGAAATTCTAAGGATGCCAATCGTCTAAAATCTCGACCGATTCCATCGGGTCCGATCCACAAACGAACCGGGTGTCCGGACTTCATTTTCTCGACGAATTAAAAAAAAGAAGTACGACGGTTCCGTATCACATCTACCATTCTCCAATTCTTTCTCGCATCCCTCGTCTACTTTACCCTTTAACGTCGAAATCAGCTCTGTACAGAATCAACGAACTTTGTCACGTAATGCGCTAACGCAACTACGATGAAATGGACGTGCGGCACAATCACGGTTCCGGAAATTTTTAGTCGGACAATAGCGAATGCGATGAGGATGATGTTCAAGTATAGACGGACTCTTTGACGCGGCTGCTTTTGATGGAATTTCTTCTATACCGATTTTTCTTCATGGAATTACCGTTGCGCGCCGACGAATTTTTATGTCAACGGTAATGTAAAAAAGGGTGCATATTTATTTTACATTAAAATTTAATTCGATGATATTGATTTATAAGACCGCTCTTTTTCTTTCATCTTTTTTTTTGTCGCGTTTAATCTTCTTTTTTTGCGTTAACTTAATCTCGCTCACTACAATGCGGGTCAATTGTCAAGCTGGCGTAACATAATAACCCCCGTTCTCGCAGCGGATCTATTTTTTTCATCTCGATTCGTTTGATGAAAATGTTGGCGTGTTCTCACGGGCGAATTAGATTTCATATCTGCGAGCCGTCACGAGACGGCCGATATCCGCGAGATGAACGAAAGTTAGAATAGAGGGTGGATGAGAGATAAGGTCGGCAATAAAAGGAGAGGAGCGGTAACTGCGCGACGTCGATGCCTTCTGAATTATGCAAAGTCAACGAGTCAGACCCGTGTCAGCGAGACGAGTGTTCCGAACTGCGACGTTTCACCTTCTCGTTGAATCCGGGAGGTTCGTATGCGCGATAGCATTCTTCCAATTTAACTATATAATATTCGATTTTGACGTGGAATCATAACAGTAATAATATTAATAATTTTATTATTATTATTATACAATGAACAGTAATATATATTATTTCACATTATTAATAATTATATATGATATATATATAGATGAAGGTACAAAACATAAAAATAAAGATACAAAAATATGTATATATTTAATATAATTGTTAAAGAGCCATGTTAAATTTGTAATTATTTTTGAAAAAGTGACAGAAACTGGCTACTAAAGAATAAATTATTACACATTTTATCGCTTCCTCTCATGTACAATTTTTAAATTTTGCGTAAAGTTTGCGGATCCTAAGAGCGCGATTTCCTAAATTTACACGAAACTCGGATTTCATTAAGATTGCATTGTAATATAATCTTGAATAGCAAGATTCTTTCACGGCACCCTGTTCGCGGAATGTTTTATTTTATTGCAAGAGAGTGCCTGAAATTTTGGCGAGAAAAATCGCGATACATTCGTCATCTTTGAAAGCAACATTTCTCGCGCTTAAAATTTTCGTGATTGTATAAATAATTATCATTATCCTTGTTCTCTCGTAAAAGTAGTTCAAATTTGCATTGACATTGTAGGAATATTTTATCTTTATTCGAAATATGAATTTCACCGAGTAAATATCATTATATGTACAGAGAACTGACTTTCAGTTATAGTGTAATAAATAATTTTCCAAGACCTAAGAAGAAACTTACATTTTTCTTAATCCCGCAGTTATGTTTTCTAAGACTTTTTCCGAGCATTATCTTTCCCGTTCGCAATGCAATCTTGCGCCATTACTCGAAAGAAAACGTTAAAGAAGAAACGCGCAGGAATAAGTATATAAAGAACTAAGGTATAAGCTAAGCATAGCATCTTCTTTATACACGACAGATACGTTCTTAAAGATCGTTGAAATTGCATAAATGGGATCCTATCTTCCATACATACTCTCCGAATCATGAAACGAGAGTCTTATCTCCAAATGTTATTTTCGTACATTTATATTATAAAGGAAGCTTAATATTGTAGCTCGTAGCTAACATAAACTCGCCATTTCCAAATATCAGGTCAGTCATACATTTTTGTTTACGTCTCGTGGTTCATTGGCCGAATAAAAAGAATCAATGTTTACGCATATAAAATTGATATTACCGTCTGAGTTTCAAAGTAAATGTAGATTTTCGCTATAAATATCAACTCCAGATCATGGGACCAGTTTATGGGAAGAAAAAAAGCATATGAGTCATCTTATTAAGAAACAACAGAGTTTTATACAATCGTTATTCAATTTTGCGTATTATATATACATGGCGAATAATATAGTTACATTTATAAGTAATGTGGATTACAAATTGCATTGTGTTCAACGAGCAGTTGCTTCCAAATCGAAGGCTGCGTTCTTGATGAATTTTCAGGATAGAATCCACATCGTAAATTTCTCCGATGTAATTTTGTAATCCCGGAATTAGAGAATATTCCGGCAAATCTGTAACGGGGTCACTTTTCGCGAGTGCGTGGATAAACTCGGTCGGGATCAGGGCTCGTGAAAAGGTGAGACACACGAAAGATTTAGATATTGTCTTTATTTGCCTCTTTCGGCAATGGTCGATTTACAATAGTGAGCGCGCGGCGGATGATGCAGCGCGCTAGATGCAACGGGCGTTCGTTATTCGGTGCGTGATGTTCGATATATATCGAACCGCTTATAATATTCGTAACCGTGTTTATTTTGACGGCACGCTAGACGCGCAAGAAATCGGGCGCGGTCGGTCGGCGCGTGTACGGCAAGGCCGTGTTTATTTTGACGGCGCGCGAGACGCGCAAGAAATTGGGCGCGGTCGGTCGGCGCGTATACGGCAAGGCCGTGTTTATTTTGACGGCGCGCGGAATAGAATGAACTATTAGGCGGTAGATATTTCGGCGCGATAATTATAATTATAGTATTATAATATTAGGATTAGTGTGGTCGCGGGATTAATCGCGTGTTCCCAGTGGTCGGGGAATTCGAACGGAGATCGAGTACCCTCGACCGGGCGGAGAACTCTCCGTCCCTGCTTCCGTTCGCGGAGTGGAGGAGAGCGTGTCGGAGTCGAGAAAACTCGACGGGGCAGCGAACTCGCAAACCCACGATCCGGCTAGCTGGAGCGGTTGAATGATAGACCGTAGTCTCGGAGAGCGGCGAACACTCCGCTCTCGTCGAGTCGGTCGGATCTGTGTCAGGAGTTCGGAGACTGCACGGAAGCCGAGAATGCTCGGCGGAGGCTGCGAACTCGTCAACCCCACGTTCCGTCGTTGCTACGACTGTTCAGGATCGGTTTCTGGTATCTCGGAGCGTACAGCTCGAGCGGATTCAGGAATCGTTCTGGTCCCGAGATGCCGAAACGCTGTCTTCTTATACCCGAGCGTCTATCGGTAATTGCGTCGTTCGCCCCCGGGTGGGGATAACGACGCGTTGTTTTTCGGCGGGTAAATTACGGTAAACGCGTCGCTTCCCCTGGGCGAAACGACGCGGCAATTCGGCGGGTGACGCTCGGGATCTTCCGGTAGCGCTCGGCTATGCTCGGTCTTCGGCGTAACGGCGGCCGTATAACGGCCGTATGGTTGTTTATCACAACCGCGGTTTTGAGAGATTAAAAAAGGGCGCTAGGCGCCTCTGCCACTGCCCGGCTGGTGTTCGCCGGGCGGCAGACTTCCGGCTGGCTACGTGCCGGGTAACGATGGGGGGTGCATCGTTACATCACCCCCCCGCCTACTGTGCCTGAATTTTGAGGCACTCGCTTCGTCTATCCTAGTTTTCGGCGGTAACGCAGTTTTCCCGCGTTGTCGAACCGCAAGGTCCAACGTCCTTGCGGTGTGCGGACCTTATACCGCCGGGACACGTGAACCGCGAAATGCGGGATCGGCGCTAGAAGTCCCGGCTCTAACTCCACCATGATCGGCGGTGGCGGCGCGGGGCCCATCGGGACCAGGATTTCGGGCATGGGGGGGGCGGGTGGTGTTTCCCCCGTTGCTCGTTCCTCCGGCTGTTCCTGGCCCGATGGCGACCTTGGTCGCTTGGCTGTCGTCCTCATCGGTACCCCGGCGTGGCATCGGCGACGGCAGGCGGATAGCGGTGGCGGCGGTGTGGCCAGCATGGCCAGCTTCCGCTGGTTCGTCCTGTCGGACCGCTGGATGGCGGTGCCGACTTTTGGCGGCCGTTTTGGTGGTGGCGGCCGTGAGATCGGCGGTGCTTCTGGCACGCCTGTGCCATACGGCGGCTCGGGCTCTCCCAAGATCTCGTTAATTGCTGTTAAGATGTCTTGCTCTACGCTCATCTTGGCAGCTTCTGAGCCCGTAATCTTTTCCGGTTGCCTTCCTTCCTTTGGATTTTTGCTTTTTAATCCGTGGTGGGGTTGTTTTCCTCGTTTTCATCTTCGTCTTCCGTTCGCGGAGTGTGCTAGGCGGCGCGATCTCTATGCGTGGGGGCGTCCGCGTGTTTCGAGCGTCTGGGCCTTGGGCCCCAAATTCGTCTGGGTGTGAGTCTATATATTGGCTCATCCGGCTGCGGATGACATCGAGTGTACCGGACGTTTCGATGCCATGTTGCAGGGCTATATTTATTAGTTGCTCTTTCGAGAGCGTGTATAGCCAGGCCTTCATATCGCTTGGTTATCGACCACGCCGTTAGAGAATAGAAAAAAAAAATCGTGTGTCCCGGACGGTCCTACTGTTCGGGCGCCAATGTAACGGGGTCACTTTTCGCGAGTGCGTGGATAAACTCGGTCGGGATCAGGGCTCGTGAAAAGGTGAGACACACGAAAGATTTA
Organism: Polyergus mexicanus; assembly: GCF_030449975.1. Classification (NCBI taxonomy): domain Eukaryota; kingdom Metazoa; phylum Arthropoda; class Insecta; order Hymenoptera; family Formicidae; genus Polyergus; species Polyergus mexicanus. Next base: position 9,497,420 of record NW_027223331.1, read on the forward strand.
GATATTGTCTTTATTTGCCTCTTTCGGCAATGGTCGATTTACAATAGTGAGCGCGCGGCGGATGATGCAGCGCGCTAGATGCAACGGGCGTTCGTTATTCGGTGCGTGATGTTCGATATATATCGAACCGCTTATAATATTCGTAACCGTGTTTATTTTGACGGCACGCTAGACGCGCAAGAAATCGGGCGCGGTCGGTCGGCGCGTGTACGGCAAGGCCGTGTTTATTTTGACGGCGCGCGAGACGCGCAAGAAATTGGGCGCGGTCGGTCGGCGCGTATACGGCAAGGCCGTGTTTATTTTGACGGCGCGCGGAATAGAATGAACTATTAGGCGGTAGATATTTCGGCGCGATAATTATAATTATAGTATTATAATATTAGGATTAGTGTGGTCGCGGGATTAATCGCGTGTTCCCAGTGGTCGGGGAATTCGAACGGAGATCGAGTACCCTCGACCGGGCGGAGAACTCTCCGTCCCTGCTTCCGTTCGCGGAGTGGAGGAGAGCGTGTCGGAGTCGAGAAAACTCGACGGGGCAGCGAACTCGCAAACCCACGATCCGGCTAGCTGGAGCGGTTGAATGATAGACCGTAGTCTCGGAGAGCGGCGAACACTCCGCTCTCGTCGAGTCGGTCGGATCTGTGTCAGGAGTTCGGAGACTGCACGGAAGCCGAGAATGCTCGGCGGAGGCTGCGAACTCGTCAACCCCACGTTCCGTCGTTGCTACGACTGTTCAGGATCGGTTTCTGGTATCTCGGAGCGTACAGCTCGAGCGGATTCAGGAATCGTTCTGGTCCCGAGATGCCGAAACGCTGTCTTCTTATACCCGAGCGTCTATCGGTAATTGCGTCGTTCGCCCCCGGGTGGGGATAACGACGCGTTGTTTTTCGGCGGGTAAATTACGGTAAACGCGTCGCTTCCCCTGGGCGAAACGACGCGGCAATTCGGCGGGTGACGCTCGGGATCTTCCGGTAGCGCTCGGCTATGCTCGGTCTTCGGCGTAACGGCGGCCGTATAACGGCCGTATGGTTGTTTATCACAACCGCGGTTTTGAGAGATTAAAAAAGGGCGCTAGGCGCCTCTGCCACTGCCCGGCTGGTGTTCGCCGGGCGGCAGACTTCCGGCTGGCTACGTGCCGGGTAACGATGGGGGGTGCATCGTTACAAATCTATGCAATCTCTTTTAAGTACAGTATCCGTGATTTCGGCACTCTTTTTTGCATCAGCAATACAAGCACAATTATTGCCCTATAATTTCATTTTTCTCCCTCTCTCTCTCTCTTTCTCTTTTTTTCTTGTCTCTTCTACCATCGCGTAAGCGTTCAAAATAATTGTCTGTCGCACTGCGTTGCATTTCTTTTTTTAGTTAAAAGATATCCTTTTCCTATCCTCGTCATCACACATCCTTCTTTCTTTCTCTTTCGTTGCCACCCTCTCGTAACTAAGAAAGGTCTCGTTTGGACTTGCCGCTTTTAAACTCGGATAAAAGCCCGGAGGACCGAGAGAGTAGGTACCTATCTTTTGCGAGATGCGATTTCGTAAATTCAAGTAAAACTAAGATCCGTGTAAACCTAATCTTCTTAAACGAAGTCTAGATCGTAAAGTCTCGGGCATCCGCCGCCGGCTGGTGCACCGCCATGGAATAAAAAGTACGACGGGGTGCGGGGTGGGGGGGGAGGGGGTAGACTTGGCTATATCCCGGGGTAGGTACTAAAACGCGGCTATATCGCGGCATTTGGGCTTAAGGATGAGGACGAGAGTCCCGTTCTCGAAGTACGCGCACCAGCGAGAATGACAATAATTTCGTATTAAAACGGTTCTTGCGGATTACACGTTTTCCACCCCCGACGTTTCCATCCGTCCGTCCGTCCGTCCGTCCGTCCATTCGTACCCTTTTCTCCCCTCTTTTTTGTCCACGTCATTTGCAAATAATGCGGATACGATCTGCGCTCACCTTCTTCCTCATTCCTCGCTCTGTCCTCTTTTCTTTTTGGGCGAGAATGAAGAGATGCTTGCTTCTAAAAAGGAACACTCTTCATCTCTTTTCCCTAATATTTTCACCTCCCACCAGTTATTTTCGTTCTCGTTATTCTGTTTGAGCCGCTGAAAATTTTGTGTTTCTTATTTCCTTTTATTCTAAATCCACGAAGAACGAATGGAAGAAAATGGGATACTTAAGCGATTATATACTATAACAGTATCTTTTCATTATATTTACATAAAATTGCCATATTTCGAGATATATTCCGTGGATATATTCCGCGCTCTTCCCGGATGATATAAAGGCGATTTTTTTTCCTCGCGACGTGGAACCGACTGACTTCTCGTCAGATGTTGAACACGAATCAAAGAAAATCCTATCTCATTTTCTCGTTAAAATTTTCGAATCGCTTTTCTCGCTTTGCTTTGTAAATATCTATAGCGAATAGAAGCTGCCGCTTTTGCGTTACGTAACGTCATTCCAATTTTACATTAAAAAAGAATCATGGCCTGCCGCGAAAATATGATCGCCTTCCTTTCTCCATCTCCTTTTTTCGCGCACTTTTCCACAGTTCTCTTTTTGCATCGCATTTCTCCTTTCGCGGATGATACAAATATGATTCTCTTCTATGGGATGCGCTGCTTTTTCACCGTTTCCGCGATGTGTCGCCGCCTTTCTTTTGCTTTACGACAGATTTCCCTCCATCCAGAAACTTTTTCTTGCGGCTTTCTTTCCCCTCCCTCCTCCTCTCTATTTTTCTCTTTTCTCCCCCTTCCCTCTTCGATGTGCGGCATGTCGCGTCTCATTATTCTTATTTTGCGCTTCTATCTCGTTTCCCGGGGAACTTTTCGCGCGAGTTAGTACAGATACGAGTTTCCGCTCTTATCTCGTTCTACGTATGCACATAGCAGTGCAAACAGCTGGAAACTAGAAGACTATGGGAAGAATGGTAACTACATTGCGAGAATGTTAAAAGCTGATTGCGGCGAGATTATTGTCTGATCGCGTGGATATTGCTGAATCCTGAATATTCATAGGAAAGTTAATTTTGATTCGCATTCTCTTTGCGGTATATAATTTTGTTTTTATGCCCCGCAATTGAATGGATACTTAATATCAATTTAATTATGATATTGTTATTCGTTGGCTGAAACATGCGGTCATTGATTCGATTGGAATTTATGATAATGGTAATTGAATAAGGTTTAACTATTGTGTAACTCACAATTGTGTAAAAGTTACGTAAAAGCGGCGATGCATCTTTCTTTTTCTTATATATCTAATTTTAATTTCGATTTAAAACAAACCAATTTTGTTATTGCTCACAACACACACACACACACACACACGTACCTCAGAAAAATATCGATCCGGATATTAGCGTCTCGCTTCATTCTTAAAATGAAAACTGAGTTGAGATCCGAACATGTATGCAATTAAGCGAATTTCTCCAATGCTTTCAATAAGGAAAGAAAATAAAGGCGATGCCTCGTCAAGAGAGGTTCGCCTTCAATTCTGTCAATTCCCTTCTCCTCTTCTTAAAGAGCGTTTACATGTAAACGAGAGACGCGTTTCTTTCAGCGAGCAGCTTCATCCAACAATTTCGCGAGCTCGTACATATTAGACTATCACGTTGTTATTGGCACGAGCGAGAAAGAAACGGAGGGGCACCCCCGCTTTTCCTTTATTCGCCGCGTTTTCAGATAATGCAGAAACGATTCTCGTTCACTTTCTCATCCTTCCTAGTTCGCCCCCTTTCTCTCCACGCCGGTATCTCCCTCTCCTCCATACCGTTCTCCATCTACCAACCTCCTTTACGAGGGACTTCTTTGCCAAGATAGCGCGGACCTTTCCTCCCGCGGTCCCTTTATTCCTTTGATACCCACCGTCTGCTATCGATGGTCTTATTTCTCTCGCTATCACATTCCTTTGGACTTTCTCTTTCCCCTCTTCTGTTTCTTACCTCTATCTCCGTAAGTATTAATACGGATCCCCTTCGTGCCCTTCTTATCTCTTTTCTCTTGATCCCATCGTTTCGCTGGAAACTTTCCGCGCCGCTCACCCTCTCATCCCTTAAATTCCGACCATGTTTTTGCCAGCATCGGGTATAACGGACACTGTCGTCCGCCTCGTTTGGAGAAAATGGTATGAGTGCCCGATTTGAATTACACGCGATGAAAATTATTGTATTTAATGAAAAGCACGAGGGAAAGAAAATATTCCTGACAATTTTTTCGATGCGTAATAATAGTAGATTCGAATTATGATACTTTTGAAAGTATCGTAAAAGTCAACGGGAAAGATTACGAAGACGAGTGATTTCTAAGGCCGAATGATGCCTGATTCTACTGAAAAATCAAAAGAAGATTCTAATTTTCACTCGTTTTTTATAGAGATCAATGTCTGCGATATTTATTGATTATTGGTAAATTGAATAATTGTACTACTTTGAAAATTTCTAGTCTGTTAAATCATTATGTAAATATTACACTTTCTATCGAAAATATATATGATCTAAATTAAATTGCATCGGATGTCGTCGGATACCATCGATTATCAGTAATGCGAGACGCGTGCGAACGCTAATCTTCTTAAAGTGAACAGTAGCCGCGAGCTACCATTTTGGTTCTCTTTTCCCTTCTTCCCGGTAATTACAGGAGTTCGCCTCCGCCCTTTCCTGCTCGTTGCTTTATCCTCTTGTAAAACACCGCCGCGAAATAAACAGCTCGCTTTCCGCTCGGCGTCGCATCGTTCCGGAAGTTGAAACCGAGTCGGTCGGTTCCGCCGAGTTTCCGCCGTAAATATGCTCCAAGGTTCAACCGAAATTTAGGACGTGACCGAGTGTGCGGGTGAAATTTAAGAGTTTCTTTCCTGGATGGGCCCTTTCACACGACCTATTTTGCGAGTTCGGTTTTGAGTGATTATCCGCGAGAGACAATACAAGTAAATTTTTTAAATATTTTTTATACATTTTTCTTCTATTTCTCCTTTTCCTCGTAATATTTAATGCGATCAAATCGGATATTTATATTTGTTAATTGTAGAATAATCAAGAATAATTAAAAACTGGGAATAATTAAGACATACCTTGAATGAATAATCATCAATTTTTAAACGACGCATATTAATTAGGAATTAATAGCATTTTTCAATGATTTTATAATTATCTCATCGTCAGTATAATTTTCAACAGTTTTATATTGTTTAGTACGATTGCCATTGTTCTTAGCATTTTTATCTTATTTTTTTGTATTTCTTTTTTTTTCGATATTTTATATATCCGTTTTTATATGTTTCAGTTATTTTCTTTTTTTTTGTCTTGGCGTTAATTCGCTTCTATTTAATGTTTTCGAAGTTTTTTTATGCCGTTTGTGCTCGCTACTTCTGCAAAGAAATCTAAAACCTATTCTCTGACTTCCATTCTCTCGCATTATTCCTCCTCGTATCTTTATCGCTCGTCTTCGAAACCGCTAGAAAACAAATGGCGCGGGAATAACCATCCACTTTCTCCGTTGCCTTGCCCTCAGGTCGTCCTTTTCTCGATGTACACTAATTTCGGCCTGCGATCTACGAATCGTACACCCCATTGCCTGTCTTTTTCTACGCGGATCCTATCGATATCAAGATCCCGATATCCGAATCGCCGGGCGTACCTAGGGGTCTTTTGCTTTTACCTTTTCTATTTGGTTCACGGAACGATAGACGACACCTCGTAATCGTAAGATTAGAGGCTTTTTTTATGTCGTTAGTCCGACGTTTTTATCTCTCGCATCGGGTAGCAAGTCGAGAGAAAGAAAATAGCTGGTTCATTTAAGTGTGTATATGTGCACGTGTGTGCGCATGTTTAAAGTTTAATGGTAGACAATAAACGCAGCGAGTTAGACGCAATGATATGAGCATTGTTTTCGACAATGGCGTAGAACGACTCGAATAGGCTCCCAGGAAAATGGGCATTTGTGACTTTGCTACCGCAAAGTTTTTATCGGAGAATTCAAACTTTTTGATGAATTAATGTCTGAAACGGCAAGAAACCAGTTGTTACAAAACTCAAGTAACTAAAGAATAAAAATATCATGATGTTTTTTGTTTTGTATGTATATTTCTATATTCAGCTTTTGATAATTTTATTGATATGGTTTTTTTATTTCAGAACCACGATTGGTTAAATTATTCCTTATTCAGACTTGTGTTGCTTGTCAAAGATGTTGACGAAAATATCTAGGAGATTTTTATTCGAGAATATCTTTACGATATATATTCTTTTTACGACGCGATACTCTATGCATTCAGTCCGGCGCATTAGAATAATTCTTGTAGCTGCTCTCTTTCCCTCAAATGTCTTTAGTGCAGCGCGTTTGTATATGAGACGAGATAAGATCATGAGGATATTGTCCTTTGCGTAATGTACGGTACTCACGACGAAAAATCATTCTTCCACAAGAACTGCCGTGGTTATCGTTGGAAATAGCGGCGCGCGCGATCGAAACACGCTCGAACGAATGCGAATGCGAATGCGAATGCGAATGCGAATGCGAGAAGGAGAAAGAGAAATTCTCTTTCGACCGAGTGGTCAGGATTAAACGCCACCATTACATACAGAGGCAGCGAAAAGAATCGGGAGAGTAAGGTCGAGATTGCGAATTGACATGCGAAACTTGATTCACATCGAGCTCACCATTGCTATATCGCGATATAGCGAATATTTGCAAAATGACGTTTTTAAATGGAGGTAAATACATATGAAAAAGTAATGCTTTCATTAAAAATAATGAGGTCTGTATATTAAATAATAAAATAATTTTGTGCTGGTGTGACATGTAAATGAACGATTGCGGAAGCTAGCAGTTTTGAGCGTATGCAGTTTAAAAAAAAAACTTATAATTATAAACGAGAGAAAATTAATTATTATTTAATAAGTTTGCTGATCTAACAGGTTACGATGCTTTTTACACATTCGTTTCTTTTCTTAGATTGTTCGAGAACATTTTGTCGAATATTTAAATTAAGCTAATTTATGCTTTTTTTTTCATAATAGTGAATTTTAAAAATGTACGAATTTTATAAATGCATAATATTTGTATATGCATGAATGTTTTAAATATATTTTCACTTTAGAGTTCTTAAAATGATTGTCGTAGTATGAATATATTGCAACGATATATAAGGATATATCTCATTATCAGATTTTTCAATTTTGTTGATCAATTTGATATTTTTGATAGAAACATCGACCTTTTTTTTTTTCTTTAAGTTATACACATTCTGAAATATTCGTTAGATTAATCTAATATTTAAATTCAGACGAAAGTGTTCTAGAAATTAGAAAAATTATACTTTTACTAAAACTCTTCAACTGCGCTGTCCGACGATCGTGACATTCATTTCACACACGTCGTAAGTCATCATAGCGACATGGAATTTTCTGCGGCCGCATTTCGTGATCTTTCCGCGTATGAAAAGAGGATGCGCGCAGTAATGGAAAAGTACACTATTCGGGGAACTCGGCCGTTACGCTGTTGGTCGGATTGTAAAGAGGAAGAAAATCCTTACAGTGCATAATGTCGTTTACAGAGGCGACATTTCGTTTATTACTCGCGAGAAAGAAAATCGCGTCGTGCTTTTTCGCGAATCGCGTCATCATTGCTGCCTTTTCACTATCTTTTTGTCAATCTTTTATAACAGTTTATCGAGCACACTTTTCCGTCCACTGTCATCGACACCATCTCATCTCTTTTTAGTCATACGTAATCTACGGCCCATATTTTTTATCCGTCAGTGTGAATGATATTTTATCCGATACAACAAATTCTTAACGCGTTTGTATTTTATGGAAATCTTTTCTGAATTTTTTACGCGATTTTGAAACACAAGTTATCAATCATAATTTTTATACTTTACTCTCGCCTTTTCCGCTCCGATGTCAGATATTTTTATTATCATGTAAAACAGAGATATAAATGAAATTTATCGCAATAAAAGAATTTTTAATGCGTTCAATTCTGGCCTGGCGCAAAAATTTACGCGTTTTATTTTTTATACTCGAATTTTCTCTCTCTTTCTCTCTACCATACGTTTATTAAATATATTTATTTTAATTTATCCGCAATGACATGCACGCCGTTCTCTTAGTCTAATAAACGACGATTTTAGTGAAATGTGATTTGTGACGATGAACTTTTAACGTTCGACGATTTTGTCGAGTTTAAAACATCGCATGCTTTATACTCGCGATAAAATTTTCAATTTTTTACTTTAGAGCATTTTATTTTATTGTTAATGTAAGAATTTAATGAAACAAAAACGGAATAAACAATTGTCTCTTATGCATGAAAATTCTCTAATGGATTAAACTTTATTTCATGATTTTGTATTCGAGTATGGAGAAGTTACATTTTTACTCTTTTCATCTCTCGTAGATTTTTCAACTTGTGAAATATTTTGCGCGAAACGAGTTGCAACGCACATGGGAAACACGTCTGTTTGATATCTCACAATCTCCGTGTTTGTCTAACGATACTGTATCCGCGGTGCATTGATATCAATACGCACAACCGATCCCTTGGACGAAGAGAGGGAGAAACTTCTACTCGGTCTTTATTTAATTGGATGCATTTTCAGCATGTACATTATTTTTGTTATTTCTACCGACGGACAGGCCGAAGCGATGAGAAAAGCTGACTTTATCGCTCCGTCGCAGTCTTGTATGTTTTGCTGCGCGTAATTTTGACGATCGGCCATCCAAATGCGGTCTGTTCCGTTTTTTCATTTGTATGTCGACTCCTTTTGTTAGACCGTGAAGAGAGAATACTGTATTTTTTTCTCAGTCCACGTTCGTTTTCGTTTCGCGTGTACGCGCGAAATGCGATTCCAGCCGAGGATTTTCAACGCCGAGCGAACCGCCGTAAAATAATATGCCGTCCTCTTCTTCGCGTTTTTTTCTCGCTTCGCCATGTGGAATATTTTCGCTCGACTCGGAAAGTTTTTCCTCGCTTTGACAGCGCGTTCTTTTCACGTGATTATACGGAGTTTTTTTTTCATCTCCGTAACCCCCTTTCCTTTAACGTAAAGTACGATTTTTCTATCATCTCCTCTCTCAAATCCTTATCCTTCTCATTCCACCGAAGTGTGTACGAACGCTGGGTTTAGATTCCGCGGCTTTACCGTCTCGCCCCTTTCTTCTTTCGTGTCGCTGCGATGCAGCTACTCCCTTTTCTTCGCCTTCATTGCTCTTCGAATTGACATCCTTTCTATGCGTAGCTTACGCTTTATATTCCGCACGGATTTTCCGCGGCTTCATCGAAAGGGGACATACATCGTTCGGCTGGCAAACTACCGCGATAAAACGCACCGCGTACGTACGCGACGACACGCATTCACCGGCGGTGAGTGAAGTTTGTAATTTCAAAAAAGCAACGGGAGACTTTTACATCGTTTCCTATCCCGCAATTATTTTTTGCAGATTTATTTCATGTTACAACGCTAGATAATGCTCGAAAAAATATCTAAATGCCTTTTTCTCGATATCTTTACCTCAAAATTACAACTTAGAGAGTTAGAGCCATTAATTAAAGATATTCAGTTAACATTCTTTACAATACTTTATTACTATATATTAAATTTTGTATACGTGATATATAAATTATAATACATAATACATACATATATTATATATGTATTATTTTCTTATACGCTCACATAAAGTTGAAATGAACTTTTTTTTTTTCTTTCTTTCTCATTCTCATTGGCTTTTTTACTCTGTTTTCTCTTGCTTGCTATTGTTTTTACTTATAAAATCTGAAAACTGCTTGGTTTTATTACATTTACATATTACATTTTTTGACTGTATATCTTTTCTCAATTTTTAGAGAGAGTTTGCTATAAGATGATATAAATGATGATAATATGCTTTCCTCTTTTTCTTTGTATTTTCACCTGTCTAACCTTTCTTTTCTCCCTCCTATTTCTCTTTCCACTTTTACGTTCAGTCAAGTTAATAAATGCAGATTCGAGCTCGAACTCCGCGCTTTTTTCTTCAAGCTTTTTCTTTTGTTTACCCTAGCTACCCCATGTTTCTTCCTTCGCATTTTCCCTTCCTTGTTCCTCTGTTTATGCAAACGACGAGCTTTGCGGTATCCCATCTCCCTTGAACTCCCATTTCTAGGCCAACGTAAACATTTGCGAAAATATTGTCGCGATAATGAGCGAATCGTAAAACATAAATCATCGAATAATCTTTCCCGATTTCTTATTTTATAATTTGCCTTGTAATTGATCGATATTATCTCTACGGAATAAACCGAAAATGATATACATTATGTATGCTAAATAAATTTGAACTGAAGAGGGACGGTGATTATGCGCGTGTCTTCGCGACAGTACACAAGTACGTAGTTATATTCGCAAATTGACAGCAAGTATTCGCATTGGCCGAGAATTAGCGTCACCAGCACCAGCGGCAGTGTAATCCATTAATGCTATTGTCGATCGAAGCATGGATTATCAAATTATGACGGTATTCGGAGCAATAACGTTTATTATTCTCGGCGAATGTGTACTGGTAGCCTCGCCATTGTGGCGCGTAATGTCGAGCCTCGTCGTGTGCGAATCAGATCGAAATCATCATCGGGCGCCGATTAAACGATCGCTTTGTTGCGCCGTAACATATGCATTAATAATAATGACGCAATAGTCCGCCGCCGGAACTCGTACGTGAACGCGCGGTGGATCCTATATTGCTTGCGTTTCGGCATATAATATCGCGCCACCCCTCTACTTATTGTATCCTCGCGCGAGTGTTCGAGTGAATATCGATAACGTATGACGGAGGGTATCGCGATAACTTTTTTCTGCTTCGTTTATTTGTTATAATTTTGGAAAGTAATTTGCATCGTGGGCATATCGTATTCACAGAGATACAATACGTTGCGAGCAGTTTTACGGTTGTAATAATATATTAAACGTTTCGCTCTCCGGAAATGTACAAAATGCAAATAGCGAGGCAAATTATATTAAGCGATGTTATCCGAAAAAAAAACAAACAAAAAAACGTAAATTATTCATTAATATAAATTATAGGGGATTTCAGCAATCGATATCTCGATCCGTGAGCTCACATTTTAGTTGGGACAAAATCCATTGAAAATTATACGAGAGATTAAATTCTATTATCCATTTGCATCCGTGTAATGTGATCCATCAGATTCCTTGATTTTCGAAGTTAAACAACTGTTATCGCCGAACCATCTATCAAAATTGATCAAATGAGTCAGTTACACATTTCGATTGCCAATGCGATGTGATAATTGCCAGACAGTACATTCACCGCAGCTACAGTATCGATGAATTGAAATTTCAATGACACAGTCACGCAGAAACAATCTCTGTGTTCATTCGCGACAACGATGAAAATTACTTACCTACATTTTCGTGTATTTTTTGTGGCACGCGAATATTTAATTGATTTTATCACAAAATCGTAGCGCTTCTTCCATCGTTCATTGAAAGAGACGTCGTCAAAAGCGCAAGGCGCCGTAACACAAGGTACAAAGAGTGTTGCAGTGGGAAGAGGCAAAGGTAGTAGGATTGGTGCGACAGAGAGTGGGGCCTCGAGTGCATCGTACGTCGTCCGGCCGAACATCTAAATGGCTTTCTCTCCTTGCCTGAGGGACGTAACGGGAAAGCAACGGAGTTCTCGTACCTCTGAAAAGCCACCGATGTAGTTTGGTACGCCGGTGAATCTCGAGCGAGAACAGGATGGGGAGAGGCTTGGCTGGCGGCAACGGGTTGTGGGTGGTCGGGACACGTAGGTGACGCACGGCGACATAGCATCGTAAAATTAGCATGGGCCAACGCCGTCGGGGCTTTCCCTACGAAATTTAAAGTTTTGGCCATGTCCGCCCAAGTCGCTCGCTGGCCGTTGGTGATATCAGAGCTTCTCTTCCTACCACAGTTGCGGAAGAGCTTGCATGTGCACGAGGATTATATATTTATAACGAAAGAAAGATAGAGAGCGCGCTACAAGGTGAACCGAGTGATATTTGCGCGATTCCTCCAAAGCGCGGCAAGATTTTTATAAATTTTATTGCGCTGTCATAACTTGTACGTAATACTTGAAGCTCTGGGTGAGACCTTTGCGTACTTTGCACGAGTTTGCATACGATAATAGGCACGGAATAGAATGCCAGAATATTTAAGAATAGGCGAGGGCAAGAATTATAGTACCCAAAAATGGGTTATTTCGATGATATTCTAATAATTCGATCGATATTAACATGTTCTCCAAGTATTGACAAAGTTTTCGTCTTCGTATATACAATACATATATGAATACTGTAGTTTGTAATTTTATATGCAGATATGTATACACACACATAATATATAAAGTGTAAAAATGTGTCAGTTATACATATCTGCATATAAAATTATATATATATTATTTAGACGAGCATCGAGTATCCCCGACATCAAATATTCTAGTAATAAATGAATATTATTGGAATATTCGAATATTCAGGCTCGATTATATAGGAAAGATAATTAGTTACTTGGATGATGACAGAAGATTAATCGTTAAATGGACGAATGGTCTATATTGAAACAACTTTACAAGTTTTCTTGCATCTTTAACCATCGATAAATAGCTCACTTACTTTGAAAAAGTAAAACTTACGAAGTAATGAATTTATCAGTGGATAGAGAACAGATGGTCTTCTAGAATTTTCAAGTGAAATATGAATATTTAGATGCTTCTCTGATATTCTTTTATTATTAATATTTTTTAACTAATTCTCTTACATTTTTATGTACTACTATATTCTTCATCGAGTTTATAAATTATTATTTCCGTAATAGAATAACAGCTCTGTATCTTTTTAATAACGGAAGAGAGAAAGAGAAAGAGATTTGTACATTTATAAATATACAATCGCGATACAACGTTATTTTGATATTTATACATAAGTTAAAACAAAGCAATTGAAAATCCCGAGGAGTGTACACACATAATGCAGCACGTATATGCTATAATATACATATACATACGTGCGTCGACGTGCATTCGTAAATGCGTGTATCTGCAAACGCGCCGCACGCAAAAGCCCCCATATACGCACAGATTGCATTTACACGCGTGCATATGGGTACGCTCGTCGTACAAACAACAATCTGTGTATGAACAGATGCGTGCAACGTATGTAGGATGTTTCGGAACTCGCAGGTTTCCTCTCGAACGCATTTATAATACGGATAAGCTATGAAGCTAAGAACGATAATTGTTTTTGCGTTTAGATATTCTCTGGCACGCATAATCATATATAGAATTATTTAGTATTCGAAAATTAAAGAATACATAAACGTTTTGGCGAACCAAAGAGCTTAGGTTTTGCGAAATGAATAATGCAAATAGACTTTACATTGCAATGTAATCTAATTTACAATTTAATAAGCAAGCTTAATGTTGGAAATTACGTAATTATAGCGGGCTCAAACAAGAGCAAATACGCGGCTTTTTGGACACCGCGTGTACACATCCATGTGTATACGCTGTGATAAAGATACACGCGCACGGATACGACCGCGTGTGTGTTGATACGCTTTCGGCGATGTTGACCCAGAGAACTAGCGGAGAAGGGACAGGGAGGAGACGATGGCGGTAGATTTGAAACGGGGCGGCGGACTGAGGCGGGGGAGGTGAATAGGTCGAGAAGAGGGGGAGGGTGGATGAAACTAACGCTCAACCCGGGTACCATATAAACTTGGCCGCATACAAATTTGCACAGGATCGCGTTAAACCGTTGCAAGCTGCAGGACGTGAACGATGCAGGAGGGTGGAAAAGACGAGGGGTGAAGAGAGCTGAATGTAAGCCATCCTTGGACTTTCCTCCGTGCCCCGTCTATTACCCTTTCGGCTGCGTGACGGAGTTTTGCGGTCGTCTGCGAATTGCCGCGGCGCATAGCTTTGGCGGTGGAGAAATCATGAAATCGAGGAATCGTTTCGTATAGTCGGCCCGCGACCGGGCGGGTGGGAGGGAAGTCGGAAATTTAATTAATGCTATGGGAATAGTTGGGTGCGTTTGCACCGGTCGAGGATAGGTAGGACTTTGCCATCTTATAGTATACGGAAGATGGGTTTCTCTCTCTGGTGGATTAACGCGCACCCTAGACGAATATATGGAATTATATGTAATTCAATTACGCAATAGACAACTAACTCAGATTAATTTGCGAATGATAAGTTGGATAATTATTTAATTGCGACATTTTAATAATCAGTTGGACAAAGGTTAATCGCGACGATAGTAAAACTATTAACTATATAGCGTGCAAACCGAATATGTGATAAAAAATAGTTAATAAAAAATAGTCATTTATAATGAATTTTTAAGGTGAAGATAAAATAAAAATATATATGATGGCCTATTATTTGTTATGGCTTGTGGCAATATTCGATTAAGTTTTACATTAATACTCGTAAGCAACATTTAACAATACACAAATTAATTTTGAAATGTAAGCGACACGTTTAAACGTGATATTAACTTTTGTTTTATAAACATTAATAAATTAGTACTGGGTTGGCATTAAAATTAAAGATTAATATTCTCAGCTTAAAATAACGTACGCGCTTTTATATACGGGCATGTTTAAAGCATCGCAGGTATTAAATCAGGACGCTCGAAATAATCGTAAATTAAAGGGGTCAGAAGGAAATAACGTCGACTGTATGCCTGGTAATGAATTCCGTTATCCACCGGTACAGTGGAAACTCGTTCGAATGGCCGAGCGTGTCTGATTATTGCGTCGACTCTTACTACTACCGCCTTATAAATGAACAGCGGAGTTCTCTCGCCCGTTGAATACATTAAATCGGAATGCGATATAAAAAGGTAGTCTCAGTACAATTTAAAAAAATTGCGCGACAATCCAACGTAATTCTCCCATTTTAATTAACTTTCATTACAGCGGTTTCATTAAATTCGAATCATTTATCGCACTGGAGCTGTGCTTAAAATGCATGAAGTCGAGACAAATCGAGATTTATACGCGGATAAACTTTTATTTAGCTTTGAAAAGATTTGCGATACGAACAAAAAACAAACAAATTTGACAAATTAATTAATGAGCGAATGAATCGAAATAAGAGGTAAGTCGTGAATAGGATGCGCGCGTGTTATACAAAACTTGGACGAAAATAGACGAAATCGCCAAGAATCGTATCGGACAGTACAGTACAGGTTTACGCATCGAGATTGTTGCAATTCGATAACTGTCCATATCGATGATTGCCGTGCGTTCTGTTCCGCGTAAGCGTGTTGTCAGCCCGGTTCGTTGATACTGACTACTGAACCGCGCGCTCGCGGCGGCACGTCTGACCACCGATCGTTTCGACTACTGGCCAGCCAATGCCACTCATCCGCGCTTCGCGGCTGATCACACGGCGGCGTTAACTACTCCACTGCGGGGAGCGCGACGTTCCGCCAATAAGTACCGGTTTTACGTACTCGCCAACCGGCTATAGTGCACTAACTATTGTTTTCTGTCTGTTCACCCCCAGCGAACTAACTACTACCCTCTTCGCCATTATTCGACCGCGTTACGCCTTATCAAGTCACTAACTTCACGTCATTTTTATCGCCCGTTGCAATAAAAAAGCCGTGATGTCTCAAACTTTGCACTCCGTGAATAACCGTAATATGTAATTACGTGCGTTTTATACGATTATGGTATATGCAATTACGAAATATATGCGATGTAATATTTTATAATATTAGCAAGAAGCAAGTACGCGGAAAAAAACTGAAATTAAATTTTACTTTTTTTACTATTTAAAAAATTTTATTATCTGTGTATATGTTTCTCTCTTTTTCTTTCACAGTTTGATTAGTCGTAGTCTTTGTTATGTTGAGGGTTACAAAAGTAGTTGATTTTATTTATATTATGCATAGCACTTTTCTATTTTTACGTGATTTTTATATAAAAAGTAATTTGCAAATGCATAATTATATTATTCAACGTATTTCAATTGCAAAATGGATTTGGCTGTCATTTGTTTTAGCTTTTTATTACGTTTATTGAAAAATAAAATAAATATATAACTATGCGAACAATGAGATTACATGAAAAACACACAATATAGACTTTTACTAGTTTAATTGAAAAATTCATTAAATAGACTTAATATCGCTTGCATTTCTAATACATATTATTCGATTATCGTGAAATATCGCGGAATATATGTATATGTAGCGCTCTAGAATATTTTTTCTTTTTTTTTTTCAATTTTAATTTCTATAAAATAATTTGAGACTAAATTAAAGATTATAATTATTTTATATAATAATTATTATTATACATAGTTATTTCTTTAATTATTAAATCACTATTTGAATATTTGCCGGATAATAATGAGAGACGCGAATTTCAATAAAGCCTTCTTTAATATCTGTTTGTCGCTATATCCGACACACAGCAAACGAAACTAAACTTGAACGTCTCTTGGTAAATGTTTCGGCCGGACAATATAAGGATGCAAACGCGGTTATATCGATTTTCGATAAACAACCGTATGTCGGAATCGTAACTCTACGCTGGGCGACTCGACAAAAATTACTGCATGGAGGACGATAATCAATCCACGACGCCGGGGGAACGTTAATGGCGCACGCGAGCACATGACGTATACATATATCCGTCGGATGGTTTGACGCGTATATATCATGCGTAATATCTTCCATCGCGACCAAAAAGCCGCAGTTACAGTAAATTGTCGTACTTTCGAAGTATTTTACGGGAAAGCGGAAAGAGAAAGAGAAAGAGAGAGAGAGAGAGAGAGAGAGAGCGGGTGGAGCGGAGTGGTTTTTCGACAATCCTAGATGGGCGGACATTCTCTGCAATGTAAATCTCGTGAACGACTATATATACGATCAATGGGAGTTGAAATCGGATTTCCTTAACGGATCGAATTGTTTTGAAAGCAACCATTAAATTGACCTCGTTTAATTGCGATGTTGAATAATATCGAAATAATGTCGGCCATCAAACGCTATAATGAATTTCTTTTAATTAAATTTGTTAATTGAAGATACGAATTTAGATTTAAAGATATATTTTTTCGATAGTAACGGAAATTGTTTTCCGTTTCTAGCTAAGAGATAACGCCGTTACATTAAAATTTGCATGTTAATAGGTTCGACAAACGTTTCGGTCGAATTACAGTTGGACAGTGACATTATATCACAGATACTTAATGACTCTCCGCTTCTTACATTTACGATTTTACGTAATTGGCAATTATTTCTCGTAAGCTTTCTCAATGGTCCCAGATCTACAAAAACACGTGTATACGAATTTAAAAATTATCTCCGAATTAAATCGCCAAGTTTATCGGACAATTATTTTATAGCATTAATCATATATTATGAAGACACATGTATACATTAATTAAAATATTTGTCAGAATTTGCAGAGGAATTACATTTTTGTGTTACACGGTTTGTTGCATTACATAATATCGCGGAGATAATTACAGGCGTAAACTTTCAAGCACTTCTTGTGGGATGGAAAATAATTTTCATTCTCCCTTGCTTAAATAGCGTGGATGGACAATCGTGAGCAGAGGAGATATAGAGAATAGAAATTGAAACCGAACTTGTCTCTTTATATGATTTTTTTTTCTTTTTTCTTCTTTTAGCGGGGATATATTATCCGTGAATGTCAGAATTTATACGAAATCATATATATATATATATTGCCATTACTGATTATTGTCTAAAATATATTTTCAGATAAAAGTACTGTGATATTGTCTTGCAAAGAACAAAAATATTAATTAATACTTATAAAATATTGGATTAATAAAAATTATAATTTATAAAAATTACCGATATTTCGACCACATAAGGTATGCATCTTTATTTTGCATTAACTGTGCTGTACTTGGATAAACGTAAAATACGAAAGCATCGCATTTTACATTTATCTAAGATTAATTATTCAAACTCATGCTGATTTTGTCTCCATCTCCACCGTAACGAAACTTCGCTCTTTTTCGCTCTCTGTCGCGTCATGCCCCCTTTTTTAAGCATGCTAGAAGTTGCGGAAGTTCATCAGAGCCTTTGAACGGTTTAATTTGCATACTTAACAATATTATACCGCCGACTCGAAGATAGCTCTTTCTACTTCCTTCTACATTCTGCGAAAGCAACGGGCGATGGCGACGCGAGCTACGGAGAAAAGATAAAGAAAGAAGATGAAATATGGCGGATGAGCGCTCGTACAGAAGCGATGAAAGAGGTGGAGGGAAAGTTTGAGTATTTTCTCTGTGTCTTTTTATAACGTGTTTTTTATCTCTGTGTTTTTTATATAAGCTCTATTTTATATATCGATTTTATTATCGCGAAGTATATAGATTATAATTGAATTTTCCGTTTAATGACAGATTTAAGAAAGGCCAAATAAAATATAAATATATTCGTTTCATAAGAAATGGCAATTGTTATATTTGCTTATTAGAATTTTTAGAATTTTTTAGATTGAATATCAGAATCAATATTTTCTAATTAAAATCGTTATCGTTGTTTTGCAGTCTAGACGCTTATTAAATTGTTCGCGTAAGAAACCTTTAGCTTCTTTTCTTTTTTCTCAGGCTACAAGCTACTTCGCGAGATATCCGATCGCATCGACATTCACTTCGGGAAATGTGCTCACGTCGAACAATAATAATATTTCTTTAAGCTCGCTCGCACGGTTGGATCCAGCATACTCCGTCGACTCTTCCACGAATATTCTCTTATTTTTGCAGACAAGTATTGCATGAAATATTCATAGGAATCCCCTTCCCCCTTTCTAACAACCGCTGGATTTCGCTTACGATCTTGTCTACCGATAACAAATTTTTTCGGAAAATTAATATTACATGAAACGCGTCCAGACGCGATTTTATCGGCTAAGAATTATCCTTTGTTTCTTAGACAAATATTGCATGAAATATTCATGGTGCGCGTATACTCGATCGATTTCGGTCAGCATTTTGGCAATGGTGCACTCTTTGCCATCCCCTTGCCTTTCACCCATATAGGTTCTTCCCTTCTATCGGCTTATCCACGTCCGGTACTAGGGGAGGTGGTCCTCGCATTATCAGAGTCCATCCGTTTTCTCACCGGAGTCGGGTAGCAAAAAGCGTCTAAACCGGGGAAAGATGGCGAGTGCTCGTACAGTGTGAAAGAGGTTTTTTTGTCGCCAACAACCGGCGCCATCGCCAACCATCGAGAGCGAAACGATGGATTAAGCATTTGATTCGCACATACGCTGCTAAATCGAAAATGTTTTGGAAAAAGATAATGATGAGGCTTTTTAGAGAATTTATCGTAACATGATCTTCATTATTTATTGATTGTATTATTTATGAGAGATTTTTCTACGTTATATTTCTGTATTTGGGAAATTATACACATATATATTTATTATAATTTTTTTTTGGTTGGATGATTACTGAAGGCATATTCGATAGCATATCAAGAGAGATATAAAAGTTGCTGAATACGCTAATTCTTCGCTAAGCTTTCTTTTCCGGCTGCATAATTCGACATATCGTGCCATGAATGCGAGAAACGCTCTCTTGTCTATGGCGCTTTTTATTATTCCGCCGGATGGATGGCGCGTCGCGTCCATCGATCAACGAAAAGAAGAAGCTCCTCCATTAGCGGCGCGAGCTCCCTGACGTTCAACAACGAGGAGAGGAATGGACGCTGTATATTATTTCCATCATTCCTTCCTGCATTAATCAAGCCGGAGATCTCGTACGCGCGTACAACGATCACGGTACGCTGACGTGACCGGTCATAAATCGCGGATTCGAGAGCAAACGCGATTACACACCGGCGACGATTATCGAGGGAAGATCCTCCTTCTCCTCACCTCACCTCATCTCTTCCTCCCTCCTTCCTTCCTGACACACGACGGCATTCTCGGATGCGGGTCCAGCCCGTATAAATACATAAATCCTCCAGGATGCTGACGTAGGTGGAGAAGAAGGGGGTTGTACAAGCGGATTCGGAGCGGAAAGCAATACGCGGAAATCCCGGAAAACTTCGTGAAAATCCCGGATTGCGTCACGCGCGCCACCGGGTCATCGCTTTTATCGTCGTCGTCGCGCCTCTATTACCGCGTTGGTGTCCTTTTTCTTCCTTCTTTTTTTTTCGCGCCGATTAATCTGCTCGCGGTCCAGCACAGACCCCGTTCCACGTCGGATATGAATGTTCCCGCTTGTTAATTAAACGACGAGAGACGCCACCGAACAACATGAAACGCTTATGGAGTTATGGATGATGTAATTAAATAATTACTTAATATGTTACCGACAAGCGCAATTGGTCCTGTCTACTCCGTCGAAATATATATTATATATTGATTTATGAATTTATTATATATTTTTATATATTCATGTACCAATACGTTTTTTTTTTTTTTTTACTTAAAGTAATTAATCTATTAAAAATAAAAGTTCTATATCATTAAAAAGAAGATTAATAGCACGAAGACATAATACAACCTTATATGATACGTCGTATATGTTTGTATCTCTTTGAAATTTAATTCTCAAAAAAATGAAAATTGCATTTGAAAGACGCAGATTTTTAGCGCAGATTATCTATCAACTAGGATACACGAAATATCACTTAAACGGTACAAGATTGCACCTTTTTTTCTGGTTTATACGCTTCAGAATATGATCATGTTTTTTGTTCTACTGTTAAAAGTTGGTTTCTCTCTCCCTCCCTCCTTTTCTTTCCATTTTTTTCCTTTTCCCAGCACTTCTCTACTTTACGAAGTTACATCATTCTAAATTGCTTTTGTTTCAATTTCGAACGCACATTCAACCTTATTTCGCGTCTAGCGAAACTCGCGGAGTTGAACATTTTCCAACTGCATTGCAATTAATTAATTCTCTCTTTAATTCCGACACTCTTTTCAAGTATTATCTTGATTCTGCTGTTTTATTCCCGGTTAGATAATGTCGTACGTGGTTCACGTTTTTGTGTCTCGTTTTGTATTTTGAAGCGAAAATGATCTTTATTCGTCAGAAAATATATTAATATGTTATTAAACTTGGATGTAGAGGTAAATAAATAACTAATTTTAAATAAAGTTTTTATAAAGAGGAGACTTTCAATTTGTTTCTCCGGCTTATTCAGGAAAAGATTGCGACAAAAAATCATATAAAACTCTACTTCATATTATTCTTTAGTATATATTATCATATAAATTATATTTCTTTCATTTTGAGAAAAAAAGTTTTGCTAAAGTACTTAATGTAATATGCAACTACTTTGAAGATACCTTTTTGTAGAAACTTTTGTGAGAACAAAAATTTAATGTCGTTAATTTCGGTAAGAAGAATTATGTATGATTATTATTATATGTGAAAATTATTTTTCTGTACTAACTTGAATTTATTGTAACAAATAATACACGCGAATAATACATTTTATGTACACAATTTGATCTGCGTTAAAAATATTTCGCGCTGTATATATAAGAGATCGTTGCTTAAGATATTAATTCTTGTCGTCGAAAAATCTGTCAAGGACATATTATAGAACAAGAGATAGGTGCGCGCGTGTTTTTATACCGAAAATTACTACTTTCCCTACGATCATCGTGTTATGATGGCGAGAGTTTCCATGCCTCGCTCGCTCGTCCGAGGGACTCGACCGGCCAGGTTACGAACGTAATTAATTAATCCTCCCTTTAATTCCACCCTCCCGACATTATTACGCCGCTTTTTTCCATCCGATGATCCACTGTCTTTACAGGCCTTCGTTGTGTCGTTTTGCTTCATCTGGCCCCCTTCCCGGAGGGGCTGTAATAAATTAGTTCCGCCTTTGCTTTTATCATTCCTCACTTTTCTCTTTTTTTTCCCCCACTTCTCTCTCTTTTCCCTCATTACTCGCTCTCTTTCCATTACAACGCTCGCGTACAGCGTTCGTCCATCGTCTACAATCCTTTTCAGAAGGAATATTTAACCGACACTTCAGAAAGCGGATAAAAGTGGCGAGTACGCTTCCTAGCTACGGGCACGCGAGCCTCGTTAAAGCTGCAGATGGATTTATGCGACGAGCTGATCGTATTTTTTTAAATATCTGAATAATCGATAGTTGAGCTGCATGCAAACGTTCGATCATCAGGATTGATATCAAATACGTAAGACAATATAATCATAATTTTCTGGTAAAAAATTTTTCTATTAAGAACAAAATGAACATATTTTTATGGTGTAATATTGCGATAGTTTATATTATTTAGATTCAAATAATATTTTTTTAACATCAGAAAAAAAATAATAAGATAGAAGAAAATAAGTTAGCAGATGATAATTCCATTCGCTGGAGAGATATCTGGAAAAATATCACGGAAAATGTGAAAAAGATTGGATCATATCTAGGAAAAAAGAACGTCGATTCAGAGAATAAAGAGAATCGCTTTTTCGGTTTAACGGGAAATAATTTTGCTCTGAAAATGTGTGACCTATCGTTCGCGCGCTCTCTTACACACGCTCGTTTTCTATTTTTCTTCATACCTGTGAAATGTGTAATATTCCACGTGGACGAGAAAACGTGCGAGGAATCCGCGTCCGAGCGGTGTTAATAACTCTTATTTATGATGGCTAAAAATTGACGGGAAAGACTCGTGTGTCGATGCAAATAAAAGACAAAACATCAAGGCGTCATCAAGTCGCCGTGGAAAAAGAATCGTCAGATTCTGGTGCAGCTTTTAACGTCGCACTCGCGACTGATGAAAATTAAGCGCGAATAGCGAACGGACGAACCACGAGATTAGGAAACGTATATACTACACGGTGACATCAAATTAAAAATGCTTTCTCGTTGGAGAAATAAACACGTTGGTGCAGCATGATGGAAAAGGTCGAGAACGACGAGAGAACGCGCTTAATGACTCGCGCTTCCGAACACATAACGTTATGATGAGAAAACAATAGAGACAATGGCGACGACTCATTTCGCTCGGCAGGGAAAGATGTGTCGTTGGAGTAAGAGGGTATTAATTAAAACGCGGATACATGTGCGCGCGGGCGCGCATTACGGCTCCACATTACAGCTCGCGAGAACTCGGGTATCCTTATTAAGCTTCATTAGCCGATACTCGGGCTAATTGCTTCATTTTTCCTCTTTATCCTCGTAGCGACCTGCCGCCGCCGCCGCCGTCGCGACACCTCGATTTCGTATCTCGTTCCCGCTCCGCGTACTGCGATACCACGTGATCTTACAGCGTAATACAGTCTCTCGAGTGCATTATGTTATCGTAAATTATTCTTGATTAGTGAAGATATATGAAATGCTGAGAATGACGTCGCGCATTGTGTTCCTCTCAAGTTTTCTTTGAAGATATTAAATAAATACTAAATATAAATATTAAACTAATTTAATATGAAAATATTAAATAAATACAAATATTGTATATATATGGGAGAATTGTAATTACTTGATAATACTTTTCTGTTTTAAAAGTGCAATTACAATATTATTTTTTAACAGTGTCTATTACGCATTACAATTATGTATGTTTCTCTTTTTAATTTATTAATGTATCCAAAGCATTTTTACAAATCACATTGTACCATTGCGCGTACACCGTTTATATAGTTTCATGGAGGTTTGCCTTAGGCTGTCGATAAATGTTATACTACTATTACTATTGCTATATTGCTTTCTGTTATTAACATTATCGATTTATTGAGCTATCGTAAACATTCTATGTGCGTCATGACGCATTTCTGACGGTAATTAACCCGCATTTGAATCTGTCGACGCGTCCAAGTGTGTCAGCTTTGTTTTCGTTTAATAAGCGCGCTTATCGAGCGCGTAATAAAGTAATACGGGGCGCGTCTCATAAGCTCGCTTAAGTAATGATCGTTATGGGAATGGCAATAGCAATATAGCAGATTAAATCTGGCTGTAATTTTAAACGTGTGTTTTGCAAAATAAATTTTTTTCGTAATTCTCTTTGAATACAAATGTTTAAGGGGGATGTTTAAGTTTACTCAAAATTATTTCTTTCTTTCTATTACAATTTACGATAATCAGGGAATTAAGAGTATGGAATAAATTAGTAGAGAATAATAAAATGAGATACATTTAATTATGTAAGAAATATAAATCAGATATTAAAGATATTTCTTCTATAAAAATAAAATATTATTTATGAAAATAGTTTTTTGTAAAATATTATTAACATTAGAGATCTGTTTTATTTTATTAATCTTTTAATTGTAAGGAGAACTTACCTTTTGAAGTATCAGTCAATTTTATATCTTTAGAATGGAACGGTTTAGATTCGTGAATTTTAATCGACGTATTTTCGACATACTGGTCCGTGCGCACGTATGCGCACGTGTTATTTTCATTAGTGACAAAATAGAGCTTACGAAGGTAGATAGAAGGTAACGAGGTCGAAATTTTGCGTCGTATCTCGAAAAAGGCGACGTTCGCGTTTCCGCTTAATCGCCGACCCAGGGATTAGATACGATGTTAATTGCGACACGGGGTATTCGTAAAAGTTGCCGTTAGACAGCCATACGTTACGCAGCGCGGGAGGGGGAGGAGGATCCGTGGTAATGGAACAATTACCGTACTGTCTACATAACTCGCGGTGGAATTCGCCGGAATGCACAGAGAAGGGAGAGGACCGGCGCGTTGCTGAACGGCGAAAGTCATGGCGTCGCGACGCTGTGACGAAGAGGTTAACGTTCACCGGGGATTAGATATCGTCCACTGAAATTGGAAAACTTTATACTGGAAGATTCTGTTAAATGCCTCTATTTTCTTCTAAAGATTAATCTCTAATATCTGTCCAATAATATATAGATGTCGTGCGAAGTTTGAAGAATCAATAAGGTCTAAAGATCGTACAGGATTTTTTTTTTTTTTTTTTTTTAATCTAACTTGACATCTCATAAAATAAAAGTTGCTATTTTAGCTAATCAAAAGGATTAATAATTCTAATTCACTAATTTATAGGAATTTTGTTTTTATAATTTTTTGACCGAATTTTAAAAATCTATAATAGGAAATTGAATTATAATTACGATATTATAGAATTACGAAATAATATATAGATGATTAGATAGAGACTGCTGTCAAGTTTTATATTTTTTATTAACATATATTGAAAATAATATTTTTTATAAGAAACAAAATAAGGATGTTAATTTTTCAAGCGATAAAAACCGCGTTATTTGCAGAGAAAATTTATCTCGTACTTGTCACGCTTTAATCTTCGAAGAGCGAAAATACGAATGACGAAACGTTGCAACCGTGAAACTCCTTGTAAGCCGCGGAAAAGCCGACAAACGCTTCTCGGCTTTCCCATTGGTTGCCGTCCATGAATGTGCATCCGAGGAAAGTGCATCCACGCGCCGATCCGCGTTAGCGCTCTGAAGAGTTACGGATATAGGCGGCATTTTAGGAAATAAAGCTTTACTGGCCGCGTGAACGAACACATTTGCCCGCACGTGTTCGTCCGCATTATATTATTTTATACTCGATTAAAATGCAGACCGCGAAAATTTTTATAAAAATCTCGAAGGTTTTAATTAAAATAAAATTAGTGCTTACATATAATACATTATATTGAAATTACGAAGTTTATATAGCATATTTTTCGTACCATGATCTTGTTGAAAATTTCAATTTTAATATAATTGAATTTTTGATGTCCTTACTTATTTATATACTGCCATATTTTTTCGTATGCCTCGACGTACATAAATGTAACAAAAAAAAATTTTACAATTTCCTTTACTCATCAAATTTATCTTTTTCTTTATTTTTTAGCTTCTTGTCAATGATACACTTGGTTATTTTAATATTCCGTCAATTTGTGTTTGATTCATTGATATTCGCGAACGCCGCAATCGATTTTCCGCGTGCCTCGATCGGGGATCGACGAGCGTCATAAAAATAGGAAAAAGAGCTGGATATGAAATTATCACGCAAGCCTTACTATCGCGGTCAACATCTCTGTAGCGATAAAGCTTCGAGATAAAATTCTCGATGCGGCGGAATGCAGACTGCATCGGCCCTGCATCTATCGCGCTGCATTGCGTATCGGTATACATACTCGGGATGCATCGATGCATGATCGCCGTTCCTTTGCGGAAGACTCGAGCGATCGACGACGAACCTTATTTCCCTCCCGCTCTCTCCCCTGATCTTTCCGTCTTTCTCCGGGAGAGTAGGAGGGAAGGGATAGAAAGTGATAGAGGCTTGCCTTAGCTTTCACGCAATATTCCACGACGCGCGCGGCACAAATATTTCTTCCTTTGCATATCGAGCCCGAGACACGACCATTTACATTCCGCCGTGCCTGTCCTTTTCTTTCCTGCTTTCCGCGCCCGTATTGCCGTTTTTCCTCCCGCGGGATAAAGAGGACCCCTGAGGCGACCTTCTTCACCTTTTACCCCGCACCCTTTCATCGATTCTTTCTACTCTCTCTCTCTCTAGCCTTCTCTCTTCTGGCTTTTTTATCTTTCTTCCTGAGCTTCCAGCGTCAACCGAGCGGATTTTCAACTTCAGAGACGTCCTTCACGTTCCTAAAGACTTCCGCAAGAGCGTAGTTACTGTGTAACGAGAGTATGCTCGTATGGGACAGTATTCATCTCTTAGCTCATCTCTTCTTTTTCTCATATAAAAAAGCATTCAAAGATCGCAAAATATAATCTGAAGAAAACTTTTAAATGTTGCCTTGTTATTAATCTAATTACTTTAAACTGCTAGATATATATTTCATTTCATTTATTTTGATTTATATTTATATATTTGACGTTATTTATAATGAATCGTAATTAATAAATAACGAGTGATAATTAATGGATTGATAGTAGGCGTTGACGAATGCGGAATAAAGGTTTTATCGCTTCATAAATGCATAAGAAAAATGAAAGAAAAATTTAAACTACATTACTAGAATGACTTTTCGCGCGAGACTGTTTCTCGAAGATCTCTCGATTCCATTAGCACGACGAAGGTGCACTATTTCCTACAAAATTAAGCTGTTGTTATCGATGCGGCGAAATGCCGAGCGTTTCTTACAGTTTTCGTTAGGATAATGGATGGCTTTGAATACTTCGAGAATCTATTGTTACGATTGAAAGTATTTTATTACGTTATGGAGATTAGAAAAACTTCAAAATCCACAGATAATATTTTATCTTAAAAATTATTACTAAGAAGGCGGTTTAATTTTATATTTTATTAATGTGTTATTCTGGCAGATTTTATAATAAGAAAGATGATAAATTTTGTCTGTAAAAATCTCACGAAGAACCTACAAGCACGCAGTTGAAACTATTCCTAAGATGAAATTGGACCCAACTATTTTGAATAATACACTACAATATCAGCAGTATTGGGATAATATAATTATTTTTAAAGTAATTTTGGAATTGTATCTTTGGAAATATATAAAATAATTAGAAATGCGCGCACACTATCAAACAATAATTCTAGACTCTAGTTGCAGGTTTGACTCGATTTTATATGATTGGTTTTTCCCTCATTTTCACAATTCCGTGTGTAATGGTTAATCCCATGGCAATTGTATTTATTTTCGGGTAATAATGGCCCGGTTGCTTTGGTTTAATCCTTCTAACCGTTATATATGTACAACAGGCAATTAATAAACCCTCATTAAAATACGTTATCCCACAATTGAAAGTGTAATTATTTAATTGCATTATCCGTCGAATAAAAATCCGCAAAGTGCTCCAATTAAAACGAAATTATAGTAAATAATTACTTCGTGCTGTAGCAGCGTGTTTCGATAATTTTCGATGTGCTGTTTATATCCCTTTTGAACCGACATCGATATATAATCGCGAGTAAATGTCGTTGATTGCACGTTTTTATCAATTACAGAACGAATTAGTCTCGAACACAATGACAGCATTCATTTTATCTTAATTACATTTCATGTACGCTGCATTTTGAAATTATAATTTTGGACAACAAAATTTCCGATGCAACATGTAATATAGAATTTAAATATAGAAATAAAATATAATATACATTTATTCTTTTTCTACTTTAATGTAAGATATACGAATACATCGCAATACGGATATGTTAGAAAATACTATATATTATCATATTTTACATCTCTTGTGGGAGTATATGTAATAATAATTTTTTATAAATTTTTCTTGTATCGTTTATAACGTTAGTTTTGAGAAAAGATAACGATGTAAAAGCCTGAAACGGACGCGAAACTGTACGAAAAGATGCGCGAACAAATTCCCGCGGCGGCTAATTAATGTCTCGACCACAATGGCGGAAAACGGCCGAGGCTCCTCGGCCTTAAAACCAATTTGTTGCCCACTCTCCGGCTCCTTGTTTCCCCGTCGGAACGGCGCGGCGTGGGTTCGCATTATACTTAGGGTTCCGCTATTATGTTTCCCCGGTTTTGCCGAAACAATACAGCGTGTAAACGGCCACGTCGTGCCACGTCTCAACGTAATATTACATCGGCTGATTTATATCGTCCATTCTTGCGCACCCGCGCTCGCAACATTACGTTCACTCACTAGGCAATCAGGATCATTATGACGTAATAAACGTCCGGGGCGAACACTCTCGATGACGAGAAACAGTCTCGCGTGCAAAACATACGCGAGAAAGGAAAATCGCGTACCAAGTCGACATGTATAGGGATCGTGATGTGAGAGTGATCGAGAAATTAAATCGAGGAGAGCCAAAGTAAATAATCGATGATAGAATAATAATTATTTTGCAAATTTTGAATACATATCTGTATATTTCGCAAATCTACCACACAATTGTTAAAGCGTATATAACCGTGCGCGCGTTAGAAGAAGGAAAAATTTTTATAAAACACATCTAGGACAAATCATTTGAATCATTTCTGTTTTTTCATTAAATGAAACAAGTGTTTACCGTATTGCAAAGAGCTCTCGCTTACTATCGTTCTCGTTTTAATATTTCCACGCGATATCGCCGCCATCCTTTACAAAACGCCAGATAGTTTGTATAATGCAACGGCGAAGAGCGCCGTATCTCTTTATATTTGCGCAATATGCTTTCACAGAGTTCTTTTAGGAGCGACGATGATGAGAGAAGCGTTATACGGAAAGTCAGATTTGATCGGTGCGAAGCAATTATCGTAATTATTATACAATGCAGAGATATTAATATTGATTTAATTCATAGAGTCATTAATTAATAAATTAATTTAAATTGCATGAACGGACGATTCTTTGTATGATTCTTTGTATAGGTATTATATATCGCAATATGTTGATAGGACATTGCAACAATAGGATTAATTGAATGTGCGATGTACCGATTATGTCTCAGTAATATATATATTTGCAAAGTGATGCTTATTTATTTCACGATCTGATTAAGGTCCTGTCGAATTTTCTTAAGATTTTAATACTGAAAAACGTTAAACATCTTCACAATCTAAAAAAAAAAAAAAAAAAAAAAAAAAAAAAAAAAAAAAAAAAAAAAAACCACTACAGAATGGAAAAAATAGATATTTCTCTTTCGAAAGTGAAAGTTTAAAGCGAGGGGAATGTCGATGCACAAATCTGTTTTGTCTATTCGATTCGAAGTAATGTTTGATAGGATGAAACGAGCGACTGACACGATGATGAACGCGTGTTGCGTGAAAGCGCACCGTGATTTTTTTTTCTTCGATTTAAACGTGTCGCCGGCATTTTTGAAAGCGAATCTCAGATAGATTCGTCAACGGCAACATACGACGCGAGCGGTTTTGCTGCTGTGCCGGCTTCGCAAAGTTGCATGAGTCTGAAAGCCGAAATTGAATCCGGGCGTATAAACGAGCGCCATGTATATCCTGTCAACAGTTAGAAACGCGAGTCACGAATCCGTAGCGCACGGAGCGCGTCTTTCGCTTTTATTTACGGCTCGCCTGCTTGCACCGCGAATGCGTTGATTTAATTCCGAAAGTTGCCAGCGCTGGGAAAGAGAGCCACTCCCGCACGATGCGACACGTGCCTGTAATGACCGCGTAACACGTGAGACTTCTTGCATTTCGTTTCGATACCATATACCTTTACGGGTGAAGTGGCGGAAAATGGAGGTTTCTGAGTAACGTTCGATAGCGCACGACATTCAATGCTAAAGTCATGATACGTGGTGATCGATTTTTATGAATTTCTTTCTTTCTTGATCTCAGTATTTTTTAAACAATGATATCGGAATATTAATTAATTTTTAAATGATATGTGATCGAAAAATAGCAATTTTGCGCGAAATTGTATTATTTCCAAATTAATTTTGAATGAATTACAAAAGAAGAGTGAAGAAACGATTTCTCAAATTGATAAAATAATCTCTACGCGAAGTTTATAAAAACTTTCTACACGGTATGCTCTTTATTCGCGAGGGAAATGTCATGTCACATAAATTATAAACGCAGCGCATGTTAGAGCAAAGGTATTAACACGCCGCACGCAATTTTGTGCATTCGTGCGTGCGCGACCGCTCGCGCTTGCCCGCGATTTTTTGCCATTTATTTTCATATGTTTTTTTGCTGGGTATTTTCACTGTCGCGCGTGGACCGACATCTTTATCGCCGCCGTTATACGGGTTCAACGTACCGTTTGGTTTGCAACCGCCGCGCTGATTAACCCTTTCAACGCCGATGACATTGCGCGGAGAGTTGCGCAATTTATGCGCATACATTTCACTTGCGCGCCAGATTCCGCCATTTTCTTAGCCATCCCTTGTTCTATTCGAGGTCATGCACCCAGAAACAGACGAATGTATAGAGTTTGCTTAGCGTGATTAAAGTAGATGAATTTGGGTCGTGTCGTAATTTTTATTGCGTGACTTTTTGAATGGACGTCACAGTAGATAAATGAATCTAGTATCTAGAGAGATATATATTATTCAAATATTTGAACGGATGTGAAGGGGGATTCCCAGGAAAAATGTTGAAAGCGTCCAAATAGCTTGATTGAAAAAAATTATTACGAAATGTTACGTCTATATAAAATTCATCATTTTCTTTTTGCGAATTTCGAGAATTAAAATTTTATTATCTATTTAGAAAGAATATATTTTACTTGTATTAAATTTTAATGGAATGCTTTCCGCCACTCAAGAAATTAATTTTTTCTTATGAATATGTTAGTAATGAGCGCTTAAAAACATTATTATCAAGATTAACTAATAAATGCACGGAATATCTAAATATCTCTAGTGAGGGAAGTGATTTATTTTTATTAATACCGTGCAATGTAGAGACACGTATTTTTATACGAAACACACACATACTCATTATTCACTTTAATGCATTGCGTGACTAATTCATTACACGTTACCTAACATTTCGCCGCGTAGTTCGAGTAATCTTACTTGTTTTAACACACAAACAAGTGCACCTCTTCTTTTCCTCTTTGTTATTTTCTCGTATTTTTGCTACAGTTGCCCGGCTATTTACGATCTTTTTCTCCTGCGTGTAAAAGATTTCTCGAAGGGCTGCTCGGAAAAATGTCTTGCAACATACCATACTTTATATAGATACGACGGTTTATTGGTAAAACGTGTTATGTTTCAAAAATATTAATAATGTACGCAAGTATAAAAATAGTAATAAATAATATCTAGAAGAAAACATACATGATAAATAAGCTGTAAACTTTTTATTTAACAATACGTAGAATATTAATTCAAACTTAACACAAACAAAGTTTATATGTTTCTAAAATTTAACTTCTTTGCATATTCTGTATAATTAGAAACCTTTATATATATATATACATATATAACATAATATCTCATATTTGGAAAAAAAAAAGTAAATACGTTAATATAAAATACATGTGCAATTTTTTTTTATTATTGTTAGCACTTGGCTCTTATTTGCCCATTTTTAACGTCATTTATTGTAATATTTAGAGTCTTATTGATTGTCAATTTTTTCAAATTCTAATAATTCTTTTTTTCGTCATAGCATTACATGCAATAAATGCGGCACTTGCAAAATTTTTCGTGGAATGTCTATTTATCTCCCCATATCCGTCTCGAATTTTATTGACAATATTTGCGTCCGCTTTTGTTGCAGTTGGGTTTCTTCACGTACTATACAGTGGCGATGGGGGAGGTAAATCCCTCGGGGCCAGTGCCGATCGACAGTGTTTTCATTTATAGGCCGGACAAGCGACTCGAGCTCTGGAGGTTCGCCTTCTATATGTTCCTGCACGCTGGGTAAGCATCTTGATTTTTTTCTTTCTTTCTTTTTTTTTTTTAAGCAACACTCGATCTGCATTCGCACTATAAATCTGTTTCGCGCGCATTATCATGCTGCTCTTGCGTCTTTTTTTCATTTTTTGCGATTTAGTGCTCGCATAATAGTGAGCGTCGTCTTATGAATATGCAGTTTGTTGATATTTAAGGAATATTTGCGGCGTTATTTTCAAATAACACTCGATCGAAACTCGATTAGATTCCACGTTATTTTTTTTCGTTTTATCATCCGAGATAGAGTGCATTAACAACTCGATACTTTTTTCCTTTCATGGTACGCAAGTGCGTCGTTAATTTTCCCGGCGAAAGAAAATCCCGATGTAATACGAGCACATATTTTCTTTTAAATCACGTACCGCTGCGATTTTATATAACGTCCCAGACCACGTTTTTCTCGCGCTAATGGATGCGAAAACAAATCTGCGTTAGTACACATTCAAATTATTGAAGACATCGGCGAATTCGCGGCTAGAAAAATACGAGAGAGCCGATAAAGTCTTTGTAGAATGTAGATAAAGTCTTTGTAGAATGTTTGAGCAACGTCGATCGTGAAGAACGTATTTTTCATGCGAAAATTGAATTTGCCAATCTTTTTGACTTCTGATTATCTAGAATATAAGAAATCTTCTATCGTCTATAAATATTGGTTTCATTATTTTTGTTTTAAATGCGTTTAGAAAAATGTTGTTACTTTTACGATGAATATCGAAAAAAAAAATGTAAATGTCGCTATCGTTCGAATATCATTTCTTACTATGAACATGAAATTGTATCGCGATATTGACAAATTGCGAACAACGATATTGCGAGTCGTGATGTCGAGAAAAAAAGAGAAGCCAAAATTTTCTGAAATCAACGACGTTGCAGCATCGCACAAATTATTACGATTACAACAGCGCGAAAAAAAAAGGGATCGAGATAAACCACGTCTCCGCCGCGCCTTTTGTCCCCCTTTCCCTCGGGCTTGCAGAACGTACCGCATATGTTTTGTGCGTGCGTTGCATTTATTTTTTATCTAATTTATTAAGCCCAGTGTCCAGAGCGTGATTTGAAGTTGTTTTTGTTGCGTGGAACCATGCGTGCTCCTAAGTTCATTCTGTGGCGAGAAATGTGACTCGCGCGGTGTGCTGCGTGGTGGGCTCGGCGGTTAGATTTTCAAGATAGATTCAGTGCTATTTTTCGAACGTGTTGCTCGGATTCTAGCGTAGTTCGTCCAATCAGACAATCACGTGTGAACCAGTTAGTTGTTTATATTTGCCGGGCCGGAAATTTTCGTAAAAATGTCACAGCTTGTGGCACGAATTGGCCAGTCAATCCTCTGCCCTCATTCCTTCGCTGCAGCCAATTCCTCATCCACATTTTTCTTTTTTTTTTTTCGTTTTTCTAATCTCTCATTTCTTCTTTCGACGTCCACAATCAATAAAAGACTCAGAGCTGCTAATTTTCTTCTCCGCACAAGCTCCATCTTATCCGAAATCGGATATAAAGAAATTTACGTCTATTTGACGTAATTTTATTCCGTCTGCTTGATTAGCTTTTTACGCACTTTCACGCATGCTTTCACGCATAGCACCAAACTCCGTGAGATGCAAAACTCGCAGCGGGCCTAGCTTTAATCAAGCTTCGTTGCCTACTCATGAGCCAGCATGATTACTTACCAACAAACCAGCTTGAAATTACGCTCAGATTTACTTTTCAAGAGACACACACACACGCACACAAAATATATATATATTACGCTTTTTATGTTTTATCAATAATGAAGAATAAAGCAATTATATATCGAGCAAATAGGTATTTGGGAAAAAGAATATAAGCTTTTAGAAAAATATAAAGAAAAATACGTAATAAAATTTATAATAAATTGAGGGAAATATAGTAATAAATAGAAACATTATAATAAGGAAGAAAGAGGAAGAAATAAGAGAAAAGTATATTATAAAAAATTTGAAAGTTTTTACATACTTTATTATATTTTTATATATAATTTGAGTTTACTGTAAAAAAAAATTTTTTTTTATTTATAACGTCAAAACATGACATAATTGAAAATGATACGGTAAAGACTTTTAAAGTTTGTAAGAAATATGTGAATATTTTAAATGCAGATAATAATGGAGAAAACTTGATATAAGGATATTATTTGATTAAATTTACTTATTGTTAGAAAAAAAATGAGTT
The DNA here is from genome assembly GCF_030449975.1 of Polyergus mexicanus. Taxonomy (NCBI): domain Eukaryota; kingdom Metazoa; phylum Arthropoda; class Insecta; order Hymenoptera; family Formicidae; genus Polyergus; species Polyergus mexicanus. The sequence goes on from NW_027223331.1 coordinate 9,531,889, forward strand.
TATAGTTGCGACGTATTATATTAAGATACTTGTGTATGCGAGAAGACGAATGTTGGGATTAAACGGATACGAATCTACACATCTAACCACCTGTGCCCGTCATGAATATTAGGTATTAACTTACCGACTAATTATCGTTAATTCCGTTCCTTGTATTACCACGTATTGCATTTTAGCGTTGTCGGCAGCGCGTCGATTAAATTCAAGCGGAAAACAAAAACAGGAAAAAACAAAATTGTTTAAGTGTTCCGGCACGCGTCATATGCTTTTATAGGAAAGAAAACGGGAAAGAAGGCAGCTTCCTTCGCCCACGGTTTTTCTATTATGCTTATTTTTCTTTTCTCTCGTCTCTTTCGCATCGATTCTGCCTTCTTTTTCCTTTCCTTCACCTTTTGCTTTCTCCATCTCGACATTTTTCTGAACAAACATTTCCAACTCTTTCCTTTCCAGCTCTAAGATCACGAAGAGAAAGGAGACCGAGAGACGAGATTCTGCAGCAAACTCTCTCTCTCTCTCTCTCTCTCTCTCTCTCTCTCTCTCTCGTCGACAGAATAGAAGTTTTCAACGCGCGAAGCTCTGTAAATTATTCATGAAATGCCAGATAAGACGCTTTTCTTACATGCGTATGGAAACGGCGATAAGAGTGACCCCAGTCGCTGTTTTTTTTCTTCTATAGGAAACGGTGCGTTTGTTAAATTTTGTTTCCCTCTTGTATTTCTCTCCCTCATTTTACGATTCCCTTTATTTCCCCTCGTTTCCAATTTCTGATAATATTTCCATATCATGATGTTTCTATTTATCGCAACATTCTTTATTTTTGACCTTCTTTTGAAAGATTTTACGTGTCGTTTATCTTACCCTTTCTTATGATAGCCTTTCTTTTAAATGAGCGAAATTTCGTATTTTTCTGTTTTCTCTCATTTTTTACTCAGTTATATTATATTAATATTAATTATGCATTTCTTATTAATTGTTTGTGTTTATTCATATTTCATATTCTGCTAATGCCGCTAATACTTACTCTGTATTTTATTTCCATTATGTTGTTCAAACGGATCCTCTCGGAATGTAAGAAACTTTATGGCACTTTCTTTCTTTCTTTTCTTCGTAAATTCCTTTCCAAGTCGAAATTCACCGTGCATTTGTCTTCCTTTCCACCCGTTACTTCTTTTGTCGATCCGCGCCTCCGCGCGAAACGTTATCGCGGATGTTGGGTTATTAATGCGAAAAAACGCCCCGTGCGCGTCCATCAAAAGTCATTTCCCCGAGCATTACATGATCCCGAAAGAGCTCAAGAGCGGCGAGATACGTGGCAACGTATGCTAAGTCGAAGATAAATTTCGTAGAAGCTGATGAATTCGTTCGAGGGGGACGGATCTCTCCAGGGAAGATACGTGAATGGATACGTTTAAAAATTGAGCCTTGGATTAATCATACGGGTAATAAAGCGGTCGCAATTTTTTCCTTTTTTTTTTTCGGTTTGCATTAGTCAATGTACATCAATAATCTTCGGATCGATTACACGCGAGAGCGTTTCACACGTCCGTTACGCTAATTGGCATAAATCGGGGTGATGATAAGCGATATAATGCATCGACGATGACACACGAGCTGCCAGGAAAGGTCAGAAGCGCGATCCATAATCGACGAATAAAAAGCCCGAGGTTTCAGTCGGGCGACAGGCGATTAATTATAAAAACAAGACGGCGAGCGCCTTTTTCCGTCTCCGCGTAACGCCCGTTACCTCCGCCAGACGTTATCGAGCTTCCTCTGTTATTAATGTGAAAACTGTCTCTGCTGCCATCACGCTCCCAAGTCTTGTCTCTGTCCTCCTTTTCTCTCTGTCTTCTCTCTCTCTCTTTCTCTTTCTTTTATGCTGTGCACGATGCCGTGAGAAAGCCGGAAGCGCGGAAAAATCGAGACAATCGCCGTAATTGCGGGAAGTCAACGCGCAGCAGCGTTGTCGGAGCGAACACAATGGTATCGCCGAATCCGCGAAATACGAGTCGAAAGGATCGCACGCCGCTCGAAACAGGACTCGCTTCCGTATCTCGTCGCCTGTGGTACATATATCGACTCGTTGCGAATCAGGCTTGAATTCACAAGAACGCTTTGTCGCGCTTGAATCGTCGTCGGACGCACGTCACACCCTAAAAAAAAAAAAAAAAGAAGAAAAAGGAACACTAGCGCATCTAGAAAATTTTTGGCAATAAAAAGAATTTTTATTTCGCCAAGCAGATAAAATTATCAAAATCTCTTTGTCAGCTTTTATAAAAACGATATCTTATCTATGTAGAACATGTCGCGATACAAACGCACGCAAAATGAGGCGCATCTTTCTTTTTCGTGAAAACATCCGCAAACGGGTTGCAAACTCCGTAAATCTTTCGACTCGTAACTCAATTTAAATAACGATGTCCACCGCCCCGTCATCTTTATATAAGCCCTCGTCACTTGCGCGCTGCCGATGCGATATTATGCATGCGCGACGAGCACGGCGGCACACCCGTTATACCACGAGTCTTTTTAATGTCGCATAAATGCGCCGGGAAGGCTTGCGACTCTTAATATCATCGAGGCGGGCTCCTCTCGTCCCGCCGTCCCGCGTGCACGCGATGCGCGCCACGTGAACCGAAACTTCAACCTCCGCAAATGAAAATTCTTGTTGAAAGTCAACAAATTGCACGCGCGATGACGTTTAGTCTTTTTACCCCTCTCAAAAGAGCAGGGAATGAATTTCATTAGAACATTTGCCGTGCAATTATTTGAAATATTAATTGTAAAAATTAATCGGTGAAATATATTTTACGTTACTTTTTTTACCAAATATCTTGATAATTGCACTCGCAGTTATGGAAAGGATAAAATTCAGCCAAATTGGTTTAACATAAATAAAATATCCTTGATCGCGCGCTAGAAATTTCATCTATGAAGATGTTTTTATATTAAGTAGTTCACAACTCGAAAATTAACGGCGTCACGATATTTTAGTCGAAGAGAGAACGTTCTTGAAATGGTCAATGAATTTGTCGTTAGAATTCAGATCGGAGTTTCTCTCAGACAGCAGTGCAGGATTGCCGACTGCTGAGACATCATTCTCGACAGGCTCGTCCATGCTTTCGTCTTTCGTAAGTAAGAAGTTTTCGGCGCTTAATTAACTACTAGCAAGTAGTTAGAGGCGCTGACGAAACCACTTGCGCCTGTAGAACATTAGAGTCAACTTGCTTGAGAACTTTATCCTCTAGTTCTCGCAAAGTTATCAGCACCCACTGTGTACTCGATAATACTTTTGATCCGCTCACGCGACCCCGGTTCCCCGCGAATTATCCCGAATTGAATAGAATCGAATTAAATGCAACCGACTGTTAGAAGCATCGGGACATTGCATCGAAACGTCACAAAAAAATTTTTTTCTTTATCTTATTTTTTTTTTTTTTTTAATTAAATATTTTGTCATTCTGGCGTTTTAAGTTTTAATTTTGTTTTAAATTATTTATTTTTGTTGATTATGCGAATATAATTGTTTTTAGGTATATTGATGTGATAAAATCTGTTTTCAAAATATTATTTAGTATTTTTTCGCAATAGCCAATTTATGAATAATTTATTGATCGTATTGTGATTCGTCGTAAGTATGCGATCATCGAAATTGGAAACGCGCAAGAAGCCCGCCGGTCCTTTTCCTTATAATCGGACGACACGGCGAGACGGATAAAACGAATAGATATTCGTTGTAGAAAGCCGGTTATCGTCATTCGTATTTGTCGAATGGAAATTCAGCCCTCGAACGACGACGTTGCCTTCTTCTGTCGCGGTCCGAAACAGATGGCGAAGGAAAAAGATAGCTAGGTAGAGGAATCATCCTCACGCGGAAACCGAGAAATCCGTCGTAATTCGTCCGCCGGCACAATGCCCGAGATTCGTCTAATTGGTATCCAATTAACCGAAATTGGCGCGGTTGGTCTGAGAACCTTATCGTGACTCGAATATCTTGGGAGCAGATTTTGCTGATTGCGCGAGAGGTGCTCGAATGTGCACGGACCACCATTGTTCAACGGTAAACGTCGCGTTGTATATATTTACATTATATTTTATCGAACATGTCGTCCGGCTATGCATATTGATCTTATTAAGGTATTAATTTATGCGACTGATGCTATTTGTTTTGTTATCAATATGTAATTATGAAGCGCAACAATGCATATTGTTTCAGTTAAATAATCTTTGTTGAATGAGTTAAAGCATATGTGTTACAAAAGAGTTGTTTAATCCGATGATTTTTGAAAATCCTTGACAATTTTATATATATCGAATTATCTGTTTACAAATGTATAAAAATATCAATGAATAGTAAACTTTTTGTCTATCTTGAGCCGACTGAATTGAAAATGGATTGTTAAAAGTTTGTATATTATATTGTATATCACATCAGTATGTATAAAGTAAAAATATATGATACTTAGAAAGATTTCAATAAAGTTTTGAATATTAAAACTCCAAGGATTTTTATTACACCAGAACAACGCAGACGTGCGCTGCGCGCGCGCTTTTATTTATGGACATTTTGCAATTTCTTTAACTTTCCTTTCCTAACTTTTTCTTTCACAAATTGTCAAACTGTCAAAATTCTCACGATTTGACAGTTGCAAATAACACGAATGAAGCAAGTCGCTGCGCATAAGCGAGACAGCCAATCGCGGAAAAGAGGCTTCAACGCTTCGATATATTCGAGTTCGAGAATTGACGCCTTTTTTAGAAACGGAATATTTAAAACAAATAAGAAATGGAAATAGTTCCAATGGAAGATTGAAAAAGACTATCGTGCAAAAGTCCAGTGGGATTTCTATCGGCGAATGATATCAAGACAGCAGGAGATGGAAAATTTATGAACCTCCTACGATCGCGCCCGACGCGACGCCTCCTTACGCGCGTTCTATTCCAACGATTGCATTCTGAAAACGTATCGGCATCTATACATCACGTCTGTCCGAACGCGAGGGCGACCTCCGGTTTTTCGCCCCCGCGATCCAGAAGGATGGCGACATCGTCATTTGCATTCGCCCGGCAACGAGACGGCAAAAAACCCGTTGGAATTCCGAGTATCGATTTAATTCTGACCTAATCACGGTTACCTCTCTCCTTCCCTCCCTCGTCTCGATGGACTTCGTTCCTTGGTAATGCGACGGTCGCGGGAATCCGAGGCCGTGGCATCCATTTCTGTCGATGAGACTAACCGACGAGTGACGACGCCCAAGCGTTCCAACCATCGCATTCTTTCCATTTGACCGCATTGCGACAGGGCGCGCGACGACGATAAAACTCGTACCTGATGTAAATTGGTCGCTTCCTAGGCGCACGTCTCGGCTACGAGGTTACGATATACGCAGACTAATTGCGGCTTACCGCATGCCATGATGCAAAGAGACCTGTGTGAAAAAGTTGTCTTTTCCTATCTTTGAATCGAATCTTGTTTCACGAGGACGAATTTAATTAGCGCAAGAAATTCGCGTCGCTGGTCAAGCGCAGACACTGCTTTTAAAAAAATATCTCGCTTGGGATTGGCTGAATGAATAAAGAGCCTGCTTCGTTAATGTCCACTTACTTTCTAGTAAGTACTTGTCTTTCTTTTCGTCAATTTTCCATTTGTATGATATGTATAATAATTAGATCGGTAATTAAAGATAAAATAGAAATTATCTAATCGTCTATATAAGTTAAAAATAAAATAATTTTTATGGCAAAAATTAAACAATTTTTTATCTATTTCTTTTTAGATTAGAATTAAATTATAATAATAAAGTTCTATTATACATTATATAATATGTTTCAGTTTGTAGTACAAGTAAAAGGATAATAAGTTTTTGCCTCGATCGACAATCTGGATCTCGCCAATCTTGACTGTGTCAACGAGAATCGCTCTTCAAGATTTTCCATGCTCTCGAGCGTATAACGCGATAGATAAGGGAAACGATCGTTTTCCGACGAGCTTAGAAAGTTTCTTCTTACGAACATAATATTCATAATTGCTCTCTACAGTTTCTTTTCTTACAAAGTTTTCTTTTGCCGACCATTGTGGCTGAAATCGTCCGAATTATCAAACGACCACCAATCGCATCATCCTTCGCGGATTCTTATCATTCGCAAGCGTTTTATCTTGCATTGCTTTTGTTTCAGCCATCATCGCCGAATTCCCTCCGGCTTCGGTTCCAAATTCAGCTCGATGACTCGGGATACGCTGTGGCGTAAACATTTATTTCCTCCCTATTTTATTCGCGATTCGAATTACTTATGAAACTGCGAGAAACTACGTCGTTTCTTGCGAGATTTATCGTCCGATGTCGTCGGTACTGGCGCGCGCGCGCGCGCGCACGTGAGAATCCTCGGCGCGAGATGTAATAATTAGTCGACCAAAGTTTCACGATAACGGCTGGGTATCGGATTTTCGTGCTCCTGTGGCCCAGAAGTCGCTGATAAAACTTTCCTCCGACCGTGCTCGGTATCTCGCAATTATTTCACTTCGCGACGTTCTTTGGCAATCTTCTCGGCACTCTCGCCGAGACGATGCTTCGAGCGAATAAGAATATTGTTTGGCTGCGATCCGCTCGTTCACGAGAGAAACGGAGAAGTATAATTATCGTAATTTTGGCCGCATCGATTGTCGCGAACCAGCGCGATACGGAATTCATCGCGAATTGAAATCATCGAATATTTTCAACTTCTTTTCCGACGCCATGGCCAACTTCCGTCTAGTCTTATCGACCGCGGCGAGGATATCACTAACGAGATGTTCCTAATTAAAACTATCTCGCCCGCGATTTTATAATTCAAAATTTACGACTCTTTTCTTCTCGCGTCTACACGATTTTCGAAATCTTTGACGATCACCGAAGTTGCAACGATATATTAACTTTGCGACGATTAACTTTAAGTTAATTTTGTGATAGTTTTATGCGAAAAGAGTTAGTTATCTCTGTATTTATTAATTAATTATTTTATAAGTAATTGCAATATCGACCCGTAAATATTTTATATCAATATAACAAATGATAATGACTTTATAATTTTAATAATAATTTTAATGATAATAATAATTGCTAAGTGTAGATAATTTTATAATGATTATATTGCATTATACTTGTTGTTAAACTAGTCCAGTGTGGCATTTATTGCTCTCTGCGTCATTACTACATGTTTTACAAACATTCTATAAAGTACGCCATAGATATATAATTCAGAAATTGGACGCATGCAAATCGCTATTGTAATTAAATTGAAAAATTTCCGGAGCACTCTAGAGTTCTCTAACAAAACAATTGACACGACTTAGACAATTAGTAATTTACCGCGTGGTTATATTTTTTTTTTCAGGTGGCTTCACCTGCTGTTTAACCTGGGGGTTCAGGTGGTCGTGGGACTTCCCTTGGAAATGGTGCACGGAAGCCTGAGGATCGCCGCGGTTTACATGGCCGGGGTTCTTGCCGGTGAGTAATGTCGTCTGCAATGTGAATTATGTTATGGTGCATCTACTATTTATGCTCCGGGCATAAATGCTCGTTTAACCTTCGCCTCTTGCCGTTGCAAAAGTTAAGCTAAACACAAATCTTGGCTTGATGAAATAATCATTAAGAACAAAAATTTGGATAGCATCTCTCGATTTAAAAAGAAATAAAAACTCGACAGTGATCCAGTAATAATTGTAACATTTTTTTAGCGTTGCGGTTATTTTATAACGCATTAAATATATGTAAAGGCTGTGTATATTTATAATTAAATCGCAATCCACTTATCTCAATTATCATTCGTTTAACTTCTGTCACGTGCAATGACAATCTCAGCCAACGGTACAATTCGTTGTCCCTCTCTTCCTCTCTCTTCCCCCATTTCTCCTTCTCTTCTACATTTTTTCTATGAAACGCGTTCTTGTGCGATCATCGAAATTAGTCCGGTGTATATGTAAATACAAGAGCGAAAGATATATCACGAAATGTGAACATTATAACCGAAATGTCCAAGATATGCAGGGTGCTAATTATTCGAACATATGCTACCTGTTATAACGAGGCGTTTTAATTAAAATTCGTTGATGTTAATATAAGTACCTTGACAGCTGGATAATGAAACGCTTTACATTCGCAATTTTGCACATTTCCCAAATAATCTCATATCTCTCTCGATTAATTCGTCGGTAACAAACTGAATTTTTTGCAATTTATCGTATGTTAAACGACAAAATTATTTTATATATATTACGATTCTCTCTTTTTTTTTAGCAGAATATGGCACAAGAATTACAAACGATAATGTTATTTCCTACATATGTTTACCGTATCGTTTTCTATGCTAAGCAATTTCTATCCGAAACATTTTTGCATATTTATCGAGACAACAAAGGCGACCGAGTAATTCCGGCAAATTGTCCTATTTCATGTATATATGTATATATATATATATATATATACGAAATGTATATAGCGTGGATACATGTGTGCGGGCAAAAACGTATCTATATACATCTAATTGTCATTTGCATAAATTCGATTAGACGCAGATCCCGAGTTATTAGCGGTCATGAAAGTAAAACGTGGCAAAATGGAGCGCATGAATAATCAACTCTAGCCGAACGGGGGGACAAAGAGAATGCAGGAATTAGATAGGAGAAATGGCGGTACATATAGGAATTTCAAAATAGATGCGATGATACTTTTGGTAAATTAGCAAGAATAAACGCCGTGCAGTTCTTCCATTTATACATTAACTGAATTTTAATTTGAGGATTAATTGTTTGAATTGTAAATTAAAAGTCTAAGACGATGCAGATGTTCTTAAAAGATAGTTTTAAGAATGAAATTCGAAAAAAGAACTTTATATGATGACAAATATATTATCAATCATAAGTACAAAAGTTAGAAATTAAAATAATTAATAAAATGCTGAAAGAGAGAGAGAGAGAGAGAGGGGGGGGGGAACGAATGTAATAAATCGTTTATACATGATAAAAAATTATGCAAGAGTAATGGAATGTTCTTTCATACTTTTGTGCTCCTATAATTTATGACAAAAGCATCAAACTTGTTCCAATATTATCGACACACTGTCATTTCTGCCTCTTTTCGGCGTTTTTATTCTCACGAAATTTCCCGATTGCGCATTTCCGACTATCCTTGTCTAACCATTTTATCTCGGTCTTCGCTTCTGCTCTCGAGCAGAGCGTATCTCCATCTTTGTTCGTCTAAAGTCGCTCGCAAGGATGCGCTACGGCGACAGCTTGTCTGGGCCCACCGCGACGAGATTACTTCGTATGCATCGCGGTGGCGACGATGTAATGCGATTGCAACGACGCAAGTGCAACGGCAGCTATATCCCCTCTTCTCTTCTGGTCGCATTCGGCGTCTCCTTCTTTATACATGCCTTGCATCGTCCGCTCTTTTTTTCTCTAGCCGACTCTTTATTTAACGTTAATCGGATTATGGCGACCATACTCGATTAATGATAGAGGAGCGTGAAGCATTTCTTTCTCATAAAAATGTGAAAAAAATGTAATTACATTCCGCAATAATAGATTTGATCCGCAATAATATTATTATTCTTTATTTAAATGAATTATATAAATGATGATATTGAAAGATACATTAGAAATTAAATTATATTTGTACAAATATAAAATATCTCCGTAAAATTTTTTAGTTGATATGATATGCATATATGTTATTATACATTATACAATCATTATGTCTTACATATTTCTATGAGATGACGAGTACGTGTAAATATATTTTATTAGTATAAAACTCACACACACACACACACACACATACGTATCGCATATACTAATTAATATTGCGCGACATGAAGAAAAAAACGTTGAAACGTAATCATCAAACTAATGAAGAACGTAAATCAGCGTTTTAAATTATGCGATTACTGCACCATATGAGTGTAAATTATCCTTAGTGCGGTGTGAAACCGGGTAGCTTATAAATGCGCTTCTTCAGAGTGGTGCGCGCGGATTAATGTCGTTTACGACATCGTCGCCCTTATTACTGGTCGTACTCTCTGCTCTCCCCATTGCTCGACCATTTCTACTTGGAAATTTCGGACAATGGAGCGAGATAGTGATTTGCCATCGTACGAAATTCGCAGCTAAATATCACATTGATTAAAAAAGATGAATTGAAATATACGTGTATTTTTTACCTTATAGGAATTTAATTTCCTGAAAGAAAAAGATGGCCCAAATCATAAATTAAAATTTTGTACCTTACTTGAATGTAAAAAATGTTTTTTTTATTTTTCTACTTCTTAAATTGATATCATTATGTAAGATTATACATAATCGTCAAATAGATTTATTTATCATAATTACAATTCTGTTCTATAAATAAATAAAAAAAATAAAAAATAAAAAAAAACTATTAGCCTCATTACCGTCGTAGTCGTCGTCGTCGCGGCGGCGCTGTCGAGTCGATTGCGTGACACCAGCAATTATACGATAGTATTTGCATGTCGTACGACGCGCTTCGTAGTTCGTATGCACGACTGCGTGTGGCCAGTCGCCGGTGCATTAACTCGACCTGAAGATAACCGACGACGACGACGACGACGACGACGGCGATGATGATAGTACTCGGAAAACCGACTCTGAAAATCGATACTTCGTTTTCTTCTTTTTTTTTTCTCGCGCGTCTTTAACTTTACTTTTAGCACGAGATCGCGTTGTCTCAGCTCGTTAGAATCTCTTTCCACTTATTTCTTTCCATCATTTCGGAAACAACGGAAGCATCTTGAGGACAATCGAGAAAAACTTTAAATTGGATGACAAAATGCTACACGAACGTCAAATCTACGGAAAAACGACGTTATGTGTGTCATCGTTATCAGTAATAATTTTATTTCTATTTTGATTTTTATACATTGTTTATGATTAATTTAATCTTTACATTGCATTATATTGTATATATTCTTTCTAAAGATATATTAAAGAATTTTGATATATATATATATAAACTGCCTTCAAATGAAAACAATTTGATCTATCGGCCGATTTTTACCGACACGATCCGAGTACAATTCATTTCTTTGTCAAAAATTCGGGAACGATACACGTGGCTTTCCACAAAATTTAATTGCATCGTATTAACTGACAAAAAAAATGCAATAGTCAGTTTCATCGGAAATAAGAAAATAAATAAAATATACAAAGTGAAGACAGTAAAAGTCGTTTGCTACATTTTATCACATTTCAATCAGGAAGAATTCGAATGCGCTTTGCGCAACCATTGATTTACGATTTCGCTCCTTTTACTGGCCATATGCAAATATGTCTGTATGTTTGCGAGCGAGCGCATTTTCTATTTATTTCTCTTCTTCCCCGCGCCCCCCGTTTTAATATTTTCAATGCAAAAATCCTGGCGGACACGGCCTATCGTTGGGTCAAAGGGATATTAAAACAACGGGACGAAATGCTGCGAGATGTACAAAATGTTGATATTGCGCACGCTCCACGCTTTCGATCGGGAATTTTGCGTATCGATGATCGCGTTCAGGATGCCGAAAGTTTCGCAAAAAGCATGCCTGCATGCGAGAGAGAGAGAGAGAGAGAGAGAGAGAGAGAGAGAGAGAGAGAGAGAGAGAGAAAGCCGGGTTGGAAAAAGATCGGTAGACGCGAATAGCAGACGCAATGGAAATTTCAATATTTTTGAAACATCGCGAGATTGAATACTCACAAATTCGAATTTTTTTAAAATTTTTGAGAACCAATAAATGCGTAATGGATGCAACTTCGCGTTAATCACTTTTCGAATAAGTGATTCTTTGTGAGCAATATTTGTTACTACTTGTTAGAGAAGGAAATTATTATAATTACAATTATAATTTAATGAGAATAAAATTCTTCTCGACATAAAATAAATGTTATAAATGCCACATTTTGAAATTTATTTTTCCGTTGAGGAAGGTTTATGCCAAGACCAATAACGCTCTAAAGGATTGCGATATGATGTAATACGATTTGCATTTAATATTATAAAATGTTATTACATTTATGTTACGCATATTTCCCCATCGGGCCTATAATAAATATTAAACTTAATCTGATCCATTATTGAACGCGAGATTTGTATACATAGCTCTATGTTACATTCTAGAAAATATTTGAAAAAATAATACATATTTCTTGCGAAGAATAATTTTCTTTACTATTCTGCAATTAATCTTGAGATAGACTTGAAATTCAAATTTTATTTATATTTCTAGATATAAAGTCGGCAATTATTTGCATGTAATTAATTTTGATTATATATCTACATTTAACTTTTACTATCATCATTATATATACATATATATTTTTTCTTCAGTGTATATATAATAAATATATCCAGACTAATTTTTTTCTAGACGTGTTTCATTATCGATACGGATTATATACGTGGCCATGTTATTAAATGAACAACACATTACATTTATCCCGTCGTCGAAAGATACAACAGAAATGTTTAATAATCACGCGAAATATCCTCGATTGTCTCGTTAGATCGAGGATGAAAAACGCACTATCGGCGAGAGAGCGAATCATTATAAAGAGAGGAGAAAAAAAATTTCTCGCCAACGTCGATCCTTCTCATATGTCGTATCGTTGCGCATATGTGCCCGTCCCGTTGCCATAAATATCGCGACCATAATCATAAAATTCCGACAGCGTTTCGTCTTTTTTCCCCGGGGCAGAACGTACCTCACACATTATATTTTATGCATCGGATTACGTAGAAACGACGATACTCGTGTGCGCTACGCGTCGCGACGACGCTCGTGTGTATTACAAGTAGACGTATATAGGGAATAAACATTGCCATTCCGGGTGGACATAGTATTCACGATGCATCACTACATGGTCTCATGTCGTTGGTAACTGCATCGGCAGCGGCGTCTCTGCATCGAGGCGCATCGAGATCCTTTCGCGAGTTAACAATATTTGCGGAGAGACGAATGGGGAGATAGATAAATTAATTTTATTCAATTCTGAGGGTAAAAACTTCACACGTACACGTGTAATATGATAATTACAGAAAATACAAGATATTTTGCAAAATTGTACAATACAAGAGAAATAAATTCTTAGAGAATTTATACGTGGAAAAAGAGAAAATAGAGAAGCGTACGAGAAACGTGAATTGATCACGAGACTATTAGTATATAATAAGACGGATTATATGCTAATTAATGTCGTAGATAATTAGTACTATGTATCAAGTTCTAATGCGACTGATGGGGAATCGATATCTCTAACTCGAGCGAGCTTATATCAATATATATGACAGTATACGCCATAAGACTGGGATTGGATGCGGATTCTAGATCCATCGCTATCCATCCCATAGTCGTTCAGCCCTTGGACGCCCGTCGTGTCTCGTTTGCACGGAAACGACGTGGCTTAGAATTTCACGTTGTATCGGCGGAACCGGCGGGCACGTAATGGCGGTCGACGTATACACAAGAATAGGAGAGAAAAGGAAGGAAGAGGGAGGCCTCATTCTCCGTTTTCTATCTCCGTTCTCCGCCGGATTCTACTCCCGCAGCCTCTCGCTCACGCCTCTTTACGAATGCAACGACATACCTGCACTTGCCTAACTGTACGCTCGATTTTCCACCATCCTCCTCCTCCTCCTTCTCCACCGTCGGTCGCAACCACTCGCACAATAATCGCCTTTGTTCTCGGGGGTTGTTCGCGAATGTTCTTTCTCTTTGTCAACAATAGCGGATTAAATTGGTGGATATCTAATTGGTGCCTGATTGACATCGCTGCTACGTTTCATATCGCGGTTTATTGCGATGACAAAACGCGCTATTGTTTCGTTTGTAAATGGTGACAAGCAGCGGCGATCCCAAAAGAGAGATTCTGTCGAGCTTCTCTATGAGTAACGAACGTATGATTTTGGTCACAAATCCGATAGATGTGATGAAGATAATTGTGTCCACGCGGCAATAGAGTGCCGCGCGAATTTCGTTTATTTCACGCGATTCGTGGTTGCTTTTTATTTGCCTCTCCGAAACTGGTAATGCTAATGACAATATTACGAGGTAACAAAAAATAATGCATCGGATATATCATTTTACTTTCGTGCGCGAAAAATATTTTAAATCCAGCAATTATTTAGTTTATCGCTGATTAATAACTCACATGCAAAATCATAAGAATTTAAATTGTATCTGCTTATGGATGTGATGAAATAAGCACATATTTTTTTTGTTTTTTTTGGAAAAAGAGAGAAAATGTATAATACCTATATATAAAAGAGGAACGTGCAGAAATGCATCGATACAATACATGCCCGTATCCATGGCTCGTGTCGGTGTTTCGCTTAAGTGGTTAACTAATAATTTTTTAACGCCACGAGAGCGTATCGAGCACTTTTCTTCGTGCCGCGAGAGAGAACGTCGGATGCTCGTTGTTTCCTAGCTATTTCGCTCGGTACTTCCATCCGTTTTTCTGCGAGTGGAGAAAGGGGGAAGGGGTTCTTTACGAATGCATCGATGTGCCTAGCACGCCCGCCTCTAAAATACGCGCTCTATTTCTCCACCTCCTACTTTCGAGCGATACAGAGCATTTTATTATTTCGCGTCGAGCCCCTGTGCGCGTTCTCGCGATTTCTTTTCTGTTTCGTTTCCGTTTCGTCCTCATCTTCGCGTTCGAATAGTAAAAATGCGATGGCTCGCATTAAAATATCGTATGCTTTCTTATATGCGCGTGTATTATCAATATTTACCAGATTTTGTTGTATAATTGGTAATTGAATATACATTTACATGCATGTAATTTCGAGATCTTTTTCTAAGTTATTCTAAATTATAAAACTTGGAAAAGACAAAAAGAAAAATTCAAGTAAAATTTATAAGTAATTAGAGAGTAAAAGTGTTTCCTGTATTACATATTAATATAAAATGTAACAGTTTCTACAGTTTTTACATTAAATAATTGCTAAAAAAGTTTATTAAAGATCATTAAAGCGTTTTTATGAGATAATTAGAAGGTTTGAAATATCAAGCTTTTTAATTCAATCAATTATTTATCATCAAATTCATTGTCTTTCACATCTGTTTTTAATACGTATATGCAAAATATTCTTAGAATTGGAAAACGACACGAGTATGTGCGCATCTTCGATTTTTCTTCCTTTTTTTTTTCCTATTGGACGTTTCCTTCGCGGTAGTTCCGTTGCACCTGTTGCACATCGTGCCGTTTGGTTTCAACAGACTCCATTATTGATGCCAACGAGTCATTAATCGATGATTTTTGTACATTGTAAAATACGCGCGATGTATTATCACGCATTAAACGCTAAAAAGTTATCTTAAGTAGTTGTAAAGAAATTGGCATATATTTACAATACAATGTAAAGTAAAATTCCTCGTATATTATTTACATTTCTTCGGCATGTTTGTATCTAGGCGAAGTTAGCGATACCATTGTTGGACAGATTGATTGCAATGGAATTGCGAAAGTAGCGGATACGCGGATGGAGCCGTATGTTGTATGGTAATCATAGGAATAGGTCGCGAAAACATTAATTCGCGCCGGTGCATTTCGTTGGCAGACCACGTCCACTCACTTCCCTTCCTTTCATGCTTTCTTCCTTAAGATAAAGTCGAAGGCACTAACGAAGGTTCGGATGAATTTCATAACCCAAGAAAAGTCCACGAGGGCTCTATTATGCTTCGCGACTCGTCTTCATCTCGCTTTTCTTTTTTCTCTTCTTTTTTCCATTTCCTTTTACTCGTCGCGCTCGTTTTTGCGCCAGGTTGCTAATTTTCTTGAGACGTCGCTTTGCTGTTACTTCTCTCTCTCTCTCTCTCTCTCTCTCTCTCTCTCTCTCTCTCTCTCTCTTATCCGCATACAATGTATGCACATATTTCTCTCTTTATTGCTAGAAAGAGTACAAAACTCTCTTTTGAATCCTTTACCCTTCACTTTTGTTTGCACTGACGTTTTGATGATTAAGACAACCTAATTAATTTTGCAAACATTCCTTTGGATACAAAAGACGTGCAATTTAATATGGCGAATACCAAAGATGCAACAGATTGCGAAACTAGTGCAATTAAATCGTCTTTAAATAATGTAATAATTTGTGAATTACTATCTATTTGCACATATCGGTAACAGTTTAAAATTAAAGATGAATAGAATTATATATGGATAAAAATAAGGTAGAAAAATTGAGAATAACATAAAATTTATCAGAATGTACGTGAATCTTAACGTTTATAAAAAAACGTTTTACTAAGAAGATAATTTTAATTAATATTAGTTGAATATTTCAATCGGGAGCTCGATAACAGATGACAATTTTTCCAATAATAAATTTCTAAAATAAGCAAATCGACAAAGCATCGATTTGTAAATTCGGCAACGCGCGCAATGAGATATTGTGTCGCTATATGACTTATCTCTTATAGTCTCAGTTAGATAAACGACGGTAAACCGTAAATGCTTGCAGCATCGTCTAAGTTGGACCAAGGAGAGTGGATGAGGGGAATCAGCGGCTCTCTTGAGCCAGTATCCGTTAACTCGAGTCAATTACTATACAGAGAAGCATGGTTCGTCGTGCACGGGGGTAAAGTGGTCTCTCGGCGTGCTTCAACTTCCAATTAACTATGGCACGACGACAAACAGACTGACGATGACAGCTGAGATCCTTTATATTCTCTATTTTATCGCATTATAGTATTATTATAGCCACGCGATATTATTGCATTACGTTACGTTACAAATATTGACCATGACAATAAATTTTATATTCTTCATTTTGCTTTCTTTATTATTAGTCGATATAATTTTTGCATTTTTACAAATCTCTACGTCTATTTATCATATCGTTGGTGTTGATTGATGTTAGAACATTAATAATTTATCATTGTATGTGATATTTTTATAATCACAATTCTATATGGAATTTCTGAAGAGTATCACAAAAAAAAATCATCGAAGCTTCGAATCGGATTTATATCGGGCTTGTGCGGTAGATGCAGTTGTATCTTTGAGATGTTGTTTAATATTAATGTCATCCGATGTGCACGACAATCTCGGTATTTGTGCCGTAAGCTACTTAATTCCACGCGTCTCGAATAATTGCTCTCTTGTTCCGATTGGATGTGACTCGATCATTTATTAAACGGACGCTAATAATTCATTGCAGGTAATTCGGAGCGCTCGCGAACTCGCACGAATTGATATTTGCATCCTTAATGCTGCGTTTCCACGTCGCTCCGGTGCGCACCGGCTTAGACGCGATTTGCGCTCTGCGGAAACTTCGTGTAGGTAGTTTACGAAACACGAGCATTTCTTGTGGTTTTCCCACGACTGCTGCTGCTGCTGTTGCTGCTGCAATCCCGATGTAGGTCGCGCGTTAATGACCAGTGCGTAGCGACGAATTCAATTGAATCGTCGGTTTTGCAAGAAACGAGGATATCACAGACGTAGAGACCTGCATCCACCAGTAATGCAATTCGATGTGTCATCCCAAATTTTTTCTCGAACGATACAAGCTCTTGAAGAGCGAAATCTAGAGTAAGCATTATCTCGCACCGCGCTACAGCTTAATTAAAATTACATCCTTGAAGCTCCTTAAAATTCAGAAATTGTCGACGTCTCGATTTTTTAAAATACTGATCGAATCCGCGTACAGAGCTAAAAAGAAACGAGGAAAACAATTCCGATATCCCGTATATCAGCAGTCGGCGAATTACGAGCGACAGCCTTAACAAATCGGGGCAACCTCGTCAGGGTAGACGCGTATCGGTCGGACGCGTACTTGTAATTTAGGACGGATCAAAGGTAGTGGTGGTAGTGGTGGTGGTGGTTGGGCGGTTAGGTTTGCGAAGGGCGATCGGTCAGCAGGTTCCCAGGTGTCAGGTGGCGTTCGCCGCTCTCCGCCAGACGCGCCGAATCACCAACCAACCCGTCGTGCCGGTCGCTTCCACATTTCCACATAGGAAGCGACTAATGTCCTCGCTCATTTCCTACGATATATGTATAGGCGGACGGGACGGGCGGGCGAGCGCCGTCGCATCGATTCGCGAAGCACCGTCCGCCTGTCCAGCGCGATATTAATGTTTAACTAGCGCGATCGTGTGTCTGATACATTACCATTGCTCTCGGGGTTGCGCGCGACACGGTATACGCTCGTTGCACGGTTACCAGTTGCGCGAGTGAAACATTGCGAATTGTGGAGTTTGTCGAACGCGCGCTGCTATTATTGCGATACTATCGTGCGCCCAATTGCCTCCTATCGTCGGTTGGACGACATTTGGCGTGTAATTGGAATGCAACGTTACTTTCAGATACCTAGCTGCGATACTTATATATATAAAAATCATTTTGTTACACGAGCTCATACGAGATTTTTTTTTTTTTTTTTTGTAATTATATATATTTTTTTTACATTTTGTATTTATAACGAATGAGTGCGATTGTATATATGTGCGAGAAATATATCTTTTATCTATTATAATAATATTGACCGGATTATGTTTCTAATTTTGAATGTTACATCGCATTTCGACCATCGATGTCGCATATCGATTATTTCTCGTTATTGGGACACTTTTTAGCGCGATGCAACCATACGTGCTCCTGCGTATTCGTATGCCGACTGCCGTGGGCAGTTTGTCAAATTACGGGACAAGTACTCGGAAACGGATCCCTAATCCTGTTTCTAATAACCGGAGCTAGCTAACGCCCGGAAGCGCTTTATACCGCTGACATTCATGAATCGACGAAATGGCGAGAGTGTGACAGACGACACCCGTCTATAGACATAAGTGCTATAAATATAAGGACAGAATAGAGTGCATAAGTTTAAAGGATTTAAAGGTCGTTAAATAAGAGAGTTTTAATGTCTATTTGGCAATCGTGAGAAAAAAAAGATTTGTATGTGTACAATACATTTGCTCGGTTTGCATTTATTTGCGAAAAAGTATAATTATATTAATTAAAAGAATAAAAATTATTTATTATTCTAATTATTTGGCGTGCACTCGTTTTCCTACGAGCACATTACGCGCGGAGCAACAGATGTTTCCGAAATGAATTGGAGAGAAAGAGCGAATTCAAGAGGGAGAGAGAGAGAGAGAGAGGGGGGGTTTTTGGCGCCGTTAAACTGAAGCGTGGAGTCGTGCGAACTTTCGGGTTGTTGAGCGAATATTATTCTTATTTTATTCGCCGAGGGCGATGAGAGCGGAAAATTTTGTCCGCATTTCGCGGTTGTCCGGGAACGAGAATTTCCCAGTTCGGCAGACAATGACGAAAACTGTCGAAACGGGGAGCTCGCAGTTCCGTGAGAGAGAACGGTCAGTTTTCTCTTCTCGAAAAATTTTGTTGATTACGTAATTCCATATTCATGAATTAAGCACTACATAAAATAGTGATATGATAAAGTAAAAATATATTCCTTTCACAAATTTCTAAATTCGAAACTGAGATATATTTATTGCGCGTATTATAATGGAAAGCGATTTGATTACGAAAGTAAAACTTTAATTTTTGCGAAATACTTGTTTCGCGATTAGAAATTAGATTAACGATACATTAATTGTCAGGTTTTAATATTAATCTTTATTATATTGCCTTTGTTGGAAGAAATATAATAGGAAGGAATAATTGATAAGTTTGAAAAAACAATTAATAAATTATTAAAAGAAATATATTTGTTTTGTTTTCAGGTTCGCTGGGCACATCGGTGTTCGATACGGACGTGTATCTTGTCGGGGCGAGCGGGGGCGTTTATGCCCTTTTGGCAGCGCATCTAGCCAATGTTCTCCTCAACTATAACAATATGGAGTTCGGGATAGTTCGGCTCATTGGCATTTTCGTCATCGGTAAGTGGACCCTACTTCCTCGATCATCGGCCCGGTTATCGCGGCCAAAGCTATCTATCTTCGACCTGCCCGCTCGATATCCGATCGATCTGCTTTCGAGAACGGTCATGATTGAGCATTGGCGCCGATGCTCGTACATATTAATCGCGCTTTGTTCTTTACTGAGGATTAAATATAATACATTAACGTGTTAAGATTAAATAAGTATCACGAATGATGATAACAAACAGTAGCTCTGAATATTATAGTAAATAAGATATCTAGGAGATATGATAAACTCACGATATAAAATGGGATTAATTTTTATGACGGAAAATTTAGTAAAAATGTTAGTTAAATATATAAAGAATATTTTTTGAACAATATCTTTCGTCTTTCCATTGGCTTCTTCAGAGGAGTTACGTATAAACACGTTCTTAAGAATTTAAACCAAGTATATACCTTCGAGTCTCAGATTAGAATACAATCTCTCAGAATTCGGCGCCTATGGCGATGTAATAATAGTAGCGTGATATTGGCAAAGACGTAGGACTCTAGTATCGAGGGTCCGTATAGCCATGTAATTTGACTGCTACTATACGTGCGCATTATCTGGTTGTAGTGGCCCTAGAGTCGCCTCAAATTCACCCTGACGGAGCCTCTCGAGTCTTCAATAACCTTGTTTAAAGGGTTGATTACCGTTAGCGCGAATTTGGATATTTGCCATCGCGCTTTCTCTCACTCTCCCTTTTTTTCTCTCCCTTCTCTATATTTCTACGCGCCGTTTCAAATATATATTCACGTGTACTTTCTGTCCGCGGATGGTAACAGCTCAGGTCAGCTTCAATCTACGCGTTTCGAGTTGGATTACATCGTAATCGGATGAGAGAGCTTGACGAGCAGAGTAAAGCTTGATCGATAAACGTGCTCTCTCATAACGGGTCATCCATGCAGGCGCGAATGCGAATGACGCTCTCGTAGGAATCTGCGATATGGCAAAGGATCTCTCATCTCCTCCCTAACGCTTTAAGACGCAAAGAAAAACTACGCTATCGTCAATTACAATTAGAACTTTGAGAAGCAAGTTGATTCAAATTTTCATATTCTAGAAATACTTTCAAATACCGGCTTTTTTTTTTTTTTTTTTTTTTTCCAACGAGTTCGGCAACGCGAGATTAATTATATAAAATAAAGCACTTAAAATAAAACAGCTAATTATCTTTGTTGCGCTTACAATATACGCAAGAAAGTGAAAAATTAAATTGATTCAATTTGAAAAGAGAAATATAATAATGGAAAGATTACTTTTTCGTCGTATCAGAGTTTTCGAGATCATAAACTTTTTTAAAATGGAATTCTAGTTTTTTAATACGGAATTACATGCCTGCTTTTAAAATTATTGAGATGTTTTGTTTTTTTAGATGCTTCTATATTTATTGAATTCGATAAAATTATTCAGAATTATTAAATTTATTAATTTAAGTATTTGTTTTACTGAACACAGTAGCATACTACACTTTAATATTTCTTCGCGGCTCTTTGTATTTTCGTTGGTTGTCATTCAATCATTCTATTTTTTTTTCCTGGCACTTTCTTTCCACGTTTCTCTTGAAATTTTAATTTCCTCGTTTTTTTTCTCGCGGTAAAAAGCAGAAAGTGACGAAAATTGCCGCTACTCTGAAATTTTAATTAAAAGATAGATGCTTTGCACGCGTCATGATTGCCGTGAAGAATTTTCACCAATGTTGGGATTGTTTGCCATGAGAAGAGAACAGATGCTAGTTCCGTCAAATTTTCAAACGAGGACAATCATCGCTTCTGTTTATCGAGTCATCAAGATTTATTGCGCCCAAGTAAATTTGATTGAAATTAAAAAAGAGATGCGATACTTTAAGATTATGGTATAATAGCGACTCGAAGTTTGTTACGACGAAGAAGAGATGGGACAATGTAAAAAAATATTAAACGAATTTTCACGAAACGAGAAGATTTTTATATGTAATTAAATTATATGTAAATTTGAGACCGAGTTAATGTATAATTATTAAACGAAGCTTAAATAACTGCTGTATATATTGATAATTGATAATAAATTTTAACAATGAAGTAGAGCATTTTAACAATGAAGTGAGCTTTTTACAAATTATTGAAAGTGCTTCAAGTAATATTCATGGAATTCAATATGTCTAGTTAAACTTTTCTCTGATAATTTCATCAAAATCGAAGAACGTTGGTTATGATGAAAAAGATACGATATTAAAATTATATAGCACACTCATGGGGACATGCACTGATCAGAATTAAGCAAATAACGTTAAAAGAAGGAATAGACAGAAAAACTCGGAAAGAATTCAGCCTTTGTTGCTTCAAGAATTGTATAACTTAGCCTCGCTATACAAGTGAAGTTAAGCAGCGCGAAAGCGTTTAAATAACGCAAAGGTATCGCGTTTGAAAACAGAAGAAAAAATAGTACGTATATCAGAATTTCTTAGAGTTATATATACTTCGATAAGTTTTTCAAGTTATCTTGTTAACGAAAACTTAATTGCAGAATTGCGTAACGAAAATGAAATAAGTTTCTGTAAACGGATAATTAAATCTTATTCTTTAACCGGTTATTTTAATTTCCATTCAAGTTATTTTAATATTTAACAAAAATTTCATATAAAGAAAAAAATCAATGATTAATTCATCAACTAATTTTTTATTTAAGATACAATATATACACAGGAAAAAATTTGATAAGTATAACTTTATACATGTGTATATACTAAAGTAGAAATTTGATGAAAATTAGACCATTTAGGTCAATCGTAATCTTTCCATGTAATACTTTGTATTTATTAAAAAGATAAGAAATTTTTGTAAAAAATGTTAAAACGCTTTACTAGCTTTCGAAGCTAAAGCTGATCCGCTTGCGTAAAGCTCCTTTCTATATTGACTAACGAAGAAGCAAATTTCTTACGGGAACATAACGAACTTACACAGTCATCTACAGTAGTCGCAGACGTAGGAAAAAGCTGCTGAGGAAGCTGCAGGAAACCTCCTCTTCTCTCGACGACACTTTGAGAGCTTTTCAGCAAAGCTCGCCGTCGGCTCGGCTCCTCGTGGCGTCCTTACTTTTTCGCACTCTTCCACTTTCTTATTTCTCTTCTTGTTCCTCTTTTTGCTCCTCTTATGCTTTCCTTATCGCCTTGCTATGCATCATTTTCACCGGTACTTTACAGAACAAAAACTCCTAAAAAAGAATTCTTAAGAGAGAGAGAGAGAGAGAGAAAGAGCATGCTAAGAGTATTATTTTTTATATTCTATTACATTTTTAATTAATCTAATAATTTTTCGGCGCTTGCTAATTGTGGTTTCTATTATTGTAAATTATAATAATATTATATAATATAATTATATATATTATATTATAATCGTTATTATATATAAGATATAAAATAACTAAAAAATATCTCTTTTAAAATGACGATTAACTATAAATGACATTACGATGATTAATTTAAACATTTATCGACAAATAAATTTAAATATACGAGGAAGTAAAATCGTGTATATTTTTAAACAATCAATGGTAAATTTTAATCGAAATCCTTATTTCCCTGATTACAGCTAGCGCTGACGTAGGCTTCGCGATCTACGACAGATACGCTGCGGAGCAAATGGGTCCGCCAGTGTCATACGTCGCTCATTTGACAGGCGCTCTGGCTGGTCTGACGATCGGCCTTCTAGTATTGAAGAACTTTGAGCAACGGTTACACGAGCAGTTACTTTGGTGGGTCGCCCTAGGCGTTTACGCCGCTTGCACGATCTTCGCGGTCATGTATAATCTGATGCATCCGGACTATCCATGACGCGAGGTCAGCTTCGCGTACGGCCAGCCGAGGCACACGTAACGCGAAGCTGATCGCTCATGGAAAAAAAAGAAGAAGAGACGGAGGAAAAGACAGGAGAGACCTTGTTGAGCGATGTCGAACAAGATTGTCATTGGTGTGTGTATATCGCGGATCTTTCATAATGTATTAGAGCGAGATGTTTTCCGAAGCACCGAAAGCAAGAGGCATGTAAAAACAAGAGATGTGCGATGAAATCATCATCAGTTATTCTCCTCATCAGAGAAAACGTGACTTCGATCGCCCTTCGCGCAAAAAGGATCGTAATTTCGTCGTAGTATATATTTTCTTCCGAACCGGCCTGTTCGCGCACGATACTCGAAAAGAGCGACAGAGCGCCCGTCGAGAAAAATGCGAAAAATGAGCGAGGAAATATAATTTAGTATTAATAGAAAATTCTAAAAGATGAGAAGACTGTACGATTTGATAGTGGAAACGATAGGTGACCGGTAAAAGCTATGTACTTCTGTCAGAATGACGAAAGAGACGCGAGAGAAGACGAACATCGAACAAATGTTTTGCGTTCTTGTCACGTTTCGTCTTCCGTTTTGTTTTCGTGGAAGGAGCGATCCGCATCTGATCCATAATTCCGCGGAAGCTTCTTAAGCGCAATATCAAGCTACTTTATTATTGCGAAATGCGGATGATTTTGAAAGTGCGTAGTTAGAAAGAAACAACATCTAGTTTCGTGTTCTTCTGTCATCAACAGGACAGGGGAACGTCATTCTTGCGAAATGAACATCCCGGGCTGTTTGTTACGATAAAAATGTCTTCGCGTGTCGTTCTAGAGAACGATAGAACAGCACACGAGAAACATATAAATATAATATACTTCTTCGTCGGTTTCTGAGAAGACAAAGTCGCGTGATCGCGTATCTAGTTGTCCGATTCCGCCGCTTATCCATATATCTGACAAAAAAAACCAAAGTATCAAGTTGAATGACAACGAGACCGGCCGAAAAAAAAAATCCTTCTACGAGAAAATACTTCTATTGAAACGGGGACAAGAATACGTCGAAGAGAGGAATTTTCTTCGTCGTTTGTTTATTTTCGTGTAATGTCGGTCGCTGTCATCCTTGGAAAAACCAAAGAATCATACTCTCGACTGTATAGGCAACGCTCGCTGTTTATTGTCGTGTTGCTAAAGAAGTTTCTTGCTCAGTGACGACAGGAATGAAGGGATGAAGAAAGAGAAAGAGAGAGATTCGACAACAGCGAAGTAAAGCAGCAGAAGAAACCAGAAAGGGAAGCAGAAAGATCCTGGGACCTAATGGATCCTTCGTGATCGATGAAACAATTGTACAAATGATCACGGCGAAAAGTTCACGAGAGGACCATGACGGAGAAGACGATGAAACAAAAACCGCGGGACAGTCAAGAGAATTGGTAACCATCGACAAGACCTCTCTCGAGACTTTCCGGAAACATTCGACCCGTGAGACAATTCGAGGATGTGGATGGAACGCAAGAGTGCAGAATGTGTGAAACTTGACGATAAAGAGCTTGTGTGTAATGGGAGATTTTTTCTAACATGGGATAAAAATAATCAGCCGTGCAAATTCATCAAATCATAAAATTTATTTAAACAGCCGTTGCATTTTTTATCGTTATAAATTTTTGAAGGACACGACAAAACCGAAGCAAAAAATTTAAAATAATCATCTTCCATTTCCGTACTCGCGAAAATCAAAACCATCCCGACACGCATCGCCGTCGAAACTGGTATAATCGTTGTAAAGAAAAATATACTATTTAATATTACAAAAAAATAATATTTCCGGATAAACATCGAGAACTATCAATTATATATCTATAAATGGAACAGCACTTGTGTGTTTTGAACGTTTTGGCGCGCATTGCTATTTGTGTGGTCGTGATTTTCGAGAGAGCTCGCGAGCTTTCCACCTGATGGGATGTAATAACGCGTAATGTAACGGCGATCAAGCCTACGACAAAACAACAACTGGCCGATCTGTCAGTTCGATTTCAATCGCAAGCTGCGCTTTCGATAGTGGCCGCTCGTTAACATCCTCGCAAAATTATCCCTATCCCCGACGGCGCATCTGTTTGCACGCGCGATCATTAATGCGCATTAATTGTATACCATTGTACATATCTGTATATAGCATAGATACTGTGTATGTATTTTGCGTGCGTGTATGTGTGTGAGCGTGTGTGTATGTCGAAGCGTTTTATGCAAGCGAGATGGAGATAGAGGAGGCGCGAGACAGAGTAAAAAGGAAGAGCATCAAAAGAAAAATAAGAAAAAAGAGTTAGTTTGAGTCACAGTCTAGTCGTTTCGCGTCATTGTCTGGTAAGTGTATATTATATATATACACATACAAATATATACATATTGTATTTAAATGGAAGAGAGGAGCCGCGCACGCGCGCGCGGCGCACATTCTCGAGAGAGCACGCTTAGTGTACATACATAGTCACATGTGACATATGTTCCTTACTTTTAATTTATTATTGTATTTTCGGAATCGGATCGAATGATTGCCGCCCGCGTGACGTGCGATCTAAATGATAATTGTATCGTCGAGAGCTCGTATCTCCAGCCGCTATGTTTAATCTCCACTGCGCTATCCGATAGGTCGTCTAGATCGGTCGTATTTTCACCGCGCAAAGAGGTTTAGCCGTGAACAACCCTTGTTTGATTTCTATCGAGAAGGATACTTTTATTTGACTCACAACTTTCGCGCTACGTTAATTAAATGCGGATCGGTTACGCGCGCAAATTTTTTTTTCAGGATCGTACTATTATATTTAAGTTGTTTTGGATAGAATCATATAAATCAGTTAAAAAATGTATTTTATATAATATTTTCGTAAGAGGACAGATTAATTTATTTATGAAGTTACAATTGACATATTAAAATAATTATAGTTTACGGAAATTTTGATTTATTCTATAATATATGGAAAGATTAATTTCGTCCAACAGCTCATCTAGCGCGAAAAAACAACAAAAAAAAACGCGGTGATTGATAAAGTTCAAAATCGGAAGCTAAACGCGATACTGAACAAAGTTGCGAGTACGAGCCAAAGTTTGAACAGCAGTTTGGATAGTTGCGATACGTGTCTTTCTCTATTATTTAGTTGAATAGATTGTTCGATTGTCGAGATAACCCGACGCACTGCCTATTTTGTAATACGACTTAGCGCGAGATGCGCCTTTTATTTCCTCAGAGTCCGCCGTTAACCCGATTCGTGCGACATGAATTCCGTAATTAAACGTAAATGCCCCGTTTTTCTTGACTACGTTTCTCGCGAAATGGTAGTAGGGAAAACGCGTTTGGCTTCGCGTGTGTGTTCTTGTATAATAATTAATTAGCAATTACACTATTGTATTCCTAGCGATGGCGCGCAAACGTATATATATTCCGCGAAATTCTATATTTATTTTTCGTAAGAAGAGAGCCAGCTGTTATCGAAGGATTCCGTGTGTACGAAAACAGTTCTTTCCGATATTTTTTGGGGGGTTTTCTCTACCGGCTTTAGGAAAACCCACGCAAGTGCCACGGGATGAAAAGCGCAAAAATCGTCAATGGATCGACGACCGAAAATTATTTTCCCACATATGCAATTTAGGGTAGCGCATTTAACGTTTAAAAGGGAGAGAAGGCCGTAATTCTGCCCGGTGGGTTGGTTCTTCCTTGTTTCGACGGGGATCAAACTAGTATATTATTATTTACATTGCACTGCGTAATGTATGTGTGTGTAACACACTCTAATACACGATATACCAAATAATATAATAAGATTTAGTACGAAGCACAGTAATATATTATTATTATTTTTATTATCATTACTGTTAATATACCAATGCTATCGCATACTTTGAAGAAGAAATAATTTTCGATGTGCTAGCGTGTATGGCACAGCCTGAATATGGTAAAGTGAAAAGGTAGACTTTGGAGAGGAAAGTCAAGAGGACGCGAATCGAGCGCAAGCGAGAGATCAAACGAGAGTAATTAACGATGCTAGTCAATTAGTACCCGCGAAGGCAGCTAACGCCAGATCCTAGCTTAAAGTACGATGACTATCTAACTCGCTTTAAGACGACGAAAGAAGGTCGAGACCTCCGGTGACGTTAAGGAAGAAGGGTGGCATGAAAGAAAGAGAGAGAAAACGGGAAAAGGAGAAGGTGGCGGCTGAGGAGTCTTAGGGCGTTTAAGGGCTTGAGAATATTGAGAGAGCCAGAGGACGTTGAAGAGCGCCTAAAGATAGTCTGTCAAAGAGTCGAAAAGAGCTTCGATACCTGGCTGGCTGAATGACTCAGTGTGCTTGGTATAAACCCGAAATGCAAGAGGGAAGTAAAAGTTATACTTCTATTATAATATCGCGAGCGCGTGACGCAACAAATGCGCTTAGAAAAAAAGTTGCGTGCAAGTTGCGAACGATTTATCAAGATCGCGAGTGTTTCCGATTGTAATCTCAGACAGCGAGAAATTATATTCTTCTTGTTTATAGGATCAAAATCTCGATATCTCTGATTTTGTACATTTCAAGATTAACGCGACTTATTAACGAATAATAGGAGATTAATTTGAAGTTAAGTTATATATGTGAATACACAGAGAAATTAGCTCACTTGATTAACTTGTCGAATAAATCACGCAAATTGAATTAAGGTTTTCGTTTTCTATGCGCATATTTATCGTTGAATCAATAAAGTCATTGCTTCTCTCGGTTGTTATATGAATAAATATAAATTATCAAACGCTGTTGTGTAATTGCACATTATTAAGTTTGTATCGATAAATGGAACGTGATTTTCGTTACGCCGAGCCTCGTTAAATGTTTAATTCAATTTGTTTCGTAAATGCGACAACGATTTGAGTTCTTTCGAAGTGACCCGAACTTTTCATAATGCTCGATCGATTTGAGCTTCCATTAATTACCATTGTTGTTGACGATAATTTATGCATCGATAAAATTCAGAGCGAAAAAGAGCCACGGATTTTCCCCAGGAAAATCGAACAGGTGTCGATCCGCGCTGGTGACAATTAATATACCGGCAATGAAATGCATAATTTAAGAACTTTATACAACATTTATGACGTATAATTTCCATTTTATTAATCTACTGTCGAGTTAAATAATGATGCCAAAGAGCACGCGCGACGCATAATTATTTACATACCCTCGTAACTCGGACATGCGAATAAATTATACGTCTGAAATCCCTCGCGTAAACGGCCCGTAAAATATATACCTAAATGTCGAGATGATACTTCGTCGATTATACATCTGACCTAGTGTGGATGAATTCGCGCAAAGAGATGTGTGTGCGTTCGCGAATGTGTACGCGAACGATCCCGTTACATACGGATTACCGTTACACTGACACTGTTGCGCCGTCGTGTTGCTAGCGAGGGAAAATTCATCTCGAATCTTTTTCCAGCATCCAAACATATTGGACCCCTCCTGCTTTTCCCGTTCTCATCGCGAACGTGATCAATGGCAAATGTCAAAGTAGTTTCGGGATCAAATTTTCTTATCAACACGCATCTCTCACCCTCTTTCGAAACCGTTATCAGATTTTCGATCCGGATATCCAATGAGCGAAAACAAAAAAAAATAGCAACATGTTGAGAAACGGCGTCTCGCTTGAAATCTATCCGGACTTGAATTTACGCTCTAGCATTCGATCCGCGCCCGAAAGCTCGAGCTTAGTTTTTTTTTTGTATTATTATTATTATTATTATTATTATTATTATTAAAATAGTGACGTGCCCGTCGAGCTTACGCAAGGAAGGATTATATATGGTGCGTGTATGTCTATGGGGATACGTAATATTTAAATGGATGTGCGCGAATATTATGTTTGCTGCAATGATCGAACGATCGAGGATCGTGAAGTCTGCGATGAAGCACAGAGATTAACTCATTGGTTTGATTTCCCAATGAACTTTTGCAGTTATTTCTAATTTAGTTAATTACTCTATACGACTTTAATGTGTATTTAAATGAATACACTATTGCAAAATGCATTAGTTTTTTTTTTTTCCATTCATCTAATATTCCACTTTTTCAAAATCATGAAGATCGGAATTCGATCGCAAGATCTAAAGACAGAAATTTTATAAAATACATTTCTATACATCTTGGAGAGAATTCATATTTTGATATGAAACTATTTCTTAGATAAAATTTTCGTTTGTTAATCGTTTTTCTAAGTTTCGTAAAGAATAAGCCAATGGGTCAAATGTGCATTGAACTTGTCACGATCCGAGCATTTGAAATGAGGATGCACATGAATCTGTTATGTATCGATATCCGCGGATCGAAACGATTGCGATCCCGAATAATTCATTTAAACAAATTAATTTATTATTATGTGGTATGTATGTGTAATATATGTATTATCATTATTGTTATTTAATTAGCATGAGAAAGCATATGCGAGTTACGTAAAAGTTGATCGAGAGTGCGCTAAGGATCGAAATTAATATTGTCGAATTTTAATATTAGTACTACATTTTGCGCCACTATCTACCGATCCAAGCGATACATAACGGGTCTAGCGAAAAGCGTACAGCGCGTGTTTTATCCCATATTTTAATTCCCTGACTGCGCGATCTTCGATCGAATGATAAAGCGATCGACTGAAAGAAACGCGATCCGTTAATTTTTATATTGTGCGCGTGTCACTATCATGATATTATTTATTAGTAGTGAATGTGAGAAGAGAGAGAGAGAAAGAGAGAGAGAGACGTGCATACGCGCGCACGAAGGAGATTTTCGGTTGTCTGTCTGTTAATCATTTCGTTTTATTTTTTAATCAGTCCGCTTAATACAGCGCTTAATACGCGCTGCTGCATCACAGACGCATCTGCGACCCCGGCAACACCTGTGTCGGTCGACACTTTCAACGAGACTGGGATTCGTCCGAAATGTTCTCTGAAATATTTTGCCATTAATCCGTAATCTATTATAGGATATTATTAATACTGAACTTACATTAACTTGTAAACAGCACGCAAAATATTAAATTTTTGGTGAAAGAATAATACAGCTTATGTGTGTATTACATTTAAATATTTTTTTTTACCCAAATCAGTATCCAGTATCGGTGAAAAAAAAAAATTTAATATGTGAATACTCATTTATATTTATAAATTACTTTTTTCTGCAGATTAAATTTTACGTAAATGTTTATCAATTATTGACTATTGTTTTCAAATTATGATATTATTTTGCATCGCTGTGGAATCTTGAAAGAATTTAAATGAAAAATAATATGTTCAAATTTTGAGCAAGTTGAAGAGTTAAATGATCACTAATAACTTAACGATATATTAAAAATATATAGTAAAATTGTTGTTAAAATATGTGTTGCAAGAGTCAAACGTTGCGTCTGTGAAAATCTGAAAAAAGAGAATGCAGAAGTCGAAAAATAATCTCGCGTAAATACAAGTGAGAAGCACTCATTCATTTCGTATGAATGTGGATATTCTCTTTAATATTCTACAAATACGAAATTTTCTAATTAATCCTGTGCAACGTATAAAGCACTTACTACTACTACTTTAGTAGAAACAATTGCGTTAACGAGTAAGTTATCATCGGTTTAGCAATTATCTGTGTGCGATTCTAATGATTGAGAAATATAATAACTGAGGTAAAATTATCTGTGAGTCAAGAGAACGCGAGTATGTAAAATTAAATTAGTGAATTAATTGTTTAATTAATCGTTAAAAGTTTGCACTCAAATAGCAAACACGATTAAATGTAAAACTCTGCGACTAATTTTATGTAAATGTGTTCGCGCGTAAATAGTGTATGCGCAATTTCTGTTCTGTAATGAGACTCTAAGATGTCCGATAATGACAAAGTCCAAAGAATCATAAGAGTAATAACGTGAATATACAAATGATTTTAGTAATAAATAATAACATTAATAATTTATATTGTATTATATACAAACAGTCACACGTAAAAAGAATGTACACAAGCCAAAGAGGTGGAGCTAGTAAAGAAGAGATCAAGAGAGACAGACAGAAAAAGAATGTATGTATGTATGCGTGCGGGAGAGAAAGAGAATTCAACCGTTTAATATTAATTATAGTCATTGGTCGTCATTCGTCATCGTTCATCAAAGCATTACTATTGTCATTCTTCACCAATTACATCTTGTCGATAAATTGATTATTCTTCTACTTATTATTATTATTGTATTATTATACATATTGTACAAAACGTGATAACTATGAATCCTCGCTTAGATAATTCGCGTATAGTAATTTTCTGTACACACATTCGCCGCGGCAGAAGAGAAATACAATGGTATTTAAAAAACTCATTGGAATATCTTTTTATACCTATATCCTAATAAAGAAAATTTTATTGTACGGAAATCACATTTATGTATGCTTACTGCTAGAAGATTAAAAAAGAACTCTTTTTAATCATTTAAACATTTGCATCTTAACAGTAATAAGTATAAAAAAGTACATATCAATTTTTTACTGTAATCTCAAAATAAAAATTTTTAAATTTGACTTTATACTTTCTAAATTTTTTCTTTTCTTGGACACTCCTAAACACGTGAATAAAAAGCTAAACGTAAAGAAATATTTAATCAAATCTCACATTTCATAAATTACTTATTATATATCTAAATATCTACACAAAGTATATTATATATGTATATATTTATATAGTGGAAATTTGAAAGAGAAACACATCCTGTGATGTGCTTAGCGAAGATTCAAACCTTATTTAGTGACGATTCAAACTCGTGCAGGGGAAGTTCATTCAAATCCGTTTAAGTAAAGATTCGAATCTCTTTAGTGGAGATCTCTATTTAACCGACACTCAAACTCGCTTATTTGAGATTCAAACCTCATTTAGGAGAGACTCGAATCTCGAAACTACTTAGCGGAGATTCAAACCTTAGTGAAGACTCAAATCTCAAATCCACTTAGCGGAGATTCGAACCTTAGCGAAGATTTAAATTTTAAACTCTCTTTTATTGTTAGCGAAAATATAAAACTTACAATTAGTACAGATCCAATCCACTTAGCCGAGCTTTGAACCTTTATATAATATTTATAAATTATTCAAATTATATAGTAATATGAGAGAGAAGCCTGAGAGAGACCACGCCGCCGTTTTTCGAAAGACGCTTTTTCTAGCTCGTACAATAGTGTCAATTAGATTCATTTTAAAATCGGCGAAACTACATGGCCAGATTCACTTTTCGGTGCTACGGTAAAACGGTCAGTTGATGCATGTTCGTGCTAAATAATTGTGGATCAAGAATGCCGAAAAATATTATGGATTTATTAATGTTTTACTAGCTGCGCGTGATGTTTTGTCATTCTAATATATACTATAGCGATAATAACTTGATGTAAAATGAAATAAATTTTCTTAAATAAATTTTCTTAATAATATCTTTCCTAATTTTTAAATATAACATATAGAAGATGTTTACAATAAATTGCTTTTATACTTTCTTCTTATTCTTAAAACAAAAGTATTAAACATTTGAAGCATTATCAAATCATGTTTCTGTTTCATATAGCATTTCATTATTAATTTTTTTATGATTATATTATTCATTTAATTTTTTAATTTACGAGTTCAGTTGGATGCATTAGTGCACACCGATGTACATTAAAAACTATTATAAATTTATATATAAGCATAATTAATTATATTTTCCTATAGTTTTAACTGTGTTCTATTGTTTTTTAAGTTGTTTTAATTGTTGGCAGCATTAATTATTTTTTTCACATTTATATGATCGCCGGTAATACTCTCAGCTGTCAGATTTTCGCAAAATGTCATAAAATGTCAAAAAATCGCGATATTTTGTGCAATATTGTTTTTTTAGCGTATAAAATGTTAAGAGTGTTTTTTCTATCTTGTAGAATTTCACTCAGAATAATAATTAAAAGACCGGAAATGCGAAAATAATACTTTTCTTGGGAAATTTAGATATGTATTTGTAGAACATTAATTTCAAAAATAACTAAAGCTCCCTTTTCTCTATTATTGTCTTTTTTGCGTAGCCTATATCCATTCTTCGAGCCATTTGATCCGATTTGATCGTTTTATAATCGTTTAATCGATATATTCTTAATCCAAATTATATCTAGATCATCGAAAAATCAAATGATGTAATATCATGAACAAAATATATTTGATTCTATTTGTTGTTAAAGAAATAATTATTGTCCGTAAAGATCTCAACAAAACGATAATTTATAATTTAGATTTCTGTCACTTCGATTCTTACTTTAAGAAAGATTCTTACTTGCATTTTATCGGTTTAGGGATAATTTTAATGGATTAATAAGATCTTTGCGACTAAAATGACATCAACCACAATATAAATCAAATAATTTTTAGTTAAATTAATAATAAAAATTTTGATCACACATATTTAACTAAAAATTATTCGGTTTATGTATATATTTCTGGGAATATAAAGATATATTGGATATAAAATATAGAATACATAAATACATAAATTACGTAAGATTAAATTTATTTCATAAACGTACAGAGATTGTCAGCCAAATATCTATCAATAAATACATGTACACAATTAATTACTCTCTTCAGTGAATACTGTGATTACAAAGTATCAAATCAATCAATGTAATCAAATCAAACAAAGTACAAAATTATTGCTGAGTTTTTTCCATACTATGACTGCAGAAAGAGCGCAGCGACGAGACACGTTATTACCAGATCGATATAAATAATTTAAAATCTTATTTTTATACTAAATTAGTTTTGTGTACAATACAATTATGCCCCAGATAAATTTGATTTTACAAAATGTAACACATTTCACTCTAATATTATAATACCAAATAATATTATACAATAAAAACTTGTAAATTATTCGCACGATGTATGTATCTTATAAAAGACTTTCGGTTCTTTGTTCGATACGCTTTTAATATTGCGTGTCCAAAATTCTATATTTATTTTCATTACTAAAGTCAGATATAAAATAAGCTATTTGATCCCTCATGTAAGTGCATAATATCCCAGAGATTGCATTTATATTTCACAAGCTGTTATGAAATTCTCCGATGATCGCATCACTCAGAAATTACTTGTTGTACGAGCGAAAATCATTTTATGCAAGATGGGAAGATTAAAAATATAACAAGTTGATACAATCATAAAAATTCGCACAAAATATCGACAGCAATAAATTATAAAAAATTATATAAAATAAATTACAAAATTACACAAGTCTAGCAAGTTCGATAAATTGAATAATATCAAAATTGTCGAGAATTCACATTATATAAATTATAATTCCATTATATAATTCCGAAGGGATCATACAAATTTTGCTTGTAAGAGATTCTCTGTGATCATTCAAGAACCAAAAATCGCCACGTAGAAATTTCGTGTCCTTATTTGGCACGTGTCTCGTCGCTCCCTCCTTGCTACGGGAAGTATAGAAAGGAGAGTGAGTACGTGACGCTGATGGACGATCATGATCACCATGTAGGTGTCAAGCTAACCGCGATCGCTTTAGAGGCGGATGCCGCGGTTGGTGCTGGCCACGTAGTTGAGAAGCTCCTCGGAATCCTCACAGACGAACGGCTTCTCATGGTAACACGCGACGTCGTGCCAAGCGATGCCATCATTGTACACGTTATTCAGGACGGCCAAGCAAGACTCGGTGGTGCCGTTGATATCGTACTCTGCATTGTCCGGCTGCCTGACCTTCTTGTGGCCAGTCTGCGACCACGGGTTGAAAGACCACCCTGCCGGTGTCTGGTTGGTGGGTGCCATTTTCTCGCGATTTGCCGACCAGAACCAGCCGTACAGAGATTTGGGCTCGAGATCCCGACGGTTCTCGCAACCCTTAAAGTCGCAGAGACGTCCGGATGTCCAGATGTATGGAACATCGTCTAAAAAGAAATAGATTTTGTATATATAGAGAATTGGATAAGGTCTGATACTTCTTTGGATATCAATCTAATAGTCATTAGAGTAGAACTTTTATATATATTTTTTTAAAAAGATTATCCAAGAAAAATGACATAGCCAAAATTAATTTCGAGCGACACTGAGCGCAATCATTGTTAAATTTAAGAAATTATATTGTTATTAAGTCTAAACTTGGAATTTGAATATACTCTCGTATTATTCTCTTTTAAAGTAGGTAAAAATGAGGATTGATCGATATTTTACTCCGAGAAAGGAAAGAAATATTTATCAGCATTACCAGGGACGTTGATTTATTGTAAATTCTGATTGAGTGAAAGTACGATTTTATATTAGAATTATCCTAGATTTTAATTCATTAAACAGATAATGACTGCCGATATAAAAGATTTTTTAAAATATATCATTGATTCAGAAGGCAGATCTTGTGGCAGATTCTTGAGCGAAATCAACTCATTGTCAGTGGCACCTTACTTTCGCCGGACTGCAAAAGAATTCATGCACCACGCGATTCTGTTATATAAAAAGATGAGATTCTCTAGCCTCAACCCACTTCAAGACCCCGCATTACCTTGAAAACTGTCGTATTATACTCATCGACTCGCCACCATCGTGATGAATATCGCTCGTGACGAGCAAGTATCATCGCGCGATTGTATGATAATTGTGATTAAAGCGGCAGCTTAATCCAACAAATATATTCCCATAATTTGTATTAATTTATGATTATTTGTTAATCAATTTCCGTATAGTCACGATTAACGATGCAATTTTATTTTTCAAGAATCTTGATTAATTCATTCGTCAATTAAATATTTCGATTTTAAATGTAAAATTAAAAATAGCGGATTAGAATATTTGTGAACATTGAAATTATTTTCTTAATTAAATTTTAGATTTATAACAAAAATAAAAATATTTTTATCAACAAGATATAGATATTGGCAACTGCTTATCATACTTTATACTATCATCCAAGCTTATGATCTTTTTTAATATTAAAAGAAAACAAGAAGAAAACGGCGCGCGTATTAATAAGAAGTGAGTAAAGCTAGGCAAATTCTAAATCCTTCGGTTAATTGCAGTTTTACTCCTCGAGTGCACTTAAGCGCATCGCGCTGCAGCCAAAAGGTCGTAATGAACAGGGAGAGAAGATAAGGGAGGAGAAAGAGGTCTTGCGGGGAGCGTATCGTCGTTAATCATTCGAATTCACAACGACGCGATGCTCGGACCGCTCATTTCGAAATATTGCCAAATGATTATTTCTCTGGATGAAAGTTGCCGCGGTAAACCGCCGGTGTCGATATCTGCAACCTGCTACCGTCGTCGTCATTATGACTATATACCGTCTGGAAACTTTCTATTGTAAATGTATAAAAGGCCATTGTGTCACAAAAATAAATCAATTTGCCTTCTTATGATTCTCGATCGATTCTCAAATAAATTCGAAAATTCGCATTCGATGCCAATGCGTCGCACGCGTATATTCTTCTTTATTCATAATGGGAACAAAAACAAAGTATCTTCTTTACATTGATTTTACAATTGGAATAATGAGGATGATTCACAGTAGAGTAACGCGTATATATCGGCACGTTTCATTAGAGAGTTTGAGCATCGCGAAATAAAGTTACTTACTCTGTTGTATAAGTTTGAAGATCATGTTGTTCTCTTCTTGAGTTTCTATCGAGACAAGATCCATACAATATTCCCTGCAAATGTTCCTACCGTCTAACCAGTCTCCTCTTTGATTAGCATGGGCTGGTACGTGTCCGCTATAGAAGTAATTGTGCCCTCGGAAATTGAACTGCTTCGGTCCTGAAAAGTATTTTAAAGTTATTCTAATACTATTCTGAGAGAAGAATATCCAAAATATTTCGAACATATATTACACTCAAGAAAATTGAAGTAGCATTACTTTTTTATATACATTGCATCTCGTATCTATAAATATGAAAGATACTAATATCTTTCATATTTATTATTAGCTTTTTCATTATCATCATCGCATTATTGACGGATATGTTATTTATAAGTTTGCAAAAAGAATAATAAATCGACGATTATATCAAGCATCGCAATCGCGTATTTCTTTTCTTATTAGCAGATACTCGATTCGCGACCTGTGGTTAATAGTTCAGGGGTCAAACCGCTGTTGTGCGATGACGTAATCTGTAAATCTATGCTTCTCGCGAAAAAAAAAGAAACGTGTCTGGCTAAAGCTGGCTGTTTCTACTTGGAAGAGCGGTGGAGTTATAGCCGCAAAAAGTCATTTTCATCCACTTAAGAAAGTTAATTTTTTGTCAATTATCAACGCGCTATGTCGTACTTAAATAATCTTTTACAAAACATTATCAGACATATGCAGACATATGCCGTCTTCATCAAAATCGTTAAAGTTGAAATACGCTCGTATGTCGTTGTATATAGTTTGCGAATAGAGAATCTGTAATCAGCGGCAACACGGTGGCGGCGCATCATTATCGTTTGCTTTAAATGTCAACGATCTCTTATGCTTTTTCCCGGTATTTATACAGGTATGTCTCTTCCCATCCACGATTTACACCGTATGTCTCATCATGAGCGCCTAACGGTGTATTACGAAATGTATACTCGCACATTTTCGCATTATAAGAAACATATATATGTATATATATATATATATATATATATATTTTTGTTTTTTATTCTATCTTTCTATCTTTTTCGCTTTCGTGTGCTATGATATAACGTTTTATATTCTACCGCGTACACGATCTCTTTGCCATGATTTTTCCTCATCTCTTTCATTTTCTTTTTCTCGGTCCTTTTCCTCAAGTCGACTTGTCGAGTTGTTTCTATATTCATTGTGACATTTGTAACCCACATTTCGCTGTTATTACTGCACTGACATCGCGTGATTTTATATGGTTTTAAATATGCTAGAAATATATTTTATACGCCTTTTTAAATGTATCTTTAAAATGGCAGAGATTTAAATAGAATTTTCTAAAATTTCGAGAGATATTGTAAATTTCAAGCTTGCGTTATGAAGAAACTTATTCTGGTAAAAACAAATCTGGAATTCTGCTGATATGTTTGCCGGAATATTTTTAACAAACATTATGCTTATCTGAATA
This sequence comes from Polyergus mexicanus, assembly GCF_030449975.1. Lineage (NCBI taxonomy): Eukaryota > Metazoa > Arthropoda > Insecta > Hymenoptera > Formicidae > Polyergus > Polyergus mexicanus. The sequence continues at coordinate 9,570,692 of NW_027223331.1, forward strand.
ACAAAGAGTATCGAGTTAGCTATCTATGCGAAACCAGATAAATCAATCTTATTATATAATTCAATGTTCGGAAAACATATGCTAAATATGTAATTTATATTGATATTAATTAAAATAACCAGATTTGCTCGATGTTTTTGGCAACCTGTTGGCAATGGCACTATGTTGATTAAAAAAATTTATTGCATAACGTTTTATATACATGACGTGAGAAATAGCTATTAAATTTGAATAAAACAAGAAATCATCAAGTTGATCTCCGGCCATCTACGCCCTTTATGTTTTACTGCTTATATATGTCCTTGCTCACATATGTTTTTAGTCGATTGATGATTTCGCCTGATATTCGCCAAGGATTGAACACGCTAATATCAAAGGTCGATAACGTTAATGGCAATTTTACAAACTGCCGCTATTCTTTATACATTTCTTATAATATTGTAATTTAACGAATGATCATCTTCGCGTAGCCGTATTCGCAGCCTCGGTTAATCTGTAGACGAATAATAACTTAGCAAAAAAGGAGACATGCTTTGTCTCCTATGCTTTGATATCATGGAAAAACGGTTATAATTTCATATGTGTATGAGCTGTACTCATAGAGAAATACTTGAAACAATCTTTTTCACGTTTGACATTTATTCTTATTGTCGAATACACTTTGAATTATTTATCATTGTAGTTTTTGACAGAATAATAAGTAGAGAGAGGATTTAGATAAAGAAAATATGTTTTGCCGAAAAGAGCACCAGTAAGAATTTTAATTCAAATATCTTTGATTTGAAACAAAATTTCTTCGCGTCAACCATCCATCTGCTTGGTTAATTCGTGCTTAATTCGAAATTCCGCTGTAGAAAGGCAAAGTGCGATTGTGTTGCACTTGTCGAGGAAGAAGAAGAACTGTCTGTCAGGATTTACGACATAGGACAAAGTCGTGATTCCCGTTGTCAGTATAAATTTAACAAAGATTTTATAATAGAAAATAAATAATTATATCCTGGTTGTATCACACGTTTCGCTGCTCATGATATTTCATATCTACTACTTGAATACATTTCATAATATATAAGCGCTCTGATTATTGATTTTCTTATATATTCTGTCCAATTTATGTGTGAATATTGTATAAAGATTTAATAGTCACATCTCTGAATTTAAATATTAAAGGCATATAAAATAACATATATTAACATAAATAAGATTAAAAATCATCTCAACTTTTTCTTTAATGTATATATATACACATCCATTTCCAATATTCTATTGTAAAACATGGTTAAATACGAATGACTATCGACATCAATAATAATTTTTTAAGAAAATTGACGAGAAAGTGATCTTAGATGGTTCGCGAATATTAAAAGTTCGATTAAATAGCCGTTAAATATAACGAGAAGCCGCGTTACGCTTGATTAATGGTTTGAGTGTAAAAACTTTTGCAGAGGAGTGATGTTCGACGATGGTAGTAATATATTTATTAATAACACGAAAAAGAAAACACACGGCATATAATTAAATTTATCACTGTTGCACACAACCGTCGTACTTAGAAAGTAATTTACGCTTTCATTGATCGAAGTCACGTGAAGTGATTTCAATGGAGTCATGTAGTATGTTAAATGTAGAGATGAGTTAGCCGTAGTTACATGAAACTGACACCGTGATTGCATCGAACGGAAATCTACATGTACATATTGTAAAACATTATACAGTGGCACTACAGCTGTCATCGCATGGCTATTCTCGTCTAGATCGATAATCAATATTGAAACTTATGATATATAACGATGCGGTATATTAAGTAGCTGTCCATTGTCATCAATGTGATAAAATACAGATTAATACGCTAGAAAGCGACGTAAATATTCTCCTATATAAAAAAATAATGAGAGAAGGAGAACAATAAAAGTCATACATTTGCAAAAAAAGAAATAGTTGCAAAAGTTTTCATGTTGCAAAAAAAGATAAAGTCAAAATGAAAAAAATGCAAATAAAATAATATATTGATCTATTAAAGCAATTAGAATGTAGATACGTTTAATGCAAGAAATATTTTGCAATAAATTTCTTTTTGCATATAATCATAGAAATTAGAGATTAAGATTCGCACAATTGTTATATGCTGCGTATTGTGCGAATGCAAACAACATTGCACGTGTATTATTAAAATAACGGTACGCAGAATGATTCCGTTCGTGATTATATCATCATTATATGCAGCGTATTTATTTTCATGCTCGCACGCAACGACGGCGATGCATCCGCGTGCATCGAACAAAAAAAATGTTTGCCTCCTGTCGGATAATCGCAATTTATGATCGTTATATCATCGTTCATTAAACATTTATGCCCTTCGCGCGTCTTACGCGTTTATGTCAAGGAACTTGCAACGATAATCGCTTCAATCGTACGAGCTGTTGTTTACTGAAAATCATAGTGCATAATGTGAATAAAATGATGAGATAGTCGAACATTATAATATCTATAAATTTGATAACAGATTATCAAAAAACAAATATTATAATATATCTTTGGAAGAGTTTTGTTATTAAAATTACAATCAGAGTTTTACTGTCGAACAACTGTTTTCTACGGATGTGCAATATTTTTCCTGGATACAAACTTTATCTTGAGACGAAGAGAAAGTGGATTTCGTTAATAATGCGACTGTGCGCAATCGATGTGTTTTAGCACGATTCACTTCCGGTGTCATCATTAAGATCAAGGAACTAATCTCGTGGAGGAAATCGGTTATTTGAAGGAAAATATTGGCGTTTAACTGAAGCTGTCTTTGAATGATGGAGAAACTTTAGACGTCACTTAATTAGCGATATAACGAGCGCATACATTAATGAGTGAGATTCTCTTGTATGTGTGTGCATGCAACCTATCTCTACTAATTGTCACGCAAGCGGATGTCAATCGTATCTATATGTATATGTTATTCTGTGTGTGAAATTCGAATCGCGAGATTCGCATGTATTCAGGAATGATGTGTCATCTTTAGTGAAATGCAATAAAAAGTAAGATAAATATTTGAAAGCGATTTCTTCGAAGGAAATAAAATTATCATATTTTTTGTTATAATATTTCAATCAATTTTGATATACATAATATATACATATATGTTATATCAATCTAAAAAAACTCAATGTTTATATTATGATATATATATATATATATATATCGTGATATAAAAATTGAGTTTTTTAAGTGTTTTATAAAACATAATATCGCAAATCAGAGATTCGCATTGAGACATGAAGCTACAATTATCGATCTATGATAAATTATAGTAATAATTAATTTATCTGTGTTATTGAATTAAGAATAAAATTTAAAAAATTTATGATTAAATAAAAATATTCTTGCATCCATACTTCATATCACTTTATTGTTAATTCAATCAATGTCGGTTAGCATTAATCATAATTAACTATATTGCCTATCATATTGATCATATTGTGTGTATAATATAGAAAAAAATAAATAATTAGTTAAGCTATTTATCAATTTAATCACGCTAATGATATCGTTTCAAAATTGTGCACACTCCACGAGTGAATTCGTCGGGAATCAATTTCTCGTTCCCAAACGGGATCAGTGGGTCGACGGTAAGTCGTGAATAAACAACGTTCGAGCAAAGGAAAAGGAAACTCTCGTGACTCTCCGTACGAGCTGCCAGGCGAAGGTGAAACTTTTTCTCTTCGCGCGACGGGTCAATGGATCCTGGTACAACTCGTCTCGTATGGGAATAATGTTTTTCCCCGTGCTCTTTCCTTCTTGATTTTTGAAGACAAACCAAACATTCGCCTTATCAGATAAATGTTTGATTTTCACGAAAAAATTGTCCTCATGATTGACCTTTAATGATTAGCTTTTATTTTGATGTATAAACTTTCTCTTTTGCATTTCACTAAAAACTATGCTTAATCCAAATTTAGCTTTTTTTAGAGTTGGAACATAATTTATAGTATTTTAAAATATCCCAAAATTAAAATCAACAAGTGATATCATTTTACATTTGCTATTTCTTTAGCGATTTTTTTTTTCGTCGAATTGCGATTTAAAAAATTTATACAATATATTTATATAAATCGTTACATTTGTTGAAAAGTATGTACACAACGAACGTCGAAAACAAAATCGTTTTCCAAAATTCTCCATAAAAATTTTTTCTCGCGAAAAAAATTGCGCGTGCTTGAGAAACATTTTAAAAATACTTTTTAACATAGGTATAATATATATGTACGCGAGTATTTTCACATATGACATTATGAAAATACATTTTTGCGGACGAGTCATGGGGACTGCTTATTAAGCGACATCGCGCCGGGAGGATAATCTCCGAAGAGCGCCATTGTTTAATTTCGCAAGCAGTTCCTGACATTTTCGTGGCGATGTAGCGCCGGCCTTCTGTAGAGTTGTCAGTCAGTCAACCTCGCCGAGCAAGATTGCAACAGCTGATCGGTCAGCCACACTGTCATAAGGCGACTTAATGGCGATTTGTTAGCGACGGTCTTTTATTCGGCGTCAGCCGCATTGCGTAATTGTGATTAACAGCGGTATAATACGTCGATTAAACTTATACGCGATTGTCCATCTCGGATTTTTTTTCGCTACGAGTTTGCGAAATCATGTCGGACATTCTTATCGCGCTTTGTCGAGTCGATTTCCTAAAGTCGTTGCTATAAAACGAACAGTAGCATCTTGCGCAAAATATACACAGAGCGCATTCATTTAATTAATTATCTATCATTATATTTTAATTACATATCAATGTCCCGATAATGCCCACATTTAGCGTATAAAACAAGAAAGATATTACATAAGCATATTGTTTGTTATCGTTCATCTAAGATCATCGCTAGTCTTGCTAACGAAAGATTAATAAATCTATTGCCAAATCTAATCTTCGCGTTTCATTGTGCATTTATAATAATACCACAGCCTATGCATCAACGACTTGATATAAGATAGATTTTTATTTCGCGCTGAACTCGACAGGAAAATTCGAAAATCGATTACCGTATCTTCGTGTGTAATTACAATATACACGCGAGAGTAATATGATAAAGCATGCGGACATTTAATCGTGTATCCTCACCGTAAATAGCATCGTCGGACAACGGTTTAATAGGCCGATGGGTATTATATAATATCCATAGGCCAATACTTGTTCACATGTTACTCAACAAGCGTGTCATTATCGCTTGCCTTAAGTATAAGATATGCACACACATTACGTATTCCATTGTGTTATTAACGGCTTCGCGATAATTCCCGTAAGTAAGTTTACAAAAATTAAATACACACGATGTCCCGTTAATCTTTCATCTTGATTCGACGAAGAAACTTAGAAGTTCTCTGACACATCAAGATTTAGACTGATATTACTGGATATATAATCTATATAGCAGTACAATAACGTAAATCATATATAATAATAAATAATAATAAAATTATATAATTAGGATTATAATAATAAAATGTTTGTAGCTTTGTTTCTCTGGCGTAATTATTTTAACGTCATGTGACATTTTAAATTTTACTCTTCAGTTAAAGAATTTTCAGAGATTTTTTCTTTATAAATTGTGTATATATACATACATAGCATAATTATAATAGTTAAGCGTTTTGCATTTTTTCACTACACGTAACTGAGGTTCGTGCCAGTTTTTCTGCTTGCATTCTTTTACGCGTGCGTGTCTGCATTGACACGCTTATTATATATTTTTTTTCTCGGCGCCAACACAAGGGAATCACGCTACATCTGATTATTATTGACTTGGTCGCTAAGATTCATCCTGTTATCCTGTCAGCGCGATCGGGCATTTCAAGAGAGCGAGTATGCAATCATTAGGTTGTTAGGTGATTGTGGTCGTATCCGAACATCATTACGTTGCACCATTGCGGCAAAGCCGATTCACTCCCACGACCTACTCTCCTCTCGCACCTCTCACGTTATTAAATACCGTGGAAATGCGACCATTTGGAAATTCCGTATCTCTCACCCTCTGTCTCCCCGTTGCACTTTGACTCGCAAATACGTTGCTCTACATTCTTGCGCGGTTTTGTTTTCCTATAAGGAATCCTTTAATACGTTGCCGTGCAAATGTCTGTTTCTCCCGTTAAAACGCATTTGTCCTAACACTTGGCGCTGTCTCTATACGAAGTAAACTTTCTGTACATTATGATATATAGGAAAAGGCAACAATTTGCTGATTAGAATTAATCAAATCGTCGGTGCAATAATTTACGAGTGCTCTTTTATCTATATTTACAGCCAATATTATTAAATGAAAATAATTAAACTAAAATTATTATTAATCTTCTTTGAAATCGATAATATATTTTGATGAGCTAAGAATTAATAATTATAAACTGATGACATAACATTAATAATTCATATCTCGCGAACATATTACCATTTGAATAATTTGTATCAATGTCCTCGCTATGATGTTGTTAATGAAGATCTTACTGAATTAATCTGTTGCGTTACAACAATACTAAGGGATCCTTTGCGAAAATTATTAGATCATTGTCTGATCGAAGATAAAACTAATCTAGTAATGTTTAACATCAGTATTGCGTTTTACAAGTGATCATTTCATGAACGTTGACCGCAAGATTAAATCAGGATATATCATCACAATTTAAGAAAATCGCCACTTAAACGTATAGAAAGCAAAAAGATGATTCTTAGAATAATTTAGTTGCAGAAATGCAGTAGATATTTATTGCATCGCAGTAGCTATAATGACACACTAGTCCTTTGTAAAAAAGTACAACTGTTATTAATGTTATTTTTTTAATTATTTTATACATTATTTTATTATTTTTCTCTTTAAGAATGTATATCTTTTGTATATTATATTTTTTCAAATATGAATTCAGATATATTTTATCTCATAAAATAATGAAGCAACTATTTTAACATTTTCGAAATCGAATTTACTCCGCTTTAGTAATGAGTGCCTCATATCGTCGCTGAGGCGCGACTGACTTTTTGATCGAGTGGCATCGAGAAAGTGTGTATCGGACAAGATAAAGGATGAGCAAGAAAGTTCGCCACGCAATGATATCGGTTGAATCCGATGGCAATAATAAGTGGACGCAAGAACTGGTACCCATGGCGATCAAAAATGAATACTCGGGACGCGCGCTTACACAAGAGTTGAGAGAGGCTCGTCTGCTTTTAAAAATACACTCGTACCTCGTGAAATTACGCGAGGGATAGGGGGAAAGGTTCTTAGCGTATATCAGCATTGTAACCTCGATTCTTTTGAGATGGCACGGCAATATCGTGTCGAGACGCACGATCGCCTCTTTTGAGAGAGAATGACGATGAAAGTCCGTGCCGCTGTATTTCGCATTTTTTTTTTAACGGATGTTTTACTCGCTGGTGATCTAATCGAAACAGGCTCAGATCTCGTGAATGAAAATTCATTGATCGGCAGCACATTTATACGCGTAAGTAAAATCGTTCGATAATCTATGTTTTATAATTACGATGTTAAGATTATCATAAGATACCGCTGGATGATCTTGATTACGCGAAATAACGTAATGAATTATCAAGTTCTGTCAAATAATTTCTGTAACTATTCACTAATCGCGCAGGTATAAGATTATCTCTCTTAGAGATCTTTTGTGTAAATGTAATAAATTATTATTACTATATTATGAGAGTGAGAACCATGATAATAATTATTCTCGTAGATAAATATTGTTTTAATTTTTTTTAGCTTATGCAACAAATAGATGAATCTATGATTTTCTAGATTTCAATGTAGAATATTAGGACTAAATAATGATTATGAGAAATTATGAGAAATTTGTACGTTTGTGGATAATAATTTTTAATTTTTCAAGTTGGTAAATTTTTTTGTAGCGCTTTATCATTGTCCACACAAGTCATTATATGATTAGAGTTTGATAAGATGCATATATGTCAGAAAGTACTTACGATTTGCACATTTTTGCGGTATCGGAAGAGACAAGAATCTTCCAGGTCGGTTATTGCGTGGTCCAGATTCATTGATAGCCGGCTCGGCGTTGATAAACGCCGCGAGAAACACCACAGCCAATGGCACCAAAATCATCTAGATGACAAAATATCAAATAGATATTAGTGTTACATAATATCTAATATCATATTGGATAATCAGCTAATTTTTTAATTTGCGATAATTTTTGTAATTTTTGCGACTATGGAAGTGCCAAAAATTTATTGTCTGGCTTTGAATAATGCATATATTTAAAATAATATAATTAATAATGTGCCTTTTTTTTACTATCAAATATTCTCCTTACAATGTAAAAATTAGAAGCGGAAGAAAAATAATAATAAATAAGTCGTACAGTAAATGAATCGGCACCAAATATGTATTATAGGCAACGCGAAATGCTTACAAATCGTCAGGCAAGCGTATATAAAATAGATAGATAGATCATTTAAATATCAATTTAGAGATATTCAGACATTGAAATTTCATTGACTTATTATGACCGGTCGGTGAGAGTTTCCTACGTAATGACGTTGACATGTACAGATACGCAAGTGAGATTCCTTCTGCCGACACAAACAGTTCCTTTCCATCAGGCACAAGTTTCTCTTAGGGAGTGTCTCGTCTAATGAAGTCGCAAGATGTTTTTTTTTATGCATGAATGTCGATATTATCCGTATGTTACGTGATCCATCAAATTGCGTTCACGTCCGATTAGAAATTTCTCCGACAAACGTTGGAAAACAACATTGAAAAGTATATTATCGATATATCATCAATTATCTAAATTAGAATTATTAGGAGCAAAATAAAATTTTAAAAATAATAGTTTCTCTTAAAATAGGTATCTTATAATTTTTATTCTATATTATTCTTGTATTAATTGTTGCAAGTTATTGGAAACAGAGATTTAATTAATGTTATTTATAATCTAATAATTATGATATAGTTTGTATATTATGATGTAATCTTAGTTTTATATTGTTTTTGTCATATTTAAATATTTTTTCATATCGCTATAATAGAACACCGAGAATACGACTACCGAGTGTACAAAACAAATAAGACTTCAATTTTCAATTTCTCAACAGATTTTATGGGGAATCCGATAATTCATGGACGCATCGATTTTTGAATGCGATCAAAAGTTTGAAACTAGAAAGATTAAATCTCGCTTATTATTAGTTCGATTTTCGATGCTGTAGATAGAAGAGAAAGTATACTTTACCTTAATTGAGTGCGTATGCATATGTAGCGATTCAGTTGTCACAAACGATTATAAAAATTTTTATCTATTCGCAGCATCGAAATTTGAACTCACCAAAAATTATACCATAGGTTTCAATCCTTGGACTACGTCATTCAAACAATCGACACTCACCTTGTATCACTTATCTCTTTGTAAAGTACAGATAGACGTGAAAGAGACGATGGTTAAAGAAACGTGGTCACTGATAGGGAATATGGAGAGACGGGCACCTTCACCGTCGATTATATAGAAATGGTCCCCACCAAGCAGCAGACTCATCCCACCCTTCGCTACAAACGAAGGACCCAGTAGAAGACGTTTTGATGAATCTTCTGAATAAGACCTTAGTCGGATAATTAAGGGTTAGAGATTTCGATCCGATTTTCTCATGATCCTGAAAAGTGTGTGTCCTCGTAATCAACGCAATTGGCTTTACATTTTTCCTTTTTTCTCGCATCAAATTCGGCGCGTCTTTAAGAATTATTTAAAAGGACAGAATAGAGGAAAAAAGAATTGAAGATATTTATGCATCTCTATTTAAATTTTGTAGATATAATTCTAACGATCGGGATTATCGTTCGACAGTACGTTAATTCGATTGAACTCAAAGCAATCGAAGCAATCGATCAATGTTCAGCTACGTTTTTATCACGTGATTAATGATAGGATAGATTGAAATTAACAGCTAATAACAGTCAGAGTAAATTCTTTGTTCCCACAACCATACGAGTACGATATTATTGGTTACGCGATCGGCAATTTATAACTAATTTTTTTACATCTTCGAAGCTATATATGATTAATGTTTCAATTTATGAGTTTAAATTTCTTGGCAAAAATAATCTTTTAACATAAAATTTATATTAAAATCAGTCATACAAAATATTTTATTAAACATTTCTATATTAAATACATAATTTTGTCAAAATATTTTTATTATCATAAGAAATTTTCGATATCAAGCGTTTTTATAAATTTTTAAAGTCTCTAAAATATCTTTTTACTTATTGATTTAGATTGGTATAGAACTTACCAGTGCAATTTATTGGAATTTTTGTTGGGCTTTATTTAAACGTGCTGTATCTGTTTAGTAGAAATCTTAATCGATATCCGGCCTATTTTGTTCAGACATTTGTCGGAGTGTTTATAATTGTTGTGAATTCAAGACGAAGTAGACGTCGCGATAGCGGCTGTATTGGTAGATGAAAAGACTTTCCATTTCTTTGAGTCTTAACTTTAGTGCTGTGAATAATCGGCTGCATATATTTCTCGTTTCATATGTTAATATTAGAGTCTTTCTAGACACGATGAAACGAAATTCTCTTCCTTTAACGAAACAACAGCACGATGATCATTAAATTCGTTTATTGTTGATGACATTTATATTATATAATGGTACATATGTGATAAATATATAAAAGCTAATAAATTAAATACAAATTTCAAAAGTTAATGCATAATTTTAAATACATATTTGAGAATACATATTTAGATGATACTTCTACATGTCGTATCTATATATTATATAGATGTATTACATACACATGTGTAAAAAAATATTTCTATATGTGTATAATACTTTGTATCAATAAAATATAGAAAAATATATGCATCTTTCATTTCTGAATATTTCAGAAATATCAAATGGTTAGCGTGAGTATCTGTTAAAAATTTAATGCTTTACGAAAAAAGTCGAATATCTAAACATATAAAATATGATTTTTATTAATACATAAAATCAAGTTATAAAATAAAATAAGAAACATAGTTTTGTTATCCATTTATATCTTGAAATCTCAATCCGCTAGAATCATGACGTTATATATCCAATCAAAAGTATTTTGCGCAAGTGTAACAAATGTAAATATTATCTTTCATACGCACACATACAAAAATATTTCTTTTTTAGTAAATTGTCTCATTAAATGATGATATCTACATTGCGAATCGTACGCAGTAGTCATCGACCGTGCTAAACGTCTTATTAAATTATTGTCGACATTGTTTCCCGCGCGAGCTCAAAAACCTGTTACTTGCTCGTATGGAGTAATTGAAATGCACAATGGAGCGATTAACGTTCCCGGCAATTAAAACACCGCCTGTTCTTTTTGCACGTCGCTCAGAATATAATCTCTATATGTTTACCGTGTTTACAGTCGTTTGAGGAAGAAAAGGTCGCGCTACTATTTTTCTTATCTCACGATAAGACAAGAATTTTCAGAAGACCAAATTTCAGAAAACGTCATCCGTGAGCAAGAACAGTCGCTTCGGCGACGACCTTGAAGATGCGCATCGTCAACTTTCACCAAGTGGTAACTGTAGACAAGTAATAGGATAGTCAATGTCATCTGTGCTGCAACTCGCGTTTAGGATCCAGTGAGCGGTTTCATTCTCGGAATTTCCACGATCCTCGGTTGAAAAGTGGAGGAGGTTCCGGTTGTGTCAGACTGGCGAAACCCAAGTCTCTTTACGGAGGAAATTGACATAGACATGTCGCAGTAGCGATAATAATGAATAACGATAATATTTGCGGTATCAATATTAGCGATGTTAATTGTAGAAATGAAATGAGACAAAAAAAATATGGTAATCTATTTATATCGATGAATTTTATATGAGTTACAATTATATATATAAATTCGCTTATTTATGTCTAATTTCTCTCTCATTGTGATATAATTGGAAATTCTTGCAAAAATATTATTGCAACGACAATAATGGTATGTGCTTTTGCAAACTCTAACAAGAACGTCGAAGCTGCAGATAATGATTAAAATTATACAAGATAAATTTATTATATAATTCAGCATTTTTTAATTCTCTGGTAAGGATAAGTCTTCTGAGAAAGAGAGAGAGAAAGGGAGAGAAAGGGAGAGAGAGAGAGAGAGAGAGAGAGAGAGAGAGAGAGAGAGAGAGAGATTAATTTTATTATATAAAATTATCATAATTATTTTTTTAATTTATTATTTATTCTCAAATATTTGTTCTTTACTATAATGACAGTGCACATTTAATATTAATGCATATTTTAATGCACGGTGTTTTTATATTGTTAAAAATTGACGTTTGGATACGATTATGTCGATAAAAATCCAAAGATAATGACTATAAATATACATATAGCAAGGAAATAATGATGATATTATTCTGTTTATATAAATATTGCGGCTCTGTCTTATTTGAATATCCAAAGGATATCCAAGGATATTGGACAAACATCTGTATCTTCCCTCTTTCTCTTCTTCTGTAATGATTCTCCGCATATCTATTATTTTATATAATAATTTTATAAAGTTAACTGTTAAGATAGAACTCTCTCTCTCCACAGAAAAACGTAAAAAAATTAGTTGGATAATATCATAGTTTTTGAAATGTGATTTATTTGCAGTTAAAAATTGTTTTGATTGTGATTCGCACTTTGGTAAATCCTCATTTGTAATATCCTGTACATGCCATGTACGACAATCGCATCGTCTATTCGCTGATGTAACACTTTTGCCAGCTCCGGTAACTTCTCGAACACCTGTTACGCGCGCTTGTAATAGCCAACGTCGGCTAATGCGTGCCAATAATGGAATGCTTAAGATTTTCTTCGTGATTATAAAATCACGTCATTCGAACTCGATGCAAGTCTTCCGCTTAAATGTAAAAAGAATGAAAATATAAGACACAACAATAGATAATAAAATTAGAATAAATATTAGCATTGCTTCTTCTTACAAAAATTGCGAATTGGTACCTAATTATCAAAAAGTCAGAAAATTTTATACAAGATAAATTTTTATAATAAATAAAATAATACTCGCGTAATACCAAATTATAAATAATAATTGTATATAATATATATATATATATATATAATAAAGCATATTTCCTTGCGACTTTTGTGAGCTGCACTATTGCGTAACAATCACGATGATAAACTGCTGTATATTGCCATGGTTCATCGACATCTCGAATGAATTAAGAATATTAATGAGGATCATCCTTGAAGAACACCAAAAGATAGGTATAAGAATTTGCTTTCTGAAATGCTAGAGAATTATATAACACACGATCAAAATAATACGGTGGACTATGTCTTTTAACTAAAAATAATGACAACCTTGGTGCCATCAATGATCTCGAAATTCAAATCAAGATTCAAGGTTTTGATACCACGATATTTATAAATCAATGCTTGATATTGTCAATTTTTTTTTAAATTATAAATAAGACAGAACATATTTTGAATATGAAAGTGAAATTTCGAAAAATAAAACATGGTATACTCTATGAGAGACAAAATATGTTTTTATCATCAAAAGGCTGCATAGTTCATTATAATAAATACAGAATTGAATAGAAAAGAAAATTAATTTAACAATAAGAGTTAGTTTACGCGAATCAATAATATTTTAAAAAGCCAAATTAAATTTATCGTTTTTTTTCGCGATGGATATGTCAAGGACTACGTTTAATCAGAGACGCATCTCCGTATAAAAAAAGAGATCATTTATTTTTGCGTTATTCAAAATGACAAATGCAATTATAATTTTATACGCATCTTTAAACATTTATTTCAAAGAAAATATTTATTCAACAGAGAATGCGACGACTTAAGAAGATGTGCTTCGCGCATGCACGCGATTTAAGAAAATATTTGTTTTCATTTTTCATTAAATGTCGTACTTCATTTGGATTAAGTATAACTGGTTTGCGTGAACCTTTCGGCGATTTTCTATATACGGTCTTGTTCCACGAAATTTATACCTTTTAATATGCAGGCGTGCGCGCATAAACGGCATTAATACTAATGGCCAAGTTTGCGCGTGCGATAAATTTAATACGCTTTATTCGCGTCTGACACGCGCGGAGGTCGACACTTCTTATATGCGTAGTCAATCGTAATAATTAATACATGTACGGTACGGTACATGCCATTTATGTGAAGTGTAGCTCGTTGATGCAATAAAAATGTCAAACGATGCCGTTGCTGATATCCTGGCCGTCGCTTTTCCCGATTTGAAACAACATGTGATAACTTTGCACAACGCTTTGCGACCGGCCGAACAATGCAACGTGCAATCCTTGCGAAAGATCGTGCGAAATGCAGATGTGTAAGACGAAAAGTGCTTGCAGAAATCGAGGCCAAATTTTGTTTGAGATTTATAGCGCTTTTAATAGAAATTTTATCGGTTATACTCTTTGACTTTGACTTCTCCGTCAAAATAAAAATAGCGCGCCCAGCGGTAAGATAATAAATCATATAAAATTTATTCCGCATCTTATAACAAATTTCATTCGATATAAATATTCGATAGTTGAATTTAAATCACAAAGATTTGCCAACATATTTTGAAGAGCTATTGCATTCTTAAATATGTAGAAACTGATGAATGCAGATTGAGAATTAGGAGTTGACAAGATTTTTGTAATTTTATTTATAAATTATTTATTACGTTAAATAGAGATCTAGAAGCAGAGTTATGTGAGTATTATGCTTTAATAAAAAATTGTTGTAAATGGAATTAATTTTGAAAAATCCAACAATAATGTATAATCACCTTATACGATACAAAGCAATACTTATAATTAGCAATCTTAAAAAATCGAAAGAAAACTTATCAAATAAAAAGAAATAATAGCAGTGTATGAATCAATCACAATATAAATTAATACTGAAGTCTAGAATTTATAACAAGAACATTTCGATTTTAATTGTCCGAGAAAAGACCGATCTGATCGATGATAGTTGTTTGTCGCATATTTTGCTCTTCGAAGAATCGATTTTTTCTTATTTCGTATAAATCTATGATTAATTCACAGACATGGCGCAAAGAATTCGTTGATAAATTGTCAGATTAATAGCGCATATATGACAAACATGTGAACATATTTTCATACGAAAATCCACACATACACGTAAGCATCTGATAATCATCTTTCAGATCCGATCAAAGTCAAATGTACGAATATCGAAGAAAATAAATGACACTATTAGAATAATGTAATGTTCTGCATGAATATTATATCGCTTGTTCTTCTGATGCTTTTTCAAAAATTTCAATATGTTCGCGTGGCATTTTTGCAAACGTTGTAGACATCACATTCCTATTCTTGTTGATTGACCATTAATATTGATTTTTTTATACAAACCATCATAAACAAATCTTATATAATTGCTTCATGTGAAAAAGAGAAAGAGGAAGAGAGAGAATACTGTTTCCATGTTTTAATATCTCATCATTTGTTCGCTAATAAAAGTATAATTGTCCCTATAAGAATTGCCTTCATAAAATTAATGGCATCGTTATTTGGACTGTTAATATTATGCGCCTAGCTCCTAAAGTCGTAAATCCAGACAATAAACATTGTCCTGAGATAATGGTGTGAATTATCATGTATCTCGATATAACATAGTTATGTTAGTGCATTATTACGAAAGCTTGCGCTAAGATTCCTCGTTTCCTTCTTACAAAATTTCTCGTGAATTACCAAATCTGTTATTTTACATTAACATAATACGCAATCGTTGCATGCAAGGTGACAAATATAAGGCATATACTCTATGTAACATTTAATTTCATAACTAATCAAGTATTTAATTTATCGATGAATAAAAAATTCTTATGCTAGAATCTGCTTTAGATTGATAGAATTTTATATTTATCATCGCTTATTGTTAACATTACTATTATTACGAAGAAAAGAATCATCATTGTATATATTTATACATTATTTAACTTCTTATATTTAATACATTTTATTACCTTCTTATCTTGAAATTTAAACATGGTTATATATCTCAGTTTCTATAAATATAAAAATTAATTAAAATTTTCGCAGAAGAGTTTCATCGTATATTTTACACACATTTTAATCAAATCCATATAAAAGTTTATGATATTTTTTTATAATGTTTACTTCTGTACATATATTTGTAAATATATTTGTGATTTGCATATAATTAGAGACATTTTTATTGTAAATTTTATTCATAAAAATAAAAGACGGATCAGCTAATGCTTCAAATAAGCAAAACTAACAAATCATAAAATTAAAAATTACAATTTATACAATAATTGATACTTTTGATATGATATGATATAATATGATATATATATATTATCTACCTTTATATATCATCCTTGTATCTGTAGATTATAGTAAAAATATTTAGATGACCTCTTTTCCCATCGCTCTTTATATAGAATCGACCTCGAAAAATTGTTCCAATAGTATTATTGTAGAAACATTGTCCAATAATAATATTCTCTTGTAATAGTATTGCACTATTATTCTCGTATCTTTTCTATATCGAGATTCAGAATATTTCTTATAGGCAATGAGGACAGCAAAAATAATTATTATGAAAACCACTTGAACTGTCGCTTGATGATCTTTCGTGGAGTAATCTAAACTGGCGAACAATTCGTCAAGGCTGTAAAGATGGATAGTATACATTTTATATACGTGAGAAATGAACCACTTTGACAGAGAAGAAAGTTTCCTTCACACAAACATGCATTCTCCTTGATGCACACACGCGCATTCATATCACTATGAAAATATCAAAAGTGATTTGATATCAGAAAAGACAGAATCACAGTTTAAAGAGAACATAATTGTAAATTGTGGATAAAATTTATTCCTTTTTCAATGCAAACATTATAATAGCAAAAAGGTGAAACATATCAAAATTTATTTCTTTTATATTACATGTAATAAAGAAGATAAATAATAAAATTCTCAATTTCACGATGTGAATTTTATCACATGTTTGCGTAGACCATCATCATCAATCGTTTTGCGGATTTAGCAATCTTTCAAAAATGTCGTATGCAATTAAGAAAATAATTTATATGTATGTATATGCAAAAATAGAGAACCGGAATGGTCAATGCTTTAAACGAGCAACAACAATAAAATTAAAAATTACAATTTACACGAGAAACTATCAACTAAATTCGCACGGTCGCTGAGATCAACTTCTGCTAAATATCAAATATACTTAACCGCTAATGTAAAATGCACGTTCTTTTCCGCGCTACGTTTTACTACTGTTTAACTTGCAACCGATTTAATGACCAATAGAGACCTGATCTTTCGAAGTTGGAATTTATCTATTAAAATTTGAGAACTCACGCTTATATATATATAGATGCGCATAACTATTAGCTATTGACGCTGAAGTTAGAACAAGATTGTTTCATAAAGAAAAGCTATTGCAAAATATGTTGTTTAACAAGAAATAAACTGAAAAGACTTCTCTTTTCTCTTTTCATATACATATATATAAATGTTTTTCTTATTTATTATAGTAATATACTATGCGCTGTAATACCTGTTTTTTTTTTGAAAATGTAATCTCTTCTGTAATAAATCAATTTATAGTGAAGACTATGCAGAGAAACTATCACGAAATTATTCACAGGAAGGTAACATCATAACTCATCAGTGCATATAATGACCCGACAGATTGATGAGGTTCGCCGCTAATGTTGCACTCGAAACAATAATTTCGCTAGCGCGACTTATGATCAATGACGGTAAATTATGCGAAAGAAATGCAATAATAAATATGCAAGTGTCACACTATCGGAATGTTTTCAGATTTATTGATTTCAAAGCTCCCGAGCATTCCAGTAGGTAGCCCAATGTATTGCACTCTGTTTCGATCCAAGAGAGAGTCTTTCATTTTTCGATACATTTTCCGAAATTTTGTTTTTCTCGTTCCATAAATCATCACCGGTTGAATTACCGTTGTGACATGCTATCTATCAATTAAAAAAATAAATTTCATCATCAATTAACTAATCGTAGTTTCTCCAGTCTCCTACGCCGTTAACTCCCGCATTCTCTGTCAGGCCGTATATATCCATACGCGATCTCTCTCTCTCTCTCTCTCTCTCTCTCTCTCTCTCTCTCTATATATATATATATATATATATATATATATATATATATATATATATATACATGAATACTACATTCCATTGGTCATCCTGTGAATAGTTCTAAGCGCTCGCTCGAGAAAGGCAGTGATTCCAAAATCACTTGACACGCTCGGCGTCATTGTAATTTCAACCTTACTTTATAATTCAGTGATATAAATTATCGTCGGCAATATTTATTGTATAAAAGAGAATCATGTTCGCGCAGTTTTGTTAAAATACGAAAGTTATTTTATACAAGATAATTTTATAGAGAATAAGAGATTTAATTCTTTTCAACAGTTTGTCAATAAGAATTATTAATATTAATACTATTGTTGCAACGTCTACATATATCGCGCGATTCATTTGGACATATCTTGATTTTATTAGTCTGTTTAATTTTTTATTTACATTTAAATAAGATAATCGAAGCTTTTAACGAGTATTTAAGCGATTGCTCCTGCCAACAGCAGATATAAATTTTCATAGCACATTTAAATTGACTGCTTAAAAGGTTAATCCTTGCATACCTCTGGATTGTAATTTATGCACTGTAAATATTCCGTAAATAGACATTTTCATATTTAAGAAGTTAAGCATGTTGTGTAAAGATTGATTAATTAGTAGCTATCAACTTCTCATTATATTATATTTAATCTGCTGTGTGTGTATGTGTATTTACGCATCTAGTTCTTATTAAAAATACTATACTAATAATAAAATAGCTTAGACGTTCGGAAAAAAATCGCAAATCCGATCTATGCTCATCTATGCTCGATTATCGAGATACATTCGAATCCGACTTAAGATGAGCTTATCCTAGACCTAGAAAAATAATTGTATTAGCCTTGAGCTACATATGACAACAGTAAAAGTAGTGAACAAGTCGCTGTCTTGATAGAAAAATTCCAAATCGAGGATAACAATATAATTAGAACATTTTGCCAAGCAAAATGAGACTAGATCTATGGAATTCTATTATAAAGAATATTGGAGATCGAAAACTTGGAATTTATTTTTTCTTAATCATATAAAAAAACTGTCAAGAGAAATTATTTCTTATTATAACTTTTAACTTATTACATATTTATTTTTATTATATATTAATATTAATATTAAATTTAATATTAAATATTGATTTAATATTTAATATTTAATATTAATTTAATATTAATATTTAATTTAATATTAATATTAAATTTAATATTAAATATTAATTTAATATTTAATATTTAATATTTAATATTTAATATTTAATATTTAATATTTAATATTAATTTAATATTAATATTCAATTTAATAGTAAATTTAATATTAATACTAAATTAATATTAAATTTTATTATATATTAATTTATATATATTATATTTTTATTATATATTTTCGTAAACAAATCTGGAATAAAAATTTTTTATTAATTTTCGTAATTTTTATGAAAATATTAGAAGTTAAATTTTCTCTTGTTTCAATATTCAATTAATAATAATTAAGAAAAAATATATATACATATAAGATTACATATACTTTTCTTGCAATCAAGAGTCTTTAAAGTATTGATATTGAACAATTGCAGATGCTTATAAGAAATAATATTTAAAGTAAAAGTTTAAATTTCTTTTTTTTATTCTACTGCATGGCTGTTTTTTTTTTACCGCACAACTGTTTATTTTACGGCGACTTGGTTATCATAATTGATAATCATAAAATCTTGTCTACGGCATGGAAACGAAACCAAAGAATCTAGAATGTTAATGCCAAGGTTAGTTGGTCCGATCCGAGACATTGTCGATCCAAGAAATGCCATTGCCAAGGGAATCTAGTCATTATTCTAACGATCTTATCAGCAGAACAGTTATAAGGAAGCTGCGATCAATCGTTATCGGTATAGCATCTGATGAATGAAATGATATAACAATCATTATAAATAATTGATAAGAAAAGTGATGCATGCAACGAAAATAGTAATCGAGAGCGAAAAAAATCAATGGATATAACATCCAAATACATAGCTTGAGTTATAGAAAAATTTATTAAATAATAATTATAATTATAACTCTACATATATAAATATATCCTTTTTTTTAAGAGTACCGTTACACAATTATGAAAAGTATATAGCATTTATTCAAAAATACCCTTTTCAATTGAATTATAATGCATGGATAATTATCAGTAATTTTAGAATAATTAGGTATTCATACTATACTATAGGCGGTTGAATACAAATTTCCTTATGCTTCAACGAATAATTCATTAGGGAGAGATGTTAAGTAGATGTGTGTTATTATTCATTTATTAGATGCGTTAGGTGATGCTCATATTACTCAGCATGAAGCACGGATATTTGTAAAATTACTTGGAAAATTCTTACATGTAATTGTTCACAAACCATTTTATCTCTTCAATAAATGTTAGATTTTATTTGCAGAGTATTCAAGGTTAATTTATATTAGCGAGACACTATTGTGTCTCTTGATACAATAATGTATAAAATGTAATAATGTATTAAATATTTCGGAGCGGTAACGCAAATTAATTGTAACACATGGTATTTGACTTTTATAGTATATGGTATGTTATTGTGTTAGTATAAGCGCTCAGCGTGTTGTCAGTTATTTTGCGCAGTGATACTTGAGCAGTAAAAGGCAGTAATGCGAGATGTATATATATCCGTATATTATCAAATTCTTCTTTGAAACGTAATAGCGATAAATATTGGGAAATAATTTGCTATCATCATTAGAATTAACGATTAATTAACTTTCAATAAACAACTGTAACTATATCACGATGACGGCTCTTTATCGAAATGCATGATTTTCCCAATTTATTCATTCATAATCTCAATTAGAGAAATCGAAGCAATAAGAATAAAAATTATAAATTATAAACGAACAGTAATTATATTCCTTTAATGATACTTGAAGTCAAATATATATCGATACTTTAAATATATTTCGTTGATCTAAATATAATTTGTTATTCGGTTTGTGTGAGATCACGTGCGCAATTTTTATATGATATCATTACTTTAATAGAAATTAAAATAATTATTTTGTAGAGCAGTTTGATAACGATATTATATTTTACAATTTTTATTTTAATTAAAATATTATTATTCTAACAGCTCTCTTACAACAAACGCGTGAACTTGATCTTTTTTTATCTTTTTATAACCTTTATATAACTCGGTTTTCATTATAAGTATTTAAAATTCATTTCACATATCAATTGAAGTTAAAGAAAAATGAAGAAAATATCTTTAGCACGCAAATAAAAATTAATTAAAATTTATGCACACGGATGCGTGCAGATGTCACATGTTGCGTAAGGAAAACAAACGATTAATAACGGGATTTACTCGCAAGATTTTTCAATTATTAATTCATTGTTCCATCGATCGTAAATCTTCCATTTTACGTGGAACTATATTATTCCCGTATGCTTTTACATACTTATTATAAAATTTTAAATAATTCTCAAGTGTATATGTTATCAATGATTATTGTAAGAAGCAATTGTTACAAGATATCAGAGAAGATCAAGAAGATAACAAGACGCGGCAAAAAAAAATTAATAAGCACTTTTTTACATAAAGGATTTAAAAATCAACGAAGAAAATTCATTCTTCATTAATGATAGTCTACAACGACAATGGTATGCGTCATTAAGTTATTTAATTAAGAATAACAAATTTGATGTATTGCAAAGAATCTGTCTATAAATATAGCATATTGTATCACGAAATTACAGAAGATATGAATATAATGCTCGATGAAATTACGTAGACTAATTTTATAATTGTAAAAATTCAAAAAAATATTAAACAGAGAAGTTCAAAAATACAGATTATAGATAATCATAGAGTAACGTGATAATCCTAACATTTGTATTATTACAATAACAGCTGGATTTCAAAATTTTCGCGCTTTTCAAATGATAGTTAATATTCATTATTTTTGTATTTTGCTGTAAGAATAATAAACTCTTTCTCATCACATATTTTTTAAAAAATATTTCCTTCGTTAAGGTTTTGTCAATATAGTTGCAAAATAGGAAAAGTATAATATTAGTAAAAAAGCAATTAAATCAACATTTCGAAAAATGTATTTTTAAACTATTTTATAATATACATGTATATGTGTGTGTGTGTGTGTGTGTGTGTGTGTGTGTGTGTGTGTGTGTGTGTATATATGTTTCATTTTGTATCGCGCGAGATTTCTTTTACCAAACAAATTCGTATATGAAAAAGAAGGAATATAATGAAGCGATAATAGATTATATAAATAAAACCAGTTTAATGGTAACATAATATACATAGCATAAATTGCGCTTATTCTCCATAAAATTTGTTTATTATTTTTATCGCTTAATTTATATTTCGTTCCATCTTTATTCGCTCAGAGAGATATAGTATACAGTATACGATTGTTATAAATTTCGATATATTCTGCTTCATAAATTATGCCTTAAATTATACTTTTATCTAAATTTGATGCATAACTCTTGCATGTATTTTGTGTACCATTGTGTACTCCTTTTACATGTTCTTTTTTTCTCTTACTTTACTATATCGTTCTTATTAAAAGCCAAAAGTAGTTGACTAATCATATCAATATGCCTTGTATTCTTGAAAAATAACAGACACACATGATGTCATAACTTTAATGTGTTCAAAATATCAGCCCGAAAAATATTGGCCGTTTTCGTTACATTCGACAAAAGCAGGACGTTTCGTCATGAATATACAAACATTATGCGTATCTATTATGTATTAACAATCCATAAAAAGTTCCTCGCAGTCTCGCTCGTTTTTATTAATGATTAATAGGAATTAGTCTTATTGTATACAACGGATAGACTAGACCACATTGAGGTGTTTTCTTGCAATAGTTGTTTCGAAAATCATTTTCACCATTGTTCGACAATTAGAAGCGTTTTAACATTTTTTTGTGATTATAACATCTCTTTAATATCACTTCGTTTTTAGTAATCACACTGTAGTCCCCGTTTGGCGATTACTTCGAGGTTTAATAGCAGAATAAAAAACTATAAAATATTCGAACTTTTCATTCATATATAAATTCTGAAACCGTCATATATTTTATGACTTTGCAAGAACTTATTATTTAAAAAAAGAAATTTACAATTTATAACATACATATGACAAAGTTTACAATTTGAATATAAAACACAAAGAGTATGCAGAATTAATTTTCATTATATATATATATAATATAATAATAGAAGTATATTTAAAACATATATAATGCACAATGAAACATTTAATAATGAATCAAATATGTAAAATAATAATAACGGAAACCAAATGGGCCAAAGGAATGTATAAACTAAAATTGAACAGTCTAAACAATAAATATCTAATGATCACGAAATTAATCTAATGTGATGTAGACAACATAAGTCACTTTCTGCTTTTGTTTCTTCTAGTTATATATACGCATCTAAACAATAGTGTCTATGTAGATTCAAACATAAAATTTTTATTAAAAACCCATTATCTTTGGCTACTTTGGGTATGTTTATTTTAATAATTATAATATAGTAATATATATTGTACAGAGTTTGAGTTAGAGTACAAGATGAATGCGTAGTTTTTTTTACATCATGTGTTGTCCATTTGGAGGAGCATATTGCGATTGCTGGTTTAAAGACGGTCCCATAGGCCCAGATAGACCATATGGTCCTGGTGCTGGGCCGCTCTGAGATGGATATCTGCTACGTAACATCAAATTTTCATTTTTTATATAAAAAAATTAAAAGAAAATATTTTTATAACATTTAATGTTACTAATAAAACCTAATTTATGTATTGTAATCTATGTGTAAAAAATGTTGTGAAACTGACTTGACAATACTTTGTATTTTATAGTTACATTTTATTACAGTGAATTTTGTGCAACATTATGATAAAAAATAAATAAATTACCCTTGTGGTTGATAAGGAAGGCTAGTTTGATCTGGTGGTGGCAGAGATGGCCCCTGTGGATGTCCAGGCGGATGTTGATGAGGTCCTGATTGAACGTGAAAATGTGGCAAATGTTGAGGCATGCTCGGTATACTGATAGGACCCATATACTCATTATTCGGCAAGCTCGCGTTATACGGCCCTATCGGGCCAGAACCGGCTCCAGTGGAGAATGGAGAAGGCGGCATGCCGTTAAACATCTATTGAAAGATATATGTTACTGTCAAGATATACATCGTATGGTTGGTATCGTTGTTCGTAGTTTATCTATGGACTTACATGTGATGGTGGTGGTCCCGGATTGTGAAATGGATAAGGATTTATATGTGGTTGCATTTTGGGCAAAGTGTAACCAGACGGCGTTGAAGGCGCGGGTTCTCTCATCAAAGTATGGTACAAATTAAGAGCGTCGACCAAATCGGAACTTAATTGAGTAAGCTGCGCGTGTCGCCTGTCTACCTTCTCCAAAGCTGCGTCGATTAGAGGCCCCATTGCAGTAACTTGCTCTGCAAAATGCAATCGATATGAATATAATAGAAAATATTTATAACATTCTTTAATTTAATATTTTCGTTAAAACTTATAGTTACCTTCTAAATCAAGCATTTCCTGAGGATCAGACGTATCACATTGTGGATCAGCTTCATGAAACAGATGTAATAATCTATCCATTTTCTTTTCATCTATTTCAACTTCTACCACCTCTGGCTCGCGTTTTACCATTTTTACTTCTACTTCTTCCGCAAATTGCACTAATTTCTTATTACTATGTTCTAATTCTGCACATAAATACATTCATTATTTCAATTGTAGACAATAAATAACTGGAAAACATTTAATCTTCAAAATATATTAGAGAAAATTAATTAAGTTGCATATATCTTACTAGTAAATTCTTCTGGTTCAACAGATAAATCAGCAGTAACAAAATTGGAAGGAAAAAGTCCTTCGCCTCTTTGATTGTTACCCTTCCACCAATTTGGATCAGAATCGTCCAAAATATTAACTGATGAATATAAAAAGATAAATTCACAGTTAACAGGAAGAAATTTTGTATATTGATATGTGTTGTAATTATAATTTTTATTACGTACTTATTTCTCCTGCTAAAAATGTGAGTTCGTTATCCTCTGCAGCTTCAAAATCATATAAAGCACGTACTTTTCTACCTTCCGAAGTACTTGTGGATGCCATCACAGAATTCACACTTGGATATAAACTAGTACTTTTTTTAGAGGCTGGTGAGCTATGCGATGAAGTGCTTTGAGTATGTACTTTACTTTCTTGTAACGAAAGCTGTATGGCTATTTAAAAAAAAAAAATCAACTATATAATAAATGTGTGTGTATACATGCAATCATGACAGAAATAAGTTTGAAACCTTATTAGTTATAAAAAAAGTGATATTAAATTATATATTACCTTTCGCAATATCTGCTTCTTCTTGTGAATTTGTTACTACATTAGGATCTCTGCTCAAAGCACTAGAATGTTTTGGCTAAAAAAGGTATTTTGCATAAATAGAATAAAGTTTAAAAATATTAAAATAACAATACATCACGTTTTTATAATCAAAACTTATTAACAATATATATAAAATAAGTTGTAAAATAGCTACAAGATATAACGCAAGAGTTCAGAAAAGAAAGAGGGAGTATCGATAAGTAATAGTTTTATCTAACATTTACATAATACAATTCTGTCTGGACTTATAATTTAATACTTGACTTTGCACTAAATGCAATTGATTTATATTTCTATAGCTAATGGAATAAATGCAATAACAATAACATTATTACGGCACAACAGAAACTCACTGTATCTGAGACAGAAGAAAAGTCATGGCCTTCACTTTTGAGTTTGTTGTACAAACTTGGTATCAGATTCAATTGTGGATCTGTTTTAAAGTCACCTTCTACCCATTTCTTCAAAAGCATTTTGATTTTCTCCACTATTTTTGGTTGTGAATGATTAATGAGTTTCCTCAAATCATTTTCAAAATCTCTGGACGCGATTTCCAAGTGGAAGATCTTTCCACAATTACTGGCACAAGCATCTAACAACTAAATCAAAAGTGAATAATCAAAGATATGACAGAATATAAAAAATTTTTTTTGGAGAAGAGATAATGTACTAACTGTTATAGCTTGCATGATAACATGTGGGTCTTGACAGTATAGTCTCTTAACAATGGAACGTAAACAGTCTTTAGCATTCTGACTCGATGTGCCTACTTTGTCACAGATATCCATTATCTTCCCCCATTCCTCCGTTACATTGTTCTCATTAGTTGCTTTTTCTGATGCCATATAAATAATAGTGGATAAAAAATAATATGTCACAGATATTCAATGACATACATAATTAAGAATGATAGCAAGTCTTTCTTAACAAATTTATATCGACAATACACATACAAAGATTAAAATAATTGCAACAGACATCACAACAGAATAACTAAAATGAACATCGTAGATAATGCGACAAAAGAATAAATATTTTCTACAGTTATACTATGACATGTAATCAAAACATCAAGTAACGAATTATCATTAAGCATTGAAAAAATCATTATTATTTCATTTCGTGCGTGACATCGTTCGATTTCGCATGAAATCGCATGAAGCGATCTAGCATTAAAAATCCAATCATATAACTGGAGGTCAAATGTCAACAACCGCTTAATGCGCTTAATGCAGATGCAGGACGGCTTGTTCTTAATAGACTAGGGAGAACGGGCCCGATAATTTCAGATTCACGATAAACGAGAGCGCCGAGAATGATCCACTTTCGCATGACATTCGTCATGATTCATACTAAACGAAACGAGCCGTCACAGCATTACTCACCGACGTCAGCGTCAAAAGGCGAGGAATTCGGGAAGAGACCCATCTTTGCGATTTTCTTCGATCCAATGACGAAATTATTTTACGCTCTTCGCACGTCAGCACACCGTCACAGAATCGCGCTGCGCATTCAGCTGCTATTTACTCACAAACACGGCCGACCGACCAACTAATAATATTCTGCTGTATTACATCGGCGGACATCTTTGCTCTCGGATCTGCCAAAAACCTCGATATCTATCGAAACTCGAACGTCGAGCGCGATGACCATTGGATTCGGTGAATATGGCTTTGTCTTACTTGAGAATATTTGCCGTTGATGCGCGTGATGAAACACTGCAATATTTTTATTATATTTAGGAAAGCATGGCCTTCTATTTGAAAGTGTTTACGTATATATATACACGCAAATTTAGCGAGAATTATTTGATGCCTGATGTAGAAAACAAAAACTTATGAATCGACATATCGAATGATGTAGCAACGCGATTCGATATGTCAAAATGGAGCAACCAATCAGATTCGCTATCTCGCTCTTTTACATACTTGTCGAGAGGGCGCACAGTGAGATCTTCCAGCTGACTTCTGTGAGATTTTACATAGTCTTGTTTTTCTTGTTCAATATTGTATTTCAATTACATGCCTTATCTGTAATTATTATCTCCGATACTGATATAAAAAAACAGCTATCTGAAATCCAATATACAAGGTATCTTATATAACTTATGATTCAAATATTAATAACAAATACTTTGACGATTTCAGAAACGAATATTGGTAAAATGTTTATGCGTAAAATGTTTAATTTTACACAAAAATTAAGAAAAAAACATATATATATAATACAAAATAATAATAGAATATAATAATAATTAATAAGAATAAAAAGGAATTATTTTCTTTTATGTTAGAATTATTAGGAATTTCTAATACTTGTCGAGCTAGGATTAATGTTTGTGATGTTATTATAATTATAAAAGAAGCTGAATTTTAAATGTGCAAATGTATTGTATCTGTTACAGCAAATTTCTCATTATATTAAAACAAAAAGTTCTGGTTTTTGAAGTTGTTCTACATAGTACAAATCCTAGCAATGAAAACAAAAATTATTATAGTAACCTCTGGTATTATTATGTCAGAAGTAATTTGGAAATTATATAAATTATATAAACATTCTCAAAGGAAAGCTGTTAAGATTTCTAATGGATGTGTAAAATATCCATGCACAGATACAAGGGACGGAACAAAAATCTTTGAAGTCATGTTTTTCTCGAAAGAATCTGCTCTATGTCGACCGCACCTAGAATGTCGACAATTATGTAGAAAAGCAAATTGTGCAGTAGGATACTTCAGGTAACTTTTCTTGTACAGTATAAAATAAGGCAAACAAAATTATTTATTTATTTATAGCTTAATGCAATCTGTGATGAAATATATTTAATACATTTATAGGAAGATTATAAATTATTTGGATTCTGCAACTGATACTCTGGACATATGTATGTATTTTTTTACCTGTTTACCCTTAGTAAAGGCGATTATAAACGCTCACAAAAGAGGTGTTGTTGTAAGAATAGTATTGGATGAATCTATGACACAAAACGATGGAAGTCAAATCATGTGCTTTTATAAAGAAGGTTTGTAATAAATATAAAATTTATACATTTAGTAAGAATATTTAATTATATATAGAATAGTATTTTATTATTTAAATTTACTCTCAAATAGATAATAATTTTTTAGTTAATATTATTGTTTTATTTGCAGGCATTAAGCCAAAATTTAAACAACTAGATGTCTTAATGCATCATAAATTTGTTATTATTGATAATAATATTTTAATAACTGGCAGTACAAATTGGACCATGGCAGCATTTTTTGGAAATTTTGAGAATTTGATGGTGACAAATGAATCAGGACTAGTTAAACCATTTATAAACGAATTCGAAAATATATGGATGATGTTTAATGCTACGGAAGCTTATTCTAAAAAATATATGTTAACATAACAGTTTTTATTTATTTTAAAATGTTTATTTTAATTTTTTAAATAGAAGATATAGATATTTTTTTATTGTGCCATATAATAGTTTCTTATATATATGTATTATATATCATATATATGTATATATATATATGGATATATTATATATCCATATACATAAATATATATATATGTATGTCTATATATGCATATATATGATAATGTATACATATTACACACACACACACACACACACACACACACACGCACTTGCCTGTGATATACAATTTATAATTCGAAAAGTGATATGATTTTTACTTAAGTCTATTATTTTAATTTTTATAAGCGTAAAGAAATGCAGAAACAGAGAGTTTTTGCAAGATTATTCTGATTGTTCAACATAATATGAAATTTTTATTTTAAAAGACAAAGATATTTCATTTGGTTGGTTATATATAAATGTATTAGATATATAAATATATTTAATATATATTTTTTAGAAAATATTTTCACTTTTGTGTCCTGGTTTTTTTTCACATATATGGAAATTCCCACGAAATGATTAATACAAACATCAAACGCTAGTAAGAGAACATTCTCTAATTCGATTAATTTTTACGTTTTGGTAAATTAAATTCGATGCGATCATACGGCGTGGATGCGCTAAAGGAATTGCCATAACGATTCTGACATATCTTAGAGATTAGAGATAGCCTTTGTTTTTTTGGATGCAAATGAAGCTGTGTTCTGTAATGTATATTGATTTTGTTGCTCGGAACAATCATGGTCTCCTCAGAGTTCATGGCTACGTCTAAACAGTCCCTATAAGCACGTGATATTTAATATTCAAGGCGTATTCTAAGAATATTATATCTTAAAGCTTGAGAATATAAGTGTATTTATTTAAAAGAAAACACATTCGTTTCCTATAATGAATTAATAATAAAAAGGATGCATATATTAAGATAATTTATACATATATATAGTTATTATACATATATATATATATATATATATATATATATATATATATATATATATATATATATTTATACATATATTGCTTAAAGAATCATGAATCATTTAATAGTACAATATGTGCATATATTTCTTTTTAGGCTATATTACCGACAAAGTACTAGTTTATTATACGATATACGATAATAATGCCTCGTTGGAGTGGCTATATTTAAACAAATTTGTAAAGTCGCACAATACATATGTATAAAAAATTAACCAATCATGTACCATATGAAAAATGCAGCATCAATATGGCGTCCTTAAAAGTTAGACATTTGATTGGTCAGTTTTTTTATAATGCACATATGCATGATACGGTTATGCAAATTCTTCTGAACATGCCTTTAGAGTTGCAACGTCAATCCGGTGGCGCCCTCC
This sequence comes from Polyergus mexicanus, assembly GCF_030449975.1. Classification (NCBI taxonomy): domain Eukaryota; kingdom Metazoa; phylum Arthropoda; class Insecta; order Hymenoptera; family Formicidae; genus Polyergus; species Polyergus mexicanus. Next base: position 9,601,088 of record NW_027223331.1, read on the forward strand.
TATCGATCGATCGTAGATCAATGACAAAAGTTCAACCGTTCAAAGTAAAACTGCGACTTCTCGCAATTTCCAGTACGATAAAAAATATAAATCAATGTATAATTAAGAGACATTAAAAATATAAGCGCGATCGCATGTGTAAATTGTGTGTCGTTGTGATGTAAAATCGTAACAAGATCGATCCGTGTCATTCTAATCTCGTGCGCGAAATAAAGTGCAGTACGGAAATTGCCGCTCACGGAGGTTGGAAATGTCCGATCACGCTTGTACGCGCTGTATTTGCATCTTAAAAGTCTTCTTCAAGGATGATTGCAGGACTTCGGAATCAACAGACTTCCAGTATGACGTCAAGGTAAGAAATTAATTTTTTTTTTAGGCAATATATATCTGTGCTTTAGTACCGCGCATTAAGACATTTAATGCAAAATATTCGAAGACAGAGTAGCTTATTCTCTGTATGTACAATATATATCTATTTTAGAATTATAAATTTATCTATAAACTCTATCGCGCGCGAAGCATTTATACTAGTGTACATTTCGTAGTACAGATGAAGAATGGCTTTTTAGAGTGATTTCATAACGCGATCATAAAACGTAATCGCACGAATCGTGGAAACAGACCGTTATATACTGGATGGCGATGTACTTTCGCGCAAATTTTCTCAAGTAGGAAAATCAAATTAGCGTAACCGCGGCGTGATCATTATGCTCGCATACTCGTTGTTGATGCCTCATTTCAGAAGTCTCATAGAATCTAATATTAGTCTTTACGCTTTGAGCGGAATTTTCGCGTATAAAATGTTTCGAAACTGCAAATTGCCATCGCGATTTATTCGAAGTATCGTTTTTATTCATCCCCTCATGAGCAATTTTAGCAGTTAAGTCGGACCAGAAAGGTTTCGGCAAAGGTGTAAACGCGATTGCGTCAGAGCGCCTGCCAGATGTCGTAAAAGCCGCGACTCGTTGCTTCTGAAAAGCTGTGATTCATTTCGTGTGAGCAACATTTGTAATACGATGTTTATAGAGTACGTTATACACAATGATTTCATGCATCTGATATATCATATATTTATGAAGTATACCATATGTTATGTAGAATATTTTTTATACATATATGTGTATATAAAATATGTATCGTATAATTTGTTTCATTTTATAAATATTTTTATCATAGAGTAGATAGAAAAATTTTTGTTGTTTGCCAAAAGAACATGAAAAATTAGCTTTATAAATTATAAATTATTAAAATATATAATTATAATAAGATATATAATAATAATAAGAAAATAATTTTTATATATAATCATAATTATATAACATTATAATATTATTATTAATATCAATATCAATATCAATAGATATAATATAATATATGAAATATAATATTAATATATTAATATTACTATTAAAATATTATAAAATATTATTATTTAATTATAATTAATATATAATTATTATTTGTATTTTGTATATGGGCTTTATAAATTATAAATTATTATTGCAAATTATTTTTACTTATTATATAAAAATCTCTAATCTGACGTGTTATATTATAACAAATAAGCGATTAACATAAAAAAATAACTTTTGAAATTAATTAAATATAGATAATTTATTTTTTCTCTTCGATTACCGTGTTGTCTTGTAATTTTTCACTGTTAGATAATGTTATTAGCATGTTACATGACACGCGAGTGTTTAATATTATGTGTATTTCTGAGCCAAGTTTGAAACTTTATATTATATGCGTGTCCATATGAAATTAATCCTTTGATAAAAGAATTGATAATCTTAAAGTACGCGTATATACAAACACACATGCACTAAACACGTGCGCGTGTGCGAGTTTAATTCTAACATGTAGTCGGTATTGATTGCGTATTTTTAGATACACTGGCAGCAACCGTGCCGTCATCAAATATTAATCCCCAGTCAGAAATAGATCCGCGCCCCCGTCGACTATATTTATTATTTCAGAACGAATAGAAGAAGAGAGAATTACTACTTACTTTTTTTGGGGGGGAGGGGGAGATACATGGAAAAAATAAAAATAAAAGCAATCAATCGAAGGACCAGATGCGATTAGTCTCATTCTATCGCTTGTTATTATGATGAAATTTATGATAATATTCCTTTTTCTTGACATCCATCTGTAATTTATATCGAATCAAGACGGAAAGAAAATATTATTTTAATATTATTACTTAGAGTTATATGGTCGCTCTATTAGATTATATCGCACAACTTCTTTATAATTGTTTTATAATAAAATAATAAAATTTTATTTCAAATGGTTGCAAATTATTATTAAATATTCATTTTTTTGTTGTTTTATACACGTATTCAATTGTCACTGAATATTTCTTTCTAAAAATTATAAATTTCTTGATTAATTTAAAAATTTTTCTTTATTAACATTTTATAAAAGATCATATTATTTATCTTGCATCTTTCTCTTTCTCTCTCTCTCTCTCTTTGTGTGTGTTTCTAATTTTTCAAATATTATATATGATCGAAATAAATTTTGAAATTAGGATTTTTGTTTGGAATTAAAAGAATATAACGTTACATATTTTTCTTTTGAAGCTATTTCGTGTAAATTATTTTATTTTCAATTGTTATCCGCTTGAAAATTATAGATGCCTCGATTTATTTAAATGGTCAATTTGATTACGCAAACAAAAGATTAATTAAACGTAACTTTTTATTTAATCCTAAAGTATTCTAATCTCTAAACGTAAAATCATTGTGTGCATAATCTACATATATTTTTATAATTAATCCTATACTATAACATAAATAATTACTGTTATTAGGAATAAAGAGTTTGAAATTACATAAATGAGAGCCGCAAATGATGGAAGCACATCTAATTTAAAATGTTATCGATCTACTTTCTTCACGCACAAATGTCGCTTTGACGCTAAAGTTATCGACAAGCATGAAAATAGCGCCGATTATATTCTTAATTATTAAAAATTGCATACGTGTGTCTGTGTCGTCGATTCCGAGAATATCTCGGGAAACGGGTATTCGTTCGGATTATTTCGGATTTAAGATCGTTTCGAGATTAAGACTCGTGATAAAGTCGTCAACATGCTGCGCGTCTTTATTAGCCCCGGTTAATTACTACGCGAATTAAGAAAACCAGTTCTTTCCCTTCTCATCTGCATTTGAGAGACGGGAGGTTTATTTGCGACATCTAATAAACGAGAGATGTGTTCCGCGCGCAATCGCACGCATCCTCATCCTCGTCCTTATCATCGCGGCGTTTTTATAGATTGCATCCGCTTCAGGAAAGGCGGTTGAACCCAATGGACGGGGCGAACGATCTTTAATCCTGTCTCTCTCTCTTTCGCAAACTCCTTTCCCCTCTCTCGCATATGCGTTAAAGCGCCAGGGAGCGTTTTCTTTGACGTCAGAGGGCAATCATGCAACATCATAAAGCGTACACAGAACCCCACCGTCGAAATGTTCTGGGTGACTTCGACGTAAATCCGTACGCCTACACGATCGGTAGTTATCCCGATCCCCTGAAAGATAAACTCATCGAAAGAGGTTGATGAAGTCCTATAAAAACGAATAGAGATTAAAGTAAATTAAAATTTATTCTTTCATAAGCGTACTTCTAATGCATTACCACTATTTAGTAATGTAGCTAATTGAAAAAATTAAAAGTATATTCTTTATATTCAAATATAAGAATAAGAATAAACAGAAAAATGGAAAAATATAGAAAAGAATTGAACGAACATAAAGCAAAGATCGAGTGAGATTTGAAAATTTTCAAGAAAAAGATTCCTAAATCTTTTTTCTAATAACAATTCTTGAAAATTCAGATATTTCTCTCGACAAGCAAATTCGGATCTAGTAGAATTAAGGCATTAAAATGTCACTTCAGCCGATGCGTCGGCGTGCACTGATACAAGTGGAACGTTATCCGTATGATGATGTATAAATAGGTTAGACGGTATGAAAATAGACACCGGGGCGTTGGACCGGAGGATCGATGACGGTACTCATCCTCTGGTGGCGGCTTGCCCGACTTTATTTTTCGACAAGTAACCGCATTACGCGACTTGGTCGAGACAGCGCGTCTGCACGAAACATCTGATATTATAACTTACATTTTATATATTTTCTAATGTACAATATAGCTTAGTTTTTTTTTTTTCATACGACACAAATTTAGCTTCTTTAATTTCGAACATTTAATGCCATGAACATCTCTTTTCTCATTCTTGTGAAATGCAATTGCGAAACCTTACAATTGTTCTCGGTATGCTTCAGCTCATACATTAAATTTATTTTGTTTTTGAAATCCATCAATTTACTATAAAGTTATTAACAGATAATGTTTTAATAATTTTGTTTGATTATTGCACTCTTGGTTATCTATTTATCCATGATATAAGTTAATTGATTTATGTATTGTGCACATATAGATAAACATACAAATTAATTAGTTGTTTTGACCATAAAATAAAATTAATTTTTATAGATTTCAGAGAGAAACTTTAAAAAAGAATTAAAAAATTAAAGATGTTTAACAATATTAAAATATATATATATTAGATCTTTCTCTCTTTCTCTATCTCTCTCTCTCTCTCTTTCTCTTTTGTAACGTGATTTTTTAAAATAAAATATTCAGTTGAAGTTGTATAATGAAAAAGATAGCACCTTTTTATATTTTTCTTAAAAAACTTTTTCTAAGTAAAAAAATTAATTTTTTATCTAGTTTTTATCAAAATAGATAAAGTATAAATCGAAATAGCTGTTAAATAACCATATGATTTTCTTCCTTCATTTGAATTTTAAGATAAATCTTTTGATCGGCGATTTCATCAATTTATTTTTATTCGTCTATTCACTTTATTGGATATGAAGCTTTTATCAAGGCTTGATAAAAATTATATAAACAAATGTCGAAGTTTAATTTTTGCTTAAATATCGTTCCTCCAATTCTGGAAAATGTTACACGTGCGCTTGCTGTTGACTCTTGCGTTACAGTCGATCAATTGAATCTCTCGTCGTATATTATGTTACGATGCGTTTAAACACCACAACTGTGTATATGTACTTGATGTCCGCTTTGCGGAGATAACGTTCTGTCAAGTATCCAGTCGGTTTGACGCTTGTCAAAACAAGCCGCCGAGAATACTCGCCATGTGGATGGAAATAGCGGTACATTGGTCCAAAATACACGCGCATCGGAAGAAAGATGATGGAACGCGGGTGCATGTTGAGATGCATTCGTTTGATGCACGCACGCCAGTGGCGTAACTAATGGTCTGAAATACCCGGAATTGCCTGCGAAATCAAAACTGGAAAAGAGAGAGAAAAAAAGAAAAAGGGGAGAAAGGAAAAGAGGAAAAGGTGAAACGACAGATGCAGAATAAAACAGGAAAAGAAAGAGAAAAATAGAGAAAGAAATAAACAGGAGTATCAAACTTGTCATCGACAATGTTCTTTTTTAAAAACGAAACGTCGTACGAGAAAATGTTATTCTACTTTTGCAATTAATTTTTTTATTTCACACTATTATTATAACTTTCTGGGTTATATCGGATAATAATAGACTAGTACTTTTTCTAAATTTATTCTGCTGAAAAATAAAAATCTTTTCTAATTACAAAATTTAATTTTACTGAGCTTTTATCAAAGTAGGTACAATATAAATGTTAAATGATCATATTATCATATATTAATCGGTTTGTTCATCTTCGTTTTAACACAGATTTTTCGATCGGTGATTTCATCAATTTATTTTTGGTGATCTACTTTTGCATCTATTATTATATCTAGTTATATGTTTACGGCAATTAAATCTTGCATATATTAATATATTTGGGTTGAAACATGTATATTAGAACAAAAAATATATAATATATATTATGAAACAATTGAAAAGTGGGTCGAGGATATGTCACAGCTTGTGTGGGTTATTTAATAAAGATTAAATATGTAAAGATCTTAAAATATTGTTTGGAGTGTTTATGTATCCGTGTGTCAACGAATATCAGAACACTTCGTGCCACGGACGATGAATTTATCTTGGCACTCTGGGGACTGAGCGAATGACGTCTAGGCGCACTCATCGATCGTCATAAGAATGATAACGCGCAGATATAGTTGATGATGGATTGGATGTAACATTGCAATTGGAGTGCAATTAACGTGATGTTCTTAATATTGGAAATATATCGGGAAAATATACCGTCATCGAATATATAAAGTTGTCGAAAATATATTAAAATTGATACTATATATATAGCAGAATAGAACAGAAAATTAAAAAATGTAAGAATATATTATAATTCAATAATATAAAAAATATGAAGATATGATTCTCTATTTAAAAACATAAACAAACATTTTTTAATTTTTTTTAAACGGCCAAAGTTTAGTTATGCTTCAATTTGCTTTTTTCACATTGTATTTACAAATTGGTTGGTTTTATTACTTTTTTGTTTACTTTCTATTTATCAACAAATTTTGAAATTAGAATACGACGATACATTTTTATTCGTGTGTATGCTCACAGAAGTATTGTTTATCTTATTTAATCTATTTTTATATATAACAATAATTTTTTTTAAACAAAACAAAAATTCAAGCAGTGTGTAGAGAGTCAAGAAGAGAGAGAGAGATTTACGATTAAATATTAATCTGATAAAATTTAAAAAATGTATACATAAAAATCTTATTAAATATTGGCAAAATATAATGAAATTGTTCAGAAGATAAAAGCTTAAAGATAGTTGGTTTTCTTGTATATGCCAAAAAAGTTTTAAGTGTTTTCGAGATGTACTAATTAAGCTGTTTCACGCGAGCTCGTCAAAAGATTGAAAAATTCTGAAATGTTCACGGTCATGTGATCTTACTCCGATATCAGTCGAGCCAATAGAGAGATTTTCATATAATTAAACTACATGACTAAAATGACCTCGCTTAATGGCGCGCATGCTTGCGTTTTTCGATGTAGTGTGAACGCAGAGCGATTGCAAATATCGAATGACGCGAATGTTGGACTTGCGTAATGCGTCGCGAATCGCTTGTGATCCAGAAATTTACATGCCCGTCGATCTTTCTGCCAATTACTATGACGAGGTCACAAGCCGCGACAGAAGCGTGATCTATGTAACAGTCGCGCCTGTTACATCGCGCATCTATTTGCTTCGATGGGGTGATTTTGGAAGAATGAGGGCTAGAAACATGGCGAGGGTTGTACATCGCTCTCAGCTGGCCCGGGTATCCAGGGTTCGTCGCCATAGCGACACCCGAGCGATAGCTAACACCATTCCATTCCACGATATAGTTGGCTGTAAACCGCGTAGGTGTTACAGGTTGAAAGATTTCAGAGCAACACGCTCTAATTCTAATTAATTCGCTGATCCGCAAACTTAATTTGTTAAAGGTTACATTATAATTATATATAATTTAGAACTGACATTATATATAAAAGTTAAATTATGATTTAGGCAATGAACTTTTTCTTATGTACGAGTAGAATATATAAGTATATGTATATAGAGATAATTATATACTTTTAATAACGAAATAATTTCAATAAAAGAATGTTTTAATAAAAAAATTTGAATTTATATTAAGATAATTAATGTTAATGATATTAATAATAAATATTAAATAATGTTGTATAAAAAATTATTAATATAAATAAATTATTATCTTAATTCTGGAATAAATAGAATCAAAGTAAGAATTATTCGAAATATGAGTTATGGGGAAATTATATATCGCTGTATTAATTTTATACAATTTCAAGATTTATTTCAATATATACAAAACATTGCTTCGTATTTTAATGGATGGCACGCACGTCGGCTTTCTCGCAAAAGTTACTTCACTCGTTTGTCTTATCACTTAATCAATTCGAACAAGAGGAACAGTACTAAGATAATAATGATTGTCCGAATATTGTAGACGAGCGATAATGCTCGTTGCGTGCATGTTCTCACGTACAAATGTATAGAGATACGCGTCCGCATCATTCTAATTCTTAACGCGTTTTTTACACCGATTCTTACGGCTATAACGATCCACTTGCAGAGAACTTTAGGAGAAATCGCGATTTTTTTCTATATCTGACAATAAATTCGATAGGTAACGATATTTTTATTCGTATAACCTCATGTCAACAGGAAATTAGATACCTCGTGAATAGATAAAAATAAGCGAATATGTACTTCTTTCCCTCACGCTAGAATTTTTCTAGCGTTCAATTTTCACAGATTTTATAGACATGCGAAAATAATATCTATGTTTATTTGTAACAGTGTACATTTTCTTGTACCTATATAGTACTGAGAATATTAATCATGCTAAAATTATATAAAAGTTCTTCTACAAATTATCTAATATTATAATCAGAATATTATTATGTAAATCTCGGATTGCATATGAATTAATTCGCATGCATCTGAAAATGTACCGATCGTTGAATGCAGGTGAGTTTTCCTACCGATTCACACTTCATTACGAAATGCCCGTTTTACGTGTCGTTATCCGTGAGCGCGTTTTAATGCAGGATCGTTTGCGAAAGATTATTACAACTGTCGGATTTGCAACGCTATGTTTATATCACCGCTACGAAATAGCGTAACTAATTGTACAAACAGAACTTCAACGCACTACACACGATAAACTTCTACAAGAATATAAGTATGTATTATATTTTCCTAATGTATATACGTATATATATGTACATGTTTAGCAAATACGAATGTATATATCTATTTAAGTATATAAATGTATTTACATCTGTATGATTTATATACTTGTCGCTAATGGTACTTCCGGTAACCATCCATTTCGCACAATAATTTCTACTCACATTTTTCGGCTATATGATATTGTTATATTTTTCGGTTAAACTTTTGTTTGATTAAAAAAATTATAAATTAAATATTGATGAACAAAAATTTTGATCTATAATATTATTTTGAAAAGGTAGAGATTCACATTTATTCGGTTCACGTAGTGAAAAGTTAATATTTTTCATAGTTTGTCACGAATCTTATTGAATGGATTGTTTCCGAAAATGATTTCGTAATCTACGCTACATTTGGAGTTACGATCTCCAATCTGGGAATCCCTGGATTATACAGTCTTCTTGCTTTTTTATCTCTTGTCTAACGATCGAGAATATATCGTTATGTAATTTGAACTAAAAAGGAGATTTTGAATTATGGACAAAATATTTCTAAGTGGCTGTCTCTAATCTCGTGTCTAAGTCGCGCGTAAGGCATCACTAATTGTAAGATCATCGTTTACCAAAACAACTGACTAATGCAAAAATCATATCTATCGACATTATTGTCTCTATAATTAGTACACCAAGCCAATCTTCAGCTTGACACTGTTCTTCTTTCGGTCAAGAAAAGAATTCTTCCCATACTTAGATACGTACATATCACATTTACACTTAACTGCTATCTTATGTCTCGAGAGACGCGTATCTTATTTTGTTCTCAAAGTCCCAAAATAACATAAAAATACAAAGAATATATAAACAACGTCAGGAGAATGCTTGAGAGATTAGAATGTCTTTTAGACATCTTTATATGATGTTTTTTAAACATTTACATTATTTTTTACTTTTAAAGAGTAGTTGTTTTCATTATGCCGATATTTCACTATCTAAAAGTATCATTTTTTTTCAAATTTTCTCTGTGATCTCCGTTTTTATTAATGAAGGAAGAGTTTATCGATAATAATTGGTCCGCCTATGTATAGCATTTTGACATCCTGGAACAGGCCGTCGCTGGAATAAGGCCGTGTTCCGCTCTTTCGCGAAATACATTTCAAACGAGCTCTTCGAAAAATGTCTCTCGTTTACACAGCTCCGACTAGTTATTTGGCACGTCTGTACGACACATGGAAGCTGCCCATTCGGAATTTATTCGGATCCTCCTGGGTGATTCGAAGGCACGGCTCGCTACAGGTTCTCACTATTTCTCACATATCCTCCGTGCTGATGCCGCTGATCAGACCCTGCTCTATGTCCATGTTGGAATCACACTGCATCACCCACTCCCATATCCTTTTGGTGACGACTTTCTGGTCCACCGTGGTCTCCAGGCCGTAGCTATTCAACAGCTTTCTTAGCTTGTTCTTGTTCTCGTCTACGTTGTGTCGATCATCTAAAATAGTATCCAAGTACAGCAGACTGTCGCCTCGCCTGGCGAGGCTTTCGCTCACGTCGACCGACGTCGACGTCGCGCTGTGACTAATCTTGTTGATGCACCACGAATCTTTTAGGTACTTGTTGATCTCAGTCACATGCGGCCTCTTCTCCGGTTTGTGCTCGAAAGTTCGTCTGAAGTATCGGAGCAACCTAGGAGTGAATCGCCGGAAAGTAGGCGGAATCTTGGTGGTGCGTCGCTTCAGCCATCGCTGAAAAGCGGAGTAGTCCGGATCTCGGATTAGGTCGGCGCTTTGCCACGGCGGATTGCCGGTCAGACAAACGAAAAGGACGATGCCAAACTGCCAGCAGTCCGAGCTTCTTTTACAGGCGTATCTCTCGTTCTTGATGATCTCGTGGATCTCTGGTGGTTGGAATGGCACCCAGGTGCAACGGATTTTATTTACCAGAGTGCCCTCGCGCCTCGTACAACCAAAATCGCACAATTTCACTTTGCTCATATCCTGCGCGAATACCAACACATTTTCCAGTTTTATGTCACGATGGGTCAGCTGTTTTGAATGAATAAAGTCGAGAGCCGAAGCAAGCTGCCCGGCAATCCTTTTACACGCGTCTTCATTAAGTCCGCCGGCCTTCACATTGCCGGCGAGGTCGCCGTAAAGCGCGTATTCCTGCGCGAAAACAAAACACTTTTCCGCTTTGAAAGCGACAGCGTACGAACAAAGTATATTTGGATGTGGGCTCAGGTGATACGAATAATGAAATTCTCGGAAAAAGTCCTTCTCCGTCGTTAGTTCTTGATGAACTGCCTTCAGAACTACTCTTGTCTGGGTGGCTCTGTGCGTCGCCAATAGAACCTTCGCAAAACTACCCTCGCCCAGAGTTTTTTCCACATTGTATTCTTTCGAAAGATCCAGCTCTTCGAGAGGTACTTCCTGCACTCTGTGGATACCTGACTCTTTTTTTTCGTGCAGCTTCATCTGGAATAAAAGAAAAAGAGTACATGCTTATTTTTGATAAATTGATTTTTCTTATTTTTAATTCAATTAAAATGTATATAATACGATTGAATGTAGTAAACGATGTTTAAATATTTTGTACATAATTTAATGCGAGAGTATATTTTATGACTAATGATATCTTAAATCATATTTTATTTTAAATTCTAAATATAAAATTATTTAAGTTTATATTTAGATCTTTTATTTTAATTGTATTGCTATTTCACTGTATTTTAATGTATCTAGCATTTTTTTTTTTTTCTTAATATATTTTCGCATGCACGCGTTATAGAGGCTAACTTTATTATTTTCGTTTTATATAGACCGCTTCCTCTTTCTGTCAAGTGCGGAAATTAGAATTTCATTTATCGGAAATATGTCTACGTTGATTTTATATTTGGATAACGCTTTGTCGAAGAAATATCGTCGTTCCGTAGGTATACAATAGATCTCAGGTATATGCAACGCCTACAGTTGTCAACATGACGGATGTACGATTATATTCTGGAATGTTCCCACGCTTTCTTCCGCAAAAAGATAATATTCACGCCTCTCTGATCATACAACGCGCGTCCTAGTTCATAAATAGCATAGATCAATCGCAGTTCTGGAATATGATATTGCGTGCACGTGCGATTTGATATCGCGCGAGATATAGAGATCGTTTGCAAAAAAGATTGTCTCAATGGGAGATAATATTTCTCAAATAAAAGTTCAACTTCTTTTGATCTCTTTTTGAAAAGAAAAAAATTTATAAGCTATTGGATATCTTTGAACATTTTTATGGATTAAGCTTCGATAAAATAAATAAATAAATTTCATTTTTTTAATAATACAATAAAGTGGATAATATTCTGTAACGTAATATTCTGTAATATTCTGAATTATTTTCTAACAAATATTTATTTTTACGAGTATAAATTTAATTTCAATTTTAGATTGATTCAAAGAATCTATAGATGGAAAGCAAGTGCATGAGATCCTATATCCTATATATAATGAATATCGCGTATTTTCGTCGTGAAAAGTATGTAAATCTGCACATGGAATTCATCGATTGCTATTGCATAACGGCAATATTAAGCAGACATTGATCTGTTTAATGATAGTTCTTGCGCTTTTTGAGGTGCCGTTTTTCTTCCTCGCTCACATCGCGCGATCTTGCACGTGCGTCATCGCACGCCGCGCTGCATATGCTCTCTCTCGTGTAAACTCGCGATCGAGTGTTATGTTTGCGTTCGAATTTACGATCGCGCATCTCGCGAATCGATAATTTGGACTGCAATACGCAGGTGGGATTTTTGGAACGATGCCACCAGGGACGACGATTTTTGCCCTCCTCGTCCTCTTCGCTTTGTATGTATTGCGTGCATCACGTTGCAGTTTCTTCACCGTTTTGCACTCTCGCGGTGCAATGAAGAGTCAGATCGGTGGGTAACCGGGTGAACCCAGGACATTTAGACCCTCTCGCTAGATCAATAACAAGGACCGCTCGCAAGTTTGGCCGACGACGCCTGAGCCTGGTCAGCACTAAACCGCGAAACTTTCCATCAGATTCCACACGCGGATTTCGTTCGCGATTTGCGCATTCGTTTAACTTTTTGCACGGTTTAAATGCATTGCTAGATCGAGTGCGAATGAAAGAAGATACGACAAATAGATGGTTTTTTTTTTTCATCTTGGACAAATAGCTTAAAAATTTTCTTTATTTGACCTAACGACATTAAAATACGATTTACACGAATTGAAAGCTATAGGTTGATACAGATAGACACAAACACACACACACACACACACACATACACACAGTGTATATCAAAACTATATTATAAATTTCTAATTTTTTATTTACGTAGAACAATATAAATTTTACCTTTGTACTCTTACGTACTATGTGTTATTTATCAATATTTATCAATATTCCTGATTTTTGAGCATCTTAAAAAAGGATTTGAAACGCGTTTTTAAAGGCTTTGTATATTTAAGTTGTACTTTTAACGATTCAAAGAAATCGTTTGTTACAGCAGAAGTCGTTAATAGATGTTTAAATTACGCGAAAACAAATATACGTTCGTTCGACGATAAAAATCTATCTATCCACTTCGGATCGTTCCATAAATTTCTGGAAATTCGAGACAGCATAAATGTCATCATGTGACGAAACGAATGCAACATGAAGCGAACGGACTTCGTGGGTGGGGTAAATATATATTTTACTAATATAATGCATTAACAGAAACAAGACAAGGGCAAAAAAAGCTTTTCTTTTTCACTTTAATTATTTATAAAATGGACAAATTACGTGTTTTTTATTTGTACTTAGAACCATTATGTTCTTGTGTATACGCCGCGCTTATTTAAATTTATATTTTGTGCGTTATAATGATTTTAATGTCGAGAGATAACAGACGTTTATTGTTATTTTGTGCATTATTTTATGTCACGGTTATTTTTTTCGCATTACCACCGATTCAGACCGATTCATTCTGACAAGCCTCAGAGATGCAGATATATTTAGCATTTATGTTTACTGGGCACTCTATTTTAATACATACGAGAAGTTAGTGGTGTTATACTTTGGCGTGCGAGCGTGCGTGCACGTCGTGCGTTTAATGAGACAGTTTAGCAGACACGCGTATATAGAGATAGACAATGAACGAAACGTACTGCAACTGCTGTGGAAATTCAACGTGTTAACTCTTTAACACATTAGATTCAAATCATAAAAGCATGTGTCAATTATAATATTAACGCATTATAATTTATTAGAAAGGTATCAATCTTATTTACTTATCATTATTTTTACGCATTATCGATACGCTTTAATCTTATATTATAAAAATTTGTAAACCATCAAGCATAGTATAATATTGAAAACAATTGTGAAATGGTTTTATTTTTTTATAATATACATATCTTTAATTCTCTCAACAAGTATTACATAGAAATATCTTCTAGAATGTCATAATATAAAAAAATTATCTAATATAATTAATAGGAAAATATAAAAGCTTATATATACATAAAGTATTCTAATCGAAAATAAAATTGTTTTCTATTAAAAATCTTGTTGATGAATTTTCTTAATTAGATTATATAGGATTCTACAGTATAAAAGCTTAATAAGATTTATTCTAATCATCAGAGAGTAGGGAAAATTGAAATTTTATTAAATATTAAAAATTAACACTAATAAAAAGTTCGTCAATTGTACAAATGAAATTTATACAGCAACAATTACCATATATGTAGAGGATAACATGACCGATACGTACCACGATAGTAAAATCCGTTTGATGATAACGAGAAAAATGTCGCTGCACACTGCGATCAATGTCAATAAATATACGTGTAATCACTATCTTGCTCGATTAAATTTTATTTAGTGTGTTCTCTTCTACATTTTTATATCACGACATGTTTTCGCAGCACGTATGTATCAGATGGTCACAGATACCACAAACGCCGAATGAAATTAGCGTGTGTCGCGAGAATTTATGTCAATCGTATCCACTGACAATCTCGCTTTCGGAACAGGTGTCACTTGAGAGATGAGCACAGAAATAGAGATTCGGTGACAAGAGATATCGACACGATGGTGCTCGGTCACATTTTCCGTGGTGCGCGTATCTCAGACGTCTGAAGCGTCGTGACGCCCCGCGTCGCTTTTATAGATCCGGCTGGGAAATGCGCAGACGTGGAGGGTAAAAGGGTGCGGGATACACGAGGAACGTCGACTAACGTAGGGTAGAAAAAGCGTAACGCCGCGTCACACCGTAGCTTTTTTTAACGGGCGCATTACATGCGAGTCGATGAGTCCGCGTAGACGAACACCCCGATGAACAGGGAAAGAGTTACCCGGAACGAGATTCACCGCAGAATTCTTCCATATGCCTACATCGAGAGTGATACCGATCATTGATCGGTTTACGCCTTACGATATATCCTTCAATCACAAATTGTCACGATCACGCGATAAAATTTCTAAATAAAATTTCATTTTGAATCAAATTACCGATTTTTACTCATCGTAATTGGATATAGTAAAATAATAATGATAGAAGCAAATCGAATAAAAAAATTAGATCTTTAATTTCTTTCTTTTTAATTATATCTATGCTACTTCGCGCAAACTCGTTAATTATTTTCGATCGAGTGTTGACACGTTCGATGATAGCGCACTCTCGAGATTTAGGAGCAAGGACTCGATAACTATTTGTAAGTAATAAGAATTCCCGTATGCGATATATAAAACGATGCGAATGATGATAAGAAAAGTCTTACAGAAATTGTATTTGATCTATTTCCTGTTTTTTTTTTTTTTTTTTTTTTTTTTTTTTTCATAGAAATAGCGTCATATATCTATCTTTTATTCTTTCATATTACTCTCTTTATTGCCTGTCTGCATGTGAATTTTGCAACATAAAGCCATTTCGGTACCGTTCGAATCTGCAAAGTATATTTTTGTATCTGTACGAATGGATTATTGACACGGATCGACTTAAAGTGGATTTATTGACTTTCTGCCGCCAGTTTAATATTCCAACTTCCACGAATATAGAGCTAAATAAAAAAGAAGAAAACGCCATATGATTTTGCAATCCGGGGCTCTCTTATTGCTCTTTTATAATTTATTATAATCATATCCTACCTAATCTATTATTATCTACCATCAAGAATATGATCTAAAATAAGGAATTCAAATATTTTAAATTTATCATTTATTCATCTTCTATGGTTTTGTACTATCTAATATTATTTTCTTAAATTTATGACGGACGCTGTTAAATAATGCAGATTACGCGTTCGTCACAAATCCGAATTTATACCTGAAAGTATTTTTAAAATGTATGTCAAGTATACGGAGTCCATAGAGATGTTCGGCTGTATACCACCGGATATTAAAGATATAAATAAGAGAAACGGTCGCGCAATGGAAGTAAAGTACAAGTGCGAATTATTGTGCAATCATCGTGAATCGGCTCGCACTCGTTAGTTCGCGAATTATGCGAAAAGTTTTGACGTTGGCGAGTTTCGAGAAACGGAAAGAATCTAGGATAGATGGGAAACATGTTGGCGTTACCGTATCTATACATTTGCGTGTATACATATTTCTATATATGTCTTCTGGGACGGTAGGTGCATGATCGATTTATGGATCCCATGACAATCGCGTGTATCAATTTTTGACAGAAACAGAAAATAAACGTGTAAATGTGTCAAATTTTATACTGGATTTTATTGTACGAATCTCTGTGCGTATCTATCTTCAAGTACAATTAGATTAGAGTTTCGCAGACGCAGCTATTGTCTATTTTGCTTGAGCTCGCTTACGTATTCACGTAGAACACATCTAGTGCGCTTGCCAAACAGCTACTGAACTTTGAGAGGATTTATCATTCGCGGAAGGCTTCTTCCACAATCATTCTTCCGTGAATCCAACCTTTGTCATCTAACAATGTTCGGAGAAGCTTACAGAATTAGATAAGTATTAAAATAATTCATCCAACTTCATGTATCTCATTATATCCAAGTTAAGCTATTCTTGGTACACTTTGCATCACCGTTAAATAAACAAAAGTATACAAGATATCACTATTAAGGTAGCTGTTTCTTGAAGAATTCTTGAACAGAGTATAGAATATCTGACTGAGAAGGAAATCGTGATGAAGAAGAGGATAGAAAAGAAAAAAAAAAAATAACGTGCGTGTGAGCAGAACAATGGAGGAGGAAAGAAAAATATAAAGTAGTCTTGTCCAAGAGAAGATTTACTTTTATCGACGCATGCATCTTTGTGCCATCTACGCAAAGGCAGTACAAGTACAAATACAATACCTACACACATCAAGATCGCCTACGTACGGTGAGTGTAATTTGATTGCACACATGTAAAATGATTTGATACAAATAAAATTTCTTTTTTTAATAGATAGATTAATAAAAGTCAAATACAAAAATATACAATAAGTTTAAATACGTTTAAATACAATACGTTTCATATAATGTAATTGTAAACTTTAATCGATGCTATTGTAATTGTAGTTGATATTATATTATTTGCATATATTGGTTTTTCTATTATTGTATATATAATATAAATGTACAAAAACAGATTTTAAATGTAAATATGTTAATAAAAGAATAAATTATATATATATGAATATATATGCGAGTCTGGGTAATCTGATATGATGCAAATGATAAAAAATTGAAAAACAAGGGCAATACTCGGAATCATTGCCACCAAAATTCAATGACTTGTTAGTTTTTAGAAGATAAAAAAGAAGAAGTCAACGATGACTTCTGGAAACATTGAGATTAACCGAAAATATCTGAATAACGAATTCTCTTTATAGATATACATCGAAACACATTGTACAAACGATAAAAAAATTTCGCGATATCGAATGGAATGAGAATGAGCATATAAAATTTATGAATTATGAAATATAAAAGTTCATGTATAAATATATATAATATGATAAATATATAAAAGAGAAGAGAAAACATAGAGTTTATAACATTTAATATATACATATTAAATTATTTTAAATACTATTTTATTATTACTATTACTGTAAATATATACATACTTTTAATACATATTGATATATACATACTGTAAATTTATTATTTTATTATTTTTTATTACCGCAAAATACCATCGCAAAAAATTTGCGTTTTGATTTTAAACATAAAAACAATTTAATTGGTAATTAATTCTCTGTTTACAAATGCTTTGCCAAATGTATTATGTTTTTGTGCGGATTTTAATGGTTGTTTTAGATTAATTCCTTCATACCGTTACTTTGCATTCTTGATTTTGGGAGATTTCACAACACGTTCGTGGTTTTTGCCATCTCGAAAAGTTGGTTTAACTTTGGCTTCGTTTAAATCTGCTAGTTTAAAGACGCTTTTGTTTTCATCGTGATTGCCTCGTGCACATCCTACACAGCCATTACAACAAACAAAAGTTCATACATGATACATGGCGCGTCAACTAACAATAAGAAATGCGATTCTGTGAAATTTTATCATTCTTCGATTTCGAATTATTTTCTCTTTCTGATAACATTGATTTTTTGCTGCTTTCTTCAAACTGTTTATCTTTTTCCATTGATTTATCGACAAATACAATGCAATTTTTAGGTGTGCACTGTTTTTCTTTATTTTAGAGAGTATCTGATTGCTATCGTTTAATTCTGAGGGACGATTTCCGTTTATTCCGCTTATTTATATTGTATCTCTTATCATAAAATTTTAGAAAATACTGTTACTTCTAATACTAATTGTGGACTTTAATTTTGTCTATTAATTAGACAATATATTAAAGTATCAATTAATTTATTATGTTTGTGTTATTCCTATAATTTCTAATTTCCTAATTAAAGTAATTTAGTAAAAAATTGTTTTTACAATATGTGTATTATTTTGAATTATCTAATATATATTAAAGTTTGACTTGAGGATGAAGACAAACAAAAAAAAAAAAAAAAATTTCAAATATTGTTTTGCCGCGGATAACATTGGAAATATGTAAGAACCCATAAGACGAATAAATATTTTTATTTCACTGTGAAAGTTTGTTATTCTTATTTTTATCTCTGAGATTCTTTTTCTGTTTGGGCGCTCTCTGTGCTGCTCAATTTTCAATGTTATATTTTTCTAGTAATTTTATAACTAAAAATTTCGGAATTTTTTTTTTTTTTTTTTTGTTTCTATGTTCTTTAATGAGAATTATGTTTCTAAAGATTTAATTTAAATTAATGATATAATTTTCTAAGAATACGATATAGGAAAAACACAAGTTTCATGCAGTTAAGACATGCTTAGTTTTTCGAAACAAACTTTTATACGTTTTGTCGTGAGATTCCTGGTAATAAATCTTAAACGTAAAATCTTATGTTCAAGAGAAAAGGCCAATCGGTTTTTTCCTCGTAAAACATTCATGAAACTAAGAAATGGTCAAAATTCGAAAAATCGATGATAAGCTATAATTATGTATTTTTATGAGTTATTCTATATGTCTTATACAAAATTTTTGGACAAGATATACAGAACGTTATCATTAAACACTGCGATAGGAAAAAATAGTAAAAAATAAATAAATATGAAATTTTTAATCTGTAAATTCTTTAGTGCAAAAAAAACCGAGAAATAAAAAAAAATTTATTTTATTTTTATAATTTATTACTTTAATTTATTATATAATTGTGGTTTATTTCGTGTTTGCATGATCCACGTAGTGAATCTAAAATTAATGATTAATTTTTAAGTAATATTCTTAGATAGGACAAGAAATAACAGGTGGTCTTGTCGTATTCGGTGATGTTTAGATAAACGCGAGACTTGACCCATAACATTCGATACTTTTTATATTATACAATAGCTACTCCGCATTTGTGAGAATGACAAGTGGCGTATCGGCGTCAGATTATTGTCCCGAAGAAAAAAGCAAACATACGGTTTATTTACTTACTTACCTTAACATCGGCAATGTGCGTCAAACTGTCTATTTTTAGTCTTTTCTGTTTTCAGTTAGAACGTTAAGAAAAAATACGGCAGCGCATGGAGCAGGTGCCGAAAAGCTACAAATAGTAGCAGGAGGGGGAGAGGGTAAAGGAACGATGAGATGAATTTAAGAGTCGCGATATGTACGCATTATTTTAATGCGCCCGATTGAATGTACCGTACGTGCGTTCGTTTTTTTCACTCGAGGATCGTTCAAACTATGTTTATACAAGAATAGTCACGAATCTACATTCATGCTGCCACGTAGTAAGATGATCTGATAAATTCGGCAACTTGTCCTGAACAAAACTGTCTAAATCCTAAAAGTTTCTAAATTATGAACAATTAGAAATGAAAAACTTCTTGCATATCTTGAGAGTTGTTAATAAATCGGAAAAATATTATATCATAAATCGGCGCAAGTAGAATTGAAAGCACTCGTATATTGATACGCTGTTTTGAAAATGAAAACAGTTTTAAAATAAATTAAAACACCTTATTAAAAATATATGTATGTGTGAAATATTTGACGAAATATTTATATTCTCAAGAGTTGTATAATATATTTGTTGAAGATTGTCAAATATTCTAATATGTTTTAAGAATGCTTACGGTTCCTTTATTCATTCAAAAGATTATATAGAATTCTTTAGATATTACAATACAAAATAATTATAGCATACATAATTTATTTTTAATATATAAAACTATAACTCGTGCGCGCACACAATTAATTCCGATATATTTAAACATTATCTTAAATATAATATTCGTTATTTAAAAAATTAAAATTATTTTTACAAAAAATTGAAAGCCTTATTTCGACAAAATAATATATGTTATTAATTACACGCGAAATTTAAAACTTATTTTTATAATTATATAGTTAAGAATTTATCTATTTAGATTTAATGAATATGACTATAAAATGAGATTATAATTACCTGTTGCTATAACAAATTATAGTTTTATATAGTATATTATAACAAATAATAATTAACATAGATAAAAAATATGGTAATTCGAGTGTAAAATTAAGTGTGTGGACATTCTAAATCTAGTACGAAAATATATACATTGATTTTGAAGAATTTTCTGTATCTTGCCAAATTCAATGGAGTATCCATTTAAATTCGCGCTTTTTTTCTATTTTTTTTTAACTAAATTATAATTATTTATTACAAACATAAATTAAGTAAACATACAGATTAATATATATATATATACATGTATGTACGAGCAATAAAATTTCTTATAAAAATTATTATTATATTAAAATAAGATTTTTTGCATTTGTCGTATATGTGTGTGATTTTAATTTTGAATATTATTTTCTTTATAACTTTTGTTCTAATGCGAGCTTTTGCTCTCACTTGCTTTTATTTGTTTTCGCTATTCTCACTAAATCGAGACGAGAAGAATTAGACGAATCACACGTATACTCGGTATAATCATCACTCGTGTAATCGCAATATGAACAGCTACAATCGCTCGAGTGTGATGATTCGAATGAGGAGGAAAATGAATATAATGACGAATACAATGACTCCTCAGAATAATCGCTGCCAGAATCCGATGACTCTCTGCTTTCTGTAACAGAGAGAAAAAAAGAAACGGGAGATTAGTTCTGGAAATATCACGGATTGAAGAAACAACAATGTGATTCTCGTATGCAAAAATTCCCGGTAAAATCAAATCGTTGGACAAGAGTTTTGTATAAATTACAAGAAGAAGATTAAGATGAAGATTCAGATGAAGATTAACTATAGTAATATTTGATATATATAAAAAAAGATAAAAGATTTTTTTAATTATTTCATGGCGCACATATCTAAGCAGATCGATAAAAGCTTGATTTTATTTGATTGATGTTTTCCGTGTGAAATACATATCTTTAAATTCTGTCATGGTGTTAAAAGATAATTAAATAAGTATAAATAAATAAAAACTTAAATAAGAACTAATTAATATAATTATTAATTATATATAATAATATTAAATAAATAGTTTAAAAAATAATAATGATATTATCATTTGCGCGCGCATACGGATACATTAGAGAATTTGATCGATATTAAAATTGTAGAAGCCGTTTTACCTAAATTATTTTTTATGCATTCCACTTTTCTTTTGACAGCTGATATATCATGACTAAGTTTAGTCATAGCTTTTATTGCCTTTTTAGTCTTTCTAAGTTCTCTTTTTTCCTTTGATTGTTTTCCAGCTGTCGATAAGCGTTGCTCATATGTGCGACAATTTTCCGCGCATTCTTCTGAAAAATGTGTAATTGTAATTATTAATTAATATTAGATTGTTGAAGCATTTGACAATCAATACTTGAAATATGAAAATATTCTGGATATTCTTTTACTTTTGCATTGACTTTCGGTATTCTCCACATTATTTTTTAATGGCTTAGAAGATGTTTTTGATGTAGCGCTTTTAGACAATTTGTCTTTACAGCTTTTCAGATTTTTTAATTTACTAGAAATTTTCTTGTCTGAAAAATATATGTTATTATCATCAAAAATAGAGAAAAAAATATATTTTCTTACAAAATTTTTGCTTATTGTACAAAATAAAATAATTTGTTGAAGAATTAGAATTAGACAATAGAAACACTTTTTTTTACTTTTGAACTCGCATTTCTCATCTACTACATTACATTTCATCGTACTTTTGGATAATTTTGTTTCGACGTTTTCTTTTAATACATTTTTGGATTCGTTCACTTTCAAATTATCATCTTTATCAGAAACTTTTGTATTATCTAAAAAAAATCATAGTTATTATAAAAATGAATTATACGATATTTATGTTAAATATATGTCATATTACCAAATAATTTATGCAAAACAAAAAATATTGTCTGTGCATATACTTTATTTCTTTTCAATTTGATATTTTTTATTTTTTACATTGTCTTTCAACACTTTACTGTATTTTTAAATTTGACGCTTTCTTCTACATTATTTGTCAATTTTTTTTAATTTTATATTTTTTTAAATCTGTTTTGCTAAGAAGCTTTGAATGTAATTTGAAGAAAACATTATTGTTAAAATAATTTATAGCAGAAAAGAGGACAAATATTTTAAATATGTTTTTTTTTATACTTGCATTGCATTTTTTTATGCTTTACTTCACTTTTCAACGCATTGAAATTTTCTTTTATTACACTTCAAATTGTTTTTATTATTTGTAGAAATTAATAAAAAAAAAAATATAATCGGTTTCATTTACCTTCACCTTGACAATCCTCCATGTCTTTCATTTCCTTTTTCAAGATACTTTTTTGTCGCTGTTTTTTTTGGTGCTTGACATATTTCTTCGATGTATTTTCAAAATCTATCATCTTTTGTTTTTTTTTATTTACGGACAACTTTTCGCCTTTTGCCGTTTCTCCTATTGTTTTAGACAATTCTTTTTTGGGCGTGCTTGTTAGCAGATTTGTATCAGTCGTATTTGTTACGTCTTTCTTGTTTATTTCTTTGACTGATTCGTTAACGGCAATCTTTTCGATATTAGGTTCTGAAGTTTTTCGAACTGCTCTTTTCGCATTATCTACACTGCATTGGAGTTCTTGCGAAGGCGTTTTTTCTATCGTCTTGGGAGTTCGTTTTGTTGAAACTTTCTTTTTTGTCTGAACCTTGGTTTTGGATTCGAGCATATTATGCATATTTGATGAAGTCCCTTCAGAAGTAGTTGAATCCTTAACCGCGGATTTTTCCTTTGGTTGTTTCAATTTTTTTTTCGCAGCGCTATGACCTATAAAGATATTTTATTAATAAATACATTACAAAATTTTAAATAATTTTTACTCATATTAATTTAATTCGATAATATTCTCTCATGTACGTATTCTTATTTATTATTATAATTTTATTCTTATATTATAAATCCAGTCATACAAGCTCTTTGATAATATTTGGTAAATAACATTATTATTCGGAGAATAGTTTAAAAAATCGTTCAAAATATCTATAATAAAATTATAATGAAACAAGAGAGTAAGACATTTGTATGAAATCTCGTTGTAGCTCTTACTTGCTTTGGAAGCCTTTTCTTGCGTAATCATATCATCGAATTCATTCAACACATTCTGGATGTAAGCGGCGTCACTTTTTCTAATTTCCGCCACGTTTTCCCAAGGATCGGATTGTATAATGTTATCGATGTAATGGTCGATGGAATCATCCGCACCAGCAAACGACAATGCGGATCTTCTTTGTACATTTTTATGACGTTTCGTGTTACGACTCATATTTGAACATTAGCACTTTTCAAAAAGTATCCTGTGAAGATCAATAACACGCATTTATTTTTCTTACAATATAATCGAGAATTGACGTAGAACGTCCTTTATGATATGTCTTTGTGATTATAATTCCGATATGTCAACGGTTATTCGGCGAGAAATTTCAAGCAAAATTATATATATTGCGATTTATATTTTTGCAATTTCAAGAAATCAGGGAAAGTATAATTGATTTACTTGCCTGTATCATAAAAATTCTTAAAGCTTCTTCTCGTTTTTCTCGCAGATCGATTTCTTTATGACTTGTCTTGTAAACGCACGATTAACGTATTATTTAAAGTATTTTAATTTTCTTCATTAAAGTACTGAAACCAAGTGTAAAGAAACACACATATTCTCGCGAAATAATAGTGTAGAAAAATATTAACTGTCATGAGAATTGCGAACCGCGCATATATACTAATTATAACCGTTACATCAGCACGTTCGAGGAAGACTGTTTGAATATTGTGTTTATATGAATTTAAATCTTCTCAGATCCTTATGAGAAAGAATTAACGTTTTCTTTTATGTCCTTACCGATGTCTAACATATAAATAAGAAAACATTTTTATAGTATCGACACATACGAAAATAATTATAACTACGGCAACGTGTAAAACATGATTATTAAGAAGCTTGAATAATTTATTCGTTATATATATATAATGTATTATCTAATATATTAAACATATATAATATACATAATTTAGATACCGTTAATATTTAAACATTTTTTATTACTTTAGATCTAAAAAGTTGAATTTTGAAATACATTATATGAAATATATAATATGAAATATTTATTATATAAATTAGTTCTGTGATTCTTTTACTAGTTAAATTTACTTATTTTATTATAAAGAGACTTATTAAAAAATATTTTAGAAATAAATCCTGTTTTTTTTTTTTAATTTGGAATCAGAGAGAGAGAGAGAGAATTTTTTTTTTATTAGGTAAAAATATTTATTCTGCCAAAAGCATTTTACTTTTAACATTAAATAACTTTTTAATAATATATTATTTCTCTCTTCATGAGAAAAAGTTCAAATTTGTTAAGAAAGATACTTTTTTAAGGCAGATATTCTGTTAGATATGACATTTTTTATACAAGAGATGGCGATTATAAAGCATAGAATCAACAAGCTAAAGATTCAATGTACATATTTGCATTACGATCCCAGGCTTTACGTCGCAATTTTTTTACGTACGTGTGTGTTGTACTTTTCTTTTGTAGCGTTATAACTATATCGATACATAGCACAGGCGTGCGTAGGTAGAAGAGAACGTCAGAAAAACCGGATTATTAAACGTGCCCTCTCGATAAGATGGAATAGAGCTTAGTGACGTCATCGTGTGCCGGCGCGCGAGTGTTTTTTTCTTACACAGCTAGACGGTTTACGGTAGGCCGCGTAATACCTGGTCGATCGAGTGGAATAAAAGGGCTTTATGGCGTCACACGACCCACGATGAGATCACTTGGTCGCAAATGATATCACTGTATACTCCACTGCGTCGGCCGTAACGTCATTCATTTTCAAACATCGAGAAAAATGAACTCGAGAAAGTTAATTGTTTTATAGGACAGAGACAATTTTTTCTTCTTCTATATCTCAGTTTATTTTTGATGGTGAATAAAATCACTTGTTACGCTCCAATGACAATTTCGTTTTAGTTATTTTTGGTCTGTGTGTTAATAGAGAATAAGCATATTGCATTAATAGATATAGCTGTATTCTGTAAATTTGTAAAAGATATTCAGTTATCTCGCTCTTCTGCAAAATAAAAGTATGGACATTTAAAATCTAGAATGGCATAAAATATTTAGTTTGTATAATCAAACTACTGAAGATGCGAAATATATGTCACTGTACAAAAAAAAAATAGATTTTATAATATAGTATTTAAAAAAAAATATACAATATACTTTTTTGCGTACTATTAGAGATATCTTACGTTATAAAATTCTGAGATAAATATTATATCTTTTTCTATACAGATAGGCATTTCCGAATCGACAGATAATGATTCTGTGAATCAAGATATACATTGACAGTTGGATAAAATTTATTAGCCAGTTTTCAATAAAAATTCACTCTCTCATCTTTTAATATAATATTTACATACGTGGAACTGCCAGCGCGACTTGGTATCCGATCAGTGTAATTCGATGATTTTGCAAGATCATTTTTATTTGGTTTATGATTTAAATAATTTGATAATTTTTAAAGATGATTATTATTGACGACAATAATTAGCGAACTTTACACTTCACACGACGCTATCGTTATAATTTGTGCAATTTTGCATCTTGGATGGCAAAAGAAAAAATTGAAGTTTTTTTTTACATTTTATATTTTCGCGCAAATCAGTAATTACGAATACGTCAATCTAACGCTATATTATTAATATCAGATAATTTCAGAAAATGGAATACTGGGAATAATTTCAAGATAATATTGGACTTCAGTTTGGGCCATATAAATAAACATCTCTTAGAAAAAATACTTATATATAGAGAGGGTCCCAAATGTCCCGGAATGGTCAAATATCTTGAAAATAAAGCATTTTTGAGAAAAATGTTTCAAATAAAAGTTGTAGGGTTTTTTAAGTGGCGTATTAAGTAACAATGTTAGTGACTTTAAATAGCATTGCTAAAGTCATGTAAAAATCACTTTTGAATAATACTAATGCTGGCGGTACTGCAGGTACCTTTCAAGCCTCATAACTTGGAAAATACTTAATGGAAAGAAATTTTATTGTTTTGAAAAATTCTTGATGTAAGCTACAAAAATATGCAATAAAAAATGGGAGGTTCCATTTAAAAATTTCAAAGTCATTTTTTCGCGTCCTTAACAATACTATTTAAAATCACACTACCATTGCTACTTAATGCGCCACTTAAAACTCTACAACTTTTATTTGAAGTATTTTTCGCAAAAATGCTTTATTTATGAATTATTTGACCATTCCGGGATTTTTGGGATACCCCGTATATATGTATATATGTAGAGAGAAATTTATATTTTATATGTAATATTTTCATATGTAGTTAATCTCATATTTCTATAGCGTCAAAATCTATATATAAATTCACTAACATTATATCCATTGTAAAATCACAAATTAATTTACTTGCTATAATAATCACGTTAACACCAAATTGATGCATGCGCGTAGCAATCAAGAAGTAATTATATGTTAAGAGTACACATGAGATTATTAAAATATAGTTATTGTATTGCTAGTATAGTAGTATCATAAATTTAGAATTTCTGGACATGCATACATATTTTATTGCTATCGAAACAAATATTTTTCAAGCTAAACAAGTGGTATACACTTTTGTGAGATATTAATAATGTGCAAAATTTGAAAATTCGAAGTCTCTTATATCGTTAATATGTTACGGTTATATTTGCGCGTACAGAAACATAGAATTACAGATAGATTTTATAAATAATTCATGTGAAAGATTTGCGCATAGTTTTGCAAGTAATAATAAGAATCGCAATCGTTTAATCGACACACGATATGGAAACTAGTTTTTAGATCTCCAATTACGATTAATTTATCTATAATTACATGTATAATGTTATTTATAATTACATGTATTCTAGATAAAAAAGAACGCCTATAATATATTACAGTTTCTATATTATTTTAGGAAATATATAAAGATATATTGCATTTTTCTTTTTGTATGTATCATAAAAAATTATATCATACATTTTTATATATACGCTGAATAAAACCAGCAATGCACGTTGAAACATATGTGTATGGTAAATAAGATTTTCTTTGATATTTTTACTATCAAAACGTGTCAGCAACTCTTTAATTATCTTTTTACATCAACCAACAAATTCTTTCGAAAAGCACGCGGTTACGCCATTGCGAATATAAAACGGAGGTTGACGATTCTTAAGAGTAATAACTTTAACAAAAAGGAAAAAAAATAAATCTTCTCGAAAGAAATCTTGCCCTCAGGCGATCGTGATCGTTTGCTTACCAAAAAAAGAAAAAAAAAAAACGTCGATTCAACACGCTGTAAGACCGGTACTCTCCTCACACATACAGATACACGTATACCTATATATAAGTGTCATCGTGCCATTCTCAAGGATAGTTGGACACTGAGCATCGAGCGAACATGATAAAGGTAAGAGAAGATTGGAAATTCCGAGACAATAAATATCGCGCGCGTGTTTTCCGCGAGTGGCGTCGATCATTTGCGTGCCGATCCGTTGATCGCGCAATTCTCACTCAAGAGAAATAAAAATTTCCTTATGAATTCGCTGAAATCGTGATCGCATAATTTTTTTCAGAACAAAATGATGAGATTTGACGAAACATGGGAATTACAATAAATTCAAAATTTAAAGAGTAAAAAGAGTTTTTTTTTTTTTTAAAGAGTTTGCATTGATAATTACATTAAAGAGTTTAATTGATAATTATATTGATAATTATTGAACGATTAAAATGCCACCAACATTTATCGTCAACGTGCTAAATTATTATTTCGAGATTTAGTTGGTTATGCTGTGAGTGATATCGTTATTCTGTATTTCAAGATTATTATTAATGTCTCATTGTATACCAGATTAGCATATTTTTATACACTATTCATCTTCTTCTTTAATTCTTAACGAAGGAAATATTTAGAGAAAACATCGGAGAGATTTTCTCTCTGATGTTAAAACGCAATAAAAAGAGAAGAGAGTTAATCAGAGTCTAAATGCAAATGTAGGTGGATAAATTGTCATAGATTTAGTAATTTTAGACGCGTCTACACCCACGTTTGAGTTGTGATTATCTTTTTTCTTCTTATTACAAAACCAAGTATTTTTGGGAAGCTATTGTCAAACCAAGTTATTCTGAGTTTTTGCTAATTTTGCTTTATCATTGATAACAAAACCTGTAATTATATTTTGTGATATTACGTGAATTATATTAATGGTTAGTGTAATCATATGAGCGGAGATTCGTTTAATTTTAGATATCGGATTAATTTTATATTTATCACTGAAAGTGAAGAGAAACAAGAGAAACAGTTACTCGTAACGAGTTCAAATAAATCGTCAGTAATTAATATCGTCGCAACATCTCGAAAAGGTACATACAACTGGCAATATTTCAAATAATCAATTGAAAGAAATTTATATAATATTTTTATAAATTTGTAAAAAATTGGATTGAAATTCAATTTTTTTAGAAATTATTACAAACAGTTTCTGTAACAAAGCAGAGTTAAAATCTCAAAAATTCAAATGCTATAAATTACAAAAAAAAAATAGCAATTTTTAAATGCCACTGAGTGAAAGATGCAATCATTTTACCGCGACAATCCGTTCTTGCGATTAGCGTTCGGAGAAAAATTCTTTTCTGTCCGCAGTAAAAATAGCTTTGTCCCGTTCGAAGAATTTCTAGTCAATTGCGAGAAAGTAGGTTATCTTTTAACCTGGTCGAGATTTGGGTCAAGCAAAGCGGAGCCTGAGAGTGTCTATATGAAATAGCACAAGGGTGCGGAGAATCCTCTCGCACGTATCTATACCTATCTATCTATCTACCTACCTACGAACGCCGTCAAATTATCGTCATCCGCTTTAAATTTTCATGTTCACGGTTTCTCGACAAGTTCAATCTGCAAGTGATTTCTCCGAATAAAATGCTGTACCATACGAAATCATGTGTAATTCTACGTATTTTACGCGATGCAATAAACAGTCATAAATCTGTCATCGCATCGTCTAACTCGTATTTATTTTCATATCGATTGTTCGATGATTTTGAATTAATATCGCGTAAATTCCGCGTGATGTATGCCAGGTTAAAAAATAAATCTTGCACGCATGATCCTCTAGTGTGTTGTAATTTCCTTTCTTTTGTACTATGACCAGATGTGAGAACGGTAGGATGATTTTAAAAATCTGATTATTTCATGTATATTTCATTAATATTGTAGTTAGGTATATTAAAATTATTAAATAAAAAAGTATTTTAAAATATATGTTAATTATAATATAATATTTAACATTTAATATATATTTAAGGCTTTCGTAAACTGAAATTTATTTGAATTTAAGTGAATGATTTTGTTCGCAAAATTTAATTAACTAAAAATATTTTATTTTCATCATTTACAACGAAAGTTATTGAAATCTTGACATCTAACTAAAGAAAGATCCGGTTCCGAAGTGTTCAATGAGTCTAGTGTT
The DNA here is from genome assembly GCF_030449975.1 of Polyergus mexicanus. Classification (NCBI taxonomy): domain Eukaryota; kingdom Metazoa; phylum Arthropoda; class Insecta; order Hymenoptera; family Formicidae; genus Polyergus; species Polyergus mexicanus. The sequence goes on from NW_027223331.1 coordinate 9,631,279, forward strand.
AAAATCAAGATCGACGTTGTAGAATGCGTGATTATACTTATAATCATCTTTTATGCGCAAATGAAAATCTCACGTAATTCGATGCAATCACACTGCATTCAAGTGCTTTTTATGCAGTTTCTGATACTATTCCTTGGCATTTACGGGGCATTGGCGGCTCCTCACGCACCCCACGTGAATCATGATCTTCATCTGGATAATAATACGGAAGTGGTTGACGAACAGCTTCCTGGTACGGAGAACCTCAATGAAAAGGCGCTTCCGATATCTCATTTATTTATCACGGAATCGAGTAATCTGCCGCCGAGGAATAATCTGGCGGAAAGATCTCAAGTGCCTGAAAAACTTCCCGGGACGGGAAATCTGGCGGAAAAACGAATTCCCGATGTCGTTTTGAAGAGATTATTCCAGCTATCTGATAAGTAAAAAGAAAAAGAAAATCTGCTGAAAGATGTAATAGCTCATTCATAACCGTTTAAATATATTTAACTATTGTCCTTGGCGTTTAAATAAGTCCTGGATAATCCAATCTGCATAAATCTTTTTTGCTAAATATAGTTGAAGAAAGAAACGCATTTTTATATCAAAAATGTTTCCTTGTGAAAAGAAGGAAAGAATCTTTCAGATAATTGACCATTATATAACGATTATAATACTAATGTGATGATTAAAATATAATATATGTATATAGATCATATTAATAACATAAAAAGTATAAACAAGATACAAATTATCGAAAACACGAATTAATATATTTTATTGATTACATATGATTTATTTTAACATAAATGATTTTTGCATTATAAATTTGACATAGTTAATGAATTATTTTTGGCAAAACTTAGCCTCTTAAAATAATTACGATCATCTCATCGCGAGAAATGTATGTATGTATTATAATTACATCGATAAATTATTGTTATTAATCTATTTGAGTTATATATTTATTAGAAAATAACTTCGAGTTATTACGCGATAACAATGTAATTTCTAGCGATAAAACGATTCGCAAGCGAATAAATTCTTGAGGAGAAAATATGCAATTTACATATTCGTCGCTCTTCTATTATCGTATCTATTAGTATTTTGCGAGATTACTATTATTACTTGCACTAGAATGGCAATTGTATAGACAAAGGCATAAGAATGGGGATTATGCGTTTAATGTTTAGTTTGAAAGAAAAATAAAGAAATGCGTTTTATATTGAAAATATAATTATGTCATTCCATCTTTTGTATGTATTTTGTACTGTTTTGCTAATATCATCAGCACCATCAGTCGAATTGTAAAGTAGAATTTATACCTTTTACACAATACTAGCATATCTAGATATTATATACAATTCTAGATAAAATATAGTAAGTTATCTTTCTCATATAAGCGAGAAAGACAAGAAAAATAAATAACAATATTAAATTTCTATTACTTGATTAGATAAATGATCTGTTTTCACGCTATGCTCTTTGCACGGCGTCGCATATGTAACATTTGTCGGTAAAGATGAAAGTATTAGATAAATCATATGCATTTATATCGTAATTAAATTGAAATTGATGATGCAACAGTAACTATGCAATTATGCTTATTTTATATTTTTGCTGTTTATGTTATAAATCCAAGATATCGACAATCAATAACATAATATCATCAGTCAGTATATACGGCTTTCTACTCGTTCTAATTACAGTGAAACTGCCGACAGTGTTTGTATTGATTTGCGCTTGTTATCTATTTCGTTTGAAAGATAACGCCACGAATAAAATTCAGTGGGTTAAATAATAAAGTATTTTAAATACAAACTGAGTAATTTCTAAAATAAAGTTTGTAGAGGATATAAGCGTATAATTAAACATTTAAACAAAAAAAAGAGAGATCTCTAATTATAGTATATTTCAATGTGTATTAATCCGATTGAATGAGAAAACAAAATAGAGACAAGTATTTATAATAAATTAGATTTTCATATAAACGTATTTTTATGCTACAAAAAAATTTCAAATTTGTATTAAAATAAGAGATGGAAGTGCACAAATATCTTTTATAGAAAACAAATTATAATTATTTATTAACAAATTATAATTATATTTTATTATACAATATAAATGATCGTGCTATTATAATTTGATATGTTTTTATTTAGATTATTTATCTAGATATAATTATTTTTTGCATACAATTAGGTTGTTTCTTCTGTTCAATTAAGCTATATCTTTCTCTTTTTGCAAAAGAAAGCTAAAGTAATTGATATACGATTCGATATGCTGGCCCTATTGTAAGATTCACGTGTCATCCTTCAGCAACTGCTATTTCGTACTTGTTGGACATTATTCCGTTGGCGAATAGCACCAAGTCATGGCAGTCCCTCGTACGTGTTGGAACTTTAATCCGGTCGGCGTTTGGATTTAATACACGCAACCGATTAACAGCGAGATTACACAGGGCTCTACGTGCAGTCGTCGAGCTTATGGTAGCTTTAAACTAAAATTAGCTAAACTTCGCGTATCTTCAATATTGCGCCTTATTCTAGTAACGCCTCGTCGTGTTGATCGTTAAGCATGAGGATAATAGGATTTTCATCTCTCTCGAAAAACTTGGCTTAACCAAGCCTGTCTATATCTGCAATAATCTACTAACACAAATAGAAATAAAACTCTATTCTTCTTCAACAGCGGAGCTATTATTAATCAGAAATTAAAAAAAAAAAAAAATAGAAAGTTAGGCTAAATAAAAGATTAATTAATATTGAGATAAAAGCAATTCAATTAATTTATTTCTATATCAGATATTCGGAGTTGAAATTTATTAAAGTTTGTAAATCAATTGCCAACTTTTGTTTAAAATAATTTTTATAAAATATCGAAACTTTGATCTATTTTAATATAATAAGACTTTCTGTCTCTTCTTTGTGACCAAAGTATAAAGTAAAATATAAAAATGGAATGATTATATAAATCATAAGAATTCTTAAAATATCTTTGATTTGAAATAGCTGAAATTAATGTGAAAATGTGATACTCGTAGTAACGTATCGCGTCAAAGATTGGTAAACCAGCTTCATGACGCTTATTTCCTCTTCATGCATGCGCTATTACGTATCATTACGGCGCGACATCTTCACGAAGTGTGAAATCTAATATTCATGCCAAGTTGTTGCTTCGAAGCACGTGCCCGTGTCATCTCTCGCGCTCGTGCTTGTGTATGTACATCGATACGTGTCGACTCGATCGGGACACATGCGCTACGCAGGCTAAAGAGAGAAAGGGAAAGACAGAGACTGAGAGAGAGAGAGAGAGAGAAAGAGAGAGGATTCGAGCAAGCGCTTGCTCCTATACAGCCGCTAATCTTAACGGAAGAGGATAATGTTTGCACGAGGTAGGTTAAGGGTTGCGCCAGCGGGTTACGGTTTCAGGGACGAGTCAAAGACACCGACCGCGTCGGTGCAACGGTAATGCCTTTTGGTCATGTGGGTTAATCGGCTTCTAACTTTGACCGACGTCGACCTGCGCTCAAAACCGATCGATTAAAGCCGCCCACGCATATATACACGCAAAATCCGTATGGTGAAGTGACTCTGCGTTCAAATACCGATAATTTATCGAGTAGATATTGGCTATAGAGATTCAAAGACTGCCGGTTAAGAGTGCAAGAAACCGAACGATTTCAGTTCTTGTTATGTTAAAGTTTCAGTATATTATATTAAATAAAAATATGTAATAAAACGGAATAACACATACGCATGGTTTGTTTTCGCTCTGTATGTTTCAAGTAATAGATTCATTTCTCTTATACAGGAGTTAACGACGCATCTATCTATTGAAGAAAACACAGGTACCGAAAAACTACGCTTATTCGCTTTTACTATATTGGATTGCGATTTGGCAAAGTTACGTAGTGCTACGATTTCGATGAATGGGACTTTTGATATCGTTGCGCCAAAGTTGACTTTCCTCATCGAATGGCAACGCGACACAGAATACATTATAGTATTTTAATATATTATTCTCTTACCATAATATTTTTTTCCTTCTATGATTCCCGACTATAATCGAATAAATTAACATTTTTTGCATATAATTATTAATATTTTTTAGTTAAATGTTTACATAAAAGTCGGTATACAAAGAATTAAATGAAAAAGAATCCGCAACCCAGAGTTTTCTAAAGCTGCATGTTTAAAATGGTGTATACGTTTTAGCGAAATAGTCTCCAGTACGAAGTCATAACATTTTAAGTTGTACGGGAGCACGTGAGGAGACTCATTAATGGAAAATGTTACGCGAAGTAGCTAGGTAAACGCACGTGTTATATATGTTTATGCGCAATATCGTTGGAAATAAGTTCCGTGAGCATTTATATACGTAACATACGTCGCATATTTATAAGTGTTATTTTATAAAAAAAATTGGCAGACAATTTTTAAGAAATTTAATAGTGCAGGTTATCTGATGATCTTTTTGAAAATTATTAGTTGCTTAAAGATTTTTATTGCCACCGTGATTTTCATGGGAAAGCAGTTTGCATAATTCACTAAGAAGCATGTCATGATTTAAAATAGCAACAAATATTATTGCATATTTATTTAAAAAAGATTTAAATTTTTTAAATTTAATGCGATTAAATTATTGACAAATTTCAAACTATATTAAAATTAAACTTTAATCTACAGTTTGATAAAATTGAGATATTTGTCTCGTAATATCGGCGTTCTCTTGTCATCTCTGTCATTAGTTTTTATTTTCTCTCCCTCTCTCTCTCTCTCTCTCTTTTCTTTCTCTTCGTTCTTTATAAAGTAATTTTATCTTGCTACAGGGAAATATACTATCGTTTACTTTGGAAAATTTATTAATATAAATATTCAAAGAATATATATAATAACATATATATATATATATATATACACACACACATGTATATAGATATATTTATAATACATATATATTTTTATAGATAATATATATATAAAATTAAAAAAAATTAACATATATAAAATAAAAACTTAAAAAATATATATATATATTTAATATATTACAATTTTTTGATTCATTTATACGTGATATTTAGAGTTTAATTTGATTTTATTACACAAAATATTCATTATATATTCTTCGCTGGAATACCATAAATATGAAAAAGATTAGGCCATTTCTTTTAAAAGAATAACATTACGTTATGATAATTTATACGCGATTAGAGAAAAGAACGTTTTGAAAATGCCCGCATTTATATTTTCGCGGTAAGTAAATGAATGACGATGGTCAAAAGCAATGTTACATGTATATATGATTATTTATGTATGTGGAAAGTGGAAATGATTATGCATGTGGAGTGAGAGAAAGCCACAATCGTGCTTAAACGATAGGATTCATCGCTTTGTATGTTGACTAAATATAATACATGTTTCGACGCTTATCGAGTAAGAAAGGAGAATAAATTGGTTCACTGCTTCTTTAAATATGAAACAGTCTGAAAAAAATCACTGGATCATAGAAAATACCATTTTTGAATTGATCTGAAATTGTTTCGACACGTTGTGTTGAAAACTACGATCCTCGAATTCGTTTACATCAAAGTCCATTTTTCGGTGCGGTTGTTAGTAATCTTCAAACCCAATATTTTTTCACAAGAGATTTACATATATATATACGTATGAATAGAACATAATAAAAACAAGCACAGAATATTCCAAAGTTATTCTATTTTTATTTTATTTGATAATAATTGATAACATCGAAATTATATCTTATTTTACGCAATCGATAAATAGAAAATTTGTGTCACTTGATACTTGAATAATATATTTTGTTATAAATCAAATTAATTTTAAAACATATTAAATTAGAATAATTTTTGCGTTATGCAATGAAGGTAATGTAAGAAATGAGATATTTAATCTTTACGTACTCAATGTTTAGCCTTTATCTCGTTATATAATAATAATTAATAATAAATATTCTAATGCATTTATAGAACTAAAAAATTTTAATTATTCTGACAAATAACTCCTTTTTTGTGAATCGCAGCATGATATATTAAGAACTTGTACAGTTTACCGAGAATAATCTATTTTTTTCTCGGACTTTGAATAGCTTTAATTGTTCACTCGATCAAGATACACATTCTGTATCACCGTAAACTCTCTAATGGAATATCCGATATGATCTGATCCAAGTATTACGCGATTTGTCGGCTATCCCCAATGGATCTTGCAAAGTTACGCCTCGTCGAAAAGCGCTTTTCGAAGCAACATGAGAAACAATAGCGAACTGCAGTCGCACTTTGGCGAAAGCAATCGCCATTCTAACTACGAATCAAATGCAAAGATACTTTACGTTGCTTGTTCGTCCCGAATAACGACGACTCCGGATTTGACGATGGAAAATGGAATCCCTTTCGAATTCCCGTTCTTGATTGTACAACTTCCTCGGCATTTCAAAGAACCAAGTCGTAAAAGTTAGAGACGATAAGTATACATTTTTACAACTCAAACAGAGAAGTTCGCTTTTAAAGCGCATAAATTATAAAAAATAAAACTAAAACACATAATTTATATCAAAACAAGTATTAAATAAAATAAATCATATGTTACTTTTAATACTATTGTAATTCAAAACGTAGAGCTTTATATCTTTGCATTCCATAAAATTTATTTATTAAACTCATCAACGTGTTAAATCTGCTTGTATAGTAACTTTAAAATTTAGTGGCCAAGTTGGCCATTTGGCATTTAAATTTGTAATAAAATTATGTCTGCGCACATTGTAAAATTGTAGATAACGAGCGTAACAGGGAATTATAAAGTTTTTCAATCCTCACTTTTCAACGCTAAGAGCCCAGTTTATATCCTCTCTGACGAACGACTTTGTTGATCCAACTCATGTTTGTCGTGAAATCGGGAATGAGCAAATTTGACAGAAAGAAGAAACTTTGACGCAGACGAATAGATCCTCGTACTGTAAGCGAAAGTTATCCACATGCTATTAATGTGTCTAACTAGCTCGCTTCTCTTGTCATTTACGCATCTGCGTTCTCTTTTCTCTCTCGCTGCGTAACAGCATCCTTTGCCACCGGAAACTAGTTTTGCATATTACGCGAACGAATAACGTACATGCCGCATAATTGGACCATATAACGCGTTTTCATTTCAACCAATGCATATTATAAAAAATAAAAATAATGTTATTTATGGGATGTAAATCATATTTTTTTTTACACATATCTCGATTGCTTTTAAAGATATGGAATTAAAGATGCACATTATATGTATACATATAAGAATAAAGTTATATTGCTCAAAAAGAGTTTTTATAAAAACTTTATTTGAATATAGATGTTTGTGTTCAGATATTTTTAAATATCATTATACATGTATGCATTTTTAGAAATTATTACAAAAATATATATTTTTTTTTTATTTTAATGTAATAATTAAGAATATAAGAATCGATAATATAACAACAAAACGATTTCTCTTTCTCAAAGACAAAGATTTACCTTTATGTAACATTACTGCTTCTTCTTACGCAACCAATGCAAATGGAATTAAATGTCTAATAACTTTCATTGATGCTGCTTAAATTTAATTAATATCAATAGCATAATTATCTTAAGGATGATCGCTCATTCCGTGAGCAACAATAGATGTCAGAGGGTGCTGTTGAGGATTCAAGAAAATCTATTGGGTTTGTATCTTTTCATTAAATTTTGTGAATACTTATAAGTATAATAAACAAATAATCGGAGAATAACGAACGTGACGTGCGTATTTATTCCCTTTTTTTCTCCCTTTTGCTCTCGATAGTATATTATTTTCACAAGTAGCTTTTATACAGGATATTTCAATGAATTTAGACAATAATGTTTAAATAATTTTCTGTCAAATTTTGAAGTACTTGATTAAAAGTACTTAAATAAAAACTTTTATGTTACTTAATTAAAGAAATGTCCTATAATATTTGAAATATCCTATTGTCACACACACACACACACACATAAATTCGCTCTTTTTATGGCCACTATGTGTACAAATCCGATCGAACAACCTCCCCACGGTATACATCGGGTAGTGCGAATGCCGGCGATATGTCAACTTTGAAGCTTCATATCTCGGGAATGGCTTGCAGAAAACATATGTAGATAGTGTTTTGTAAACATTTCAACGTCAGCTACAAGAATATGTAATGAAAAGTACAAATTCCCATTTAAAAATTTAAAGTTAACTTTGGCAGGGGTTTTCAAGATAATCGCAAAATCAAACAAATATCAGCATCATCTGTCCCCCTTGATATCCTACAACTTTTGTCCGAAACGTTTTTCCGTATCTTTTATTATTTTCAAGATATTTGCTTGGAGCAATTAAAACCTGACACCCTGTATATATAAAATTTATATAAACTTAAAATATATTATATTTTTTTTTATTTTCGGTGACGTATATCTTAAAATGTATAAAGTATAGCAAATTAAGAAAAAAAGAATATAAGAGAGAAAAATTATTTTAATTTTAACATTATTGTATAGTCGTATTAGCTTTTTTTAGTTAGCAGCTCTTTCCTGCGTATATTTATCTTATCTTTAAAATTTTTGAGGATACTCAAATACGCAAAACATTCGAAATAAGATACCATGTATAAGGAATTGACAGTCGTATAATTTGTATAACAATAATAAGGGATTGGAGTGTGGATAAGGGGCCCGGTGTTCTGGACTTCGCAGAAAGAAGTATGTCGTAAAAATTGTAATAAAACGGTCGTTAACTGTGCAGAGCCCGTAATGGACTGATATTTGTGTCACTCTGCAATGTCCGCGTGGCCGGTTTCTACCCTCAAGCTTTTAGAGAAATGTCATTATAACCATGGTTGCCTCGTGTTACAGCACAATCGTATTAGAAGTTGCTATAATTGAGTTGAATTTTAGAAATAATATCTACGATTGAGTTTTTTTGTATTTTAAGAACAATATCTAAATTATAATTTCAATTATAAATTCTAATCTACTTTAATTACCTATATTAAGTTTCTCGTTGATTTTCTCTCGTTTGTTCTTCCGTTACATGAAATCGTTTTTCTTTTTTTCTATATATTGTATAATACCAGATGTTTTCCAATTCTAGATATGTTGAAATACACACTCGTACGTACATATATTAATATCACGAGCGTAACATTATCCGGATGTGATGATAATGGAAAGCACGCTGTGTTTTCAAAAATGCGCTTAACCCAATTATTTTAATCCCGTATCCGGTTACGCGGAATTAATTGTGCTGTGAGGAAGACAGAATTTGGAACAGAGCAATATATATATATATATATATATATATATGCAGGAAAATTTAGCGTTTTGTCCGTTTGACATATCTTTCGTGTTTACTAGGCGCAATATATGTTTCGTAGTATAGACGAAAATTACATTTCTATTGGACTCTCAAGCCGTCAAAAGTAAGGCATCGCAAAAGCCACTAAAATAAAACCGTCATCTCTGTTACGAGCTACAGTGGTCAAAAGATATTTCATATTTATTATCGTATAGCCAGTTTCAAAATACATTTGCCCTACTAAAATTTTTTGCAATGACGTTTTTCCTGTATCCAATTCTCATATCGAACCTATAAAGCTTATTTCTTATATTTATTTCTTTCATCGCATTGAACCGTAGTATAAAATAGACAGCACTTTTACTTATCTCCATATAGCAAATTTATAAGCAAACAATTCAATAATTTCAGATTTATCATGAAAATATTTTTGAAGAATATTGAAACATTGTGAGAAAAAACAGAGAGAGAGAGAGAGAGAGAAAACATCGAGAGATACATATATAGTTGATCTTTCTTTCATGTTTTGCGGAGAAATAATTGACAGGACCTTGCATTTGTGAATTGGTCCATGTCGAAAGAGAGGCATCGTAAAAACTGTAGTAAAATTGTCGTTACCGTAGTAGGACGGGATAATGGCAAATTCTATCATGAGAGCTAAGTCGTTACCCGTTTTGCTGGATAGCTAAATGACGATTTTATATTTCGCGCAAAATACGTGTTTGGTTCTTCTATGAAGTTATCTCGTCTCTTTTTCTCAGAATTTTTATATTTAATTGATAGAGGTCTGGTTTTCTTTGCCATAAAAAATTTTGAAGTATATGTCATGTATTAGAAGTATGTCATATATTCCCTTTTAAATATATGTTTGGTATCCTTATTACACAATATAAGCGAATCTATTTTGGAACAGCGCTTATTTCCAAACACTACGATTTTTCCTCGCGTTATCTATCGCGTAATATCGGATTTTGAGCTTTAATGTCGAATATAAAGTGTTGTGATGCTCTTTGTCGCCCATTTAAAAATACAGCATTATGAGATGGCTAATGCAAGAAAAATCAAAGTATTCCGAAATAGGTTTACCTTATTTAAACTAGAAAAAAATTAGAACATATGTACAATATATATTTTTTAATGTCCATTTTTCCTAATTACAATACCAGTATAAAATGGATTTCTTGAGATAATTCAATAATATTTTTTACCATTCGCAATATTTATTAAACATCATGTTTTATTAAAATATATGAAAGCATTTTAGTCCACAAATGGAAATTTTTGCATACGGTGGTTTTTGCGAAATAATTGTTTGGTACGTTTCCGCTGCATTTTAGTATAATCGTTTATTACGGTGTCAGCAATATACATCATTTTCGTGGACGATAAAAAGCAATTGCAGTCTGTTATAATCGTTCCTACACTAGCATACATTTCATTATGCAACAAAAGTGGCGGAAACAATTGGTTTTCGGTGCAAAATGCATGCTATAATAATACTGTCGCGATAGTCACGATGTCGCAGGTTCGTTGTAACATTGACGCAATGAATCCGATTATGCTATTATCGCTACATTAAACATGCTATATTTGGCGTTTTCATAAATTCCAATTTTTCGTACGTGGACGAACAAATATACGGTATTCGCGCAATGGAAGAAAAAGAGAGCCATACCGCGAATTTTCCACCGAATGCGACTACGTTAAGTTTTACGTTTTACTTGTCTAATGCAGTGAATGCCGTCTAAATGCAGACACAAAATGAAAATCAAACGGTAACATTCAGCGTTAAATGTGAGAACACACAGCTTATTGTATTCGTATAAAAAGTAAGCCGACATACTTGGGTATAGTACTGGGAAAGTGTTCTTGGTTAGAACCTGTAATGCAAGATAATAATATATTACTAAAAAAAAGTAAAGAATACTTAATATGCTAGAAATTGAACTATTTTCAAACCTCTGAAACTCGGCGAAAACACATCGTAGAAAAAAAATTAAAAAGCATTTTAAAGTTTAAAGTTTCAACTTTAACGTGGTATCAATAGTTTTAAAAAATTTTTTTTGTCTTTCGTGTTTCGTATTTAAAAAAAAAAACATATTATTTTGTTTCTCAAAATTATGTACTTTTGATACTCTGCAGCTCGATTAAAAAAATTTTCTCAAAAAATTTAGGTCAAGTTTCATAAACGTTTCAAAATTTTGCTTACAAAACGCTTTTTTTTAAATTTTCCTACAATCTTTTTTAGCCGCGTTATACGATTTTGAAACTAAAAACCTGGATTTTCTAGAAATAAAAAAATTTTGAAAAAATTTTTTTAATCTATCGAACTGCAACTAAAAAATGCTTTTTTTAATTTTTTGTCTATGATAATTTCTTGCGAGTTTCAGCAGTTTAAAAATAGCCCAATTTTTAGCGTTTGAGGATACTTTCTCAACTTTGTTGAGAAGAAAAAAGTTTATTCCAGAAATTGATTTGGCTAATTTATATCTAAAATGTGCGTTTCCGTTATTCTAACACGAAAAAGAACTCGCAAGAGCGATGTCGTTCGATCATTTCTTCACTCGCGATATCGCCGATAAAGGTCGCTGCGCGGATGTACCGTCCTTGTTTAAAAGCCTGTTAGTGTGGTAACGGCGAAACCTCGAGAATATGAGATTTCTCTCTCTCATCGGCGGTTCTTCATCCGCATCTCTCCTCCTTCCTTTCCCAACCAGATCGTGAAGTGATACAGGAATGTCTGGGATGCTGCTACCAATGGTGTAGAGCTCTAGGGTGGTTCTGGCGTGGCCATTATAGTGATTACATTAGGTACCATCGTACCAGGCAAACCCGCGTGCGGCTCACTTGGTTTATCGAGTGGACAATTCGATAGAGAAAGCCAGATCGCCGATTCAGAATAATCCCCCGCTGTCTCTCGACGTTATAGCCGTCTCTGACGCTTGCGAAATTTGCAGAGGAACGATAACGGGCGATCGCGAGAAAGGTGTCTTTCATTTTGATGAGAAAATTAGCGTATTATTGTAAAACGCACACTCCGTCATTCCTTATCCTTTCAATCGGGATTATCGGATAACAGATTGCTACATCTCACGAATCCTTTAACTGCTGATTAAATTTTTTTTTTTTTTTTTTTTTTAATGATAAATAAACATAACAGAAATTCTACTGCTATTATATCAATCACTTAGATTAATCACTTTGTAAATTTATATACGATTACAAATTAATAACGATAATTGATATTAAAATCAGAGGAAGATTAAAAGAATAAGTTAAAATACAATTTTTAGATTTTTTAAAATAAAATTTAATAAATTGAAATATTTCTATTTCTTTCTCTTTTCAAGAATATTATAAAATATATCTTTATAAGATATTGTAGTTATACATGAAGAGAATTAAGTTAATATTAAGTTAATAATACATTATTTTGAGTTAAGTTATTATTACGGCATAATTTAGACGGAGCTCATCTCAATAATAACTTTATCACGAAATGAATGCATGGCAAAGTTAAAAACAATCAATATTAGCGCTATTTTCAGAACAATGGTGTATGCTTTTCTCGTAGTTTCTTCCCTATAAATATAATATGTACCGCGCGTTCTCCAACGATATGCAAATTAATTATTTAATTATACCGTATTTGTTTGTTTTATTAAATATACACAATTAACCCTCTCTTTATAGCGCCTGTCGTTTGTGATGTAACGTAACAAAGGATAAACAATTTCGTCGTGTGACGGGTATTACGACATTAATTATTACTACTACACAATAGAGAGAATAACCTATCGGCAACAGAGACTATCTCTGACATTTAATATTATTTAATACCGTCTTTGCAGGATACATTTAATGCAAATAGATTTCATTTAGCGATCTAACTGCATTACTACCTTTATTATTATTATGATATTTCAGAATTCAATTTTAATTAACGTATATCAAGAGGAAACATTTATTCAATTTACACTCGTTTCTCTTTCGATCATTGTATTCAGCGACTTTTCTTTAATCTTTCAAGCCTAATCTTTTTCGATTCGGAGAAAGTTCTTTACATTTTCATTACATAGATCATTCTGATGCTATCTAGTCTATATACAGATATACGCTGATGCTAATTTAGTATTTAAAAATGTTAATTTCATAAATCTGAAACAATTTCGACGGACATTATTGATTTTATACATATATAAATGAATATATGTACTGGAAAGTAAAATAACAGAGACACGAGACTGAGTAATGTTAAAAGACATCTGTTTTACGACGCTGGAGTCGATAAATTCTAAACATAATACGCGGACGATTTTGTGGTTTTTGGCAAGGCAGAAAACTCTGATCTTCTTTCGTAACGCGTATTTCAACTTCCTCGTGGGCATCGCGAAGTGCGGAAGTTCCTTCCTCCTAATAGGCTCGACAGCCTTTACGCTTCCTTTTTATGGACTTTATTCGAGCGAAACATTCCCTAGAGAACGCGAGACGGAGACGGTGTTTTATATCTTTCTGGCTATCTTTCTTTTCCAGTGTGTACCGTAGTCTCGAGTTAGTCGGGTTAGACAGGCACACAGCATACTCCCTTTCCTCATACGCTTCTTCCATCCCCTCCTTCGTTTTCATTCTCTTTCTCTATTATGTAAATAGTAATACGTTACGTTGTCACAGAGCGGAACGCGTCGTACCCGACGTGTATGCGAGTCGTCGCGTAACATCCCTCTCGGATGTGCGGTACGTGCCGGAGTGATGTCATACTAAGCGTACTCCCCCATAGACTAAATCTACTCTCTAATCGGAAGACGATGGTCCGTGTATTCATGTTATCGCCCGATTAAATCGTTTTAAAATATTTCAAGCGCAATTGCTTGTCATCCTGTCAAAAAAGCGATTAAACCAACATATTTTTCCTGTATTTTTTAAAATCCTTTGCGTATATTGGTTTTTAACACATCCTGCAAAAGTACCATTGAATTTTCAACAACTGCCTAGCTAAACAATTGGATATTGTTGAAAATGCTCTGCGCGAGAGTTTGATTTAACGAGCACAATTTGTTGAAGGATTAAATTATCTTTCACTATGCCTATAGCTGTACAAATATAAATCAAAGGAATGATATATAATTGATATTATGATATCAGTATCTAGTTTAAATATTTGTTCTTATATAAAGTTTATTAATTAGACTAGTCTTTTTTTACTTTTATTCTCAGTTTGGAGCCCAGTACATGTGTGGCTGTTATAATGATATGTACTTTATGCAATTCCAAAGAAGTTTAATTTAAAACTTTCTACGTAAGGGGAAAACGCAATTGCTGTAACTTATACTGTTCAGAAAGACGAACTTCCTGACGTATTCACTTACTTTGACCAACATCAGCACAATGTTGCCGAAATGCAGCAATTGCGTTTAATTCTACGAGCGAACGCACGTTGTCGACGTGGAAAGCAGCCGTGTCTTCTCCTTTTGCAGCTACAATGTTTCCGGCTAGCGATGATGCGCCGTCGAGTCGGGAAACAACAAGGATGTTGCCGATGTAGTTGGCTCCTTTAGTCGACGTGTTTATTTCACTTTCTCTTGGCTCCTTTCTCGTTTACTCAGTTATATGTTTGGAGTACTCTCATTGAATATCTTCTTCCCTTCATCTGCTCGCTTTCGTACGAATTTTTTCGCTTCCCGCTGGGCAAACTTTTTCACAATTTTTTTTAAGCTTATTCTCCTGGCTAAATTGGTAAACAACGTCCGATTCGAGAGACTTGTACAAGTTTACAAACACATATTTCTAACACAGA
Organism: Polyergus mexicanus; assembly: GCF_030449975.1. Lineage (NCBI taxonomy): Eukaryota > Metazoa > Arthropoda > Insecta > Hymenoptera > Formicidae > Polyergus > Polyergus mexicanus. The sequence continues at coordinate 9,646,387 of NW_027223331.1, forward strand.
CGATAATTGATTACGCTATGATAAATACGAGTTTGATCTATCGGCGATTATTTAAATATGATTTTCAGTTCGAATTTAAATTTTGATCTATTATCTTTACACTTAATTATATATAAAAAGAAAAAGAGAGAAAGAGAAATTAAAATTAAATATATTAAATTCTAGAGAATTTTGCGATTATAGCAATATATATTGTAATATTAATATCTAGGTCAATGTATCTTTGGCTGACATAACTTATAAATGATTAAAAGATCATATATAACAAGGATATAAAGACATAGAAATATTAGTATTATCATTATTACGACAGTTATTAAGAAAAAAAGCAATGAAATTTAATGAAATGGAGTTTACTTAATTATTCACACACAGAATATATATTGTGAGATCTTGAAATAATAATCTTTGAAAAATTAAAATCAGTTAAAAATGTTTAATTAAAATACGCGATTAAACACATATATGTATAATATGTGTACATATTATATTATCTCCTATCATATACATATATATATATATACCGTTTCATATTTCTGTACTTCGTATAGTTCAAATATTTTTTTGCATAATAAAATTTTGCAAACAAATATTGCGTGTATACGTACAGAATGTAAAAAAAAAATTCCTTTTATTATCAGATAAACGATGAATGCGAAGGAGCAGCAATTGTCGGCGATAAATTACGAGGAAGTTGCATCGCATAGTAAGCGATAACCGTCATAAATTATGCTAGATAAATATTCGCGATTTCGATACGCTTGCGCGGGCGCCGCGAAATCAACGCTCAAAACTCCGCAATTATTTCCCAGGGGAACCTAATAATTAATTTCTCGGTGCGACTGCGTGGTTGAGCGGCGGTGCGCGACCCGTATGCATTATACGGACGATGAAGTTAACGGGGAGGCGAGAAACTTGCCGTCCCTGTAAACCCCGTTTTAGGACGAAGCCATTCTAAAATATTAGGGTGTTCCTCGCGTTGACGAAATTTCTTATCCTAATAATGTGAAAGGTTCCTTGTACCGCATTCATGTAACCGTTAAAAACGTTAAATAATCATTAAAGGCGCTTTTTTTTAATAAATAACTTTCACGGATTTTTATTCCAAGATATACATAAAATAATAGCTTTTGTCGATTATGTATACAGTGCATTGTAAAGCGCGATTTTATAATATAAATTACATTAAATTAAATTATCAGAAATCAAATTTTGTGAAGAATTCTCTCTCTCTCTCTCTCTCTCGCTCTGGACGGAAATAAACTAACAATAAGCCCACAATTTACAAGATTATTTAAATACGCAGTAATATTTAAAATAGATCCTCACGTATCACGGTCTTGATTTTTTCGCTGTTATTGAACGCTTAATGCTGTTTCGCGAATCATTGTCAAATCCTTTTAGCATTGTGACCAGCACAATGCACCGTCGTTGTAAATATTTTAATTTTCTCCTCCGAATCGTGCGAGTTTTAACGTAGCCTGGAAAAATCCAGGAAATTATTTTGTCTGCCGCGCGAGATGCGGAGACGAGGGTTCCGTGTTACGAGGATTACCATGGTCCGTGTTTCTCGACGAATGTAATATTCGCTGCGATTCTTGATAAGACTGTCAAGTAATGTACTCTCTTTTTTTTTCCAGTGCTCTTTCCTATTTTCCACTTTTTTCGTTTACTCTTCCACATATGGTAAGTCTGACGTATGAGCACGTTTGTAAGAGAGTCATATCTTTTTTTGCGTATGATTATCATTAAGATTATTATCGATGGTGCTTTTTATTTAACTGTTTGGAGTATCGCAGTATATAGAAGAGACAAAACATTTTTAAAGATTTTTTTCTAAAAGATACAAAATATATATGTATATTTTATTTTATTTTAAACGTATAATATTTTATTCAATCAATAAATATCTGAATTCGGAAATTTACGTTGTCTAAGTGTATACATAAGACTATAGTAATGGCGCCTTCAACCATCGGAAATAGTGTTATTTTTTAGAAACAATTTACTTGTATTTTTAAAACAGAAACTGAATTCGCAATAGTAATATCTTTTTCTTAATATCGTTCTATCCGTTCTATTCTATATGTTTCTGTTCTAACAAATCTTAACAAAGTTTTTAATCTCAAATGAATAGGAAAATTTCAATGTCTATATCTCCTTATTTACATATTACGACTTATATGATTCAAATTTCACAATACTATATTTCTCTCAACTCTTTTGCTTTGTGTGTGCGTGTGTATGTGTATGCAATGTAATTATCTCGACTAATTCTGCAGAACTACAAAATTATTATATTCGTTTGTTATTTATCAGTATCGGAACTGAGAATTCGGTATCTCGATAGCGCATCCAAGTATCGCTAACGTCTCCAGTTGTACGGATTCGGACTACGTTCTCGTGCTGCGCGTAATTAGCGCGAGCGAGAGCTTAATTATTGCTTGACTCGCCCCGCGAGAAATCACCGAACCGTTCGCAAACGGATCCCGCGTATACAACGCGTGCCGCGAGTAATAACGGTGAAATTCGCGGCGAGGAAAATTCGCGAAAATCGCCGACTATCGTGCAAGAAGGCTGAGTCGCTCGCGAATATCATTATAATAAATACTTGTAGTATTCGCAGTAGCTAGCGATTGTTCCTCACGCGCATGGCAAAGAATATAAAATGAGAAAAAATTAATTCTCGCTCGAAAGTGATTACATTACGAGCATCGCGTTCGCATAAATATTCTATATTTCTTATTCTTTTTTAATTATGCAATGTCTATAGATATGTAGAAAAATTTTTTAATGCAACAAATAACAAAGGTTTCATAGACGTTAGTTTGATAATTATTTGTTACAAAACTATTTTCTAATGTTACTTCTGTTTATAGCAAATATACGATATATCTTTTGTTTATTTTAATATATATATACATATCTTTTTTTATCTCTTTAAAGAAAAATTTGTGTATATGTATACATGTGCATGGATTTTATACAACATTTTTGAAACTATTTAAAGATAGTTATCATATAAAATATATTGAAATCGAAAAACAGCAGATTCAAAACTTGTCATAAAATAGGAGAAAAATCTTTTCCGAGAACGTATAAAGAGAGAAACGTTAAGGAGAAACTTTAAAGAAACGTGCTCAAGTGTATATTGAAATGTACGGCGGATATATCGAATACTTTTTAGATAAAATTTTATTAGCGATAACATCTTGTAATAAAATATAAGTAATGTTTTAACCGATATTTACTCAAATTGTTCATGTTTATTTTTTAAATATTACAGATCTTTGATGCGTATGATTGGCAACGATCTTTTTATATTTTGCGTGCATAAATGCGTTTATATATTTACTTGGATGTATAAATGTTTGTCATCCATTTTCAATTGCAATTTATAGCGATGCACGTCACGATTTTAATTGTAAACATTCGTATTTTCTGTTTCTTGCTCTTCATATTCTAAATTAAATGCTTCTCATTCTCTCGTCCTTCTTAATCACGTAATCGAATACGCACAAGCCGATCGTGCTAATTAATATCGCGACAGCATGTCGGAAGAAACATCTCTGCACGTTACCTCGTTAGTTTTTTCGACACGAGGCTATCATTGTTTCCCGATCCGATAGTAGATCCCAGCGCTTTGCTGTATCTACGATATAATTTAACCACGAGTAGTCGAAACCGGCGCTAATTAGCAACGTGATGTGTATTTACGACAGCTTTACCCGTCTGTAAATCCTCACCGTCGGTCGCTCTCGTCCTCGGCGAACTTTCGCCTCTCGCACACAAGTTTAGCAAATGCTTTTGGCCCGCGATCACGCTTTCGTGTTCTATTTACCTGGCGTGTGCCGAAGAGAAGGTAAATGGCGGACCACGTAGCCCTTATTTTGTCGATATCATCCTGGTATAAATCCTTAATATATCGCGATGAATGGTCGAATGGATAGGATGTTAATCGAGTATTCAGAAAGTTTTAAATTTGAAGATTGTAACTTTAAACATTGACCGTAACATTAATAATTACGACAAAACGGACGCAAAATGCAACATAGCATTCTATCTCAATATCTCTTACGTTCTTTTTTTTTTTATATAGAAAAGAATGTAACACTTGATTTAAAAGAAAGATTGACCGAAATGGCATATGTGTATAATATCAAACTATCTAAGAATGTTCTCTTTAAACTTGCAAAAATATCAACTCCCCCGAGGTGCCTCGCGTGCCACAGCAGCACGCGTGCGCAATGTCGTAACGATTGGATCCACTGCCGGTTTCCTCGGCCTTCGTGCCATAGCTTCCGTCCTAAGATCGATCGATTTCCGTCGTTCATGTAGCCGCGTGATGGATCGGGGTTCTTTCCGCGCCGGTAACGACCTTCGTTCATATCGTCCTATATCGTCCTCAATTAAATGCGCGACTCGAGGCGGATCGAATGACCTCGGAATGCAAAGAGATCATATACAATGCTCTTTTTAGGGATAGGTGAGATAGCCGTTTGAATATGTATATATTTCAAGGAAATAAAAAAATTAATATCGGCACTCGTGAGAGACTTTAATGACGAAGAGAAAGAAATGTTTTGTGATTTTAATGTGATCGACAGAAATGCGATATTATGGAAACATTTTGACTATGTCGAGATGTGTGTTTGGATCACAGACCATTGTTTCAATGGTCACGATGAGTCGGCTTCTCTCACCTGAATCTTCAACTTTGCGACTTCGTGCTTAACGCGAGATTCTGTTCTAACATATTCCGGCACGTTCTCAACTGACATGCGAGTACGTATTCGCAAATATAAGCTTTGCTATGCGCTGTGTCTTTTTTATACAATTTACCTCAACGAGCGGGTGCACTGTACAAGTTTATATTAGCGTAAGCATGCTACTGCGACAATACAGAATGCACAAGATGAAGACGTTGTATGAACTTATATAAATGGAAAATCATGTAGAAATTTACCTCTATCTAATAATAACGTTTTCTCAACTTCTATTAACGTAATATCATAATGTACATAAATGGGTTTCAAAATAAGATTTTAATATATAACACGATTTGCGTGCCGGTATTAAATCGAGGCACATCATATCGTATATAAATATTAAAGGACTATCTCATTTTATGATTCGTGACCTTAATTTCATGACATTCTCTCATAAATTTAGAGTTGATTTATACTGACTGAATAATGATTCGAGAGAAATTGTCATTTATCGCAAATGTCCAATTTTGGACATTATAGGTATTCGTAACTAAAAGCTTTAAATTAAAATTAATATTTTATTAAAATTTATATCAAATAAATTGAAAAATATAATTTTGTTATCTATTTATTCTCTTTCCTTACTGATGCTCGATTTCTTGTTTTTTAATCGCTTGTAACACGATAAATATTAATAAAAATCGAAATATTAATACTTTTTTAAATTGCGTAAACGGTTTGCTAGAAAATCTTATCAAAATTATGCTCACAAATCGTTAAACATTCCGGCTGAATTAGACAAACTTACCATATGTATAATAATATATATCTTTTTTTATGAAGAAAACTGTAATAAAATAGCGACAAAGCAATTGAATGATTTAATTAAATATAATTTTGTAAAATCGCGTTCGCATATATACGCAACAAAAAATACGCATAGAAAGTATAATATATATAATTTCGGTGTAAATTTATTTTTAGACGCTGCGCCACAGAGATCGATAAAATACAGCTGAAATTTGTATTTTCTCGAGCCACTCGCGCTTATGCAAGAATTTCTTTGCGCGTCAAGCGCTCTCTCGTTTGTTCATTCGCTCGCTCGCGTGCTCGCGCGTGTTGAGCACGCGCTGGTACGCACGGTTCTGACGTACAGGATGTGGTAGGCCGACCTACTTTTCGCGTATGTCAAAATTGCTCGGAACAGGATAATGTTAACCCACATTTTTGATGCCGGCGCTGATATAAACTCCAGCTGTCAGTCGAACGTCGGACGTAACTGCAGTGATTAGAAGGTTGAATATTATAACAGACTATATCAAAAAACAGATATAAATAAGTATCGAGAATTTCATCGAGAGTTTTCTCCTCTCAGACACATTCTAATTAATACTAAAATATTTTTCATTACAGTTAGATCTCTCGAAGAAGTAAATATAAAATAAAAATAAGCTTAATTTCAATACCTCCCGTTTTTTCTATTTTGATTGGCATATGTGTCAATAACTGTTAATGATTTAAAAATAGAAAATCTTCTAAAGAGACAGAAAGTCAGACTTTCTAATTAATTTCGCACGAATATAAATATTTCGACTATTTCTATTTTTCTATGTTAGGCCAACATTGTTGGGATATCATGGGATAATGGTTTGCAAAGCATTGGCAGAACGTTGAAACGATAGCGTCAATATTATGCGAAAATGTACCACCGAGCTATACGGGAGCTATCAATGAATTTATGTAAATGCACACATAAGTGTAAATGACACTGCTTATCGACGTCGTTTTTCGCTTAGCGACAGACATGTGGAAGCGATAGCGCAATCATCACTTTGAACACTTAGGCGAAGCTGGCTTTTAAGATCTTCTGAGATAGCTTTCCTTGCGCTGCTGCCGAGTTGTTGCCAGGTATGGTGAGTGGGTACAAAATTGTTTACCGCTCCCTCTTGTTGAGGTTATACTCCTTGCAATACCGGGCTTCTACTCGGCTCCCCCTCAGCTTCATCGGCACGGAAACTACTCACTAACTTTCGGGCCAACCGGTCTTCGACGGGGAATGTGGCGCGTGCAGCTGTATCGAGATGCATTACCGATCGAACCTAATGTAAGTATACATGCCGGGGGCAAAGGGGAGTTCGAGAGGCCAGGGAGCGGGTGCTTTCTTGGTGCAGAACCAAAATAAGATTTAGCCGAGGCATTCGCGAATCTTAACGAGTCTTCTAGAAGGAACTTCGGGTTTCTCTATTGATGGCTCTCTCGGCGTTTGTTCCCCGACTCGCAAAACTCAAAGATACTGTAATATTTTTGCTAATTTAGCTTTGAATCGGAAGAAACAAATTATTTTAGAAACGAATACGCAGAATGTCCCAGAGCCATACAATTTTAATTACTGTTTTTCTTTATCAACCTGGAAACAATCTCTCCTTCTGCAATAATATCGAAATTTTAATGCAAGATTTGATTATAAAAATATGCTATATTAAAAAATAGGGAGAATGGAGTACACAGGAATGATAATTTTTTTTGATAAACTGTAATTAAAATTTTAATTATACATATATGTAAGAAAGTTTTTTTTCCAACTTCAAAGACATATTAATCATTTTCATCAATGAGAAATTTATTCCAAATCGAATAAATAATCTGTAGTAAAAATTCTAATTTAAAGAGAATATGACATATGCGACAATTAAAGACAGAAATATATTTATATTCTATCTCTAATATAATTTTTTTTTCTTTATTTATAAATATATTTAAAATATGGAGACCGCAATTGATATTATCAGGCTTTAAATATCGTGTGACCTCATTTAGCAAATACACGATGTGAATACTGAATATATTATATACATATAGCATGACAATAACATATTGTAAGATCATTTACAATTAGGGGTGTCGAAAATACGGCCAAAGAAGGACAACCTATTTTTAAAAAATTTCGATTATACTTGGTTGCCTCCGTTCGTTTAATAATAAAAATGTGCACGTATATATACGTAAAACAAACTCGATAACTGTTATATCAGAAATAATCGTCGCCCACCTTTCGTGAGTTGTGAGATTTTTACCTCTCACGGGAATAAAACGCACAAACACTTCGCTGTTTAGATTACTAGTGGAAATTGTAGAAAATTACGGATCGTGCGCACACGCTCGGAATTGAGCCGAGATATATTTTTCAAAGCGACGAGCTCTATCGATTATGCGATTAAAGCCGGTGATGGAATCTTACTGGAGAGCGATCACGCGATTATTACATTATATCCGAGCACACGATTCGCCGACACCTTGCGGTGTCGGATAGACGAATTAAATTATTTAGGTGTAAGAATTCGATGATGATCGCGCGACAGTCGCAAATCGCCGAGCGCGCAGATAACGATTGTGAGAAACGCGCGATTTTTATTGCCTATCGTTGAAGCTATCCTCCGAGCGAGTGATGTGTACGTTTGATTGAATGCTCGATCGCAACTAGTAAATATTATATACGAGTCGCGAGTATGTTTCCGTTATTTCGATTCAAATGACGGAAAGAGATAGCACCTCATTTTTATCATCTACATCGGAACACGTGCTGCATTGACTCAATAACTTGACGATAAAAGAGCTCTTGAATCTTCTTAAACATTGAATTTAATTTGAAGTAGAAACTTTATTCCGAATTCATTTCACAAGCAAGAGATTATATCTGCGCGCGTGGCTTGACGGGAGGAACTCGTGTAGTTCTGGTGGACCATGTCGTTAAAAGCTTCGAAGAACACGAAACCGGAAACTCGACGAGCAGCCCAAATGTCCCGCGACAATTGAATTGTCGGCTGGACGTGACCGGAAAGTCGCGTACTTACGGTGTTCGTCGCTCGTGCTCGTCCTGCTTTCGTGCTCTCGCTCGCCGTATCTTTTATCCTTTTACCTCAAGGAGCGCCGCGTCTCACACTCGGGATTAGTCCCGGGACTTCTACTACTGACGTTGCGTACCGCAAGTGTCGAAAGCGATCTCCAAAGGGTTCATATGGTGCAATCTCGCAAGAATCGATGTGCAACGCGACTTATAATAAAAAAATGAAATCGATCCATTTCGTTCATTTTATCATGTATAATATGATAATGCAAATTTTGCATTTTACAATGCCGTTATTGATATATTAATAGCGCACTTTTCGGTGAATGTAAATTTCTTATCAGCGAAGATGTCGATCTCTTACGAGTTTTTGCTGAGTAAAAATCTGCGTCCATTTATTGGATTTCGTTTCTTTCGCGATTTTTGTTGCACGCGTGATGAGGCGGAACGGGAAAATTCCCCGATATTGTATCTTTTCTTTCGCTTCGCTTTATTGTATTTTTTTATTAATGACGGTAGAGCGAGCGTGGCGAGGAACGCAGTGTGGCTCTCGCGCTCCAGCGATCGCGCCGTAACGCGCTAAATGAAAAACGCCGAACAGAGAGGAAGGTTTGTTACTAAGGAGGGAAGAGTTTAATTGCATTTTAACGGCATCTCGGACCGGTTCGGATGGTTGCGCCGAGAGTACAACGGTGGCTTTGATTTACGTGATAGTCGTTCCCGGTGCCGGTTGCGGTGGTCTCGATCTAACGTTGCGCTCGTCAGACTCCAGGGAGATGAAGAATCGCGCGGAGAGCGCTAACAAAGGTCGTACCCGAGGGTAAACCGGAGATATGCTCCTCGTCGCGAAGAATTTCGCGGTAATAATGGAGGCGCCGTAAGATTAGTTCCCTCGACGAGATTCGCGGGGTTGAAGAAAGAGGACGGAACTCTTAACGTTCAGAGCGAATAATCAAGAACCTTTATATATTAACGTTTAAGTTAAAATTCTCGATATTACAATATTTATGTAGCATATTAAAAAAAGTGGATTTTAAAAGTATCGATTTTTGCTTTATTTGTAAATGATATTTTAATCTGTATATATTCGCAACTACAATATTTAATATATTTAATTTTCATATATTGTTCTGGCTATTGAGTGCAAACATATGATATAATATAGAAGAGTAGTAAATTTTACGATTTAGCCCTTATACAGTATGCTGACGTTGATAAAACGATCTATCAAACCAGACTGGACTCTTTCCTTTTTTTTCTTTTTTTCTTTTTTTCCTTGTGTCATTGACATATGTCAAGTTTCGGGCTTCGTCTTTTTTATTGTATTCCACATGTCGCGGCGCAGCATCCCGATGGACGCGGACGAGCCATTGTTGCTTGTCCCGTATTTCAGAAAAAAGTTCGCTCGAGTTGCGGAAGGAAGGAAGGAGGGAATTTCCGTGCGCGCGCGCATGTTTTGTGCGCACGGTGCGTTGTGCGTTTCCTGAGGCTGTCCTTCGCAAGCTCGAATTTTTAATCAGAGAAAGTTCGACGCTGTGAAATTCACGTTGCGTTCGTTTGACGCTTCCTGTCTGTCCGCGTGAAAACGGTCACAGTTCGTCGACTCGAAACCCTCGAATGCGTCCGCCGTCTATAGAAAAGCAGATACAGTCATCAGCTATTGAATTATACCGAATGTTACAATACGGAAAAAAAATAGAAGATAACGGCCCCGTGGCTTGACGCAAACTTTTTTAAACCAAACGGGAGATATGTTTCGCGTTGCACCGGTATCGAACGGTTGGAGATGTCTGTTGGGTTTTTGGATGAAATATGGGAGATAGTAATAAAACGGCAGTGTGTTATGCTATATTATTTTTAGTTTAGGTAATCTTTAAAGTTACCTAATTTTAGAGATTAAAGAAAAATGTACTCGGCGTATTTCCATAATTGCAAGGCGAAAGATCGCTTTGTTTTTACGAACGATGTTTTTAAGTCTTCCGATCGCTGACAAGTTAGAAACAGTTTTACTACACATGTTTTCATTAAATATTTATATCCAATAAAGGAGGCAAGAGAATAAGAAATTTCGCTCTTTCATTATCGAAATTATCAAATTATGATTTGCTATTAACTTTTAAATTTGAAAACATAATGAGAAATAAGAGACCAGCTATATATAAGGATCGCGTTGCTAATAAAAATTATATATCATGTACATTACACTATACCTGAAAATGATTGAACGATCAAAATAATTAGTATGAATGTCGATGACACAGATATTCCGCTACCGGATTGTTAACGACTTATTGCAGAGATTTCTACGGAGTAGATGATCCGTGATTTGCAACGCAAACGAAAGAGAATCATGTGGTTGCGCGTATATCTCTAAAGACGACGACGGTGTCGGTATTGTTGCGCGTGTTACTACTTCAGCGGATGGAATATGTATTCGCTTCGACGGGCCGGGTAATGACGTCGTGCGATGATAACGACAACGAGCCTTGGTTTGATGCCCATTGACGTCGCGTCGTTGTCATCCTCGTCGTCGTCGTCGTCGTCGTCGTCGTCGTCGTCATCGTCGTCGTCGTCATACTCAGGCATTACCGCGCTCGATTTCGCGAAGTCGACTCTTCGGTTTAGCCGCATGCATATGCACACAATGCACCGCCGCTTTACATATGCCTGCATAACGCGATTTAGTCTTCGCAACCGAACGACACGCTGTCATGCTTCGGTACAGCATACACGATAAATCGTATGATTCGTGAAGGGGAATTTACATTACTCGCTTATTGATCATGCATGTCCATATGTGGCATAACCAGACAGAATCAGAGGTTCGCAGACATATATATATATTGATATAAATAAATTCGGTCTACACAGCGTGTGTCTTAAGGGTGAAGCTCTAGGATGATGCAAAATTGAGCAAATATATGTACGATATGTAACGGTATATCGTATATACGAGAGTGCTACAATTGTAATGGTGATGGAAAGATGAATCCTCGTGTAAAAATAGGTCAAAAGTGTAGAATAGAATTTTCAAATACGAGACTTTGTACGAGAGGTTCAGTTTTCAAGAGAAGTGACTTTAAAGTAGCCGACAAATCAATAATATATTGTACTTTTTTTTAAACTGGAGAAAACAAAAGTTTTAATCCTTTCAAAAGAATGAACTTTCTCTGATAATATTGCGAATTTTATAAACTTCTCGGGTATATTGTAATTTTAGAATTTTGTAGACTGCAACAAATTACAAAGTAATGAAAATTTCAAGATCATATTTTTTGCTTTTTAAAAATGATTAATCCGACATGGAACAGTTCTTCTCGTATGCTATAAATAATAACTATGAATGATATATTGTATATTTTGCTACGCAAATATTTCTAGATAGCTTAAAAATGCAGCGCTTGATTTCTTTGATATAAGAGTCATTCAACTGTATCACATTGCAATCATTCTTACTCTCCTTCATGCGTTAGTATCATTGTCGTTGCAGCTTTATTTTGACGACGTGATGATTTTTTTTTATATAATAACGCAGTGCAAATTCGCATGATTTTCATTTGGCTCTAAGTAAGGGTCGAATCGGCGAGATCAGATTGGAAATTGATTCGTCGTGTTACGCAAATGGCCATTATCTCGGCAGGTTCCGGTGGAAATTGGTCAGAGCACAAGAACCTTAACGAGACGTCGAGACGTCGGCTCCCATGGGATGTAGTATTCAGGGATTTGCATCGATCGAGACGGATTTGACCATTGCACATTATTTCTTTATCTTGCAAATTATATTATTAACATTGTTATACATTATTATCTGACACATATAAATAATAACTTGATAATATATATATATATATTTCTAATATAATATAACAATAATAAAATTTATAATAACTATAGTATACATAATTACATTATTATAACAAAACAATATTTGATATAGTAATAATAAACCGTGATTAATATTCTTCTACATATAATATAATAATATTTGACATAATAATATATATAAAAATTGCCAATATTTTTTCTATATTAAATCGAAAGATTTATAGTAACATTTATATTATATATAGTAACTGTAATAGTAACGTAGATATGAAAATAATAATGCGACATGGCAATCTAGTAGTCAAATTAAACTGGTGCACAGGTAAATCGTAATCTTCGTTAGATCGGTTTTTCGTACTTCTCCGATACGTCGCTTTATTGCACGGCGTTCAATAAATTAGCGACAGCGAATCACAGCGTGTCGAGAGAGCCAAGCGTTAACCCAATACTTTTCTGTCGTTTGACAGGCCAGTGCCGAAGGAGAGAGACATTAAATGGCTTTGGAGGGAAGAGGAATAGTCGCGGCTTCCGATTCGCGCTCGATCGGTTAACGGCCATAACTTTCCTTATCGCGTCCGGGGTTTTATCGTGCGCGTGACGTACCCTCCGGGGACTTTTTGCCACTCTGTGTCAATCGTCGACGAAGATCGTGAGGGACCAGAAGGGTGTCACGATGACGAGACATTCACACGACGCGGCTCTCAAACCTGGTTGCTCGGTCCTTCGGAGTTAGGAGGATTTCATATCCACGCAGGATCAGCTTTGAGTTCTTTCATGCCCCGAATAAATGAGCCTGCTAATATTTCTTTTCTTTCCTTATTCGGCTTTAAGAGCCGTTACACATTTTTATCATATAAATATTACTATGTATATTTTTGTTTAGATAATATTTTAATTAAGTTTATCTTGTATATTTAATTGTGCGGTATGTTAAGTTTATTGAAAAATGCCCTATTAAAGAATTACTTGTATTTATGATATCTAGAGTCGGCTCTGTCTGTGAATTCATGCACTTTATATTGCAATGGGTACTTTCACCTTTCGATCATGCATTTGCGAAGCATCTTATCCCTTTTCCAATTTTTCCCCCGCGACTCTTTCGACGATAACTTCCGGCTCCCGCGATAGATGTTTGACATTTGACAACTCGCGAATAATCGCAGAGTTCCCGAGATAGCTACACTTTAAAATTATCATGACATATGAACTGTCGGAGGTCATGTCTTTTTTAATTATTTGTCGATAAATATATTAACCTTTAAGTTCCGAAAGGAAGAACTTAAATAACTTATTCAGTGATAGTGCCAAAAAGATATTTAATAAGATTAATACGTTTCTTATATTTATATGCGTCTAGTTATCGAGAATACGATAATAAGTCAGTTGAGAAAAATCATAAGTGTAATTCTGTCGATAGTTTCAAATGTAATTGAGACATCTACTTTGGACCAATTTTAAAACATTATAATTATATCCGATATTTTATATCAAACATGGACTGTCTAAAAATAAATTCTTATAATTGTTTATCAAATACTAGTATATATTTCTGATTTTATTTTAATTAATAGTAAGTAGCAATATGTATATTTTATTTTAAGTTATATTTTTTAGAGATATATAGATATTTATATTTTAAATTATCTGTTCCTCTCTTCCGTCATATTCGACATATGATTTTTCAATATTTAACATTACTTTTATCGACAAAAGAAGCTATCTGCGAAGCGAAAAGCACACTATATTTGTTCAGTTTAGCACAATTTTGTATATTACAGAGATTTTATCGTAATTCTTGCGTATTCAAATGTTGAAAAATAGTGATAGATACTTAATCAGGTTTTGTCGGAAAATACGTTTTATCACTGCATGTATCGCAAATGATTTTTTATCAAGCATAGCAAATTGCCACTCAAATTGCAATTGAAATTCTCAATTTTATTAGCATCATGAATACGTTTTGCATATAGTAAAACTACTATAATACACTTACGATACATCTCATCAAAAGATATTACGCATTCTAACGCGTAATATACGTTGTTCTATCGTCACGATGCGTTTTACAAAGATTTTATTTACAGAATATATTGGAATATCTAAGAGTATTTTCGCGTGTGTGTATATCTTGTTTTAGATAAAACTTGCATATCTTTGTAATATTGTTGATCCTCTACCCACAGTCAGTCACGTGAAGTAAAAAGTCATACGTTAGAGACTCTCCCCAATGCCTATATACACTTGCTCCTTCATTTGGAAAGAGAAAAAAGTAAAGTGGACGATCGAATGGCATAAATACGCTTAATCGTTTCGGGCGTGAGATGGAATCGATTAAACTGGACTACGGTGGGCGCTTAAGCGCGAAGGCCCGAAAACTCAGGGCCGAAAGGATAAATGAACGAGCTTCCCCGCACGCGTATAAGTCGTGTGTATCTCTCGGCAGGCAATGTATAACGGTGACGAGCTTGCGGGTATAAGCAGAAAGCCGCGTGCGGTGCCATGGCCGTGCCTTCGGTAAATGCATGCTCTGTAAATTGCCTGGCATTTAATTACCATGAGTAGGCAGACTGCGCGCACGCTAAAGCCAAGAGCCCACTCCGCTCGGCTCCTTCAGCCCATTCTACTTCTCTTTCTCGTCGAGGCGAGATAGCAAAAGAGAAAGATAGATGGAGCATCCGAAACAGGAGAGAGAAGGAGAGAGATAGACAGACGGAAATACTTTCTCGCTTCCTTCAATCCAGGACACACCACCTTACACCCTCTCATTCGTCTACTGCATCGTGACTCTTCGCCTGCCTTTACGTTTACAGCACGGCATGGACGTATGTGTTACGAAGTACCGCTAAATTAAACACCTGCTTGAGTCAAACAGTACCTACTACGACTCACCACTCCGAGCTGCGAACCAACCCGCTCGCGTTTCACTCCCCCGCACTCCCTCGCAATCCCTTATTCTCTGCGCATCTCTCTTTCTCACCATCTGCGTTTCGTTACTCTAATTGGGCGCTGTTGTAAATCCTTTTTAACATCTCAGTAATATACATTTCGTAGCAGTCGTCTTAGAATAGTAAAGCTGTTGTCCTAGGCATTTTGAGATTACAAACGTCGACAGTCAATTTAAATCATCAGATGCACGGTTTTATTTTATAAAAAACTTGTAAAGACCACTCGCATACACATATACAAGAATCTCTTAGAAGATATATAGAATATCGATTATATATCGATATAAGAAGTCAATTATAAAAAAAGTTAATATAATAATCAATTTTCTATCATAATGCGTAATTTATTAATTTTATTCTTAATGCTCATAAGAAATTAAATTTTTCCCATCATACGTGTATTATTATCATACATCTATATCTTATATTTTATGAATCTATACCTATATTCTTGTATATTTCATTCATATTTAAAGTTTAAACGAATCAATTTTTAGTCTGGCATTTCTTAATTATTAATCGAAAACACAATAAGTGCTTTTAATAGCTAAAGGTTCTTTTTATTGGCGAAATGTCAAACACTCGTCTCTAATATTATCGATGTATCGCGATGATATCGGGCATTCTTAAAATCGTCTCATTTCGTCGCAGCTTCTTCCTCTATTATTATCTTGCTCATTCATAACGCTGCGCTTGCCATTGACAAGATCAAGATGCGTCTTTGACGAGCCTTTACAACCCTTTGCATCGTCGCTGACTTAATACGCTGATTAAGTGTCGAGACTGCTCATTGCGTGCACGTTCGCGTGCAAGTGATCTCGCAAACGGTTCCGTTGATGTATATAATTGCGAGCCGATATTACACTCGTGTGCGCATTTACAAAGTAAAATGTGTTATACTACAATATATTGCCTTCTTTTGTGATTGCTTATGATTGCATATTATAGATGAAAAAAAAAAAAAGGTAAAAACGCTTGATTCTGATCGTTTCAATGTAAAATCATCATAAAATTGAATCTTATAATATTTTGTGATATCTCAGTTATTTTTTTATTTGAAAAAGATATTTAACGTAGTAAATTAATATCTCAAATTAAAAACAAAATTAATTAAAATTGTTTAATTATCAAAGAGTAAAAATTAATGATAATACATAAATAAGGAAGAATGGTGACACCTAATGGTGGCTGCTATATCGATCATATCAATTATTTAATGATCATTATTGTGACAACAATATTTACATTGATGATTAATTATACATGTGGTTTACATACGGGAAGAGCATAACTAAACAATTGGCCATAATTATTTGTTACTATCGCGACCAATGATTGCAGTTTAATCATCTTCTGCTCTGTACTTAACTTACACGCATGCATTTGCAGTTCAATCATGGAGATCATATTTAATAATTTTATACATATTAAACAATTATTGTGCAAACTTTCAAATTATGTTGTAATACATACTATATTATATGCAACACGAATATATAAATTAATTATGATATTTAATTATTATAAATGATAATTAGTATATATATTATAAAATTACATAGAACATAATGTAATAATAAAAATGCAATTGTTTAAAAAACTTCTTATTTTATGAAAAATATATTTTAGTATACTGACTTTACATTATCCAATAGCTAATAAGCTGCTGCATCAGTAGCGATTATTATAGTAATTAATTTGTTTTAAAGTTCGTGAAAATTCTATAAGAACCTCAAAGGCAGGAAACACTTGGAAAGGCTGCGCACTTGGTAACTCGCTCCAATCTAATAACAACCAAGAACGGCAATGGATAATTAAAAGAGAAGTACTCTAAAATATTCTTTTTCAAAGAGTACAACATTTCAGTGCAATGCGCAGCAAATATTTCGAAAGTAAAGCATTATGTTGTTCTTATTAATGTACGCGATTAAACTTTTTCTTGTCACCTCTGAGCTAATATAAGTCGAATTTTAATATGTATTATTATTTAAAATGATTGGCTATTTTTATTCTCACTGCAATGCAAACATGAATGCAACTAGCACAAGCATGTTATCGACAATTATATATTTTAAATTTAGCAGAATATGTAACAACCGTTTCTAAATTAAATTTTTTGAATGCTCTTATAAGAACGGTTTATTCGTTCGCAGAAGTTACGAATGTGCAAACTATATTCTGGATTCGACAAGAGTATATATATAAACGCTCGTAATAATAAATGGCTTAGAGGGAAGCTAACAATTGTTTGGTCGATCTCACTCGCTGCGAATTTAATCAGAATTCTCGGATCCGTCAGCAGCTTTGTTATCCCGAAACGCTAACAATACGAATCTAACTGGCACCTCGTGGCGCGATGCGTTTTAATTCGCTCGCTCTCGCGAGTGCCGCGAGTGCTGAGTAGACGTCGTGCTCGAGGAGTTCCTTGGGGTGGCTCTTTGGGGGTGTTTTTGATTTGTTGGTTCCCGCGGCGCCTACCGGGCACAGTGGGGGAAAAGGAGAGACAGGTAGAACCCGCTGGAACGAAACCGAGTTGTGCGGAGGTGCAGGTCTCGGGCGAGGGTGGCAGTGGGTGGACTGGGTAACCGCACATTATGTGATTTCTACAGGGAGCGGGCTAACTTCGCGATTGAATTGTGCCGGTGACAATGGCAATCTGCCAGGGCACTCGACGGTTTCTCTGCATGGCATTTTCAACGCGGCTCTCGCCGCGCCGCGATTTACGTTTTACGACTGTCTAACTATTATATTCTCTTTGTCACGATTGCGCTTACTTTTACGTGTTAATCGCGATATGCTATTTTTTTTGTAGCGTAATTTTCTAAATAACAATTACCAATACTTTTTGACCAACGCTTTTCTCAGGCATGCTAGAGTTTGATCAATACCCAAATGAAAAAAAAAAATAAAATAAAGATTATTAATTATAATGTCAACTCTGGTGCATGTGTATGCATGCAAAAAAATATTCTGTGTATGATGCAAGAACGATTTTCATATAATTTTGCCAATATTTTTTGCATAATATCTTTTATTTCGTCGAGATTATTAATCGAGGGATAAATCGTGTTCTCTAAAATAAATTTATATAAAATTTAAAAGATTAATATTTTATAGAGGCATTTATCTTAAAAAGGTTTTTCGCTATCTGGCTGCAAACGAAAGAAAGGTCCATATCGAACGTATTACGATTTTAAGATTCGAGAAGGAGGATATTTTCTCATCCGATATGAGACGAGGAGCTGCACAGAGTCGGCGCACGACAGAATGGACGATATTCAAATATTTACGCGGATTTTCCGTAAACCAAGCGAATGTTTTTCTTAGGCACCTTTCTCTAGAGACAACATCGGTCGCCGCAATAGAATCTATAAATAAGGAAAAAGCGTTGCAGAGAAGAGAACAGTGAATTTGCATGAGACTTAAATATGTAGCCAAAAAGATTATAAAACTATCAAGTTATTGTATTATCATAATGTATAAAATATATCTATTATATATTATATTTTATATAGAAAGATTTCTCTTGTTTAAAAACAAGGAAGAAAGAGAAAAATCAGATAAATTGCTATTATACAAGTTATGCGATATCAACCTGGATTACGCATAAGAAGAGATAGTTTATCATAAAGTATTATCATTGCTTGTTCCAGTTCATTGCTCTAGTTGTCTGGCAAATAAAATATGCATACCATATAGGATCGTTAAAAGTTAAAAAATTATATCTTATATTTTGTGCTTAGCAGGATATGAATATAAAGAAGAAGAACTTATATTAAATATCGTTAAATTAATATATAACTGTGATACTAATTTTCATCGAGTTGTTACGGTTAACTAATTTCTAAAAAAAAGAAATCTAAAATTGGTTAAACATCTTATATGTTTAATAAAAAATAACAATTTGTAACAAGACTCAAGTGCCGTTACGAAGCATTTATTAGAGAGGTAGTGAGCGAGTCCCTTTAGTACTTACTCTTCGCAAACTTAATTTTTCAGTACGCGTCACTCGCTTGTCCTCTCAATAGGCGCGTGTCCTTTGTCGCGAAAGTGTTCGCCTATGACAGCACGGTGGATGGCGCGGTCCATCGTGTCAAAAGGATTTCCACTTTCGCGATCCCCACGAGAGGCACAAAGCCCGAATCCCGGGTATTCGCATCCGGGAGGCGAGATCGACGCGCAGGGAGTTAAGAAGGAGCTTAAAAACGCGCGCGGCTCACACCGGCTTTTCTTCGCGATTTGCACACGAATGTCGCTCCTCTTTCACCACGGGAAATCCCTTTCCGGTCAATGACGTAATCGATGTTCACACACTCAAGGCGCTCCTCACCCTTTACTTTATGCAACATCAATCTCGATTATCCTGCTTTTAAACTTTTTCGTGTTTCACAGTCCTCTTAATAACAATGGATGAAAATATATGCACACGCTATATGTATTAGAATATGAAATATAAAATATATTAGGCATATATTTCTGTCTATACATATAATAACATAATCGATATAATCTACGATACATGTACATAATCAATATAATTACACAATTAAGAAATTAAATATATAATCTGAAAATATAATTTATGATTGAAAATATATGCACATGATAAGTTTCTCTTTCTTTTCTCTTTTATCTTTCTTTTCGTTCTTTCTTTTTATTTATTTATTTATTTATTTTTACTTTTTAATCTCTGAGATCTCTTGAGATGGAAGATCTCCCATACATGCCTGTTATACCAACGTTCAAATAACACTTCTGTTTCTGTCTTTCCGATTTTCGATTTTTTACATTCTTCTGTTAGAAGACTGCTTTCTTTTCTCGTGCGCGCGATCGGTGGATAGTCGGCTATTTGTTTTTCGTTACGTGAAATTGCTGATCGGTATTTCTCAAGGACTTGACAAACTGCAGCATTGACCACTGATCGTAAGCAGGACAGGTAGCTTAAGAAGCGTATTTATTCCTTACGAAAGAGGAGAAGAGAATCTGTTGCAATATTTAAGTTTATATAAATAGTGATACAATCTTTCCATTTATCAGACTTTATAATGATATTTTAATTACAAATTTAATTTATATATATATATGAATCTAAACTTTTTAATAATTCTTTTATAAAAATAAAAAGAATCTGTTTATAAAATTTAATTTTATTAATTTCAAAAAATTACCTTTTTTTTATATCTCAGAATAATTTTATCTTTAATAATTTTTTTTTATTATATTTATATATATTAAAATGTATAAAAATATATATTTTTATATATTAAATTTTGAAGGTTTAAAGTTTAATTTAACTTAAAATCTTATTATTTTATTTAAAAAATGGTAATTATTAATATTATAAGTTATTAAATAAAAAAAAATAAAGATAAAATTATTCTGAAATATAAAAAAAAGTATATATATATATATATAAAAAGGTATTTTTTTTTAAATTAATGAAGCTAAATTTTATAAAAGAATTATTAAAAAGTTCAGATCTATTTATATGTATATATAAAAAGAGAGGTTAAAAAATTGGAAATTGTCGATTAAAAAAAAACGCGCGGCTGTGTTGTTCTAGTAATTTTTAAATTTTCTTGGTTGTGTTTCTGTTTTTACTCTCTAGTATATTTTAATTTTTCAGTACTACTGTGTATTTTCAAAACTTTAACTTTAGCATGCAGTGTGTATTCAACATCCCAATTATTACAATATATGTAATAATTATGTCATTTATTTTAATACTTCTACATTAATATTTTATAACAATTTCTGTTTTTGTATATTTCACAATATTAAACAATTATCTCATTTTCTATTGATAAGAATGAAATATACAAAATGATTTAAACTTTTTCATAATATTTCGTGATATTGTCTTAATCTATATAAGATGGAAATCAAGATATAAAAATTAATCTCTACGCCTTCATTCTTATTAATTCAATTGAAATTATTAAAATGTGCTTTTAATAGATACGAATAAAAAATGCGAAAATCGATCTTTCCTTGCAGAATAATTTCAGACAGATTGTGCATGTTATCATCTCCTTTAACGCGTGTATTAGAGTTTTGAAATTTGTTTCTTTACGTCTCCATCTTTTACGGTGATGTACGCAGGAAGTAGAGAAATCGGTCAACCCGGGAGCTATCTCGCGCAGGCATCGTTCCGGAAATTCGTGTGCGTTCGCGGAAGCGTAAGCTCCGTTCTCCGATGTGTTAGAAGACGAAACGAATACAGAAATAACGTTTCGATAGGTATGACGCGGCGATCTTTTTATCTCTCGAATCTCCGACGAATCTCTCATGGGATGGGCGCGGAGAGAACGGCAAAGGCGAAGAAAGAAGCGAGGAAGCGGAAAGAAAGAAGAAGAGGATGGGAAACGAGGAGAGGCGTCGGCATCGCCAACGATGGAGATACGATTCATCGTTTTCGGTCTACTGCCAGTATTCGCATCGTACGGCCCTTAAGGCTTCGAAGATTTCGATTTACCTTCCCGAGGCGAGGAAGAGGAACAACCTCTTCCTTCCTCGCCTTCAATGGTACACCGGATGTTGAATTACGACTAAACGCGAAATGCGTTTTCTACCGCTTCGCGCGACCATACCATACATTTGCGGAATGTTGCGATTGGAAACGCTGGCTGATGTCCTATCGGGACACCATGATTTCGTATCGATGACGACGCGAACGAGAATGGGGAAAAAACATCGAAGATTGAGTGAGTTTGAAATTCCGACATTCCTGGTTAGAGAGAATGTCGGAATTTCAAAGCGAACTCTCGATTGGTAGCGTCGATAGAGTCGCGTATCTCGCGACATCGTCTCTCCTGTTGATGCGCCGAGAGCGAATGCATGTTTTTCACGGGGTTCGATAAGAGGTGGGGCTCGTCGGATAGGTAGTAACTAGTGACTGCAGCCGTTTTTCCCTATTTCGCGATGACACCAGGTAACTCGGAAGTTTAATTTCACGGTACAGACTAACTTTATGGAAATATGAATTTTAGATTTCGCGTTGAAAACATATTTCACTAAAATGATAATTTCTCAATTATACTGTAGTTATACGTTTATGTAACTATTATACTGGGTTAATTCGGTCCCATTAACTAAATGACGTCATCATTCATGTTAACAGGCTGAAAAGCAATAGCAGCTTTAATTTTTACTTGTTTTTATAATAAATGAATAAAAAAATTCACCAATTCTTTTCTCTCCCTTTCCTTTCTTTCTCTCTAAATTCATTTTTCTATTGTTTCTTTCTTTCTAATACATAAAAGTTAATTACACTATTTTGCTTGTGATCTTTTCTACAGCTGTACGATTAAATTACGTTTGACATTATCTTGACAGTGAAAACATTTCTTGGACAGGTTCGATTTTATTTTTTTTATTTTTTTTATAACAAATATAATAATTTTACAAAAGAGTAATATTTCCTATAATTAAAATTATAAGAAAGTATATAACAAATAATTGTTTACATTAATATATAATCCTACTTCTACTAGGAAATGTTGTGAAAATCTGGTGGCGTCAATCGATCAATGTATCGATTGAACTTCGTCATAGCTGTCGCAAAATTAGACAAGAAAAGTCGTAGAAAACGTGAAAGTCACGCGAAAACGATTCTGCGGTATTGTGTGGGTACCATACGCGTTGGTAATAAAAGATCGCAAAAAGAAAGCAAAACTTTAACGAGACGTTCGCAGAATTTACGATCGAATTTTTTTTAGTTGAAAGTTTCTGATAAAAAAATGGTGTTAAATTATTACACTTCTGCTTTTATTAGCACACATTTAAAAGTTCGATAAAAGCTTTTTATATATCCAGTTCAAAATAATGAAATTTATTCGATATCTAAAGATATCGTTTAGTTTGCAATTGACTTTATTAATATGTACGTGTTTGTAAAAAAGAAAAATATTTTTACCTTTTACTATATATGTATATATAAATAACGAAATACATATACATACACATCAGCCTCGCAGTTTTATAAATGTATCGTTGTATCAATTGACGGCATATTACGTTCACTGTTCATAAAAATTCTCGATTTGGATTTTACAGCAACAGACACACGTTTCACATTTTTACGAGTGAATTAATATTCCATAGTAACCGTTTTTTATTTATTCAATCGTCAATAGCTCAAGTGATCCAATTCCAATTTCAATAATTTTACATTTTATTTGATAGAAGATAATGCAGGTTATATTATTTGACGCAATCGACAGCTATTATCTTCTTTTAAACGGGAGGCAATTCTCATAAAAGTATGTATCTCGAGAATCGATTATATACTCAGCATAATTTATTCAATGAAATGTCTATAACGTGCGGAGAAGAGTAACACAACGTGACACTTTTTGTCGCAGATTCCATTATAAACTGATAAATTTTTAGCATTAGATTTGTAACGTTTTAAGTTGTTTAAAAAGATCTATTTTTGAGTACTAATTTTTAAAGTAAAATTCTAATTTTAAGACAGAAATATAATTTTCGAAAAAGCAATGTTGTACTATAATACTTGAATCGAAAAACATATATTAAATATTCAGATCGTAGAATTTAAATATATTCTAGAATTTAATATTTTATTAAAATGTAATTTATATATTATAAAAGCAATATTTCGGAGAAAATTTGTTAATGCTTATTTATTGTGTCTTTTAATTAATTGATTACAATTTAAGAATTGGAATTGCAAATCAACTATCTTTTATAGATTAGATTAAAAATAAAAATCTAATAAACAAAAATTTATAAATGAACCTATACAAGAGTACGGCAATTATATCGGGATTTTTTCGTATATCACATATTGCACGATCGAAATATAAGTTATTGTTATATCATCTATTTTTACCTTTTGTCAAGTAGTGACTTAATTTGACCGAGAAAGAGGACAGGAGATATCGCGAGGACAGGAGATATGGCAGACAGGCGAAGCGCGTACCGTATTTCATCGTTTAGGTTCCCTTTAACGAGAAGCCGGTGTATCATTGTACTCCATTCGAGTATTAACGCTCTTCGGCGAGGGGAGAGACGGCGAACTTTCCGCGTATACTTGGGGCACGTAGTTTGGTATCAATAAATTTCCATGCGCGGGAAACGGATTACGTTTTATTACCCTCGTGGTCTGGCAGTAGATTATGGCGTCGAAGTATAACTATTCCGGCAACAACTCCGAGGGCCGGCTTTTGCGCCAAAGAGAATGAGAGAGTTCGGGGGGATAATCAGCGGCATGGTCGCAAACAGTCGCGAAATGTTCAGCGATATAAGCGACCGGGAAAGCATTATAACCACGACGTCGAACTCCTACAAAACGTCCTACTAATGGAAAATCGATTCTCGAAATAGCTTTCTTATATAGAAATCATTTTGACTACATATCCGAAGGGAATATCTTCTTTTCGATCCGCATTGTATATATCATACTATATAAAAGATATAATGTGGATTTTATTTATTATGTAGAATTGTACCCCAGAAGTCATATATTTCACGTAAGAAAAGAAATAAATATTTATAATTTGATTTTAAATTTTTAGAGCGAATAATTTTTTTTACGTCTATAATTTTGTATTATCATTACAGAGGGTTTAACTTGCTTAGACTGAAATGTCACGCGCGCGCGGTTGCATTACTTGTTGAAACTTATTGAGGACTTTGAACAGCATCAGTTGTAAGTATGTGTGTGTGTGTGTGTGTGTGTGTGTGTGTGTGTGTGTGTGTGTGTGTGTGTGTGTAAAAAAACATCGAACGTTGCCGAAGAAGAAACCCAAGAGGGCATTGAGATCGATGGATGTTTCACTTTCCTTCAACACCAAAGTTTCCTCTTTAATCCAATCTTTTTCTTGACGCCCGATCGACCGCTTCGCCATTTAAAATCACGTAACGAATTCTTTCGATCCCCCCCTTCCCTCTCTCACCCTCTCTCTCTCTCTCTCGCGCGCGCGCGGTGATCTCGAGTGCATTTGTCTACCATATGTCGATGAAACTGTAGCATGTTTTCTCAGCCGTTTAATCTTTTAATCCCTTGCAATACGGTGTTAATCATGCATAATCACTTTCTCAATTTTCGCTCAAATTGACATATCGGTTTCATTCATCATTCTTTGGTGTTGGAATAATCTTAATTTTTTTAATTTTTTTTGTCGTATATGTATGTGAATAATAATTTAATATTTAATAGTTAATTATTGAAGTAAGTATACGCAATATCAAAAAGATTAGTTTGTAGAGACCTAGAAAAATTTTCAATAAAATATAAGTTAATATGAATTTTTTTATTGTAACGGAATAAAAATTTGATATTGCTTTTTGCCAAATAAACGATCTATTATATGCAAAATTATAATTCTCAAAAATTACGCAACTAATTAAAAAGTATATTCTATAATTTCTATTTATTTTTTTTTTACTGATTCTTTTTTTACAAGTATTCATCTCCTAATCGATTTACTGCGATTAACTGGGTATCCTATGTACTTTCTTAATATCTTTTACATATAAATTTATTGTTCAGATTTTAATGTACTAAATAATATTGAAACACACAGGAGAATGTAGAATGTTTGTGCAGAGACTCGAGAGAATATTTTTTTCTGCCGTAGATTGAAAAATTTTCACTCTGTGGGCCGGAACGTCGCGGAACGAGTCGTCGCGAAACGAGTCGTCGCGAAACGTCACGTCCGTCGTAGCGTAAAAGAAGAGAGGAAGAGACGGATGAACGCGTGAACCCGGAAAATGCGACTATGCGGGGAGATAAGTGTTGCAACAGGGAATACGAAGTTTCTCTCTCGCTGGTCGCGTCCGTGTCGCCGGGTCACGGTTTCCGCGAGGAAGTTTGCCTCATGGTGATGCCATACGGTGATCTATACGGGTTACCGCTATACACCGGTCCGCTCTCCTCTCAACCCTCCCTCTCGAACCTTACGTGGGATGTCCTGTGGCCCCCAGAGTTGGTACGCTATAAATTTCGCGGCTGAAAATCCCGCGTGATGTATATACACGCGCGAGAGCGCGCCAAGTACATGTACGCCGCGATATATATCGCGCTCCACATCGTTCTATATTCGTTCTCCACCTCTCAAAACGAAGGGGTGAGATGGACCAGACGATGGTGAAAGGGTTGGCCGGTACGCGCGGGAGTACCTTGACTGCGCGTTTAGGCTATGGTTATGTGAGGGGTGTAGCCGGTTGAATTACACCCGGTTACACGTTGCAGTTCTTAGGTGTTCAGATGATTAATGAGCGCTGTTTCGCGCGTGCTCGTTCACTCGTGCGGACTATTGGTACGTTATCCGATATTATCCACGCTCTTATGGCGAAAACAGTTTCTGACATCGTCAACTTTGCTGCCATATTGATTTTCGAAATAAAATTTTGAAATGTGTATAAATTTGTTTATAAAATGCGAGTCTCCAAAATATTGATAAATACATTCTTCGAATATGTTTGAGATCAGCTGAAAATAATAGGCAATTTGCATAAAAAAACGCGTTTTTATAAGAAAAAAATCTTTCAAGCTTGAAATTCATTATTACTCGAAGATTTTTCAAATTAATATCACAATTATACAAAGGTTTCATTATTTTTGTTAGTTTTTTTTATTCACAAAATATGTTTACAGTCTCTTTATTTTTCTTGCCTTCAAATATCGATGGTGAAAAGTTATTATGACAATCTAAAAAACGCGAGCGACCGCAATAGAATATAATGGCGCGCGGAAAGAAAGCAGAACAGGCTAAACAAACTGGTGAACAAGAAGGTAAGAAGATACGAAAGATCGAGGCAAACGGAGAAGAGTAACGAGAATGAGACTGTGCAAACATAGACCCATACTTTGCTGTCGTTGGAAGTTGCCAACTCGGCGCTTTATATTATCCATGTGTCTCTCGGTCGCCAGTATCGTTCTCCATCATGAACAAACTGGATAAATGCTCGGAATGCTTGGACATCGCGGGAATATGCCACAAATTTTGTTATTTGTTTGTATCATTATCTCGCTTCGTTATTGCATCAACCGGGAGCAGCGGCTGTATTGTTTGCAATGAAAACTGTATTTGATCAATTTGAGTAATTAAATCGTTATGCTTTACAAACAATTTATTTGTTTATTTTTTTATTTTTATTTTTTATTTATTTTTTTTTTTTTACATGAGAAATCGGAGTGGCATATAACAAAATAGAATTGACACTGCTACCATCGCAATTAAAATTCTTTATTCTATTTTGCTTCTTATCTCGTTTATTCTTTATTTATGTTTCCTTTTTCTCTTTTTCCTAAAAGAGAAAAACATAAGGAGAGAAAGAAAGTAAAACTGAGTCGCGCGCAAACCCTTTTGGAAACAAGCTCTTTGAATAATCTCTGTGTTCCGGTCACGAAGACAACGCTGTTGCTCGCTTGTTTGCCACCGCGTGTCTTTCATCGGACAATGCCATGCGTATGTGAATACATATACGCACACATACTCCGGTTCACCCCCATGAATTTTCGATAATCCAAATTGGATTCCCCTATTGGGTGCGCGCCGGCGGTTCTCGACGGTTCTCGCTCTCCATCGGCCGTGGCTTTCCTGCAAAATTGTTTTCTCCCCCTTCCCCGAAAGTTACGAATTCGTTCTCCGATCCGTGGGAAATGCCCGGCACACCAAACCCCGTTCTTTTTCCCGCATTCGTCCGTTTTTCCGGAATTTCTCGCCACGGTATCGGCCGAGAACACGGGAAAATGCGAATCCGCCTCAAAAGATCTCGAAACTGCGAACTGGAAATAAAAGAGAAATGGCCGGTAGTGTATTTCAATGTGTTGTTAGCTATTTCTAGCGAGTGATCCTACCTGCATTGAGGTCAATCCAATGCGGGCGGAGTAATATTTAATGGCGGGAGAGGATTTTATTGTTGACCAGAAGACACACAGCGGGAATGTGATTAAAAATCAAAACTGAAACCCCCCCTATTACAACATGGTTTTATCTCACGCTTCTGTTTTTTTTTTTATTTTATTCTCTTGTCATTTTGTTGCAGTCAATAACATTTATCGCACTCGTTTAGGAGACAGTGGTTATTACATGTAATTTAATTTAATTTATTTATACAATCGTCGCTGATTCATTTAATTATTCATTAATTATATTGCATTCCGTTACGATTACATATATATATATATATATATATATATATATAAATTACTTGCATATTTTCTCTATTGATTTCTGACAGGCAAATATATTATATAGAATGGTTTGAGATTTATTTTTCCAATTTCTGAATATATAAATAAATGATTTTGTTAGAATGTTTAAATACTTATAAAAACTGAATAATTCTCTATATCATCTGTGTATAGACGATTCTGACTCGCTATGCTTGCTCTGTACCAATTTAAATTAACATTATTTATACAAAACAAATATTTTGGTGTCCTTCTTTATCGCTATATTTACCGTGATGGATGGTGAAAATTTACACGACGCTTATAACGAACGTAATTGACAATTAAGCCAATAAACAATGATAATATCAATATTATTAATATTTTACTATATTATATATACATTCATATGTAATTAATAAAATTAATTTTTAGTATATAAACAAACCATGAAAAATTAAAAATTCCATATTTAATTGAAATTAATTTTCTATATAAATGTTGTACATATAACGCTCATATGAGAATTTTAGTTATATATGTAAACGTATTGCCTCATTATTATGTTTCGTAAAAATTCCTTTTACATTGAATCGAAAATTCGACAATTCGGGGAGAAAGTAGCTTAAGCCGGTGAATGTATGTGCACGCCTAAGCCTAACCGAGATAGATAACTTGTCAAATTGGCGGCGCACGTGTACGGTTCGCGTGATCGCAAGTTCGCGAATCCCTCTCGCGAGCGTGCGACTCTCTAATTAGTTTGACAAATCGATTGGCAAGCGCGGCCGGACGTGTGCGCGCGGAGCATTGCGGTGATCGGCTTTGCTCGACTCGGCGATTCCGCGTTGATCCAGATCGTTAAAACATAATGTAATCGTTAATCCCATCGGGCATCCACCTACGCATGAAACTATTCGCGAGGATTATATCGATCGCGCGTATCTGCTATGTCGCGGAACGATAGAAAATGCGCGCCAAAATACCTAGGCCGATAATGATTCCCGATATTTATTTCAGTCAAATGACTGGAAATTATTTATAATGAATAAACTGATATATATGTGTATGTAAAAAAAAAAGAAGCTACTTGAGTTGAATTATTATCTTTTATTGTTAGCAAATACATTTCTCTTGGAAAATTTTCTCATATTTATTTGATGTTTGAACACGAACATACAGGAAACGTTTATTTTATATAAGTAATAACGAACATATTCAACATATTTATTTTATATTTTGTAAAGTCTCGTGTTTCCCATGCGCTGATATGACACTACACGCATTAATAAAATTACATAGGGTATAACAGATATAGCGAGCAAAATTGTAGCGAATGAGTTGAAGTTAATACGTAGTGTGTCCCGATTCTGTAAATGTAATGTATGTGTGTTTGAGGAATTCAATTACTATGAGATCCGCGAAGTGCACTGCGATGTCAACGTTAGAACAACCATAATTGACAAGACGGTAATAGTGATAGATTACGAATTAGGTAGATGCTTCGTTGGTTGTCTGCTCTACTATCGCAAATTATCTTATTAGTATTCAATAACGAAAAGCTTTGTTTTAATGATATTTTTATCACAGCTCGACAAAAATGTAGCTTTCATTTCTTGTAAACCAGACAATATTAGTTATTAATCAGATCGATTACTATTCTTACAAGCATTATCGAATGGATATAATATATGAGATGGATATAATGTATGAAAATATTTATATATATTAACAGTTAGCTATAATTAGCACCAATAATATCGGTGTATATGTATGTTATCAATATAATCTATCTGTAAAGGGATCGTGCGCAATAATTTAATTTAGAGAGGAAATTCCTGATTTAATTATTCGCACATATATATCGTTATTTTATCCCTTTATCTTACAGCGAAAAAGAGCTTCGGACGAGTATATTATAAAGTAGGATAGCAATCTCATTTTCCGATATATATCCCGCTTATATCCATATTGAATTATACAGACCGCGCCGAGTTATCTCGATTCAAAAACAGCCGAAAGGTCGTTGCACAGTAAACTCAATTAGCAACGATAACGCTTACGTGTTTCCATCCACAAAAATGATTTTCCGCGAGCCGACTGCCCGAAAATATTTGGGAGATTAAACTCATTTAGATTGGATTGTAATTTCGATTCTCCCGCATCGAGACGGAAAAGCAAAGAAACGGAGACAAAATAATAAAAAATAGCAATAGTAAAAAAAAAAAAACAGGATAAACGTTCTAATTCGATATATTTTTAATCTGATATTGTGCCATTATTGGAAAATTGTAATAGCTTTATATTATATCAAGAAGTACGATGATGTCCCGCATCAAGTGCATATTTACTTAATTTGGAATGTGAAAGAAGCAAATTGAATTTTTCAAATATTTTATTAAGACTCAAATTGGATTCTATGGATCATTATGTAAAAAAATCTTTAATACCTTTTTTTTTTTATTTCACATTTCATTCATTTTTATATTAGTACGCAAAGTAATATGATCCTGTTTTCTGTTTTCTCATTATTTCTCATCATTTTGGTTTTCTCTTACAACAATTATTATAATATCTTTGTAAAGTAGATATATTCCTGACATACATACATTAAAATTGTAGACTATTTTTTATATAATTATCGAATCGTATCTTACGACATTTATAATTATACAGAAGGATATATATATATATATATATATATATATATAATAATAGAGTCTGTACGGCTATGTACACTCAATTTTCCAAATCTTATTTTATTTAATATTTTATTTATATTTGAATTTGAATTTTATATAAAAGATTTTATATTGAATTATAACATTTAGCGAGAAAGTAAGAAATAAACAGGAAATAAATATTGATTTATCGGATAATTTTGGAAAAAAAAAATTTTTTAATAGCTCGTATATGTATATTTGATCATATTTTAATCTAGATATTTCTATATTTTATGGCTTGTCGATTTTATATATGTATCCATGTGTGTATGTATATATGTATGTGTCGCATGATTTACCAGACATTTGGTATTCTGTCTTTGCGGATTGCATGTGGCATCGTTGTAAACCGATCCTCGTTGCATAACATAACAAACGATAAATGTTCGGGGATTATGCACGTCTATTCTCAGTTAAGTTACTAATCGCGGCGGTCAAGCGACTGCATCTACGGTATCGCGAGAAGCCGACCGATGCTACGAGCGATGTTTCCCTGCGCCATAATGGTTCATTATCGAGGATTAGTTCAATTTGCGCGTACGAGGTCATGTTGTATATCATATTCAATGCGCACGACGTCCAATTATGACAATATTGCGCATTTTATGTATTCTATACAAAATATATAACATATTTTTAATATATAAGATTTGACATAAAAGAGAGAAACTATCAATAATTATTTCGGCTTAATTAAAATCAATTATAACTTTGTAATCGTCTTCTGAGTTTATACCAAACTGTTATATACTATTATTATACTATAATACTACTATTATATTCAGTATTTTATGTCAATTTTGTTCACAGCAAGATGAAAAACAAGTTTCTACAAGTTACCGAAAGGATATTTGGAAAAAAAATGGAAGAAAGTCGAGTATGATAAATAACGTGGATGCTTAAGAAGAGTAATGTTTTTATTAGCTTTAAACCGTTTCGCAGACAAATTATAGGTCGGCGCCATCCTGATTCGATCAAAGGTAGGAACATGTTTATGTACTGGAATATACATTCATTTTTTCACTGAGAATAAAACGATTGATGTATGTGTGAGAGCATTGTTACATGATCTATTAAAATATATCAAATCTGTGTGTTTTTATTATTTATCTCTTTTGCTCATAGTTTCCAATTTATGTAATCAGTGTTATTTTTTTATCTCTCTTACTTTTTCATGCTTGACCTCGCGTATTTCTGCGTGTCTAATTGATATGTTTAATCAAGCTTATTCTACCGTCTCGATTATGTCGATCATTTCGTGATTAACGATCAAATTTTAATGTACCGAAGAGACAATGTACCGAAATACTTATTCGATAATGATCCCATCAATCGTATTATCGCATTAAAAGTCTCTCAATTTATTATAAACCATCTGATACGATTAATGCGTTTTATCATTCTTTTTTGTGTTCTAGTCATTCGCAACAATTTGAAAGACCGTTGAAATCTTTATGACTCTATCAATTTGATAATGAAAATGACCGATTAATATGGCTATTATAACAGCATAATATTCGCAGATATAAGTTACCATAAATTTTGAAGTATATCCGGACTTCATCGCGTGTTATAATTTATACAAGTATGCGACAAAGTATATATTAGTCATGAATATTTTAACATTTATTTCAATTTGAAATCTAACGCATTAAATGTTTAAATACTAACATATAAGTTTTAGTAAGCATAATAGTTAGCGATAGCCTAGTAAGTATGATAGATTTATAGCACGCGATGCGTGCATTATATATCTTATAAGATTAAAAATCACATTTTAATAAGATTAAATTCTTATTCCTTTTTATAAAAAATTAAATTACTCACTTTATCTTTCTATAGGAAATCAACTCCTGCTCAGAGTAAACTTATCGTTAGTTTATTTATAGAGGATACACATATAAAATTTTATAGACTATAACAAAAAATGTAAAAAATTAATACTTGTAACGTTACAAATCTGGACGCATCTTCATATTCAGTATCCGGAATGGAAAGAAATGGGAAAAGAGAAATGTTGGCAACATTTGCGTTTTACATATGTATCGCGTGGCCACCGGAAGTTACCGTAGCAGAAGAATCGAAGTCTCTCGTGTTTCGAATATGTAGGTCGTTCGTCTAACCACAGCCTGGAGTCCTCGTTTGTATACCAATCGAATTGTGATTCTATCTCTCTCGCGGTGCACAATATATCGTGCGATAGGTTTTTTCGAGCCTGGAAAAACCTTTAATCGCAACCTTCGTGCCACAAAATAAATGTATTAAAGAAATCTTATCTTATTGTAACTTATGCATCGTTCGTATATGTTAGAAATTTACGTTTAAAGATAAATATGTAGCATAATAATAAAATTAACGCGAGCGAGAAAACTAAAGAGAAAATAAATAGTATAAACGATTATAATATCAAATTAAATATAAATATTAATTATAGATATTCTATGCATATCTTTTATTAATCCAGAATAATCATTTAATCTAATGATTTGTCACTCTCTGGTGATTATAATGTTTGCATGCAAATACTCTTTTCTCGGTTTCCATTTCTTGTACTCATTTTCCTTCCCTTTTCATTATATCGTATGATACATTTGTTAATAAATCATATCTCTGTTGTTCTGTTAACATAAAATTTCTAAAACTTTATTAACTGTGTGCAGCATTTCTATACAAATTTTAATATATTGATTCTTGTTCAATTTTATATATACTTTAAAAACTTAATCAAAAAAACAATAAATAAAAACAAGTCACAGAAACTTATATACCATATATTTGAAGTTACACAGACATTAGAATCGCAATGACAGAAACAATTTAATTTCAGTATTAACATAAACTGATATAGCATGCTTACTGTGCGTGCCATACTGCAGTATTTGCGTGTGTTCTCGATTGAATTTCTTACATGTTTAGAGCGCGTTTGACGGCAGTTGAATGAATGTTAAATAATTTTATTTGCTTGTTCTCTCCCTCTCTCTCTCTCTCTCTCTCTCTCTCTCTGTCTACCGAGTCAAATGAAAAAAAGCATTTATTGATGTCGACATTATTTTGTTGCTACTATCAAGATTTTTATTTCTGTTTGCCATTTATTTTCGTACAAATATGACATCAATGTAAAAAGCAGGAATGATATTACTGACGGACTAGAAGACAATATTGATATAAGCAGTCGACGGTTTGTCGAGCTTTACATTTGGAGAGCTATAGATGCGATTGTTCTCCAAGTGTGCGCGCTCAGTTCACGTCTTTAGACAATGGGCTTTTCGTGTGGAATTTCTCAAATTGGACTTAACTATTGAATAAGATCCCAGGCGCTCTCGCGCGAACTACATATTTTACTATCGAGAGGAAAGAACATACAACAGCACTTACGGAGCGCGACAGCGACAATTCGCTCGACATTTCGCTTCGTGAAAAACCAAGGACGGAAAGCTGGTCATTCGTTCGTACGGTCGATCAGGTTCTGGAAAATCAACTGTAGAAAATAGGAGATTCTGTAACGATGGACGAGTGGGCTGCTATGAGAAACTGAACCGCTGTTTCGTGCGAAATTATAGTTGTAAATTAGGAATGTGTACTCGGAGCAAACAGGCTCGCGTTTGCTCGAGAAATTTCGGAATTTAATCTACATTAAATTGCGTTTCTACGTTTGGTTGGTCTTCAAATCTTATGCTTCTCTCTTCATCGAGCAGTTTCCTATTACGTCGTCGTCGGTTATTCTTGCGATTACTATTTATGTTTATATCAGCTTTTTTTCTCGAACAGTTCGCTCTAGCAACGAACTGGTAGCACAAGATTTAAAATATTGACAATAATGTTAAAAGATATTATATAGCCGATGATACGGTTACAAAATATTCTTACGCATCAGACACGAGGGAAAAAAGAATATTATCCAAGAGTCTCACCAAGAGACTCTCTCACGTAAGAATCCTTACGCCTTATCTGATTGTTGATCTCGACATCGATCGCATCGTTTTCTTCAACTTTCTTGCTTAAAATAACAAAAGCAAAAATAATAAAAACGTATAGGACTAAGTTAGCACGCCACAATATTTACGATCAATCACTGGCTCGAGTTAAGCTTGATTCACACTATCCGAAAGCAAAAAATTGCTCGATGTTGTCAAATTTTTCGTTTATTTATGCACTTTATCTAGTAGACAGTAGACTATTAATTGAATGACAGTAAATTGATTTGAACAAAATATTTAATATTGGCAGTTATTACAAAAAAAAAAAAAAAAGAGAAAAGCAAAACATAAAAATGAGTATAAATAAATATAAATTTTTTATTGCATAAGGAAAGCAAAGTGAAATTTTTTACATCGTACATTTGTCAAAGAAGGCGAAAAAATATTATCAATATTTTCGAATGACTTATTAGAAAATATCAAATTATCTATTAATAAAAAAATTTTATTAAAAATGTAATATCGTGATAATTAAGTGTCAATTGTCTTACTTTTAAAATGCTATAAATATTTATCTGAACATGATTAGCAGGCAAATATTAAATATTTAACTGTTTACTACATCAGAATTGTCTCGATGTCGACGATCAAATGATCCTCTTCAACAATATCGGTCCACACTGATATTACATCTCCATATTAATTACATTGCGTAATGTTTCATTGATCCTTCAACCCGTTTCTGCCAATGGTTGTACCAAATGAATATAATGTGAACGAAGCTTTAACCGATTTGCTCGACAGAGTCGCGTTTTACGACCCTCCAAGACTCGAACGAATTCGAAGGGAGAAGGAACGGGAAGGCGAAACGGCGTGCAAACATCAGAATCATGGTGGTTCCTCTATGATCGTATGCATGAAACAGCCGGTACACATACACATGACATTGCGGAGGGTCCGGGGCGTTGCGTAAGTGTGCGTACTCGCACACATATACGTACGAAGGCGTTCGCGCTCGAGGGAACTCCGCCGCGCTGTCCCGTTATACCTATGGTCAGGTCGAGCCGTTGGTCTTGCTTAATCTGATTACAAGCGAGGATCGATATTTTCGCGTGAGTTTTCCAGGCAATCGGCCGCGAGATAGCGCCGCCTCGGCATATTTTATACGCGTACGCGAATCGACCCCATTTACCACCCTCTCTAGTCCCGTTCGTCTGCCCGTTTGTCTGCTCGTACCCAGTCATCTCCCCCTTGCTTCGTGTTCATTCGTTGTCATTCATTGTAACACCAAGACCGAGTTGTGAACGAGCGAGTCTACTACCGCCTTTTCGATTCATGCTTAACGCAACGAAAGTTAAGATGTTTCTCGTTATTATATATATTGCAACAATGCTTAAGGAATTTTTAAAAAGTTACGAGCATCAAAAATTTACTAAATAATTAATAATATTTTAGTGATTGTACTTAAAAATACGATTAATATCTTAAACGTACTGACAACGAGCAATGTTTTATCAAGGCTTTTCAATCAACGTATTATTAATTTTTATATTGATTCATATAAAACATATTTGCAAAAATTTATGCTTGCAATATATTTTTTGCAGGAAAATATTAATTCACCAGTTATTATACTTTATTGAGCCATTCCGTAATAAATGAGGTCAGTCGTATTGGATTATTTTACATAATTAATGTGTAAAGCTTTTTACATCATATATCTCAATGGTATCCAGTTATATATGGAATTAATTCTGTTAATGAAGGAATAAATTCTGTTAATAATATTCACAATTTTCGCTTTTTTCACATTTTCATCTCGTCGCTAATCGAGTGCACATTTAATTTTATTCATAAATATAAAATCTTAATAAATACCATATATAAGATTGTACAATACATCAGAAATATTCCGTTTACGCTATACTTTCTTTACTTTATGATTCAGTTATTGATTGACAACGTGCTATGAAGACAAATAAATTATATTCATTTATGTGATAATGCATCGTCTTTACGGCAGAATTACTCGATCTGGCAGGATAATGATTCCGGCAGTATCGATTCTCGATAAATATTTAGGACACATTAGAGATTGCAATAACAATGGGAACTGAATTTTGCGCTGGCGGCTCGTATATTTGTCCGATAATATATATCTGAATTATTCGACATGATTAAAATGTGTACAGAACTGATTGGCCATCTACTATGCAGCATCATATGTTACAAAATGAACGAAGACAAATGTCATTTTTCGCAATGTAATGTTCATCAAAGCTGACCGGATCACAGCGCGATATATGAAGTTTTGAAAAGGTAATTTATTTTCTGCCGAAAAAAAATGTATTGTTCTTGTAATCTCGATCCGCTCTACGTTACGATTCATTTGGCCCATATGCAAATACACCACGAGAATACAAGAACTGATACAAGCCCATTTTATCGCAAGTTTGTGACGCTTCGGCATTCTCATCGCTTAAGAATTGTTTAACAAATATTGGAGCGTTGGTACGAGCTGGTATAAAAATTGAAACAACCGTAACGGCTGAAAGCATGAAATGGGAAACAGCTTGAATGAGCAATTTGTGTCAATCAAACAGAAAGCAGCCAAACAACCAGTTCAGAGTAGAAACGTGCTGTTCTCTGCAATATTTACTTTGTTTCGTGGCTTCGTCTCATATCTTCTATCACGAGATTACTACGAACTTTAAATTTTGATTGAACGTATGACGTGCGCACGAGATATCTATTAACGAGAAATAATCGGTCGATGGGATACACGATTTGCTCGCGGAAATCCAAATTCGACGACGAGAGCGAGCGATAGGTTGTCGTGAGATATGTATGCTAATTGATAATCGATGTTATCTAATCGGCCGATGTAGCCGCTCGCGCGAAATCATTCAAATCGTATCCATTCGCATTTGGTATTTCATCCTCAATATGTTCTTTTGAATCTCGCGATTCATTTATATCGGTGTAACGGAAATACAAAATATCTCACCAAATGACGAACAGTCGCGTAACATTACTCGCGGGCTCTGCGTTTATCTAAAGCTTAATAAAAATGTTTAGCATTACGTATTGGAGTTCCCTATTGCGATACTAAATAAAATTTTTGTTAAAAATATCAACTTCAAAATCGAATTATCACATACAGAATTATCTGTATTAGACGCGAGGAAGCGTGACTGTGGCAAAGCGAAATACTTTGTACATTACTCTGCATTCAATACCGTGGTTTTCATCCTCGTGAGGGAATTTTTCTCGTCGCCGTATGACGCGCATCGCTGATTTTCACGTACGAAGATGAAAACGGCGCTATCCTTCATCCTGCCGCAATTTTAGACGTTTTCTACCACGCAAAGCTTTACACAATATACATACATATATTAGAGCTGACTGTTTTATGACAAAATCGATATTTAAAGATTATTCGTAAAACAATTTGATAGCCACACATCTCGATCACTTCATCGCATATCTATCTACATTTTTCGCATGATGAAGAAGTCAATTGAGAATCACGTACATATCTTGTAGTATCATTACAAAATGATACTAACATCATATTAAGATCTCTAATCTCTCTAACGAAGATTATGTGAAGGAATATATGTCTTGTGCAATAAGTCTCCAAGAATCAGAAATTGACAGAATTGCACTTTCATTCTAGGCTTATTAGATACGTATCGATATAAAAAAAAAAAATTATTTTGCGAATAAACATGCAGCGGCAATTCCATTCATCGCCGAGTTATCGTTCGCGTTTCTGTCCACGAATATTTCATCGTGCGATTTTTCAATTCGTACGCCCCGGTTTCAGTTTCGAAACTTATTTCGCGAGCGATTTTTCGATGAATACCGAATATATATGTGTCGTATGAACAAGAAATGGGATCGCTCTGCGGATTTTCATATTTGTATGAATAAGTTTTCTCAAATCCAACGCCGCGATGAGATACGATTCAAAACAGGTCGAACTTACGGAAAATAATAATTTAATAATCGCATCTACAAAATGATACAAGAAGAAAGCAGCGTATTCACATCATTGATATCTCGCCTAGTAGTTTGTCGTCGTTTCAAGTTTCGCACTTCTCACTCGAAAAGAAACTTTTCTCGTTGCAAGTAACACGCGTCACTGATGCTCGATGCTCCTTTCTCCTCAAATCACAGATTCTGCCTGGATATACTTGAAAGATTCTTGCAATATCATTCAAGCAAATAGCACTGTGAGATAGATCAAGTTTCTCTTTTAATATAATAAAAAATTAAAACCAATAAAAAAAATAATACAATAGTAAAGTTTAAAAAACGGTAAAAATAGTAAAATAATAAAATAAAGTTGAGAAAGTTGTAAGAAAAAATAGATTTATACGTTATAAATTAATACATTAACAGATCTGCATTTAATTATCGTTCTACTTCTTCATTCAATTAAATAAGAATATTGCGACTTCCCGAATTTGCGTTTAAGCTTCGGTGCACGCGCAAGAAACCCGAGCTTCGCACTTTTCCGGAAGTACACTTTACGACTCTTAGAATTAGTTCACTGGACTTTCCTCGGCTTAGTAATCGGCTGTTTAGCAGCAGACAAAAGCCCCCGAAAGTCATATTAGGAGAAAATAAGAATCTATTATCTTGTAACCAGCGGAGATTCTCTATAAGTATTAAATACTACATTGCATGCTGTATACAGAGAGCGAGATTTAAAAAAACAGATCGATAAATTTACGAAAATTTACATACATCGCGCTCGCCGTATCGTTCCTCCTTTTACGCCTAATAGAAACGCACAGCCGTGCAATTTTTCCACGGCTGACTTTCCGCATTTTTCCATCGTATCGCGCGCGGTTTTATTGTCGAACATTTGTCCGGGCGGATTAACGATTTAGCCGGACGGTGCGTTTTCCGTAATATTCCGGTGGGTCCAAATACGCGCGCGCACAAGGCGCGTGCATGAGCGTCAGGATGATTTAAGCGCGCGATAAACGGAGGGCCGAGCGCAAAATTTACCGTAACGATATCGCCGCATACTAACAACCAGCTTTCTCGCGTTTCGGATGACTTCGTTCGTATTGTTTGCCGCTGCACGTTCGTTTGAACGATTCTATTTAACGCGAAGCGACCGCGCGCAAGCTTGACTTTATTTACGATCGGGTGCGGCTTGCTCGGGGGTGTTCGAGGGGTTGCCCTACGCCTTCGCATTGACGTACAGATACCACATCTGTTTGTACATACATTCGCATGTACAGTCACTATCCAATAGCGGTTGGAGTCTTAATCAGATTAGGCCGATCGATTCTTTTCCCCTCTTTTGCGGTAGGATCTCGTTTTACGATCTTCCGTCGCGCGAATAATTTCTTCTTTTTTTTAGAAATACCGTTTTCGTGAGTCTTCTTACCCGATTATGTTTGTTAAAATAAAACAAAGATAATAGAAAAACTAGAGAAAGGGAGAAAAAGAAGAAAAAAGAAGAGGCAAGAAACATGCGTATAGGGATAGAGAAAACGAGAGATGACAAAATGAAACCAAAGTGTAAGGAACGATTCGTATATATCGATCTTAAGATCGATAAGATTTTAAGAAAATAAATAGACAGGAAGAATTTCTATATTGGACGCATCAAATCGGAAATTAAAAACTAGGCTGAATAGAAAAAGTTAAAGAAAAAGATGGGGATCTTTAAAACAACTTCTATGTTTGAAAATTAGTAAATTATATCTTTATAAATTCAATTTCTTTGTTATAATCTCTTTTAATTCATTTATTTCGTACAAAATTGGAATAACAGAAAGAAAATAAAAATACGAATAAAAGAAAATTACACGAGCAACGAAAGTCAAAATCGGAATACAGAAGAAGAAATAAGAAGACTTCTTCGCCTCCCTCTCCCTTCTTAATTAAAGTCTTGTTTTAGTCGGCTACGACAATTTATCCGAAGTCAGAAGACGATTATCGGATCGATGAAACTGCCCTCGAACTCTGTTAATTCGAGCATCGATCGCGATTCTAATTGTACGAGCGACTTACTGATCTCACTGATTTTCGCTTTGAATGAGCTACGGAATTTGTGCATCTAGCATTACTTTAATTATTACTTTAGGAAACTTATCGAGATCGCACGCGTAAGTTTTGTCGTTCGATTCTTCGATACTGTTTGTGAGCTTAAGAGAAAATCGTCGCTTCGGCTTTATTCGATTCGCGACCGTTGGATGCGCTCCAACAAAATTCATTCTATCGGTTTTAACGCTGTTAATGATTAAAATTCCTTCGAAT
Organism: Polyergus mexicanus; assembly: GCF_030449975.1. NCBI lineage: Eukaryota > Metazoa > Arthropoda > Insecta > Hymenoptera > Formicidae > Polyergus > Polyergus mexicanus. The sequence goes on from NW_027223331.1 coordinate 9,687,776, forward strand.
TTGAAAAGACTCGGTTAAAATTATAGGAAAATATAATAATTATATAATAGAATAGATCTCGCGTTTTGAAAATCACAATTTTTTATATATGCCATATAAAGATATATCTAAGTATCGGAAAATATAGATTTTTTCGTATTTTCGGTTTTTTTTATTTAGAGTTCTGGGTAGTGCCCGATGAAATAGAAACAAAAAACTTTTAAAATTGTTATGCTCAAATCAATATTGCAAGAGATATCGCGACTTCTTTATCATTTTTATCTATTATCATTTATAAAAACTAAATAATGCATTTTATAATATTCTATATAACACACTTTGTAATATTTTAATAATATGCCTTGAGCAGCTCTCATCGAGATATCCATTCTTAAAAAGGCATGTTAAATCTATACTCGCAAGTATTGTTACCTCTTTTACGCGATTGGTTATTTTGACACAGCTACGCTGTGCATTACTCTATATCAATAAAAGTCTGTCATGACTGAGCGATGCATTTGAGAGTTCAAATATTAAGTGGATGTGTAATTCTTATGTAAGTAATTATACACACGCACCAAAAATAAATGGCGCGCTTATATTATTCTAAGTATATAAAACATGGCATGCGTATTATTACTAAGGAAATCAAATTATCTCAATATTATTTTATCAGATATTCAAATGACTATCTATGAATCAAATGGAGTGTACTACCAGACTTCATTAAATCTTATTAAAAATTTAAGAACTTTTTTATCAATACTTTCATTGGAATATTAAATGTTTCTAAATTCCTCGTTCTACCGAGTAACTAACGTAATGTCACACACGAGGAATCTAGAACTAAATTAACATTTTTCAATATTGCTGCATTGAAACTTAAACACTCTTTGTACGTTAAAGGCAACCACCGTCGCATCCACGCCCAGGATTAACGTAGCATGAATTTTAAAAAAGTAGAATTTTCATAAAGTGGAAAGTTTTCTGTTTGCTGCTATGACGTAAGCATGCGAATTACAGAGATAAATCTACACTTTCTCACAGCAATATAACTGCATATAAAATTTGTTTCAATCATTTATTCTATGTCAAGATAGTAATTATAAATTTGACAAAATAAGGGTAATATACGTCTTTTAATTTATTTATTACTTGCTTTTTTTTTGTTAGAGAAAAATCTGTGGTTTCTGAAATATTGCAACAGTTAAATAACAGTTAATAACGGGTTTATATTTTACACTCTGTGTGTAATTGTGAATTACATATTCAACAACGACGCGTTAATAGTTTCATAACCATCGTAATTTAGCATGTGAATTCGATTATCATGCTTTATCGATGAAATTCGAAATGAATATTGCGTCGACCACCATGCTTCCGGAGGGTGAGACAAGCAAACAGAGAGAGAGAGAGAGAGAGAGAGAGAGAGAGAGAGAGAGAGAGAGAGAATTAGTAGATTCAATTTTCTAATTCCATCACCTATATAGTTTCGTACATACATAGATTCGTAAATCTATAGATTACATCCTTATTGATCCGTAAACGAACATATACTAGAGACGCACAAATATTTTATTGTTCATATATATTTCTATTGATTCAAATAATATCGTATTTTTTGGATACGATTTTTATTTAAGAATCAAAGAGATTTTTGCCGGAACAATATTAACGTATTGCGGAGCATTATATGAGTTGAACTTTGTAAAAGCCCAATTGCCACGCATTTTTCAGAACATTTCAACTATGCAAGCATTAATTAAAACAATTGCAAGTTTGTCCGACAACAATACCGTACGACCTACGAGAACGTTTACAAGATGTCAATCGATATTTGCAGTCCCTAACGCTACAAAAAACAAAGACCTCGATCAATGTCTCCGGTGTACAATATGTTAATAAAATATTTCATGCATTACATCTGTTTATATTTTTTAAAGACGTGTATTCTCTTAAAGTTTGAAATTAACTATATTATTATCCAAACGAAAAATCAAAACATATTATATAAAGTTAAATATCTTATGTCCGTATATTTACGAACAATCAATTCTAGTATCTTTATCTCTTTAGATCGAGTAAATTTCACACTGATCAGTATCATCGTCGTCGGTTGTAATCGATTCGATTATCAGAGATTACGATTTTCCATCTTGCCCAACGCATATCGGTAGGCGATATCGACTTTAAGTCGTGTGCGGAAAATAGAGTGGCCAGCTCGCAGCCGATTTTTATGAATGGCGCGCCGTGAAAGAATAGGAGAAAAACACAGCAACCTCGTTTCACTCTTTCTCCATATCAAAGGAAGAGAGAAGAGCTCGCTCCCGGAAGCAACACTGAATTTTTCGTTTGTTCGATCTTCTGGCTCGTATAAACCGTACGCTACGACTCGCTGCACGCGTTATCGATGAACGAATGAAACGTCCTTGTTTACGGCGTTATCTGTGCCCTTTACGATTTTTTTTTTTTAATATTTTGTTTCTCTTGCCGGTCACGCTCGAACGTCAAGTTTCTCCAGCTGTGTTTTAATCTCCCCGCGATTGCGGTGACAGTTCTGATAACGCACCAGGATCTCTTATTGATCGCCGCGTGACGTGGCGAACAGGTTGACTCGGCAATAGCGACGCGATGAGAATTATATTTAACTTCCGGTTGCATTGCAGTGGAATATATCGGTCCCATTCAACTGAAATCTGACAGCTTTCAGATATTAAATTTAACGATAATAACCATCTGATAAATATGTTGGCAAATTTTAACTGAATTCTCCATTGTCTGCAATATTGTATAATACATTTCATCTATCGCTAGTTATAACTATCAGCTGATAATTATTAAATTTTTATATATTTAATCTTTTCTTTTTACAAATATTTAAATATTTACAATTTTGACTTATATATATATTTTTCTTTTATTTCCTTCAGATTTGAATTTCTTTGAACTTCCTCGTGTGTATGCAATTTCTACGAATTAAATGAATAAATAATGATTTTTTGCATATTCTCGCGAAAATAATTCAATTTCATTCCGCGCGCGCACGTACCTGGTATTCCTCAAGTATAAGTAGGATTTTTTCTTCAATCATCTTCTCGTTGTAGCGTTTTTGTCCCTCGGGAACGCTTTTTCAAATACTCCCGAAAGATGATTGCTAATAGATAGTCCAAACTTTCTCCTTTTTTTCGTCTCCTCCTGGTGCTTTATCGGTTTCTTGATGCGCTCGACTTTAGTCTTTCGGACAGACGCGGGACATATGCGACGCGACTCTTCGACCACCGAGTACTCATCGCGCTCGGCTTGTTTCGCCGGAAATTGCCCATCAGACATGTTAATGGCGATGTCTGCATGTATTCCAACCCAATATTTAGCAGTTCTGGCCAATGGTCGAGAAACGCATTAATGCAGATTGTCGCTATCGCGCCGCGGCGCACCGGACTTCCCCGACGAAGCCGTTACTCGCGCGCTTCAACCCTCTCGCACTTTCTCTTTGCATCTCTCTCCCTGTCCGCTCCATCTCTCCCATTTCGCCTCCACCCTTTCGGAACTCTCTCTCTCTCTTTCTCTTCTGCTGTGTATTCGTCTCCCTCTCTCTTTCAAAATTGATTCGCCCCAGGGAATCGCGCGGCAGGCGTAAATCATCGAGAAAATTTGATTGCACTCGTTTCGTGACACGCGCTCTTTTTTATATTCGGCGTTATAGTCAATTGGAAAATCAGGAGAAACTGAAGCGATAGTAACAAATAACGCGAAGATTGCATCTGACGTAGCTTTCTATGATATTGTTAATTGATTTACTCTCAATAAGAATTGTTCAGTCATTGTCATCGACAAATTATATTCATTTTCCGCGTTATCTGCATAATATATTAATAATTTTTAAAAATTGAAAAGACTTGTACCCCTCTCGTAACATTATTCTCGATTATTAGTAATAAAACGAGAATTTGCAGAAAAAATCATTAGCACGCATGCCATCACAGATTTGTCCAACATGTACGTTAAAAGCATACTATATAGGTATTCCTGATGAAATTATAACGCACTGTCAAGCGTGAGAAAGACAGAAGAAGCTTTTATTTAACATACGCGCGTACAGAGTATTCCAAAATTATTTTATATATATATATATATATATAGTACTTGTTAGTATCATATAATTTTTTAATACCTACACTAGAATCCATAATTTAATCTAAAAAATACGAATATTTATTTAATACATTTTTGTTGAAAAATAAATTTTCGTTTTTTCTACAATTTTTCGTCGATTAAAATCAGTGCTCTAAAACAGTATGTAGAATTCATATTTGGTAGAGAAATTCACCGAAAATTTCGCGCAGCGCTGAATAATTAGACGAGCATAAAGTGTTATTGAGCATAAAGAGCATTTCGCTCATCTTGTTTATATTATAATTTCATGACGTTGAACGTGCGGTACCGCAAACGGAACTACCGGTAGACCGTCCGATAGAGAGAAGATCAGTAGAGGGATCCGATAGATATAAAGAGACAGACGCGACACCGGAGATATACGCGTTAGACGCTTGCCGCGCGTCAAGCGAAATTATGCGAATCACGACGAACGATTGTCACCTTTGTTTAAGCGGCCGCTGGCTTTCGCGCATCGCGTCGAATCCCATTGCGGTGGACGTCTCTCTTCGAATTGTCGACTACAGAGCGGCAAATCTCCCTTCTGTATTCGGTCGGTGTATAACCGGTGCATTCTAATTGAATGAAATTGAATCTCATATCTTTGTTGCGGTACTATTGTATCCCAATGCCCGCTTCGCATAATTTGGTTCATAGTAACGCGCAGTTCGACGAACGCGGCGACGATCGCCAACGCGAACGTAGCTTTGTCGACCACGAATATCAGTTTCTGCGAATGCAAATTTCTCTTAGAATCTTATTCGCGATGCGAAAGGATCCGGTATGTATTCAATGGTATTTTGTACAATTAATTCATATTATTAATTTATTTTGTGCATTAATTTGTACTGGTGAATGATCTCCCCTTCCCTATTTCAAGCTATACGTCAACAGACAGAAAATTAATTGAATTTTATCATATTTTCTTTCTCTCTCGCTTTCTCTTTCTTTCATGTTTGTCGATACGACACACTCTATGAGAAACTTTCATTGGAGATGATTAAAATTTGCAGAAAGTAAACAATGATAAAAATAGAAGTAGGATGATACGCGATAAGTGACGCGAAAGGCATGTCAGTCTCAAAGTATTATAATAAAAAGTATAATAATTATATTGCGTTGTTGCTTTAACTAATTATCTTTATACAAAACGCAGTATGGACAAAGCTTTATGTATTAATAAAATATTAATTACACAATATCGTAACTTTTAATTACCTTAATTGTTTCTCTAAATTATGACATATGATACTTAACGAAATGAGATAACAACTAATTATAGCATTATTAGCTTCAATTTTATATGAGACGCTTCTGCATCTACGATACTGAGCTTAATGTATGAATTCCGGAAAGAAAGATAAATTAGAAAGCAGGGTAGCAGAGAACAAATAGCATAAATACTAAAGGGCCAAAGGGTTATGGTTCCACCACTCATCTGTTCCACATATATGCGTCCCCGCAACCTCGACTAATGGCTAGCTAATTGGCGGAACGCAAATAAATACCCTCCGGTAATGTCATGAAAGCCAGCCACCTCCTGGGACTAGGTCTATGAGGATATACTGCCTTTGGACATGCATTGCTACTTCGATGGCTCCGCGCGATTTCACACTACCGGACAGATTCTATCTCGCGATGATGTCTCGGATGACGTCGGATGAGCGGATTTTTTATAAAGACAAGCATCCTTTGTCCGTTCAACAGGGAAAGCAGATGTTATTCTTTAAACATTTTAAAAGTAATACTGCTAATAAGAAATATGCATATTACATACTGCTAGGAAATATATCAAGTAATACGCATACAAAATTGCAAGAAAAATTACAAGAATAGATAAGTTGTTTTGAAAGCTATCTATAACGTATTACGTATTTGTCTCCGACCACTTAAAAATTAAAACGTTCCGTTATTACTTAGATAAAATTATTTGAAATTAAAGTGACAGAATTATTATTATATTTTTACCATTATACATCGTCCGTGTCAGAATCTGACAAGTAGCGATTATTAAAGATTATTCACAATTTTATATTTTTGTCGTATTTAAAATCTTATATTATGCCTGCAAACTTCAAAATTAAAGTTAATTTAAGTGTTATATATATATATATGCACTTTATCTTTATTTCTCTGGTCATCACAATATTCATCAGTCATGGTCTCTTCATTAAGGCTGAATGATAAATGCGACTAGCGAGTGTCAAAAGTTTGCCGACTCCTGGATTTACGTTATATCGCTTAATATTAACATTTACGTTGTTACGATCAGGATGACATAATCTCTTACAAAGTTTCGCATATAATCCCTCTGTCACGCGATATAAAATCTAAGAAAATTTTATGCGATACGACGTGGCAATTAGGTCTAACCGTAGTTTTGAAAGGAACTATAATTTCTAAACTAAGCTTTCGAAATGTTAAATAATAAAATCTAGATTATTTGCTTAGATTCAAATAGATCTTATTCTTTATAAAATTTCAATACTATATATGTATTCGTGTGTATGTGTTCCGTAAAATAATTTATATTAAATAGCCGTAATAGGTATAATAAAAAACTTTAGTATTTTTCGAAATAGCAGTGTGTGTATGCTAGTACTTTACAGAAATATAAAAATAAAGTAATTGATTAAAAATTAATTAATATATATATATTCTTAAGACATGTATCGAGCATTCTAACTTTAAACAATCTAACTTCTGCCGAACAATGATTCAATGAATTGAAAGAAAAACAAACGCATCTGGCGTGCCTCTGCAACGCATTCACGCTCGACTAGCTCTCTCTCTCTCTCTCTCTCTCTCTCTCTCTCTCTCTCTCTCTCTACTTATTTTCATCGAATGAGTCACGATGCCGGATGCAACGGCGATGGCAACTACTGCCGCTGGCTGTGGCAGTTGGTGGAACGTGACGTCAGCGAATGCAAATTTCACCTTTTATCGCGGGTCTCGCAGGTCGGTTGAAATTCTTCTCGAGTCCGCGCGCGAATTCTGGCGGCGGGCCGATCGTGCTCGATCGCTTGGGAACACATCGTAAAATAGAGAATCGATTTGGGACTATTGGGCAATTTTTCCACAGTGACAGGACACGTTTTTCGATCGCTTGCTCGAAGCTACTCAAGATCCGTGTGTCTTCGAGCAACGTCATCGCGTTTGCATATTCTGCCAACCGTGCGGTTAATAACGAAAAGATATGCTTTTATGATATATTTTTTGTCATACAAATTTCAATTGCCTTAATTTAATCGAACGATGAGTGAATCTATTGTTTCGATTTCGGACATATGTGCATGATTCTGGATCTTTCTCTCTTCTCATTTCTGCTTCATCTTTTACTTTCTGCTTTAATCTTAAAAGAAAATATCTGGTATAAGGAAGCACCATTATCTTCTTTAGTGTTAATCGTACATGGCTAAGATAATATAACGTAATTAATTTTTAGACATAAAAATAATTTATACGTTCAAGAAAAACTGTGATAATAAAGGTTTCAGAGTAAAGTTTTATACGGTAGCTTAGAATATCTGTGTATTAATGTCCCTAATCCCTAATGTATTAATGTTGTGAATTTGTTAATTATATCTCACGATATCGAACATTCGATACTCATCGCTCTCTCTTGTACGTTTTATATAAGATATAATTTAATTTACACGAGGCTTTGTAATGTCGCTTTAAAAATGCATACGCATTACAATGCTCGCGCGTAATTAAACAAACAAAATGATGGCAATCATAGGGATTGAAGAATATATATGATATAAATTGAAATTTACAAATTATATCATCATTGGACCGAACCCAATATTCAGTGATAAATAATAAATTACACTGATAACGTTTAGCAAACAAGTGCGCATGCATTTTCAACGCGCTCGGTACAATTGGCGTCCAAAGCGGAATTACGTTTGTGACGCTTAATTTACACCTGTCTAGAGCTTTAAAATGTCGCGGTTATATTTAATCGGATATATCGTCCGGATGTACATGAAAAGGAAATATTTTATGTGTCTAGTATTATATATTTCTCTCTCGGCTTATATTTGACACAAATATTTACTCGGATACACAAATAACCAGCTAACGCGTTATTACAATTTTTATTTGACAAAAATTATTTTTGTTAAGTTACTTTCTCTACATATGTATATAGCACAGATTTTAATTTCTTTTTTTATTAATTTATATTTATACGTTTATTCAAAACTACTTGTCAAAATAATTATCTTTTCCCTCATTTTGTTTGTCTCCTTCTTTTCTCCTTTCTTTATATGTATATAATCTCTATTTTCCTACTCTCTTCAACATCGGACACCCTTTCATCTGCAGAATCCACAAGGCTGTCCGTTACGCCGCTGCATATGAGATTGTCGTCATCGTCGAAAAGTTTCAAATTCCAAAGGGACAATAGCTCAATTCGGCCTGCTATCGGTTTTAATATCTTTCTAACCGCGAGCGCGCGTTCGTCAATTATTTTTCAGGGCAGACGTGTATCGATCGTGCGAGATATGAAAACTGTCGGCGCGCGTATCGGCACGACGACGTGCCGTATGTTGTGCTTTGTAACGCGTCGCCTCCAATTTTTCGGCGCGTTCTCGATCCGCGCGGAACGAGATCAAAGGTGTCACTCGCCGTTACAATAATTCCAGCCATCGTCAACGGCATCAGTGCGCGATATCGACGGCGACTGTCAACCAAAATAGATTCGATGGCACTCCGCCTCCTTGTTTAGCCATACATACTTTTTTATTTATTCATTTGTTTACCTGTATCAATATTTTTCTTATTACGGCTTTGATCAATAATACAAATAACGAAAGATTTTAAATATTTCTTGATTAAGACACGCGATATATATATATATATATATATATATATATACATACATTTTTAGCCCACATATACAAAATGTAAATACATCAAGCAGATTTAATAGACTTATATATATAAATAATTAAATAGTATTTTTATTTGCAATTTCAATTTTTTTTTGTAATAACTTATATGTGAAATGAATCTATCTTCCAGAGTGCATAGTTTCCTTTATGTAAAAGCCAATCATTTTGTGTTTCAAATTCGGTATTGATCGATTTTCGAGGCTCTGTGCTCTGGAGCACTCATCAGGAAATGCGCGCGAACAGAGCGAAACTTGGTGAACGCCATCGACACGCGGACGAAATTGAAGCGAAACAGCTTGACGCCCTCGATCGAGAAGCCAAGTCTCGGTATTCTCAATTACCTCTCTCGTCGCTAAAATTGCTGACGTCGAGAAATGTCATCGAGCGCGTTTCACATAACTTCGAAACTACAGTATCTTGCTGTAAAAAAAAAAATGATCACTATTTTTTCTTATTTGCTATTTAGTAATTGCAGTTTAAATAACATATCCGTCGATTTTTGTGATTTCATATACACGTATATATATATATATATATCGCTGGCTAATGTAGATAAAATTAGAATATGCCAAGGACTACGTAGATCGCAAACGAGAAATCGAGGGGTCGCCGGCTGTCCTTTGTGCGCCGCGAAACTAGATTGCTCAACTGTCAATAGCAGAATAATTGAAAGACGCGAGCTTAATTAGTATCCCGGTTAAATCCTGTCTTCTACTGAGATTATTTCGTGCCGTTGGGACGTAACGATAAAATGAAACGCGTACCGGACGCGAAGGAGAAACGAGGCAGGAGGGGAGAAGCAGAAAAGCACAAGTCCGGAGAGAAGAATCGAAAAGAAATCGACTTTACGACTTTCAGCTCGGCATTTCTTAGCGCGGATACCTTCGCGTATAGGCGAAGACGTGTCAGAAATGCTAGGAAACGAAGAACGACGAATGATACAGGATTGAGACATACAAGGTGTCGTGTAAATATCTGAGAAATATTTATGAGAATGACCTTAAAACGTTGAAGCTTCTCAGGTTTTATTAATATTATCGTTTTCTTCTTTTCTGTAATTAAAGTACATGTATAACGAGAGCTTAAAATGTCCTGTAATGTATATATAAGTGGACGGTATGTAAATGTAATATAAAGAGAATGTGTACGTGTGTTGTCTGTTCTGTTTCCATGATTTCTCGATCCATCATTTTTAATTATATCGAGATTCGCAATTATTGTATATGTATATATTGCATTTTGTAGATAATATTTTTATGTTTTGAAAAGGCATCTTTTTAGCTACAATACGATTAAAGAAATCAACTTTTATATTTTATGAATTATGCTTTTTTATTTTCTCTCTCTTTTTCTTTCTCTCATTATCATAAAAAATTTATGTTTTCTATATATATATATATATATATTATACGACACATTGTATATCACGATGTCTTTCGTCTCAGTTTCAACTAGTTCTTTACGGAGTCGAGTCATCTATCGTTTAGTCTTTTTGGTCGTTTGGAACTCGGTAAGTTTATTAATGAAATTTCATCAAGCGGATCTTGTTTGATGTGCGCTTTTCTCACTTACACGGATAGTACAGTGGATCCTTTTTTTCGATATAATTGACACATATGTTTATTCTATATTGTTTTTTTGCGCATCTTTCATAACACGAAGATGAAGTACATTTCTTAGATCTTTCTCTCGCCTATTTGACGATGTGGTTGCATATAAAAATACATGTAAATTAATATTAAATTTATAATATCATAAATATTTAGATCAATTTACAACAATATGAATATTGAGAAACGTGACTATTAGCAAAGTATTTAATATTGTGCATTTTACATAATTCATGTGTGATTAATTTTATTTATTGTAATTTATTAATGATTTTTTCCTTTGAAAGTTATAAATTGAGTTAATTGATGAAGAGTTACATAGTGATAAAGTTGACGAAGGGTTACAATTGCATCGTATTACCATAATCCCTGCTTTTACGCCTGTACATGAAAACAATTGCACCTATATTTCGATCATGTTGTTGGGATTACCAGGATTGTCGCGTACGCGAGATTCGAGTACAGGAGAGGAATTTTTAACCCGACCTCACGTTTGCCGTAAGTTCTTGCTACGTGATAGAGTTAAGAAATTTGGCGTGCATCGATTTATCGAAATCGGATCACCACCAGCAGTTTATAAATTCTGCGAGCTATACGAAATCGGATTAAAACAGGAATCCGCTACATCGGATTCTAATGCTTGCGAAACTTCATCGATATTCCGCGTAATTTTCCGCAAAATATTACATAATATTTAGCGTAATCGGTTTATCGTTTGCTAATTTGCGACCCTAATTAACGTGCATACGAGTATGAAACGTTAAGTCGATGCAACTTTTTGAGCAGTCAATGTGAAAATCAGCTTACCATCGAGTCATTTCTAATTTCGAGCCTGAACGAGTGACGAAGACGGGACCTTGGAAAATTATTAATCTCTTCTGAGATATTTTGCGGCATTTATCACGCAAAGAACCTGGATCTTATTTCAAAGCGGTTGCAAACGACAAAAGTTAGATGAATAGCTTTATTACGTGTCGTTGAGCTTCCTGCTGTTGGAAAATCATAACAAAAGCACACAGAATCCGAATGAAAGAGTATCTAGTGTGTTTGTATTTTAATATATTATATTTGATTTTTTTTCTATTATATATGTATAACTTGCGCAACAAATTAAATAATTGTACTGATTATATAAAGTACATCGACATATGAAACATATAAAAAAATATGTTAATAAAGCATTAATAGATACAAATTATAGAATCCTAATTGCAAAACAATGCGGAAATCATAAGGTTGATTTCTGAAAGGCTAGTCATCTCTTTGATCGATTATTCGAATTATGTACTATTTCGACGCTCGTAAGAGAAGAATCGATCTCGAGATTATCAAGAGAGGTTTCAAGAGCCGTTTATTTATGACCTGCAAAAGATACGCCATATATTGTACCTAAGTTAAAGAAAAATGTTAAAAAAAAAACGCAATATGAAAGATTTGTCAAGCGAGCCGCAATCGATCGTCCGTCTTCTATCTCCTTGGAAATCCGACAAATCTGTCAAGATCCTCGAGAAAGAACTTATCGGCATGCGCTATTGATTTGCGCGTGCGCAATTCTTTCTCGATAGTTGGCGAAGAGACACTTTACGATCCTATATATCGTACGAAAATTCTACTCGGACGGACGAACGAACGTCGCGAAAATACATTCTGCGATTCTTATCATGCGATTTCTCGTCCTTTCGGGAATGCGAAAATTGACTTTCCTGAGAATTATGTGTGAGAGCTGGTGCAAGTCTTACGACGCACACAGAGATATATATTACTTTCGCGTATACGTACGCGAGGTCGAATTCGAACGAGATTCCGCACTAGGAATGCAGCGCGTACAAAAAGCTCGCCGGAGAATTTCAGAGCACGCGGCGAACAGCGTAATATTTTCAGTGAATATAATAGAATTTCCGATAATTTTCGAATAATATATTTCATTATGTCTGTCGTCGCGCCGGTTCTCGTCGAATTAAACCGCTAGAAATGTCCAGTCTCGGATACATTATACTTTCAGTGTCTGTATAATAACAATTTTTTTTAAAATCTTTTTTTAGCTTATAATATTCTTTTCTAGTCTATGAATGAGTAATACAGGTCGCTCTTTGTTTTGCGATACGATGTAATAATAGCAAAGGGAATCGTGATCGACGGACTAGGGATTATCAAGATGCATCACGATTATACAATACTATTTCGTGCAAAATTTGTATAACGTGATTAAAGAGAATTTTCTGCAAGAATGGGAACGACCGCGAGATCGTCATTACAGCGTTACAAAGTTTCCGAAGACGCGCGTGTTTACCAAGGCGCTTCTCTATTAACCGAGAATCCGATAGCGCCTCTCGTAGTGTTCCAAAGTTCCGTTCACCCTTCTTGAAAGGGCCGTAAATATTCGTGCGAGATTGGCGGATGCATAAAATGTACCTATTCTTCGCGCTAATGATCGCTCGATAGGAAGAGGAGAGAGAGAGAGAGAGAGAGAGAGAGAGAGAGAGAGAGAGAGAGAGAAGAAGAAACGCGATCAACAGACAACCAGGAATTGTTTATTCCCGTGTATCAGATATGCATCGCGCATAAATGCAACCCCTATTTACGTCATGACATTAACAACCCCTCGTTAAGCTCCGAACAATCGAACGGTTTCTCCTTTCGAAAACAGAGAAAGCTGAATGCTAAACGCGAGCTGAACGTAAAGATGTTTCTCGGCCGAAAGTATCTCATTGGAAGAAGTTAGCATTGTTTCACGCGCATTGGGATTTATGCACTCGACAGTTACTTTCGAAGATGGTACAAATTCAAACAAATAGACTTAGTATTAGAAATATTATCTCGTTTAGTGATAAAGATAATTTTATTTATTATTTATTCAGTAAATATCACATGCACAATTATTTAATTTATTTTGAGGACTTATTAATTTAATATATAGAACCGAAAAAGCGATTCTAAGCATTTTTTATAAAAAAAAATTATATTTGAATAAATACATATTTATTGTTATCGTGAATTTAATACGCAGACCAGCTTAATTATATTGTCCTATTGAATCTTCCTTTATTTGTATAAACAGAATTGATTTAAAATCTACAAAATGCGAAAAATGTTTTCAAAAGGTATCAGAAAAAATATACGTATAAAGCAACAAATTTTATACATATAATATCTATATTAAGTTGTACTTTCATCTCATATTGAATCCATATTGTTTATATTTATAGATAAAAAATGTTTTCAATATTTTTTAAAATAATAAAAAGCAGTATTTATGAAAACAAATTTTGATAAAAATATATGATTGTTATATATATACATATATAGACAAAATCTCTAAATGACTAATGCAAGCCATTGTACATGAAATAGCTATATTGGTTACGTTTATATCCTATTAAGTTTTATTGGTATTATATAAATGGAATTCAAATATAACGCACTCTGAGCACTCTCTATTTAAATTTTTGCGAGATGGATATCAGGTGGAAACTTTTGCGGATTAAAAATGTTTATTCGGAATTATATATTAGAAAAAATCCAAATTATTTTTGACGTACGTTTTTTGCCGATATACATAAATACATTCCGCGAAATATCAGACAACTGATCGACATTTATCGGGACGTGACATTACTTCGAAGTGTATGCGGAGATTATCCGTGACGTGCAGATAATGGGATGAATCGACGAAGGAGATAGACGGATAAATCGAGCAATTTATCACGACATCGTGGGATATACTTTGTTACGTAATTAAAGTAACTGATTAAAACACACACAGACACGTAATCGTACGATCAACAAGGTGGCTTCAAATCACTGTAGCATCCATATGCAAATAACGAGTAATTAATTCTAATCGCAGAGATTAATAAAGTATATCGATACGTGGATGTAATATTGTATTATTTCGCGATCAAGATGATAGGGACGATAAATGAATGCAGTTATTTTGAATTATTCAATATATTCCATTATGTTCTTAAATACTATATATTTAGACAAGTAAACGAAGCATTACAGTAAACGCTATGAACTAAATAAATAATTATAAGAGTGTAAGTTGCAAGATCGCGCTATGCGAGAATATCTGGAGAATATTTAATGCTCGGTAAGGTAAATGTACACTGTATTTGGAAAGTGTGTTAGCGAGAGATAAGTATCAACCGAGGTAAAATAGCACGACAGATTTTAGAGCGATTAATAACAAGCAATTTTTATGCAAGCCAAACGATGCTTCATCTGTACTTTTCTATTTTTCTGAAATTTTTCCTGCGTACAGAGCGTAAAGGGAAATATATATTTTTAATACATGCTATGCATAAATCATTAATTTTATTCAAATCTTTGGGAGGTGCAATTCGAATTAAGTAAACCAAGGTCTATTAACATCTTCTAAATCGTATATATATATAAGTACGATTCGTTTTATTCAATTCGGTGAACAAAAAGTGATTTTGGTTAGCTATCGAACTCGGGCCGCCATAAATTCACGGTACTAGAGACAGTTCATTGATTTCCTGCCGTTGTTCTTAATTCTATCGTTTCTCGAATCGTCGGTGGTTACGGCATTGATGGTGGTAGTAGCGACAGTAGTGACGGTGATGGTGGTGGTAATGTTAGCCGTGTGGTGCAATGTATGGCATCGTACACGTAAGTGCCGATTGCGAATTGCGCTGTGGAGAAAACAGCTCGTAATGAAGGTTGGCGGACAATAATTCTTCTTCAAGTAGGTCATCGGATAATCGATGTTTTCGGCCTGTCTACCTGAGGTCGAGTAGTTTTCGACCTTTGATACGTCGATCGTTATTTGTGCGGGAATTCTCATAATCATGAATAAACGAAGCCGTATAACCCGGAGAACTCTCGGAGTTCGTTTTGTTTTTGATTAATCTTTTCTTGATATCTAGCTTTCATTTGTGTAAAAAAAAAAAGATTTAAATTTTCCGCGAATTTTCTCTACGCGATTAAAAAGTCTTCCAGAATTTTAGAAAAGTTATTAGATGGATCGATCTGGGAAAAGAAGAGTTAATTACAAATAAGTGAAGAAAAGACATCTGTTTTTTTTTTTCTAAAAAATAATAGTTTGTAAATCTCTTAATTTTAAATTTAAAATAGCACTTGTGAATATTAATGTTATCTGCATATATTCTAATATCCTTAGTACATGAGCGTTGAAAATGTGCCTTGGGAGATAAACTCGGGTATACGTGAAACTAAAATTTAGAATCAAGAAACGCGAAGAAATTTCACGGGACAGATCTCAAGATCTCGGCATTGATTGCACTAATCTTATTCAAATTGCTCGCGATTGAAAAATTGCATCGACATTGTATAAAAGTGAAAAGTGCTGTTAGATTTTTATTTAATTTATTGTTTTGAAGATATTTTAATTGAAAGCATACTTTGATGTAAGAATTCCAAATAAGTTACTTGGTAGCGCTTCGACTATGTGAATATAATCGCCAGTGACTTTCTACATACTTGGAGTCGTAGCGATGCTACCGCGTCGCTTGATTCTTTTTGCAAACGCAGCTATTCCGCCGTCGTTACGACGTATCCGTCTCATTCCTGTGTGCTTTTTTTTTCCTCTCCGAATTCTATCGTTATTTACGTTTCCGTTTTCTCTTGTGCCGAAGTAGCCTTCTCGGCTCGACGTTCCCAAAGTTCCCTAAAGGAATATCCTTCTTGTCTGTTTTTACGCGCATCGAGCCGCGAGTCGGTGAGCACCTACAGGGAAACCCCCGCGTCTTCGAAGGAAGGTCCTCGGGGATAGTAGCGGCGCCGAGAAGGCCCGTTTCGGAGAAATATGGTCGAGTATCATAAAAAGAAGATAAAGGAAGTAAAATATGTGTGGTCACACACCGCACACTCGATCGCCATTAACGTGTGTTGCAATCGATAAACTCGATATTTCCGCACCCGTTAATTACACAATCAGAAAACTGATCCTTCTTCGTCTTTTATCAGATATGCTTCGCATAATTAAAGATTGGAATCTATTGTTCATCTTGCGCATATATTTTCAGGGATGGCGTTTAGAATGATATTGTACGATAAGAGAATGACACGAAAAAAAAATTTTAATTCCTATTTTATTATCAAAAGCATAACCAAATATAAGATTTATGAACGAGAAAAGACGAGCGATACTCATAAATTATTTTATTATACTATATACCAGGAAACATTCTAAGGCTTAAAGCGTATCTCGCATTATTCAATCCTAATTGCCCCGAGAGATGTTCTTTTTACATGTTACTTGATTACCACCTAAATTGAACAAATTGTTGCTTTCGTGAAATTCATGTGTAAAACGACGCATTCTCTGTGCGTCGATTAAGCTGTGATAGTGTCCGTTATCATTTTCCCCTTTTAATTGGAAAGTTCATTAGGGAATGCCTGTGTATGTGCCAGTCGCTCTCTTCAGCCACGTCAGTGTGATGTTTTTAGTCGTGCCGCGATAATACACGGACATAGTTTGTTGACATGTGTGCGGACGCGTACACGCAAGACCATCCACACAGAATATACCACAGCCTCGCTACGCGATCATTCGATACGATACGATCGATCACGGCTATCGCTGCTAGCTGCAGTATCCAACGCGTATTGTGAGCGTGGAATTGACGAATGGACCGCTGGCACAGTCTGGTTTTCAACGAGTAATTAACGACATTATTTCAGCGAGACCGGGCTTCGCGCATTTGTATTCAAATTTACTTAGAGATGCAACCCGGTCGACGAATACAACAACAACTGGGAAAAATGTTGATGCTAGTGACAGATATTTCAGAAATTGCGACCTCTCATGGAAAATTTTATATTTCGAAATTCTCACAAAAAAATGCATAGTTTATAAATACATGTATATTTATGTCGATTATTTTTTCAAAAAAATGGTACATAAACACGGTTTTTCCAACAATTTAAATTGTGTACGGTTGTAAACTAAAGCGATATATTGATTGTAGCAAATTTATAGTTATTTGCCTAAGGCACAACTCGCCCATCATCGACGTTATTCGTTATCCGATTTATCCATTTGAACTGAAATAGTTCTTTCCTCTTGTGTTACGTTTAATTGTTTTTATACATGTTTATTTTGCGTATTTTCAAAATTGTGAATACACGTGCAGAACTATCAATGCGCAAAATACGATGCTTACCTCATCGAATTTCTTACTCGTCGCATATTTTATAAAATTTATTACATGCCGATCTCGTGAAATTTTTCGAAAAAAAAAACGGGAAATAGAGATTTTTTTCGAGGCGTGATAAATTGAATCTCGCGCGCGATGAAATCGTGCCAAGCTTCTGTTAAATAGAATACACGCAACACGGTGCATCTATATCCGGGTATCGATGCGAGCTGAAAATAATTCGACTTTTTCGAAGATCGACGCCACGGAATGCCGATGATTTAGAAGAGTCTCGATCGTGAGGGAGCATCCAGCGGCAAAGAATTTTACGGCCAAAGATTCTAACGGAATCGGGCGTTAATTGCGGGCTCGTTCTAAAGCCATCGGTAGCAATTAAGGGAGGTACGAATTAATTAATGCTTTCTTCTCCTCTTTTTTCCGCGGTAATACCGACAAATGTGTACGTACCGTACGTATTGTGCGCTCTTCTTTCTCTCTTTTCATTTTTCTTTCCTTTCTCTTTTCTCACTATTTCATTAGTGTGCCCTCCTTTCTTCTTTTCATTTTTATAACTGGCTTCTTGCGAATTTTTTGATATTTGCAAAAGATATTTCACGTACGCATTAATCAACACGCAGCGGATGACTTGCGCTCGTTATCGCTCAACAACGAAGTCTCGAGAATAAACACGAGGAAAAAGAAGTGCACTAAGGCCGATATTACATTTGTCGTACGACAAACTTGTTAAGCGCATTGATTAGCTAATTTCTAGAGACTCGGGAAAGTTTCTATTCTGCAGCCAATCAATATGCTTAAAAAGTTTGTCGTACGACAAATGTAATACCTGCCTAAGTCCTCGAATCCTGAGGAGGCTGCATTACCAGATTGTCGATCGAGGGAAAAATCCAAAGCGAGTCAGATCCGTTATACAGCATCAGGCCGATTCGTCCATCTCTTTCATTTTCCATTCTCTCCCCGTTCCTCGTCTTCCGTCTTTATCGCGAGTGTGCTCTTTGTCGTAATCCACTTCCACTTCTCGTTTTCTGACGCAAAACGTCGTTTCAAAACGAATGACACCGCTCTCTCTATTCCGTAGACTTGCGACGAGTCCTCTTCCCGAGAAAGCCAGTGAACGTATGAGTCGGGAGAAGAATGCTTTGAAAATCAGTTTTGCCGGGCAATTCATCGGAGAGAAAGCAATGCCGGGTTATCGATGAGAAAACGCAACGATTCGATATCCTGGAAAGATCTTTCGTCATTCTGTAAATTATATCGAAATCGTTTCTATAAAATATAACAAAATGTAAAATTTAATATTAATTTTTTATATAAATAAAAGATTCTTTACATATATAATATATATGTATACATATTGAAATTTATGCGATTATGCATTATTCGCTTATACATCTTAGTTTAGCTAAAGTTATTTTAGAAAATAGGAAGAAAATAAAAACTTGATCCTCGTATAAAGTTATCCATATATCATGTGATTTTACACGGTTTTTCCCTTACAAGATACTAAAACATTTATTTGAATGAAATAGTTACGAGTACGCAAATAAATTTTACAATCCAAGAAAATATAGTTATAGTTTTGAACGACTAAAGGTATATTCCGGTGATTCTCCACACGGCTTATTTACGCGTTTCACATTTTCGAAGCATCGATCCATTAACTTTTTTCTAAAATAAGTTCACCTCTCGAACTTTCCTCTGTCTCCTAGTGACACCCGATAAATCGTCGAAGTTTGGCGCGTGACAGCTCGAACACTTCAAGCGGTTTGCGGAATCTAGATTTATAAATCGACTCTGCTGGAAGTGTTTCACTACAGTATTCAACTCTGGCAGGGCATCACTCGTCTATGGTGTCTATGTATCTAAGTATTTAAATAGAAAATGCATTCTGAAACTTATATACCACTATCCGTTAAGGAACACATGTCTGCGTCATGACGTATAACATTGAATGTTTCAAAGAAAGTGGAATTGGATCATTTATTCAACAGCTATCTTGCGCGTATCCGCACACACGCACTCAATAAGGCAGATGGAGTAGTGAAAAAATGATAAGCGCATACGTATGCAAATTTATCCTACATACATTGCCCATAACTCATACATAAATCAATATTTTATAAATAGAATGCAATTTTATTGCTACAATATCGTGTAAAAATCTTTACAAATATCTTATTCGATTTATCTCCGCCATAAATATCTTGAATTCTTACAATACACAGAATGTCTCAGAGTTATTTATACTGAAGATATTACAGTTACTATATAAAAATCAAACTATAAGAGAAAGTCATTTTTGTTTTGCAATATATAAAAATTAATATATTATCTCTTAGTTACAATTTAAATCAAGTTACAACACAGCAGATCGACGAGACTTTTTATCCGTCAAGTAATATTTACATTGGTCAAATTCTATTTTCCATCTATTGTGCAAATATACAAAATTAAGGAGAGTTCATTATTGTGACGAGTCATCATGTTAAGATTTCTCAAATCGCAACCACAGGGTTTCACCTTAGAGTGTTATTATACCAACACGACAAGATTGCTCGACAAATCAATTGGCTTATGCAACAGGGAGTATCTCAGAAATTGACTAATTTGACAATATCATTGTTACGCTTAACAATCTTGTCTTATAAGCGTAATCAATAATCTTAATAGGCCTGTTTACATCCAAATCGATAAATTTGGTTGCAAATTCAGTATCAACTTACCATCATATATGGGATCTTTGAATAGGTGAATAAAAATTAAATTTTAGCATGCCAAAATAGGAATGTTGATACATTATAATAGTCTTTAATTCCTTACATGAATCATTTACTTCATATTGTTTGAAAGCAGCAAGAAACAAATAAAATATAATCAATATATTTGATTGCTCCAGTTATCGCAAAAAAAAAAAAAAAAAAAAAAGCAAGTATCGGAGTATCGCCGATCTGTGGATTTCTTTCCTTTATGATCGTTCATATATAACGAGCATTATTATCTACCGGCGCGTTTCTTTGGGTTGTTTTCTCTATTTTTCAGCCGAGCGTAGACTTCGTACATTATTGCTTGAAGAAACATTTGATTTCGAATGACAAAATGGAAGTATACTTTCAGGTAATAAAAAAAAGAATCGGAGAAAAATAAAGGCAGAAAACGAATCTTTCTCTCGTAACTACAACGTTCTTTTTTAGTCTTTGAGATAAAAGGAAAAGAAAACATGTGGCGTGAATTATGGTAGACAAGTGTCAACTTTACATAAAAATGTCAGCAATAAACATGATGTTCTTGTGTTTGACGATGAATATGAACAGCGTCCGCTTCATGTGAATCATGATACACATGGATCTATTTAACAATAAGAGTTCATGTCACGGAAAAAATTACGCACGATTTATTGTGACGACACGTATCAAAGCTCTTTACTTATTCCCGATATTTATTTACTCGTCGATGACGCATGAGTGCACATAATGATGATGGCGATAACAAGCTCCGTTGGTATCGACCGAATATTTTAAACGTCGACGATTCAACCGCTCGTCGTTTTCGGGCCACACGCTTCGTCATGGCACGCGTCGCTTTAAAGCTTTTATCTTGGAATCACGACGGCGAAAAAGCTTATGAAATTTAACGCAATTGCGTGAACGCTCTGCGCACGACGATCGGATTCCAAAATGTTTTTCGGGGGTTTCAGGAGGATGTTTGTAGAAATGTAGAAATATCGATTCGACATAACGGTTTCCACGTCGATTCCTTCCGATTCGCCTCGTCACGTTACATTCGATTCGCTCTTTCGAAAAATCGCCTCACCGGAAGTAATCCAATGCGGAGAACCGATATTTCCCCTATCGGCCACTCTTTTTGCGCCAGTTCTTTCCGGGTGCCGGAGCGACCATCAAAGTCCACGAGGGGGTGAAATTTCACGAGGCAAATCGGAGGGAAAGAGAGAGAGAAACGAGGCGCCCCGTTCGTGTACAACTTCGATGAAGCGCACACCCGATGTTTCTCGTTCCGGTAAAAGCTCTTCACGTCTCGATTCCTTCGCAAATCATCGCTTTCCAATACTTGCGATCAAATTTTATCGTATCTACACGTATTCATATACATATTTTTTCAATAGTATGCGATAACGACGTGATGACAACAATGCAAAAGCAATTCGTATATTTATACTTTTAAATCTCCTAAATAAAGATATCGATATTCCGTCTTATCAAAAAGAATAACATTTTTCTTGCAACGCTAAATTTTCTAGTTTGTTTAATTTTTATTTTAACTTGTGCGCAACGAACTAAATTTCTTCTTGTAAGCGCAAGTTGTTATCGATAATCTTGTATAAATAAAATCGTCATACTCGCGTCATGTAAATTGATAATTGGTCATTTTTGATGACACTAATTATCACATTCTCTTATGTTTTATACATTTTTGTTTATAAAATGTGAAGGTTAAAAAAACAGGAAAAGATATTTTTAAATCAAATTAGTTTGACATGTATTTACTCTAAGTATCAAAACAGCTCATGAACAAACTTTCGATGCAACGGCGGTGCATCGAGATGGACCTTGAGAGATTGAGGGGGAGGGGCATTATTTTATGCCAAGGCTTTGCTGTGCGCGCAAGGCTCCCACGCGGCGACATTGCGCGAAGTCACGAATGGTATAATTGAAAATCAATATTTGAGCTTGGTTTTAGACCCAATGTATGCTTTTTCCCCCTTGTCCCTAGATTTCCTTTTCTCCCACCATTTCCTCTCTACCATTCACGATACTCGTTCTAAATCTTTCGATTGTATGTACGAACGATGTCTCATGTAGCTATCAGTTGTAAAAGCGATTTAAATTCTCAGTAATCGGGATCGAATTAACAGAACATTCGTTCATTGTATTGCGGTGAAAACGCAATATATTTATATATTGTTGCATACCTTCGTGATCCGTCGCGTTAACTTGGCAATACGATGCATCACGGACGAGACGCATATTTGTCATTTCTTACATTATTTCACTCAAATATATGAAACGGTAATATGGTTTGCGCTTCCGCCACTCGGTATTCATTTCGTGTTTTCTAGGATAGCAAATCATACTTGAATAAATAGGCAAACAAAAGCTGGTATTTTATCAAATTTTAATTAAAATAACTCGGCTACACACCGGTCGCCCCGGGGTCTTAACTATTTGTAAACACTTTTTTTTTTTAATAAGATTATATTGTATATATACACACATTCATTTACTCGCTAGGGATTTATTAACGTACCGATGCCAGTCTGACTCGTTATTTATCGCGTTGAGAAATTACCACATGATATCCCAACCGTAATATTATTTTTACAATGGGCGTTCCAAGTTTTTTATACGGATTTTCGCGCGCTTTTGCGTTGGCCCGTAGATGAGCAAATTTGTTCATTTTTTTTTGTTACTTTACTGACCATAGACAATTGTTGTGTCTCGCGGTTGATGCAGTGGGATATTAATTTAGGCATTTTGTTTATTTGCATTACACATGTGCAGTAAAATAAAATAAATTTAAATAATAATATTAAAATAAAAATTAGATTAAAAAATTATACCGTATTATATTATATTATAAATTATATTATATTATACTGTAAAAATGGAAACTATAAGATATATTATATTTTAAAAATATATTGCATATATTATTATTAATATTTTTTAATTATTAAAAAAATACACAAATTTAAATCAATTTAATCGTTAAACCATCAGAAGCATAAAAGAAAACGGCTAAGTGGAAGTATTAAGAAGAAATAAAAATGGACGAAGTCATTAAGTTTTTGTTGCAGAAAAATCCTTCGGTGCCGCATCAGACTTATTATTAATCTTTGCAATCTCGCGACGTGCAAAAGTTTGTTCGTTCTCAAAGTAGTATAAACGGAAAAAGTAAATCATCAAAAGGTAGCATGCGCTCTCTTAGGAAAATTGTCTGAAAAAAAATCCCGAACAAGCCTAACTCTAACTTTGTGAAACGTCAAGTGAACTTTCTGCGCCGTTTCGCTATGTGACCGCTTCTCGATGACGCATCTCCTTCGCGAGTTTGTCTTTGAATAGGTAAAGACGAATTTTTAATTTTATCATTCGCTTTACTGTCAAAGAGATTCTACGCTCATTGATATTAATCAGCTGTCGGGGAAGAGAAACGACGAATCTCTCGGCGGCGACATTTATATTCAAGATATTCCATTTTGTTAATTTGTCACGACCGGATCATTTGCTCACGAATCATCCACGATGTTCTTTATAATTAATTATTCAAAAGGCTATTCTTAGATTTGAGACAAGCTATCCGAATCGTTGTCAGCGCCTGTTTTCTTATCGTGAAATATGTATATAATAAGCGCTTGCTTGAAGACCGATTAAAGAGATTCGTATCTCGCGAATTTGCTATCGTTTAAACATGTCAGATAAAGGAAGGATTTGTGACGAATATTGCGTTCATTCAAATGTATCCGCTGTTATGGAAGTTTTCACTCGGACAAGTGCTATTGCGACTCGAAGTGGTTCGAGAAGTGGCGACATCGTCGCTTCATTAGACACACGTCGACGAAATTGCAGTTTCGTCTGTATTTATCCTCCAAGTCCAGCAAAATATTTCTCATCTACGTCAAATCGCGTTGTTTACACGCGCCCGCAAGTTTAAGGTCTGTCGCATATCGTATGCGACTGTCGGACGATGAGCTCCTTCGTAAAGTGGTACGTTTTCATTTAGATGCACAAAAGTGCGCCACTCACGAAATCATAATTATTTCTATAGTGATCCAAAAAGAATGCCGAGTTTTGCGGTAATCAAGAGCCTTGATTTTTACATAGCTCAATAAAAACCAGATATTCTGGAAAGCAAATATAATACAAAGGAGAAAATATTTCAAAATATACGAGTAATATTGAAACTTTTCGTTCTCTATAAATAAGAAACTGCAGCAAATGTGTGCTACACAAATAAAGCTATACATAGAGAATGATATGTATTCGCGGAAACAATGTCAAGAACTTGAGAGAAGCATAGCTCAGTTGTATCAAAATGTTTTCTCCGATATATCTCAATTGTTTTGAATTAATTGCTGTTGATTCTACAATGGTGCGTCTTCCCGGAAAGTTGAACGAAGCTGGTGGAAAACGTACCATTAAATTAATAGCCGATCGATACCCGCTAGGCCACGTAAAATCTCCGTAAGCGAAGTTACTCTGGCCAGCTTTATAATAAAATCGGATAATACCAGGTTTTTCATAAACGGTAATGCGTCGTATCACGCAGCGCGTGCTGTCCCGCGGCGCTTTTAATAACCGACACGAAAGGTCTGTATTACGAGTAACGATGGAATAAAAAAAAACGAATATGATAACCGTAGCGTGACCTTGCGATACGTGGTAATAATCGCGGGGCATACCGCGGGCGCAAATTGTGCACCCCGAGGAAATTAATGTTTTACAGCGGAGAGTCGAGTGCACCAACGTAAATTTATCGGACGCACGTGAATCTAACAATAAGTGTTCCCACGAACGTTCGTGTCATCGTGTTGAACGCACAATAGTCGGCGTGTCAAATCACAAAAGCGATGCAAAATCTTTGATTTTACGCGATATTGTGACACTATTAATTGATGTCGAAGCGAAACTTTTGCAGTGATTATTAGAGAAAAGTCGATCGTTGATATTTGATTACTAATTTATCTATTTGTAGAAATGGAATGTACAGAAATAGAGATGTAAATAAGATATGTGAAAAAAAAAATAAATAAAAGAAAGAAATTTGATCATTGGAAAATGAAATAAATAAAAATGAGAAAATCAGTCATCTCTTGTTTCTATCAGTCCCAATATTTTCCAGCGATACGTCTCAAAAGAAAATTCTAGATGTATTGCGTTTTAGAATTCACGGGAAAGATTCATAAAAATGTCGACAAAGAAAAAGAGCGAAATAGAAATTGAGAAAGAGTGAAGAAACTGGAAATCTATCGAGCTGCAAAGGGTAATCCTCAGGAAATCCTAAGGGACAAAGACAATTAAGCGGCGTGGTCTATTTATTTGTGCGTCTCTGGCGAGGCTTGTCGACGAGAATACGAAATGTCGCCAGGAAGAGGAAGAGGGATTAGCGATGATGACGAGCCACGCATTTGAGAGCTGGATGGTTGCGACGTCGACAGCATCGGTAGGGCTGCCGTTGCAGGCTATAACAGCGTCAATAGTGCTGATTATGTGACCGCATCCGTCCGCGTATGCATCGGCTCGTGTGCGTGTAGGAACGTCGGTATCATTGTGTAGCGTGAATAAACTCCCTGGCTCTGTTCCCTTGCCGGGAGGAGCAAGATGGTACAGGAACAGGTAGCAGAAGAGAAGAGAGCCTTGAATTTGAGAGCTCGTGCGCGTCGCAGCGAGGGCCAATGTGAAAGCTGCGAGCGATCGGTGAGGGGACGGCAAATGAGGTGACAGTAGAACGTATTGGGTCGGACGGACGTGTACACGTACGTGTGGCCGTTGTCCCCCACGTGAGCGCGATTCTAGCGCGTTCTGAACGTTGGCAGGATGAAGGGTCATCGAGATTGCACTCCGGGACTCTCTTCAACACGCCGCGATTCGATCGTGGAGAAATTTCGACGTCGCGACCCGGATAACGAGCCACTGTTCTCGCAACCGTCAACTTCCGTCCTCATTTTCGCCCAGATTTCGAGCTTTCGCGAGACGTTGATCCGTAATGTATCTTACGGAGAAACCCGTCTGATTTTACAATCATCCTATCGACTTTGAAATCACATTTTGCCGATTGTGAATTATACTTTATAGACATTATTTGAAAAAATATAATTTTTCGAAGAGGGGCTTGCCTGACTGAAAATTCTAGACTATCACCGTTAAGATTAGATAGAGCTTAATCGAAAATCTATATGCCGTTTAAGGGCAATTAAGAGCGATCGAGAAATGTCAGTGTTTTTACCGTCAGTTTATTAAATAAATTTAAAAAAAAATAAAAACAAACATTAAATAATACGCAATAAAAATGAATCGCGAGGAAGTATCATGAAAATTATTATACCCGGTATATTGACCGATTAAAAAGCTGCCTAATACACTGAAGAGTGGTATAAAAAAGATAAGAGTTATTACTCAAAATTTACAAGAGCTCGGACGGCCGTGTGAAATAGCGCACGAGTAATAGTAAACCCACCTCAATAATATAGCATGATAAGGAGTTGGCGGGTGCGCTTAAAGCTCGAGACGGCCTCGGTCTACACTCGGCCTCGGGCCGTTCATCGATCGACGTATTCACGGGGAGAGAAACAATTTCTTTCCCGACGGCTCGTTAAGTCCGACCAATATACGTAGTCGATACGGAATCGCAAAGTTCCCGTACGAGCGGGAGTGAAATTCCGCGAGGACGTATGCGAACTCGCAAGTGGTTTCGATCGATCTTTTCCGATGCGTCCTCTCTCTGTCTCTTTCACCCTCTCCCTCACTATTCCTTTCTCGAGAAGCAGGTGCGCCTTACCGCTTCGTTTTAACATTCTATAATTCAGAACATGAGAGAGAGAGAGAGAGAGAGAAAGGTGAGAAGGTGAGGGAGAGAGAAGACGGAAGAGAAAGAGAGCGAAAGAAATGACCAAAGATGGTGAACGATTGCTGCGAATCGAAGCGAGTACACTGATATATGTTTCACGCGGTTGAAAGTTTTAGGATTACCAATGATTTTCTCGCATTTCCAAGTACCGAAGAGGTAGCGGGAGCGCCGGATCCTCCGAGAAGAAGCAATCGTATTCGGACCATTAACCCTGATGCAACCAAATTCTAATATGCAGCACGACAGACCGAGGATGGGTTAATCATAAATTATGATAAAGAATATTTTCTCCGATTTAACACCAAAAGTTAAAAGCATATCCCCACTCATTGCTCTTATCATGTCTGTATAAAGAGAGAAAGAATTATATATATATATATAAATAAATTTATAAAATTTATTATAAAAAATTTATTATACGCGTCAAATAACTAATGTCTAAAGAGAAATTCCTTGCGCACGATAGAAATCTAAAATATTTAAGAGCAAAATTTTCAAAATTTTTTTCGTCGCTTATTATTTATCAATTTATCAATGTATCAATTTGAATATCCGATCCATCAGTTTAAACCTCTAAGCATACGTTCTTGCAATATTACAGAAATTCGATATAGAAGTATGACGTTGCTATTCGATAAAAACTCATCGATGTATGACTTAAAATTTTGTGCAATAGTATTTTTCAGTATTATCAAAAACGTTATCCATTTGCCAGGTAGCGAGCAAAAGAGCTTCTGGCAATAATCTATTTAAATATCCGCGCGCTGCGTATGCGTGCCATTTTATTGCGGATTATATGTGAAAAGCGTGACTTTTAAATTGGTTGCGACAGATGCGCGAGTTTACACGAGGAGGGTTTAATTCGTTATAATCTCCCGAGTCTCGAGTGAATTGTCGTGACTGCCGGAAAAAAAGTTTCATAGATTTCGCGGGGAGAGAGAAGATGGGGAAAAAGTTAAAAAGAAAAAGGAACAAGAATACGAAAGAAAAAATAGGGAAAAAGAATAAAAATGTGCCCCGACTTATGAGTTTCGTCAATGATAAGGAAACTGTATACTTTGGAGAAAGATAACTGTACGCTCGAGGTCGACGGCATCTCGTCACCGTTGACGATATATTAATCACAAGATGGTTCAATCAATCTGGAATTTATTATGATACCGACTTCCTCATTCCGACAATCCGACGTCGGAATAATTTTAATAAAGCACCAAGGTCACATCTCGAGGGATTATTCATGAAAATCCTCTCTTAAACATTTGAATATCCGTCAGCCATAGAATAATATCGCGATTGACTCGATATTAAAAAAATTCGGCGCATCACGATTATGTTCCTCGCTGGATCTGATCTCGGGATTGTTTGAACAAAGTTGGGGTAAAAAGCGACTTATATGCGAAGATCACGCGGGAGAAAGGCAGACGCGAGAGGATTAGCGCACGGACAGATGTCAACTGGCAGCATAATTAATTATCTCGCGTTACCGAGCCAAAAGTGATATGTTCGGTCGTTAAACGCGGTCGAAAGGGAGTATCGAGCGGGGCTCGACGGGGGCTCGTTTTCCATCACGGCCCGTCGCGCGATTTCGTCCGCGTGTCGCCATGTCAAGTGCATTACGAGACACGCACTCGTGACGTGTCGCGCGCACTCTCGCTTATAAATCAAGCTTGTCCATCCGTGCCAATACTAACCGGATCAAAGTGAGTTTGTAAAAGTCAAGGGGACGTGGAGATGAGTTTCGCGCGCAACCGTTCTCGTTTTCGCGTCCGCCTCTGTTCCAGACCGATCGTCCTCTTCCCCTCATCCCCCTTCCCTGCCCATCTCCTGTCCACCGCTCGTTATACTCTCTCCTTCCGTGGCGCTTATTCATGTGCCGGTAAAGCGATCGATGTTTCTGGCACGAGCCATGCCGTACTGTATCGGATATGTGCCAACAGATAGTATTTGTCCGCATCGCCTGATATCGATTTTCCAACGGCGGCTCATGTACGCGGACTTGCTTTATTACGCATACCGTGGGAATTGTTTGGTCCATTATGATAAGAACCGATTAGACGAGAAATCAATATCAATCCACAAAGATTGTGCCGAAGACGAAGAGTTTCAAAAGAAGGAATGAGATTTATCAATCGACTTCTCCGTAGCTAGTAGTAACAGTCAATGAAAAGCGCGACACAGTTTTGGTAACAAGAATTTTTAGCAATCGCGCATACCAACAAAAACTGCAATAATGGTATTAAATGATATAAACTTTAAGCAAATATTACAATTATGTTGAAAATATCGAATATACTTTAATACACAGACTGCATGAAATATCTGTCATGATTAATAAACAAGCAAATAAATATATAATATGTATAATATTATAACTTTATGTGTGTGTAATAATTTATACTGTAACTTCAAATAAATGTGGTTAGCATGGTATGCCAGTGGAGATACTGATACTAAATAAATATGGTTAACAAAGTATGTCGGTGAATATGATAATTAATTCTGTGCTTATTTCTGAAGTGAAAGCACGTACGTGCGTAGAAAATATAGTGATGCTAGGTGATTAGTCATGATATTATATTAATGAAATTGTATTGTAGAATAATTATACGATTCTGTAACATTATTATAGTCGGTATAGTGCGGCATTATAATCAAAGCACATACATTGTAACTTACCATGCGATCCCCAGCTTTAGCTCTCCTTGATTGTAGGATTTCGTGAATTTGCGGCAATCTTTTCCGATAAGGCCCGGTAAAATATGCATCGATACATATTCAAATCTTAGCGTACACCTTTCCTTCTCCTCTTCTTCGATCTTCTCTTTCTCTCACGTTTCGTACAAGTCGTTAGCGTTAATCGCTTTCCGATGGTCCGCGATCAACCGACTAAGGAAAAGGGCCGATCGACCAACCGTTTACATCGCTCGGAGATTTCAAATTCTATCTGGCTCATCCTATGTATCTCTCTCTCTCTCTCTTTCTCTATTTCTCTTTCTCTGCTACGCTCTATTATTATCTCTGAACACAAAGGATCGCGGTTACTCGATGCGTTTATTCTTCATTGAGTTCACTGGCCCTGATCTGCGAATACGAGTTGTTTCTCTCGGCAGAATTGTTTTACAAATTATGAAATTAATAGAAAAGGAAAATAATATTAATTGTGCGTGTTAATATCAACTCGCTCGTCTCTTGTTCGGATTAATAATTGGCGATTTTAATATTAATTTGCGGTGTAAAGGCCTTGGCCATTGTTGCCTTTACATAAAAAAAACCGATTATATCATAATCTTAATTTTAACTATTTCCATCTTTCTTTTCAATCAGAATACGTATAGAAAGTATATATCAAAACGCTTTAGCAATAAATAGTAGCGATAAATAGTTTTTAATATTTATACAATCTGTGGGCTTTCTTTCGGGGATAATAAAAGCAGGAAATATAATGAAATATGATTTATTACTAAAATCGCGAGATATATACATTAGGCCATACACATAAGAACGTAATCTTTTTCTCGTAAGTTTCTCGATATCTCTCGATAGAGCGGAACATCACATGCGATTCTTCGTCGTCGTAACGGCGAGAAATCTCTTGCGCGATTACCGTTTTGAAAACAGGCGTAGAGGTACATATACTTGTTTCCGACATTTTTACTGTGTGTGTATCTGTATGGGTCCACAAGCTCGTTACAACTGAAAGCTAACACCGAGTATACCGTCTTTTTTTTTTTTTTTTTTTTAATAACTACATCTCACGCGCCTCGCGAGAATGAATTTATGGGGTTGCGCTTTCGCGTGCGCGCGTCAATGTATTTCTTATTTACCTGTATTGGCAGTGTCCCCGATACTTATCTCGAGACGCGCCATTTGAACACTTCCACAATATATGGCTAAATACTTTCGCTATCTTTCTGTCGGATGCGAGATTGACAACCCGCGTCCGTTTAATCACGCACGAGACTTCCGGGGTACGAAGTCCTTTGTCCCCTCGAGCAATTTATTATTATACATTACAACGCAGATATATACAGGATATATATACAATTCTTGCTCGGCCAACACCGCCGTAAATATCGGAGATATGTCCTCGATAAGTCGCAAAACATACTGCCGCCCAACGACACTTGAAAGCAAATGAAAAGCTAAGCCTGCTTCGCCGTAATATGTAAATGTAAAGTGCCTCGCGTTCATCTATCGTAATCGCAAAAGACATATCAGCTATATACATTTTTTGTACGTCGAATACGGTTAACTATGCGGCGAAAATTATTAACTATATGACAAAGCGTGATAATTGGAGATCGAAAATAACGATGATTTATGTAAACTGCGAATTTTATGCATCGCTATTTACATTGGGATTTATCGTATCAATGAAATGTTTTGAATTACTGTATTAAAAAGCGTCCAATCGATCGTGTTCCTTATTAAAAAAAAAAAAAAATCTTGGTCTGATGGAAGTATATGGTAATAATAATAATTATATGTGAAACTTGCTGATTTGTGCGAGTTAATAAACGAGCCTGATCAAAACGGCCGTTTTGTTTACTTATTATTTTTTAATCATACTTCATAATAACCTGTACTTGTTTGCACTTTTTAATCAATGTTAATGATGTATGTATATGTGCATATTCCGAGAAAAGAGTCCATATTGATTTTTAATTAAGAATCGTAGAAAAAAGAAATCAAAGGAACGAATATTCGATGTGACGTATTATTATAACATATACGTAATTAAATACGATATATATATATATATATATATATATATATATATATATATATATATATCCTTCGTACTGTCGCAATGACGTGTCATCTTTTTAAGCCATGACGTGCACGTTGCGAGAATTAATGATAAACTCTTGCGCTCGAAACTTTATCTCGTGCCTTTGAAAGTTCCGACAGGTCTTTTGCATGTCAAAGAGACACCACGATCGCGCGAAATTTTCAACACGATAATTCGTTAAAAAAAATCATATGCATTCTTTCTTTTTCTCACAAATTTTCTTTCCCGAAACGTATTCCGCTTGCGCCTGATTCAACATTTGCCGATAAACCGCGCGCAACAGCATTCCGGCGCGATTTACGGCGGTCTGAAATTGCTATAAACGAACAGCTGTAGACTCGCATTCCTTTTTACAGGTTCTCGCGACTTCTCGTATAAACGCGACGTATACCGCGAACACAATCCCATGATCGCCTTCTTGCCGTTATATAGGAAGCTATCGGTTCTGAAACGGGAAGCGTGAAACTGGAAGAGCTTAACTATCGTATTTGTTGCGCGTTGTTGTCGATAAAAATGCACGCCGAAGGGAAACGAAACAAAGTGAATAAGGTAATATCCTTTCTGCATATGTGTCTATGATACTTTCGTATCGCTATATGAGCTATATCGCCAATCGCTCTTCTAAAATATTTAATATATCTAACAAGAAGTTGTATGTAAATTTCGAAAAAAAGCTAAAAAAACAAATTGTATAAAAAAATAAATTATACATTAAAATATTTCATACTAAAAATAGTTTTACGTACTATTATAAGTGGATTTTGATGTGTATTATGAAAAATTATTGTATATACGATTAAGGACACGGCGGAAAGCTCTACGGTTCGCGCAAATGTCTGGAGATAATTTAAATATTTTATCGAATCGGTCTCAAAAATGCTTTTCAGTAAACTATTATGAGCGATTTCTTAATCGTATAATCTCTTGTATATGAATATTCTTTCACCTGAATTTATCGTGAGAATTAACATCCATCTTTTTCAACTATAGATCTGCTTCGTTGAAACATCGATGTCCTTTGAACGGAGAGGATTTCGTCGATGCTTGCGTTCCTTACGAAAACCTGGCGTGATATGATATTATATTTATTATGCGACACACGCGATGTCGATCCGTCGATCGTGGCGACACACGACTATACATGCGAGACACGCAAAAACATACCGTAGCACGCACCCTCGGGATGCGGAAATGTAACAACTATTAATCTCGGGTGAAAAAATAACGCATTTCCACGGAGAGTGTTGTATAAATATCCATGTCAGCTGTGTGTACGTTGAACTTTGCAAATTAATCGGCTTACGTGCATGAATCATATTTTCCGATCGTTCGCGATCGCTGATGGCCGCCGCTACCTTTCCGTGTGTGTATGTTTATATATGTATATGTTTACATAACAAAAAAATAAACACTTCACGCAGCTCTCGTGTTCGTTTCGCATTTTCTGCACAATTTCGTAGATATCAAACGCATAGGGTAAACAATAGGCCGATAGGCTTCTTAATTTCTCATGGGGCTATGACTGATAAAAATCATATTTTCAATTTGTTAATTTTTAAATATATTCGTTAATATTATGAATTTGTGATGATTTAATTAAAATTAATCAATCAATCAAAACGTGATAAAATTATATACAAATTATAATTATAATAGGAAAGTATCCAAAAATTATTGTCCTTATTAGTAAATTGAATATAAAATAATAAATAATTTTTAAAATTTGCTTAAAAACATTAAGCTAAAATATACATAATAATTTTCTCCTTAATTTTATAAATTTATCTAAGCTTGATATTATAAGCTTAACTTCAAACTTCAATTTCACATATTTTAAGAATTTTAATAATTCTTGAAGAATGCTTAAACAAGTTACAAACAGATGCGAAATGATAATAAGATAAACTTGAGCATGTATTTTGATATATAAACACTTTGTAAAACAATAAATAAATTTTTTTCAAGGCTTACCATATTTTTTCCATATCGTATAAATACGATTTTGTCCAGCGTTACTGTTTACCCTAGTAGCAAAATACTTTTCGTCGCGCTTATCCAAGCTGAAGCGGGTTTTTGGGCGTAATATTGTATTACCGTACGTAATAAAAGGAGAGAAGGAGCGTCTATGCAATTGGATATCCGAGTTTCTTCTTGGCTTCTTACATTAATCACACACGTACCAATTAAAAGTTATAATTATAATGAAGGAAGCTTACGACGGGGCTCGATGAAAACGTGTCTATCTAAGGTTTGTTATATTTACACTCGGTCGCTGCACGATACAATCGATAATGATTGCATCTCGACGACAATTGCTGCGCCCATTTATCACTGACAACGATATCACGTCGAGAGGGTTCTCGAATCTTGTGGTGCAACATCCTCGACGTTTCTTTTTCAACAAAGTTATGATTTTATGAATTTATATTAAAAAACAATTTGCATATAATAATATTTTGCTTTTAAAGCTACTTCCCCGAGATATATTTTTCGTATACATTGTTATTTCTGTATTTTTATTGAGATAATTCTTTCAATTAAGATTTTTGATAAATATAAGCAAGAGAAAAAATACAGAACATAGAATTTGCATACTTATTATTTCGTTAAAAAAATACTGCAGATGTCAAAGGCGTTGCACCATAATAAAAATTGCATATGGGCTCAATATACGTCATTATCTACACTGCCGGATGCATTTCTAGCTCGTTATATTCTCCTTTATCTCATTTTTTTAAATTCTCACTTTCTAATGTTGTATTCCTGATACGGCAGTAAGATATATTTATTCTTCTTCTTGTTGTTTTCGACGAAAAATTTCATTTTTCGTCTATAATTCCGATTGACTGCATTTCTCTTTTCTTTGAAGTATTAGAAAGAAAAAAACGTAAAAAATTACAAATTTCTGGGAATTCAAATTCAAAAAGAAAACAAAGAACAATCTAGTTTCGTTAGTCATGTTACATTCTATTGCATTTCTATTGAATGTATTTTTATAATTTGACAAATTTAATTCTAAATTTATTTTATGATTGTAGAAGGAAAAGTTTATTCTCCAAGTATATGACTAAAATGAAAAGTTAGGAAAGTTTCTTCACATTATCGAGAATTTGAATCCCCCAATACGACCGATTTGAATCTATTTCATGAGTCATGACGCAGATATCGACTGCAATGAAATCGATGCTCGCCGAGGAGGAATTTCTCGTACGTGCAAGAACTTCATTGATGTGTCCATTTGATTATATATCGCGTACTTTTTTCCGCGATTAATTAAACTATCTAAGATTATATGTGTCGGAGAGATACGGGCACAAGATACTCTCGAACAAATCGTTTCTCGTTCAATTCGATACTCTCCGGTCTAACGAGAAGGCGCCGCGACGTAAAAAAATCACGAGGATTGTTGCAATAACGATTGATAAATCTGACTAATACATCCTCCGATTTTTCTCGTCGCAGTTCGCTTCGTATTAAGATATGATTGTCTTTCATCACGAAACTTTTGTTGCTTCTCGCCTTTTGTTTTTTTCCGTGAATCGCTTTCTCTCCCTGTTTTCTCTCATGTTAGAATCGTCTTGAGTTCCTCGTCAAAGGATCTACACGGGCAGCAGAAATCGTTGCAGGGCCGCTGCCGCCAGCAGACATAGCGAAGGTGTCGTCAGGGTGGCGAGACCTCGAACTGCAACACGACGAATGAAAAGCTTAGAAATTACAGATATAATTTATTATCAACAATATCCTAACAATTTATTTTATAACTAAAATGGGAGGACTTACAACTTATTTAATTTATTTAAAGCTGTTAAAAACTTTTACTGCAATACATCTTTATATCTTTTATTTATAAATTAATTACTACGAAATGTTTTATTACATTGCTCTTATAAATTTTTTTGTTAATATTTTTTCTCGTGTTCGGTTTAGCGACAATTGAGTCTAAAAAGGATTTTGATTTTAATTTGAGTGACAGTGAGATATTAATCGTGTAACATTCACAATTATTCCAATCAGCCAGACGAAGATAAAGATTACATTATAATCTAAATAGAATAGAAAAAACATCACTTGCCGCAAATTTCTCATTGTCACATCGGTACGAAATGATATGAATGAAGTGAATACGCGAAAATATGGTTTATATATACGTAACTCTAGAAATTATATATTAATCTATTTCGTGTGTGTATGTGGTTTGTAAAACTAAATCCATTCACCACATTATAATTTAAATTGATTTCTGTTAATAAAACTGGAAAAAATACTAAAACTAATATAAAACTCGCTATATAAATTGTTTAGGAAAAAAACATGAATAATATAGTTTAAAGATTTATGTAAATTATGCGCGTATATAATTTATTTACAGGATCTGCAATAATAATTAAGGATTCTAAATAAATTTTTCTTCGAACAGGAGACAGCCTGTGGCATCGAGATCGTTGCCTCCGTGGCGCACGCGTGCTTTGAGATAACTCAATAAGCTACTCTTCTTTGAAGATGCCTTAGCTGAAACGTGTAACTTTCGGATACATCTCGTAACGAGATGAACAACTTTGCGAACGTCATTCTCATTCTTATACTCCCTACTACGCATTAATAATACCGATAGTTTCTTTATTTTGGTTTTGTCTTTATTTGACTGTGCCAAAATACGCGTAACAACGTAAAAATTTAACAGAGAAAAATATGGTCATTGAATAAAAAATCAATGCGCTATATGTATATATATACAATATATAATGTATTACAGCGAGTATCGTAAAATACATCACGCAAAAAATATTTTTACCACAGAAATGCTTCCTACTCACGAGAATATAAAATATTAGATATAACAGGCACATCAATTCATCGAGAGAAATTATAATAATCCAGGACATAGTCCCACTATTTCAATCACGTT
This sequence comes from Polyergus mexicanus, assembly GCF_030449975.1. Lineage (NCBI taxonomy): Eukaryota > Metazoa > Arthropoda > Insecta > Hymenoptera > Formicidae > Polyergus > Polyergus mexicanus. Next base: position 9,724,837 of record NW_027223331.1, read on the forward strand.
AATACTTTGTTATAATAAAAATAATAAAACCATCTTTGCCCATCTTTTTTCCAATAGTTTCTCTCGCGTTGACGAGAGATCATTCAACCGTAATAAAGCCGAACGAGAACTCGCTACGTCTTCTGTTATAATATTTCTGACACAAAATAGGAATATCACGGATATGCGACAACTTGACCGTCGTAGACCGCATGAAAAAGCAAAACAATGTAACCGCCATTCAGGTAACGTAAATCGGATAGACAATACCAGTCATCCGTATGACAACTCGAGAGTCCTGTTCAGTTACTAAAAATCATCTAACTACTCGATATAGGTTTTCAGCGTTATTTCATATTCTCTCTCTCTTTCTTTTTTTTTTTAGTCGAGAACAAGCCAACGAATACGTGCGGTATTTCTATCCACGCTTCGAAGAGAACGGCATTCAGCTCATTCCGGAAATATAAAGAGAAATACAATATCGTCGATATAACATAACCCAGCCGGAGCTATTGTCGGTTCACTCTCTCGCTGCGTTTCGATATTATTTGTGAAAAGAATAAAGTTACGCGTATAGTCTTTCCGCTTTTCATACAAAAGTTACGCATTGAAGTATATGATCGAGGGTCGCTACCACCTGTCTCGAACGTGTCAACGCTCTGCTATTATTTCTCTTTTGTGATTTTTACGAAAAAATGTATGCGATGAAATCTCTGGAGGTATTCATATCGTAGCGCTAAAATTTTATCAAGTTTTAATTTAATTTTTTGTTTCTTATATTGTATTTTGCTTTATATTCTCCGTTTTTGTAGACAGGATTGCAAACATAAAAATGACATTTAATAATTACGTTAATTATCGGTTTCATGTTTTATTTTATAATAGCAGCTTCAAAATATGTGTTTACAATTCTTTTTTAAATATATGATTTAATTTGTTACTTTCATTATTAAATTACTAAATTAGTAAATTAGTAATGCGACGAATATTCTCGTGTAACGTATAATATTTTACTCTTTATAGTACAAACATAATTACGTAATTAGCAAAATATACAGAAACGAAACATTACGAGAATATTTTAAAGTGATGAATTAGCTCATTTTGTTCAGTTAAAATGAATTAAAGCTGGCCAAGTCGAACACCACGACGGGATTGATGATGACCCCGTGACCGAGTTAAATAGCGACTAGGTTAAAGAAGGAAGAAGGGGTAAAAAAGGGGGGAAGGAGGTAAAATAATTCAAAAAGTCACGTAGAGGGAAACCAGAACGAGGGAGCGAGGCGAGACGCAGGGAGACGATAAGGATGGCCGTTGATAGAAAGAAAACTGATAGTTGGCGAAGGTTCGAGCTATACCTTATAAGGTAGCTCGGCGATAAATGCAGGAGGCGTAGCGAACGTCGCGTAGGGCGCTTCCAGGAACGATTCCGCCTAACGAGAAAATCGAAGATCGTTAAGAGCAATTTCTTCGAGTCGTTCGGCGTCTTTTCCGGTTTGCCTTGCCTCTTTTTACCTGTCCTCTCCTTCCTGCCTGCCCGTGCCGTTCGATCTGACTTCACCGACCGGCGCTCCATCTCCTTCCCTTTCTCGCGTGAAAGTATGTGTTCCACCGCGTGTTCGTTACCCCTTCGTGTTTATTTCTTTTATCCTTTTACCCCGTGTCTCGTGCAACGGTCGATATTCGGAGAGGCTCGCTTATACAATTAGGCCGAGTGCTATTCGGCGGGATATCTAACGACAACAAAAATATGCGATTCTTCCTGGCGTTTCGTTTACTGTTACGATGAATATCCTCGATAATTCTTGAATATACAACTATATGGTAAATAGAAGTACCGATCGCGACAGACGTTATAGAGATTATCATTCAAGAGTGCTGTTATTCAAGTAAATTCAGGAATTATTTATGATTTGAAAAGAGGAAATATATCATCGTTGTCTTCTCGCAAAAACTCATTATTATTATTACGCTAATCGTTCCAATTAATCTCTCATTTTCGTCAAATTGAATAAATTGGGGCTTTTAGTGTCATTGAAATTTTACCCTCGAGGCACCTCGACTAAACAATGTGCGAATTGGCTCAACTTATGACCGGAATATTTCTAGACGTGACGCGCCGCCCATTGCCAGCACAAAACGTCCCGATAACTGAGCCGCGTTTGTATGCGCCGAAATGTTTGCCGATTTACAATCGCGTAGTTATATGCGGAGCTAGTCAAATGCCGCGCATTATATGCATTGTAATTCCCTCAGCCCGCCCGCGGGATTTGTATTGCGCGGCGTGACGCGATAGAGCATGCGGCTAACGCGCATTTGATTATTCTCGTTACGCATTCGTAATGCATGAATAGCTACGATCTCCTGACATTCTCAAAAATCGTACAAAAATATTTATCTTCTGATCGCAATGCAATTGTTATGTAGTTGAAAGAAATTTCATTTCGATCGATCATTCGCGCGACACATATTCATAAGCGAAATAACTTTTCAGACAAAAATATTTCTCGACGTATGTCTCTCTCTCTCTCTCTCTCTCTCTCTCTCTCTCTCATTCTCAGCCAATTGTGTCGCAAAGTGACAAATTATTGATTATCTCTTTTTTATTTATTTTCAGTATACTATTTACCTTGTGTCATCTCAATCGTTTCGGGCATTTTAATGCCGACAATTCAGCGACTGTAACTATAACAAAAATATAGAGCGCGCGACAGGTAATAACACTCTCTAAATTACAAACGAGAAACGTGTCCGCCGCAGGTGTTCCACTGGTTGCGTATTTTTCGACGTATTTTTCACCAACGGTGTACAATCGTGTACAAATGTGGTAAATCGTTGATTACCTTTGTGAGCCTAATAAAAGAGAGATACGCGAGCTCGAAGTGAGCTCGGTGTGAATCGCTGGCTGATCGGCTGTGAGGTTCATTCTCGCAAAATTCACTCGAATCGAAGTACGATGCGGAGAGTGTACCCCATGATGTGCGCATCTCTTTCTCCCTTTCGCTCGGCTGTTGCCATTGCGATTTCGACAATCGGTCAACTACGAGTGTCTGCCGTTTCCACGAAAAATAGCGTGCTTACATCACAACGATATATTGTCATCGCACCGCGTGTAAACGAATGTGCTCGCAAAAAGTCAATTTATGATTCATCGACCGAGCCAAAAAAATGCTATTGCGGTGAAATTCTTGTGATACATACATACATACATACATACATATATATATATCGACACATATATACACACATACACATACACGAGGCATATGCGCGCGTGTAACGCCACGTGAATTTCTTATTGTAACTTGAATTGCGTGACGCGAGGGATTAGTTGATAAATATTTAATCGCGTTGCGCGCCGGGCGTTGCCGGAAACGCGGGTACATACGAGACACACTACTGTATATGGTTTGATGAATCACGTATCCTCCCTCCCTTTCTCCTTCCTCTTCGAATTCGCTGTCGTTCCGATTTTCTCCCTCGACGATATCTCGTGCAAGGGAAACGAAGTGTTTCCGCATCACCGTAATTTTGCCCTTATTGCATGTATGCTACGCATGTATCGATTGCCTTATAACACCGATCCGAAGATGAAAAAGGTGGGTCAAAAGAGGAAAAACAGCAAGCAGGAAGATGAAAAGTGATCGGAATTAATTTAAGTTAGAAATTAAACGCAATAACGAAACGCACGTTTGCAAACGAGGAGACGCGGTGAAGAAAAGGTTAAAGTAGCTGCAGGTGCAATTGGGCAGACGTGTTGCGCGAGAGCAGGTGGTAATGGTTGTAAATCATTGTCTTAATTTCTTCCCAACCATTGCTTTCCCCACGGGTTTCGTCGACTCGCCGGACCCCGCCGGTCCCACGCTAATTTTGCATACCAAGAAATAATAAATTCCCACGAGTGGTTACTTTAAAAGAAATGAACAGAATATCGATAATTGAAATTCGCTATCGCGAGTATCTCCATTTGAAGTATGACTAGAGTTTCTAATTTGATACGATCTATATTCGAGATAGAACTCTATTTATAATTTCTCAAGTTGAATAAATGTAAAACTAGGTAAATGTAAGGAATAAATCTTGAATTGGCAAACACAATCGTATATTCGAATTAAAATTGTCATGTCTAATTATAGAGAGAGTACATGCGTAATTGTACTCTATTCTCACCGACTTCTCACTTTCGGATCCACCGGTTTATTATTATTTAACTATATACGTCCACGTGTATACATATATGTGCGAAAATGATTCAATTCTCAAATTCTCTCTTGCACGAGGTATGATTTGTTCTCGGCATCAGACTACTGCTATTTCAAATTATGTACAATGTAGACGATTAAAGATTTTGAATCATGGATTATAATTATTAAATTTGTCATTTTATTGCACGTATTTGGCTTGCCGTTTCCATCTAGTAAAATAATACATATAGAAACATAAAATTTAAATGCAGATATTAATTTTATATATATATATATATATATATATATATATATATATAATCTCCTGATTTTGAGCAAGTATCACACGTTATTTTAAAGTTCTCTTTTTTTACGCACGTGTTTATTTTATTTTATTAAGAATAGCCAGTTTCTCGGGCTCTAGGTAATTCGATTATCGTTATCTTTTCCACGTGAATTCAATCTCGATTTGTTCGCCGGTTATACATCGATTGTATGCGACTTGTCATATTGTAAACTTACCGAACACCTCGGTATTGCGCGTTTCGACGAACGGGTTGTCGACGTCGTGACTTGATCGCACCGTCGCCTCGCACCTGCAACAAGACATTCGATCATACTTTCGAGTCAGAGCGATGGTTTTTCTGGCCGATCAGACAAAAGGGTAAATTATCGCGCTTGACCGCGCGAAACTCACGTAAAACGAACTCTTGCTCGCGAGCAAGTGCCATGTATATTTATGGGGTATGTGCCGAGGTGCCATAAGCAACGGCCCCGTCGAACGACGGGAATATACTACACGTTGTAAAAACCGATATTACCTGACGTTTATCTTGTCGCTTGCGAGATGACCCGGCTCTAACTCGAGCTCCAGACTCGATATCGTTGAGTACAGTCCGTGTTGCTCGAGCACAGTTTCCAAATCGGATTTCACCTGGAAAAAAACATCGTTCATTGTGCAATGTTTTCCCTCGCGGCGACCAAATCCGATTGCATCGAAAGTAACTTTTCGATTCCGAGCATCGGGAAAGAATGAATGTCGCAACTTTCCATCGAACATGGAACCATCGATCGATCGCTATTACAAGCTTCGACAAGCCTATGTGAATAGGCCCAGCAACCGTCGAGCTATAAATAAATTTTTTTGTTATCACTCAGAATTGCTTGCATCTGTTTAGATTAGTTCTAATTTTACGTGATTAAAATTAAAACTTGGAAAATGATCAAATCTGCAAATAGAAATGGTTAAGAAAATGGAAAAATGTATATATTAATGTATAAAAGGGTAGTTATCTGCGAATGGAGCGAATGGAATTATATTCGCTTTTAGGAAACATTATTATTCCAATTTCTAATCTGTGTTGATTAATCAAAGTTCTCTCGGGACTACGAACCTTGTGTAAAAAGGACGACATAAATTGCAGAGCATATGGCGCAACGATATGTGCGGGGTAATTATACATCTAATAAATCGTAGACTAATATCGCGAGGTTCAAGAAGCAAGAGAAGAAGGGATACATGGGGTGCATCGTCTCGGAGTACGCAAAGACATCGAAAAGAAAATAGGAAGTGTAAATGTGATGCCGCAGACCGACGATAATACACCCGCACGTTGCTTCGACGTGATTCCGCCGATTCTACCAAATGTACATTATGTAATGTGATACAGCAAACAAATATCGTTTAGAGACAAAGTTAATATCGGCGTAACAGCTTCAACATTATCGTCAACTTGATCAAGGGGTATCGTATTAAAATGAAATTAAATGTAAACAGATGTGTTGACAAACAACGCGGATAAAGTTCTCATTATTATATATGAGATACAGTTTTATATATAGTAAATGTACAATATTACAGTCGTTAATTCAGTAAATGTGTTTTATAAGAATTCTTTGTCGTTAAAATGCACAGCAATTAAAAAATACAGGTGTGAAAAATATAGAATTACTAAGAAACTCTCTTATGTATGAGAATAAACATTAAATAAATAAGTGCTCTACATAAAATATATTACGTATATTATATATTATATATAAAAGAAAGGTTTATTTATCTTATTTTAATATGAATTTTTTTATCATGATTATTTCTATACTCTCCCTTCTTTCTCTCCTGTTGCATTAGTGTATTAAACTTTCTTTTTTACAGATGTGTGCTTAGTGTATTTATCGTTTCTGTACAGATCTCTTTATTTTCTACCTGATACTTTCTGAATATTTATGTGTAATGTTAAAATTATATGTGTCATTAAATTAATAAATAAATAATAAAATGCTGCATATAATTTTGTAATTCAAAAATATATCTTGAATAACAAAACTGCAATAATACATCAATTCTTCGTAGAAATGTCCTTTATCCTTTTTATCTTTATACTTTATTAATATCAGAATGATATCGCTCAAAGAAACGTATGCAGTTGGCGCACAGGCATCTTTTTTTATTATAAATATCTATTAGCATAAAAGACAACGCGCAGTGAAATGTATTAACGCGTTTGTCAAATTCGTCATATTCGTGTCTTGACTTTATGCAACAGCCAGATATACGGACATCGTTTTGTAATTCAAGTCTTCCAAGTTCTTTATACACCGTATGTCGTACTTTGCGACTAAAATTTCCATTTTCTTTGCCGCGACGACATACAATTCTGCTCGCTTATTCCGCGCCGTCTTTTCTCCATCCAACTCTCTCTCTCTCTCTCTCTCTCGTTCTTCCAATTTTACTCCGCGCCGTAGGACTCTATGTGTCCTCCCGTTTATCTTCGAAAGTCGAGACTCAACCCCATCGCCTTCTATTAATAAACCACCTTGTGACTGCACTTTGCGCGCGTGCACGCGCGAGCTGAACTTTATGCGACTTGAATATTTCTATCGTGAGCGAAAAACTTTAACGCGAGCCGCGCGTGTGCGTATTGAGCAAGACGGGCAACGGTGCGGAAACGTGCGAAAGTTGACAGACGAAACTTCGTTGAAAGTTTCGACGCGACGCTCATTTGAAGTACAGAATTTCGTAATTAAGGTAACAAAATCGCGCGATTGCCGCGACACGATTACGCAAATGGGGCGAAAAAGGAGCGAGTTTGTGTTTCGTTCGAATGTTGCCGAGAGAGAGAGTAAGTCGATCGTCGCCCTGAATAGATAAGCGCGTCTCAAGGGAAGAATGCTGATGATGTACAAAAGGGATCCGATATTTCAAGAATGACAAAGATTCGACGGACATTGCATCGAAATATTTCAACGACCTGATATCGTTTCGGCATATTATCGATAAATTTTAACGCGCGCGCGCGCGCGCGCTTCGTATTTTCTGTATCGTTTATGAATTCTACAATGCTTCCGTCTGATTTTGTTGCCGAGCGCTATATGTCTCTTTGTAGCGAAACATACGCGTTCCATCCTGATACGCTACGCTGCACATTTGGCTGCGTATATTTTACTTTGTGCAGAAATACGATGCAATTTTATCATCTCTCTTGGCATATCTACGGCGCACTTATATATTTATCTTTGAGCAATTGTCGTCCGATAGTTTGTTTTGATGTCCACTCGGTAAAAAGCAACAATGATGTAAAAAAATATAAAGGGGCCGAGAAATTAAATCATTTTTAAATTACTCGAATATTCTTGATCCTGTTGGTTGTATTTACTGCGATTTACGACTGCCATCATATTTCCGACACCTCTTTTTTTATAATGATATATATATACATATAATATAACGCCAACAATTCTCCGATCCTGCAATTTAATTTTTTTTGTATTTATATTCCATCAAAATACAAGCAAGCTCCATCCTATATAAAATAATCTCCCGCGCGAGTTGCCTCCTCTCTCTCTCTCTCTCTCTCTCTCTGTCTTATTAACTTATTTATCGAAACATCTGGCGTATCTCTGATATCGATATAATTTATGATTCTCGACTCTCTCTCTCTCTCTCTCTCTCTCTCTCTCTCTCTTTCTCTCTCTCTGTATGTGTGTGTGTGTAAAATGTAATAGCTCTGACATAATAGCTTTCTATAATCATAAACAATTATACATAGCGAATATTTTCGTTTAAATAAACGTTGTAAAAGCCAAGATTTTGTCGTAAAAACTAATTAATCTAATGGAAATTAGTTCCTCTATGCTTGGCTAGTAATATTTACTCGGCAAAAAGAATTCATTAGGACTCGCGAAATAATCCTTGATGTATTATCGTCCCTTGCAGATGCGGATGATCGCGGACGTAATATTCATTGTGATGCGGAATGCCTAATAACGTTACAAGTCATATAAACATTTGCTTTTACAGCAACATAATTCATAAAAATACTCGTTCAACCGGTATATGACAATGCTTTTATATATCCTTGTAAAGTGGTGCCATTTTGGCTGCTTTTATATGACGACCACTTCACGACAAAGGGTTAAAAGGCGCGTGACTATTACACGGTTAGCGATCTGGAAATCAACCGCCCTCGCTTTTTCTCGCGTCATAATCATTCATAGTGAGCTTATTTTTTTGTGCGCGATTAGGAGAGTAAAAAAAAAGGCATTTTTTTTTTCTTAATTCTCCGATACATCTTTTTTTTTTAGCTCATGTATATCAAAAAATTAATATTTATTTCATAAAACTTATATATAACATAAACAATTTAAGAAATTATTAAGGCTCTCAACTGAAAATCACAAGTTTAAATAATCGCGGGCTAGAGTAAAAGCCCCATACTACCAATACGATATTCAACGATATTCAATTTAACTTCTTCCGGGACAGATCGAAAAAGATTATTTACCTTTCTTCGCACACAATTCTATTTTTCCAAAAATATTTATAATTATTAAACAAAACAAGAAAAAATTGAAAAATATTTGAAATCTCTGAAAAAATATTGCACATATATTGCCATTGTACATTAAGATTAACTATCCGAGAAACGATTTCGTATATTAAATCTCAATGTGCACATATTGTATATGTCGATGATTTAAAGAAATTAAAATATTAAAGATTGGATAATACCAAATGCTAAATTGAATCAATAAATACAAAGTTTTATCTCTCTCCGCCGATTGCAAACATAAAATTGAAACAGGGAGAATCCACGAGTATACTTGAGAAGAAGAGAACAGATAACAGATTTAAAAAAAACAGGAACTAGTTTAATCGATTCTATGATCTTTTCGTCACTCAACCTAACGACAATGATTCTCCCGTCATGCTGCTCATCCGCGACATATTTCCAAAGTTGGGGGAGTGATCGAACTTTTTCCCTTCGCAAGATTACTCGACTCGCGTTAACAGGTTTTTCGAGTCTCGCGACACGAACATTTCCGAAACAATATTACTTGTTAAGTGCTATACTAAACTCGCGCAACTTCTAATGGACGTCGTTGGAAGCGTTGCAAAGTTTTCTCGAAGGGAAAACGGGGTGAAAGGGGTGGGGGTATGTTTCCGCGGAAAAGGAAAACCAAAGTCCAAAAGATAAGAGAGAAAGTTTCGGCGCCGCCGAGTACGATCCACTAGAAGAAATGCTCTAAAGAAGCATCGCTCGTTATTGGTGTAATCTTTGACTCTTTAAAGCTTCGCCGAAAAGCACTTGCATTTTACGTAACGCGATTTGATTATTCTCGACGTAAGTGTAAGCGTCATGTTTATTAATGTTTTCTACGTGGCACGTTACATCTCTGCTCACCATAACCAGTGAATAATCTTTGCGTAAACGGTAAAAAAAAAAAAAATGGTCCTTCTTATGTTTCGCAAATTGAATACTCTCAAGACGCATCATATTTTCGGTATTACAACGCTTGAAGAAAATCTTGCAAGCAACACAATCCAATTATATAATCCGGCCTATTTACTTTGAATATACCTTTAAGTTTATTTAAGGTTGCAAACAAAGGAGAAACTGCCAGTAATTTTTTACTCTGCGTAAGTTACGATTGTCATAATCCTTTGCCTTCTGCTTGAAATAAGATTAATATTCTCTTTGTAATTTGGATCTATAGCATCTCTCTCCACCTAACACTATCTAATTGTTCCTATTATTCTCCTCCGTAGGATGAAAATAATTACGAGTCTGCTCCGGACAAAAACTGGAGCTGAGGTATTCGGCATTCCCTCTCGGTTCCCTTTTACCGAATTTCTTCCTTATTCTCGCTTAGAGTTAAGAGTACGTCGGCGTTTTCTTCCCTCGACAGCGCCGATAACGATACATCAATATGCATGCGATAGAAGCTCCGGCAGCCTCGAGCGTTAGGAGGATTGAATTATTCGTGACGAGAGAATGGAAACTTTGTAATAATAACGTGAAACGAGAGAAATAAAAATTCCGCGCGTCGAATATAACTCCCTTTCTTTCTCGTCGTCTCTCCGTCGATTTATCGAACGCTAGACGTGCTAGATTTAAAAACACGAACGAAGTGAACGGATGGGATAAAAATAAAGCCCGCTCTTTTCCGAATTCATCTGGGATTATCATGCGGCAAGGAGGAGATAACAATTAAGCGGAGAACTCTCGTGCAAATCTTCGTTCTCGAATGCCGGTCGCTTCTTCCACCGCAAATGCAAATTGGCCCTTTCTTATTGTACGCTCTGGATTAATTAGAGAGTCGTGGCCTTTTTCACGACTCGTCCCTTTCGCGACTCGCGCTTCCGATTCGCTTCAATTCGATTCGTAATGCGCTTCGCGAGGCTATAAACAGAAGTTTGGAATTGACTTGATGGAAGCAAGAGACGGGAGTAAAATCACTGTGCCGCCGGTCTATGGCGCGCATTAGAAAGCGCTGAACAACGTTCAGTGGTGTTTGATGTTACTGCACGAGGGATCCGTTTCGTCGACCGTTAATTAGAGCTTTGGCTCATCAACCGTCGTCGTTGCTTGCGCGATGAAATCGAGCCACGTCGCTGCGACGCCGAACTCTCTCTATCTCAGTCGGCTTACTGTAAAATCAGCTTGCCTACCGTCCGCTCTTCCCATCCCGCTTTTCACTCTCCCCGAACCTTCGCCAATACCGGTGCAACACCATCCGATCTCAACGCGAGACCGCTTCACCTGGTGAAGCCACGTCGTGCTATTCCAAAGGTTCAACACTATACATATATGTTCTACGGATTTTGTAGAAACTTGGTCACCCGTGCGACAGCGAGTCGCTGTTGCAAACGCTTTCACCCGACAAAGATACAATATAATACAATATCGATCGTCATATTCCATTTTCTCCTTGTCGCGTATGTATCTATTGTACTTTATTTTTATCCATGTTACTTTGGCCGGAACGATGCAAGATTCGGTTTACGGGCGATGCTTCTCTACTTTGTGATATCTTTCCCGATGCTGCGGAAAGTACTTTTTCGAGAAATGTTTAAAAGTGATTACTCACCTGCTCGCCATTAACGAACCATTTAAGTTTCGCGGCAGGATAGGACTTGCCGCTGGTGCAATTCAATGCGAGCACGTCGCCACTCGCGTACACCTTTTCCTCTCCCCTTATCGAGGGGCTTTCTTGAGATACCGCTGCAACAATTTAAGAAAATTCTTAGATCTATACGATAATATTCTTTATTTTAGCTGTACAAGTTTGAATAAAAGTTAGCGCTTTATTTTTATTAAATTATGGCACATTATATACACGTATTGTCTATTATATAATTATAAATATTGCTATACATATTTTTAAAAAATGAAAAGAGAGAGAGAGAGAGAGAGTGAACATCTTGATTTGTAATTGTAAATTAAAATAATGTCTAAAGAAGTAAAATTTCTACTATTCAAGTAAAGACATTATCTGATATGGAAAATAAAAGAATAAAGAGAAAATTCTTAAAATACTGCCATTTGTCTCGGTCTTATTAACCCAAGACGTCTAATACTAAATCCCACATTGTTTCGTCGGCATAAAAAGCAGCTTCGCCCTTTGGGAACTTTACGCGGTAAAGCGTATAAAGTCGGACGCGCCATTAACAAGAAGTTTTACTGCCACTAAACGCGTTTATTAACCGAGCTTTAGATCTCGTGCATTTTAAATTTTTCGGCGTATACGTGCCGCCTCGCGTTAATGCTCTCCATAATGAAGCGGCCGTACGGTACGCCGTCGCGTAGACACGATTAATAGCCGAAGTCGAGAAAGTGAGCTCTATAAGAATGCATCGGGGTTTAGATGCTCTCGGTTGGGAAACACTTGCGAAATTTATGACGACGGCCGAAGCAGTACGCATATTTGTTTGACGCGTATATTATATTGTTCGCTGGATAAGAACGTTCTTCCGTGAATAAAAAATTCCATGTTTTTCCTTTTTCCATTAGTTCCAACGCTAAACAGCTTACATTGAAAGACCGAATCATAGATGCAATGCATCAAATATCACTAGAACAATCTACAATCTAGCTGCAATTAATGAGATCAGTGCTAGATGTAATGCTTGGATTGATGCAAGAGGGCAACATTTTGAACAATGTATGCATTAAATAGATGAAATGTAAATAAATAAGTAAAAAAATGAAAACTTGCTTTGTTTCTTTTTTTGCGATTCTCTCCAAAATGGAGCAAAAACGAGCAAACCTCTACAGGACTTTCTGTCTTAGCTTTTTGGTCCTCGACACGCTCCTGAAGTTTTGTCATTTAGATTGGAGACAGCCTGTATATATTTATAATATGTTAATTCCAAAATACAGTATATATCTTCACATGTCTTTCTTTCTCTATTACATATCTAAAAATATTAAAAAATATATAAAGTAAAAATTTCTTTCTGCATTGTTACAGAAATAAATTCTTTGTAATATTTTTCTCTAAATTAACAATAATTCTAACAATGAATCTTTTTAATCTGATTTTGATAGAATTGATATTAATTGAGCAGAACACATATCGATTATGTTTATAAATGATAGATTAGAAACATGATTGTTTCTCTAATAACATAATGCATATTTAAAGTTATTTATCTTTTATATTATGTTACAAGAAGCATATAATTTCTTGATTGTAGCTAAATTCGATTCTGATGTGTGTGTGCTCGATTGTCTCTGCTAAATCGACTACGTATGAGAATTAATCTGAAGCGACTGGACAGTTTTGATCAAAGTCACTATCGAATAAGATACCATCGTAATAAAAATGCTTATCTTCCCGATAAGCTTCCAAAGCCATCGCGACACTTCGTTTGAAATATTCAACGAAGCCATTTTGAATCTTATAACGATTCTTTCCATCTATCCGACTGGCGTTTCCGCCGGAAGTTTGTGTTTGCAAATATCGTTTGCAGCGAACGAATATCGTTTGCTCATTTCTATTTTTAATCAATTACTCATCAAATTAATGAAGTTATTAAAGAAAATTATTTCTGTATAAAAATATTACGAATGTTTTATGCATTTATTTTATGCGTTTTATAATGAACAGAGTGAAAGATTAATATATAAAATGTAAAAAAAGAAACATTTATTTTTGAAGAAAATACATAATAAACGAATATTCCAAGTTTTTAATAATTTATTAAATTTAACGCGGACGTTGAACAAATCAATAAATAATATCAAAAAAGTATAAAATGTATAATGCCATTTAAAATCTCTCTCATGCAATAAGAGATGATATGTCGATATACGATAATATGGAGAACATTGTACGAACACACAATTAACTTCTAGCATTTTTTAACGCTTGGCAATAAAGTTACCGTCTAGCCGATGTATGGCACACCAGCGAAATAAATTCAAATAATTCACGCTCGCTTGCTCTTGTTGAAACGCATTGGCCTGACGACGGGAACGCGATCGAACTCGCATGTTAGCGAGAGGAGACGAGGTGGAAAAAAGGAAAAAAAAAAATGCGAGAGTCGACCACTTGGCAAAAATACGATACGATTAACCACGAAAACACAATTAGACGTCTGTTTCTACGCGAGAAAAAAGATGGTTACCATGATATAATATCCGATAGTGAAAAAAATAATTGGGTTGGTTACTAAAACTTGATTTTAACTTCGCAATATATCTATGTTTGTGCGAGACAGGCAATGAAATACTTCGCATTGATTTATATGACTGTATTGAATATTTTTGATATTTGCAAATGGCACGTTTGAAATTCGCCGAATTGCGAGCGAGAAGCCACGAAGCGAGCAACGCTGGTTATCGATTTTTACGCGGGTCAGCGCGAGGGAGAAAATTTCGTCGCAAAGATGCAGTAGAAGACGAAAAGCCGACAGGCCGACGAAACTTGGCAAGACGACAGCCTCCTACACAACGGTCTTAAAATTCCCCCGTCCGCGTATCTCTCCTTTTTCGTCTCCTTTGGCCCGAAGCGGCATCGGCGGCGCCCAGTAACGGCTCAAGACTTACGACACCGTAATATTTATCGCGTTTCGACGGTTTTATGCACCCTTAAACTTTAACGCCCGTTCACCGATCGCGCCTCGCGCAAACCACTCGAGTGAATTTCCTGCCTTCCACGGAATCGCGAGTAAGAGCACGCGTCCATTCCCGCCTTCCTTGATTCGATCGAGCGGGATGCGGATAAGTCGAAAAATGTGACGTGGTCTTTCGTAAAATTAGCGTTAGAATATTTCGCAAGTCGATGCGTTTCATCGTTTCGACGATATCAAAACATACGCAAATTTAACTCGGACAATTAACCCTTTCCCCAATCATTCCTGACGACAATTTAATATCATTTGTCTGCTACCTTTTAAACAGGTTTCGATATTATATATTGCGAAACAATATTATAAATGCATACCTTTATAACACAACTATGTCAGAAATTTTATTTAGAGCTCACTGATTTATACAAAACCGATATTTATATGACGTAAAAAATAATTGTTTTTTTCAATCAATACTATTAGCGGCGTTGTTTGTATTTTTCGCACAGCAAAACAAAATATACAATTATTAATTCTATTATTACATTTCTCTGTCTTTTCTTTTCGGCGAATTAGGTACATTTTTAAATATATTTTCATTATTGAATTAATAACAACATGTGTAAAATTATTTGTTTTAATGTTTTTGTGCTGTAACGTAACGTGACTTCCGCACAAATGAATAAGTTGTTTGAGGAATTAACTGAAAAATAAATGCGCTTAATGCGTTGTATTTTACGTTCGACATTATCTTCTTTTTACAAAAATTCCAAAATCCATTCACCGCAACACACCGTTTACAAATCTTATTCAGTTGCTAATGGAAATATGTTATAACGAAATAATTATAAGGCGATTATGTTCTGCCTATAGCGGACGAGTCCCTCATAATCATGCCTATCTTCGAACCGTCTACGTTAAGGTGAGTTAATATCTAGCTCGGAGTTACTATGTACTATCGTATCGCCCACTTTGACCGTATGATAATCCTATTGCAACGGATATCTCGTCTAGCGTGTGCTCAAGATAATTAGATACGCTTCCTTTGATCCTGATAAGAACAGCATACGCATCCACGCGCACGGCCGTTTGGATCGAGTATCCGCCGCGGATTGATTGGTCAATGTCCGAAACATCGTATGGGAATCATGTGTCGCGTCATCATCAATCGGATATACTAATCTTTGAAAGGAGAATTAGTGCGATTACGTTAGAGGATATTGCGCGCTGTTATCGGGTTTCGTCTCCCATTTACTACTTCGTACACTTGCTTTGTTTGAGGAGAAATGTACCATATTTGCTGTACCTACAGTTCGCTGTATATCGTACTGATGAAAATGCGTCCAGAAATCGAGTTGCATGGAGATCAAATAACAAAAGAATAGCAGACAAACAAAAAAGGCAGATGACGTTTTCATGCACAGATTATTGATGAATTTATAACTCCACATGGACACGTACGTATTGTATATTCGATGGCACAATCAAATAAAGAGCTGAACGATTAATCAATCAAACCGTTATTCGTTTACCCGCTTGAACTGGTCAGTGGAGCAAACGATTATCTGTTTGTCTATCTAATCAATGAAGCGATTATATAGCTGTTTTATATCGCTTACGCGAGAGAGGTAATGAAAAAATTTTAAGTACACGATAAATACATATAATTTTAAAATTAAAAGAGAAATTAATCACATGTGATGAATAGAAATTTCCCAATATTTGCGGCTATTTTTTCGTTCATTAAAAAAAAAAAAAACCTTTTTTTTAACCCTTCGATTGTATACGAGTTTATTGGGATATCCTAAAATTCTTTTTCTATTGACAATATTTCAAAATAAAAGCTCTCTGAGAGTACTTTCGATATTGATGTTTTCTTTATCAGAACTAGAATTATTTACGATTCATTTTTAAGCCTATCACGATTCCAATAAGATGCATTTGACATTCGGTAATTGGCGCATTCTCTGACTGTTAGATTGTCTTGCAAGCAATATAGGGTCTCGATGGCACTTGCGAACTTACACAACGCTGTAATTCGATATCGTCGACGGAGTTGTCGTTAATTTTGCGAACTAATCGGTCCATAGTAACCACATGAACGTGTAAACGCGATAGCGAATTCATGGTTAGAGTAAAGGGACTCGCTCCATCTTCGAGGATGATAGAACATTACGAAGGACGATACCGGGTCTCGACTCGCAGTTTCTCATTTCTTCGCGAGAACGCGACGGTTACCTCTCTCTTTCTCTCTTCCTTTCCGCACACTGCCGCCCAACTCAACCACGTCGTAGTCTTTAGTCGAGTTACCAAAGGGGAGACGACGGCGCGGCCGTGTTCAAAAGCATTATTAATTAAACGCGACACCGGTCCACTCACCTATGACCTCCATGTTCGCCTCGGCGCTAACTAAGCTAAAGTTCGGCGCCTCTGCATTAACTTCGCACTTGTATTTGCCGCTGGCATGAAGGCTCGCATTTTGCAATACTACCATCTGGTCATTCGACTGTTCTTTCTGAAACAGAAAATGCAGACTCGTTGTAAAACCGCACAAATCGTAATACAAATAATAAAAATAGATATAAAATAAAATACTGAAAAGTTGATTAATGTTACTTAGATTGCAGGCTTGCAATATTCCATTCAAGATAATACCTATTAATTAACTCCTGCTCATACATAGCGATTTTGTAATATGTATATACATATGTTAAATTGAAATTTCTTTTCCTTTTTTCTCGTTCATCATTTGAAAGAGAGATGTTACATAGAATTCTATTTTATAATTAAGTTCTTAATCGCAAACTGACTATTATAGATTAAAATATAAACATTAAAAAACATATACAAAATTTTTTAATTATGTTAAATATAAATTTTGAATGAACAAAGATAAAAAAAAAGATACATTCGAATAACATTTAATGAATAAAGCAACGATAGATATTCATCGTTTATTTAATAATGTTTATTTAGTGATGCGCAGCCATCTAGTCTAAAATAAAATTTTTTGCAAACTATTACATAAATAAAATCATAAAAATTAAAAAATAAAAAATCACGTATAAGGATAAATTGCATTAAAATTAAATGAAAGATGAAACACTTGAAATATATGAAATGGCGAGAGATGTCTATTACATTTGACATTACATGGAAATTTATTTGTATATCAACCTAATCATTTGCTGCGAGCTATTATACAATAGAATAGAGAATTATAAATATGCAGTATTTTGAAGATAAAAATGAGTTAACTCGAATAAAAAGACCCAGAGATATGTCTACTGGAGAAAGTGTCGAAAAATGAACGAGACGGAGCCGCGATTTTTCCGAGCTATTTGACAACATTTAGCCGAGGTATAATAATTCGTGCCATTACGGTAAAGCGGGATGACAAGACATCGACTTTACGAGTCATTTCGTTTTTAGAGCAGTGTAGTTACGTCGTTACAAATGGCGGTCGCAGATCGGGCGCATGATTATCGAGTGTAAGAGTTATTCTTTTGTTTTCTTTTGCTGCAAATTTGCGACTTGCAACTTTATAAAAGGTTTTTGCATTCATACGCTTTTTATTGAATTAAAGCACATTTATTATATACTCTGTCCTAATTTACACATTAAAGAAAAGAAGATTAATTAGATCGAGAGCTCTTTGCAATATTTTAAGAATAAAAATTCCATCAAAAAATTTGATATAAATTAACAAGTGATTATACAAACCTAATATACACCTAATTACACAAAACTACAAATTTCTTTTTGTAATGCGTTAACAGGACAACCATAGCATAATTACTGAACAGATTTTTTACGCTATGTCAAGCTCTTATGCAAGAAAAAAATGACATCGTAAATGGATTTTTTCTTTTTTCTCGCCAACTTTCGAATGCAACGGAGAGTTTCGCAAATAAAAATAAATAGAAACGTATAATCAAAACATGCAAAAAATAAAATGGATTTATTGAAATAAATATAAAAAAAACATTTCCCTTCCTTTTAAATAAACATTTCTTTATTTTTTAAACCGGCACAATTAATCTATATATATATATATATATATATATATATATATATATATATATATATATTTCGTAATTATGATACGATATTATAATTCAATTAAAGTAAAAAAAAAAATTAAAAGTTTCAAATTTAAAAAGATTGATTTTATCCATCTATCTGGAAGACAAATATGGGAATTCAATTTTATATAAAACGATCTGGCTGGCACTTGGACCATATACAAAGAAATATATATGTATGCACACTTAAACGAGCGAGCAAATATATGTATTTATTCTATTTATATACATACATACATATGGTACATACATATATATATGTGTGTGTATGTACAATATGGGTAGTATATGACGTATTTTCCATAGTAGTGCATAAAAGGTCGATGCAACGAGTTTAAGAATTATGCGGCGGAGAAGCGAGTCTTTTGGGTGCTTGCAAGGCAGAAAATTGGAACACTTCTTTGCTATTCGAATTTATGGGAAGTACATTGCAGATATGTTTACTATGAGAACTCCCAATTTTATAAACGAACTAAAAGCTTGCATATATTCACGATAAAACTTTTTTTTACAATCAAATAAATTTATAAAATAATTGCATATATTCTGACAGTTTCCGAATAATAATACTTTAGACAAAAATTAATGTTATCAAGAAATTTATTTATTGGACATAAAAACCGAATTTCTCTATATTAAATCTTTTAAATTTCTTATTACAATTCTGTTACATTACATTTGTTAGAGAAAACATTTAGAATTTCCATATATTTTTTTAAATGTATAAATTAAATATATTTTAGTAATATATCAAATATATTTTTTTTTAAATGTAAATTATACAGAAAAGATATTGTGTTTTATAATCTTTTCATTTTACATTTCACTGTGTAATAACTAGTGAGTTATTAAAAATTATTTAAGAAAATGAATCTCGAAAGCGATTAAAATAGAGAGCTATCTAAGACAACATTAATATTTATAATCATTAATAATATAAGAAATGCTTCTTGAAAAAAAAAAAAAAAAAAAAAAAAAAATGATTTTGATCTAAAATATCTTTTTCAGTAATGAAATTTGGAAATAATAACGTGCAGCAAATAGGATACTTTAGCTTAGACATACGCTAATTCATTATAGTAGCAATGTATAGCCAATGTGTAGCTAGTAAATTATTAAAATACGCAACGCAAATGCAAATTATGTTTTATCGAAAAGAATGTACGTCAAGAAGTGGTCAGAGAGATAAATGCCGTTACCGAAAGGTTTCATACTGCTACATGGTACTGATACGCGAGAAATCCGCTCGATACTAAAAGTATCCGAAAACTTTTCAGGAAATACTTTTCACAGGTACGATAAAACTTTGCACAATTATGAGGAAATAAGAGCAATGTCTCTCGTGATCTACCTTTGAAGATAGTGACAGCGTTGAAGACGCTATACAGGGTGGCCCCGAACGTTCCAGCCAGACTTTGAGATCTTATAGGAAATTTAATTCTGAAAAAATTTCCTATAAATTAAATGGATCATAAAATGCTTTCTTAAAAAGTTATCGCTCAAAAACCTCTGAAATCGTGATTATTTTACACATTTTTCCAAATATCATGGAAAATGTTCGTCTTTTAACAAAAAGTATCGAAACAAAAGTTGTAGAAAATTAAATTATCTTTCAAATGAGATCAAAATGATTGTTGTACGTTCCATAGATTTTGATATAACCAGTTTCAAACGTACAAAAACGTGCTTTTTGTTACTTATTGTTAGATCGATTAAAGTTGAATCAGAAGGAAATCCGGGACATTTTGAAAATAGTTAGTTTTTTCACGTTTTTATTCATTTTGTACTATTACGTGCTATCTTAGTTTTAAAAAAATTTATTTTATTTTCATAAAAGAAAAAGATTTTTATTTTTTATTTTTATCGTTTTTTCAAGAAATTTATTAAGTTTCATTTTCTTTTCACCTTTTGCTCTTCCTTTGCAACAGAAGTTTTTGAGCGATAACTTCTTAAGAAAGTATTTTTCGACCCAGGAAATTTTTTGTTCAGAATTAAATTTCCTATAAGATCTCAAAGACTGGCTGGAACGTTCGGGGCCGCCCTGTATAAATCTTCAAATAGAAATAGAAGATATAGAAATAGAACGGTATAAATAATAAATTCTGAGGAATTACGCGGATCTAATTAAATAGCACAATCCACATTTTATTAATTATACAATGTGCAATTATTACATATATTATATTTTTTGGGATTAATTTAGCAAATAAGTTATATTTATTTTTCATTGCGTTGAAGTAAACTGCGCTCGTCGAAATTAATATAAACGTTAAAAATACTCTTCTAACATTTTCTTTTTTCTTAATTACTGATTCAATGCATGCTAATTTTAAATTATATTTTTTTCCGTTCTATTTAAATTTTCAATGAAAACAATAGAATGATTTGTCGTGACGCTTTGTTCGTGTCACGCATTCTCAGCGAAAATGACGAAAAGAAAGATTCGCTTATAAATGGAATATATCTATATTGGCGAGAAAATTTAGGGCAACCGAAGCAGAATTGAAAAATCGGATGACCGAGCATAAGAGAAAAGATCGGGGCAGTACGCCCTCATATGTCTGGGGAAATTTTATTACCGGTAGTAACACGTCCAGAGATTTTTCCAGCAGCGGAAAAGTACACACAAACGAGACTCCAGAAAGAGCGGAAACGCAAGGAAAGAAGGCGCACCGGCCACGATCACGTGGAGGAAGTCACGAAGTATAAACGACGTGGTTCCTGCGCGGCAATGTTGACGTTTATCTCGTACTAAAGGCGCTGTCGGACATGGAGTTCTTACGCCGACAAATTAATTTACGTCCCATGAGAAAAGTTTCGCGAAAACAAGAGAGGAAATGACAGCGAGCAGCGGAGATCGCGGGAATCGTATTACCGTCGACAATATTTCCCACCGGCAGCAATTCGCTCTTCAAACGGTCTGTTTTGTAACGATAAGCTAATAGGTCAAGGTATACATTTTGCGAGGGAATATTATTCGAAAGAGCTATTGATTTGAATCAATCATGACCCACGTCCATTTACGCTAATCCTGATTAAATCAATCTTACGAATTCTGTGCTTTTCTATTACTGACATGAGAAAAACAGTAATATGAAGAAGTTGAATTGAATTTTGTGATACTTATATCTCCGTATGTATATTGCATAAGAAGAGGAATAATTTAAAAAAAATAATCAATTGTTAAATCAACATTAATTAATCAAAATTAATTCATTAATTTGAACAATTAACACACGACCTTTTAACATGATTTATAAAAATGTATAATTTAATTTATATTGCAAAAAATATTGGTGAAAGTAGAACTTTGCAAGAAAAACGAAGTATTCAACTACCAAATCCAACTCGGTTAACACGAAAAGAGTCCATAACTGGCGGTTTACCAAAGCGAGTCAAAAAAGCATGACAGCGTAGAAGCACACGATAACTTGCTCAAAGCATCTGAGATTGTTTGTTGGCTTCGCTACGGAAGTTTCGCGTAAGAGTCGACTGAGGAAGAGAGTAAAAGAGAGAGAAAGATTAAGAGAAGGAGAGAAAAACATAGAGAAAGGGATTAAGAAAGATAAGAGAGGAGAGGAGGTTTTCTCCCTCTCAGAAGATAGGCGCGCATTTCTAGCGCATCGCGAGAGATTCAGCTGTTGATTCGTTCTCGATGAAATTTCAGACTCGAGTTGGCAGGTAATTTCAAAGCTGCGTGCTTCTCTCTTTCTCTCTCCGTTTCCCTCTTTTTCTTTCTTTCTTTCTCTTGCTTACTTTAGATCCCACGTGTCCTCCTCTCACGGCTTCGCCGCGTTCCTATAGAATACGTCTTTTTCATCATTTTTCCAAGCACCTCGGAATCTCTCTCGGTTTTACGGCGAATTAACGAACGCCTTTCAGGCTGGCTGCATCCGTGCCCGATGAAGGTAAACGCGATTACACGTGCGCGCCAACGGGAGATGAAAACAATTTTTATATTAGCCACTCTTTCACATTTCCAAAAACGTAGAGATATTTGTCCGGAACTACCCTAAGCTGCGAGATTCGTTAATACTACTTTATTATTCGCATTACTCATTACTTAAACTTAAAATATAAGACATGTGATGAAATAATTGCAGAATGAGAAAAAATATGTTAGCTTAATTTCCTAATTGAACGGTCTTTTCTTCAAACTGGCAAATTAACGACAAAAACAACAATAAAAAAAAAAAAAAGAGCATAGAATTTATAAAAGCATAGATATACAATAGAAACTGTATAAGAAGTGTTTAACGATGTTCAAATTTAAATTATTTAATATTAATATAAAAATTATACATCAAATCATGTTTCTTACACGATCATAATAATTTTGATTTAACCGCGATTAAAGAACAATTAATATTCAATGAACGATTTATCACATGAAACTTCGAAAAAAGAAGCAGAAGAAACATGATGAATATTCTTGTTTATATAAGTCACGATCAAAATCTCAACTCTTAGTTTTGCGATGTTCAGCCATCGAATGATAACGTCATTTTATAAGCCATGTATCTTATTGAAGTTCATCAAAAATATTGAGTGTACGTACAAAAGAATTTATGTTAGAATATATTTAACTGTATTAAGATTTGTCTTATTTTATTTTATAGAGTAACGCGGACAATCTTTTTTCGTCATCTAATCGATAAAGATAAATTAATCAGTCAAAATAAATTTTACTATGTTATATATTATTACCTTAATATTAATATTAAAGGCGAATCAATTATATTGTTCAATTTTGTTAAATATATTTTATAATCTAATAATTGAAAATTATATTTATTTTATAGATGTTTTGTAGGCATGTAAAGAAAATTGTATGTGTGCGTGTGTGTAAACAGATTTATAAAAATTATAAACAGAAATTGTAAAAAACTCTATTTATAGTAAAAGATAGAAAGTGAAATATTTTACAGACCTCCTTGTTCGCTCCGCTTACTAAAGTAACGACGTTATATATATATATATATATATATATATATATATATATATATATATATATATATATCTTTAAATTTTCGTGATTCTTTACACTTTAATACACGTCAAGAATCAGGCGCGGAGGGGAGAGGCAACAACGGCCGACGGACATGATCACTTTTGTCCACGGAGAGTTTTCTTTGTCGATATCGGAGAGCCATTGGACTGAGCCAGATTAATAGTCCGCTCTCCAATACAGGAGATTCGAAAGATCGGCGGCCCGGCGAGCGAAAGCCCGATGAGCCGATTCGGCTCACGTAATGCTCGTTACACGTCGGACGATATTAACGAGCGCCAAGAAGAGCGGAACTTTCGTGCCATCGAAAACGTGAATCGGAAGCGGACGCACCGTCTCGGGAATCGAGACGATCGCTCGCAGCCGGAACGGACGCAGACCGTCGATCCTCCCGTACTTTAGAGACACGGTAGTTTACTTCATATCTCACGCGTACGGCCGATTTCTCCGACGAAGCTGTCGTGGTCCGCGGTCATTTCCGCCGGCAAAAAGATCGAATCGGGCATCCGAAAATTACCGCACCAATCCGCATCTGCACGCTGCACGACATGTCTCAGAACCGGACGTCTTTTCATCCTCAGAGTTCGTGACACATTATATATATATACAATATATATGTATACATATGACAATTTTTTCTTGGTTAAGACCTTATGAATAGAACCGTTTGTCTTAAATTTTTGACACATATTTTTTCAACTAATCTCCAAATAAAAACTTGCTAATTTCTCCGATCGAAGTTAATCAAGATATAATTTTGCTGTACCTCCCCGTGGCGTAAATAAATTAAACAATCCACATACTTTTTTATCACTAATAGTTACCTGTCGTAGAAAGAAGAAGAACTTGTAGACGCCTATTCCCAGAGAATAGTACCGTATTCTCGTTTGTCTTCGCGTTGCGCATTTGGGCGTTTCTATTACGATGGTTCTTTTTATCACAAAGCATATTATCGCGACCGCGTGCCATTTCCACGATTGCCTAAGTCCGTCTACGGTCATGACAAATGTGTAATCGGATTTTATTTATATTCTTGTATACTTTGAACGCGCGCGCGCAGCGCTTTATTCCTACGCGGCGACCTCGTTTATATACATATACATACATGCGATGTTTTTGAGCACGCGTCGCGAACACGATCTTCCGCGACTATAGAATTAAATTAAATAATTTTACACGAATTTCTCACACATTCCTTACATTTGTCCGATTCGACGCTTCTCGTTTCGCGATATCTACATTCTTTCTCGCCCCGTACCGTGCCTGATGTAGTTTTACTTTAGTCTCTCTTCACGAGAAGTAACGACACGATTCCTTTACCATCGAACGAGCAATTCTCCAATTAAATTCTCTCAGTTACCTTAGATTATTCGATATGCTATATATAGATATATGTATATATGTATGTGTATGGATTTTTTCTATCGTTGTCGTCAAATAATTTTTCAATTATCAAATGCTATCGATAATTGTTCATTAAAAATTTCTTTTTTAGATCAAAATATGAGATTTATCTTACCGGTGTAATTGGAGCAATCTATATATTTATAACATATGATTGTAAACTAGAAATATAAATCGAATAGTTTAAGGTCAGAATTTTATTAGAAAATAATAGTATCTATATTGCTTTCGGGAAATATACATGAAAAAAAAGTGGCAGAAATTTACATTTTTTTTTTAAATTAATAATAAAATAATAATTAACTAATAATTAATAAAGTAATAATAAATTAATAATATTCTTCTCAGAATAGAATATTTAAGAAGAGCGTAGCAGAAAGAAAAAAAAAACAGAATATTGTAATTTTAATAATTTGGATGTTCTGTGTAATGTACTTGAAACTTATCAAGATATGCTTGATGTACTTATCTACCGCAAAACGTCCTACGTCAAAGCAAGTATGTAGTCGTAAAGGTAATTGCGCTTTACAGCTTGTCCCATGACACAAAAGGATCGCATCTATAGATATTAAAACGTAAGATAAGAAAACAGACAAGGAGAGAGAAAGTTTATATATTGTAGTTATCCATCTTATTTCTTATCTTACCTCGCGTATATAAAATGTTAACATTAAACATGCGCGAGTAAACTTGATGGAAAGAGAAATTGCAATATCGTAAGATTAAGATTACATACGAATGGGATTTTTTGCGCTTAGAAATAATTATTTGCAAAAAAAAAAAAAAAAAATGGAGACAAAACGTTTTTAAATTAGAAATGTTGTATGTATATATATATATATATATATATATATATATATATATATATTCTTGTATATTAAATAAAATTGACTTAGTATTCTTGGAGAATACAATATATATTCAATTGATTATATTTACACAAAGTATTCCATTTGCTGACATTTCCTTTCATTATCTCTCAAAGGCTTGTAAATTATGAGATCTTATTACTTACGTAATTCAGACTTATACAGATTATCTAAATTACTAAATTGCTATAATAAGACCGCATTTTTTATGTGATAATTTGTCAAATACCTATTATGAATTGATATCGATGAAAATTGTGCGGATTAAGGTTGAGCGACGAGGATAATCCCCATCAAATGTGATTAGCAAAAAAAAAAAAAAAAAAAAAAAACTATGAATTTGGTAGCAACTCGATTTTCCTGTTTCGCGGACACGTAATCGCATCACCGATGTCGCGTGTCCATTAAAAACGCGGTCGATTCTTTTTCAATGAGCGTATCGTGACCTATATTCGTTGCATTACGGCACGGGAGCAGGATGCATCATCCTCGTGCAATCTCTCTTCACGAAGATCTCTGAATTCAGCCTCATCTCTTCGTAATATAAAGAGTAGATTGGCGCCGCTAAATCTTTGCGGAAAGCCGTAAAACTTGAGCGCTCCCATGTACGTTGTTGAGTACAATGGCGGTCTATGATATACGATGCACATTCCCTCGCGTTATACGAACAACACCGCCTGATAGTGTACCCTAGTCTATTTTTTTGCCAAATCTATATAAAATGGGACAAGGAAAGTACATTGATAACGTGATATGTGATCGAATGCTTTTGATGATTTTAAAGTCTAAATTATGTTATGATCTATTTTAATAATAATAAAATTAATAATGTTTCTTCCATTTTATACTTGTTATTTCAAAAAGAAGATATAAGATTTATATAGTTCCTTAACTTGTATAGAAAGATCTTATTACATTACAGTAAAGAGATGAGAGAGGAGGAGAGATAAAATTTATTATATATTTTCGCGCACGTTTTCACAGAGAAAAAAAAAGAAGCTATATGATGAATTATAAGAGTGTAAAGTAATAATGCTTTATAAAGGCATAAAATTTATTTTATCCCTAAAATGTTAGATATAATAAAAAAAAAAATTTTTTTTACGGTGATACACGATATGATTATGCATCGTCAGATGGTTAATTACGAAATCAAATTAATCTATGCTTCTTTGGGTATTAGATGGCAAACAATATTTTTTTCTCGACAAACACAAATATTTTTGTTGCAAGCAACAAAGATGTCCGTAAAGCTCGCGTGTTAAGCTCCTTGTCGAAAAAATCGTTTCCGTTTATCGAGCGATGAGACAAATATTATCGAAACGAAGTTTGCTGATCGTTCGCGGTTTTGTTTGCGACGAGACTCCCGATAGTTTCTCCCGCCGTTCCGATCTCTATAATCTGCGACGTTAGAGCAAATTTTTCGTCCTCCTTCTCTCTCCTTCTTCCCGCTACGTATGCTCGAGCGAATCGAAGATCTTTCCCTGAAATTGGTATCGTAGATCAGGTCGGAAGGTCCACTTTGTTTGACCCGGAGGCTCTCCAACCTGTTACCCGGCATCTCGGATATATCGACGTTTAAGACGTATCTGCAGGAGGTTGCCTTTGAAAAATTTATCGGATTCTCGCGATAGATTTCGAGATTTGTCTCAAAATTCATTCGTCCATGACGCATCGCTGCGATATGGCGGTCTTCAATTCGATTTATTTGTCTGCATCTCCGATCGAGTTTGAATTTCATTGAATGATTTTTATCGAAACGAATGTAAACGTAAATCTAGGTTTAAAGTAATCCGTTCCTGTTAAAATATTTCACATTCGGATTACACACATCTTTTATCTGTGACATACTTATTTGCTTCCATTTACAAGTGTCATTCGCCAATTTGTCAATTTTTTGGATTTCAAAAACGTCTACATGTTTATGACAAAGATATAAAGTTCTACCGATTCTTTTTTAGAGGCGAAGTGCTCTTAAATGAAGGACATTGTATTCGATGAAATGTTAAAGATTCAATATCGAAAAACACACACAATAGCACACTGAAATATAAGGAGGTACGAGAGGGTATTTTACTTACGTCAACTTTAACACCATTGACGAGATAGGTGTGGCCTTCTTTTGTTTGTAGTATATATTTGTAGAATACCTCGTGGTCCTTATACCATGTAATAGCATAGAGATTGTCTGCTCCCGGATCGTATCTAAAACAAGAGATTAAACGAGACACGTTATTAAACGCATGTCACAACTGTTGATCGAATAATTAATAGATACTAAGCAGATAAGCCTGAAAGCTCGCAACTACCTTCATCGTGACATTCTATAAAATACTATATTCTACGTATCATGTTTTAATAATTCGTAATTGCATCGCGTTCTTTCTTTAATAATATATTATACGTATATCCCGCATATAAAATAAAATTTATATGTGTGACATACATATAATATATTTAAAATATATTACAATCTCCCCCTCAACTATTAATTTTTTAATATTTATAAAAAATATGCATTAACGTCCTTAAGGAAATGATACTTAAATATGGATACTAAACAGGCAAAGTTTTTTTAGTTTCTAAAAGTTGAAGCATCAGATGCACGGGAGAAAACAGTCAATTCGTCCGAGAGTTCGATTTAAGAAAAAGATGCCACGAAGAGTTATTAAGCAGTTTAAATCGTTCTCACAAATAAGATCTGAAGATCTTATTTGATTATTATTATAAAACAAATGGTTTTACAAACACACATGACAAGTTTGTGTGCAATATACATATGTGCTCTGTGTGGTGCTCGTTTCATCATCTCAAATCTTCATCATAGATTGGCGGTGAGATCCCGGGAGCTAATTGTATGGGTTTTTGTATGGCAGACCAATATGCCTACCTTTGCTACTGAAGAATACCCCATCCATCTATTCACAAGCCGCTTTTACCGTGGACGCAATTTACGTATCCAGGGACTAATCGGTTCTGCGGTTCATTCGGTACAATAGAGACGAGTCGTGGAAACGAACAGATACTAACGAGTCGGGAATAAAAGTGAAATGAACGCGCGTCCCATTCGTACGCCGGCTTCAGATCGTATCCTTAATTGCTCCTCGTTCGATTATTTCTATCGTTGAATCGCGCTATTAATTGAATCGATTCTCTCTCGGTTTTAAGAATAGCACAAATATATTTTCCGGACCTCGAACTTTTAACGTGCCGTTTATTGTTGTACAATTAACAGAATGCCAACGAGCGTTTCATTTAGAGCGTCTGTGGCCTACTCGATATACATTTATTAAAGTTTTAATAGTTTTCCGCGAAGCAATTTACATATGGATGTGCATTTACATATGCGGTGTACACGCATTAATATTTCCGAGTGCGCTAATTTCACGCGATTAAACATTAATCTCATGGCTGCGCCTTGTACGAAATAAGATTCAAATTGACACAAGGGAATACTATTGCCAGATACATTTGTGACTGTGCATTTTCTAGAATAAAAAATTACAAAATTCGTACAAAATCTTTACAACAACGCAGTTTTTGCACATGTCCAGAAAATATGCATTATCTTACGTTGATAGATTATTAAAATGACAATTATATATATCATAAAACTTCACTGATGAGATAAAGAGCACCGTTTTAAAAATCCTTCGCTGCGAAAGCTTTTCATGTTCGTTCGAGATAAACGGGTCCTAAAGGCATCATTCATAAGCGTAACATTTCGAAATTCAAAAGAACATAATTCGATATTCATAAATTGTTTTAATATGATTACGTTCAACAGAAAGAAGAGATTGAGAAGATTATTCTCGTGTGACGAGACTCAAAAATGGAGCAAATAACAGTGCGATAATTCACCAATATACGTGATCGAAATACACTATCGCAGCAACCTGTCATTTTCTTAATCGAGAGTTATCCTTGTTGCATTCCGAACAATAAATCAAAAATCAGTTGCCTATATCGTAATTTTCCTAATTGTCATACATGTTTGCGCATCCATAGCGCTCGATATAATTCTTCGAAAGATATACGGATTTTTAAATATATCGTACTTAAATAAATGCTCTGAAATTATTAAGTCAAAAGTTAATAGACAAAATGAAATCGTTATCGATGATTACAAGTAATGAAAGCATTACCGTGTCCATCCTTTGCTTAAATAATAAATTAGTTGCAAACTCGAATAACGAATTCATTTTTATATCTATGTTCATTCGCAATTAAATTCTACCTTTGATATTATGTTCGGAACGATTGATCCGGTCGGAAGAGGTACCTTACTCCACGACCGCGCATTTGTCGTTTTCGCTATAATCACCGTTCTAGATAGTCTTCCCCACCGTTCCATCTCGTTAAATTGCATTTCAATAGAGTTTCTCAGTCATGCTCCGATAAACCTTTTGAGCGGTTAGGACAAAGGGAATCTCGTCTTCGACCCCGTCCTCGCCATGTTCTTACGAGTGACGCGTTTGCAAAAGTAACCGTATGCGCTCTCTTTCGCAATCGGTTCATATTCATCAAACGAAAATTTATCACGATATCCGTTGCCCATCAGAATATAATCTTGTTAAACAAACATTTTTAAAAATTTAATGAGTATTGGGCATCTTTCGAATAAAAATTTATCCAATTTTTTTTTTCTATATTTTTAGATTTAGATTAAATATCAGAGATTTAAGAACAGCTTATAAATAGAGAGTTTATCCTAAAAGAGGAATGTATATAATGTAGTAATATTATATAAAATTTGTAAACTCTTAAAAAAAAATTTTAAGAGAGAAAGAGAGAGAGTTGTCATCTTTCTCAAAAGATTTTATAAAATATACATGTGCGTTTTACTGTGTGTGTTTTACTAATCTATAATAAAATAATTTTACAAATGTAAAATTGATGCGGAGAAAAGTCGCGAAAAAACACAGAAGAAATATATAATTAATTTATCTCTCTCATACCTTTTTTAAACGTCTCGTTTCAATTACTTAATCATTGTAAAGCAACTTTAAAGATAAAGCAATTTTATTTGTCAAAACAATCAAAACATTCTACAATTAGAATTTCAAAGCCTTGTTCCGAACTATTGTATAAGATTTAGTTTCACAGAAATAAGATGGTCTTTGCGAACTGCACTCGTCTTCTGGTTACATAACACAATCCATTCGGAACAAACTGCTATCTTATTTTTGCATTATTCTAACGCGTAATCAGTAATATAAAAAAAATCGTACAAGGAGATACAATATATATTAAGGTACTATCTGTTTACCGGTATATATTGGGTCGTTTCATAGAAATAAGATGCAATAATCGAGAGCCACATGGTCCGCAACGAAGATTCGCGAGCGAGCAAAGTGTACGAGTAGCATCGGAGAACATTATTCCCCGAAGAGAGGATCGCGCAGTAGGCGGTTCTCCCGGTCGCGTCGGACACGTCGGATGCGATAATGCACGCTCGGTCTCATTGCGCCGTTGCACCGTTGCAGTGACGTACCCTAGGGGAGCATTCCGTGGGCTGTATGTCGGTGTCGGCGACGGTTCGCTACTAGCGCACCGCCATCCTCCCTTCCTACCTTATCCTGGCACAAGCAGCAAAGCCCTGGAAAAGGGATTGCCGCATTCGAGCGTAGGTGCACAATTTCGAGCCCTGCGTCGTGGGATTGATTTGCATTCTCCGGCTCATTTGCTGGGTCGTATCCTGCGGGATTTCTTCCTCCTCTTCCTCCGCCCCCCCTTCTCTCTCTCTCTCTCTCTCTCTCTCTCTCTCTCTCTCTCTCTCTGAGTTCCTACTTGTTCTTCTCCTCTTCTCATTTAGCCTTTGCTTTGCTTTCTTTTTTTCTTTATTGCTTATACGATATGTTTTTTTCAATCCTTCACGCGCCGGTCTCGATTTCGTCGACTTTTCTTCAACAAACATAAACTTTCTCGCATTTTTAGTAAAGTATTATTTATGTGCTGCTTTTATCCTATTCCTTAAATTTTCTATGTTTCTTTAAGTTTTTAAAACAAAAGAATGAAAATTCTTCACCGGATATAAAGCGTGTTGTTGCATCTTTTATTTTAATTAAAAATTGACTCGATAAATTGATGGCGCTCATGCACACCAATAATTTGATAGCGCTCGTGCAAATCGTCATTTGAATTGGAAAAACCAATGATCTAAATATTATTTATTATAACAATATTACCATAAACCATTATATTATCCCGTTTTCTATGTATTCAGACATTCATATCGTCAAATCCGTGATGATACAATTATATAATTTTAACTTTAGTTAGATATATCCATTCCTGTTATTTAAGTTTCATGAATTCATTCAATCGTCCAATTCGTTTATTATGAATGCGTTCAACGAATCGTGGATTACGTCCATATAACAATATTTTAATAATTTATATTATAGGGCGATGTGCTGTGTATATATAAATATCCTTTCGTTTAAAAGCGCAGAACAATGGCGTACAATGGCAATTATATTGTTTGGCGATGCATGACAAGATTCAAAATCAATTTGCTCAACGCTAAATCAAGTCGCACCGAGATCGTTCGGTCTAATAAGATCGAGGAAAATGTCGCGATGATAAATGAGATTCGTGGGGCAATCGAGGCGAAATTCTATGATTGGACAGCGTGAGAATGGAGAACTGTGGAACTCGAACTAGGAAATTCTCCGTGATGAAATTATACGACGGAAGGAGTACGCGTTATAATGTTAAAGCTAACGTGCAACGATGAATCTTCGTCTTTGGGATACACTAATCGCATAAATCTCAATTGCGAAAAGTATATTAGAGTCGATCAAATAGATAAAAGTGAATGACCGTTCTTCATTTTGACTTTGTTAACGCAAAATGTCAAGATTTATCTTTGAAACTGAATTGAAATAGAAAAAGGAAAAGATTCCAGAAGACAGTGATATTCTCTTTGATTAGCCACGTATTCCCGTTCGAATGCGGAATGTTCAATAATTCAACTAATGGCAAATTAGCGGTATACTGGCTTCAAAGCTTTATCGTGTTAAATAAACATGTAGAGGGTATTAATTAAAATGAGACTGTCAATCTCGCGACAACTTATGCGCGTCCATACAACAGATCGGTATACAGACGTGACGATACTCGATAATTTCGGTCGTATGATTTTCTATGTATTATCGCTAATGGAAACGCGATTAGTATAATCAAGGTTTATTGATATTGTATCATGTGCATTGTTCCTCTTTTTAAAACATGTACAGGAATTAAAGTAGGATTTACGTATCCATAATAATTACTTGATTTGATTTACATGCATAAGAATTTAATTATCATTGTTTCATTGTAAATGTTGATTCGTCGTTATTTAATTATATGTATACATCTTAACAAGATCGATGTAAATTGAATGAATAGTCAAATTAAAAAAAATTATTAAAAGAATTCAAAAATGTCATATGAGATTCTCATTTAAAGTTCCTAAACTGATTTAATTCTCTACGAAATTTCAATCGGTAGGGAATCGATAATGAACGAGTTAACGATTTGGACGCGGGCGTGTCAGGAATAATTTTCGCTTCTAGAGAGGTGAATTGTACGGGTGAGAAATTATTACTGTAGAAGTAGCAATACGTGGAATAAACTGATCGAAGAAGTGCGCCGACGAGAGCAAACTAATTTGTGTGTATATCAGAGAAGATATTTCGTCGCTCGTGCCCCGTTTTGAATGTTCATTCGCTTTGCAATTAATAACGATTGTCGACGCATTGATCATTATCAAATAGATAAGAAAAGATTTATTTGTTTAATACAAATCTATTTTCACTTTTAATTATCCTTTATTGCCCGTCAAGAGATCATATTATTGACCTAATTCCTCGATGCTTCGTGATTGAATTAATTAAATAGCCTGTATAATATGCACATCTATGAGATGTGTATATTTGATGATTTGAAGATGAAAGCTTCGGTAAATATTCCAGTAATTCTTGGAAAAGAGATAATTTTTCTGCAAAAGAGGTTTTCTCATCTCGATATACTTTATGCATTTTAAGTTCTTCATTCCGCTCAAGATATACAAAAATATATATGTATCTTGCGCGAATCGAGAGAATATTTCTTTTTCAAATATTTATCAAAAATTCTTAGATAATAGCTTTTAAGTAAATTAAACGCAATATCGATCGTTACGAGCGCTAAATTGCTCCATCCGATATCTTTTACGAAGCCCAGTTACGTAAACGTGAGACAGTGTCTTTCTTTACAAGAGTCCTTCCCTAGTATCCGCACGTAATGTAATATGATTGAAAAGTCCTAATTAAGCATGCAATATAAGGTACAAGTTTGCAAAATCTATGCAGAAATCTAGAAACTTCGTTACATTTCCGCTATTTGGAGAAGTGAAACGTCAATATCGCAACAGATCTCCTCGCTAGAAGTTTCTGCATCTGACAAAATAATTTTCAAAGTACAGCGTATGGTCGTTTCCTGAGACTCGTATATCTTCGCATTGAAGATACAAGACTCATCAGTTAAATTAAACGTATCGAATCAATGTGAATTATGTTACGCCACGCGCGCGCGCGCGTATTCATATATATATATTCGTGATAAGAAAAATTATTTTAGAGAAAACATGAAATAAAGCATAAAATTATTGAAAACTGGATTAAATCAATTTTTTCTTATATCGTTGGTAATTTAAATCTGCACTCAAATGGTAGATTAAAATAACATGAAAAATAATAAAAGGATAAGTCAAGAACCAAAATATAGAAATCGTCAGGACGAAAGAGATATAGACCGTAGAATTTTCTTTTCCTTTCGTTCCCTCTTTTCTAATTTGTCACTTTTAATATTGTTGTATTGTACATCATCACTTTAATACGCAGTATAGGATCAAGACTCAGCCTTTACGAGAAAAAAAGAAATGGCTGGAAAGTAGCGCCATAATACAAAAAGTATATCTTTATTCTTTCTAGAAAAAGAGAGAATTAGTATAAAATGTCATAAGAGCAATTTTACAGAATAACATGATGCATTTTAAAAAAACAAAGATACTGATTTTTTTCTCCTTAGGATAAAAAACAATTCAACAACAAAACAAAACAATCGTATAGATATATTTTTCTTTGTTGCAGAGAAAATAAAAAATTTATCAAAGTAATTAATAAATTTAATCATTAAAGCTATTTTTAATGAAAAATAAAAATTTTTATTAAATTTTCTATTAAGTTTAATATAAAATTTATCTATTTAATTGATGACTCTCTAAAATATTGATACAAACTTCAAAATTTCGTTTCTTATAAGAATAATTGTACACAGAAATTAATTTACATCAAAATTTTACTTGTACGCATTTTTGCAGATTATTTAGATTCATCGAGACACATCCTCTCAACGATTCAATTATTCCTGGACTAATAATTAATCATATTATTATTTATCTCTGCCAAAAGGAATGATATACTTTCGATTATTGTAAATTTTGGACGTGGCAACAGATTATAAAGAAGACCAGGGGGAGGAACGGAAAACCGGGCGCGATTACTTCCACCTGTTTTCTTCTCTTACTCTCACTTTCTCTTCTATCGCTGTCTCAAGATTTCATTCGCTGCTGCTGGATCGGCGTGCCAGTCGGATTAATGTTTCAGAAATTCAATTACGAGTTCCTTGACAGCTGTCCGAGTCGAATAGGATCCAATTAATGCTCGCGATGCAGTCGTTGTTCCCCTTCTCCCCCGGGTTCGTTTAAAACATCGAACTGAAAGTGCCGCGGAGACAAGTACAATAACGCGCGTAAGGGAGTACGGGTATCTTATAAAATGTAGCGAAATGACGAGAGCAGGTTGAAAAGCTGAAGTGTTTCAGTTTATACGATAGTCGATGCGACGTCGAGCCACGTACTCTAGGGAGCGCCCGCCGATAGAGGGCAAGAGGGTAAAAGCGTGAGAGGGTCGCCGATCGAAGGGAGGGAACGACACCCCGTTCTACTTTCTCCACGATTTCTCGAGACACGATGGAAAAAGCGTGTGTTCCAATTTGCAGGCGCTTCGCGCGCTCTCACAGTCTCGTTTACGACGTTACGTGGGAAGCATATTGTTTCCTCTGGCAAATACGATACCCGTTCGGCGGCGAATAACGTTGCGAAAACCGCTTCGTGCAATACGACAACGTTCAGATGTTTCGCACGCGATAAAGATGTTAATTGCAACAACAATCGCGTCTCAAAATACCGACAATATTCTAAAAAATGTCACTGGAAGATCTTCGACAATTGTAAAAGTATTTTTAACCCATTGCATTGTGTTTTTCACCTAAAAAGATACATTTATCTCGTGTTCTCGCGCTCATGTCTTTATCAAAAAATAAAGATATATTGCAGGGAGTGTGCACGACATATGTATGGTACAGATTAACGTAAAGTGCTTCTCACGCGACGTACATATAATGACACACTGCGTGCCATATTTTATGGAATTTGCGCAAAACAAGTACCCGCGTCATGCTTTAATGCATAAATTCTGTCGAAATCCTTTCGAAATACCGTCGCTGTAATCCATAAATTAACATGCTATCCATATAAATACATAATAATAAATAAATTCTTTTAAAATATAATAAATATTATATATATTAAATATGAAATTTAATGTCTGCGCGCGCGCGCGCGCGTGTGTGTGTTTGTGCGTGCATGGTGCAATAAACAGAGATCACTGACGATTAATTGAACGAGAACATATTTTGAGAATTACGCGCGCGCGGATCTTACAATTAGTACCGCAGACGTCTGAGAAAGAATGTTTTCTAGCGAGATAAATCGACCGTCGTATAAGAATAACAGGAAAGTTTGAATTCAATATCGCAGCGTCGCGCGCCGGTTCGCGTTTGTAAGTTATTGAGTTTCAAAGTGCAATAGTCAATTCGAGAGTACGTGCCATGCGTACACTGCCGATTCGCCGGCGGTCAATGTGACGAATTTTACTTCTGAACTTTGAAATCCAATAACTCACGGCTCGGTCATCGAATCGACGTGTTACCGAACGGTTTGCCGAGTTTCGGGCAAGCTCATCGCTCTTCATGCGTTTCGCTCCTTGCGATGCATGGCAGACTACTCCGAAGCTGAAGCCGAATTTATGGAGCTCCATAGTCCGACCGTGTACATCTTGGCATTAAATATAAAGTCAAAGCGACGATATTCATATTCTATGTAGGGATAAATCTGCGAGTTCAAATTTCGGTGCACAGATATGGTGTAGATATATCAAGATAATCTCTCTTGACATAAAATAGAAGAGAAAAAGGAGGAGCTACTTTTGAATAAAAGATGCTTTTAAATAATAATATTTTCTATATTAATTTGAAATGAAAAACTGCCATTTTCCAGAAAAAAAGTATTCTATAAGCGAGCAATATGTACACATAAATAATTTCCAATTATTTAAAATTAATATGAAGAAACGTTATTATTCAAACGTATTCATGTTCAAAATTGTGCTTTCTCCGCCACATATTTGCATAATTATATTAACAATTATCATTGAATATCATTGTTTCATATCCTCCTGTATCTAAAATAATACATAAAAATCGTCGATTTTTCTCTTTTACTTATACTTTTATGACTGTACGTAAAAAAATATGAGCAAAGTTTGCTAAAAAATTAGAATTAAAATTATATGCAATATAATTTATCAACATGTTATCAATCTATTATTCACATTTACATGAAATTTCTTATTAGCTTCCAATTAATCGATTAATATTTTTAATAATAATTTTTAGAAAACAAAATTTAACCGATGCAAAAAGATGAAGAGTATACTATGCTGCTATCTTATTATAAATAATATGTAATAGAGCTTTCTACGCACGCAAATTTTTTCATCAAACATTCTTAAGAAACTTAAAATAATACGTTTTATCGCTAAACTGTTCAATATTTTTTTCATTATATATTGTATATCATCCACATATATTTTCTTATTAAATTATGACAGTGTACATATATACGAAGAGTTTTCTTAAAACATTTTTACAGCAGCAATATCTCTAGCATTAATCGTATTCTTGGTAATAATCATTAAGTACCGCATCA
The DNA here is from genome assembly GCF_030449975.1 of Polyergus mexicanus. Classification (NCBI taxonomy): domain Eukaryota; kingdom Metazoa; phylum Arthropoda; class Insecta; order Hymenoptera; family Formicidae; genus Polyergus; species Polyergus mexicanus. Next base: position 9,762,799 of record NW_027223331.1, read on the forward strand.
ATTACGACGTTTAAATCTACGACGTGTTGACTAAACATCATTACACCTATCCTCCGCCCGTCTCTTCATCTCTGTCTCGCCAAGGTATATAATTATACTTTAATTATCTTCCGCTCGAGGTGACTCCGCGGTTCCGTGTGAGCGGACGTTCGTGTGCGACTAAACACGGTGACTACACAACTCTTACACAGACTAGACGGTATACGTCCACGCGGCACTTCGATCGAGCTTCCCTAATAGAGATTCCGTGAAGCTTGTCGTTTCCTACCGGAAGAAACTTCGATTCCGTGATAACTTGGGGTATGCAATTACCATCCATCTAGCAGATGACTTGGGCAACCGAGCTGGTCCAGACCCAAGGATTGGAAAAGATAAAAATATATTAAAGCACGTGGATTGCGGGTTTATAAATTGACAGCAATCAGTGCAGTGAAATTCTTGATTCTAATTGCATGGATAATAATAATGTTACATTGATCTTTAATTATTATATTTGAGAAAAAAACTGATCGCCGTATGTAGAAAACTATGTTAAAATGTATCGTTAAATTAATGGATAAGCAAATTCAGTGTAAAAGAAACGTAAAAAGTAAATGAGGAAATGAAAAGTACGACACAAGAGTTTAGATAAGGAATAAGAAAATTTAGCAAACTTCTCCATCGTTTGTCTGATTTTTCGGCTATTTATTCTTATGATATATTGTTATATTATTATTATTATTATTGATGATGCGGCCGAATCGAATACACGAGCTGTGCAAATAGCACATTCGAACTATTGCACATTCGTATCGCGAATACTGCAACGGGGCAAATCGATCTGTCATGTATGTATATTCGGAAAGCACGAAGCGCAAAGCGGAAAGCACAAAGAGTGGAAAATCCATGGTCGTTGGCTGACCCTGCGGGGACCTTCGAAAGGTGCTCGCTTTCCTCTTTTCCGCGCTCTCTTTAGTTTTCTTCCTTTCTTCCCCGTCCAACCATATTCGCATATTCGATGACGGATCGTTCTACCGAAACGAGTTTTGGCTGACTAACGCTTTGCTGTTTCTTTCGCTCTCTGCATCATTGTTCCTTCTTTTTTTTTCTCTCTCTCTCAACGGAGATCAATGGAAGCAACAGCAGCCATCATCGTTGGCAATGGAATTCCGATCGGAAGATTAGAGAAAACGATCGTGCGGCAGTACGGCAGTCGTCGAAAGCGTCCACGAAGAACTTACGCAGAGAAATCTCGCGAGAGTTACGACTCTCGCGGTCGAGTTAGAGATCGAGAGGCATCTTTTTCCGAGAGGAAGAAAGTCGCTGGCGAGAGATGGGGGAGAGGAGAGAAAGAGAAGGAGCGCCGGAGAAAGAACGAGAAGTTTTCCCGCACGGACCCATCTCCGCGCGCTTTGGCGAATAAATAAATAAAGTACGAAAAGACTGAAAAAGAGAGAGAGAGAGAGAGAGAGAGAGAGAGAGAGAGAGAGAGAGAGAGAGAGAGAGTATCGAGATTTCTTCGTCGTTCGATCCGGCTAGCGCCTTCTCAAGCACCTTCCCACCTTCCGCGCTCCCTCCTTTTTCTAGTCTGCTTTTATTTGTAATTTTATTTATCGTTTTCCTTTAACGTTAACCGCAAACTCGATACGTACTTTATTGCTTCGATTCTTACCGATGCCTTTATGAGTTTCGCTTACACGATTTACCTTTGCGGGGTAAATGCGAGAAACGGCTTCGTCTTCCTTCATATTGTCTCTTCTATGGCCACATTTCCCATCGGATTTTCCGCGTTGGCTTTTCTCTTCTATTTTTCGTTCGATCTTTCTCTCTACGGCATTACCGCCGCGGTCTTAATAATTCCAGATGGAAATGGAATTTGTATGCCCGTGTATCCGTGCTGTCGATGCAACAGTGATAGTATAGTTTTTCGCTTTCGGCGCACGTGTAAAATCTACTATCCGCTGGGAGGTCTAGTCCTTCATTACGATTTACCATTTGCGTTGTAACGAACGAACAGTGGTTTCGCCGCACACCGCGCACTCTGCGCGCTGTACATACATATAGAGAATTCACGCCCGTTGGCTTGGAACCGGGTTGATATACATTAGTGATTATGCCACGATACTTCGGTTTTATTGTGCGGTCCGTATACCCCGACGAATTATTTAGCGAGCCCTGCGCCACCGAACCGGTCATTTATCGTTGCTACATCGCGCCGAGAACGTTATTGCGAGAAATCCTGCTACAGGTTGGTCATTCGAAAACTGATCAAATGAGCGTTCAGAGTCCTCTTTACGGATATAACTTGATTAATGGAGTAAATCGATTGAATTATTGAATGTAAAACTAACACAACGACCGGTGCAAATTATGCAATCTCGACAATCTGAAAGGAAGTTATAATCCAACTATATAACATGTGTCTTTATCTTTTTCATAAATCGTCTTTCATCAGTCGTTTTTGAGATTGTAAATGCGGCGATTTTTAAAAAGTCGCTAAAAACTTTTCCTTTTCCGTTCCACGTTTCATTAGTAGGTATATTAAACACGATATATCTATCTCTCTCTCCTTTTTTTTTACTTGAATATAAATCTTCCGTAGACATTTTTTATTCCAAAAAGATTTTTTTATCAATTAATATCGCTTTTACTGATCCTCATAGAAATACCTAAAAAGGACGTCAGAAATTTTTAACGAAGTTCATCGAACGAGATTTTGTTAGGTCGTCGTAAAATCAGATGTTGTAATTGGAGAGAATAATGAGGGAGGATGTGCCGGAGCGAGAAAGGAAGGGTAATAGATGCTCTGAGAGGAGGAATGCAGAAATTATGTAACGAGGGTGAAGTTGCGTCTTGTTTCAACGAGATTCGCATTATCTCTCTAGCGTATAAAATAAGAGTGCGTATCGATCGATAATTCGTAGAACACATCTTGGAGGTGCGCGCCTGTTTAGCACGATCGTGTTTACGTGCCTTATGAACAAAAGCAGGCAAGAGGCTCTGACTTTTCACAGTAAAATTCTCTCTGATATTTTCATAATTTAGTGCTTTATCGAAAGAGAAATCGAGCGAAAAATATAAGAAATAATAAATACGAGCTGGTCAACCGTTTAATATTTTCTTAAGAGGGCATGAAATCTTTTTCTTTTTCAATATGCATAGTCATAAATTAAAGACAAACATGTTTTCATTGTTAAAGCACTATTAAAGTACCAGTGATTTTTTTTCTATAAGCTAATTAATACCAATTATAATACATGTATTTATTCCCTCAATATTACATAATATATGAGAAATAAATTATAATTTGTAATAAAAATATAATTCTGAACAAAATTGCACAAGTCATAAATGTAACGAAAAATTAAGTTTAGCTTCATTGATTTGATTGAAAGAAAATTGTTCTATGAAAATTCTAAAAAAACAACTTTAAGATTCCTATATTGATATATCCTGTGAAAGATTTTGAATATTTTAGGAGAAAGTATAGGAGATTATTTACTTCCAGATAGAAAAGATACAATATTCATATAAGTAAAATTATACATGAAGATGGATAAGATTACCTCTGTCTTAAGCGCTGTCGTAATTGCAGACTAAATTTTTAAATACAAAAATAATCAAATAATCGATGCACGCTTATGGAAATTAATCGCGTATTATTGAACTATTACAGTATATAGTAGAGAGTTCAGATACAATATATATAAACTTTATTTATACTTTATAGTATATACTTTATTATACTTGCCGATATTAAACCGATTAAGCCAATATTAAGAGAAATAGTTTTAGGATACTGGGCCATTTCAATTTGAAAGTGCATATATATATGTCATTATGGGATAAAATCTGATCGTGATAAAGCTCCACGATAATCTGACACAAGTGTACGCATAATTGCCGACATTATGACCACTTTGCGCGCACAGAAAGCAGTTGACGTTTGTATGGCTTATATAGCGAACATTCTCACCTGCATTCCAGAAGTGCTGTCTTGCCTCTGAGGATGTACGCCGGGACATTTATTTTAAGTATCTCCAGAGCAGCGACTGAAACAGAAAAAGAGAGAAGAAGCTCGCATGAGGTCACATAAATGTCAATTGCGAATATATACGTCGTCGCCCGGGGGTGCTTATCGATGCGACGTCGTTGGAAATGCGAGGCAACGATATCCCGAGTGTTCGATTATAGTATTGATAATAATAGAACGAAACAGATACTTTTCTTCGTTGAAAGCATCTTGAAATGATTCTTAGTTTTATAAATATATTTATACATAAGTATACTTTAGAGGAATATAACTTCTTTTCGTCTACACAAAGAAATTTTACTTTTTTTTTTTTTTTACGTGAAAAATTTACATAGATATATATAAAAATATTTTGATAAAATTCTACTTGAAATATTTTTCTATACATTTTATAATTTTAGCAATATTCGTTTAAAACCATATATGTTATCAATCAATTAAAGATTCATTAAATCAAAATATATAAGTTTCAATAAAACGTAGACCAAAAACACACATTTTTATATAGTTTTTTAATAAATATATTATTCTTATTTTTTTGCGTCATTCTCTATGACACTTTTGAGACTTGTAAAGAATGAAAGACTATCGCAACAGTTTTTGTTACTTAGATCAAGTTAGATCACGTCAGGAACTCTTGCGAACAAGTGCTACTACTTTAATACTATTCGCTACGTAGTCGGTATGTAGTCAGATTTCAATGGAGATGATTTTTAAATGCAAGAGGCTTTCTTTCACGCCTAACTCGGTAAATCTCTTGACCCACTGCCAAGCGCACAATAGAAGCATTAAAAAAGCGGTACTATGGTTACTCGACCTACCGCGGATCTTTTCGCGAACAAGTATCGCGTCGACCTTACAATAGTGACGAGGGTCGACGAAGCTTGAAAAATTGTGCCGCGATTGGATGATCCATAGAGTTGGAAGTAGATCGCACTAGATGCTCAAATAATAGAGGATAGACTTTATTAAGATATTTTTCTCGCGCGATTTATTCTCTATCTCCCATCTCTCTTTTCATCTTCCATCCTCTTGACATACTCGATGAGCCAAACAGAGAAATAAAGCTTTTACGAAACATATGTTCCAAAATATTAATATAAAATTTTATATAATTGACAAAACAATATCTTTATGATATCAAGTAATTGATATCTATGTAATATTCATGGTAAAGATATATATATATATATATATATATATATATATATATATAAATATTGATAAAAATTAATAATTATATATTATCCAGTTAAATATTAAAGAATTATATAATTTTATATATTTATTGACATATGATTATTGGGATTCTTTTGTGTTCTAGGTAAACTGTTCTTTATCAAATATTTCAACTCAAACTTAGAGAATGCGAGTAAAATCAATATCTTTATATAGAACATCGAATTAGATTCTTCGCTTCTTGTTTCAATATTCAATATTTCCAACACGTTTCTATTCTCGTCAGTTAAAAGTAAAAAAAAATCTTTGAGCCGTATAAAAATCTAACAATAAATTCAACTCTTGTATTTTCTTAATATAGTAGAATGTATATGTGCAATGTATATAAATATATGTAGATATATACAATATATACAACGACTAATAGGGTCGGTATCTGACTTCGTCGTCTTTGTCGTCGTTTTGTCGTCGTCGTTGTCGTCATCAGAAAGACGGGAATGGAAAGCAAAAAGGTTAAGAATGAGAATTCCGAGACAGAGACAAGCTGAAATTTTTAGTACCAGATTAAATGTAGAAACTGAAACATTCCAGGCGCGCCAAGTCTTCTCTCGTTTTACATTCTTGTATTCGTAAACGTAATCCATAGGTAATTCGTAAGACAATAATTTTGTATATATATATTAATTTACCGTGGAATAAAGCGAAGACTATATTTATGCGTAGAATAAAGCGGAATAAAGAAAAATAAAGACTTGTGTCTTTACATGTTAAAAAAGCATGTCTGTGAGAGAAATACGTGTTTAGTGTGAGCTTCTTCCTTATACAAGTTAATAGGAAAAGATTGAGTTTTCGATATAACGTAACAAGTTTGATTTTACGGTCGCTCTACAAAATAAAAAGTTGATGCAATTAAGATAAACCGATGGCTAAAATAGATTTTCGTGAATTTTAAAGAATATGGAATATTTCGAAATTTAAGTATTAATATTTTATCATATACTCAAAGTTATGAACGAAAAATATCCACGTTGTAAAATTAATTCCTTTTTTAATTATTATCGACATCCATTTTATTTATATGTATATCATATTGCCTTTCTAACTTTCCGATTAAATCGATTTCATTTCACGACTCGCAACTGCAACATCTATCGTCTTTCCCTTTCGCTGGCCTGTCGATCCTTTAGAGCTTCCGACATGGTCTGTTTGACATGGTAAGTACTAAAATTCGTACGTCACTTCAAAGTTTTCGCTCGTCCTAGGATATGTCTAAACAGTTTAACCAGCAACGCGCGCATGAGAAACGTCAAGCAAACCAAAACTTTCTACGGAAACGCGCGAGCTTTCGTAATTGGAGATGGGGAGGAATAAGTGGAGAAGGACTTGCATCTGCCTCTCGATTCCTGCATATATCTCACGAAGTAAACTGGTAAACTAGTAATGTTCATCTCGGTGGAAATTGTTATGCCCTGTCAGAAACAAGTTGGAAGTGATCTAGGTCCGAGGCAAATCCGAGTTTTGAGATCACCCTAAGAGGATTAGATAAGGAAGAACTGCCCGCAACATCAGTGTAACACATTGTGTGTGCTTTTTAGGGCATTACAGTGAAAATCGATGCAATCCTCTCCGTTCTACCATGTTTTCTTAACCGTTTATAAACTTAACCTTGATACCATCCTACAAATAAATTCTACATAAAATTTCCATCGTAACAACATGAATAAATATTGTCTGAAAAAAAAAATCAACCTTCTATTCTGAAGTCCCAATATTTTACAATTAATCTTCGTTATATAATTCTCTCTCTCTCTAAATACTCTTTTTTTATACAACATTCTATAAAGCAACGTCAATAGACAGCAATTTGCGCAAAGCAAAATGTACACGTAGGGTTATTCGTCTACGTGATCGTCGTTCGAGGATAAAATTCAACGCGTCGACATGGTTGGAACTAGACAAACGGGAAATAACGAACGCGTTCCGCGTGAACGATGCGACGTTACGCTATTATCCACAGATCGGAAGGAGAAATGACTCGATTGCATTGCTGCATTGCACGAGTGTAAAAAGCTCGTATAAATGTCCGATTAAATTGCAGCTCAATCGCGGGCAACGCGACGACCGATCAGCAATATTGCGTCTTGCCGATCATCGCCAATTTTCGTTTCACAGCGCGTCTCTACTACAATAATGTCTTCATTTCTGGTATTATGTTCCAGCATTGATCGTTGAATTACATGAATCGTGGCTTCAAGATAAGCAATCTTGGCTCGCTCTCGACAAGTCAGTTTTGGTCCTGATGCCGACCGAGAGACCGCGATTATATTCCATCGAGAGGATCGAGCTTCGATTTAGCCTGAGAATTAATTGCATCGGGATTCGGCTTTGCATACCCACCAGAAACGTCATCCCTTCACAAAATTCGTCAAGTTTGAGGCAACGATCGTAGGCTCTCCATCTACGATAATTTAATGATTCTATCGAAATTTGCATCAAGAATGTTTAACAATCTACAGTTTATTTCTCTATGGTAAAATCATGAATGACGATAGCTTTCAAGAATTTGGGGAAATATGTGTGTGTATGTGTGTATGCTCGCACGTGTGTATGTAATAATATTTTAGAATCATAGAAAAATCTATATAGTACTGCAGAATATATTCAAATTAATTAAACTATTTTCCATTAAAATTTCAGTCGTGAGAGATATTTTATATTCTACATTGTTCTTAGATACACATATATATATAATATGCTCTGTTTGTCGTTGACTTTTTTCATTTTATCACTTTATCTTCGTTAACAGACCAAATAATATTTTTTTACACGAGACGCACACTATCTCACATAGATTAGTAACTTAGTGAATAATGCCATTTTATCAGTCAATGTAACCCGGAAACTACCTCTGTTCTTGCTCTAAATGACATTAAGAGACACGCTTCTCGCGCGGACTACGTATTACTATGTTAGTGCAGGTTATATTGTTCTTGCATTAGATAATGTCGGAAATGCTATTTCTAAGGATATGACAGGCTAATTTCGCTGTAACTTCTGTTGACAGCCTTCCCGTACTATACTTTTCAAGCTGGTAAAAGTAAAATAAATGAATGCAAGAATATAAGTTTATTCTACAATTTTCTGCTAATGCGAACATTCATTTAAAAATATTTATTCTCTTTTATAAATTCAATAATATTTCTAAAATAATGATGATGTAAATTATAAATACGAATAAATATTCAAAATCTGTCATATATAGAATTTACGTATACACATATGTGTGTGTGTGTATGTATGTACAGAAGTAAATTATAATAATTATTTAAAGCACTTAAAAAAAAAAAGACGATACATATACATATATTAATTATTATAAGAATAGGTATATTAATTTATTTTTTCAATTTTGTATAATTACCTTACATCTGATGTTATGTAAAAAGAAAGAATATTCTTGAGAATAGGAAAGTTGGTAGACAACTAGAAATTTCATACCAAGATTTCATAAATCCTTCTTGAAATAAAAATTTTGATCGCGCTCTATTCGTAGAAGATCTAATAATATTACCAACACTTTAGCACGAAATCACGCAATCTGCTTCGTGGTTGAATTTATGGACAATGTCTGCTATCGATCAGGATTTGTTATCAAACTTCGCGCAATCTGGCGAACCCATGCAATCACGAAGCTCGAAGTCATCTTCTATCCTATATTTTTTTTTAACATATTTCATGTCGGAAAATGTGAAACTGCAAAATTTTTAATAAGGTCTCTATGAAAATATGCGTGTTATAACATACTGAATCTAGGAATGAGAGCTCGTAAAGTACGATATCTGCGCATAAAGGACGTGCGCATGAAGAGAAAGGGTGCATATAGGAATGACGAGAGAATGTAGAAACGCCTCTCGGGTGTTCTATTTTAATACTGACTTATCTAAGAGCGCGGCATAATAACGCACCTAAAAAAGCGCTATCGTTAAAACTTCTTGCGAGTCGGGAGCACGCCGAGGTATCTTTAATTTATGCAGTGTCCGCGTTTCGGGCGTTGCATCGAGAGTGGGAGAGAGACAGAATGGCCTCCCGCGTTACGGTGGCTTTCCCGGAACGAAGTTGAAATTCATTATAAGCAGACATTAATTTTACGCGGATTAATAACGACGCTTCCTTGTCCTTTATCACGAAGAGGGAACACCGTGAGTCAGCGCCGACGCGATGCCGCGTTTCGTCCCGCTGTGTTTTAATTAATTCGTGCCACGCGCACGTGTTTGCGTAGCCTGTCATTTTGTCGTTGTCTTTCAATTGGCTAAACGAGAGAGAAGAGAAAGAGACGCGATCGAGCGAGGGGCGCAAAATTATAGAGCGAAAGTCAAATGCCGACTAAATATAAATAATATTCTGAATTAATGAAAAAGAAAAACTTTTGAAATTTTGTGCTTATTTGAAAGCACTAAGTTAGTATCTCAAGCAATATAGAAACTTAATTGACAAATGAGAGATGATAATTCATAAATAAGAAGATAAAAATGTGCAACGGAATAATTTGAGACATATGTTTTTTATTTTTTCGAAAGAAAATCAAAACATTTTTTAAAAATCTTATGCGTGTATTTTTATCTTCTTTTGTACAAATATAAAATGTTATTTTTTTTATTATAAGTATCATTTCTAGCATTTAACTCAAATTCAAATTCTTCACTTAATAAAATCGTTGACTGTTCGAATCATTTGATGGGTCAGCGTCGAATGGATGACCATCTAGCTCGCCTCGGTGAATCGATAAATTATGACTAGATATAACGATGCTGAATCGAGTTCCGGACGATCATCGCTATCGCTTTCGGCGACGATAAAATAGGATCGCTTATTTTTGTCGAGTCAAACCAAACCAAACCAAACGCTTGTTGTTCCTTGGCGAATTTACCGCACTGCGCCATTACTTGGAGGCGAACGAGTTACGATGCCGAATCGATGATACTCGCCTGCGCGTCATCGTTTTCATGCGATCCGCCCCGAGGCCCCTTGCTTTTCAGAGCTATCGGTCCGTCGTCATGCCGGTTCATCGCGTGCATACGCTTTTTCCCTTCGTACCCTTTTGCCCGTATCATTTTTTTTGCGCCAAGTCATTACCATAGACCGTTAGACGCCGGAACTTTGTTTCGTTTCGAAAATTCCGTTTAGCGAATTCGCGCTAAATTCGCTGATTCGTTTCTTTCTATTTTCTTACCGTTATATTATATTAATGATATATAATGATAATAATGATACATAATTAAAGCGAACAATGTTATTTTACTCTTCAACATACGGATACGTTACTACTCTATTTTTCGAGAACGTCTGTATAACAATTATACCGTATAGCCGTATATAGATCGTAAAATACTAGCATTACTTTACTTTCAAGATATTGATGTATCGCAGTTCTTTGTTCTATCTCTCCTGTGTGCATAACGGAAGAACGTCCTGAATAATTCACCGGCGTTTCCCGCGTGCATAATAGTCACTTTGTCTTTGACTCCCGGCATTCAAGCGCTTTTTCTTTGCTCCTGCTCGCGCCATCATTGTCATCCGATGCCAGAAAACAGAATTACTCCTTGTCATTCGCGATACTAGCAACTAATTGACGAAATGGCTGCATCAGGACTCGCATATATATATATATATGTGCGTGTGTGTGTGTGTGTGTGTCAATTAAAACAATAGCGTTGATTTTCTTCATATTATCGTCAATTTTTTATTTATTTAACAAATATTTCTCAAATCTTAAATCTCAATTTTGAATGTATGAAGTTAAGATATGTATCTCTGAAATATATTGTATATATGCATATGCATCTTTTCTAAATCGCATATCAGAGAAATATTCGTTCGATCTCTTATATATAACTCGATCGCTGTAAAATTCTCATTCTTTTTTCTTTGTGTAAACTAGTAAAAATAAAAGAAAACATTAATTTATTTTGTGGATACTTTAATTGATTATTCTTCAGTTAAAGATAACAATTCAAAGATAAGTTTTTCAAGAAATGAAGACTTTTACGCTCTGATACATTGCGATCGATGGATTAATAAAAAATAGAAAATGGTCGTATTTTTTCAAGAGGAAAACTGAAAATATTGCAGTATCTTCTGCAACGGTGATATTTGGTCATAATGTGGATAACGGTTCGTGATTACTTGTGTGTCTGCAGGAAAGATTTAATTTGAAAGAAATTGCTTCGGACGGTTTCTTAACGAATCGGAAAAAAAAAACCAAAGGAAAGAAAATCAGTCTAAAGTAGTTCTGTCTGAAACGCGAGAGATTAACGAAGGAATAAGAACGTAATGTAAAAATACACAACGAGAGAGACGGGGGGGGGGGAAGGGCAGGGAGAGAAGATAACGGAAGGAATCGCGTATAAAATTGTCGCGCGACGAGCAATAGGACCTTTGTCTGGACGACCGCGCGGTGGTTGAAATAAAAAATAATTAGTCGCTTTCAGCTTCTAGGCGATATACCGCAAACTCCTTTGCGCTAGAACGAACGGTTAAGCTTTCCAGCTTGGATAAAGGAGGAATTAACCGCGGAAGTCCTTTATATCCGTTCGTCCCCCCCCTTCCGCGCTAAACGCGAGTTCTATTGTAGCTCAGCTTCCACCGTATCTTACCTACATTAGATTTCAACAAATGTTTGCCAATTTATGAAACGCGAGTGCCCCTTTCCCTTTTCCTCCCACATTATAATTAAACATGATTGACGATTTTTATGGATTTTTGGTTGTCAAAGATGGATTAAAATTATTTTTTACGAAAGATGTATTTTGACGAAGCAGATCGAGAAAGAATAAACATTTTAATAATCTAATCTAAGCGACGATCATAATAGAAAAATGTAATCGGATAATAATAAAGAATTTAAAATTATGATTCGTAAGTAATAAAAGATAAATATGATTTAATTACAATATCGATATCCGATAAAGTGGTAAGATATGCTGTAATATTTAGTTTAGTCGGATAATTTGATTTTCTGAACGCTTACGATATATCCTGTCACAATAATTTGCCCGAGGACAGGCGGTAAAAGTTACGAGTGCCTCAACGCGCGCGCGCGCGGGTATACTAGTTTGTTTTAGACTATTCTACTTATCGCGCAAGAGAGCAGCTAACTCTTCCCGGACGTGTGCTCACGTCAAACAAACTTTACACGTATTCCATTTTCCTTCGCTCCCGAATATACTACGTAGTTATTCCAATCATCCCGACCAGAACCGTCTTCAAGCATTTGGCCACCGTGGGTTAACAAAATATGACGCCCTAGTGGAGCGTGAGATAAGCCGCCGACTAAAAGTTTGTACATTAATTCCGCGTAAAGTTCGGCCATTAAATAATAATTCTCACTAGTGATATATTATTAAATTACTGATGGAAATATTACGTATGCGACTTACAGGCGATATTCGTTCGCGCATATAATCTAAGTGAATAATCTTTTTTTAAAATTACGATATTTGCAATTGGACACGTAACGCGTATAAAGTACCGATAAAAACACTAGTTTCCTCCTCGCACCTTCTTCGTATGATTAATGCATTCGTGGTCTCCATCGAGGTTACATCGATACAGATGCAGTTTTACGTTGCAGTGCGATGGTTATATTTAATAATTCGCACCATCAATGACAAGTCCATTTCTTTCCGCGGGATCGCGTTTCATTAACACAAACTAGATTGTATCCCAATAAAGAGAAGTACCTGACAGTTCCTCTTATCTTATCCCGTACTACCTGTCCGAGTAGGTTGAGACTCGTACTCCGGTCACGCTACATGTAGCGGAGATGCGCTACTTATATATACACTCGGAATTAAAGCCTCGGAGAAGGTAAGGCCGGGGACACGGTAAGGCAATGGCCGGCTGAGCATTATAGTATTTAGATGAGCTTCACGTTACTGCAAGAGCGATGCTCGACACATTAGTGTTTTCATTATAACGATACGACGTACCGCGGACGGGAGTCCGCGAGTATAATCTTCGAGTTTAATTATCGCGCCGGGCACAACAGTCGTGACGCGATACATTACTCCCCGTTTTCCTCCCTCGTGCTATTTCGAAAATCTCCGTTCTCTCGGGCACGATTCAGCTATGAAAAGAGTTCACGACTCTCTCGTGTGCACTTTTCGTAGGACTGTATCTCGTGTGACTTTTCGAAAGCAACCCGAGTAGCAGCACTTAGCGGAGAGCGGTAAAAGCGATTTCGGACTAATCGTGAGAAGCTCATTCAAATAAATGTATCTCTATAATTATGTGTCTGTAATTATTTTTTTTTAATTTTCTTATTATCAATATATAAGTAGCTGTGTAAATAATCATCTATAAATAATAAAGGCTCTTTACTTTCTGCTCTCTTTTCTAGATAAATATAATAACCTAAATTACTTTATTTCTAAAATTTCACTAGCTCCGTTGCTCTATTTAGATACCTGAAATTTTAAACTAGCTCGTGCGCACAGTAATATCGCGAGAACGAGAATAGAAACAAATGCCGATCGTTCGCGTTATTACACGCAGCACAGATATTAACCACAGCGTTCGCATCTCCTTTCGACGCGAATATAAACCGAACAAATATCGCATTTGTAGCATTATTTCTGCTTTATTCGTCGCGGAAATGAGCGAATAATTAGACATACAACAGCAGAAAGTTTAGGCTGATGCGACTTTAAATTGATGTCTAGATTTACGTTTCTCCGCGGATAGAAGCAATAGAATAACGATCTCCATACGATTATTTCGTCAGTTTGTTGAAATAATCGCATGTACCATGGAAATAAGTTTCTAAAACTCTTCTCATATGAATTTCATGTTAACAATTATCCGGAGCTTCCGCCATTTCTTCGAAATAACAAAGAGTCTTCATTAAAAGTTTACAAAGATATAAAAAATTCAGTAAATGAGATTTCAACTTGTTTCAGAACTTCTTTTAAGATGATTAATAATTAACAATATTCGTTAATTTTACTTATCTTCATTAATAATCTTGATAATAAGATATTTAAGTTTTCAAAAAATTGATTTATTTTTTAATAATTACTTTTACTCGTTTTACATCCCATAATCTCAATCTTAAAAATATTAAATATATTAATAAATCATTTCAAGATTCCGACAAAATATAAAATGATTTGATGATTGCGTTTTTAATTGTATACTAGATTTTTTTAAATATAAGATGTAAATAACATGAAATATATCGTGTCAAGAGCGAAAAAATTTGATATTCTTATACAACAGTCACAATATATTGTAGACTGCGACTATATATCACCGATCAATATATATGCTACATCACTGTCTGAGAAACTTTCTTTCGCGGTTAAACTACTTGTAAACTCAATATCGCTGTTTCGTTACACGCCGCTAAGATACGTACATGCATGACTGCATACTGGCAGCCGCATTGTCTTGACATTGACGAATTGCCGCACGCTTTGCTCTTCTCGAAATTTAAATGCCACCATCTGAATATTTGAAAAGAAAAACTTTTCAGTTGAAAAACTCACGGTGGGAAGAGAAAATTCTTCTAATGAAATTGCTTCCAAATATATTTTGTTCACCAGCTTCTTACTAATCAATCTTCATTAATTCCTTCTTAGTCACCTTCTTATTAATTCCTTGTTAATCATTTTTAATTAGTCATCTATTCGGCGATTAATGGACGTTTACAAATTATATAAATATTTTGCCACATTCACGTATGTAAAAAAATAAAACAATTAGTAAAAAATTTTTTTAATTTTATTTTACTTTATTCACAAAAGAGATTACGTATCGTATATAGTGTAAAGGTTAAGGATAATAGCTATTGCTATTCCAGGAGACACGTGTAGGTATTTTTGCAGCAAGGAAACAATGTATAAGAAATCTGTTAATATTCTCAATGAATCGAGAAAATTTATTTAATCAGATCATCTCGCATAATCTCCATTTATCCTGATTCATTCCCCTTTCACCCCCCCCCCCGCCCTTATTAATTGTTGCCAGCGACTCCGGGACATACGAAAAAATGATTGTTGCCCGCGACTGGACACACAGTCGTCGGATAAAGTCACCTCGTCTCGTTTATGTTTTTTGTATGTGTGTGCGCGCGCGCACATACACACCTACGGTAGTATGGTGATAAATTTGTCCGATGATAAGAGTCCCGATTTTTGTCTTTACGACTCCCGACGGGATCGGGCACGGAATCCGGGGAAAGGGTCACTTCCGGCTCATGGCGTGACTACTTCGCGCCCTCGGTGCTCACCCGACGTGGACGATAGAAACTATACAGGGCTCTACGTAAAGGAAGGAGGGAAGGGCGGAAAGGGAGGTCGATGGCTCTCCCTCTCTCTCTCTCTCTAGTATAAACCGCATCGGTTATATAACACACATATATAAGATATCAGACGCATTTTACCTCCGAGCACGCGCCTTCTCTCTTCGTTATATTTTCCACGGGGGAGGAGAATGGAATGCTGATTCGGATGCGTAAAGATTCGTAAAGTCAACGCTGTTGTGATGGAGACGAAAGCAGGGAGGTGTTACGACGGAAACGTCAAAGGCGAGGGCGTCTCACTTCCGTTGAACGAGCAGGTAGTTTTTCGCGTGCTTTATGATTATCGATTGTTTGAGGTGCCCCCCGCGGCACCCTTCGCACTAGTGCGTCGAGACGGCTGGCGCGGCCGTCACATGCTAGCTGCTGGTGCGTCCTGTCGCTGACTCAGCCGAAACGCAGCCCGGCATTAATATTAATTACCGCGGCACGAGTGCGCTCGTTGTCGCGTGGGTTGGCGTTTTTCGAAAACGCTCGAACGAGCTCGTATAACACGAGCGATAATCGCATTTTGTCCTTGCTGCGATCAAAACGCTTTGCAAATTATGTTAAAACCGTGCGCTTTAAGTATAACAATATTGTGTAATATAAATTTTATAGTTTTACGAAATAAATATATTAGACCAAGCTATTAAATAATTTCTTAAAGTTTTTATAGGGCACAGAAAAAGAAATAAAATGCATTGCCAAATTGTGCTCCATTTATATAGCATTTATGTTACTTTATGCACTCAAAACAACGGATATTTCTCACGTGTAGAATAACACAGAAATTGGTTACGCTGAGCACGTTTCATGTGTCATTCTTTCAGAGGAGGATAACGCAGCACCTCTCCACTGCAAGAGAAACATTTATGAGAAAAGTAATTGATGAGGAGGTTCGTATTTCCGGCCATAATGGTAGATTTCGTCGATCAATCAGTTGTTAATGATTATTCGTGCAACGACCACATAAATATTTTGACACTGCTATACTGTTACACTACTGTATCTGTGTGCCTATAATATAATTATACTATATTAATTCAAAAGTGCAACTTTGAACGTATTGATAAACAAAGAACAGAAAATAATTATGGTATTAAGATGATAAATGCAAAGTTAATCATAAAAGATTATAAAAACTTAAAATATATTTTTAAAAACGTTGCAATTTTGGCAGAAGACATAAGTCATATATCTTCAAACATTTATGGGCTATGTGAAAGAAAATGTAAATATTGCGAATGATTCTTTCCTTATTTTGCGGAAACTATGACCTACATACCATTCATCCTTGACAATTTGTTTTAAAAACGAAACGGCTGACATATAACAATGCAATGTAATTAACTTATTAACGCCAACATTTCAGTTTTAGAATAAAATAAAGAAAAAAAGAGTGTCGAGTATAAAATTTCTCGTATATAATTTTCAAATCTTCTAAAGTTTTTCGAAAAATAATATTGCCGCATTCACGTTTTCTATTTTTATCAAAATGTGTGTATGTAAGAATATTTTTATATTCTTCAAAAGATTAGAGAAATATATACAAATATCGCAATATATATTTTATTTTTTCTTTCACTTCAAATAATTTCATAAATAATGCTGTCTAAAATATAATTTTAGAAATAAAAAAATTAGAAGCTACTTTTTTTTTTTAATATTGATATATTTATATTAATTAAAAATTTCTTTTATTCTTTTTAGAAAACAAAGAAATTGTAATTCAACTAAAATTTTTACAATTATATTTTAAATTGTTTTAAAAATCAATCAGCCTATATTTTTTTACAAAAAGACCAAGTTGTGTGCTTAGACCACTTCGCATAAGGACGCCAAGAATGATAAAGTACATATAACCCTTTCGTTTGCCGCGGTAATAGCGAAAAAGAAAGACAGAGGATTGGGACAGAAAGAGAAGGAATAAACTGTTAATGTAACCAATGACCGATCATTTTCAGCTGTGTAAACGAACTCTTAAACGCAGTTTCAACGAGAAATAACAAAAATAAAATCTGCGATAGGAATTGAAAAAGAAAAGATTTTATTTTCGCCGCCGATGAAATCTACAAAAGAAATAAGTTTGCAGCAGCGGTTAGCGATGTTAAAAATGTATTATTTCGTCGCGATATAAGTACTATAGTTTCTTTGATGGCACGAGGTAGGAGGAATAAATTAATCGTCACACCAGAAAGTTCCGCGATGGATCTGATAAACTTTGGAAATATGAAAATCGGGAACTCTCACGCGATTATAACAAGTCCTATCAGAGCAAGAAATCTGTGTTTCATATAAGATTACGTATACTTAATGTTAGTTTATTATAATTAATATTATAATATTTTATAACAAAGTGGTTAAGGTATTTTTAATTTATCGCTCAACGAGATCATATTAATCGTTACAATGATCAATAAAAACAGTTTAATGAACACAAACAATGGAAAATGTAAGCAAACATTCATTAATTCGTTTATTGATAATTCAGATCATATATCGTAGTTTGAAGGTATTTCAGTATCTTTTCCCATTATTTATGAAAAGAGTTCACAGGATTAATGGGGACTTTTTTATCGTCTCCTCCGCGTTTTAATATTTTTAAAAGTTCGAATCGTTAGGAAAAATGTATCACAGAACAACCATTATAAAGAGGCGATTTAAAAGCCCGAAACCTACGAGCTATTTCCCCTGAGAATTCGCATTCGCCAGATTACATTCCTCGGTACATGCAGCTAAGAAGATTCGAATTCTCGGTGCTGTTTCGCACCGCTTCCTTAAATTGGCGATTTCAGGTGATTTGTAGAGGGTATTGCGTGTACCACGAAAGCACGGCGGAGGTTCTTTGTAAAATGCGGGAAGCCACGGTCCACCGATCACCATGGTGCTTAAGGTCGGCACCCTCCGACTATGTAATGTATTGTGATAACGACAATACAATCACGCTTCGCGTGTCTAAAATAGTAAAAAAAAAAAAGGGAAGAGAAAAACATCGTTGCTCGCGTGATTAAGTTTCGCGCCTGTCAAAGAAGGGCGATATTACATTGTCGTGTAAGTTCACGTACTTTTGCTGTAGAGCCGCACGACTTTTCGAGTGCTTTCAACCACGAGAGAGGACAAGTTTTCGAGTGCTTTCGTGCAACGTTCTACTGCGTCACTGATTGCTCATATAGGGTATCACCAACCGACGTTGTTCAACACATTTGAATATTTAATGAGGGATCACATGGTAAATTAGCACATATTGCTCGTTGACTATAGCGAGAATAGCTATACAAGGTAATACCGCGCTTATCGTTGATAATACAGAGATATACTATACGTTTGTGATAATCTTTAATCTGACTTCCGATAAATCAATTCTCTTTAATTTTACAAAAAATTTTAATGTTATATATGTATGTGTGAATTTAGACATATACAAAATATTAGAAAAAAACAATATTGGAATTATTATTACATTTTGCGTAAAATCCAGTTTTTGTATTAATATTTCTCATAAGGAATATATATATATATTTCAATTTATATGATTTTCATCTTTAATACAATATAATTTACAGATTGATAATATATACGCACGCACGTAACAAAAACGTGTGCATAAATAGACTAAATGAGAGAATTGCAGCGAATGTATGTTTTATATTCGTATTTTATATTCATAGGACTTATATGCATGCGCGCGCGTTTATATATATTCCCATTATCGATAACAGTTTGATTCTTATCAATGTTTAATACTGTATCAATGTCAACAACAAAGAAAGAGTTTCTATATCCGACCTTTTAAAGTCCTCAATATTATCGAAATTGATAATAGGTGAAAAGAATTGCGGTTACAGATAACAATGCTAATAAGAACATGTATATTTTCTAAGAAAGAATTTTAATTTCACAAACTTTAAACTACACTATATATTGTAAATACCATTGTATATTGTTCGTTCAATTGATGTATAAACATTGATCGAGCAGTGAATAAGCATACTTTAACAGCTTATTGTAATCATCTATTATAACAATCTGCAAATTTCAATTTATGCTCATAGCCTCATTGTTATTATAATTAGTATCAATATCATTTCCAATCTGTTATTCTAGTAATATGTAATATCCTATATGTTTGCTATTATTATCAGCATTGTCATATTATTTATCTTAATATTATTATAGAAAGAAAGTACATATATATAGAAAGAAAAGGATTAAATGTGTCTCATATCGTTTATATAAAAATCTTGTAGTTTCTAATTAAGAGAGGATGTTACTCACACACTCTAATAACGTAAACTAGAGTAATATCTTCTAATCTAAATAAATATAATGTAAAATCTGTAAAATTCTTATTTTTCTGTGACTCTTTGCAATTACATATGTTCTCCTTTAACATTACTAGATAATCTTAGATAATCTTCTTACGAGATGGAGTCCACAAACATTACATGACGCTTTACCTTCGGCGAACATCATGGAATTCAGTATTACTCTGGACTATAGCCAGATTTTTATCCTTTACACATTTCTGTTCGGCATCTGCAAAACTTGCGTGTTTTTTCTCTTACTTATTATACCTATTTTAGTAAAGATTGGTGACTGCGCTTCATAAATTTTAACAACCGTATTCTCGCATTTTATAAAAATAATTTTAGTTGGAAAACGACAAGTAGATGAAGCATTTCTAGAAGTAAATTTTTGCTCCGAAAAGCGCGTGAGCGAAGATAGCACGGTGTGTGCCGGGTCTCATGAAATATGAAATTTCTCGCATCCGTTGCAAATCACGGAGTACCCCTAAAAATTCAGTGAAACGTTACGGGAATGCCAGGACAAGAGTGGTTCTTTGAAAACGGGTTTCTGTCTCGTTACATAATGTGAATTCTTCCCGTTACGAAACATAGGAAAACGAATCGCAAATTACACGTTAATCCGAAATATATATATATATATACAATATATAACGGCCAAGAGCAAGCGACAATAAAGCGCAAAAATAATCAAGGGAAAAATGGATCAACTTTTTCGGCATATTTATTAATTCATTATTTATTTTATTCTCTTATACTCAATGAGCATTATATATGTACAATACTCGTGAGATAACATTGAATTCAACGAACGGCAGTTGTGTTACGTGCTTGCTCCTGCTGTTGTATCATTAATATTTAACGGCCTGATAATTTGTGGAAATTTGGCAGATATGTGTCGTGAGTGAGTTGCGTAAAAGCGCGTATCGCATGACAGATATAGTTTTACGCAACCGGGATAACGCTTTGTCTTCCGGCCTGGTAATTAGACGTATATGTAAGAATTTTCGTGGAAATTAAATACAGGTACGTGAGAGAGGCACACGGTGCGCCAAAGTCGGATTCAGCGTAGATAACTAGGACCAACTAGAGATCCCGTTTATATCCTGTTACGAGTAATTATACGAAGGGTTTAAAGTATACTCCCGCGTGTTCTGTTCGGCCGTAGATTCAAATTTGTCTGGTGCATTGTACAGTCCGCAAAAAGTGTTACGCGCCGCCGTTGCCGCGACTAGGAAAAATAAGAACGCGTGAAATTTACATTTTATGTATCACGCTTTTGCACTCTCGGCCCTCTCTTCCAACATTACGCTTTTCTCGTCGTTGCGGTCTCCGCGCTGGGAAATATTATTCCTAATTACACTGGAATACGAATATATATAACGCGATGCCGCTTTGCACGGCAACTTAGCTTCCGGCGAATCGTTGCTTATGTGAAAAAATAAAACACATCTCTTGAGAATTACGTTTACAGAGGCAACTATAATTGATTCTAATTAACTATGTATATATCTGGAAGATATATATAGTTCAATTTTTTTTTTTTTTTTTATAAATTAATAGAATTAAGTAAAACGTAAAGATATTAAAAGTAAAAATTAGGCAACTTAGTAATTTCCAGAAAGTTTCTACGTGATATAAAATTTGTTATTATTTATTTTAGTTTAGAAAATATAAAAGTGCTTACCTATATATTTTACTTGGAAAACGCCTTGCAACCGATAGATAATTAACTCAAGTCGCACAACGTGAAATTGACAGAGCCGGAAATTCGATCGAGACTGCACGATCTGATGTAACTAAGTCGCGTTAATTCACGATACATCTATTCGTGTGACAGAATGTATGAAATCGTGTAATCGAGTTTGTGTGAAAGAAATTCAAGTGTCGTGTATTTTAGATAATGCAGTGAAAAATTAAAATGAGAAACAGAAACGCTTTTGGCCGCAATCGGAATGAAAATCTGTACAAAGTCTGCGACTAGAAAAACGAGACGAAATTAATTCGCGTTGGCAGTGTCGGTTTGAAAAAACACAGACGCTGCAGTAGCCGCGACGAGAGGTAAGGATTTGTCGCGAAAAGCGTAAATTATTTTCCTGCCGAGACAAACGGAATTGCTCCGAAATTCATGGAAAAGTCGGGCTGCCACTGGCCTGTAAGTTCGTCGATTTATTTCTTCGTCGGGTACAATTTGCGATGTGAAGGCTTATTATCCCCGATCCCTTCCTTCATCTTCTCCTTCCCGAAAGCGGTCCGGAATATAAACAATTGTGGCGATAACGCTAGGAATACATTTACCGGACTAATTCAAAACTTTGCCAGCGTTTTTACGTACGTCTTGCCGCGCGAAGATGCGCGGGCGAAAGAAAATAGAGAAATTAATTGGAAACGCGAGAGTGTATGCCGGGGAATAGAAGACAGGGGGAAAAAAATGGAAACTCGGGAATTTAGCCAGAGTCGGCGTTGTTGACTTTTAAATTCCGTAACAAAATACGTACACGTTCCGGCGGTTTGACCAAGATCGACCGGAATTTTCCGCATCGCGGTAACGCAGAAACGATGAAGATGAATCGCGAATAGACTCGGTTAGCACGCTTATCTCAATGAAATAAACTACACATGACATATATATTTTTTAACGGAGGGACGACTCGTTAAGAAGTATGCGTGCGTATTGGATGTAAAATGAGCTTTTTCGAATGATGATCGTTTCCTCGGTGGAATTATAAATTCCCATCAGAGGATTAAATATATTTTCCTTCCCGATATACGAGAAACTGGATAATACACGTAGCGTGAAATGAACGGTTTACTTACTGCGGGACTCGGATATGTATAATAAAGAGATGTTTCGCGTGTTATCGCGTGCGCGAATTGTTTCCTCGTTGATCGTTTCCTTTCTTAGCAAGATTACACCCTTCGTATAATACATATATCGCGCAACATTAGCGCAACTTACTTGGCAAACAGCGTAATGGAAAATATAATCCGGGGGGGGGGGAGGAGGGAGGGGGAGAGTAAAGCCTCCACAATCCCAACCGAAACGAAAGTACCTTTGCGAACACGGGATCATCGAGTTTCGTTTTCCCTGTCTCTTTCTCTCCTCCTCCTCCTCCTCCTCCTCCTCCTCCTCCTCCTCCTCCTCCTCCTCCTCTCTCTCTCTCTCTCTCTCACACACTTTCTCTCATTCATTCGTCCTTTCCGCTATTTTTCTCTGATCCCGAACGCGGGTAGAAAATTACACGATCCAGGCCATAGAAAAACGGGAACTCGATTTACATACCTCGGTGGACCGGGAATCGCACGCGGATCAAATTACCATGGGTCGGCGAATGAGCGGGCGAGCGAGCTTAATTAAGCGCGCGCGCGGGCGAATCGCGCGAATCGCGCGAGCGACACCGCGCGCGTGATGCACACTTCGTTAAATTTTATTCGTCGTAATTGTACGACCGCGTCCCGCCGCGCACGCTGACGGTGTCACCTTTAATTACATCGTCTGTCCTGCCGGCGGCACCGTCGAAACTGCGAACTTCTGTTTTCCGACAGACAGACTACGACGCGACGAAACGAACGCGTTGAAAATCGCGGAGAGAAAGAAACAAAAGGAAATAACGGTATCCGATTGTGAGATCAGGCACACGACTGTGCAGTAGATGGAGCGAGCTTAATACTCTTGTCGTACGGTTCTTCAGTCGGACATGCTCGTTAGTCAGATGTTAATGAGCGGAATCTTCATTACACCGTTTTATATCCTATATCAGTCGGTTTGCGAAAAGCGGATATAAAGTTTTGCGATAATGTTGTATACGTGTGTAATACAGATCCGTTTAGACGGAATTAATTACGGTACCATCTATCTTGATATTGTTTTGTGTAAGGATTGTTACACAATGATCACAAATCGTATCCACAGTCGATCTGCCAGTGATTTTAAATCGATCGGACAACGTTAATGGAATTATATCGCGGATCGATATTTGTCAATTTAATTTAAAATTGTAATGTAATGCGAGCTAAAATGATTCCGCGCAATGATCTGAAAATAATATTCAATGCTACGTCGCGTGAATATCGCAGATCAAGCCACAACTACTTTTTCATATATGTATATACATTTCGTGTCTTTATGCGTCGTCTTTACCATGTCAATTAAAAAAGTTCTCGACAGTTTTTGGAAAAGATACTGTCACCTGTACGTTAATGTCGATCTAGACATTAAGTATCGAAAAAGAACACACACAGATATACGCGAAAGAAATGTAATATAAGCTCGCTCGAGCAATACTCGCAGACAGTTCGGCTTTATTATTTATTTGTGAGAACCATTAAAAACAAGCGTGTGAGCGAGTGCAAATTGTTTTAAATTGAGAATCTAATAAATTCATCGATAATTTTGTATTCCGTTACACCCTTTTAAAACCGTCACTTTGTTTCGCCATTAACGTCGTTTCGCGTGACAACGTTATGACATTTCGTTTCCCGCGGAATTGAAAATTACTACCGCACGAGCGCCGGGTTTAAACGGTCCCGGCATTGCAACCTGAATACTTTATGTAATATCAATTATTTGACTGTGGATTGGCAAGCGTATCGATTTTGTCGTCGATTAAAGCACCGAGGTGAGCTCGATCCCGCGATTTGTGAAAGCCGCGCCCGGCCACGTTTATAATGCGACACGAAATATCTAGTTTCCAGTCGTGTTCGGTGGAAATGAACGTCTTGGATTGCTCCACGATCGCGGGATTTTCACGGTGTCGAATATTATATTTATCACCTCCGCGAAAGGAGCTTTACGGGGAAAATTCGAGGATGCAAAGAGGTAACAGAGTAGGAAAGCGATAAAAAAAATGTAGATTAGTTGAAAGTAGAATTCGAAGATATAAAATATGCAAACGTAACTATTCGTATAATGAAAGAAGTTATCGATAAAAACAGCGAGGACTGACTTTTAAACTGGTGCCATTAGTATCCCGGAAGTAAAAATTGCGAGAATTAAATCGAACTTGGATCCCGTAATGTAATATTAACGTCGACAGTTCCTCGACTATTATTATTGAAAAAGTCGACTCTCTCTCTCTCTCTCTTTCTCTCTCTATCTCTTCTTTTCGTTCATTGATTATTATTATTCGATGATGAGACTGCACGATTTTAACTCTCGTAGTACACTCTTACATTTCTCTTACATTTTAAAGATGTAGCGTAAAATCGAATTTTTATACAACAGTGGACGCAACTTTATTCGAGAATAAAGAAAAGATTTGAAACCTTTTGACATTACTAAAAGATTAGTCGGTATAACAGGAATATCGTAAACATTAAAATTTAAACTGAAAGATTATTCTCTTAAGTGTTAAATGATAATATTGTTCTTATTCATCGTAATGCAAAGTCTGGTGCAATCGATTTGGCGGTGCAATCAATGACAAAAAAAGATTATATGATAAATTATAAGAGTAGATAATTTGGAGTATAAAAAAATTTTTGACAGGAAAGAAATTTTTGAAAGGAAATATTGAACTATAACGCATATCTATGAAAAAATGTAATTTTGAAACTAAAACAACGATCGCTTTTATTGGCAAAAAGAAGAAACTATACTCCCGTTTGTGCCTGACCCATTGCGGACATTTCGTTTTCGTTTCGAGTAGGTCGAAACATCAGGAGCTTGGAAAGTGCTGAGATCGCACTTGGTCGAGCTCCTTTCCACGAAAGTCATAGGAATGAAGGGAAAAAGAAAGAAAGAAAGAACGAGGAGAGAAGAGAAAATGCGAACGGAGAGGTGGAGAAAGCTATTAAAGTGTACGTTTAGCCAATGAGAATTTGACGATACTGCTTCACTTTAGCGAAAGGTCTTGTCAGTGTAATTACTGAAACTACGATTTGCAATCGATAGTTTTTCTCTTACAGCCAAGAGAAACTTCTTGGAATCTTTTTCTTTTTTCTTCGCAAGAGAAAATAAGAGACAAAGTTAGCGAGAGAGGAAAAACAATATTTATATATCTTCTAGTGATTTTTATTTCAATTGCTTTTCTTCTAAATGACCTGGTTCTAAATTTTCTTTTAATATGTAATTCTAATAATTATATTCTCCGAACTATAATTTTAAAAATCATAACGAAATACGTAAATATAGAACGTTTATAAATAATCATAAAAAATATCGTTTTGTATTAAATATTATATTATACATATTATACATTAGACACATGTCGCTATCTCCAAACAGTGCTATTTGACTAAAATAGCATGTGATAAAGATTTGACGTTTCCGAGCTTTTTTCAATTATACATCGGATAATAAGTTTGATAGCAATATCTTAATAGTGTTTGTAGATTAGCTCAGTTTTTCTCTTTAGACTAAAATACGATAATATAAAATGAAAAATGAAGAAAATACGATACGGGATGGGAGATAGAATTCGCGTGCACCGGTACGATTAGCAAGGGGAAGGAGGTTTTGCAAGCAGCAAGAGCGACAGCGTCTTGGACGCGAATTGCGAGAGCGGCAACAGAGGAAACGGTAAGCACATCTGCCACCAGCATGCGGCAGTCACGAAACAGAGGAAGCTGAATGAAAAAAGAATGAGTTAGAAATAATTAGCGAGATCGCGTAGAGTTGCAAGCGGTCGGCCAAACACAGATGCACACGTCCCGTATGAAAAATTAAGCGTCCCTCGCTCTTCTCGCGTCCGCTCTATTTCTATTTCTATGTTCACGACCACGGCTTTTTATTTCGTCCAACTGTGTGTTCAACGCACGCAGCGGGTTTATTTTCCTTTATACCGGGGCTCTTTTTCACCGCCCGCAACCCCACCTAAGTCTCGGTTTTCCTTTTATTGCCGCGCCCAACGTTCGACGATCTCGCGTGTCCCGACCAAATTTAGCTGCGCCGCGATCCTCGATAGGCTCTATAATTATCCCGTTTTATCTTCATCAGGCGAACGGACTGCCTGCCTGCTCTAGGGAGGCGAGTCTCGAGGTCGAGGAAGCGATATAACTCGCCTCATTGGAGTGCGTTTTCGATTTAAGTCCGGCACGCCTGGACGTTTACATTTTCGTCGGCGAGTGAGCGGTGAGGGAATCGTATTTTCTTCATTTCAAAGCGCTTTGTCAGCTTTGGCCAAGGGCGCATTTTCATATAGATGTGTTACAGACAACTACCTGCGCTAAATTTTGCGCACGCGCGTTTGAATATTTTTTAATCTTACTTGTAATAATTTTATTTAGTTTCTCTTAGATAACTAATCACAAGGTGTAAAAAAATAATAAGAAATCAAATTAATATAACTTATTTTTTCTCCTTTCTTTTTTTCTTATTATATATCTAATCGCACCTTCTCTTATATGCCTATAAATGATAATGTTGCAAATACGCCTTTCTCGTTACTCTTTGGTATTAGATTAGAGAAAATTTGTCGAGAATATTTCGCGATAATTATCCGGATAAATTGGCCCAACTCTTTAATTCATCTTCGTTACGCGCGTCAATCATCCAATCGCACTTCCTTCGTTCGCCTTCATTTTTCATTTTCTTTTCTTTGCGATCCGATCGATAAATTACCGTACAACACTCGCCGCTTCTTCGACACATTTTTATCATAAAGGAGTTATCTATTAATGTAGAAATCCACGGAAGAATCGACGCAAGAAGCATGGATTTTTACATCCAAATACTTCCGCGCTCGCGCTTTTCACGCTCCGCGACATTTTTATGCGCTTTTTATACTTTTCTCTGAAAAACCGAACGTTTCTCGCTACATGAATACGAGACCGCGCGGAAAAATTCAAATTCCCGCAACCTCCGCGCCGAGAGACGAGAAAATGAAGTTTCGCGCATTTCAGCTTTATTACATCGGGGGATGCGAAAATGCATACGATATTGTGAGCGAAATGCCGAAATGCCCCGGGGCGCACCGTTGTATTTTCTTCTTCTTTGAATCAGCCGCCAATTTTTGGCTTTCGATTTTTCAATTCGTTCGACTTGTCGATCCGGGCACTTTATAACATGCACGATTTCGCACACTCGTTTAATTTGCGCACTACCCTTTTCTCGGCGCACACCTATTAGCATAACAATGATATGATTTTGTAGTTTTGCGATTATAATAATAACGCGCTCCCATCTTCAAGGTATTACAAATTCTAGAAACAGCTCATATAAAGATTGCCGTTATTTAACATTTGTTCGCGTTGCCATTTGCAACAGTGTAATAATCGAAATAGTAATACATGCGATATTATAGTATTAAAAAGCACTCGAATGATCCCCAAGTTTCATTATGCGTTATGACAAATTTAGCAAATTTCGTATCTCTTGAATAAATTTCTCTCACGGATTCCGTCGTAAATCGGAGAACTTTGTGTACTGGCCCGCGCGATTGTACGCGCGTGCGGTGTCATGTATCCAAAAGCCTTGAAGCCAAGCAAATAAGACCAAAACCTATGCAAAATTTAATTACTAACCTCTCTTTGATAATTCTCTTTGATAAAATTCAAATATACACCAAATTGTTAACTCTCGTTACATATCCAGAGTTCGTTTTTATCACAAAAAATCAAAATGAAAAATACATTTGTATATAAGAAATATGTTAATAAGATAAAAAAATATGTGGTAATAAGTGAGATATCCATAAAAAATAATAAAATTTACACAGAAAAATCTTATTTATATAAAATATTTGAAAAATAAGATTTAATATTTTATTTCTGTTCTAAACGAAAACAAAGTTTACGCACATTTCTCTTCGCAAATAAAAAGATATCATTCCTTGCAACACTGCGACTAATTATGTATCTGATAGATATTACAATTTTTGTAGATTATATATATATATATATATATATATATATATATATAGAATGAGCCATAGATATGTTTTCAAACTTTGTGAACGTGTTCCTGGATAAAAAGTATGAATATTAGACTAAAATCTCACCCTGTATAAACATATAATACATATAAAATATATGTTGCTAAATAATTAAAATTTATTTGCTAAAACAATCATGCGATTCGTATTCTTTTTTCTTTAACTAATTAAACAACTGACTTGCAATCTTTGCATGACAATTCATTCGAGAGAAAGAATTTTACGACGCCGATATGTTCGAGCATCTTTTATTTATGTTAATCAACTTACCACATATGACATTCAAATTCATGGTTTTAAAATTTCATATCATGTACATGGCGATGCGCGCAGTTTCCGTATTCATATGTATTTTGGAGCAATGCATTTTACCCTCTTTGGTAGAAATATTTTTCATTTTCTGCTGAGGATACAGACAATATAAAAAAAGCTCTCCATACGATTCCCCAAAAAGAATATAGAAGCTTCTTTATTTCATCGACTTCTCATCGATTTCTCATATCATGTTTTTCCATATCGTCGATATATTTTTAATCTTGTCTTGATTATAGCTTTTACTGTCAATCGTGAAAATTGTTAATAAAAAATAAAATTAATATAGAATACTTAACTAAATTATTTTCACTCGACGACTTAATTGTCAGATGCCCGCCCGTTTTTCTCATTTTTTCATTATTAGTCAACTTGTTTTTAATTTATATATAAAATATTATAATTACAATAAATAAAAATTCACATCGATACACATAATCTACGTTTTTATTTTATCATATAATTTCTATTATTCTCTCTCTTTTGACTCTATTTCAATTCTATTTGATTTTCTTCGCTCGCTGATGTATACGTCAAACTTTACTGTCGTGAGCTTCCATAACCGTTATTTCACGAGCTGACGTGATGGAAGTAAAATCCGTGAAAGTGATCCTTATAGATATTCACCGCCAGTTGATATATAACATGAACGCATCTTCGTATTCGCGGTTACTTAATCTCTTGCCGATCGTAACCTTTTAACTACTCCCGTCCTCCTTTCGTCTCCGCCCATTTAATTTTGACTTTTACACCATTTGCCTTGCCTTAACGCGAGATTTTTATTCTGCCACGGGCGTAACGCTCGCTTTCTCGTTACCTCTCTCTTCCTCACCCACCTACCGGAACGTAATAAATCCCAACTATCCCGCATTCTGCTCTCTTACTCAGCGCGCAACCCTCGTCTCCCTCTCTCTCTCTCTCTCTCTCTCTCTATCTCTTTCTCTTAAAGCTCCTTATCTACCTTCGTGTAACTGCTATCTCTTTTACACCGCACACACCTTTGCCGTGATAACTGAGAAGGAACGACGAAACGTAATTAGAAAGAGCGCCATTTTTAAATCGTTCCTTTCGTTCCTCTTCTTGAAAAAACGAGCGCGGATAACCATTCTGAGCTTTTCACCCTCGTCAGAATATGCATTCAGATTGAGGACCAAACCGAGAATAGGAAAAAAAGAGACGAGATCATCGAAAAAATGGCGTGAGTGAGATGGGAAACGGCCATTTGGAAATTGCAAGAGCTATCAGATACTTCGGTATAGAACGACAGAGGAAACTTTGGCGTACAGGCGAGCTTGTAGCTGGCTATATACACTATAATATACATCAGTGTTTCTCAATGTGTTCGTTGCGCATTCTAATAGTGATTTTAATTCTCTGGTTAATCTTTGTCAACAAAAAAGACTTTGAAAAGCTTAGAAAATCTGGCATTTAATTTTTAATAATAGAGAACATTATTTCTCCCTATACGTTAAATGAAATTTTTCTACGATTAAATATTATTTTTTGACATTAAAGGAATATGTTATACGTATACACATGTATATGTGCGTGTATTTTATGTGTTGTGTGCGCGCCTATGTGTGTCTCTAAATAAGAAAAAACGCACATCGCCCGTCTAGATTCGTTAAAAAATGCCAGCGTTTTCCAAATGATATTTCTATTGTGAATTATGCAAGTTATGCGTTTTCTTATTATCACACTGGTCGTTTTTGTCCCGCAATGTGTCATAAAACTTGCACTTTATCGCGCACCGAATTATGCGACGCCGTGAGAATGCGGAAAGCTCTAAATAAATTTATACTTCTTGTGGTACGGCGAGGTCGAGATATTAAAGTTTGAGAACCTCTACGAGTTATACGCCGTCTGTGCCATACGCATCTTTGGCTGTTATGATCTTCATGATAGACCCATTGAACTATATATACCTTAGCCGGAGGGGTAACGACGACAATCAACTCTCGAACCCCCGGCTGTTAAAGACGGCTTGCGAGGAAAGCAAAACTACCGTCTACCATCCTGATTGGCGTTCTGAATCGAGTCTGGATTTATAATTTGTAGAGTTACGTGATTAATGTTACGATATCAGATTCAACAAACGTCACTTTTGACATGCGTGTTGAAATATTAGTGTTTTATCGGTTCCAGCAGTTTATTTGCACGATTCACGGGAAAATCGAGTAGCGTTAAACAGGCTGTTGCAAGTAATAATTATTATAACAGCAATATTTCGTTTGCGATGCGATAGCCACGCAACTCGATGAAAACTATTCGACCTTCCGATTGCAATTCTATCCGCACCGGATTATTTCACATAATTACGAATTATTGCATTACGTAGCTGTATTTCATGTTCCGTTTACTCACGTCCATTTAATCATCTCTCGCTCTACATCGATGAGAATTTTTATAGTTTCTAATAATTATACAAAATATACAAAAATTATTATTATTCAAGTTTTTTCACCAGAAAACCATCGCAATTTATTCAATTAATTAAGATAATAATTTTCACAATTAATATAGAATGTAAAAATTTATATCATAACAACGTAATATATAAATAAAGAATAATTATTACTTAATATAATATAAATATAATTTGCTCATCAATACATATACATATATTTATATAATATTTGTGTCTGTGTGTGTGTATACGCATATACTTATACAAATGTGCATCAGAAATTATCCTATACTAATTCTTGATATCAAGATTAAATTTTCATGGCATAATTCTCTACAAACAAATAGCGCAGTAATTTATAACAAGTTGAAAGACAACGGTAACTCTAAATTTCTTGTCTACGTAAGAAATTGAACAGAAATATTATATATTATATATTTAACAATCTCACACATTAATGCACATTAATGCATAATTCAATCAATAGATATTTTGCGATGTATCAAGCTTACTAGAGAATAACTTAAAATGTATATAACATACAATGCGCGCAATCGAATTTTTATCACTGTTCCAGCATTTAAGAGATTTTTACGAGCAAGATCGATTTTGATGAGCAGTCTTTGTGGCTCTTTCGAAGCGCGTGCTTAAAATACAGCGCAATAGTTAGTATCCTTAGCGGCGAATAAAAAAGGAAATCGCAGAGAAAAGAAGAAGGAAATGCTATCCTTTGTATCCTTTAAAGTGAATGTAGCAAAGAATTCTGCACACTTAGGGGATCAGAACAGAATGCATCCGTGCGTTGGCGAAAGCGCAGCTCGTCATAAGTGAAGGTACTCACCTTCTTGCCTCAATAGCATCACGAACAGCAGCAACACAAAATCCATCGCTCGACGGCGTTCGGGCACTTTCTGGTCCATGGATTCGATTCGTAATTATCACCCAGCTTCTTCGACGATAGATGGTGATCTTGCCGATAATTCTCTTCTTCCTGGCGTCAAAGAGAGACGTCGCGTGATAATAAGAACGGGAAGAACGAAAGTGTTCGCACAGTATAGACACGGCGGATAATGTTTCTTAAACACTTCCCACCAGGTTACATCAATTATTGAAAGATTAACTATCTCTTTCTCTCCCTCTCTTGTAATTTCGATTTATCGATCTCACTTATGTAATGATTTCAAACGTCCATTCGGCCGAAATTCTTAATAATTACTCAATAAAGCAATAATTCTTATTCTCTTAATAAAAGTTTTTGATTATTAATTTTATATGTATATATATAATAAAATTTAAAAAAAAAATACATATATATATATATATATACATATTCCTGTTTTTTAATTTTATAATAATTAATAATTTTTCTTCGTTTTCTTTACAAATAGTTAATCTATCTTATTACAATCATTGCACACATTTTCCCATTAACAACAAAACTTCCAACCGCTCTACGAAAATTTATCGTTTCGATACGTTATTTCGGAGGCGCATTCGCGGCACAATTTGTTCAAGCGAGAAAGAGTCACGAACAAACATCCACCATAGAGACAATCGCAAAACTGATAGCGAAAGGGAAAGGGAAAAGAGAGGAAAAAGAGGCGTGCTCGTCAGGCACGCGCGAGAATGCCCATCGCACTGGTCTTAATTACCGACGAGGTTCTTCGTTATTCCACTGTCAATTAAATTTAATGATTGCCGCGGGTTATTGTGTTTTCATTGTCCGTCCCGCCCGTGGAAGAACCGTATACGCAGTTAACGGCGCGACCTTATTTCGCGTACGTTTACTTACGACTTTGTTCACGCATCGAGGGACGTGTTTCCTTTCTTTTTATCTTGAAAACATTCCGATCGGTTATCGGTCGAAAACGAAACACCCGAGGGAATCAAATCTAGTATCGGATCGACATTATCGACACTTTTTCCACCATTCGAGCGTATTTTTGTCGAAACTGGACCCGCGCGACGTTTTCCTTTTTGCAACGTCAGTTAAATTTTTCGCAATTGAAGGTTCTACCCTCTCTTTCTACCCTCTCTCTTTACTTTATCCATAAGGTGCTAAAAGCACTCGCTTAGTAACGAGTCGAGTGCGCTTCATCTTCGAAGCTTTCGGTTGAGAAATTCTGGTAATTCCACGTGGCCCTCTCCTTAATTGAATTTCTTCGTCGCAAGAAGTCGCAAGTCAAAGTGCAACGCTTTTAATTCGCGCTTGCGAGTAGAACGATGTGCTTCTAAACAGTCGACTCACCATAAAATCGAATTAATGAGCGCGCGTAAAAATTACTAAGCGCATGAATAAAAGCAGACAGCGTCGCGAACTCCAAAAATAGAGACGAATAACTAATCTCGCGTTTCTTCTTCCTCCTTCCTCCTCCCCTCCCCCCCCACCCACCCCCCACCCCCCTCAGCCCTCCAGAACGAGCGAATTAATCCGATTAATAATTACTAGCTATCAAGAGAGTGAGAAGGCTGTCAAGGCAGTCTCGAGCATGCAATACGACCCGCGTAGTACCCCAGAATGAATTTATAACGAATTTCAGGAATAATCCCGGGGCCGAGCGGACGAGAGAAATCTCAGGCGAGCTCTTGTCTGAATAGCCCGAATCAGTCGAGAATACTCGGCGATTTGACGGGGTTTCCGGTAGCAGCAACGGGCGAGAAGAGGAGAACGGGAGGGGAAGAAAAGAGACGAAACTGCCATACAACTACTACAGACGCCGGATGTGGATTTTTAAATGCAACTTGTTGCCGAGTTTGCGCTGCGAGTCCCAAGCGTCGTCCGGCGTCGAGACGCTGGCCGACAGAACACGCTCTTAGGAGCAAGTTGCGGCACAATGGTACGCATGTTTCGCCAATCGATCGTCGTAAAGAGATGTATACAGAGGGAGATGGATAGGCAGATAGATAGAGGGATAACGCAAAGGTTCCGGTTTACCGATGGGGCACGATGCTGCTAATGAGCGTAGAGGAGATCGAACAGGATGTTGTCTGTTTGTCTAGCGCGGCTGACCTGATGCCTAACTTTGGAATAGTGATTTGTGTTTATAATTGGAATGTATCTTGCGGGGATTCTATTTACCAGTGATATCGCCCGTTTATCCGAATTGCGTGTGCAAGATGTATCGGAAATCAGCCGCCGCTTTTCTTACGTACCTCATTATTACATTCGAATATTCAATATCGAGCTAATCCCTACTGGAATAATATTACATATTTAATCTTACGATTTAATATCATAGAGCAGTTAGAAGTTAACAGAAATACAATTTCTGTGCCTCATATGTTTTACATTCAATTGTAGAAACCACAAAATTGGATCAAATTTGGGCTGTTAAAATATTGTTTCCAAATTTGTAGATTAAAAGAAAAGAGAGAATGCGCGATACGTTCATTTCTCTTTACAATCTATCGCAGGTCAGAGGTATCGAGTTAAAAAAAAAAAAAGTTAAAGAAAAAATTTGACAGACGTAAATGTGATTATAAAGTTTACGCGAGATATAATATCGATGGGAAGCTGCGACTAAAGTAAAGCGAAAAAATCTCTTGGTTCGCTTCTCATAGTTCGCGTCGTAGAATACACACAATATTTCTCGAAGCCACAATAGTCTCACCTCCGCTACGTTCGTAAATGATTCCGAGTTTGAGGGTTCGAAGGGTCGGCCAAAACTAGCACGAATTGTAGCGCTGCATGGTTTATTTATTCGCGGCAAGGCTACTCTCGTTCCTCGCCTAGCTTCCTTTTTCCCTCGTGTCCACGTGCGCGGGCGGCCGCGCGAGAACATCTTACACGCAACGCTCGTGTCCCGATCGTGTATGGCATCGACTACGAGAATCGATTTGTCAGCGGTTATTCAGATACATTCGAATAAAGGGCGGTGTGTCTGCTCGTTCATTCTTGACTTATTCACACCGCGATACTTTTCTTGTATCTATATATCGACTTTGCCTTCCCTTCTTCGTGCTATTCCCGAAGAAAGTTTCTCCAGCGGAGGAATATGAATAAACGATTGTATCGTTCAAGATCGTTCCTTTTCCCTTTGATCGTGTGATAAAACTTGTACGGATCGAGTTTCAAAAAATAAAAATTTTTTTTGTGACGATATAAATAATTTTGACGGTAAGATTAGTTATTCCTTACAAATTTTTTTTTTTTTTTTTTAATCTTTAACAAATTCATCATTTAATTTTTGCTTATCGGTTATGCACCGATTCGTTTACTCGCACAAAAGAATTTTCTATTTAAATAGCAAATTTTTAGCGGAAGAACGCGAAAATATATAACGCGACTTTTTATGTTAAGACTTTATTTTAAAGTAATACATTCGAGAATTATTTGAATCCCAACGTCTTTCACAAATCCGATCCCCCCCTGCCGATTGTTAATTTCATTCGCCTGTGATTTTCACAATACGCGATATGGAAATATTTATCGGCATCACCGTCGTCGATTGAATTGTCGCGTCGTTTCGATCTCGCCACTCTCCATAACTACCATCTACGCGACACCCACCGTTCTCGTTCTCGAATGCGAAATTTGAGTTCCGCCATGCGTTACTTTTTTATTGCTCCCTTTTCCCTGGAGCTTTCGCTCTCTGTCGTCGTTCGCGTTCCATCGATATGCCCGTTCCATCGGCATACGCTCGATGAAATCGCCCGATCGCTCGTATAAAATCGAAGTCGATGCATCGCGCGCTTTCTATTTCCGATTTTATTCTTCTTGTCATAATCAGCCGATCGTCCATTTTACCGATACCGATAACGGATGACGCTCTTTATTGTCCTATCGCTTTGCTCGATTTTAGGAGACGACTCGGCTCCGCGTATCCCTCGTATTGCCTTTATCCCTTGATCACACTTAAGGACGACTTTCCTCCATTCTGTCGGAAATATGAGAAACGAATTTCCGTCTCGATAATCAGGTCTCGATTCTGAACAGCATCCGCATTCATCGAATGGATATTCCATCGTTTGTATTCTTACGATGTATTAAATTTCAATTGGCTTTCGCGCGAGTTGGCAGTCCCGGCGTTGAGATTTTATAAAAACGTCGTTTTTTACGTGATATATCAGTTGAATGTTTCATTAATTTTATCTTTTTGAAGATTACTCGGTACGTAAGCCCCTCGCTGTCAAAAATATAAATCTTAAAAGCGACAGATTCTTGTTACGTTAATAACCATTCAAACTATACCAATTGAAACTGCGGAGAATAAACGATGAGCTTTATATCAAGCAACTTAAGCAAGCTGCACGGATCGCTTACTCCTGATTTGCATAATTCTCTAGATAAAGGAGATTTCGCGATGCATGTATAATATGATAGACAGGTTAGTTCAAGTTTCCAATCAATTGCAAATTTGATACCGTCTTT
The DNA here is from genome assembly GCF_030449975.1 of Polyergus mexicanus. NCBI lineage: Eukaryota > Metazoa > Arthropoda > Insecta > Hymenoptera > Formicidae > Polyergus > Polyergus mexicanus. The sequence continues at coordinate 9,799,596 of NW_027223331.1, forward strand.
CTTTCGGATCGCATATAATACTATATATATATATACCGTTGGTTAATTTAAATGTTTTGTGAATCTACACGTGAATATGTTACGTATGATCAGCATAATTTTGTATACGTACGTGTCTTATACAATATATCGATAAAACGCACTTACTTGATCGAAATTTTGCAAAATCGCGTTTATTTAGCATCTATTAATTTCCATTGCAAACCGATTCGAGAGTCCCCGATTGCGATTCCCATCATTTGACGTAATATAAAGAGATATTCCGATTGCGTGTATTACGCATCGGCATAATGGACCTATTAGACTCGTGGAATTTGCAATCGTGCCTCCGATCGGTATTGAAATTTAGCGTGACCGCATTTATTTCGAACCGCGCGGGTACATTAATTCGCCTTGCTGGGCGATTTGAGGCTGCGTCGGGTGCGCTGCCGCGGTTTTCAGCCTACCTTCGCGACCCGATCCGGGTTAAGAGCGGCTCGCCGCAATTCCGGGGACAGCATCGAAACTCTTCCGGCCGGCTGGTTTCATCGCGCGATCGAGCGACCAAAAACGCGAATGCGGTTTATATGCCGGCCGTATCCTGGCGTCGGCGGCGGCCGGTGAAATTAAAATTAGAGATAGCGCCGTTCGTTGTCGCCCACAGCTTGTGTTTTTCCAAACAGTTTTTCCATTCGCGCGCGCACGCGTTCGCCCGTAGGCGTGCGATTGGGATAGATGAAATCAACGCCGGCATTCGACGCGATGCACTTTTTATTCATCCGTACGCCACCGTCCACGAGGAAGAGGCATCGTTGTTGCGCGCGCGCGCGCGAGCGCAACGATTAATCCGAAGAAACGTGTAAATTCCAGTTGGAATTAATTTCCATTTCCTCGCTAACCGGCGAACTGGCGATCTCCCGAGTCTCGCCGCCGGGATCAAAGTCCTAAAGGATTAATGTCCCGAGTTCCAGAGTCAATTGCACACTTGTCAGCCGCGTCGACGTCGTGACTCGCCTCGTATATTCTTCCGCACAATATTCGCGAAGAGAAGGAAGAGAGAGAGAATGTTCTCCTCTCCTCTAATTCACTTACACGCGCGACAACTTCGTAAGTGGCGCCGCGGCATGCGCGGGACCGTCGTCCGGGTGAAAGTTCGCGTCGCGGATGGCCGATGCCGACTACGAAAGCTCGACCGCGCGACGTTTTACCTCCGTACGGCGATTCGTAGCACCTGAGCGCCTGCGCATCTCGCGCCTGACAGGTGCAACTGCACGCGCCGCGTCCACGACGATCCTCGACGAACGCCAAAGCGCCAATCGGACGTTCAACAGCGACATAAAAGCGATTATTATCCCTATTTGTACTTATTTTATTATTGTTATTACTATTATTATTATCATTACTTGATATTGCGCCTGCACTGAGCAGTCTGTTCTCTGATTGCGATTATCTTTAGTTTAGAGAAAAAGGGACGAAAAAAGAAAGAGACATAATTCTTCTAAAAAATTCTTTGTAAAATTTAGTTTAATGGATATATATATATATATATATATATATATATATATATATATATATATATGTCATTTTGTTCATTTTCATATTCTACATTTGATCGCGATAGGATTTTGCCATGTGTACATGGCATACATTATAAAGAAGAATTTCAAAATGTTGGAAAGAATTATGACTACAGGGCGCAGTGGCATGGAAGTACAATGCGAAATGACTAGGGAGACGCTGAGAATTATTATTGATGCCCATCTATATGCAGACGTGTCGTGATACTGTTCTCGATGATTATAGAATGTCGTCAAAGAATAAGGACGTTTGTACGCGTATCGCCAGGTCGAGGAAGAATGGTACTTTATAGTATCGACGATATAGATCGACGAATCGGCGGAACAATAATTCTTCCCGACCGCTTCAGGATATGCTTCCCGAGCAATTTACGTCGTACTCTTCTCAAACACTGAAAATTTCGGCTCGCAAACTATCGTCGAGACAATTGTTCGTAGACTTTTAAATCCATCGTGCTTTCGTATCTTCGATAGATCGATATCTCGGCGAGTCACGACAGCAGACTCGCGCTATTCCAAAGTTTACGAAGACAGAGGCGGCTGTCTCACAGAACACGTGTCTACGACGCGAATAATTCTATTGTTGTTTCGGCGAACGTGCAACTTGTACGTGATCTAAAAGTCACATAAATCCAGTTTCACGTCAGGACTGTTGCGCCCAGCATTATTTGCTCAACTAATTGCTCGAACAATCGTGAACGGCCGGCTATTCGCGCGCGTTCGATCGCGCACCAATTCACTGATTTATTTGCGCTCACTATTTAAATGCATTGACGATCGACCATTTAATGCACAGTTTGATCGCTCGGAGGAATAATTATTCCTCTCTCTCTCTCTCTCTCTCTCTTGTTTTCTCTCTATTACCATTTAATGCCAATAGGGTGCAATCAATTTACCGATTCCTCAAGTAGAAACTAACAAAATTGCTCACAACGGGCCCATTGATGAAATGTGTCACAAATAAAAAAATGAGAAATAGTGAGGTAGAATAGCAACGGTAAAAAAAAAATGGAGGAATTTTATACCGAATGATCTACGCTTTTTTATATTATATTTAAAATGATCAATAAATATATAAAATGTATATATAACGAATAATAATTTTAATAATAGTAATCCGTGAGTTAGTCGACTATAATTATTGCTCAATGTAACATAATCGTAAAGTTCGCATCTCTTTCTCTCCATCTCTCTCTCGTGACTGACCCGTTCACTTGCCAACCGCAACAGAAGCCCGTTCATTAGTTTCCATATAGATCCGGTCTTGACTGAGGAAGGGGAACACCGCAAGAGGTTGAAACTAATTTTAGTGTCTCTCTCTTCGCGGCCGGTATTCGCTGGAGAGCACGTTCGTTCCACTTTGCCGACGCGAAAGAACGATAGCAACGGCGGACGACCGGAAGAGAAAATATCGCGATAGAAACTGCGTAATGCACCGCGCAGGTGCATATCCGGACAGCCTGCATATTTGCGTACGGTGGGATGATAATCTCTTTTCGTTTCTGCGCGCGGTCGTCGGCCGTCTTTCCCGGAATTTGCCGATCTTCTTTCCGGTCGACTTCGCCTCCGGGCCGCAAACCGAAATTGATATAACGGCGCGTTCCGCGCGTTACCCCGTAACGGGTAACGGTTGCCGTTAAAACGCGCGTTCGCGCCCGCGATACGCTTCATCCCGCGTTTGCCGTACGGCGAACAGCGCGCATACTCGAGACGAAACGAAATTCCAAGGGAGGTGGGATCAAAGGGTAAGGCACCTTCGCATCGTTTCATCTTTGCCTCTGTTATTCGATATTGCGCCGTCGGGCGTTTAGAGGAAATCAAGCCGCTAGGTTAATGCTAAGATAGAAGAGAACTGACGCGTATATATAATCCTTTCTTTTTAAGTAAATCTCTACATTGCTCAAATTTGTATTTTTCATTATAAAAATGTTGCGTGCATAATTTGCTATACAACTATTCTGCTGCATTAGCATCCCTCTAAAGTCGTAATGATTAATTAGGATAAATATATAATATATATATCTACATCTCTATAAAACGTCGATGCTGAGAAAAATTAATAGAATAATAAATTACTTGCCGCAAGATAAACCTTATCTCTTTCGCATGAAATGATCACACGTTTTATAGGAATCTGTTTCCGCTTACTAAGCTGCCCTTTGTAATACTTACTCCATCACACAGGAGCGAACTCGGCACTCGGTCGTTTCTCCTTCGTCGACATTTCGGTATAATCGGAAGCGTTTTACTTTGACAGCTCGTAAAAACCAAATAATTTATGCCGTAATTGCACGGCTATTAACGCAGCAATGAATGAGTAATCGGTTTACGCGACCTCCAAGACCGAGAAGAACCGATTGAATCTTTGATTTGCGCGCATTCGAGAATCGGCACTCACGGTTGAATGCCGTTGCGCCAATTTCTTACTTCGCGCACAAACTGATGCGAGAACAAAACTAACTACTTTGTAATTATGCAAAGTTTCCCGATAACTCGCAAATTTACGACAAACAGTTCCGTGATTCCGAATTAGGACGCCTCGATAACTTGACGCGAGAAAGGATAAAGAAGTTATTATTGTAAAACTTTGATTGTCAAAAATGAATATATCAAAAAATATAACATGTAGCGCAATTGTAATATAATCCACGAAATAATTGATGTCAAAGACCAAAGAGATTTAGCCGTAAAGCTATTTAATATTCTGGCAAGAAAAAAATAGCTAACAAATAAAAATAGAAGCGCGGGCAATACATAAAAACTCTGCACTTAAAAATAATATCGAACTAAAGAATATATTCCATTCACGCGCACAAAATCAATGCGATGAATCCGTGTAATGTCAATTATTGCGTGCGATGAAAAGAAGAGATAGCATAATCGTATCGGTTTCACTTTTGCGATTCGTGTCTTCGATCTTTAATTAATGATAATTAATCGTTTAATTTTGCAGAGTTCAGGCAATTTTTCTATTTGACGAATACTCGATCAACGAGTAATAATAGTCAATCTTCTTCGATGTTCCTCTACAAGTCCGCCTCTACACAGACTCGTACTACTTAACCCGAATAAACAAGAGCGTTCTGCAAGAAGATCGTATTGACCATCCCTTTTCCAGCTCGTCACAGTTTCACGGATCACCAGCAGCAGGTTGCAGGTTCGTTCTCTCTGTCGCCTTCGGAGCGACCCGGTCGTCTCGTATTCGAGCGACGGCGACCGTTGAAAAGAGATGGCAAAAGGAGCGGAAAAGGTGCTGGCGGGAATAAGACAGAGACGGAAATACGCAACTCCGGGATAGATCCCAACCATCTTTCCCGGCTACAACGAGTTAATATTTATCGAGGCTGTAATTTTCTCGAGACTTTCCGAGACTACCGCGAACGATACGACTCGAGATGGCAACGAAAGTAAAATAACTAAAATGCTCGATATATCGGGATTAATATACATATGATTATGTCATCGCAAATCATTTTTCTACACGACGTAGAATGGTAAGCTCGAAGATTTTGTTTCGCGACAAGTCAAATTTGCAAAAAAGACATGTCTCTTTCTTGCTTTTTCATTTAGTTAAATTCAATATAACAGAAGGATAAATGTCATTTAATTCGCGTATATTGTTATATGCGTACGATATCAGAAGAGACATTGAAATCTAGTTTACGTATCACGCCGCGTTGTTCATCTCATCGTATAAAAATAGTTTTAAACTTGGTACTTGGTAGCAATAATAAACAGAAATATTTTTTTCCAATTCGCCATATGACGCGCGTTTCCGCGCAAAATCACACATAGTAGGTCGTCGACCGCAAAACGTACATCATTGCCGGGAGAATAACGTGCTTTGGTGATACAGAACATATCTCCATATGATGCACGGGCAAAGCACATATTTCTTTACGTGGCAGCTCGATCTACTAGTTTTATGTTTTCTTCCATAAAAACAGCTCGCTCCCTTTCACACGAGAGAAAGTTCGAGAAACGAGCTGTCGTCGGTAACCACAACCGGTATCTACTTTTTATTGCGATACATCTTAAAAAGAAAAAATCAGTCGTATGAAAAGAAAACATGCAGTATCTTCGTGCACTATATTTTTCAATCTTCTTCGAGAAATAGTGACAGATTGACATATTTTTAGATATTTTTTTTAAATTGAAATCATTTTGAAACCTCTAAAAAAGTAAAAGATTTGTAATTGCAGAAGATTTTTAATTGTTCCTAATAATGAAGAAAAACTTTTACAAGAATTTTGAAAATTACATTCTTTCATATTCAGAGTGCTGATTTCATATTTGTAATTCATTGCTATCAAATAAAAAAGTTCAATATAATTTTTTTAATAATTTTTGTGGATTCGAAAAAATTTGTCATTGTTAATAAATAGTAATCGAATTTCTTGCGAGGCAAATAGAAAATAGAAACGATAGCATAATTAGACATAATTTGATACCGCTTGTTACATCGTATGTGTAATATTGTGTAGTATCAAACATTTCTCTCTAGCGTCGATTAATTGAGATCCAACAGTGAATACATCGCGCAGAATTAATTTATAAAGGTGCCGATCATGTTTGTCAACAAGTGGCCGATTCGTAGACTATCGTCCGAGATAATTGCGAGAGACGATCTCTACATATATATGTTGCATATATCGGAGTTACGAGAGCTGCTCGCTTGCATTTCCGCCCTCAAAATTCACTCTGTTGGTAATCTGGACAAACAAACTCCCTGATTGCGCAATGGAGAGAGATTTCATGCTAATTTTTATGTGGGATTGCGATTATGAGTATGAGAAAGCGGCGGTGCAGAATTCACATTGCCTGTGGTGTTTCATTAAACCGAAATAAAAAAAAAAGAAAGAAATAAATAAGCACTAAATCGTTTCTATAAAGAAAGGACAAAAAAAAATTAAGAGCAAAATAATCTTTTAAATTTCTTTGAGAGAAAGAGAAAGAGAGAGTTTATCGGAATTGTAGAGCGTTCCTAGATTTTAGAAATTGTTCATACTATATTGTGTGTGCATTCATAAAAACAATGTAAGCAAAAAGTTTCAAAAACGATAATATATTGCATTTGCGCTGCAATCCGCGTTATAATGAACATTCTCAGTAATCTATAAATTCTCACGGAGATATACATTATACTTGAACAGTGGTATGTGGTAGGAAACGGGGAATAATTCGTAAAGCAGATATTTACTGTAACTTATATTTATAGCGCCGCGCGCGCGCGAGGTCTCTTCATACCACGACTTTTTACCGCGAACGCGAGAATAGTGTGGAAAATAACGGAAAAATGCCAAGACAACGGCATCGCGGTCCTTCGGGAGAAGCCAAAGATGCACTTTTTATCGAGCCGGCATCTTTGCATGCACTGCGAGGAGGTCGGATCCGTGCATGCATATTTCCCGGCACGTTTCCGCCGAGTATCCCAATGTACACGCACGTACTTTGTTCCTGAGCCCGGCTATCTGGATGAATAAACCGTGCAAGGTCGATCAAGACTGCATATTCATGGAAGTTCAGAGAGGCGATTTATATATATTTTTTATTTTTTTAGGATGCGAGAGATGTTTTAAAATGTGTGGACCGGGTAGAAATACATGTTTGTCTCGCGGATCAGATGGCCATATGAAATTTTCCGAGTGATACTTTTAGAACGAGCGTCGTCACAAATTTCGTCGCATGATCTCTTTCTCTTTCAAATACAAATAAAATATTTCTAAAACATACAATATATATTTTCGGACCGTGCTTAAATTACGCATGAAGCGCCGGTTTCTTCGCGACGAAGTTTTCGATTCATTTGGAAAAAAGTCATCTCTTTCGAATGTGTTTTTATGTTCTTCATCTTGAGTCCGAGAGGCCACGCATTTCACAGGATCTTTTCCATTTCCCGAGCGAAAAGAACTATCTCCTGCTTTCTTCGAAAATATATTTCACGTATATCGAAATATATATAAATAAAGCAACCACACGTACATTTCATGCTTATATAAAATCGCTCCTTTTCAGTGACTCTATCTATTTTTCAAAAACAAGATAGGGAAATATAAAAAAAGCATTTTTTATAATGTCTTTCCCTTAAAGATTTCCAGAGAGAGAAAGAGAAAAAGTTCAAATCCTTACGTTTTTTTAGAATCTAAAGTATTTTGAACCTCGGCAAAAAACCACCACAAATATTCTATTCTATATTGAAGAAAATATGTAATTAGGAATATTTTTGAAGTAGAGCCAGTGGATGGGGAAAATAAAACTTTTCTCCTCTCGTGTCCTGCACGCACTGAGGACCGCGACGCACAGCGTCGCTACGAAATTAAGTGTGGTCCACGGCCGCGGTGCACCTTCCGTCAGTTTAGTCACCGGAAAAAGAGCGCACAGGAGGAAAGAAAGAGAGAGAAATGTGGAAGCACGACTTTGTCCCCTCGATAAGCGGATTCTCCAATTCGCCTGGCGTTTTCGAGAATTTCACTCGACCGTTTCTCTCTCTTTCTCTCTCTCCCTTATTCCGTTATTGTAGCATACGAAGTACGTAGAGCGCGAAGAGCCGAGCAATCTAGCGAACGATGTATTTAAAATCCTCTACAATGTCTTCTCTTGGCTTAATGATTTTATACAGTGCTAGCCAATTTTTTAAACAATGAATTTTACACTTAATGGCGACGTATATTATTCGTTTATCTCGATCTTGTTCCGCGTTCAAAAATTTCATGATTCAACTGCAAAATTAAGTCTGACAATTTGAAGGCTGCTTTATTCGCAAGATTGAGAAAGTTACACGATGGCAGTGATGCGACGAAAGCCAACAAGAGAAAGAGAGAGAGAGAGAGAAAGAGAGAGAAGTAAGAGAGCGAAAGAGTACGAAGGTAAGCCAAACGGTAAAGTTTCGGTAACTTCATATACACGACGAAAATCCTCGTTTCTCTACACTCGTCTACGATATGTTGGCGCGTGAGTAAACCTATGATCTAAAGGCGCATTCATATCCGCACAAAAGATAGCTGCTCGAAACGTCAAACGTTTTCGAACGCAGCTAAAATAGAATAAAATAAAGACGAGTATTTTCAAGTATGATCTAATAAAACTCAACAAGGTAACGTCGTTGAGAATTTAAATAAAAAGTCAGGTAAGTCGGAAGGTAGACAAACCAGGAGGTGAAAGAAATAAAGAGCAGAAGATTTAATAAAAATGGAGAAAGGGCGGATGGACAAAGAGGAAACGTAGCTAATCGCCTCGCAAACTTTTCCTCGCTTCATCCATAAATTCTAGTAATCGCGTACTTAAGGTGTACTCTGCAAGTAGTAAAAGCGCAGTCGAAACGCAGTCAATGTATCTTACAAGCGTTCATTAATAAACTTACGCAAATTATGCCTGTGAAATTCTCGCTCGCATAAAGCACTTATCGCAATATAGCAATGTAGAACGAGAAACGTTGTGACGTCGTCTTAATGTATCATTGCGCAATCTCCACCTCCTTAATAGCTTATATATAGCGCGTTCCACTGCAACGCAAGCAACATACTAGGATAGTACGAGTCTTTAATCAATTATGCAAATGATTTGCGGACGACTACACTGTATATCCATCTCTTCCCTATCCCCTCCGTTGCACTAGGACGCGCAATCTAAATGTACCCTTGTCTTTGTCTCTCAGCCTTGTCCTGCGTATAAACTCCTCACGGAAATACGTCTCGCTTTCTCTCTCTTTCTCGCACTTTTCTCTCATTCCCCGACAGCACCGACCCAGTTGACACGGTTGTTTATTAAAACTTCCAAATTAACCAGCTTTAATTGTGTTTGTTTTAGGCGTTTTGTTACCCCGATTTATTATTTATTACAGCGACCAGTTCTCGCGGCCTTCCTTCGGTCCTTAATCCTCTTGCACAAATCGCGTCCGTCTAACCCCACCTCTCGCGGTTCGTTCTCTCGCTATGCACTTTCATCCGCCTCTCTTTCATTTCCACGCTATTCCATATCCTTTCTCTATCTCTATGCCATTTACACCTTCGCCAAGTATCGTTCAACCCATCATAACGTAGTTTCGGCCTTTGCACAAGTACCCTTTTACCCTTCCGCCTGACGGCTCATCCGCATCTTCTCTCCTCCCTACATCCCTCATCACTCGCTATTCTATTCTATTCCGCTCTATTCCTCTCTATCTCTTGTTCCAGCACACATTTATTTATCTTTCGTATTCTCGCATCTCTTCCGTTTCCTCATATATGTCCAGCGAGTTATGTTTCGCACCCTCTCTACGGAAGTTTAAATACTGAATTACGGCGGTGGTCAAGCACGGACTTATGAAAAATGCAAATGGCGTGAAAATGCAAGTAGAAATAGAAAGGATTTCTGGGGGGGGGGGGGGGAAATTCAATTACTAAAAAACGATTATGAAACAAATGTGTAATAACACCCCTCGCGTTTCGTATTTATTATAATATACGCATAAAATAAAAATTTGATAATTTCACTTTATAATAATTTATAATAATTGGAATAGTAATAATTTATACAATAGCAGCTCAAGTAATAACAATCTCGACAATTAAAACGGAAACAGTTTAAATAATAATAATGCGATAAATGGTAACCTAAAAAAAGAGTGTGACATGTGAGACTAAAAATAAAGGGTTGCATGAGGTTTCGAGGTTCAACGCGCGTGCTTGTATGCGCGACACACAGTTTCGGAAACTCCGACGTTGCCATGAGCACCCGCGAGACTCGTATCCTAGGACAAACTGGATGAGAAACTGCACGAAACGCGTTCAGACTAAGATCTAACGGGGAACATGCGCTATGTATATAGAGTGTGTATAGGTGCATGTTTGCGCTTGCATCTCTATCTCGAAACGTGCTGGATCGCGTGTTCTTTAGGTATTTCCGTTCGTCGTAACACACGATCGTCGCAAATAAAGAATTCGGACTGGTAATAATCTGTGGAATCAAATTGTTCACTTAAGAACAGAATGGCACGTTACATATGACATTTCGAATCTATTTGTTAACTTTTAACGCTCCACAGAGTTCAACAAATTATCGGAATCAATTTTTTATTCGTGCAAATTCGATAGAATATTCGTGGATTTCATCGACCGAATAAAAAAAAACGGTCGCCGCTGCGAATGATTCCGGAATAATCGTTATCGAACTTGGATGACAGTTCGGCGGATGAATCGGGAGTCGGCTGACCAAGATCCGCCGTTAGGTACATCCCATCGAAAGTCGGCCGACGAGTCTGTGCGACGGGTGACTTCCCATCGAATTAGAGAAAAGTGTTCTCACGGCATCTTGCACATTCCGCCACAAAGACAAACTTCTCCGTTAATCTCCTGGAAACCCCTACGGGGCTCGATTTATCGAGGATACTCGATACGCGGAAGCTTCCTTGGTGGTTCTCGATTTATTCCGGACCCTTCCGGGCCCCCGGTCCGTCGCACTCGACTCTTCCTTCCCCCTATCTCCTGATTCTTTGGCAACTTTCTGTCTACCGGGCAGCCACGTTTTTTCCCATTATACTTTAATCAGACGTTTTACAATGAGGCACTTGTATATTCGAGAGGACAACGCGACGGATCTTGAGTCGCGCGAATACGCCGATCGTGGGATATCGTCGTGCCTTTGTTTCGAGATTTAACACGATGTAACTTGGAGTCAGGAATAAATTAGCATGAATGGAATATCTACGAGCTTCTGGAACTTCGCAAGAGATTGTTTCGTTTACGCATACGTATTTACGAATGTATCAGTACTATTGGATCGTGATTCGTGATGTTAACGTTAATACACACGGCATGTCCTACATTAGATTTCTCACATGTGCGTGTTCTTTAATTCACGGATTTATCGATGAAATTTTATGTCAATGAAAAAAAGATTTCATTGAACATCATACTTTTTCATACATTTATATGTAATCTATAATGTAATATGTAATGTATTATACAATATAATACGACGTAACGTAGTATAATATACCATAATTGAAAAAAAGATACGTTATTTTAATTTCTTTTATCTCTTTGTACTTCTACGATTTGAATAATGTTTCATTGTAATGGCAAAATTACTGTACAAAAGATCAAAAAATATTCTGGCCGCAGGTTCGATGTAACATTTCTAAAATTTAGAATTTGTATCTTTCTGGTAGACGATAAGAGAGCGAGACCGAAAAATCCGCAGCGGTTTAACTCGAACATATTTTGCAAAACTAGCGAATGCGGTAAATGAAACGGCGGATTGAAATTTCCAATTTGTTAATAGCGCTATTCTTTTCCGCACTGCCGGCACGCACCGGCCATTTCGAATATTAAAGAATAAAAATGGTATCGGAAGAATATGTCTCGAGAATGACCGAGAAACAAATGTTAACTGTTACATATAGAAAATGGCTCGAACCCGAGACTCCCACACTCGACTCATTAACTTGAATTATTCGAATAATATTTTCTTGCCTAACGGAAAAATCAATGCGTCTGCCGGAGAGATGCATAATTCATGTAGTAGTATCAGACAGATCGAGAATTAATAGATCTGATCCGCAATCGAGTATATTTACCGTCCTTTCGCTCTCTATTCCTTTCGTTTCTTCTCTCCTTTTTCTTCTCGTCTTACATTATTTCGGTTCGGTTAAAAGAAATCGATAAATCATACCGACGAGAAAGCTTTTAAATGATTTCAGGATATCATTAAAACGGTATTTCTGTAATCCATTTCGCAACATTATTATCCAAGTCCAATCGATCGATCGTCGACAAGAAAGGATTATTTTGTTTCGCAGCGTCCTATTCAACATTTCATTTTACTTAATACGTTTACATTATACGACATATAGACAAAACGCAATTTAATAGACCAACTTTTAAACATCGCTGCCTTGGTAACGTTCCTTTCTTTCTACATCCACAAAAAATTGATTGCAGAGCAGGAATTTAATTATTCTTCCCGAGTACACGGTTTGTGCCGGTTGAGTTCACATCAGAGAAAATATTTAACCTCTTCAGTTTAAATAAAAGTCTTGGCGTGAGCTGCGAATTAACGATTCAAACAATGACTTGATTCTTTCGCTTTTTTAACCTTCCGAGGCAAAAAATGAATAAATACAAATAGAAATGGATTTACACAACTAAATCTTAATTTCAAAGATTAGAGAGTCATTGCTTTGAAAAATAAATTTCTACTAATTAAGAATTAATTATCAAAATATTATTCCTACCGATTCTTAGTAAAATATAAGAATTATACAAGAATTATATACGAATTACACGAATTTTATATTCTATTTATTGTTTAGGAATTTCGAACTTCTACAATTAGATAAAATAAAAATTTCATTTCATTCGTATCGAAAAATCAAAAGTTTGCTCAAGATTTTAACGGTGAAGTAATTTTAATGCATATACAGAGATTGTATATAGACACTGTTCGCGATCGGTATTAAGATTTAATCGAGTCAAGCACGTACCGACGGATAATTCAACGGCTCGTCCCCGGAAGTTAAGTGACGTGACGTAGAAACTAAGCACAGTTGGGAGGAAAAAAACAGTCGGCGGCTGGATTTTAAAAGAGCGGTCGAACGGTAGGTTGTAACACGGTTAGCTGCAGTCACGAGTCGACCAAACTTCGATAGCACGGGCTAAGAATATATTTCAATTGAAATCGTTAAAAAGCAGTACGGCAAAATAATACGGAGAGAAAAGAAAAGAGAGGAACGTAAAGAATAGCAAGAATATCTAATGTTGAAAGAAGCGACGTGGAAGCGCTCGAATTTTAGCTCGATGGTTATTCTCGAAGCGTTCGTTAATCTTATTACGAAGTTGAATATTTTTAGACGCGCTTATTTCCAGTAATCAATATAATTTTTACATTTTTGTATATATATTAGGTACGTTCGAATTAAACAAAGTGAAATTTTTATGAAACAACGACCTTAATTTATGTTTCATTGTCAGTTGAACGTATTTAATACTTGGAATTTCTATAAAGCGCGATGAAAAGATGGCAGAACAAAAAAAGTTCTGAGATAAAAATTATAAAGAAAATAAAAAAACATTTGTGCGTGTGTATGTGCGTGATCTTAGTGAGAAATCGCTGTCTTCGTTTACAAATATTTTTATAAAACAATTTTGTGATGTGCGCGCGTGTATGTATATGTGTGTATACATATATACATGTATCTTTAAAGTCTTTTCACGAATATATTAATTATACAAATTCTTCTAGATTAATTGTACTTCTTTTCCATCGCAGAATTTTAAATTAATATTTTTTATTGAAAATTTCATACAACGTTTTCTGTAATGTTTTCATTTTTATGAAGACATCTCAATAATTAAACTTTATTAAGATTTTTTTTTTTAAATATCTATCTGAGAAAGACAGAGAGAGAGAGAGAGAGAGAGAGAGAGAGAGAGAGAGAGAGAGAGAGAGAGAGAGAGAGAGAGAGAGAGAGAAGTTATATAAAGAATAAAACAACATTGTACATTTTTATAACTAATACTGAAACATAAAACAGAAAAGTTCACTCTACAAAAAAATTTCTTTATTTTCAATCCGTAGTTAAGAGAAAGTACGATATTTCCACGCAGAATATTTTTTATATAAATTTATTATTTCTTTTATATACTTTGAGAATCAAAAATATTTTTAAATTTCTATGAAAATTTACAATACTTGTAGTCTATTGCTCATACGTGAAACTGATATCAACTAAAGACCTATCGGATACATTTTTATAATTATTTTATCTCCTTTTTTTAGACTACATTTTAATATTAAAAGTTTAGCATAGTTGCTGGCTATTCATTTATATCATAGCTGGTAAACGCGATAGCATATTAAAGTCTGTGTTTACATCAACACATTAGAGAGAAATTCTGTGCTAACAGAATTCTAGTCGAGAACTTTCTCAAAATATTCATTGCTCGATAAAATCGATATCATCTTTCATTTTCCTACAGAGTTATTGATTGAGAGTCTAATGATAATTATATTAAAAATAAGTAGTTATATCGCCGTGTTAAAAATAGAATATTATATAGTATATATCAAATCTTTCTGTTGCAAAATTTATTTTTGTAGAATCTATTTTTCAAAATCTATATTTTTTGTAGAAATTGTAAAAATTTGTAAGGGTTGTAAACTTGTATCATTTTAAAAATGCTAATTGCTTTATCGTTTCATATAATTACTGTATATATTATCATGTAAGTACTTAAATATAGATTTCTTTAGTTTTACAACAATTAACACAAAAAACCAATCGAGTTACAATAATTGCGTGGACGATAAAAAAAATTCTTTGGTTACTATTCTAATACTGTTATCTTTATATTCCTATAAATAAATAAATAAAAAAAAAAAAAATAGAAATATATTAGATATTTTGGACTAATTGCGAGGTTCTTGATAAAAACGGCTAGAATTTAAGTAAATATGAATAGAAACAAATGACTAACTAATCTTGTCTTTGTCAAGCGGCGCCTCTTTATTCTCGTCGGCCATCATGCGATTCAGTATCGATTGAACCGGATTTTTAATTTCCCCGAAAGCCGTGCGGGTACCCTATATAGCGTGTCACGTGGCCCGAAGAGTCTCCAGATGTTGGCTATACATCATGGTTGTTCGAGCATTGCGGTGCCCGGTTATATCAATTTCGCGCTGGCGCGCGCGCGTCCGCGTCCGCTTCCCGTCGTGAAAACCACCGACGTCCTTACAAATTGCCATCGCGGGTGCTAACTAAACGTGCACCGTACCCGCTCAACGAGAAACGGCGACCCATTAATATCGCGAGAATGGCGCCGCGGGATCGCCGATGCTCTCGTTGGCGCTCGTACGTTTTTCCAACACGGACTGATTGCAATCCATGAGAAACGTGCTGAACGACGATAAAAATTGGACAATCTGTGGTCGTATTTTCCTCTTTTTTTTTTTTTTATATAATCTAACAATTGATTCTCCGAGAGAGAACAATTGTACCAAAGTGTCAAAATAAATATCTATTTATATACTCTTGTTCAGCAATGTAAATATAATTGTTTCTATAATATTATCACATAACTATCATTTTGATAATATTTTCGGAAAATTCACACATTCACACACATATTGTCAATTCGTTTAATAATTTTCATCATAATTCATCGATTAAAGTCCATTTTAGGCTATTTATAATTTATGAAAGACAAATTCATTCAACACACACACAGCCACAGACTTTTATTTTTTTATAATTTTACGTGCCATGTATTCTGAATATATATATATATATATTTTTTTATTCTTTTTTAATGCTATTTGTATCCAAAGGACGTAGAATTATAAATAAAATTATATCTTATCTTTTACAGGTGCAATTTACAGATCATCCAAAAAGTATGCTTAAAATATATAAAAAGATAGTATAAGATCTATCGATTCTTAAACAAAATGGTAAATTGACAATGGATTGGCTTATAAGTGGACCGAATCACGCGCGTACAACGATACGTCCGAAAATTTCAAGGTCGATAGATATGACAAACGATTGGCAAGTCCGATATGATATTAAGAGGGGCCAGTAGCACAAATTAATGATTCCTGCCAGCGGCGTTCGATAGTACGGGATGAGACGTATCGCGCGAAATCACGCGACGGCGCACGTAGCTACCAGCGCGGCAAGCGTTGTTTCCGGCACAACACAACGCGTTGTTCGCCAGCTACTCTCATATTATATCACCCCGCATTGAATTCGTCCAAGGTGCGCCAAGAGTCCTTGCATACAGAGAACCGAGAAAGAGGGAGGGTGAAAGAAAAGCGCGCGCGGGGATCAGACGAGAGAAACAGAAAGGGTGTGCGGGAATAAGGGGGACATATAATAGCGAGTATTACGGGCATTTAGTCACTTTTGTGCCGCGGTCGCTATTGTGCTAAGACAAAAGATGACGAATCCCTGGAGCGATTCAACCAACTGTCCCGTACGAACCAGTCGCCGTCCGCGCGGCGCGCGGCATCGCTCCGCTCAGCACGGCTCAGCTCGGCTCGGCTCGGCTCGGCGCGACGCGACGCGAATGCTCGAATGAACATGATACTCGGGGCTAAATTAAGCCCCGGTTTGCAAGCGAGTACCAAAAGCGTATTCGCAGCACGAGCCTTCCTCTTCCTTCCCGAGCAAACTCAGACATACATTGCGCGCGTACCAGCTTTTGTTATCGCACTGTTCTATTTTAAGCTTAAATAGGAAAGACCATGCGCCTGCGCAGTTATTGCCATTGCCACTTGTAATTTCTATCTACTTGTTCTCTCTTTGATGTTCTTTTAGAAGCTATATAAGTTACTCTGACAATGATTTCTCTTTTGTTTTAAATATATAATTAACAAATTCATAAAATATTAGGAGAGAATAAAGTCCTGATCCAACGCGTGTGACTATTATAATTTTCAATAAGATTGTCTGCGAAATGGCATACTAATCATGTGTTAAACGTATTAATGAATTGCCTTGGGAACTGATCGCGAAACTTGTCAAAGTACGACGATCTCAACCGTTACGCGGTTTGCTAATCGAAAATTCGGTAGGGAAGGGGAGATAGATTATCGTCTTCACCGAAACGCAACGACAAATTTTCGTGAGATTCTCGTTTCATTGTATCTTTCAGAAATTTTCGATCTTTTTGTTCATAAAAAAAGCTACGAACAACAAGAAAGACGCGTTGAATAAAAGAAAAGGCGAAGACTCGCGCGTAGGAGGTTAAAGCATTCAGCATCGCGGGGCTTTTATCTCGAACATCAAAAGACAATTCGCGAAATTATGGTGATTTTTCCGAAGAATTTCGCGAAATTGACGTTATCCTACTGACAGGTCACGGACTCTTTGTCAGCGCTAACACGCTCTGGGACGTCACTGACAAAGGAGGGAATAGGTTGAAGGAACAAATGAGACGTTACTTCAATTGCCGTATACGTGCCTCGTCTAAAGCGTTAGTTTCAGTTTACTTCTTTGCGTTTCCACAGCGAAATTCTTGTATATTTTTATTTCGATGTCCGAAACAAATAGACCAATCGTTTTTACTTTATGGGACATTTATTTCCAATGTAATCGCAATATATTTTTAATATATATATACAAATTTTTGTGTAATAATAATCTTATAACAATTTTATCTCAACAAGATAAAAAGAATTAAATGCTATTGGTAATTTTAATCATAAAAAAATATATTTATTGTTTACGTGTATTTTAAAATAGAGTAAAAGTGATTACAAATACAAATAATATATGTATAACGAGCGAAATTTATATTTGTATGATACCGATGCGCCAACAATCCCCATATTGATTGTTCTAGCAATTTCGCTGGATTCTGAGGAAATAATAATGCATAGTTAATGAATTTGCGATGATCAGAACTATAATGAGCGACGCAATGTTAACGCGTTAATCATGTTCGCGGTGCAACGAGCCGCGATTGCGCTGCGCAGAGGCCGACCAAGATAATCCATTTCCACTTTATTTAGCATCATCCGGCTGGCTGCTTCGAGCAGGCCGAGTCAAAGTCGTTCGATCAAATCGATCCGCGCTTCGGCTGTGCGCTTCGTTTCTGGTTGTCGGATCTGTCGCTTTGAATACATTTGCGCTTACAGTTGCATCGACCGCAACGAACGTCAAGATCGAATTGCCGCGGCCGTTTGTTGTCTTTCCATCGGCAATTGTACGTTGCCGAAGAAAAGGGAAATGCCCTACTGTTCCCGAGACAACTTGTTGTAACGATAACAAGAGAGATATGGATACCATTCGGATATTGAAAAGAATTTATAAAAGTCCTACGATTATCAAATTATCGCGCAATTTATGTATAATTTCTGTAATACATTGTTGCGTAATTTTTTTTCTACTTTTTATTATTTATTGTACTTCTGAAATACATAAGAGTATTTATATAAAAGAGTTTTGTCATCATCGTAAAATAGAGAATTTGCACCGACAAAACTATATACATATAAGTATAGGTAATCTCCTTATAGAAACGTTATACCTTCAATACACATTCGTGCATACGCTTTCTCTCTCCCTCTCTTTCCCTCCCATTTCTACTACACCATTCAAGCGATATCGCGCAACGCGCTTATTTTGAACGATGGATGATATTACGCTTTTGAAAATTGTGGTTGCCAACAATCGATAGATTTCTACTCGCCGCGTGCAATCAGCCGTAATCACCCGACCGCGTACACAATGTGTACTTTCCGCACAATCGGCGGTAAAAATTTGCGTCCATCGTAAAGTAACGAACGACTATGCATCGCTCTTCGTAGTATTTTTTCCATTTCGATAATGACTGCTTTACCATCAGTCACCGCCGGTTTTTCGTCTTTGCCTTTCTCTCGTACGGGCCAACTTTCCTAAAAAGCGGAGCGGGAGGATGAGTTTTCTTTTAATCGAGCGTCGAGATGAATGCGAGCGTATTCGCGCGTAGAAATATCCTCACGAGAGGTGCATATAACGCGCTTTATTTTCAGCGACGCTATATCTATGTATATAGCTTTTCTCCCTCTTCTCGCGTAAAAATAATCGCCACATAAAAGCGCATAACGACCCGCTGCATATCATAAGCGGCTAAAAAGCGAAAGAAGAAATCGGGAATTTCGTTAAAGTACTCCGTTATGCTGATAAACCGAAAAAAATTGTTACCGCGTCGTTTGTTAAATTAAGAAAATTAGCCACTCGTGTATTACGAATACTCTTTACGCCAACCACGTCAAACATCTTGTCTTCCCAAAAATCGATCGGTCGCGCGCGCACCCGATGGTGATTCCCCCTCGATCGATCGCGTTATAATCCCCTTGTTGTAAAAGCGAACTTTGATTAAAAACGGCGCTGAATTGATCACGCGTAACGACGACGCGGCGCGACTGACTTTGATGAGACGATTTGAATAATACCGATGGCTCTTGACTTTGAAAAAAGTGTCAACCTCCAATCGTGTTGCATCGAGAATCATCTCAAGTTCTCAAGATTGAACGATCGTTGGAAAACAAAAACTATGGGGTTATCCTTACTTACATTCGCTCGTTTCGGTGAATTGCCGTCGCGAGAACGGCACGACCGAACACGAGAAGTAGTCGTCGTCGACCGCACAATTAATCCTCTTTTCCGTTAATCCGTCTTTTCAATCTGCATTTCTTTGTACGTCGCCCCTGTCACTCGATTATGTGAATACTATAAAGATCCTATATACGGGGGGGAGTGAGAATCAACGCGCTCTGACGAGGCAACGATAAAGACGTTCTGGAATGAAAGGTCGAAGGTAAACGAGGTAAGATACAGTTTATCCCACGAGTCTTGGCCGTTAATACTTTAGTTTCCTATATTTATGACACCGATCAATATCCTATTCCTATCCCGCTCTATGCCGGAAACGACCCAGATCCGCGCAAACTAGGCAACAGTTTAAGGTCTCGTGTGTGTTGCAAGGAGAATATGTGACAAGTCTTGCCACTTGGGTCATGATAAACACACGACCTAACGAAGTAAATATATTGTACTTTAATGTGTGCAACAGCATCTATACGTTCGGTTACAATATTCTAATAATAAATATATAAACGTGCTTTTATCATTGATATTCAATATATCCTTTCATGTCGGGCTTTTGTACCGTTTGAAAAATCACAAAATTCCGTTCTCTCAAACACTAGATGGAATGTCGTCAATGTGGCTTATCGAATCGTCGGAACAAAAAAATAGAATGCTATATCATCTAAAAAGACGGGTTACAGTTTTGTCCAATCAAATGGTTCTATTGGCACATGTCTCGTTGGCTCGTAACCAGAGCCATGATCGATCTCTATTTGTATCGGCTGGCAATCGGATATTGGCCGACGAATGTATGAAAAAGAGGAAGGCGTCGACTAAGGCAGTAAATAGATGTAAGCGAGAGATATCGTGGTTATACGTGGTTATAGTGGTAGGTGTAGTAATGCTCAAGTCAGTAAGTAATATTTGAAATCGATTATCTGTGGCTTTATGAATTCGATATAGTTTTACTTTAATTGCGACACGCGCTCTTGTCGATTCATCAATGTGTCGACGATGGACGTCTAAAATCGAGAATGACAAACCGCGAAAGTATACATGAAAATGCGAGAATGTACATACGACGATGTATGAAAGGCGAAATAGAAGCGCAAACTGCAACGCAGACAATCGTTCGTCGCTGCGTCGCTCGCTGCGCTCACATTGTTGTCGTAATCTGCCCAGACTAGGTCCATTGTTTGTCATTCAATTTTTCCGCTGAATTTCCATCACGGACAATGGTAGCGGCGCTTCATAAGTCGCGTGAATTACACGGGCGAATGTAGCTCGTAAATATAGCCATAAATATATCGTGCAAAAGCACCATCGCGTTCACTCCCTTCATGTTACAGAACGATGCTCCAAATTCTCTCGATTATATTTTATTCCTCAATGAGATTCGACAATGATGCATTCGCATTTTATTTTCTTCCCTAATTCAAGCAAATCTTACATTTATCGAACATTACTTTCACGGAGGAAAAAAAAAACTAATTTAAAAGCAACTTTTGATCAAAATTAGATAATGCAATTGCAACACAGAATACGATTTATTATTATTATATTCTTCATTGCATTAACATATATAGTGACTATTAAATTCTGATTTCATTTTACTCCCTCGCTCTGTTACGTCGTGTTTTTTTTTCCCCGATGATGGGTGTTTTTCCTGTTCGAACCATCTTTATCGAGATCGCCGATGAAAAGCAGATAGTTCGTCTTGCGAGAGAACCGGAGCGAAGTCGCCAACGATTGCCGGTGTCGCTCGTAAATCAGCGCAATTTCGCAAACGTTCCGGGACAATTTTATGATTTAATCTAGTGGATGCGTGAAGGCTGCGGTCGCGAACGGGGACAGCCATGGAAACGCGAGACACGTCGCTTGCACGATATACCGGGTTGCACTCTTCGAGATGAATTTTCCCGCGTAAATCGCCGATATAGTAACCGCGAGAGTGAAAAATCTCTGCGGCTAACTGCGAGCTCGCGGTATAACGGGAAACGCACTCGTTCGTTCGAATTTTCGCGTCGATTCTATCGTGGCGTTGCGTTTTACGAGTTACACAGTTATCGGTGGCGGATGTATCGCAATAAGGCAAAATAAAATACCGATTAGGATCTACATGGGAAATTTAATTAACTCGGGACGGATGGTCGCGCTTTTGTAATTTGCATTTTATTATATCGGAAATCGATTTTTTTCCACTCGGCTTGAGGCGCTGCTCTCTCTCTCTCTCTCTCTCTCTTCTTTCTTTTTTTGTCGTAACAACTTGCGTTCGCCACTTAAAACGTTTCATTCTGCCGGAAATAAATATTTGTAGCCGACGTTATATTGCCTAGTCAGAGGATAAATACGCAATGAACGTACTTAACTTCACGGGAGGTTTCTCTCCGGTACGGAAATTAATTTACCTCGCGTCTCTAACTGCGGCAGGGATCGCAATCATGTGTAAAGTGTTACCCAGCTGGTTTTTGCCGATAAGTTTATTAAGTTAGACTTTTCATGAGCGTATTTCAATGCTGACGTCGCACAAAACGATGAATGATCTAATAATCGCGATTACCTTGAACAGAGATTACGATACATCGCAGAAAGAAATCGCGCGGCGAGGATCGGATGCTCGCGTGTCGGACAAGCTTCGCGTCCTAGCAAAAGGTTTCTCGCATTCGGTAAATCGCAAATCGAATTAAGCTCTCAACCGGCACGCCATCCTCGATCCGAAATGTCGCGGACGTATAAAAGGGAGCGATAACGACAAGCGGCCAGACAAGCGAGTTGCGGAACGTGCCCCCATCCCTTCGCGCCGCGTCTCGCTTCAATCTAGGAACCTCTCGTGGCTATTACAGCTTTAAAGTGTACAGAACTCCACGGAACTCGTCGTCCGTGTCCAGCACTGACAGTCAATCGGGCGGAAAGAGAAAAGAGAGAAATCGACGTCGTCCAACGCATCTGCCGTATTCGTCCGTACGAGTTCGCGAGCTAACTCGGAGAACTAGTCGAGCTTTATCCGGGGTGCGTTAAACGGTGCATCGACCGTTAGCTCACGACTCGACTCGTATCGAAGGATGTTGATGCATAACGTTAGCGGTATCGTAGCCGAGCCATTGGCTTTCGCTAGCAGAGCCGGGTAGGTATAACGTCGTACCGTCTTTCACCGTATCGTTCATAATCGTCGTAATCATTCTGTGGCGGCTGTAAAGTGGATAATACTGGCGTCACGAGAGAGAATAGAGCGAATCGAAGATCGAGACGGTGCGAGCGAGAGGCACCAAAGTTCCCGACAAGCGCGTGTATGGTATACGTATTCGCAACAGATGCGTTTTATTTACGGATAAGATCGCTATACGATAGTGGAGGCGATTATCAAATCGTGCGCGCATTATAGTATCACGCCGCTACTTTGATCTCTCGATAGATCAAACTAATAATTTCTCGACATTCCACTGGAATAACAATGCAGGTAGTAATAATATTCTATATAATATCGACTCCTCGCGGACGCAAGATTTCCGCGACACTATTCGCCTTGATATAAATCTCTGCTATACGCGATTATATTGTTTGAGTTTCTTTGTCTTCGATACGTCAACTTCTCGCAATGTTATGTTCTCTCGGTCTCGTATCGATGGCGTTTTTATCGCCGGAATGAACAAATTTGCCGCGCGTTAATGGATCGTGTTTGTCCTGCGTCGTATTGCGATCGATGTAGTGAATTTGCGGGTCGTCTTATTCGGGAAAGTCGCAACAACTCTTATCGTTGACGCGAAAGCTATTTGTCCTACAACCTGCTTTACATTTGCGATGTCGTGACGGAGTAATAATGTCGGTCACGAAGGAAGCGACAGAAATTACCCTCACACAAGTCTTATGGAAATTCTTGACTGTTTGTTTAATTTCTTGAGATAAGAATTTGGGATTTTGTTCTATCAATGAAGTTTAATCAAACATTACAAGAAACAATCATTGTGTTCGTCAGTTATCGTTGCGTAAGTGATCATGTTTATTTGCTTAAAAGCAAGTTTTTAAGTATGTTAAACAATTCAATAGTATAATTTTATAATGATAGACGTAGATTTAGCGCAGACGCTAAATTCAAAATCGACTTTGGCTTATAGAAAATTTTACGAGATAATATTTCAGTATTCAATGATAATCATACCGATGATTAAACCTCGGATTAAAATTCTCAGAGAATCAGATCCACTGAATTTAAATGAACAATAATAAGTCCTCGTTATTGAATTTGCAGAAGCTTTATTTATTACGCTCGAACAGTTTTGCAAATTTTAATAACTCGATAATCAAATATTGATTAGCCCGTGTATTTTTAAATAACAGAGATGTACAGCCTTTGCAAGAACGATTTCTAGGATGGAATTTTCCTGCCGAGCACGCAGACCTCGTGCATCCACATTGGCGCGCATTTCTCGCACCCGGAAGACTATGGCATGTCGGTCTTGCGCTTATTTACCTCCTGCTCTTAATTCTCTCTACCGTCGGAAATGGCATCGTCATTTGGATTTTCAGCACGTAAGTTTGCATTATTTAAGAAATTTTATTTTTAATAATAATTTCAAAATGTTATTTAAATTTGACAATGCAAGAAAAGCGTCGAAAATTTAAAAAATTATGAGCGAAAATTGTGCAATTTAAAAGCATTTAACTTATAACTATCCGATACATTTTTAAAGCATGTATTAGCAAAGCACATACCTATCTAATCGCAAAATAAATATATTATAATTAGATATGAATGTTTTGCAAATACATGCTTTAAAAATGTATCGGATAATTATAAATTAAATTCTCTTAACTGCAACATATCTAATCGTAAAATATATATTTTACGATTTACAAGTGTGCTTTATTACGTACCTAAATGAGATAATTGTATATCATTTTAATAGGTAGTATAAAAATATATATAGAATTATTTCAAGATTTTCTGTGTTTTTTTAAATTCGACATTAAATTATTTTTTAAATTTATCGATTAATATTGTAAACGACAATATGATGGTGCTGCCGCCATCTCTATACATGAGGCTGAATCGTTTTGGCACAATACGCAAAGTTTTTATCGTACGACGGGAATTACTATCGCATTTCCCGTTCTATTTTTACTCGAAGAATAATTTTATTTAAAATTTAATTCAACGCACAATATATAAATATATTTGTTTCTATATATTAATTTCTAGATCGAAATCATTGAGAACGCCATCGAACATGTTCATCTTGAATTTGGCCATATTCGATCTTCTGATGGCAACGGAAATGCCTATGTTAATCGTAAACAGCTTTTTGGAACGAACAATTGGTTGGAAGACTGGATGTGACGTATACGCTTTGTGTGGCGCAATTTCCGGAATGGGACAAGCGATCACCAATGCGGCGATCGCTTTCGATCGATACAGGTCGGTATGGTCGAGCTTTCACAATTTTTATTAATTATTACTGGACAATTACGAAAAAATAGCTACATGTTTGTTAAAAAATTTAGTATATTCTGGTAAGATTGTTCGTTCTGATCAAATTGGCGTATCGCGCAATAATCGTAAACGATTATTTCGATGATAATAGATTGGGAAATAAAGCAAAAGATTTTACAATCTACTACATCATACTTGGTATTACAGAACAATCAGCTGTCCGATTGACGGTAGACTAAACGGAAAGCAAGCTATAGCGGTAGTACTCCTTACGTGGTTCTGGGCACTGCCCTTCTCGATAATGCCTATGATAGGATTTTGGGGTCGATATGTGGCAGGTAAACGAATAGTAACCTTTCTATTGTCCAAAAAAATATAATAAAATATTTAATTTTCGCATAATGTCCATATTTTAATTCCGAGTGATTAATCTCTGTATATTTTTATTTCGTATATTATTTACACGTTTATTTTGTCAAAACTGATATAAGATGTATGTGTTTCGGGATAATTTTACTATTATCTCTCTCTTTTTTAGAAACATGAAATATTTTACTTAAAAAAATATTCAGTGAATCGCACAATTTTCAGAGGGTTTCCTCACCACGTGCAGTTTTGATTATCTTACGGACAACGAGGACACGAGGACTTTTGTGATATCGATATTTTTCTGGGCGTACGTCCTGCCTATGCTGATGATTATTTATTTTTACTCACAGTTGTTGAAGTCTATTCGTACTCACGAGAAAATGCTCCGCGACCAAGTAAGCAATAACTTTGTGCATCGTAATCTTTTTCTTTGATGTCGCGATAAAGTATGCAATTTGTGGAGGATTCCATTTTTACCGGCGTATTGCGTGCACAGGCCAAGAAGATGAATGTCAAGTCGCTCGTATCGAACCAAGACAAAGAGAGGAGCGTCGAGATGAGAATCACGAAAGCCGCTTTTACGATTTTCTTCCTCTTCGTACTCGCGTGGACACCGTACGCGGTTGTCGCTTTAACGGGAGCCTATGGAAATCGGTAAGATGGTCCATTTCCAAAATTATTCTTCGATTCAAAGAATATTTTTTCTACTTTGACATTAATCATGCTTTACGTATATTATAGCGAAACGCTTACTCCGCTCTCGACTATGTTGCCAGCCATATTTGCCAAGACGGTATCGTGTATCGATCCATGGATATATGCAATTAATCATCCTAGGTCAGGCATCTATATGTCTCTAACATTTTCCTATTTCTAACTGCAATTTCCGAGCAGCTATTAATTTCGATAATCAAAATAGAGTGTCTCAAATAAATGACAACTAAACGAATAATTTCTTTGACCCCTTTTTTTTAATCTAATAATTTTTGCATTGTCTAGGTATCGACAAGAATTAAATAAGCGCTGCAAATGGATGGGAATCCGAGAACCTGCAACCGCAGATACCGTGTCGGCGCAAACCGAGAAAGTTACAGCTGAAGAAATGTAATTTCACCGATGCTCATCCAACGTTCTCGATGACAGTTGCCGAGAAGATGTCGATCGATCGCATCGCATTCTGATCACGAATTTTACTTTAACTGATCGTCTAAATATTTTCTCTCTCAAAACATATTTCATTTATAAAAAATGTAGACGGAAAATACCTCTCTTTTTGTTTTGTGGAAACAAACTCGAGAATAAAAAATGATTGCGTATTGTTTAATTTACGTATGTCAAGCTATTACATAAATATATACCATATACGAGGGAATATAACAGTTTCTTTTTCATCTTCTTAAATTCTTTCTCCTCCCCATCCATATCCACAATAATAAATTTAGCCTTGATGCAATTCAAATTTTTTTTGGATTAATTGTCATGCTTTCCCCAATTTATCAGAGATGGCACAGTATGAAAGCCTGTCTTGTGCTGCCATCCTTGACTGACTGGCTTATTTTTTATTGATCGTTGATTGCAAATGTCAATGAAAATTTCAAAGAAAATTATCTTGCTCTTCGTTAACATAATATTGTAGTACAAAATGATTATAATTAAAAATAATCACAAATTTATTAGATTCAAAATATATAGATTCTAAGAAAGCAAAAATCGTATTTTGAGTTTTTGGTATTATGTTTTAACAAAAATTTCTATTATTTTATTTTTCTAATATTTTCAATATCATATTCAATATCATGTTCCATATTAAAATAATATTTCTTTCGTCTGATAAAAAAGAATATTTAGAATTTGAAACAGCTTTCTGGTATAAAGTAGTTCTGTAATTGATAAAGGAATCTTACAAAGTAGCTCTTTTGACAATATTCGAAGGCCAAACCAAGAATCACCAACGAATCGATCATTTTAGATAGTGTAAATTTTCTATCCATCTGTGGACAAAAAAAGGCTTATCTACTGAGTGAATAGAGTGGATAGAGATCTCTTTCTGTCCTCCGAGAGTGGAGAAACATTGTCTTATCTGAGAACGAGGTCACGTGCTACCCGAAGCGCGGCAGAAGCCCGGATAGAAAAGAAAGTCGGTGAGAAGAGCAAGAATGGATGAAGGAAAAATGAAGAAGAAAAGACAAGCACAACTTGAAGACAGCTCCAAAGAATACCACGGCACGTTCGCGTTTACGTGTTATCTTTTAGTCTGGGAAAAATATTGTCCTACAAATCAACTCCAGCTGAGAAATTGCTCGCTCGTGAGAAGACCGAGGCTTTCGGTAATCGTCGATCGCGAGTTTTATCTCGCAATCGAATTAATTCTCGATAATAAGCTCAGCTGTTGAACGCGTAAAAACGGATTGTTAGTCTCCTATACGTAATTCACACACACGACGTACACGCGCACATAAATATCGTCCTCTACAAAAGTTTTACATTCGCCGAATATAAAGATTCAAGCATAATGTACGCTTTTCTTTATGCGCACGGATGAGACGTATCCCTTTTTTATGACAGAGTCTTTGGATGGGCGCTTGTTACGGAAAATTGAGAGGATCTTCTTACTCTCTCGTTATCTTGATCCCCTTAATTCGCCCCGCGGATTTCCGTTCTCTGCCGAGGGAAAGCGATACGCTATATGAGTAGCGTTCACAGAAAATGGCGCTCCGCCGCGTGTGTCACGAAACATATTTTCAGAATATATTTTGTGGGGAAGATACGTTATGTTATATTTCTTATCTTGCATGTTCTATCTTCATGTGCTATTTTCCACGTATTTCGGTGTATCTCGATTCGGTAATATCGCTTGCTACGCTAATTATGATTACTACTGCATATTTCCGGCGCTACCATATTATGTCGATATATATACGTAGTTTATATGTATTTTCAAAAATTACCTTTTATTTATAATTATTGATTACCTGATATTATATTATACATAATTAGAAATGAGAAATTTATTTAACGGTGTTAAAAACTACCAATATATTAACTCGTAAAGTACATCGTCGAGAATAATCGTCACGAAAGTCAATCTCATCTAAAACTTTAAGAATATCATAACACCGACGAGTGAGTTTGGTTGATTTTAGGTTCCGCGCGACGTTTTTTTTTTTTCCACGATTGTCCGGGATACGATCGCGCAGAAGGAACAAAGGTAATGAATAACGCGCGACAGCGTGCTAACTTACCGTCCAACTTTCTTGCGAGCAAGAAACATTTGCTCCATGAATACGTATATATACGCACGAAGCGTCTCGTGAAATATACGACTACCGAAGCGCAGCGAAAAACTTTGAAATCTGACGGACGGAGACTGGAAAGAATCGCGCTCTTTCGAAAAGAATATTGCGACGAGGTAATATTTTTATTCACCAAAGAGAGTGTACCGTGTCCGCGTTTCCGAGACTTTGACCGTGGCGAACGAAGCTTTTATGTAAGATTACGGCAGAATATCATTTTCTTATTCGCCATTTGTATGAAAATCGACATTTTTTTTTTTTTTTAATTTGCGTACCATGATAAAATAATTATTGTGATTCCGCCGAGTCGACGCGAATAGCGCAAAGGGATGCCAATTGGGCGATTTCGGGTAATCCCGGTCAACCGGCATGCTGTCGATAATTGTTTCCATCGACGAGTATCCTAATCCATCAGGGAAGACAAGGTGATTACGTGCCCGATGCGCGCGTCGGTCTAGAAAATTTAGTCCAGTCCGTGAAACGGCAGTGAATTGCGCGGTGCAGATCATTGAACGGGCGGATCATAGATGGGCTTCGCAGACAATTTGGGCAGTTCGGTTATTATGCAGTTAGTACGTCATTTGTTTCTCGCCGCCGGCGCCGGGAGAGAGTTTATCATTATCCTTGATGTTACGGCACTTCAACGCATCGCCGATCAACCGTCATTCGACGTAGTCGATTTCTCCAAGTTATGATTCTCGAGGTAACGGCTGTCTCGTTCCTACATACGTATCGCGACGGAAATAAATCGCGTCACGTCGATATTACAAAATGTTGAAAATGATAAGAGCCTTCGAACGAATTTATTCGCGTCGAACGTGAAAAGATTATCGTAGGATCGCCTGTTCTTCTCCTTTACAATCATTTTTTACATAAGTGCATCGCTATACCGACCGACCGAGAAAAATATATGTGCGGGCTATTGAACGACAGGATTTCCAATCAGCAGAAATTTCATCGTGCTTAAGCCGGCTTTCGGCAACCGTCGTCAATCGATGCAACCATCCCACAATATTCTTTCTTCGTTCCCGGCGCTTCCGACTTACATACAATCAAAGTTTTCCGTGCCAAGTGCGTCGACAACGTCGACAACACGACGCAAAGACAGAGACGAACGCGGGGAAGGATGAGAACGAAGGTAAAAGGAGATGGAAGGGAAAAGTTGGAGTTAAATCGAGGAAGAAAGCGGGGGAAGAAAGATAGGTGAAGAATGCTATAACTATAGAACGGGGTTCGAGGGGGACAAAGACTCAAAAATCGTGGAAATCCTTGATTAGATGTTCGCGTCAAAGGAACTCTTCGCTCACTGGGAATCAAAGAAAGGAAAAGACGAAGAAAAAGCGAGGAGGAAAGGACGGCTGCTGGATCGCGCCGCGGCTCGATCTTGAAGGCGAGAATTAAAAATAGTCTCTGACTATGAACGTCGCGGAATCGATTGCCATTCTGTCTATCGCGTCGCACGGAAAAAAAGAGAAGAGAAGAGAGGAGAAGAAAAGAGAGAGAGAGAGAGAAAGCGAAAAAGAAAAAGTCGAAAAGGACCGTGTCTTTCAAAAGCGGAATGGAATCATCTAACTCCCGTTCAAGATACGTTCCGTTCCGTTCTATTTCCTGAGGTCGCGACGGCCAGTTATGGATGTTGAAAATTCAATTACGCGGGATTTATGACTACCGACGCTGGGCATATTTATTATCGCACTATCCTCTTCTGTAACTTCGCCTGCCCCGCCGCCCCCATCAATGATGTCCGTTTCTCATGATATTCATGATTAAATAAAAATTCATCCGCGACATCGGATACTCGGCAGTCGATTTTCATTGCATCAGTGAAAAAAAAAAAAAAAAAAAAACATCGTAATCATCGATATCGACCTTTTCCAATATTACGTGCACAATTAAGCTATCAGAGAAATAACGCATAAAATGATTGTCGAATAAAAATTTATGACTCGATGGCTATCCAGATATTTGAGCCAAGAATTGAACTCGAATCGCGCATATAATCATATCTTTTCGATCATTCGCACGTATGACATTGCGATTACCTGAATAATATTCGCATCAACCGCGTATCGAATGCATAACGGCATTATTAAATATACAATGTGTGGCACCTAATGATGTGACTATGTCCATATTATTATTAATTTGTACATAATTAATAGATATCAAATTTCGATTCCGATTGCGATGCAACCTGCTCGCTATGGCGGTTTCATATGATCGAGACACTTTTAGCAAAAATTATATACATATATATATATATATTCCACCATCGGAAAGGGGCGAGGGGGATGGGAGGGATACACAAGTGGAATAAATTTGCTTAATCGCGGTGCTCATTAGCGCCCAAACTTTAGTCTATGCGCAGCTCTATCGTGTGTTGCAACTCACTATGGAATTATATCCTCTTTTATTTGTGTTGCTGCGGCTTATCGATTCCGTATATCCTTCATTTTAGAATGATAAATTTCCCGTTATTTCGAATCAATAATGAAGAAGTATACGACTATCGATGCATCTTTAGTCAAACCTATCAAAATATGAAAAACCATCGAAATAAGTCTGATTTTTTTTTCTTTTTCTTTTTCTTTTTCTTTAGGAGCGTACTTTTCTCTCTATCAAGTTATATATGAAGATTGAGATGCACCGACAGCCTGAGTTAATTAACTCTAGATTAGCGATTCGTTGCCTTTTCAGAGATTATAATCCCAATTATAATATAGAGAGTAAAAGAAAATTTAGTTAAGCAAATTTACTGCTAAGCGACGCTGGCATTATTAATCCAAGATTCTCTTCAAAAAATGCCAGTTTCCTAGAAATTTCTTTTAAATATGATTCCAAATATTTTATATACGACGGAATATATATTAATATGTCATTTTTTATTTCCGTATATCAAAAATTAAAAATCTATGTAGAAAGAAAATAATATAAAATTATATATATATGTAAACGTAAATTATAAATATAAATCTTATACACTCTCCGGCACAATTACAGACAGGTGCCATTGTAGAGAAAATTATTAATTATGTATATATTAGTACGAAACTGCGCTACCGCGAGAACGATCAATTTCACCGAGCAGAAGATATCATTACCGCGATGCGCCCTCATATAACGCCGTTGTTCGTTAATACCATGACGCGAAGATGTAACGTAACAAACGTATCGCGCCGCCGACACGGAACCGTCCCAGTGCACACCGACTCTATCGACTCGATTACACTGGCTGGCTGGCTGACTGGCTGACTGTGTACTACGCTAAACTACTGACTGCGACAATCTGCATTGCGCGTGGCTCACACATACGGTACATCCACGGTAGCCAAAGCCTATACTCCGTCCGATAGCGTACTCACACACACGCCGTACTCGGATCGCTATTACAAACGTAAGGGACATATAACTCCTATCAACCATGTGTTCCCCACCTGTCATAGCGGTCCGATACGCGCAGAACTGCGGGAACCGACGACCGTGCACTGATACGAATTATTGTACTTCGGCTTACGGTAACGTGCGGCAATTAATTTCTACGCGCGACCTCACAGCTTCTGCGATATAATTACCAGAGTAAATATAATCGCCGGATTGCTCAGCGTACAGTATTTTCTCTTTCGCTTTTCGTTGTGTCAATCTTATGTAATAATCTCTTAAATAAAATAATAAGAAATAAAATCGAAAAGTTATTTCTTTATTAGATATTTTAATTGATAGATTTATCAAATAGCGTGCTTGAGAAAAATAAATAAATATGTTTATTTATATTGCGATTGGAAATATTTCGATTGAGGATTTGAATCTTCGAAAATTGAGTACATTTTCTAGTACTTTTTTTTTTACAATATTAATACAATATTATTAAGTACTTAAATAAAAATGTTCAGCTTAAAAAAATATTTTTTTAAATGTTATGCGAATATTTGCAGAGTTATGTTTTCGTGTACGATGTGCATAAAAATTCGGCATACGTTCAACGGACTGATTTTAAATTTTACACGCGAATTCCTAACAAGATTCCGCATCTGCTAACAAAGTTTTTTTTTTAATCCAATTCCAATTTTTTGTTATAAACAAAAAAAGATGGCCTTTATAAAATTAAAAAAAAAAACTTTTTTCGACACGCCGCCATTTTTTTATCTTTTCAAATTTTGAAAAA
This sequence comes from Polyergus mexicanus, assembly GCF_030449975.1. NCBI lineage: Eukaryota > Metazoa > Arthropoda > Insecta > Hymenoptera > Formicidae > Polyergus > Polyergus mexicanus. The sequence goes on from NW_027223331.1 coordinate 9,832,456, forward strand.
AATACTTGGACAGCAGATTGCTATTAATACGTTTACTAAAAAAGAGCTTGTATTTTTGATTTTGGATATGATTTACAAACATTTTCATGCACAGCTACCTAAAAATTTGGAGGAGCTCTGCAACAAATATTCCCCTAATTCCAAAAAGGATTTTTTTTTTAAACTAAAAATTTTTATTCAAGTTAATAATATTGTATTAATATTGTAAAAAAATTAAAAATTTTTATCAAGTCTGCGCTCTGCAAAAAAATCTAGAAAATATACTCATTTATACCCCCTTTATTGTGTAAAATTATAAATGTATTTATTTATTGCAACTAGAAATGTTTTGAGATATCGTAACTGTATATAATATAGATTGTATGAATTCAGAAATTGTAGCTGTATATAATATAGAAATAACGCAATGCTTACATATTATTTATAATTTATAAAAATATTCAAATATAACGATTAGAGATTATAAATCATGAAAGAAAAAATAATTTCAAATTTTGTTTCTACAAATTAAAGAATAAATCAATAATTATGTAAGTACAGTGACAGTCTCTCAAATATTTTTTATTTTTATATTGGATATTTACCATAAAATGTAATTATATTAATAACCGAATACGGGTGCGCGAATATATTGAATAGTATAACTACTATACTCATACTAAATTACAAATACTATACTACACTCACTCACACAACTGCTGATTATAATTACTGTGTAATTAATAAATAAAATTAGTAATCAAATTGTAATGAATTATAGAGAGATAATCACGGCGAAAAATATAATCGTTTAACATAATTAGATTATAAATTATTAATAGAAAAATATCAATTATACCAATAACCAATTTATAGTTATTTGCGTAAATTAAGAAATAAATCAACAGTTATGAGTGTATAATAATCAATTTTACTCACCAACCGATGCACTGCGATTGCATATTTTTTCTGCATCCGATGACTACTTGTCGCTCCTTTATGCTCCCGGTTGTTCTTTTGCTGCAGTCAAATATTCTCATAGACGACATCCTCGGTCATATATTCACTTACACACTGATATATTTCGCTAAACCACCAATATGTACGTGTGTATTAATTGACTCGCTAATACAGTAATTCACTCGTATTCCGCAAAATCGAAGCTTGCAAAAGTTTGTCGCGGACAATGACGCGATAGATTGTTTCCATGTTATTTGCAAATATCGAGATAAAAAGATTCGGAGTGTTTACTAGATATGTACACTAAAACAATCGTCTGTCTTTCAATTCGGCACTTCTGATACACCTTCGAAATCCGCCATATGCAATAACGCGATAAATTATTTCGATATGTCGCCTACGAATATCGAAAGACGTATTAATCGCGATCGCGCAGCTTAATAAACGCACTAAGATGATCGTCTTTATTCAATTCGGCACTCCCGACACTCGTTCGCGTGCGAAATTCACTTCTACGACCGATAAAAAGATACGAGAAACACGGAGCGACGACGTGACCGAGACCGGTAAAAATTTCAACTGCGTTCAAATCGGTGGACTGGCGCTATATAAATGCTTTAACTCGTGCGAGCGGGATAAAGAAATCTTTGCTCTGATTGGTCGAGCGCGTATAGCGCTAACGCTAAGTCGAATGCACGAATAGACCGATCGTATAGAATTGTAGGAGGAAAGGAGAGAAACGGAGAGAGAGGGAGAGAGAGAGAGAGAGAAACACTTCGCCAAACTTCTCGCCGGTGGCGAGCGCGTCTTTTCCAGGAAAAAAACCTCGGCATGAGAAACATAAATAAGAAAGCGTAGTTTGAGCGACGAACTAAATAATTTTTACAGTTATATATTACATTTGGACGCAAGGAAAATACAAATAATATCGCTATCTCTTTCATTGCATGGTTTTCTTTAATGAAAAATCTGCGCTTGCTACGTTTGTGATATTAAAATACAGTACACGACGCATTTTAAAATACATTTACGCACTTTAATCAGATCACGTTCCACATGTCAATTTGTCGTACATTTGTCGCTACGTCGAATATAATGTCTTTTATCTAAGAATCACTAGATGATCCATAATTCGTGACAAAAGATTCGAAATGAATTTTGATTTATAATTTTACGCGTCGTGTGTAATATAGAAACATTAAAGAATTAAAAATAAATACGCTTATATGTAAAATATATTAGGGTACATATATCGCAGGATAGATGTCTTATCGCCAATAGATAAGAAAGCGACGCACGAATTTTTGAGATCCAGATCGGTTTTTACAGTGAACCTAAAACTAAAAAAAAAAAAAAAAATCAGCTTGGTAAAAAAGAAACGCGATTAATCGAAATGTACATGACGTAATGGCGCGAAATTATTATTATGTATGGCAAATGGATTATATATATTATATTTCAGCACTGCTTATAAATTTATTTGAAAAACAAGATTACACACACATACGATTAATCGATGCATTGAAACTGTAAACCGTCACTCAAGTCGATATTTCGAATATTCCGTCCGTTACATGAAACTAGGGTAAAATGACGCGGAACGGACGTAATTGTTTTCCAATTGTTATAATATAATATTATTGAATAGTTGCAAAAAAATTTTCACGATGAGCGCGAAATTTTCCAAATTCGCCATATGCAACGTTTCGACAGGTAAATCTCGACAGGATAAAAGACGCGTTAATCGCGATCGCGGGAACTAATAAAAGTACCGAGATGATCATTCGTTATATATAATTTCATACTTCCGATACTTGCTCGCACGTGAAAATCACCTTCGACGAATAAAAATCGCGCGAAAGCAAAAGCAACTTGTCCTCATACTCGGGTTAATGCGATGTAAATCTGTGAATGACATAATTACGCGAAATATAGACAGTTAGATATGTAAGTATAAAGAGGGGTGGGGGGACAGACGCGTGAGACGCGTCGTCGAGAGTCGAGGGACGGAAAGAACGATAAACAAAGAATCTTCAGGTTATAATAAACAAAGATAAGCAAGTGTAAGACTCGAGCTTTTAAAATCTCGAACAATTTATATACACGGTGAGGCGATAGAATTAAACGATATGTGCACACATAATTTGCTATAAAACTCAAGATAGAATTTTTATTACGATTTTATGCTCTACATTCTCTCTCTCTCTCTCTCTCTCTCTCTCTCTCTCTCTCTGAATGTATGTATATATCCTGATATATGTATATATATGTAATATTATATGTGTGTATTATTTTTAATTCTTTAATATATCTATATTACACACGACGCCTAAAATTCGAAATAAAATTCTGTTTCGAATTTTGTCGCGAATAATAGATCATCTAAAGTGGTTTTTGGATAAGAAACATTATTGAACGAAGCGAAAATACGATGAATTAACACATGGAACGTGATCTGATCAAAGTGCATAAATGTATTTTAAAATACGTCGTGTACTGTATTTCAATGTAATAAATGTAAAAGCATATTTTTCATGAAAAAAAAATCACGTAAAACGATGCAATAAAATAGGTAGCGATATTATTCGTATTTTCTCTGCGTCCAAAATGTAATATATAACTCTAGAAATTATTTAACTCGTCGCTCAAACCTCGCTTTCTTATCTATGTTTTTCATGCCCCGAGATTTTTTTCCTGGAAGAGACGAGCTCGCCACCGGCGAGAAGTTCGGCGAAATGTTTCTCTCTCTCTCTCTCTCTCCTTCTTTCCTCTCTTTTCCTTCAACAATCACACTATCCCTGTCGACCTATCCCTACGTTCGATTTAGCGCCGTAGGCGCTTCATCGACCAATCGGAGCCAAGATCTCTTTATCCTGCTCGCTCGAGTTAAAGCATTTATATAGCGCCAGTCCGCCGATTTAAACGCAGTTGTAATTTTTACCGGTTTCGATCATATTATCTCTCCGTGTTTCTCGCATCTTTTTTATCGGTCGTTAGAGTGAATTTCGCACGCGAACGAGAGTGCCGGGCGAATTGAATAACGGGCGACTTTCTCAGTACGTTTAATAATCTAGGCGATCGCGATTAATGCGTCTTTCGATATTCGTAGGCGACTTGGAAATAATTTATTTCGCGTTATTGCATATGGCGGATTTCGAAAGAGTATCGGGAGTGCCGAATTGAAAAACGGACGATCCTTTTTCAGCGTACATATCTATTTATCCGCGACGAAGTAAACACTCCGAATTTTGTGTATATAACGCGCTGTACGCGGTGACCTTGTTATCATTCGTGCGTCGACCGTCAAGCGGGAATGTATCGGTCCGACATAGATTTCGTGTGTCCTCGATAAACGTCATAAGTCGTAATACGTATCGAAATACGATCGCGAAAAGTACCAACGCCACACAGACACTCGATACACATACACGAGTGCGTGCGATTAAGAAAATCGTGATATGTCAATCATTTATTAATTTATGCGTATATCGCCGATTTTATGCTCGAAATATTATACGCGAGTAATAATCCGTCCAACGTCTCGTAAATCAAGGCAATAAACGAATCTCGAATGACAAAAGGAATTCGATAATTGTATGGCTATTTACTCGTCGAATCGATATTACAGCATTATTATTTACTAACTATACTTTTGTGTACTTTTATCTATGCTTTAAATAATAAAATAATATTCATTCGCGATTTAGATTAAGGTATCGTGTATTATCAGCAAATAATGTAGAAGAATTCAAAGTAAAAATAAGTATAGAAAACATAAATCCGAAAATATTAGGTTAAATATTTGCCGATAAATACCAATATTTTTTTTCGCGTTATTCTATGTCGTAATTGGAAAAAAGTGCGCGCCGAGGAGTGCGATTATTATCGGGAGTGTCGTGCAAAATGTCGCGCGATCATCATATTCGAATAATTAATACGTTGACGATCGTAATTAAACGCGAGTGTTGTGTGACTTTTCGAAGATGTAACAACAAAGGATTAGGAGAGAATGAGCAGGCCTGGGATGGCATCGGGCTTCGTCGCAACAATCGTGAGGTAATTTATTACGAGTTATTGGTGGAATTAATTTTTTTTTTTTTGTCGCAATAGTGGTATAATTTATTTCGTGCGATTCCACCATTTGGCATTGTATGATATACTTAACGTTTATATAACACAAACGTTTTTAGTTTTTTAAAGTGACAAAAATATCCTCCTGTGTGAACCCTCTGTCACTTGAGAGAGCGTGGGAAAATTTCGAAGCTATTATTTATTATTATATTTTGTCCCGCTCAGTCGACTTATCTCTCCGCACAGCACACAGTGATATAGTAATTCACTGAATAAATCATTTTATAACAAAAACTAAAATTCTTGATACAATAATATAATATTTAATATATTTTTGAAAATAATTTTAGTGTGATTTTTGTCGACACATTTTCATTGAGATAACATCAAGCACGATATTTGAACAATTTTCCATTAAATACATAAACAATACATTTTATTACGTATTATTATGGAACAATATATTTTTATCACATATTATTTAATGATATATTTTTATTACATATTATCTACCTGAAAATTATCGGAATAATATCGCGTTTGATGTCATTTTAAAGGGGCGCATCTGTTTGAACTCTCGTAAAATGAGTAGATTTTCTAGATTTTTTTGCAGCGCAACGATTTGATAAAAACTTTTTTGCAATATTAATACGATATTATCAAGTACTTAAATAACAATTTTTAGCCTAAAAAAGTTTTCCTTTTTTTTTAAGTTATGTGAATATTTGCAGAGTTATGTTTTCGTGCACACCGTGCATGAAAACTCGAGCTACGTTCGATGGATTGACTTCAAATTTTACATGCGAATTCCTAATAAGATTCCCCATCTGTTAACGAAGCCTTTTTTTATCCGATTCCATTTTTTTGTTATAAATAAAAAAAGATGGCCTTTCTATATATATATATATATATATATATATATATATATATATATATATATATATATAAAAACAACACGCCGCCATTTTTCTATTTTTTTAAATTTTGAAAAAACGCTTGGATAGCAGATAGCTATTAATATGTTTGATAAAAAAAAACTTGTATTTTTTATTTCGGATGTAATAAACGAATGTTTTCATGTGCATTGTGCGGCCATCTAAAATTTGGAGGAGCTTTACAAATATTCCCATTAAAAAAAAAAAAAAAAAAGTGAAGATTTTTATTAAAGTAGATAATAATATTGTATTAATATCGTAAAAAAATAAAAAGTTTTTATCAAGTCGCGCTGCAAAAAAATCTGGAAAATGTATTCATTTTCTGAAGTTTTAAACGGGTATGCTCCCTCAATCGCAAAAATCTCGTTAATTTGTTAACATTATTTTTTGAAAAATCAAAATAAAAAAAATATATATATATATTTTTTTTGTAAAAGATGAGTAACAGTACAATACAGTACAATACATGCACACATCCACACATGACATATTCGTGAATTACTATAGATGGTATTCGTTGTAAGAGACTCGGATATCTTTGATGATAAGCTATCTCGTTCGCTCTTTATTCGTTCTCGTTCTCGGCACGTGAGCTGCCAGTATGATTTATGGAACAGTCTGGGAAGATCAGCTGATCCACACGAGGTATTTTTATCGGGAGATCACTAGTGACCCCTGATCTATCGTCACACATGAGCATTATTTACTAATGTATAAAGTATTTCTGATTTTGAAGTTTTTTTTAAATATTTAATAAAATATATTTAGAGATTTATATAATATTATATGGATTATTTATATGTATAAAATAATGTAGCAGGGTTTTTGGAAATTTTATGAAATCTTTTATATATTTGAAAGATTTATTTTAGAGAAATTATTTTATTGAACGTCAGCTTCAAAAGTCATAAAAATTTCAAATCGCGCGCACACACACACAATAATTCTTTTTTAAGATATTATTGTTTTTGGATACTCTCTCTGCTACAATTTGGATATTTTGTATTTTACAGGTCAATGTTGGTGTTATTGCTTGACCGGTTTCGCATCATATTGGTGAGTTAATTTATATTTTAATTTTATATAATAGATCTGTGAAGGGGCATATTATGGATCAAGAAATATCATTGAGAAGAATAAAAATTTAAAAAAAAATTGTAAACAGATATGATTTGTCATAGATCTATTGCCGTAAAAGATGCTTATTAATATTGATTACTGTCATTATTTATCTTTTTAAAATATATGTAATCATCTCTATTTTGATTACTTGTGTTGCGAGATATCCTGTATATGGCTACATTCCATGTGCCATAAAAATGCGAATATAGATCGAGATTGATTTTTATGTGCTTTCTTTATCAAATATGAACATGCGTAAAATTAAATAGAAAATATGACCATCATTTTTTACAATACATACGAACGATTAATTAGCGAAAGCTAAAAAGACAAACGAGATTACGGGAAAGCACACGCGCGACAAAGGCGATTCTATTAAAGCCTATATGCACAAGACAAATCAAGGCAAAAGCTTTTTTTGTGCTCGGTCAAACTGTTCTGATGGCGAAAAGAGTGAAAAGGGTATCGCGAAAGCACGACGTTCGATAGACGCTCGCGAAGCATCGTAAAAGTTCACGGTAGAAAAGATAAAAGGTAAAACTGCATCGTAACAGTGCGCAAACTAGCAACGCGAACCAACTTTTGAAGATAAACTACCTGATCTGCTGACGACCCTCAAAAACTTGCTTTGCAGCGTATCTTGCTTCCTTGTAACAAACGCACGCCGTTAAACAGTCGATTTATCCCAGAGTGACATAAACATTTACGTTGCACAGATTCCTGCGATTGCGTAACATAACGTGATAACACTTTTTATCTAACAGATTTTTATTTTTTAAACAAAATTCGAATATCTTTGTGCTCGTCAAGATAAATAAATTTCATCAAATATAAAGCAATGCAAATAAAATAATTAAATATAATCGATGTGGATATATTTTCAGTTTATGACAGTAATCAAAAATTTAATAAGTAATAAATATCATGATCCATTTCAATAGTTTTCTATATTAAAATTTAGAAATTTATCATTTATCTTAATATTTCTATAATAATTGCACGTGTTATAACTAGAAAACTTGAATATATACAATATATAATACTTTGAATATATCGTATCTCGTAATATTTTTGAGATCAATATACGACACGCACCGATACCTGTTGTCTTGATTATATTTGCTTTGTTTACATGGAAAATAAAAATGGTAAGAAGGATTTATCGTCGTTCTATATGTATTTATTAAAAAAACGTAACAATATATGTATAACGTTATCATACAGACTTCGTGCATCGACTCACCGTTATATCCTTCTTAAATCTATCTTAATTCGTAGCTAATAAAGTTCATAGCGATGATCATTAAGATGAACTTTATGCTCTTTTTATTTCACTTGGCACGATATATATTTACATTCGCAGTAAATATCGCTCTTATCGGTACATTTCGCCACTTTGTTAACGCGCATTGATTTTTCTTGCTGCGCCGGTCGACGAACAGGAGAAAGGGGATTGCGGGTACGCGGACCGTCGCGATGAATCTTGTGGATTTTGATAAATAGCGTCATCCCGTAAACGGTCTAAAAACGTTCGCTGTGCATCCCGTTAAATCCAAATAATTCAGGCACTCTCCCGGCCTCTTCGCGCTATTATACGCTTCTACTTGCCGGCGACCCCTTATTTCGGTTATTAATCTCTCGTAGATTTCCGCGGAAATCCAATTCCGCACCAAAACACGCGGTGAAAAAAGTATACAATCGCAAGTCGCGCATAATACCTTGTATTCTCATCGTACATTTAACATCAAAATGATTAAACTGTTGATATTCGCGATATAATAATGGTTGTATACATTATTGTACATGTATGTAATATTAATACAATTAAAAGAAAAGAATCAGGGGGCCGTGTGCAAAACTAGAAACATAACGAAATATATAATCAATATTGGTTACGTCTTCCGTTTTTATGCCATCGCTTAGATTACTTTGTAATTCAAATTAAAGTTGTGCGCACGATGATCTCTTTCTCTCTTGCCCCTTCACATTCTCCCTCTCTCTGGAGAAGCATTTTATATTTAAAACGGTTAGTAAATCTAAAAGTCGTAATAGCTCGTACCAAAGATGTCCGCGCGCGTTGAAGAAATAGAATTAAAACTTGAACGTGTTTTACAAGCTGGTACGCGCTCAGTTGGAGTGAAAAAAAAGTCAAGCCAGCGAGAGTTGAGCCAGGGTTATATCGGACGGAATTAATTGAAGCACTTTAGAAGACTCTATCGTGTAACAGTTTACATAAGAATGTTGTGCAGCAAATAGTCCTACCGCGTCCTAGTAATAATGTAGGTAGTATACTGAGAGTGCTTTATATGCAGTCGACATAAAGGATGTACCGTAGCTCTCTTGGTATCCCTGTTACTTTCGATTAAAATTGTTTGATAACAATCCAGAGAACTTTAGCAAATCGGATAGCAAATATACCGTAAAAATGATTCATTCGTATAAGGTAAATAAAATATTTCTTCATAGAGGATCTTTTTGTCGTGAAAAGATTCTATATTTTTGCAATATTGAAAAATATCATGTTAAAACTTTATATTTGCATTTATAAAAGAAATTTCACGATAACAGCAATAGGCTCGGGATAAGAATAATTAAGTGGAAAAAGTAGCGGGTAAGAGCCAAGGCGCGGGTATCGGTGCGCGAACTTATTACTGTTAAATTTTATTAATTAACGTGCATTGAAAATATATGTTTCGGACATTTTTTGGTTCATCTTCAGCATGGATGTAAATATATAAAGATTAGATTGGAATTTTAAAACTTGACATACACAACATTGAAATTTGATTGCAACTGCAAATGTTACGTATGTCAAATCTAAAAATTTCAATTTAACTTATATATTTATATCCATGCTCCGAAGATGGATACGATTCGAAATGTATATTTTTAATGCATATTAATTAATAAAATTCGACAATAATAAATTCACGAATTAATGCCCACGCTCTTATCTGCCAGTTTTCCCACTTAATTAAAACATATTTATTAATTTTTGATGTAACTGTTAAAACTTAATTTGATTTGTTACACAAATCAAACAAATGGATTACAGAAGTTGATTAATTCTATTCTCGGAACATTATATTTTTTGAGTTCGTTCTATTTTACTCGTTTTTATCTAAATCCAAATTCATATCAGAGCAAAAGGTCGAGCCATCCATCTATCGTACGCACGCAATCGATTTTCCTATCTACGGGTTTAAGTACGAGAAAATGTCCTGCCAGTCACATGTTCCGCCGATCGATATTTAATAGCGGCTGTCACAGTTAGGAATTCGATCGTAAAACTTTCATCTCAATGGCGCTGAACTCGCAAACTACGTTAAGATCTTATCGGTGACTGCTGTAGGAATAACTATATGGCGGATTCGATGTAAAAACGGTTCGTCTTCGATTCGCGCCGACGTAGCCAATCTTATGACGAGAACAAATTAATAAGCGCGAAATCTTCGAACGACTTGGCTGCCATATTTTGACGATTTGACGATAAATTGCATATTGTAAACGCACGTGTATTCGTCCTAGCGAGAGGAGAGATAAAACGCCGGATCAGCGGATATTCTCGCCGATAGCTGTTATCGATAGCGCATCACGAACACTTCGATAGCTGTAGTTATGGAAGCTAAGATCTCGAGCAAACACGATCAACTGCTGTCGGAGTGATACAATGTAGGAATTGTTTCCTGTGTACAGATACTATACTGTATTATTGTACGAAAATGACAGACGGTCAGACAAGAGCTAAATTAATTGAGATCTATATCGTTCAAAACTATAATCGTTTTATAATTGATCTATCGTTTATTTTGCGGTATAAAATATATATAGTATATTGTATAATAACTATATATTTTTTTATTTATTATTAGTTTATTGTTTTTATTCTTAGGAAGTAAAAAAGAGACACATGTCAAAATTTTATCATCTTAATAATTTTTAACAATTTTATTAACTTGTTTTGTTAATTTTATGAAACTCTGAAAAAAAATTTATTAAAATGCTTGAATGCGATCTCTGTTTTTCTGATTTTTATTTATTTAAAGGAAAATATTTTTACAGATTTTTATTAAAATTGGTAAATATAATAGAAATATTATAAAAGAATATATTGCACGAAATAAGAACATACATATACAAAAAATAGATATAAAACAAATATAAATGATTTGTTATATAATAATCGATTACCAAAAGCCATCTACTTAGAATATGTTCTACAAGGACAAATTTTACACATTACCGCAAACTATGTTTTATGTATTATGACGCGATAAAAACTGCGAAAACTTTATTAAATCGGAGGACAAACGCGAATTGAAATAGGAGACGTCTCGAGACGTCTAATTCGAAATTAGTTAGTTAAGGGAATCGCGAAGGCATATCCGCGGCAGATGTTTTCACAAGCGCACTTAGTTTAGAGTTTACAAAGCAAGCCTGAGCGAATGCCACGCGGCAGTTAGAACAGCGTGCGACAAAGCATGTAAGAACGGAAAGCTGATGCGAAGAATATACCCTTTCTCTTCTGTGTGCCGCGTATATCTAGCGACATTCGTGTGTTAAATCTATTTAGAACTTGAGCTTATTGTTAGATACAAAATAGACGTAAATACGAAGGAAGACGGACAATCGTAGACAAGGTTGGCGAGATCAAGAGATGGAACGAAAGAGACCCAAAGGTATAATATATAAACAGACTTGTCCATCTGCGCCCAATGCAATTCATACGCGGGGCAATACTTATACCATCGTGCAAACGTCGCATCTGAGACTGAAATACTAAAGTGAGCTTAAGTGCGTTGCTATAGGGACGAGAGGGTAGGGGATTGGAAATCGGCGAGGTAGGTAGATAGATAGAACGCGAGGGTCGTAGGACGGGGCGCGCACAAGCATATCGTGTGCTCGACGACGACGACGAGGACGAGGACGACGACGATGTCTTCCGTGCCACCGGCAGTGTCCCGTTATGCGCGCCGTCGTATTCCTTTCCCCTTTCCCTTCTCTCTTATCCCATCCACTCTGCTATTTCATTCGTTGGGAGAAATCTCTGAGGGTTCTCTTTTCTCCCCCGCGACACCTAGCTCGCCACTTAACTGTCCGGAAGTAAGTGCGATCGAGATTTTCATGGATTCACGCGCGAAATTGAAATCCGCCCCGTGAGATCAGCTGCGGATGCGGCGGCGTATATTCTCGAGTCCGGGCATCTCCTCGTCGCGCATCTCGCCATCGCCTACGGCCGCGACGCCTTCTCTTACTTTTTACGAAGTACGAAAGAGGAGGAATAGTGAGAATGGGCCGGGTCTTAGGAAAGTTCTTTAGGAAAGAGGATTCGCGCGCGTGGCCGCGGTTGCGAAAAACGAAACCATCGCACTGCGTCGTATATATACGTCGTTATTCGGTCGAGTTATCTGAATTCAAATTTGCTCGCGTACGCGAATAAATTACCGCGACAAGGAAAGCGTTTATTATAGTTTTTTTTCTAGCGAGGAATGAACGGCACGAGCTCGACTACCGGGACTATCTTGACAAATTTTCCGCGAGATGTGAGCGCGCGGCAAGAAATGTAAGCGATTCGAAGAGAATATTTTATCGGCAAGAAAGACTTACGGCGGAGAAAGAATTGCGGAGAAGATATTGGTAGAAACGATCTATGCACGAGCTGCACAAAGTTCTTTGTAAAGACGAGTTCATTAAAAAGCAGAAGGGAGGAAAAGGAATAAAGAATTTCCCCCTAAATACGTCAAATGCGTAACGTACGCCACATGCAAATACGTTACACGTAAGTCTTAGTATATTTCGCAGGTGCATTTCCGTAGCGGATGCACAACGGCGCGAAAGAACTCTTCTCGGGAATCTTTCTAAATCCGTTGATACGATATCGACACAAGAACGTTCGCGACTTGGAATTCCGATAAGCTCCTTTCACTCTCGCGCGATATCGAGATATCATCAAAGTATCGCGTTCGCGCGCTTCGTCGATGATTACAATTGTTTCATGTTTTATTTCATTTGAAACACAAAACGAATCATTTTACTAGTTACTCTACAAAAATTCTAAGATTAAAAACGGTAAATTAATGTCGACAAGGAATTTGATATAAACGTTATGTTCCAAGTTCTTTATTATTCGTGTGTAAATGAAAAAATCATTCTTTTACGAAATTTCCTGTTGGCATTAAAATTCTTATTTGCTTTAATCATTTTCTTATCCAAAAACTCTTGCACTATACAAAAAAGATGTCGATTCGAGAAATACGACTGCATACGAGGCGATGCGCAAAGTGATAAACAAGCAAGCGGTGAGTGCGAGTCTCGTTTTATATTTTACCGTACTCGCGTTTCTCAATTTCCGCAAAGCAAGACGGATAATAGGGGTAACGACGGATATTTATTCCTGTCTCGAACCGACATCCCGAACGCGGGGGCATCGCGACCGTTTATTATTTGCAGCGTAAGCCGTCGCACGTCCGTAACAATACTTCGTAAGTCCGTAATTTGCATCTCGTTCCGGATGTATTTCATGTCGTCTGCTACGTATCAGCTTCACGAGATTGCGCCATCGTTAAACGAGTTTTCCCCGCGCGCGTTTCTTTCTTTCGTTCATACGGCGCCTTTTCGCTCGCCTAGAGTTTCCAGAATGTTTTTCTTCGCGTTTGCTTCGGGCAGCTTCTTGAGAAGGATAAAAATTCCTGTATTCTCGCCACGACCGACCTGGTCAAAATTACGAAGGATATAACAGGCTAGTAGAGGTGACATCGTATAGCCGCGACGTCGTGAAATAAAATGTGACGAGGAATACTTTATTAAATCTCGACCTGTCTGATGTGAATGAAGAGAGTAACGATGCTCTGTAAAAGGGGTTACGATAGGACGAGGTCCGACAGCAAATCGTGCTTACTTAGAACGCGGGTTGATGACCGCAGGACGAAAGGAAGTAAAGGGAAGGTGAGAAGCTCGCGGCATCACAGTTACTTCGTTAACCCTTTGCGCATAGTCGAGTGTCCAGTTTCGTTGCATTGAGGCGCGCGTAACGAAATTTGGCGCGGTCGTCAAGAGTGGACACAGACACAGGCGCACAGATATCAACATATACACATGGTCGTAGACATCAAAAATGCATGGCAAAACTGTTTTTCGTTTCATTTAACGAGCGCGTTCGAAATTAATTTATAATTTCTATCTTTGATACATCTATTTGATTCTATCTTTGATAATTTCTATCGATTGCTACTTTGATTAAATTAATATGCGTTACACGCAACTTACGCAGAACGAAAGTCGCGAGTCGACGTTACTAAACAAAAGATGTAGAAATTTCAACGCGCCGGTCATTTTGAAGCATTCTCGGCTACGCCTCGAGAAAAGAGTAGCGTCGAGGGCACGAAGCTCGCTAGAAGGGTGGGCTAGTTAAGAGGAGAGAGGAGGAGCGGAGAGAGGCAAAGTAGCGCGAGCTTTTATCGCGCCATTCGACCGACGTTGACTGTCGAATGCCTTTCTTTTTTCAAGTGTACTTTGGCGCATATTTTCACGTTTTCGACGCCTTTACGCGTAACTTTTATTCTCCTTTCGTCTCTCGGTACTCTCGCCCTTCGTCTTTGATCCGCCGCGCCGTCATCTCGCTCTTATTCTGTCGACAGCGAATTGCGAGAGCGAAGGGAGCTTCGTAACGGGGGATAGAAGGTGCACGATCGCGACTGCCGTAGAGAAACCGGGGGAAACCAGACCGGCTGCAATACCGTGATACGCAAACTTATTGGCAAAACTCGCGAAACTTGCGCGAGGCTTTTGGAATTCCAAGATGGCGCGAATTCCAAGTATCCGCATAGCGGATTAACCTGAGAATACCTTTGACAGATCGAAAGACAGAGAGGGAGAGAGAGAAGGGGAAAAGAAGATGCTTGGAGATTCTACAGATGAAAGTAAAATGCCGACGAAAATTCATAGCACGTGATGCGATTCCAGTATTGTATTGTGTTCGCAATATTAGCAAATTTGATTACGGTGTGAAAAGTATTCTTTACTATTCTAAATTCCGAAAATAATATAAAAATTATAACGGGATTTTGTTAAGAGCAACAAATTCGAGAAATTATATAAACTAAATGTATTTATTTATTTTATTCTGCGGATACGAAGAAAATTTTGTTAAAATATTAAATCCTATATTCTTTATTTTTTGGTTCTCTATTTGATTTCATTTCATTCTAAGCTTATAAGTATAATTACGATAAATAGATAAATTATAATTTAGTTTTTAATCTCTCTCTCTCTTTCTCTTTTTCTCTCTTAATCGACGTACTGCACAAAAAGCAACTGCATTGGAGGAAGACAACGGATTTTCTCACTGAAATTTGTTCGGTGAGTTGTTTCACTTGTAAATGGCATTGCTTAATTAGGTCGACCGTGTGACAATTCGGTGCAATGGGATTCGAGCTCGACAATGATAATGGATCGTATTAATTATAAATGTCCTACCATCATAAATATTCACGAAGCAAGCAGGTATTTTTGTATTTTCCGCTCAGTTGTCTGGCGCAAATTAAACATTACTTTATTATTAATACCTTGATTATCACATAACAGAGATTTCCTAAAATTACGCGTGTTAAATTATTTTACAATATTAATTTTATTTTCGCAGAAAAGATTTGTTTGTTTTATTCTATTTACAATACACAATAACGGCTTTATCATTTTATCTCATTTTATATTTTAAATTAGTTATATGCAAATTTCTTAACATAACTCGTTTTATTAACTTTAAGTCGACTTCTTTATTATTTTATTGTTAAGTATCAATGTGTTCTCTCGATGTATTTTTTTGATATTTTCTCGAATCACAAATTTGAGATTTACAATGTCATTTACTTCATCGCCTCCTACTCAAGATTTCCCTAGAAAAACTACGATAAAGCAGCCGCTCTAGTCGCAACTTATCGTTCGTAGCTGCGAGCTACTTGTTACGAATACTCGTTTATGAGAGACAATAGGGAAGGGAAAAAGGGCGCACCCACAGAAAAGATTTCCGGATCTAATGCTATTACTCTTCAATCTATCATAAAATAGGATCGATATAGCGACAATCATATTTATTATTGAAAAAGAAATATTTTAATCTTAAATGGAAAATTCTTAAATCTAGAATAAAATGCCTAGTAACGCCACCGCGTATCGGTTTCGCGCCGACTATTGTGGCGCTGACATCAAGTTATTCTAAATGCAAGAATATATAAGCTTAGATTTGTATATGTTACTCTTGTCTCAAGATAGTAAGACAATCTTATTTAATTCGAGAGAGAAGAAAAGGAATTATTGATTTAATTTTAAAATTGTTTTATTTTTATACCGCATAAGGTTACGATACGATTAAATATGTGAAGAATATTTTTTGTCTCGTTATCAGAAATCCTTTCTGAGAGTGCGGTACAGGAAACGTTGGCGGTTGCAGGAACAAGATAGAGGGAACAGAAAAGTCTCGAGAGATGTATAGGGCGCTAGCGGTCGTAAATACGTCGTAGATTGAGAATGGGAAACCGAAAGGGAAAAATGTAGACTGGTCGTCGATACACGCGTTTTTTTAGACAATCGTTACAAAATGCAATCGACAAAACGCAAGAAAACATGAGTCGACAGGTAAATTGATCTCTTTATTCGTAACGATGATTAAGCGAACACTGTAAGTAACGATTTCGTTGATACGATAGAAGCGGGAAAGAGAAGAATAAACACACAGCGTTATTATCTAATATATATATATATATAATACGTTGAAATATAACGTTGCCTTTTCTGACAGTGTCCGATTTGTTAAAAGAAATGCTTTCTTAATATTTGTTATCAAGAAAAGAACAAGAAATAGTAGCATCGTTATATCGAGTATTTTAATATTACCATCACTTTTTTTTCTTTTTTTTTTTCTTATATCTACTCATTATAATCGCGACAAAATCTCGCAAAACGATCGGAATCTCTCTTGAGGAGATAGTCGATGTATTAAGACAGCTAATGTTGCGAAAGCTTCAGTTTAATCTGACAGCGCGAACGATCGTAGTGCCAACCCGTCGTCAAGTTGATTGCTCCGATTCTCGACCAATAAAGAGCGTATCCTCTCTGATGATGGTGGAAAGCTCCTAGCTCGTTGATGGCCGTATATATGTCACTCGCCGACGTGTATTCGTGCGAACGGAGAACGACGACAAAACCGTCGGAAAATAAAAAGTCGCGTTTTCTTTCTCGGGCAGACTTTTCGTCCGCGCTTTCGTAGATTTTGTCTTTAACCCTCGTACATCCGCGTATCTTTGGCGAGATGCCGACAATCTCTTCGAAGCTACGGGTTGCGATTATGGAGTCAACGGGAATGGATTTGCTAGGCCCAGATGAAAAGCTGGCGGCAAAGTGATCTCGCGGGTCGAGTTTCCATCCACCAAAAGATCTTGCGCGGCTTGACGGATTTCGGGAAATGACTTTTCCTGCTTCTTTCAGACGTTGTATCGTCTGCCAACAATATAAATCGCGTATGATAATGTAAATGTAATTTGCGAATGTAATTGTACATTCCGTGCATGCGGTTAATTGCCGTTTCTTGCAGCTAAACGCTGCAAGATGTATGGTTGTTTTCAACACATAATTTGGAGAAATTAAGTAGTCATTAGCGAAGACGGAATAAGCAGCTTAACTGCTTTAGTACAGAGATACAAATTACATTTTTACGGAGAGTCTTGCTCTCGGAATACTATTTTCCATTTTTTCCGCGTATAAAATAATAGAGGCGTTCGATGGGCATTTAGCTTTGTGCAATATTCTTTTGAGAGAGAGAACTCTTCTCTTCTACTTTGATAGAAAAACGAATTTGCCGGCATGTTAATGAGTTGGTTCGCCGTCGGCGTTTTAATTTAATATTAGCTGTTTCCTCTCAATTTTTACACTAGCGTCGTTTTTTGCAGCTTAATTCTGTTTCTTCAAATACAACGACGGTAATCTCAAGGTGTGTAAAAATTTAATCGCGCGGTCCTCGCGGACATTGGATAATTGCTGCGCTCGCTTTTTATTCGCGAGAGAGATAAACGCGATTGAAAGATCCTTTTTCGCGAAACCGCCGTTATATCCTCGAGTTAAATCTTTAATCAATGTTGCAAAGACGGCGGCAGCATCGTCTTCTTTTCTGCCAAAGCCCATATTCACGAAGGGGGATTCAAAGCTTCGTTCCTTCGAGGCTTTCGGTGAGCTCGAAGGAAATGGGTTTGCTAACCCGCGCCGGCAAGACGTCTGCGTCGACTGAATACAAGCTTCGTACGTATTATATAGATATATACGAAATGATCGAGTTCCTTTGCGGCTTCTTGGGGGTTCTCTTCCCGGTGTCGGAGTTTGCCCGTCCATCCGGCTCTCCGGAAACTTTTCCCGCATCATTCACGATCGGGGACAAGGAAAGTTCGTTTTGCCGCGAGAAGGCATGCCAAAAACTCCGCGACACGCATCTCAACATCGAGATACAATTCGTGATCGATAATCTCGCAATGAAGATACGAGATACGTTCTCAATTTTCTCCGCAATTAAATTTTCACGTGTAAAATATCAATTTGCCCAGTTCGATTATTGCACACTGTCATTAGAGAGAATATAACGAATAAACACATAATATCATTATATCTCAATTCTATTAATACTGCGATTGATATTAATTGCTTATTGAAAATAAGAATCTAATGCTAATTTATTTGATCAAAATACATTTATCATTATGGATATTAATGAGTATAGTATTAACGTCTTTGTATTACTTTGACAGTTTTGCGTTATATCATATATTACATGGAATATTATATGGGATATTTTATTTTATCGATTATAATATTATATAGAAAATTATGAAATCTTACGAGGATAATGTGTACTGTACAGATTTATATTATATGCAAAAACATTTTTGCTACATTACAATGACGTTGCCAAGTTTTCGCAGCGTGTTCGTTACAACTTATATGAGAAATTTAGCGCGAAGCTATTTTCATTTTAATTTATTCTCCTTAACTTATCTTTATAAAATTATATAGCGTGAATTTTAATACAAATGAGGTATAAACTTACAAAGTAATGTTCATAACGTAATAATATATTTTTTAAGATATACATTTCGCGCTTTACACGCATATAACTCGCTGGCGTGTATTCTTAATTGAAATTAATGTATGCCGAAAGAAATAAAAGTTAAAAAAAGGTTAAGTTTTACGAAAATTCTCCATTAGTTTACATTGTTTTTCTTGCGGATGATTTAGCGATCTTTCATGGAAAATTTTTGTTAGGCTGGACTTTGTTATTCGAAATGTAGAGAATCGTCTTCTGCGAAGGAACAGCGAAGTATCTATAATAATATATCTTGGATCATTCAACGATTTGTATATTGACTTCAAATTTGTTAAATGGCATAAAATCGGTTAAAGCGCGTATTACGTAGGTTTCTTTTTTTTATATTTTATTAGCTATATAAAGAATTACGAAAACGCGACAAAGAGAGAGAGAAGAGTACACGGGGCACATGTTTATCCAGTAAATTCGTAGTATACTCGTTTTTAAAACAGTACACTCGGGTTAATATCGTAGTCAGGCGTCAACGATGGTCCGTAACTTTGCGACGATCTTTTCATTGAAAACGTGAGAGCATAACGAAATTTCTCGTCTGCGTGCCGCTCGCTACACGTGTCAGTTGACACTGTGTTTTAAATTAAAATCACCGGCGCGGTTTTATCGGGAACGAAAGAGTGCGGAATTTTTATCGAAAAATACGAGGCGACTGTCGCAGTCGCGACAAAATGCATCGTCGGTGCGACGCGATGCCGGGGCCGCTGCTTGTTTCAGCGAAACGTGAGTTTCCCTTCTTTGCGAGTCCACACCACTGCCGGGTCATTATTTCGTGCCTTGTTGCTAGAAAAAAAAAAATCAAGTAATTCGCGTAAAAACGAGCTGCTTGCCATTTTGCCGCGCTGAGAAAAAAGAGTTTACAACGAGTTGCCGGCGCCGCTTTTCCGTATCTTTACGGCTACGTCGGGGTCGGCAATCGAATTTAAGGGTAGAAAGAACGAACGCCGATAAACGTGCGAGGGGTTGCGTCCGAAAGCCGTTCGACTCTCCGCGAAGCGAAGAAGTAACGGGTGCTACCATGAAGGGACGATTTTCTCTTAACGGACGAGGATTTTTTTGACCACCCTGTATAGACGCACCGTGTGGTGTATGTATATATATATATATTTACACACACATATACATACGTATATACGAAGTGACGTGCCGCACGCACACAGGCCATGCGACAAAATGCGGAGCATGCGCTTGAACGTCTACGATCGTACGACGGTCGCTTTTGGATTCAGTTTAACCCCCGACGTCAACAGGGGTAGAACGCGTTTCAGCACCGTCCAGCAACGTGGGTTTATCGTACGGCATCGTTGTCGTCCCGACAAAACTCGCATCGTTTTCGTCGTCTCTCTTCTCTTGCCTGTTTCTCCATCATAAAATCGCGTAAAGTAGAACGAACCAATGACAAATCAGACGCGACGCTCAAGTAGTTATTCGCGCGTCTGGTCGAACAGTCGACGCGACAAGAGCTTAGGCATCCAAACGGTACTGTAATCACGATTGTGCTACGTCGAATGAACGTCTATGTTGTCCTGTAACGACGCGAATTCGCGAGTGAACGTTTCCTGACCGGTCGAAAGCATCAAATATCATCACGCGTCTCGGCGAAACAGAAAGCATCAGCGTGAGACGGAATGAGATAAAAGGCCGTCGTTGCTTTCCGCGTTTGCTATTGTGGTGTTGGTGCTGGTTGATAATAATAATAATAGTAGTAGTAGTGGGTTTTGTCCATGGTGGTAGTAGTGGTGGCACACGTGAACACTCAACGACGACGTATACAGCGTGAAAAAATGCGGTGAAGCATCCCCTTTCTGTCTTGTCGTATGCTACGAGGCATTCCTCAAGCAGATCGCCCATTCAGGTGAGTGCGAGAGATATTTCCTTTTCCGCGCCTTTCTCAACGTTTTCCGCGAGAGCATTTTTCTTCTCGTACCGACACAGTAATAATTGCATACCTAAATGACATTGTATTGAATACATGATAACGATCGACAAATTCAAAGGTTCGTATTTTCACCGCACACTCTACACGATAAATGTAATTATTTGATTTTCGTTTAAAATGTTTGTATGTTTAATAAATGGATTGAAGAAGCAAAACTCGCGACCAAACGATCGTTTTTAGCATTAAATATACATTGAAAATATTTCTAAAGTGCGAGCTTATTGCAAGTATCACGCGACAATTTTCGCGAAAGCGGAATTCAATATTTATATTCGTTAATAAATATAAAATATAATATTTTATATATAATGTAAGCTTATATATTAGTTTAACTGCTCGATTTGCTCGCAAATAAATACACAGCTTTAAATTAATACACAAGGCGCGTAATATTTTTCGTCGCGATCGTTTTCAAGCGAGAATATAATCGTTATCGACGTGGACAGGACGAAGCACAATGATCGCCTTTAGTATTTTTACGAGTTAGATATAAAAACAGATATGAAAACACGTTGAGCACATCAATGGTTAGCGAACGACATATAATGATTGACTCTGTCGAGGCGTGATCATCGATTCAGGTCATTGCGTAATTATAGTATTTTTAACCATGGTACGATGAACTCGCTCGAGTATATAATGCACGAGAATTGTGTGATCAAAAACCGGGTTACTTCGTATGAACATATACTAGCAGCACAGTTACTTTTTAACTTGTGAATGAGGTTCATTCGCACGTGTAACGTGCAATCCGATTATATTTGAAACCAGACGATGATTGATCGAGAACGATAATGATCTAAGCTTTTAGTTTTGCAAGACTTTCGCCCATAAAAAATATTAAAAGCGATCGTATCAAAAATTTGAGTTCTAACTTTTATTGAAAGCTTTAAAAATTAACTTTGAAATTGTATTTCGCACCGATCGCAGCGGTAATCGACGATTTATTTAAGCTAATCTTTTTGTAGATACATTACATATACACACATGGCGAAGAAACATGTGTATAGATCTGTGATAATTTATTGCGGCTGTCCTTGAGCAAGTGCGGAACATGGCGTTTGATACTGTAACCGCGCCGGTGCTTACGCCACATTGCCGTTATCGCGTAATTTTATCACGTAACCCCGAAGCATAGAACCTTTTAGCTGTTATCTCTTAACGGCGGATTTCATTATCTATCCTTATGCATTTTAAACTGAAGAATTTGTTTTTCCTCTAGGAAAAGCAGGAAAATCATTAATTTACTATAATTTTTCTAGGGAAAACTTATATTGTACATTAATGTGTTCCCTTTCTTTGCATGCAAATGTCAAACGAAAGGCAAATAGAGACAAGATACGCGGAGGAACAAGATTATCGAATTAGCACACATTATATACTCTTTATCCGCTTTATTTCAGTCCAACTGCGATAAATCTCTGCAAAGGTTAAACTATCTTTATTTAATATTGATGCATTGTTACAATTCGAGGTTTCAGATTGAACTTCTGTATCTCTAAAATTGTGAATTTCGTTTATATATTCCATATATATGATTTCTTGGTTTCTTGATTTTAACTATAATATGCATTAATATAAGCTTAAAAAATGGGATAAAAAATTAGTGATTATATAAAACAGTTAAAGAAATGCTATATATAAATATTTAAATAACATATAAAGAAACACTTTTTTATAAGATTGGCAAAATTTAATTGTGATTTATATATAATTTCTACTTATAATAACTCATTTCTTTAAATGACATCATCCGTATGTCATTTATTTCATAAATTCTTTATTTTAATTAAAATAAATGATTAAAATAAATAAATATATCTTTATTCTAAGTTTGCTTGTACAACGACACTATATTGTACTATTTGTTATGGCGGAAAGATTAAAGCATATGTATGTGTGTACGCAAACTGATCGTCGACGAAGTAGTATTTCCGCACCTAATTATGCTTGCCATTTGCCTTGAACGGTAGCTTACGAATATCCGAGGTATTAGCAAAGATTATTAGAGATGAGGTACGAGTTTGATCGACGAAAGTACGCACAGTACACTCGTCTACCGCACACACGGTCGTACAAAGTACCAGGTGTACCGAGAATTCTCCAGCAATAAGTTACAGAACTTTACTTCTCTGATCCCTCTAGCGGTTTTCCGCAGATACGGACAGCTATTTCAGTGCTTGTCTAACCTCCTTTACATTAAATGAAGACAATTCTTATCCTATCCTGATACGTTCTTTCAATAAAAGGAAATTTAAAATTTAGCGACACTACGAAAAAATCTGTTGAAATTTTCACGTATTTTGATTTGTCTTGATGTAATTTTCTATAGTCTATTAAAATTATATTGATATACATTTTGGAATTTTAATCTTTAAGATGATAATGCGGATTAAATCACACAAAGAAATATTTCAAACAAAAGTTATTTTAAAGATATTCGTTCTCTCTTTTTCTTAAAAAATTTTCTTTAAAAAAAAACATGTAGGAAGAAAGTAACTATTATAACGAACTCTATATATTTTTGCATGAAAAATATTAACATCTTGTTTATATTGCTTTTATGCTTTTTCTTAGCTCATAATTATCAATTATTATAATTATCGGAAACAATTCATCGCTAAATTCAATACTTCGAGGCGTGAGATTTTGCTAGGAAAATGCAGTCTGATATTGTTATTTATATTTCAAATGCGTTTGCGCTTGATAGGACTACCAACCGCGTTGATATATCGAATTATATATCAAACTTGTTTTATGCGCCGAGCAATTGTGTCGTTTAAGGATGCAATATCACCATGAAATATTTCATAAATATAGTATCCCGAAATCTAATCATAACGATAAAAGTAAGTTTACAGTCACCGGATATTCGGGAGGGTGGGGGGAGGGGGAGGGGGAGTATACATACATATATTACAGAATACAAAACGTAACGCGTGAATTATTGTATATTCTCGACTAATGTGAGAGTGTACGATTAATTTCAAGTAGTAATCGTACATGGTAATTAAATTGAAAGGAAATGAACAGACATATGTTATTCGTGTTTGTTTCATTTTAATATGCTAGGATTCGCACGTGAAGTAGTATTTTCTTTCGTGTTAGCGATGATGTTAATATCAATTGCGAAATCCATTTGCGCATTTAATTTTTTCTTGATTATTGCGAAATATTCGTACAAATGAATAAAACCGTAAAATTTAAAGCTAATCTATTTTTTTAATACCGAACTCGATGACAATTTTATTTCGTCATTAGGAACAAAGTATATGCGATAATTTTAATATCGTTCTTCTCTTCCCTTATTCAAGTATACCTTCGTATTACCAATATAAGCTAGTAGAAGCTATCGCAGCAATATTATATTCGCCTATTAGGTCTCTCGAAACTAGGCAGCTTCGGCTCGCTCATCAATTCTCTCGAAACATAACCAGAAATTCCAATAATTTCAATTAGACGGAATTTTCGAAAATTGCTGATATTTCGCATAATTTGAATCTATTAGTGAACACCTTTGAATTATTTAAAGTTTATTGTTTGAAATATGTCACTCTGACTAACTATAGAAGCTTCAAAGAGTTAGATAAAATTGTTAAAATTTTATCATTTTTCTCTATAATATTTTTTCGAACGTTTGTGTAATATATTACTTAAAAAATATCTTTTCTTGATTTATATTTTCTTAATTTTTCTATCTTTCGTATATATTAATCTGTTATTAATAGTATTTTTTCAACGAGTTGCAATTTCGTAAATATTGTACGGGTCATAGTGCGACGTGTGTGTACATCTCTCATACGCTTGCTAACTTTGTTGCTACCTCTCCGATAACATTAATATCATCGATGCAATTATGGTTATATCTAATGATTATACGATCAATGAATATATTCGTCATGGCGGCTTAAGTGCACACGGTGTCAGTTGGGCGTCATCAAATTCTCGCTTTAAACGCTTCACCTCGACAGTCACTATTCTATTCGTATGATATATTGATCAATCCATATTTATAGCTACTATTATTTATAGTTGTTTATTTTTATCCGTAATATCGCACGACTTTCTCGATTCTGCTCGCAATACTGTCATCGCGCACGTACAGGGAAAAAAATATACAACGGAGAACGATTACTTCGCTATGAACCTGAGACTTTGAAGGCGAAAAATATGAATACGAAAGTATAAAAAAAAAACAAAAAGAAAAAAACAAAAAAAAACCACCTTTAACGCATACAATCGATTTATACTTTCAACAGATAACAACTATCAAAGACTGATTGCATAAAATATCTTCTCGTTGCTTATTATTTTTTTCTTTTCTTAACAATATCTGTCTTTTCTGCTGTTATTGACATCTGCAATGGCGTTTAAGATATCGAATTGAATGAAACGGTAGATTCAGGCAGCGTTTAGCACGCTAAACTCACGCGCTACATCCGAGCTCGAGTGTAATCGTTAACGGCGTTTTATGGCGTTTAACAAATGCCGAGGGGCGTCGAACTACTACGGGGCATGGTGATCGTTGGTAGTGCGGGTGCGACATTAATCTCATCGACAGGACGTTGAGGGTGATTATGGACGGTGGAGCAGCTCGTTGGGCGTCCCAATGGTGCGCAGGATGGTAACGTTATACCGGCCAGTTCGTCGAAGGGAGACGCGACGCGACGCGGATGATAACGTTTACAGGAGGGACTTTAGCTCTCGACGAAGGGAGCGAGGAGCCGTGCCATGGGTATTCCAAAAGAGAGACAGAGAGATAGGGAGATAGAGAAGGGGGGAAGGGGGATGCATCAGAAGCGGGCGTACGTGTGCGTTCCGCGCGTTGGGCGACCCTCGCTTACACGCGCGTTCTCGGCACCGCAAACAGTTTCGGGAATTTCTAGCATGTGTTGCGAACGCGGTGATATGATTTAGGAATAGCTTCCTGCATAGGCCATATACGGGACCTGTCTGGGATTTACCTACCACGCAGCGGGCGTTGCGTCTCTCCGAAATGGTCCTCTGAAACGGCGCCGCCAACGACGCGTTCCGATGGCGTTACTCCGTGGCGATAGCGCCGGCCAAGATTTACCGAGCTTACGTGACCTTCCGTTCGCGAAATTAGGCCGATTCATCATATCTGGCTTGAATGCCGAGAGAGAAAGAGAGAAATACACACACACACACACACACACGCGGACAAAGATAGGTTGGGGGAGAGAGGGAGAGAGAGAGAGAACCGCCACTGCTCTATTCAGGGAGAACTTCGATCGGTAGCGGGTTGCGTTGACGTCTCTCACCGCAAGGCGTATTCTGCCCACGGGACATATCGATCATCTAATGATATATCGCCTCTTCGCCTCGGTACCTTGCCTATGATCGTCTGGGCGGTTGAAGGAGGGACTGGACGTCAGACGCAATCGGGGCAATTATCATACGCGATAGGCTGGTGGGACTGCCTTGACCGTGGCGTTCTGCCTTCTTGTTATCGGGGTGAAAATAGAGCCACGTCATATCTCACGTTTTGCGATGACGTAAGATACGCTCTTTTATTTTTTGCCGCATTATTGAAACGAATGCGGTGGCAACGAAAGCTGTCATAGCTCATAGAAATATTTATGCGTCAATTGCAAACAATATGCGACATGCACGTAGATATTTGACATTCCACAAAATACACGGGTGACAAACAGATACCGCGGAATTTCGTACAGAAAAAAAAAATTAATAAAAGATAATTTTTTCCATGCTACTGGTATCTTTCGTCTGTTCAACGTCGCCTATTTTTAAATTACACCGTGTGGACAATTCTTTTAAGCCGGAGATTAAGTGAATAAGTTTTGCTCACGTTCGGCCTATCAAATAATTGAATTTAAATAAACCCGATAAATTGTCAGTTTTTCAATCGATTTAAACACTCGGGTAGCTGGATTATTTTTGGAACAATGTGATAAGAGAGGAAGAGTCATGTTTGTACAGATCTCATATTTTTTTTAAGAGATTAATTTTTTCACCAATCATAATTTGAAAGAAGATATAGAGGCGTGTCGATTTACTCTTTCTTATCGATTATAATAAATTCGCAATATGATAATTTGCGCGTAAAGAGCTGCAAAATTCTCACGCCAAACTTTGCTCACGCATAATATTATTATTCCATACGCACGATTTCACCAAATAATTGGCGAACCAGCCGAAGCTATCTAGACGCGCGTTAATTCTTTATCTGCGGTCCATGTTAAACTTTGGCGATGAGGACGCAATTAGTTTGTATCGCATTCTCCATCATTTGAGCCTTGCATTTCACTCCTTTGTTGCGTGCCGAGCGATGGCTGTCGACGAATACCTGCAGAAATTTTCTGCGTGTTAGTCGTGCCACAATGTACTATAAAAAACGGATTTTCGCTTGTCCGAGCATAAATACCGCTGAATATTTGCGATAAAGTTTTCTCCCCCTCTTTCTTTCTATCACAAAAAATTCAGTCATTTATGAAGTGAATAAACAAGGATATTATTTTGATAATTATCGGAGATATTCGGTATTCGTGGAATTTTTATGTAATTCGCATAATCTATCTTTGCAATCGCACGCGATGATGACGGTGATGTTAGGTTTATTCGCAAATGCATATAATCCCATGCATACGCTGACGATTTAACTCGAATCTAGAAAAGAATCCATTGTTACATCGGGAATATTCGTGCAACCTGATTTTGCGCAAAACGGTGAGCGGTCGGAAACGGTCGATAGGGGAAAAGTAATATCAAAAATGACACATTCACGCGGACGAACGAGAGACGGATATTTTTCAAACACTCTCGGTCCTTGTTTCATTCGTTTTTTGGCAGATGCTCCAACACCGTGAAATCTCTTTTTCCCCATCGCCCATCGTTCGCGTTTCGTTTTTGCTTTTCTTTCGTACCGTTCGTTGCCACTTTAGCCTTCTCCCAGGCTACTCTTTACTCCTCCATCCCCACCTTTAACGGTCGGTGAATTTTTCATCGCGCACCTGTTTCTTCAGATTGCCTGAAGGGAGAGAGGGATGCGCGAAAGGGCTTAAAGATCCTGGCTAGACATCCGTTTTTCTCTATTTCTATAGATACTTGCTCAGATTTCTCGAAATACGATTATATTTGTATGATTTTAATATTGCAGATAATGTATAGATTAAAATATATACAGGTAAAAATATCAAACAACGTTATTACAAAAAATGGTTTACCGGCACATTGCTTCTGTAAACTATCCAATGAATAACAAATATAGATAACTTATCACGTGTAATAAATTTAAAAAAATTATTGCGTTGATGGTCAGTCAGGGCAGTCTAATTCTTTCTCGTAACATAGGAGGGATATATGACAAATCGATTATTTCAATCTCCGAATGCGATCGCACTGAAAATGCTGTACAATGTCGAAAATTGTGATGACGTCGAAGTGGCATAATAAAGTCTCGTGTGGATCTAGAATCTAGACGGTTCGGGACAGGCTTCGTCGACAAAACGAGGCCGAAACAGCCGTGACGTACATTCACGGAGCGTGAAGTTACGATAAACGGCCGCGATGCTGGGACAAGGCGGATAAGAGGCAACAGTCGCGGCGGCGGGCGGGGGTGGTGACTCGGTTTTTGCGAGAGTGAACGTTGCACGAAATATCGCTAGCAACGAGCGCGCGTCTGAAAGTAGGCAGGAACCCAACCGAGAAATAAGGGTGACCGGGAAGAGAGCGAAGCTTATCGCTCGGGGATAAGCTCTCTACAAAGCGAACGAATAAAATAATATAGAGAGCAGAAACAAGGAACGTTTACGAAGAAAATCGAAGAATGTGTTAGAAATAATGATTTATTTCATTTATAATTAATTCTTTTAGTTTTTTTTTTAGTATCCGGTTAATCAGCTTTATCAATTTACAACATATATTGAGTTCTAGTAAAAAAATTTATCCGGGCATTGCCGAGTGAATGAAAAGATTTGTCGATCTCTCTTTCTCTCTCTCTCTCTCTCTCTCTCAGTTTAGTTTATATAAAAGTTTATTTTTGCATGTGATTATAATTTGCAATTTTCTTAAAATTACATAGGTTAAATTTAATAAGCCTCGATATTTATTAACGCAGATAAAAATATTAGCCTCAAAGATGTTCCATATTGAAAGAAGCAAACTACTTATATAGAAAGACACGTTAAAGATGCGAGAGAAACGCGGCGAGTATGAAAGTGGGTCATACAGAGTAAAGTCGATGGGAAGGAAGATAACGTGAAAGAAGGAGCAATAGAGAAAGATTGAGGGTGAAAGGGAGAGAGAAAACGGGCAAGGATAAGCGGCAAGATTAACGAGCTAAAGTCCAGAAGAAGCGATGGATGGATGGTGCAGGTCGGAAACCAGAAAATATAAACGGACAGAGAAGAGATGAGAAGGGAGTGAG
Source organism: Polyergus mexicanus (assembly GCF_030449975.1). Lineage (NCBI taxonomy): Eukaryota > Metazoa > Arthropoda > Insecta > Hymenoptera > Formicidae > Polyergus > Polyergus mexicanus. Next base: position 9,862,008 of record NW_027223331.1, read on the forward strand.
AGAAGGTACGAACAGAATGTTAATGACAGAGTACCAGCACACGAGAGTGACGTCGCGGGGAGAGGTCGGACGCTTTTGCTCCTCGTGCGTGCCTATGAAGCTCGCATATCCTATAACTTTCGCTTGAAAATGATAGGGTAAATGTACACGGAGATTAGATTTGATACAGCGATTGTAATTTAGACTCTCTTTCTTTCTCGCGAAGCGATGGTCCCCTCTCTTTCTCTCTCTCTCTCTCTCTCTCTCTCTCTCTCTCGCGATCATCGTGATTAGTAGAGAGATCGCCGTGGGCTCGAAAGACGACGAGAGAAGATAGGCCGTTTTCGTACTTTGAGCAAAAGAGGTTTCGGCAAAAGCGGAATTGGCTTTTGACCGAGTTGCGACTGACATTTAATCTCGGCAATTCCGTCGCCGTCATCACCGCCGCGTGCGTATCAGATCAAGTTTGATGCGTGATAATAAATTTTCACCAAAGTAACAATTTACAAATAGATTATTATATTTGTGATAAGTAATCTTTTATGTATATTAAGCAGAAATACCAAGTAAAAGCAGAGCGAATAAAAATGATAGAAAGAATTGCAATTGTGATGTGAAGGGCAAAGTAAAACGTTTCCATACATTTATCTAAATTATTGGCGTAGTTTTTAATTAGAAATTTTTCAATTCTAAAAAGCAATATGTGAGTTACACAATCATATTTTTATATATAATTTTTATCATTTATTTAGAGATTATGATCTATAATGATAATAAATGTCATTCTCTCCTTAAATGTTTAATAACTGGGTATATGGTTTATTCCAACTATATTTCATCTTTCTAAAAAAAACTCATCTCGTAGTTAGAACAGATATTTATTCCACTAAGCGCTTCAATCAATCATCCAAAAATGGTCTCTTTTTTGTCACAGTCTTCGATCGTCCCCAACGTGAAGAAAAATGAAGCGAACGTGGCTAAAATCGCCCGTTCGAATTTACGATAGTTCTCTGCGGCGACGACATTGTCTATCAATCGCGTTAATTGACGTTCGGTACTGTGCCAGGTAAAATGTACAGGTTATTGGCATATAAACGATAGAGAAGCGTTAACAAACATGGGAAACCTACAAACTAGATCTCCTAGCCGAAAGCCTCTCCGACTGTCATTACTGTCTATTTATGAATATGCAACAGTCGCGAGTTACGCGTTGTAGCGCGTGCTTGTGTTCGCGAAGGTTTCGAGATGGTCATTTGCTTTCCAGCGCATTAATTATCGTCATCGAACGTCGACAACGAGGGAACGTTATCGAGGTACGTGAAAAAGGATGTTCCCGTCGTCACAAATCTATTGTAAATCAACGCGTTGCCCGACTTTGCAATAAAATTGTCAGAAGCATTATAATTTGTAGCGAATATGTAGCGAATTATTTACGTAATAAAAAAAAATGCGCGCGAAAAAAATTAACGTATTCAAATAAACAAGCCTTTGCGTTTTTACGCATTTTACGTATTCTCATGATGAATATTCCTGCAGAGTAATGTACTTTGAGATGTCGCCGTTCGCTGTACTTTGAAATCATCTCAATAAATTGCTGCCTTATTTATCAACATTTGACGCTGTTACGTGTCAAGCGGGATTGAATGGTATTATTTTAGAATACAAATATACTGACTTGAAGTATCTAATTTATACTGATGCAAACCATAACACTATAGAATACACGCTGTCGAATATACAATACGTGATGTACACACAATGTAAAACATACATAATACAAAGCTACGCGAAATAATGAAAAAGCTAATGCATTTTCATTATTATACATTTTACGAAATATGCATAATTTAATATCTTGCGTAGAATGCGAAAAATCATAACGTCAACTTTGATCAGTCGTCATTACTCGCAAAGTTAATTAAGCATGCTAATTCAGCATCGCGTTTGATTTCATCGTGAACCTTTTTTTTCCGTGATAAAGTGACTCGCTCACGCTCTCGTGCGTTTGGCAATTTAGGGACGCGAGTTATTTTTATTATTAGACTGGAAGTTCGGGAAGTTTCATGGTCGACCTTTTTATGTCGGCAGCACTGTGACCTATTGAGGCAGATTAAACTTCAACTTTTCACGTTGCTTAATATAAATAGAATCTTCCTTTAATTCCATTATCCGCGACTTTAGGATAACTGACTCGCCTTTAATAAAAAATTTGCTCGGAGCAGCTCATATTGAGAGGATTTGCGAAATATCACTAACTTTCGCTCTTACCTTATTACAAATATATCCTATATCGCAAAATTTCTCTTACTTACTGACACGTAGAAATGTCTTTTGTCTTGTTCAGTAATGAGACCTTTCGTATTCTCGGGAACGTGTACAGACTTTTGCCGAGTTCTGTCATATGGATCGCGTGAAAACGCACGCGAAAAAAGCTTTCGGTGAGCTTGCTCGCGCACGACATTCGCGGTATTTACGGGAAAATAGTGCGAGACGAAAGGAAATGGAAGGGATTGGCGGCATTTTACAAAGTGCCTGGCATTAAAGCACGCGCGCGTGTGCACCAGATCGAAAGTGCGAAAGGGAGACGTGGCGACTAGACGCGCGGGAAGCTCGTTTCGACATTTCGAAAGAGACGGAAGGAGGACTGTACTTCCCTCCGACATCCCTCCGCGTGCGCTCGCGCGCCTTCGTCCCTTCGTGTACAGTGCCAGTCAAGCCTGCATTGTTTGAGTTATCACAATGGCGGAACAAAACCTCAACCGGGGGATCGAACTCCACTCCAAAGCACTAGCGCTTTCTGTTGCTCTTCCCCTCGGCTGCCGAGGCGCCGCTACCGCCTTTCCCTCCTCACTCTCCCTTCGTATCATCCATGTTCACCAACTCGCCATGCTATCCTACGGTCCCGTCTGGCCTTCCTCTCAGGGTTGGGTCCGCAAACAACAAAACTACTCTCGGGCGTTGTGGCACGGCCGCGGTGGCGTGCATTTCATCTTTCCTTCGCTCGCGCTCGCGCTCTCTCTTTCTCTTATTCTATCTTTTTCTTTCCCGCATCTCTCTTTTCCTCTTCCGCCGCTATTCGCGGTAGAAGCTGCCGCTTTTCAAATTGTAAGTGCTAGCCGCGGAACAAAAGGCAAAGGTTGGCGGTGCAAAATGAGTCCATTGTATCGACACGAGCGCGCATATACGTCGATGATTTTCGAATTGCGATGCGAGCCTAGTATTTCTTGGCATGCCAGATAAATATTTATATTGTGGTGGATTGCTCAAATCTCGCAGAGATATTTAAAAAAAGATTTTCATTTAATTGAACGAGATATAAGAAAATTACGCATTGTAATATTTATTTCATCATTTAATCCATTTAATTATTTCCACGTGTAATAGCGCGATCAGGGAAAGCTAATATTAAATTTTATTCTTGTCTTACATTTTGTATAATATATTGTAATAAATGCATTATATATTCATAGGGGATTGATGTACCATCGAACGAGATTTGTTGATACATGATTAAATAACATTATTATTAATATAATTGATAGTGAGATTCTAATAACATCTCGAAAAACTTAAAATGGATTAACAACCATTTATCTTTATATAGATGCAAAGCATTAGAATCCCATTAGAACAATTGAACTACTGTTCTTAATGACAAAGTGTTATGATAAATTTATTAATATGCTGCTTATTCAGCTACATAATTTTGTTTTCGATTATATGATGATTTCGTTTCTTTCACTCTCTGATAATACGTTTATTTTTTTTAACCTCGCACTGCACGCGATAATCTTATATTTTCGAGATTTTACCGAGATAAATGTTATAATTACTAAAAATTTAATTATTGAACGGCATACATTTTTCGTTTTTATTTCCACGTACAATGATCTTTTATTATTATTATCGATTATCGTTTTATAAATTCAGCGTGTCAATTTTAATCTCTCTTCAAAACATTCGACAGAAACTGATTTCCTTTGTTGCATGCAAATATCGTATATCAACGGTTGCCGTTTAATGGTACATCAATTTTTCCCCGAGGGTATATACTATATTTAATATAGTATATTTTATAAAGTTGAAGACACACACAGGAATAAATTAATAATGGCTATCTTTAATCGTTATTATAAATCAAAATAATTAAATGTTAAAATGTCGACAAACTTTATTGTCAATTACATTATAGCTTAATACGATTAAAATAATTAAGAATGATACATTGTGATTTTTACCCGCTTGTTTGAATTAATTACTTTAATTATGTTCCTCTGACAGTTAACTAATAGAGGACTTGAAATAAGCATATAAATGAGAAAGGCATGCGCAATTGTAAAAATTGTGAAGTTGAGGACTATTGTACACGATGTGAAATCGAAGTTAACTGATCAGAAAAAAAACACAATCGAAAAGGGCTTGTCAGGTATATCGCAAACAATTTTCAATCGAGATTAAGCGTGTCACAATGCGTCCTTCGGATACGATATATATTTCTATTATATATAAATTCTCGTAAAGTGATACAGTTCCGATTTCTTCATCTAACTATCGCAAGAAGCGAAGATTCCTCTCATCTGTCTTCCATCGTTCGTGACTTTATTGCAACAAATTTCATTGATCTTGGCTACACTTCTAGCTTTTATAGATCTTTCCCTCTTTTCTTTCAATAATCTTCTCTTTCGTCACAACTCGTCATGTTTTTCTTACGGTCATCTTTTTTGCATTTTTTTTTTTATAGCCTCTGTTGTCCGCGTCCAACATTGGGAGTTTCAGCGAGTATCTTATATTATTTTCCTTTCTTTATTTTATACTTTTTATCTTTTTTCCTTATCCGCCGGTTCGGTGTCTTCGACGGCCACATCGACGCTACTTCGATCGCCCGTTTTTCTTAGGAAGAAACTGGATTTCCTTTCGCCACCTTTTCGTTCGATTTTCCGTTACTCTTTCATGCGTCGCTTTTCCGCCGCATGATACCGTCACTTTGAAATAGACTCTAAAAGATTTCTTGCGCCTTATATGCGATAAAATATTCTTGCGAAGATATCTTCATTTTATAGGAAAAAATTCTCCATTCATATATACTAGTATATAAAACATTTACTAATAATATATTTTCATATATTAAAATAGTCAATATATAATATTTATATTATACATATTTGTGGATTCTCAAATATAGCATTCAGGAACAAATCTTTTGCTAATCGCATACGTACGATCGCAGCATAGAGATTTGTACCTTAAACTCGGTCGCTAACTTGGAACGCAAGCATATTAATCTACGGATATGTAGAGCGTATGGGAATTAATTTCAAACAATTGGCTCGTACAAAGTTCGCGTAGAAGAGGCACGGGATGGTTCGTGGTTTATTTTCCAAACAAACTCGATTCAAGTTACCGATCAAGACAGTGCAATTGCCTCAATTACAGTAATTATAATACATTCGTTTTATTTTTATCCGGTAGTTTGAATCAGAACGAATCTCGTTCGAAAAATACGATATTTCTACTTAAAGCGAATTTTTTCATGCTGCTACGAACATTTTAGTGATCTTAGTTTGAAATTAAATTAAGGCTTTTTACGCGGTTCGCCTAATAATGCGGATAATAACGTGGTATAATTCAACGAACGCGAATCGATCTGGACGTAATCGACTGGGTTCTAAATTAGTGGCCAAATCTTCGAACGTCACGAATTTGCGGTGCACGTCCGCGACTAAATCTCGAAATCGATCCTACTTGGAGATTGCATCGCGGATAGAATTGCGCTCGCTTCTTGGCATGGAGGATCACTTGGATATGACTTGGTGCAATTTTCAAGGTGTAACCGTACAACGAGAATCTAACGGTGCAAGATATTTTATCGATGTCATTTGCCTGATAGTTACATTTGTAAATTAAAGATAGAAACATTTTTATAGAGAGACATTTTTTAACACATTATATATAACTATTTCTTTTGTTTAACTATTTTTATCGTAAAACAATATTTTCAACCATTTACTTTAAATCATATTGAAAATCTGATATTTTATAGAAATAATTTTCAATTATTAATTTAATTTCATTGAATGATATCCTTATTTTTTAACGTATACATATAGTAAATAAGAGCTACAATTATCGAAAATGTCATATACATCTTCAATTTCATACTACAGAAATGAGAAAAATATTTAATTTATTTATAACATATTATTCATATTAGTTATTTTTCAATAATATTCGGAGTATGCGATATTTGTTTTGAGGTATTCTCCGCGAGTTTGTTTGCATTTATTTTATGTATTTTAACTTACGGCATACGATTATGTTTGAGAGAGATAAAATTATGATTTTAATGAGTGCCGATTGTATTATTAAATTATAATCGATACCATTCTTTATCGAGTAAATTTAATTATTCGAAAATGTGGAGAAAATGTAACGATTTTGCTCCCATCGTATAATGATTATATGGTAAAATATTTCAGTATAGACTTAGCAAATTAAAAAATAATATATTTGTGACATATGAGCAGGTGAAAATTTAATTTTGAAAGCTATTAAATTATGCACTCTTATTCTTTCTGTACTCTGTATTTATTTAATGGAAATTCATAATCCGAAAATTATCAAACGATGAATTAATTTTTTATTCCTTAATAATCGTGCAATATATTCAGACTTTTGGAAAGAAATGAAAAATATTAGAATTATGTTCATTTTTCATGCATTTTTCTATACACAATAACAACGTTCAAATATCTGTAAAAGCTATTTTGTAATTGAATTAAATTAGTGAGAATATCGATAAAGATATAATTAATTGTACAAATATAATAATTATTTTATAAAAATTTGTGTTGTATGAAATTTATGCATCTAATATTATACTGGCGCTGCGTCTTCGCCAGATTTCCACTCATATTTGATCGCTTGAACCACTCGAGCTATATGATGGCTATTCATTCAGGAATATCGAAAAAACGCGCGCACTAATCAACACGACAATCGCCCGATTGCCCATTCGACATATCCAATACTCGACTATACAAGCGATGAACTTCGGCCGTTGACATATGTGACATACGCGATCGGACACTGAGTGGACATAATACAAGCACAAATTATGCACAGTAATTGCTATTGCATATATCATCATTTGAATGTTCTTACGAGTGTTCTTATTTGCGAATTAGAACGCGACTATTATATTTTCAATTATTGTCGCGAACAAAATTTGGAATGCAGAACAGAATTGTTAATTGCCAATTACATACAACAACAATGTAATTTATTCTTCCACTTTATAAATAGACCGATCATCCTCCGATGGTTTACTGCAACATATGGCTACCACGTACTCCAATGTATTTCATGGAATTGTCAATGTTGTAATATGATGAGAAAGCACCTGTGACCGCGTAGAGCTCAGCTGTACGTAATGCAACTTGTAATTTCAAAAGTCAAGCTCTACATCATCGACGATCGTCACGAACGGAAGCTCGAGATTATTCGAGAATTATTAATATACGTGGAGTTTTTTCGCATCACGTGCGGATAGTCGATCCGTCACCAATATCGAATTTATCATCATCATACGCATTTATTAACGTAATTTATCTCGCGACGGTAACGGCTTTCTCGTAAATCAACGCCGATTGGTTCGTTTGTTCATCGTGCCATTCATTTCACGCTATGTAAAATTCGCATTTCAACTACTTGAGGAACAATCTTAGAATGAACAATTTATCTTTAACGTTACTGTTCGCTATTAATTCTTAATAGATTTTTAATAATAAATAACATATTTTTTTTCGATCTATCGAAAATTATCTCTTACAAATTACTAGCAAGTCAAGATTAAATTGCGACTATATTACGATTAGTATTGTAATATTTTTCTTATAAATTAAGATAATGTAAAGGGAAAAGTAAGCAGATTAATCAATTTTAAAATAGTTCGCATTTATCGTTGAGACCTCACTCTCGATACCATCACTAAAAAACTATCGTGTATTATCGGGTACGATCTGCATAAGTAATCATGCTCAATACACTGTTTCATCCGTCATTCTCTTTGTTCCGTACCCTTCCCGATTCTATTTGCTATGCTCTTGTAACACCGGTAGGTAGAATGCGCAAAATGGAATTTGCTGGCGTTAAGTCCGAGTGCTTACGGTGCTTTATTTCTTTGCGCTCCCGTCCCGCCCTTTCTTCGCTTGCGCGCCGTACGATGAACGACTTCTCTTCGTTAGCCGCTGATTATTCGGCTCGTTACCATTGGCATTCCTTTCCCTTCTTTTTCGCCTTCTTTTTTGCCGAGATAAGGACGCGCGACTTGTGAAATTAGTAGTCGCCGTTTACAAGTTTTTTGGCGGGGATATATCGTACAAATTGAATTTACGCGAGCAGATGGATGCTATCCTTTAGTTTGTATGTCTCGGTGGCAGAGAAAATAATGCGAGAAAAGAAAACGGAAAAAGAAAAGAAATCAAATGTATCGTTTCATGAAGCACGTCTAAAAACAATATTTTCAATACGAAAGCGCGACATACATATGATCAAATTGAAGAACACGCAATTAATGAAAATATTGAATGATTTTTAAAAGCATTATATTTTACTATAAACAAAAATCCAATAGAGAGGATAATAACAGATTACTAAATTCTTGTAAAAAGATCGGATAAGAATAGAGAAAAAGACGGATGGCGACGTAGGACCAATGGGAAGAGCCCTACCCGTTGATCTTCTCGTATGTACACCCGATATATGGTCGATAACGAGCGACTCGGTGGACCGTGGATGCACTTGTACGCTTATATGGCCAAGACGACGCAGAGAAATTGGCGAAGGCAACGAGATGGGGGGGGGGGGGAGATGGAACGAAGGGAGATGGCGGAAAACGTGTAGGTTCTTCCTGTCTACTTGGATGGGAGGTAACGGGAGGTAAGTCTACTGCCGATAGAATAAAGTTGTCAGCCACGGCTCGAGACATCCCGTCCGAACCGCCTCGTAAATCTCTCGAAAGTTTCACCGACGAGGGACGTTTTTTCGGCACTTTTGCTTACGCGCTCACACACACACACACACACACACACACACATGCTCACATGCACATTTGCGCGCGCGAAACAACGCTTATCAAATATTCATACATCAGACTACATGTTCGACAACCTTCCTTCGATCTTGATGCACGTTATTGATGCACTTAAATGTAGATAGAGCGGCAGACTTTTACCGATGGCATTCAATTTTTCTCTGGAACGACAAGTTTTCAGCGAAGTAACAAATTTTATACACTGTTACATATGTATTTTCTGGATGAATGATCATAAATTATTTTAAAATGTTTTATTTAATTTTTACATCTCACAAATTATATGAATTCTAAGAAGTAGTCCGATATATTTTTTATATGTTTTATATTTACAACACTCGCTATCTCTTCTTCAATTATCGATTGCTTAAGCTTGCGCATTACACGTTCTTGTTAACACGTGGCAATCATTAACATGAAAATACGTTAACGAACAATGATTGTGTGTAACAAATACTAATTAAATTATTAATTAAATGATAATACTAACTATAATATTGCTTCATGTTGGATCGTCTATCTTTGATATCAAAAACGATTGTACTCTTTATACGTACGTCATTTATCACAATAAATCAAATCATCACGCAAATGTTGTGATGCAATTTATGATAACAATGTGCATTGTTGGCGTATATTACGATTTCACTATTTTGCATTGTTGCCAGCCTAAATCGCGGAGGATTTCTATTGCCGTATAAGGAATCGTCGTTTTGCGGACTAATGACCGCAGCCATTGCGGTCCACGATGTTTTACTTGACTTCCTAAGGAGAGTCCGTAAATCACGACTAAACGTTGCGATCCTCGACTGTTATATCGAATTTTCGCATAATACACACGAGACCGCGTGGCGCTAAATTTATACCGGTCTTTACAAATACTATGGTTTATGAAGTTCCTGCGTCGCGTGTTAATCGAAACAAAAAAATTGTTTTTGGCGTTATTCACAAGTGAAAGCTGTTGATCGTAGCTAACTGAAATAAAAACATTTACAATGTTTATTTTGCGAAATTAATCGACATCCCGTACAAGCATCGCGCGCGATAGTTGAATAATTATTAATTGTTACTGATATTCTCTTGCTACAGTATAGTAAATTCTATGGGCATTTAAATCCTGCCATCTAAATTCTATAGTAAAATAAGAAAAGATTTTCGATAAACACATTTTTTAGATTTAATTTACGTAATTGTCCAGATAGACGCAGAGAGTAATGATATTACTATTTAAAATACAACATTTGAAAATCTGCGCTTATCGCAACATATTTTTTTATCTCAAAAAATATCAGAAGAAATTGCAATCTCTTCGTGTTGGAAAGGTAACTTGTGAAACACTGATGCACCGTCAGGTTTTCTGGCTAATGTAAGAGCGACATAACTCCGGGGTTATCTCTTATTTGCTGCTCGCAACGTCAGGAAATACGTTTCTTTTCACGGATCTTACTCAACGGTATTAGGAAGAATTACACCGTTCTTGTCTCTAAAGAACTTTTAGATTATTCTATCCCGTGCTAAGAGACTCGGAAATGCTCATTTCATTCGAGCGTGAAAAGTTCTCTACTTTACGCTTAAATCTAGATATTAATCTTAAATTACGCGAAAACCACGTTCTTTGACATCTTACACGGATAATTCGGCGACCATGTCATACGAACTGAGGTGAAATCGTAATCGCGAGTGTGTATTTGCGTCGACGAAACTCTCGTACGAACCAGCGGATCCGAACATGTCCGCCAACGCCGGCGAACACGTTCGAGACACGTACCAAATGTCACCGCGGTAACGCCGCTGTTGAAGGGACGCAACATCGCACGGGCGGCTCTCTCATCCCTTCCTGCTCGGTCGAGTGGCGCGCCACGTGCGTCGTTAACGGCACTTTCTGAATGCGTCCCTATTTCAACGCACCCTCTTCACCGTGAAACAGACTACGAGGATACAGCCCATTTTCGAGCGAACTTGCATGCATTTTGCGCGCGCGCGCGCGCGCGCGCGTGTGTATATATATATATATAATTTAATAATGAACAAATTCAAGCAATTAGCAATTTATAAACGAGTTTGATCGTATAACTGAAAATAGGGCAAACTTGAATATTGATGTTTCGCTACTTTTATACGAGGGATGCATATCTTTGCATACTGTTAATTCACGATAGCAGTATTTCTTCTCGTTAATATTCTCTTTCACGGACGTATCAAAGTTTTTATAATATCTTCAGTTTGAAAAGTATATTATATTGTTGATGTATCCATTTATGCGGAACCAATTATGTACAAAATCGAGGTGTTATGTCAATTGTGCGATTGAAATTAATTATGCTCTGTAAAGAAGCACGAGTCAAATACGACTGTTGTCGACGGATGGCGCGAAGAAATCTTAACATTTATTGCCGGCGAGTACAGTAGTGCGCGGCGAGAAAAAACCGGCGGAATATTATTATACTGCATCATAGTCACTTGCAAGGCGCGGAGAAAAATGCTTTTGCATCTGCAGCTGACTAACGTTGGGATATAAGTAATGGTTGCGCGAATTTTCTGCGGGGTGATGTGTTACCAGTGTGTTTTCCACGAGCTAGCGATACGCCAGTTTCTTATTACCTGGGAAACCGCTGGCTTTTATCGCGAGCAAAAAATGCATATCAAAAGGGGAAACCGCGAGAGGGAATAGCACCGCTGGCGGCATAAAGGCCACATGGAACGTTAAAAACTCTTGCAATTGTTACTGCGCTGTCGACGAAAGAAACTGTTCGGAAATATTTGTTCGTCTATTTGAAACCGCTGTTACGAGTATTCCGTAGAATGATTTAACGATGATAATTACGAGAGAGAATTCTTTCGAGCACTCGGTAGATATCACGTTTTCGGAAGAGGCATCATATACGAATAAAATGAAATCAAATGGTATTATCTTGAATATTTTTCACAGCAAGTTGAGAAAAATCATAGTATTCTCAAGCTCAAATGGAAACTCTCACTTCGCGAGAGAAAGCTCCGGTACACAATGTTATTGGTGAAATTTCTGATATCACTAAAATGTTTAACACATTTATTATTTTACCATTATATTATTTTTTTTCCACGCGTAGTTAAATATTTTAAATAATTCTGAAGCGTAATTTGATCATATGAAGAAAAGAATTAGTTTTTATATATATGTGACTTTAAAAGAGTTTCGCATTTAATAATAAGAAGAACGCTGCTAAAGAAACACATGTGTTTATAATTTAACCTTTTATTTAACTAAATATCATATTAATAAATTAGTTGTCTTATATTTAATAAGATTTATTATGTATTATATGTGTATAAGTTGTGTTATGTACATATAAAGTTAAGATAAATTAGTCTAATAATAAGAACGGAGATGAAATTTCGCTTTATGTTAGCAAGAGATCGGCACGTTCGTTGGGAAGAATCGCCGGTCTTGTGTTTCGCTGGTCCAGTCGCGCGAGTTGAGACACACCGATTGCGACAATAAAAAGCTAGCCGTAACAGCAACGTCGCGTGGCATTCTGTCGAGAATAAACTCCATTCCATTATCATCCCCTAAATCACAACGGTAACGTTTTTGGAACGGTCGTAACTCGAGACTCTGATGTTTTTGGCCTCATTAGTAGCCGTCTCTTGGCTTGATGCGCTACATGGAGGAGGGTCCCGTTAGGCCAAGAGGGAGCTGAAGGACCTCGCCGTCGGGATGGTAGTCGGGGTCGGGGATGGCGAGGGAAGAGATGGCGGGAGAGCGAGAGTGGGAGGGAATGGAAGGAGCTAACAGTGGCTGCGATTAATATTCCCCGGTTCTACCGAGAGAGAACTCCGCGTCTCGTGTCTTCGTCCCCGTTCCCCGTGCCAAGCCTTCTCCCGTGTGTTTGCGCTTTGAGTCACAATCACCGACAACGTCGACGTCTACGTCATCGCTACATATCTTTTGAGCCCCGCGTTATGTGTAATATCACGCTGAATCGGAAGCACTTTGCGGCATGACAGCGATTAATTAACGTACACGTAGCTGTCGTTTCTCTCCCTTTCACCCTCGACGATTAGATGAGCTTCAATGCACTATAAAGGCATTTACAGGTCTATATCAAATACGACAGGATCGATTAAGATCGGATTAGGAAATGGTGTATATATATACTGTGAAACGCATAAAATATTCAACTATTTTAGGTAGCAGATTTTAGAAATTTTGGATGGCGCAGATCTTTCAAATTTTCTATAAATATGAGTTTCTTCTGGTATCAATTAATATTTCAAAAGACCTAACTGTCACAATACCTTAATATATACACGGATATCAAATTTAAAATGTAGAAAAGGGAGAAATAACGTTCAAGAAGAGAGAGTTGAACGTTAATATGATTATCCATTATTTATTCAGAGAACGAAAAGACTTTTATATCTTTGGTCGTCAATATTGATCCTATAGTTTCCATACAATATTAATTCGTGATATTTTAAGTAGAATATAAAAATATGTTTATCTCTATCTTTTTTTTTTTTTTTTTATCCGAATCTATATTACACCTTTTATCTATTCATCAAATGTATCTATTTTCGAACAATGGAAAACTCGAGATATATAAAAATAGTAAAAATGAATATTTTCTCGCGAATTCTCATTACGATTCAATGAAAATCCTCGCGGAATGTGGGAAGGGATCTATTTGCGAGATTATTTCATATCCGGCAAAGCCATTATAATGGTCCAGAGAGCTGGGGGAAAATTACAGAGAGTTAAAAGTGTCATTCGCGTACCGCTTTCCGGCTTCCGGCCATGAGATAATTAAGGATCGCAGTTAATTCCGCAAGTCTAGTCGCCAACGCGACCACGCGTAGGTGTACCAATGTGACGTTACATATGTGTGTATACATTCGTATACGCGTATATACATATTCCAACGTACATTGCTTTTACGAGAAACTCAAAACGTATTACGAAAATGATGCATTTATGGAGCTTGCGGATGCATGTTTCGTTACCTTAATCCATCCTGAAAAGAAATAAACTTACCTGGAGAAAATTTTTAATAATAATTTTGTTTTATTACGTCAAGTTTTGCGTCAAGAAGAAACTTAATTTAAAGGTAAACTTTTATTTTTTCTACAATCATTTTATATTAATGTATCGAGAGAGAGAAAGAGAGACTAAATATATAATATTTTATGATATAATTATTCCGTGTTATAATACACATAACGTATTTGTACATATATACACAAATTTTCCCAAAACGTTGACAGCGTGGTATTAAAATTATTATAAGAGGTTCAATGGCGCCATGGTTACGGAAACATTCGTTTTTACTATTATAGTTGCATAGAGAAATATTACGAAATCATTGATTACGAGAAGCATTACGGTTGCTCTCTTGATTCGGAGCAAATACCGGTAACTAAAGTGACGTAACATTTATTACCTGCCGCGGTTGTCGTTTGGCGAAACAGCGTTACGCAAAGCGCGTACGTTCGCCGCGAGATACGTGCGATGAATATGCGGCAAAATCTCCGGGGAGACCGCGTTGAGATGACAAGTTGCATTGTAAGAAAATCAACCGCGTTAGAGCGAAATATAAAGTTCTCTGGTGTCTCTTGACGGCGGTGATGCAAACTGGCTGGTTTTAAACTAGCGAGCATACTAATTAACCGCTTTCAACTTTTTTGGGAACGTTACAATTCAAGTTAATTAATAGCCGCGCGCTGCTTCACGATATCATTCCCCGCGTACGGACACTTTGCGAGCTTCTTCTCCGCGAGCGTTTAAGAAAGCCATAATCCGTACACGCTGGTTCGCTCTCGCAATTTACTGGAGCGCTCGCGTTTAACAAGGCAACGCGGCGAAGAAGAAGCCTACGGACCTCTAAATTACCGAGGATACTCGCGAGACGCAAGAATACGGAAGGGAAAGGGAAAACGAAGGAGAGAAAGAGAGAGATCCCGTTGCAGCGGGCGAATATTATGCAGGGCGCGACGGACTCTCGAGCGTATGAGAAATTAGGGTCTCGTTGCCGTAAGACCAACGGCGTCGCCGTTATAGTATGGCCGACGTGATAAAGCGGCGGCTTTTATTTACAATTTCTATAAAATATATATAGGTAGAATCGGGATGTAATGGAGGACGCGAGACTGAAAAGATGATTTAGTTGATAAGCGAGAAATAGGAACGAATCGTAATTCAAGAGCGCGAGCCCTGAATGATAAATGAAATCTACTTGTAAAATTCTGACAGTAATTTTTCTCTCTCTCTCTCTCTCTCTCTCTTGCCACTCGTACAAATATTGAAATTAAAATCAATTTGCTATTTACATATTTGTTTAATATTGATAAGAAATTGAGTACCTTGCAAGTTATTGTCAACCGTTGATTCGCGCGAATTTTTTTAAATACATAAACGCGAATGTTATGCGAAATTGCGAAATAAATATTCAGCGTACTGACGGAGAGAAAGAACCATGATGAGAATGAGAAATGAATTAAAGAAGATACGAGGCTAGCGATAGTAAAATGCGACGAAAGGAGCTTGACATCTTCCGCGGCGTAGCGTAAAATTCAGAATGCCAAAGGAAAGCCCGTCGTGAAAAGAGATTTTGCGCGGAGATTCGACTTTTACGGAAATGTGTTGAAGCCGGCGCACTCTTCTCTCTGTCTTAGATGAAAAGAAAAGGGATTGAGAGAAGGTGAATGAGAGCAAATGGTTGACGAATGATGGTCGAGAGACCGAATAACCGTGGCGAATAACCTGCGTAACCACATCAAAGCTGCTAGTCTCGCGGAGGGGAAAGAAAAAGAGTCTCGATTGGGCAAAGGGAGCATTAACGGCTAGAAGAAAGGGCGAGAAACGGGGAGAAAGGAAATGAAGGAACGTGGTGGCGAAACGCAGAACTCGGTGGAGCGGGATGGGATTGGATAGCGCGCGCGATTACGATACCGTAACCCACATTCCCGGCTGTCTAGTTTCGGTTCGCCGTACGGTTGTTGCACCCGGTAGAGTCGATAGCCAATTACCGCGAGCGTATACATCGATAGCGTATACGTATACATATGTGGTCGTGCGCGCGCGATAACTCGACGCGCGATACTCGTCCGAGATGGAATATAAGCAAGAGGATGCGTTCCCGCGCGCGTTCGTTTGCATAGAATTTGTGTACCGACGGCTTTACGAGGTTGTCGACGTCGTGTAAGTGCCATCCCTATTTTCATCTCCCTCTTCGCATTTCCTTTCTCCTCCTCGCGAACGGGGGTGAACGACGTTGCGGAGCCGCGCCTCCCGGCTCCCGCCTCCTGTGAGACGCGCTCGATGCAACTACGTTGGAACAATCGAGAATGCCGTTCGACGGGTATCAATCGATGCTGGAGGTAGGTAAGTTCAAGTCGTTGCGCAAGTCGAAATGTATCTCGTAGCGATGGTCGCTGCGAGACATAACGCTTGGAACGTGAGAAAGATATTTGGAAAGATTGCATCTTTTAATATATAATTAAATATTTATTTCTCTTCTGCAAAATATATATTATAAAAGGAGACAATATTTCTCTAAAGCGCAGAATCTTTTCTAAAAATTTTAATAATCAACTCTCTGCGACATTTGATTACGACATTATTCAATATTATTCTATTGCTTATGAACACTTGTAATTTCTATATTAAATATTTCGACACATTATTTATGTTATAATATCTTTTATACGTGTACATATAAATGAAAAAAGATTGAAATATTATGGAGTTTATCGATGTCGTGCATCCGTCGCGTCCGTTTACAATTATTCGCGTCAAGAGTTCGAAGAAGGGAAAAAATAATAATTCTTATAGTATTATCTTGCATACACTTTCGATGTAATTTGCGCACGCTAATGTGAGGTATAGCCAAACGACTTAATGCGCTGCTTTTGCCTCGCCAACCCACTAATCTAATTTCGAAATGGCACCTTAAGACGCGAATTAACGGTTCGGTGCAATAAAGCATGCGATGCAATTTCAAAGTGAATCGCTTTAACCTCAAAAGTAATTACAGTGATTACGAATAATTAAAATCAATGGCGCGATAAAGACACTATTGTACAAGAATCTTGGAATTGGTTGATACATAGTGATAAACAATATTTGCTAATAATAGAAAATCTTGTGAAAATATACGGTTTCACGTATATAATTCTAACATCGAAGATTAGTCAAGTCAGATAAAGACTATTATTCATCGTTAGGAATTTTCTAATAATATCGTAAAAAATAATTGTAAGAAGAGGGAATTTTCGAAAAATGCGTCAACCATAAAAATCTTGACGCGCACCTTTCGATTCGTGTAAGGGTGGCTGGCCCGATACATCGCTATATCGCGTCTTGATTTTATCCATTAATTTTGATCGACAACTTTACGTCACTCGAGACATCTACAATTGTGAACGGCACTTAAACCGGTACGCTATCGACACGCTTGGGAATTGGAACTGGTAGGGCAGCTGCTATTAAAGTATGCATGAGCACAGACTGTTTTGTATCAGTAGCTTCGTTGTGTGCGCACGCGGATGCCTCTTATACACGCTAGGCCATACCGTCACTGTATTAAAACTGCAATGTGTATACACTGTGCAGCTATCATAAGCTTAAAGATAGTGTCCGATGTCTTGCACCGCGCGCTGCTCGTTCCCCTTTGAATTCTTCGAAAATCAACGTAATCTAAAAACAAAGAAATCATGCTTTACCGAGAAAAATCCGCGTAAAAAAAAAAATACTAAAGGAAATTGAAAACTTCAACGTAACAAGATAGAAACAAAGCTATGATAAATTGAAGCTTATTTCAGAGATATCAAATATATGATAATAAAATCTATAGAAAAAAAGATTCATTTTATCTTTTTTTTTTTTGTGTATTACAAATATATCGTATTTTGTGAAAAAAAGGAATGTTATTTATTGTAAGAAAACAATATACATGTAATAGCATAACGATAATATAATTGCGAAAGTCTCATTATAAATAAGGCTGATGAACAATTTATTTTCAATTTTTTTTAGCAGCATTTGGTTATCCAAACATAAATTTTCTCTAAAGCAGATAAATAAAATTATGCTCCGCATGAAAATACCTTAAACTTTCGTTGATAATCGCGGCATTTTATTCCACGCGGCATGCCCTCGATGATTTTCTCTCCGGCTTAATCGTCCACGCGATTATTAAATGTAGCCGTAGTCTGCCGCGCCAAGATAGTACACGCGTAAGCTTGAGGCGCAAATCCCGCTATCTTGACTTTTCCAAAGTTTGCTCGCACCGATGATGAGGACGACGACGACGACGACAACTCGACGTGGAATAAAACAGCCGGATTGGACAAAATTTTCGTTTTCCTTGAAGTAGAATGTAACTTATCGAGGAAATCTATATTGAGAAAGGAGGAGGGCTATTTCGATGAAACTTTAGTCGCGCGACTTATCGTCAGGAAGGAAACGGGAAAAATCGGTTAGCGTCCGATAGGAAGAGAGATCTCTCTCGATGAGGTATTTTTTCACAGATTTCAGAAACTTTTTCTAACTGCTAAAACACCGCGGCGCGAATGATTCTCCAATGTACGATAACGCGAGAGGAACAGAGATCGCTTCTATCCTCGCTCGGAGGAGAAAAAAAGCGACAGCCGTGTGATAAAATCAGTTCGCGTAAATGAGGGAGGAAGTCGGAAGCATAACGCGGAAATGGGCGTTGAGATTCTTGGGAAGCGATATCAGATTAATGCTGATTAAACAAAGAAAATCTACGATATTGTTATTATTAAATAGTTTTAAAATAAAAAAATTTATTTTTCCAACAATATAACGAAAAACTTTTGTATTATTCAACATTAAAATAATACATAAATTCTGCATTAAATTTCAAGCTTGTGCAACGAGATCGAATACATGTGTGTGTGTGTGTGTGTGTCTGTGTGTTCGCTTGATATTTTAATACTGTATATAATTATCATAAAACGAACTTGTCATGAAATCAGCTTTGGTAATAATAATCGTACGCTATAAGTGCGTAATAAAAGTCCCGCTTCAATGAGCTGTCAGAGAAAGCATTATGTACATTGCAAACCGTAATGATATTTTGTAGATTGAATTTTATGGAAACGCGCGTTATATTAAATTGAAATTGCCAACTGACGCATCAAAGTTGTTTCGCTATTTCTTCGGCATTGTGCTCTTCCGGCTATAATTTGAACTTGCATCACTATTGTTGCGGGCAATGATTTATTTGACATCAACATTTGACAATTGTTACATTTTATTAAACGCCGACTTAATAAACTATTGTTATATTATTTTAGAATTAGTGTTTTTAAGCAAAGCTCGTTTTTTAATAGAAGAAGGAGGAGATAATCGTGAAATATATTTTTATATAAAAAAATGTATATTTACATATATTTTTATAACATATATATATATATATATATATATATATATATATATATATATATGTATATTATATAACATTGATTATGACCAATATAAATAAATGTCATTAAATCTTCTTATTATCGAGATCCATTGTTCGGGTAAGCGACATGCGATTTTCGATACTATTATCCGATTCCAAAATTATTTCGAAAGTCGGATTGAGTTTGGACAGGAAGTTGAAACTATCGAGACCCTGTCTCGTTTCGGCTTTCGACTCTTGAGCGCGATCGGATCCCATCGCGCGACTCGTGTATTCCGCGGCTGCTAAAACCCTCTCTCGACTCCATCTCCGACCTTTTCGTCCGCCATCCACCGGCTGCCGTCACCGTAACTCCCTGACAAGAAACCGGCCTTTAATGTACGAGTCGTGTTCGAACCGAAACCTGTTTGGAGTAGTTACGAGACGTACGTGGAACTTGGGTGTCTGATACCTATCGTTCCTGTGGTATTCCGCACGTACTAAGGGTACCAGGGCTCAGAGGCACACTGACCTCAGTGGTACGCCTTAGGCGTTACACCATCGAGTTGCCGCGTTCCTATGAGGGATGTACTCTAACTCGAGTGTCGCGACCGACGTTACCAAGATAATTGCGTTTCGCTGCCCTGAAGGCGGAACGACCGCATTCGATAAAACTTTTTCGGCCATTTCTGGGCTCCCTCGACTATTCTCTTCATTCCAGGCCGCTACCACTCCGTACGGTTCTCGTTATTCCATTCTCCCCGGTATGTGTCCGCGCGTCCGCTTCTCCATCTGTTTCTATTGCTTTCCCAACGCGTCGCAAACGGGAACGAAAATGGCACCGTGCAACTCCGTGAAAACTCCGAGTGTGGTTTCGTGGTGCTGCCGCTGCGCATTGCAATGCACCGAGCCCTCTGGCTGACGTTGGCTAAATAATGCGCACCTAGTCGCGTTAAGAGCTTCCGCGCCCAATTAACGCGTCAACTTTATTGCCCAGACTATTTTGCACCTTTTTTCGCCACTCACGGTGAGAATTATTTTACTTTGTAGTTTCTTCCAATAGAAATGTTTCTTTATAAAGCTCTAGCTTACCGGAGAATTTTATATTAAAGATTTAAAAATTCTATTGTACATAATATAATATTGCGCGCGATATTTTTATTAAGAAAAACTCGACGCGTTAAATTCTTTAAAGAAATCTTTCAAAGAATTCTTCGTAAAGAAAGAATTTTTTAACAAACTATTTTTCGATTATATTATCGACAATTATTTTATACATTATATATAAAGTAACGGAATATCAAATCTAATTAATACTTATGACGTCATCGTCTCTACATCACTCGATCACTTTCGTAAGACTATTTCCGAGAGAGCTTTAGTTTCGGCACATTTGACCGGATACCGAATATAGAGACGATGGAAGTCGAAGAGAAGGACTTGAGAAAGGCCAACGGAGTATTATTAACGGACGAACTTTATCGGTTACTCTCGCACTTTCGGAGTAAATATCGACGCGATGATATTGGTCGATGATAAACAACTGGCAGTTGGAGTTCTCAACTAGATATTGCCGATGTCTTACAGCTTCTGAGTTCTTAAGGATCATATCTTCCGGAAACGAATCATTGTAGAAAATAAATAAGATAGTACGCGCGTCGACAAGAGATTTAACTTTTCCCAGTAAATAAAATACTTATACCATTCGACATTAAAAGTAGTCATAAATATAATCCACGCTTTTCCTTCTCGCTTAGCGATGCGAAGACGTGATAAACGCGTCGGTTTAACGCGCTTCGACCGAACTTGTAATCACGGATGCTCTCGACAGGATCATACGTCAATGTCTCTTCACCGACGCTTAATGATTATTCAGATGGAAAGGATTTACCCTTCGGTGATTCCTGTCTTCGAGAGGAAGGAAGAGCGAAAGTAAATCGTGGCGATTAAATTCGCGTGAATAATCTCGATTAAATACGAGACGTGATGTTATTTTAATATTTTCAAATAATCTCTATTCACAAAAATACCATAAAGTTTCTGATGATTGTTATCACGATACGATATTATTTCACTATCGTTGTATGTTTCTTCTGTGTTTGTTGAAGATGCGGTGTCGCGTTTCATGAAGAAATCACTCTTATACAAGTTATTAGCGTTTCTCAAGTTGATACACACAAATTTTCCCTCTTTCTCTACTGTCTCTTTTTCTTTGCCCCCCCCCCCCCCTCTCTGTGTCTGTCTTTCTTTCTCTTTCTACCTGTGCCTGTTCTTTTCTTCCTTTTCTTACTAACATACTTTACTACATGATACGCCCTTCGTCTCGAGTAAGGGAAGTTGAGACTACTCGCGCAAAATGAGAAGCTAAGGCATTCCTTATTTACCCGCTGGAATTAAAACGGCACGCACGCATACATAGGTATATGCATACATATACCTGTACGGCATACACCCTGTGTGGAGTGTAATTATGTAATACAGTACCTATCAGTTGGAACACATCGTGCTTTTGCGTTATTTTAAGATAACGCCTTAGGTAAGTCTCGCGTTACTTTACGCGCGCACCATCGTCGTTAATGCATTTCTCTTCAATTATTTTCAAGCTGTTTCATTAGAATCCTCGAGTGCATAATGTCGCTGCGTCTCGGGCAAAATGAAAAATGCATATAATACATCTGTCGTTGTTATATGTTTTTCTTGTTTATCTTTGTTATTATTTATACAATATAAATAAAAAAGATATTTTGCAAAAAGACTTTTCAGAAACATCTTAGAATTTCGTCGTTTAAATAATATATCAATCTTAAGCTATTCTTTAAATGCAAGATATATCGCAGAGGAACACTATATCTAGACAATCAATGTCCTTTAAATGCAAATCGGCACATATCGAAATGTGACGTTATTTGACGTCCCCTATACAGTAGGTTATTGGACGAGAGCGTATACGGGTTCTGTCGGGTTGACGGTATTTATCTGATGTAGAGACACGTACATGCGTATAGAGAAAGAAAGAGAGAGAGAGAGAGAGAGAGAGGAAAATTCGGTACGTCGAAGCGCGGCAGTTGAATTAAACTACGGGTATTCCGGGTTGAAAATGTCTCAGGATTGGCAATGCTTTCCGCAACAGCAACCGATGCGGCCGTAAATGCACGCGTATGTAAACAAGGGATTCACAAAAGCTCGGTTGTATCCGGCCATGCGCGTATTCTGGCGCATTTCTCGAAAATGGGTCGGTCGGTCCCCAACGCGCGCGCGCACCTCCGCTTCGATGAACGCCGACGACAAACATTGAAGATAGAAATTCTACGTATTCCCGGTTATCACGCGCCAACGACGACGACGATTCTGGCTCTCATGGTATCGAAATAGTATTTCGGGAAAGTTGTACGGTGTGTCTCGTTGAAATTCCAGTGAGCGTAGTTTACACGATATTCTTCGCATGCGTATGTGTTGCACTATCGCTAGACGCTAGTTACATGCACTTTTTTTTTTAAATCAAGATTTCATTTCATCCGCAATTAAGTGAATAGGATATTTACTCGAGCATACATTTTCTCCCGTTTTTATAAGCGATTTTTCAATTTTTTTTTTTTAAATTATTAGGTTTTCCAAGAATTAATTGCAAATATCATTCGTAGTTGCTTCTCTAGTATAGGTAAATCGGAAATGAAGTCGAACGAGTATCGTGAAGCTTGGCTAAGTTGATTTAAAAAATTGCCGAAACGCGCATCGATTGATCATATTATTCGATCACATCACATTCGTCAGCGGAATAGTGGGATAGAAAATAACCAGAGTTCCAGTCCGTAGCAACGCGATGTAACAGATACGCTACGCTCGAATCCACTTTGACTGAAACTCTTCCGATCTGTCGTTTCCATTTTGTCTATTCAGCGGTGCGAGCGATTCGAATCGCATAATTTGCTTTGAAATCGTACCTCTCTACGTAATCGTCTATGTCTTTGTCAAAGAGAAAATTGAGTGGGCTTTTAAAGAGTTTAACTAACGAGAGTT
The DNA here is from genome assembly GCF_030449975.1 of Polyergus mexicanus. NCBI lineage: Eukaryota > Metazoa > Arthropoda > Insecta > Hymenoptera > Formicidae > Polyergus > Polyergus mexicanus. Next base: position 9,885,483 of record NW_027223331.1, read on the forward strand.
CTGAAAAGTAAGCAAGCTTTTCTTAAAGCACCAACGGAAAATTTACATTGAGATTGATCCCGTCAAAGAAATCACCCTTTTCAATCTAATCCGAAGAAATTTTGACGAGCGAGCGTTAAATCGAGACGAAATTTCGTAAATCAAAGGAAAATTGAAAAAAAAAATCTCTTCAACTTTCTATCTTTCTATGTTCGGCTATGAGAGAATAGATGTTACGCTCTGAAAAATCGATAAATTTTCGCAGAATGTTTAAAGCCCTTATCTAAATCTTTTTTCGCGCAATTATTCAACACGACAATTTTCGATTTTACTTGACGATGACGTTAGGAAAGAAATCAACAAGAAAAAAATAAACAAGAATATTAAAAATATACATTGTTGCCTTTGTTGCAATAGTAAATTCGTTTCTTTTTGTCCGTGTGTGAATTTTAAACTGTGATATTTGCTATATCATTATATAATTATATTTTAGTGCAGAGATATGATTTCACCAGGAATTTTACAGCAACAATTATAAATATTCGTTCAAGTGGACGCGATACGATTATCGGCCTGTGTTTAGTGTGATGCTGGCATTGTTTGCCATAAACCTATGGCAACTGATGATACATTATCGATCTAATGTTTACGGTATATTGTATACATGCTGTAATTTTAACCGTTTATCAATGCGTTACGATAGATAAGCGTTTGGACGTGGGCACATCGTGTTGGACTAATTTCATAAAATTAATAAAACTATATAAGATATATGAAAATATGAATATTTTACTAAAATAACCGTGAGAAAATTATTTTCTCCAACGAAATATTATATTCACAAGAGACACTTGGCGTTTCGCCTATTTATTATAGATCGGTCTTCGTATCGGCGCTTCTTTGAACGTAACGCGCGCATATTGTCAAACAAAATGACATTTGTCCGACTTTCTTTTGCGGATTATAGGAAAGATATTACAACGAAGAGACTATATGTGGAATATCGTTGCATGACGGTGGTTAGTCCGTGGAATTTCTGTGGATTAAACCGAGCACGGTAAAGAAGAAAGGAGTAGAGCGCGCACCAGCATTATATCGGGAATATTTCGCCATGACTTCATCCAACCGTATCGGTTTCCCCTCCCCATTGTTATACCCCTGCGAGTTTCCCGATACTTGGCGTTATATTAAATTATTATACTTTATACACACCCTCTTGCCGGGGCGGTGGGCGGTGGGGTGGTGATAGCGCATTGCGATGATCCTGTTGCAATACTCTCCGACAGGCGCGCGGAGTATTACGCATGGCCTCGCGGAAAGTTGCTTTCGGAAATTGGGTGATAAATTGGGAAATCGATATATGCGCCCGCGAGTTGTTAAGCGTGATGCTTTACGCGTCGCGCGTAATCACCATATGCCGCTGCCATTAACGAGACTGGTTATACAATCGGACTTGGTTATTAATTACTCGCGAGAATCTCGCGATGAGGCGTTTACAGATCATCGCAGGCGAAGAAAAATGTTTATTCGGAAAGTGGTTACACGACGTCATAATCATCGGGGGCGGGCGGGTGGTAGAGCGCGAGCTGGCTTAACTGTTGACCGAGCTAGTACGTTAATTTGGGTCGATTATCGTTCCCGTGACTGGACAATAATTAAACCGGCTCTCTGTGAAGTGCCTGCGGTTTTGCTCGCATGCTAACCTAAATTCATAGGATATATTTACGTCCGCATACTCACGTGCACACGCCGCCGGTGGTGCACTGCCTCCACCTCCCGAGAGATTCGTCCGGATCTCAATGCTGTCGTCGGTCGGCTGCCATTTTTCCGTATCAGTTTCATCGTTTCAAAATTGGACCGGTTCCTTGACCATATGGGTTTATAGTAAAAAGCGCGGACCTAAGTTCGGGTAAATTTTCTGTTTTTGCGAAAGTAATTTAACGTTTGATATCGATTACAGAATACAAATTTTCTCGCCTATCAATGCTCTTACGTCGCAACAAATCCTCTTAATCTCATATCGTGAGACATGCTTTATGATTTCTGCAGATTTAAGTTTTACACTAGTTATGCTGATAAAAATTATATTATTATCGCGCTATTTCTTCTAATGAAATTATATCTTAGTCTTTTCTCCATCAAGTATTAAGTTTTTATTCCGCAATTCTAAACGCGAATCTCAAATTGCATTCTGTGAAACTTTTACCCTTGCTTAAATCAACTAACTCTATTTTCTCTTTCTTGCTTTTAATATACATTTAATGTATTGTTGTTAAAGATATAATATACATATAATAAGGAGAAGAAGGAAACGATTTCTTAGACGTTAATCGAAAGAAATTCGATGTATTGCGATCGATGATTCGCAGCGAAGATAGATCGTGCAAAAAATAACGATCCATTAGGAAGCGAACGATAAACCAATGGAAAACTTGGTGTGAGATTCCGTTCTATCGACGGACCCATTAGCCTCCATTACAATGCGACGCATTATTGCCTGGCTATATGCTCGCAGAAATATCTGCATTCGTAGAACGATTGTAAATAATGAAGTTTCATTGTGTTGAGATGGGGACATTCGTCGACTCAGCAATAATAGAGCCGACGATCGGTATTAACGACGTGGCGTATCGTGTCAATTGCCGACGAATGAATTATCTTCTTTTTAGAATGAAAAAGTAGAATAGCGATGATGTAACGATTCAGAATAAGTTTTTAAACGATGCGATTCAACGCATGGATTGTTCTTTCGACCAACATGCTGAAACCGTATTAAAAGTACCACGCAACTGCGATAAAACTATTAATTATCGAGACATTCATGAAAATAACCTAATAATGCATTTATAACGCTATTGCGTTACTTTAACACATTTGTTATTCTATCAGAATTCTCATTATACCGTTTTCATTATATTTTGTTTCATAATCAACACGCGTACGCGGCGGCGTGTCCCAAATGTATACATGTGATATAATAGTAATTACAAATTATATTGTATTATGTGTATATACATTCGAAGAAAAGATGAAAAATTTCTGTAAATACTCCGTATGTAATTTCTTTTAGCGGTTTCAGAAAAATATTTTAAGAAAAATAAAACCCTGTATGCTGCATGCGCGATCAACACCATACGCAATGCACAAGTTAGAAATCACGATATTTATCGAAAAGTAGGTTATCGTTTACAGGTCAATAAGCATTTTCTCACGATGTCTTTTTCGCAGTATAGACTTTATAAAGGCCCTCGCACACAAATTGACATAGCTGCATATGCATAGCATAAAACCATTTGGACCAATGAGTATGCTATATGTAAATCAATATGGCGATTTTATTTCGAGACTCATTGACTCCAGACGATCTTATGCTATGCATATGCAATTACGTCAATTTGTTTGTGCGCGATAGCCTTAATGAACGGTCTTTTATCAACGTAGTAGCGTTTCGAAGTATACGAATCGGATAATGTTTTTATTATTTTGCAACTTTTTTTACGTGCATTTCGCTCCGTTAAATCAGTATAATCGATATAATTAATACAATAGTAATTTCAAAGTTCGATAATGATGTAAAGCATATTGACAAATGTTGCAAAGGTTGGTAATAGCAAATAAGAACAAATTTTATTACATTTGTAATAAATATAGCGATTAAAATTGCCAATATATATGTAAAATACAATTAATTGAGTATAAGGCGTGATTTATAATTGTTGAAGCTGCGTATAAAGGACATGTAAATTCGACATGTAATGTTAAAATTCAGGAATGTGTCGTAATATTATAAACTACAAATAATAATAGTTTATCGCGCGATACCGTGTATTCCTTATTCAAACGTATTTATTATGTAAATGTACTTTACCGTCGCGATTAAATTTGCCTTGTAAAATTTTTGTTTACTTCTTCTCGCGAATACTTTATCCCGTTTCGCTCGTTCTCTTCTAACACCGGTCCGTTATTTTCCCTTCGTATTCTTCCTTATACAGAGACGTCGGCGGCAGGTATACAGTTGCCGCAATTTTTGCTCATTTCAATAACCGCCGCCACTGTACCGACGAGCTTTCCTTCGGAGCTTTTATTATCTCGATTACAACTTAGAATTTCATTCTCAGTTGAACTGTAAAACAGCGGGGAATCGATTCAAACAACAAATCATTAATGAGAGAAAGACAGATTTTAATAGGTTTAGCGGAATTAATTTATTTCGTCGCTTTTAGATTTATAAATACAATGGAAATTTAATATATCGATCTTTTTTTTTATCAAATAACTATATTGTATATCAACCAGATGTTTAAAAAATAATCCAATATTTACCGTCGTAAAAAAGTCATTCGTGAACACATTGCAATATTCATACATCGACATGATGTCTACATGTCCCAACGACCGATGGGAAAAAGTAAACACTTGGTCACCGAGACTGGCAAGTACTATCCGAAGTACGTTTTAGGAATCTATTACCCTTTACACATGCCATTTCGTACTGCCGCAGAAACTATCATCATCATTTCCTTAATCTAACAATAAGATAAGGGATTGTTCGGGGGAATGATTTTTAATATTTGTCATAGTCGCCGATAATCACACTCACGTTTCCGTTGCCACCGATAAAGAAATTTGCACGAATTTCTAGCCCATTTTATTCAATTTTGTGTAAATATTTTATTAATAATTTTATTTAAAGTAACAAGGATATTTGACTGTATTTCTATTTTTTAATTTATTCTCTGTTGTGTGTGTGTATGTGCGTGTGTGTGTGTGTATATATACACATACATATATATATTTATTAACAGTAACGCGTAATTATATGAAAGTGAAAGAACTGGAGTCGATAGGATCGATGCCGTTATTTCCAAGTTGATTCGAGACTCGTTTTTAAAACGATTACAATTTTAAGAGGATTAGCATTATACAAAAATTAATTATCGCTTTTCAATAGTTTCAAAATATATAAGATGCAGATGAAAATACCATTTAATCCTTGAATTTGAACATAGAGGGTAGGTCAATAGTCCGCGTAAGAACTTGAGGTGCAAATCGGATCTCCGCGATCCATCCTCGGTTCATTACGGCGTCGTAGTCGCCGTTAATCTGGCGTTACATCGTTACTCTCTAAACCAGCTCGCCGGAACCTAGGCCGAAACTTAGTGCATAGGTACAATGCCTTGATCCAGCGACCACGTATATCGTTTAAACGCGACATAACGATTTTGTGCGAGCGAGGTATAAAGGGAGTTACTTTAACCTCCGCGGTTAAGCTAAAACGCCTTAAAAGAGAGGAGGCGGGGGGAACAGAGGAGGATAGTGACGGTAGAACGCGGGCGGTCTAATGTTACCGCATCCAGGAACGCCACGATTTCTCACCCTTATCTTATCTGCCAACCTCCGCGCGTTCTCCGCCACCACCAACGACCCCTTTGCTTTCTCTGTCGTCCGACGCGTTTCAACCGAGAGTCCCCAAACCCTCCTATCCAACCCCAAAGATAGATCCCTTTCCTCCTCACCCTTTCCCCGCCTCTCTCTTCCAAAAGGAATAGAGAGGACGGACGAACTTAAATTCGTTTCTCGGGCTTTTAATTCCACGGATTGACGCGGAATTTCGAACGTAGTCACTCGCACCAACACTACCGTTCTCCTTTCACTCGCGACCGCCAACTTTCGTTCGTCCGCTCGTCTCTCTCTATCTCTCTCTCTCTCTCTCTCTCGTCTCCGGTCCGTCCTGCAATCGCGATTTTGGCGATGTTAGCGAGTCGGAGCGAGCTGAAAAATCTGCGGTATCGATCGGCACTGTCCGCGATTTGGTCGGAATTACGACCGTCGATCGAGCGAGCGAGCAAACGGAGATGTGGGAGGAACGACTATCACCGCAGCGACTAGCAAACTCCGCGTCCACGACTCCTCCGTAAGATCTGTCTTCCAGCACATCCTCTCTCTCCCCCCCCCCCCTTTTCGCTTTTCCGCCGTCTCGCTCAACCGTCCGCGGGACGAACGGCCGTTTCATTTCCGGTTTCTGAGGAACGATCCTTCCTTTAGTCGGCAACACGCGCGGTGCGAGGCCTCTGCTATCACTGGCGAATATCCATCATTAATCCGGAAAGACTACGGGAAGTGGGTTTCCATGAATCTTTCAGATTTTCCTCGAGATACTTCCTGAGCTATGCCGGGATAAGTAAATCTTGGAGAAAATTCGATTAAATATTTATGATGAAAAATATATTACAGTATATATTATGGGGCTTTATATGCGGTTATGCGTGTCAATATTTAATATCAAGCCGAGAATTATTTCATTAACTCACAATTAGTCTAATTTTAAATATAAATATTAAAGATAGAATTGGTAAGAAAATGACATAATAAATAAGTAATATAATATTTTTGACGGTGATTATTTATAATCATTAAATTGTTTTAATTAATAATATTATAATAATTCTATAACTCCATTATTGAAATCATTGTTGCAAAATAATATATTTTTACGATTATTCTAAGTTTGTGGGAATATAACTTTGAAACACAATTTTAGTTTACGAGATACGGTTCAAACGAAGCGTGTTACCGCGGTGTCGTAATCTAGAACGATTAATAAAAGTTTCGCGAATATATAGCACAACACACGTGGTAGCACGCCAACCGAATACACTTATAACACCAGTATGAACTATTAAAAACTAACAGCACGTTAATTCAGCGCAAGTTTCGGAATTAACAACAACTCGTTGCATCGACGCGCAAAAATCTCAACGAAGGAAAGTTTACTCCTCGAGTCCCGTCGTCAAAATTAGTTACGCGCGTTTGTAATTGATTTTAAAATTTCCGACAGTCGGTCGGGATTTGCACGCGTTCGACGCGAGCGCTTGAATGCGCATACGAGTGCGAAATTCACGAAACGGCGGTTTCCAGACCACCGAAAAGGAATAGGTTTTCGCGGATATTCCTGATCCTCGGACATAGTTCAAAAACGACAACGTCCGCTTGCATTATTACCCCCGAAAATCGTTCTGCCGTATTTCCCACATGTCACCGGAACGCGATGCCCGATCGACAAAAAAATTTGTCGACGCGATCGCACCTCGCCGTCAACCCGTTTTCACAGCCATTAAGCGCGAACGTACGACATACTCGTCCGACTACCGGGGAACAGGTCGGAAAAATTTTTTTCTACGTTGCATACGTGGTAACTAGAGACGAGCATCGTGGCCGGGATGGATCGGGGAAAGAGAGATGGGGCGGCGGCGAAGGGAGAACGATTCGGTAGCGTGCCGGGCAAATTGGCCCTGGAGCTTTTTGATTCGATCAATTTACCGGACACGCCGCGTATTTCGCCCTCTCTCGCTCTCCTTCTCTCGCTTCCTCACACGCACGCTCGCTGCCTCTCTTTCCTGTTCTTTCATTCAGCAGGATGCAGTACCGCTCGAAATGAAATGCCGAGAATTTATCAATCTCTACCTTTCACCAAAAGCATTCTGCACATGGACGTCGATTCCCAATTATATAATCCTGGAACCGATTGACGAGCTGCTGTGTGTGTGTGTATTTTCGCACATTTAAACCAAGATTTTTAGCTTTGCTATTTGGGGATCTGCAATTTATTTATTTACGCGATTAATATCCTGCAGAATGGAGATAATATACGGATTATTGAATCACCTGATTGTCACCTGAAAATACCAAAATATATATACGTATATAGATCATTATATGTAGGATATTAGTTAATTTAATAAATAATCTCCTAGCTCAATTATGTTCATAGTTATATATAATTGCAATAATTATATACTAGAATAATTTATAACTTGGTATGTACTTTTATTAAGGATTGAGTATTATTATATTCATGATTGATATTTGCTAATGAACGAAATATAATGAAGATAAATTTGGATAGTCACATTTTGATCAAAATTTGATATTTTTACATATGTCAGATTTTCATACATTATTTCGAGGATTTTATTTTGTCTAAATATTATACACACACACACACACACACACACACACACATATATATATATATATATTTGTACAATTTATTATATTTTATGATATTAATATTTATATACTTAATAATTATATTAATATAAGATAAACGGAAGAAAAATCCTTTCATGTGTTATAGTCAAACTTTATCAATGCTAACGTAATTAAATTTTAATAGCCACAATATACAATTACATGTGTTGTATCGGAGGAGCGCTTTTCGCATCAATTATTCACTTTAATTTCGATCTTATCCTGCTATTTATAATACGTTTCTATATTAAATTTATAAAATTTTTATTTATCGCGCTCTATTGATTTGTGAAGGTGGTAGAAAATTTCTGAGGGGCTCATGATCAAACACGACCGTGCTCGTACATGAAATGTGTATCGCCTAAGGAAATAACATTTCTCCTTATCGACGCGCGGCATCAAAAATGTGACGTGTGTACGTGGCCCCTTTGCTTTTCGCTGACAAATTCAGCGCGAGTCTCTCGACGGCTATGAAATCGGACGAGAAAAAGACGCGGCAGTAGGGGTACGTACGTACGTACTGGCGAAGTGGGTTTTGTAGACACACGCGCAATTTGTCAAACTGCCGTGCGGCGCACAATGAACCGTGTATTTTCCCAACAGATTTTCCGCTGCGATGGAATTCAGGCCAACGTTGTCGCGTTTCTAATTCCCGTCGCGTGGCACGTCCTTCTCCTTATCATATAACCAACGTCTTCGCGTTTCGTCTTCTTCGGTTTTGTTTCCGTGTTTCGTACTCGCGCATACACATTCACATTCTCACACACACACATTCTCTCTTTCTCTTTGGTCGTAGAACTCTCTTCACGCTGTTGTTTGCACAGCTCATACGCGAGTGAAGTACCATTTGAAAATCAGCATCGGAAAGTGTGCGCTCGTCATACTCGTACGTCTATACGCGTATATACGATACATGTATACACGATGTCATTCAGAGAGAAAATTAAATACTTGCTTTTTAAATTTAAATACTTGTAAAAACAGATTATTTCTATTTTGTTTAAGAAATATTATCTGTAACAATTTAATTATTTTTATTCAATCGTTTAATACATTGGAAAGTTAGAAAGATACACGGTAGTTACGGGCTTTCTCTATTCTAAATCGAAATACACGCACGCGCAATCACGTGAAAATGGGGCTTATCTGACTACATCTCATTCTCTCAGTACTCGTTTCTATCTATTTACGCAATCTCGCTTCATTTAATTCCTTCGCGGTTCGTCCATCCGCCTGTCGATCGATTCTCGCGTTTCCTCTATACATGGTATGTATATGAGTGTATATGGGTAAGACCCAATATCGATAGGATTATGCAGAAACGCAGTATTTTCGTGACATCGACATTCGTGATTCGTGAAAAATCTCGGCTTAAAGTGCACGTAATCTTATAGAATGTCAAAGGTGATATCATTTTTTATCTTCAATCTAATTCCATTTAAATCGCACTGATCTAAAATTTGTCGCTTGCAACCATTTTGTTACTTGCATAGAACCGTATATGTCAATATGGCTTATTCGTTATTGCGGAATAAATACTTTAAACAGCAGTAATTTTAATAAAAGATTCGTACCGCTCTCGGGTTGCGTTACCAGCTTCAGCGATAATCTCTTCTATTGTCAACCTCACTGTAATAATAATACACTCATTTTTATCCGATCCTTTTTTACCCATTATTTTTACACGTCGCATTTTCACACTAAATTTTACGTTGAAAAATTGAGCCCAGAATATGAAGAGACCACAGAGTGTTTGCTAATTATGACGCTCGCAAAAGCGGTCGTTTGTTCTTTCGAGTTCGATTAAAAGTTTTTCTCCGCATCCGTAGATCTCAGGATATCTTGCAGTTTATACATAAATCCTTTGACAAACGTTGCGGCAGCGTAATCAAATTGCGTATTTCTGTGTAATTAACGTTTGCGAAATAAAATCAGAGAGCACACTCTTCGTTCTTCTAGAGCGGTTTTTCAAGCTTTACGCTGGGGCATTCGATTACAACAAATTACCCGCACTTTCTATCTTATCGCTAAATATTCGAAATTTTCCAACGTTATATTTTATAAAATGTGCTTGAAAAATAAACGATATTTTGCGGTATTTGCGTCTCGTTAATTAATGGCGCAAATGCGTTTATTTATAAGATCCTTTATGTCTTAAGCTGAACATTTATTGCAAACTTTTACGTCGATTTATTACTCCAAGAAATGATGTTTACACCTGCACCATTTTGTCGAATATCTTTTGTAATGTATATCGCGTTTTTTACAAGAGGCATTTGAACGAAGATATGCGTAATTATTACAATTAATTAAATCTAATGTAAAAGAAGCAGGAAGAAAGAAATATAAATTTTCGATAATTTCCTCTTATAATGTTTTGCGCAAATTGTAATGAAATTGTTTATTTCGTTATAATCTCACACGTTTTTATTTTTTTATTTTTTTATTATTTTTTTTTTTTTAATTTATTGCTTTTTCTCTGAACTTTTAAAGATCGATTTTCCGCTTGACCAATATCGTTATCCAATAATCGTCGTTGTAGGAGAATGCTACAGAGGGTATGCCGGTCCTAATGGAAGGAGAAAATCATTTTTCGTTTCGCCTTTTTTTCCCCCATAGAATCGATCCTCGTCGACGCAGGACGCGATCGCAATCTCCTCCTTTTTTACGGTGCATGGCGACACGTCCGGGAAACATTGGGAGTGAGACGCGAAAGATATTTTTTCGCGCCATCCACCTCGGCGAAACACTGGCCAATTTTACGGAATAGCTCGTACGTGATCCGCAGATAAAGAACTTTGACGTCTTCTGCTGGAAAGTTTTTTATGTTCGTGAAAACGTGGCTTTCGATACCACTACACACAGTTCAGATACTCGAGGTCTGGATACTCGTGCGAGGCGTTTTCGCGTGTTTGTTTAATCGTCTCTTTTCACCGCCCACTCCATTCAGCTACAGGATAGGCATGTGAATTCATCATTATAATTTGTCCAAGTTCATCACATCGCGTATTTGAAATCGCGTTTTTTATGAATATCATAATATTATCATTATATATATATATACCAGATATATAAATATGAAACCGGAATTTGCCTATAGATGGCCCTAGCTGTCAATGTAGTTACCGTCAAACCGCGTCATTGGCGCCATTTTCTTGTTTCGACATCTGATAAAGATTTTCAACTCACAACAATACAAGTTTCATACAACAGCATAGTTTTTAATAGCGTTGAACATGTCGAATTTTGTGCCTGGAAACTACGATTTGCGGACAGCATTGATTTTCCGTTACCATTTGAAGAAAACTGCTGCAGAATCGCATCGAATGCTTGTCGAAGCTTACGGTGAGCATGCTCTTGGTAAATCACAGTGCTTTGAGTGGTTTAAAAAATTCAAAAGTGGCGATTTTGACGTGAGAAATGAAGAACGTGGAAGACTATCGAAAAAGTTTGAAGACAGCGAATTGCTGCTAAAACCTGGCGAAACCGTTAATACTGAACGCTATCGACAACAAATGATCGATTTGAATCAAGCTTTGCGTGAAAAACGACCAGAATATCAAAAAGGCAACACAAAGTGATTTTGCTTCATGATAATGCATCATCACACACAGCAAAACCGGTCAAGGAAACGATTGAGGCGTTTAGTTGGGAAATATTTTCGCATGCGGCTTACTCACCAGACTTGGCTCTATCCGATTACTACTTATTTGCATCGATGGGACACGCACTTGCCGAGCAGCGCTTCACTTCTTACGAAAATGTACGAAAATGGCTCGATGACTGGTTTGCCTCAAAGGAGCAACAGTTTTTTTGGCGTGGCATCCACAAATTGTCAGAGAGATGGGAAAAATGTATAGCTAGCAATGGGCAATACTTGGAATAAAATATTTTTTATCATTTTCATACAATAAACGTGTATTTTCTATACAAAAATTCCGGTTTCATATTTATATACCTGGTATATATCTACCTCTCATTTCGCTCTCGAGTCTTTTCGATGAGTGGCTCACATGTGTATTACAAACATATTCATTAAGCGTAGCTACTTTTGCCGATAGTTGCTTGTTTTTATAATTGTTGAAAAATATATTTAAAAATTATTGATATATATATATATATATATATATATATATATATAAAACTGTATTATATTATATCTTATTTTTTACTATGCTATCAAAATAATATCACGTATGATTATATATACATACATTTCTTTTAGCGAAAGTGATCTTTTTGCATAATTTTTTAACCAAACTAATTGCTCGAGTGCGGCATCTCACGCATTTCATTGCATTTGTGAAATGAACGCGATGAACGAAAATTCTTCATTCTCTATATCGAGATTGTAATTTAGAGATGGAATCTTTGCTTGATAAAGCGCTGTAAACGACTGAATCCGTTTTAGAGCTCCGTCAACCTCAGACATCTTCCGCTTTTCCGCAAGATGAACCGATTGCGGGAGTGTAAGTGGAAAGTGGCGAAGAAGAAATGGATGGGAGGGGGGGGGGGGGTAAGACTTGGGTTTGGGTATCTCAACCTTCGATTTTTGACCCGTGGAAGAGAAGCTCGCCGCGTTTGTCGGCACCACTTGAGCAGCTCGTTGAAGAGAACTCGACGGCGGTTTCAAGACCGAGAGAGTCTCGCACAAACGCGGTTTCGGCTCCCAACTTCCCTATCTCTTCTCCGCGCTGCTCTCCATTGACTTATTCTATCCTTCTCTCTTTCTCTTTCTTTCTCTCTTCGATGTTCCCTGATAAAGTGAGCGCGCGGCGTACGAAGATGCTCGTCGAGCAAAGGAACGCCTTGGGCTAGGAAAAGGAAGACGTCGTTCATCCTACGATCCTCCACAAGGACGTCTATCCTTTGTGTGTACAGCATCGATTGTCCATCGGTATTTGCCCACCCGTGTACGTATATCCTGTCTCCCGCAAGTAATCTCGCGCCCTCCGATGCACGACTCGAATCTCACGATCGGTCGATTTTCTCCATGGCCCCGAGAACGAGATACCATAGAATTCGAAGGGACTCTCGATCTGGCGGCATTCCTCCCTTTCTCCATCTCTTGGCCGTTCTATCTCTCTCCTTTCGAGACTTGCCTACTCGAGAACGCTTAGGGGAAAGGCTCGTCTTTCGAATACGGAGAGAGTTCGAAGTAAAGTTTTACGGTCCAAGTTAGGATCCCGCGCCGGCAGGAAGGAAGGAAAGAGGATGGCAGCGAGAGGTGTTGGAGAAGCGACGTAGGGGATATAGGGTAGTGAGGGGTTAAAGAAGCGGAGAAACCTAGTGGCAGGAGGAGGTAAATTTCGCGGCGGGCGGCAAGCGCACGCGGGCTACAACTTCGCTCGTAAATTCGATATTCAAAACAGGAAGTGAACAATGCCCCTTATACACTTCGCCACCGACGGCGAGTCCACTTGGCGCTATTGAGTATTAGAGACGACGCGACCTTTGAGAAAATTGGACGATTAATGACTCTGCTGCTAGTAATGGTATATTAATGATCAACCTAATTATTCGTCGCCATAGGCTTTACCCCTACGCGCTATTATTTCTCGTCGCATTGTGATTGGTACTAATTAAAAATAAACAAAATGTAAAAAGTAAGGGATATGATTTTTGAATTTCTCTATATTTAGATAAAATTGTTCAAAATCGTGATATCTTGAATGAAATATTAATATTTTACGGGTACTATAAATTTTATTACACGTAGTATATTATTTACATATTTAATATTTTTTTCATTTTTCTTCAATATTTTTATATTACTTATTAAGATAATAAAATATTTATATATCGTTTCTCTATTTTATGTCGTTGATTATGTTTAGCCGAATTTCGTCGAATATTGTAATATTTCGTATTCGCTATCGGCAAGGAAGAACATGGGCGAAACATCGTGCGCATTGTTAAATACGCTATATTTGCGGGATGAGGAAGAGGAGGATAAGCCGCAATGGAGAAGTCCATAGCCGATTAATAATTCTCCTGGCCGTTCCCTCTGGCGCTCGAACACTCCAACAGTAATATCCTACGGACGTAACGTTCGATTTATCGGCAATGGACGCGCAACGGTACGAAACGTACGCGCGCAGCTCGTAGCTACAACTACTAAATTTAATTTCGCATTTCGACGAATTAAAATTCAAACGATCGAACGATTGACTGTATTTGCATACCGTTGGTATTTATTAACCGGACCGCGGACCGGTTCAAGCTCTGTCTCTGTTGCTCCTCTGTTTCTCTCCTTTTTTTTTTTCATTTCATCTCTCTGACTTTCTCTCTCTCTCTCTTGAATATGTGTGTATGTAGGTTAGTCTCTTGCTATCTGAGTGTTTCCTCTGTCACCGCTTCCCTCACTCCTAGCATTTCGCTCGCTCGCTCTCTCATCTCGGCATGCATAAAAATGAAAATGGATCGTACAACGCGCCAAATGGCCAAGTGGATTTATGCCGGAAGAGGGAAAAATTTTCATTTTTCCGTCGCAAACTGTATGCCTCGTCCGTTCGCCAGCGTCGTGTCTCTCGAGTTTTCAGACGATATTTCCTGGTATCTAACAGGAGGTAGAGGGAAGGATAAACGCCGTGTTCGCAAGGCGACGTAAACTCAACGAATGCGTGAACACAAGAGACGGTTCGTAAGGGGTTATTCATCTATCTACAGTTTATGTACTTTACACAGCTCACGGTCATTCTTTCAATCTTCCTTTGATCGACGAGATTCGCTCGTGTATGAATTTTTGATAAGCGCACTGTCGGCACGTGGTCGAATGGGAAACGCAACGCGAGAAATATAAGGATCGCCGGTTTTTATTCGGAACCGGCGCGTTTGCTTTACGACTCTCCTGTGAATGGGAAAAGCGCACTCGCAGTATTCCGTTTTCCATTCCACGATGTTGAAACACAGAATATCGCGAAACAAAAAGCGCAACTATACTATCGTTTTTCCTCTGTGTCTCCCCGAACTATATTTACCGTTTAGATTTAGACAGTGATGAACAGTCTGCCAATCAGTTGAACGAAACGTTTCTGACATATCGCGGCACTTAGACGTGACAGTAAAACGAGAATCACAACGGAGATATCAGAAGTGAAGTTTCAACAATAATGTGACATTCTACGTGAGATTAAAAAAAAAAACACGTTTAATTAAAAATTTTGTTATATATTAATATCTATAATTTTTTTATTTTTAGAGTGGGTATTGATAACATGAATAGATAGTATTAATAATTGGAAATTTAACGAAGTAATTTTTTTAAATGAGCAGTTTATATATAATTATTTTCTCTTTGCAATTTCGTCAGAATCTTACTTTTGAAATGGATTTGTAGTTAAATACCGATGATAAGTGAATTATTAGATGGAATAAGGGTAAGAACGAAAAGATTGCTTAAATGACTGAGAAGAAAATGGTAGCAAACAACGGGTGCGAACGGACAGAAGTTGAAAGAAGAAAGAGAAAGAGCGAGATTGTGAAGAGAGACGAGTCGTTCAATTAGAAGACCCGAGGCGGCACGATCGAATGCGAGAATTCAATTTCCTCTGTCTTTCAATCATTTCGAGTGCGCGAGGTTCCTCAAGCTTTTTCGCTCGCTCTTTCCCGCCTTCTCTCGTCCTGTCCCAGCCCCAGTTTTGGCTCCTGGCTGGCTCTCGCTTCGTTATCCTTGCGAACAGCGTACCATTTTTCTAGCAACCCGTCTTTTCTTCCATGATCCAGCCACATCCTCAAAAATCCTCTTCGACGCCTCACTCTCGCCCTTCGCCACTTTGTAATCTCTTATAACTTATAAAGTCATCAAAATCTAGTAGGAAGATAATTTTTCTAATACGGCTTACACGGATTTTCCGTGAACAAAAAGTGAAACGACCACTTGAACACGTGTATAAGCGCACGGAATAATGTGAGCCGCTCGAAGCCTTTGTTCTACCACTGTTTTCGAGGTTCAAGAAATTTATCTCTGTAAACAAGCGTAAAAAAATATTCATCACGCTACTGTAATGTAACTGATCAATTTATTCCAGCAAATTGGATTGAAGCGGTCTGATGTAATGGATAGCGTCAGGTATATTTGAATAAGTTTATACTTGTGAGAATAATTTTACATTATTGTCCCTTGTACAACGTCAGAGACTATACTTGAAAGTTTATTGTTGATCTTGTGTGTTCTGAGGTGCGATCTGTATCAGTCGAATTTATCGTGCTTCTGGGACTTTCGCGAACGAAGTTCCGAGCTCGTTAGCACGATCCACATTAGTTCATTACCATTGGACCGAGTTTAGTACGCACAGTTTACGTATAGAATATCTAAGTTATCAGTCTCACAGTCTCTTTCACACACAAATAAATAATTAAAGATTGTTGGTATAATATCATTCTCCGTATTACATTAGTTTGCTTTGAGATATTATTTAATTTATATTAAAAAAAAAAAAAATAAATAAATAAATAAATAAATATATATATATATATATATATAAAACATTTTAGCAATAGTAAGATTAGTAAAATTTTGTATATATTGATTAATAAATATGAACAATATTTATATTATATATAAATATAATTATATTTTTATTAAAATAATTTATAAAAGGTAATAAAAATATTTTGTACGTGCAATAAAATATAAGTAATTTTTTAAATATTATAATTCTATGTATAATTATATATATATATAAATATACTTGTGTGTGTGTGTGTGTAATTACACACATAGTATAAATATTTTTAACTAAATTAATATTCGATATAAACAATTTGATGTAAATAATTTTCTGATTCTTTATTGTAAAATGTAATAAAGTATAAATTATAATATATGTCCTGAGGGAGAAGAAGAAGGAAATGAGAGATAAATATTAGTTTAAAGTATTCTTTGCTTGCCTACGGTTTTCAATTAAAAAGCGACCGTTGCTCTTTCTGTCACTCGTTTAATAACATTATATATAAGCTTGACACACTTGGTTCATATACACCGATGCGATGACAGCGGTTGTTTTCTATCCTCTCTCTCTCTCTGTAGGGAACGTAACGATACGTAAAGGGGATTCGCCTTCAGCTCACCTGCTATATGTTGGACTCAGGCGCGTGTAATGAAACACGCGTCCTCGGGGATTGCCATCCCCTGGGATGTCTTGAAATGGCATATTATCGTCACGATACTACGCTGGAGTTGGTAACGCGACACAAGCCTCTCTCGCTCTACTTTATTTTTCGCCCGCCGGATACCGTTTATTTATCCCACTGTACTCGGATACTCTTGACTTAACTCTAGCTATCGCGCAGGTTTCTTTGGAAAAGGCGTCGAGAGTGGCCTTGTTTTCCAACCGCTTTGATCTCGCCAAACGCAGTCTGCACGTTTGCGACGCAGCCGGGTAAATGAAAAATAACTAAAACTAAACTAAAAGAAAAATGGAAATGATGTTGTGAACCGCGCGGCAGCAAAAGGGCAGAGTTAGATAATAATGGATTTTATGTCATCTCCTGCAAGTAAAGAATAGAGAAATAAATTCTAATGTAATAAAAATATTTGATAATTTTTTCACGACAATCTTGTCGAAGAGAGAAACCGAAATATTAAATATTATATGTGTTACAGTCAC
Organism: Polyergus mexicanus; assembly: GCF_030449975.1. Taxonomy (NCBI): domain Eukaryota; kingdom Metazoa; phylum Arthropoda; class Insecta; order Hymenoptera; family Formicidae; genus Polyergus; species Polyergus mexicanus. The sequence goes on from NW_027223331.1 coordinate 9,903,104, forward strand.
AGAAGCTATTGTTCGACTGATAAAATATTAATACTAAATATAAATTCTCGTCTCGGAATCGCATTATAGAGGTGCCGATCGATCGAAAGGATGGGTTGTTTATCTGCTCAACCGCGAAGGAACGGCGGGGATTGTGCATTTGTTGATTCGCGAACGACGCTGTACGATGTATTGAACTCGACGCGAGTACAAACAACTTCTCGAAGGTAGGATCTTGCGGTATGTTTCGTATATCCGCTGGGAAATCTATCGGCGCGTAAATAAGTTCTAGTTATAAGAGCGGGAGCGTCGATCGATTGTCGACATAATTTCGTTTTCTATCCGGTTTAGCTCGGCGATCTCTCTCTCTCTCTCTCTCGCGATAGCTTTCGCATCCCCGTGTCGATGACGGCGATTGTTCGGTGGTGTTGGTGATCGTGATGGTGCTCATAGTGGTAGTGCGAGAGAACGTCGCTGCGCGCAAATTGGCGGATCTATGTCGCGGCGAATTGAACGAGTTTCATTCGCTTCTCCTCGTCCGCGGAATACTTTTGCGAGCGAAACGCGATGCGGTGACGGTGGCAGCGACGACCGTGCGCACGATCGTCTAATTTCGAAAGCAATAGTATGCAAATCCGGTGGCAACTTTGTGACGGCCACAATTAGCGTTATAAAACGAACGTCGCTCTCTCTCTTTCTCTCTCTCTCTCTCTCGACATGGGAATTTTGCGAGATGTAGCGAAAAATTATTTCATAAAATCAGTAAGTATTAACTGCAACCGCAATACGTAGCCAACCATGCATGCTCTTTCCTCCTGGATTTTCAATAACCCGCTTCTCTGTTTACATTGTACTGCGAAAGCTGCATCGCGCTGGAAGTCGAAAAAAAATTTAATAACCTTGCATCGACAGGAGCATGACTAGAATTTCGCGTTTCTGTCGGTCTTTCGGCTATTTTTTCTCCCTAGAATGTGACGAATTCCGTTTTCCAACGCGAATCGAATTTCTGTCTCCTCGGAGTTGCAAATTTTGTGAACCACGCGCCGATAAACGAAAATTTCTCCTCTCCTCTGCCCTTTGCTCGAGCCAACTCTGTCTATACGATTGGCGGATTACCGTGAGTGGATGCCCGAAGGACGAACTCCTGACAATCGGAAACGGCGCGGCGAAGAACGGCAATGCTGATCCTTGGGAAAACATTTTCGTAGCTGTTCGATGTGACAGCGTGGAATGCGCTTTCGTCCTCGAAGGCTATTCGTTCTGCCATTTCGGAGGCGAGCGAGATGTATGACTTGGGAAGAGCACTGTTTTGACGGAATCGGAAATTTTATAGCTTTACTCGCGTGACGATGTAATTTTTAATATTACGCGGAGACACGCACGACCCCGATATTTTTCTTCCTCGCGTGCGAAAAATGTCTTCGAGACTTTAGAAAAGACATATGTGGAGGGTGAGCACGCCGGGAGAAAAATTCAAGGAGAGCGTCAGCTGCATATTCTAGCACCTCGCTAAATCATAGGAATAAGTTTTCATTTAATAGAATCTCTGGGTAATTCAGACGTTTCCTCTGACGTAAATAATAAAACGGAAACTTCGAACGTACTTTTCAACGATAACAATTAGATATCTCGCAGATTTGTTCAGCAGTGACGGTGATAAAGTTGGCGCGGAACGAGAAGCAGGCAAACGAAATAGCAAAGTGGAAAGATGGTGAGTAAGTGTTGCAGGTGGGATTCGCGTCGGGTTTGAAACTGCGAGGAAGTCGTAGTAAGCGGGAGAGGACCGGCCCGGCCCCACACTATTTCCACGTATAGTCGGCTCATCAATCATCAGAGTTTAGAGTCGGACACGTAATTTCCGGGGCGTGAGATTCGTTCGACGCTCGCGTCCGTTCAACCGCGTCTCCGATTGGCTTCTAGGGTCTAACCGGGTCACGCGATTGGCTACAACTCTCCGCACCGCTATGATTTATGAGCCGATGCGCGTTCGTTAATATGGCCGTTGATCGGTTTAGACGAACGAATCGGCAACCATCCAGTCCGAAGAGACACAGTTAAACTGCGATGTACTTGTCGAACTAAGTTATGCCCGAATATTACGTCATTTCCGTGAGATACATATTGTACATCGTTTTCACCTTAATCTCCCGCTGTCCTTTAAAACGCGTTACGGTAACAGATTTTAAAATTGCTTTGTCCGATATTGTAAATATAAAAATAATAAAATATTTAAATAGTTAAAGTTATAATTAGGTAACTAAATTATCTTCTAATAATATTGAAACAAACAAATCGACTAATTTACAAAAGAACAGATCTTTATAATTTGTTGTGTATCGATTTTTAGCAATTGTCAATTGTATGAGAAAACGTCGGTAATTCTTACTTGAAGTTTTACTTTTAACATTATTGGAATATTGGAAAGAAAATAATTATATTAAATAAATTTCTTAATAATATTTTGCTCTTATTTCTTATTACAAAGTTCAAGGTTATTGTATCGTGTTTTAACGTTTATCGGTTATTAAATTTTTATTTTTTTACCATTTTATAAGACATATTACAAGAAAAGTCAAATTCAATGATTCTGAAAGACTATGTAATTAAAAAATATAGCAACGGTGCTGATGCGGACACAAAGACGGCCATCTTTTCCTTTAACGACATTCGTATTTGTTCAGCCGCTGCGAAGGACGCCATTTCGTTTCACAGACGGCAAACATTTACTCTTGTTCCCGGGCTTCTCTCCTTAGCCGATTTCGCAGAGAGGGACGCGACCTCTCCCAAATTTTTATCCCGTTTCTCTCCTCACGATACACAAACGGCTTGTAATAACTTGGTCCAAAATATTTTATACCATTCGGCTTTCAGTGTAAAGGCGTTTAATATTTAATATTAAAATTCTCCCGTGTTGAAGTAACTGGTGTTGACAACCAAAATAGAAGAGTTTTTCTATCGTTTATTTAATTTCTATATATGAATCAAAACCATTTACGCAAACATATTACTCAAATACTGGAGAGTTCTCTCTTCATATGTATAAAGCGCATATTACCTTCAAAACATCGCGATAGTAAATACTAGGTAAACTATTGCAGTGAACAAATTAAATTGAAAGTTTCAATGATGCAAATACGCAGAAGCACGCGTTCCGACGTAGATATGTTAGAGCAATTCTACACTTGACGATATGTAATTTCATAGACGTCTGCTAATATTGTATTTCTATTTGTCTATTTGTGTAATATAACATATTTACGAAAAGAAATTTTAGAACTGTATAACATAAATCTGACAGAATATAATGAGATAGCATCACCGAAGCGTAAAGAAGATAATTCGTGATGGTGAGAATGACTATGTTTCTTATGTTACATGAAGAGCACGTACGGAAAATGCACGAGTACGTACATTTTCACACTTTACCTTATATATCTAGATTCTAGACTATAAGGTTCATGTTACTTGCATCGTATTGTTGGAAAATTGTTTTACCCGTCTCTGTTACATACTTAAAAGTTTATTAATTCCAACTATATTGATTCGCAAAATTTTTTCTTTGTATATTGTTATTCTTTATATTAGCCACGATTACTTAATCATTACATGATTATAATAGCTTTTAGTTAGTAAAATTTATATAGTTATACATATAGGTAATAAGGATTATTTAAATACAAAATTGAACAATAATACAGAATTGAAAGAAATTATATTATTTATCACATTATCAATTATTATTAAAATATATACGTACATTTGTTTATATTATTCGTAAAATTATATTACTAGTACTACATTTGTTTCTCGTTAAAAATCTAGATTCGTTGAACATTTTAATATCGTAGAATGGATCGACGTGATTGTCGCGATTGTACTTTGCGTTAAGAAATTCTTCGTAAAAATTAGTCAGCTGACGGACTGTCGGTAAATTTATCGCATCGGCGTGGCATCGGCATCGCGCTCGTAAAATAGACCTCGGCGGGATAGTTAAGTGCGTCTCATAAGTGTACGCGTCGCGGTGAGAGAAGGGGCGGTAAAGTACATTCGTGGACGAGAAAGGAGAAGCACGGGTGGAAAGAGGTCGAAGGGCTTCCTACAGAATGGAGTCACAATCTCTTAACCGGAGGGTGGAAACGTAGCGCGCAGGTAAGGTGCGAAGTAAAGGCGGTTACGACTCGATCTCTCCCTTGTTACGACGGGAAATGATTATTCACCCTCTTGCGTTCCGCTCCTCGCCGCGCCGCCGCTACGTGGCCCGTCTCTGACGTTGAACGAACGTTTCCACTTAAAGACGTTACCGGCTTTATCGCGCGCGCCAACTACGACGCGAATCGCTCGAATGACGGACGCCAGAGGTGGATTATCGGTCGGCACCTCGCAGACGTAATTCCGCCATAGATACGGTTGCGTTTGACAAAGAACGGCTGACGCGTTCCGATGAGAATCGGTCCCGATAATTACCGTTCCATTACGTATCTATTTTATCGAGCATGCAGCAAGATATTAGAGACGGAGATACTATCGAACATTTGACAGATTATCGCTTTTTATCGCGACTTCTTTTTACTTCTTTTTTATCAAGTTCGATTATCGGCTTGTTTAGTGCGATATTGAATTTAATATCCATTTCAATCCGCAAATATCAATATGTATACCAGAGCAAAAACTGAACGAGTTACAATTAAATTATAACGGCTGTGATATTATTTTTTGCGAAATTCTCTGGTTTGCAACATGTCGGTTTTTTTACAACGCAAAATGACGTATTTCATAGCACGTAATTGCTTTTGATTTTAACATTACTGACGTAACAAAATAATGATACAAACTGATAGTGTGCTCGCGTGTATCTTGCTAAATACATCGCAAGGAGCTCAAGGAGCATCGTATTTATTATTTATTGTCCAGTCTTACGAGCGTGGAATCGTTTTCCCGTTCTCGGTTCCTTAGAGCCAATTTCTCATCCATCAGCTTAACTTGCACCATGGGACATCGTGACGTCGTCCGGTTCTACTCCGTGACTGCTTTTCTCTGTTCTGCTTACTATTTCGTATTATAAACTAGTTTGAACCGTTTGCGAACTAACAACGTTATCTATCGAGCGTGCCTCAATGCATTACCAGACCATAGTTTGAAACAGTTTCGACCTTGATGTGTACTAGATGTCCTAGCCTTTGGGTTACATCGGTGAGCTTTTACTCACTCGCTTTTTTGTTGGCGCGCGAGCTCGTTTGTGCCTGAGGTGTCCATTCTCGTAATTTCGTTTTACCAAAGTACGCGTCTATGAATGCCGATAGACATTCGGGATTTGCTATTTGTGTAATTGATAGAATCGAAGACAGTCGCGAAATTCCAAACTATGAGCAGTACATAAAATCTCATGCAATTACTCAACGGGATAACAATGGGAAAATTACTTTTGGGAGCGATAATATAGTAAAATAATTTATTTCGTTTTGTAAATAACAGCATGAAAAAATTTGATGCTTTTCTAAAAATATTTGATCAAATTTTTTGCCAAATGTTATTTTCCATAAACATTTTAAAAACTTTACAATATGAAATTAATATAATATAAATATAATTATCTCGTTTATAATATCAACTTGATATAATAATAGTAAAAGTTTGTTTTTTAATAAAACAACATGTGCGAAACGATATTTTTACAATTTTTAAAAACAAAAAAATGGCTTTCGAAGATCCAATATTTACTACAAGCAAGTTAATCGGACGGGACTGAAAGAAACGTAAAAGTTTTGCACCTGAATTAGTGAATATATAATGGCAAGTGAGATATCGCGGGAAAGTTTTTCAAAATAAAATTACATGACTCTTATGTACACTTTCGAAACTTGGTCTCAAGATTCGCGTGTGTACTCGCAGTTCGTTATAGATGTAATAGAAGGTGGGAGAGTATTGTCTAACCATTAAGCTCTAGACATTTTGCCTAAGTTAATGTTTTGCGTTAAATATATTAGCCAATTAAACCTTACCGCCATTAATTGAGAATCGTATTTCGTAAAGCACAACCTATACTTTATCCGCGTATGCTGAAACTCTTTTTCAGGAAGTGCGCTCACGATTATCAAAATACGTCGTGGGAGAAAGTTTTATACTAATGTGCCATCAACCGTTAACGGTAGTTAATAATTCCTTAATTGCTCGTGTCAACGCGAAGAGACGGAGTAAGTTTCGCTGAGTTACGATCTTCCGCGTCAATTTGATTGACGCCGTTTACCTTAAGCCACCTGTTACTAACGGAAACTAGAAGTAGATTGTCCAAACTGGTCATCAAATTAGCTACATGTGTCTATGACGAAAATACTAATTATGGGACAAGTGATTGTTGGTGAGTTATTTCTCTTTTAATTTTCGTGTCAATGAGTCTTTCGCCGCTTTTATACGCGAATTATGATCCCATGCCTTCCTTGTATCTGAAATCTTTTATTTTTGTTAACATTGTTGAGAAAATTACGGCTTTCAAGCTGGAAGCAATATATTTTTACCATAGTTAAATTTATTAGCAAAAAAGAAAAAAGTAGCGAAATTTATTTGTTTGTTTACGACGAATACTTTGCAAAACATCGCTGGCATATTGCCTGTGTGAATTTTAACTGTAACGCGCAATAATTCTGAAATACTCTCGGAAAATTTATTTTCTCTGATTATTTCGCCGACACATACGGTTAAAGTTGAAGTAGAATGACGAGTACATTATTATATATGTCCCACGAGGATCTTTATGAAAGTGGAAGCTGATTCCGCGATATCATTTTACAGGGATATTAACATCCGGTTTTATGCGTATAAATTTTGCAGATGATATTAATGTTCATCGATAAAATCGATAAAATTAAATCACGTTATTTATATAATATTATGAAGTTAAAACAAATCTATTCAACCTTATGATTGCATGTAAACAAGAAAATTAATTATAACTTGTGATTTAATAAACAAAAATATTATAAATTCTTTATTCTACATTTATATTACATATATATATATATATATATATTCCGTATGTAACTCTATACATATATATTTTTTTTCTCATGACCTGAAGAAAAAGTTTTTATTCAGAGCAATAATTTTTACAGATTAAAGAATAGATTTGTTCTTGTTGTATGAAACTAATAATAATAAAGTAGAATGTCGTATATTTCGAACTGAATATCATTCCGAATATCATAGAAAAAGCATAGCGCGTGATTTCTGCAGGGAATACCGGTGTGGATGTTTTTCACGCTTGTACACATTTCTTTTGAGAAAGACCATGGCTTTTCTACGCCGAGAATTTTTATGAGAATTCAAGCTCTGCTCAATCTTGTCGAAAGTACAATACTTGACTGACCGCTGTCGTTGACCGTAGGATGAGTTTGTTTATGGGAACAATAGTCTGGTTTCACAGTCATACCAAATTTAATCGAAATTTTAAATTAATCGGGACGTCTAGTCGCGAAGATCGATTGTCATTTTGGCAACTACACCGATGGTCCTCATGCAATCTCGGATAACAAGTCGACCGAGCGTTAAAGTTTTTAATGGCTCGTCGCCTTATCGCCGTGCTATATTCGTTCAGAAAGAGCACGGGCAAGAACCGGGGAGAAAGTGAGCGAGAATACGAGGAGAAGGGAGAAACGGGGGTGCGGAACCCCTTTTCTTCTATTTCGAGCTGTCTACTTCTCCCGAGAAAATAGCGTCGCTTACGAGGATCCGGCTAGGTTTTCATAATGGCCGCGTACCCAATCCCGTGTACTCACCCACTACTGTTCCCGCATTTTTCCCCACTTCCATCCCCATCCCCCAACGTTTCCGTTACGTTCGGGATGTACGGGAGAAAGCGTGGTGCTTACCCTTGGAGCGCTGATAAACTTTTAAAGTGTGCCACTTTATCGTTTCGTCTCATTACCGGGACAATGAGAGAGATTGCATTTTACTAACTAAGCGGAGAGCGAGAGAGAGGGAGGAAGGATCCTCTTTCGCCTGCACGACGGGGATAGCTTTGAAAGTCTTTCGCTTTCGTCTTTCCTCTCATCCCTTCTCTCGTAAGCCTTCGTCTTATGTCGGCCGATAAGATGTATCGCTCCCGTTGCTGAAGCGAAAACTATATACGCGCTGTAAGTAAGTTTTTACGTGTACTTTGGAAATCCATACGTCTTACTATCGATCTCCGTACTACACGAACGTCATTCGCGCAACGAGTGGTAATTCGAACAATCGCATTAACTTATTTAACATAAATTATTAAAATGAATTTCACGTCGGACCTTGTCGATACGGCGATTGTTAGACGTTACGGCTGTCCGAAGGATGCTAATTAGAAGGATCGGGAACTAGTGAGACGACGCATCGCATCGCATCGCATCGCCACGCCAAAGCCCGTTTAACGGCGAACAGAATAGGACGAGAAGGTAAACCGCGATTGCGAAAGTCAGGACCTCCATATTGATTAGCGGTTGCGAAGGCTCTTGCTTGTTTGTCCTGGCTTACCCTTCGTAACACCGTTAGCTCCAAAGTCTGCTCTTGTCGACGATGAAGACTGCGTCCGGTTTGCCGATTGACTAATGAGATTGTCGAAGTGATTAACTATGCGTGAGGCACAAAGGAGAGAGAAATTGTTTGTCGTATAGTCATCGATGAAAGACGGAAAGGAAAGAAGACAAAGAGAAGAAACGATTTCCTTCTTACGTCAAGTAGCGTAGATTCGACGGGATCGAAGCAAAGTATTTGCGGACGCAGCTCGAAATAAATTGCATCGTTTAGTATTTGATCCAATTTAGCCAACTTTGAAAGGCTATTCACAAAATACGAATGCACGAAGCGGAATTTTCTCCGTCATCTTTCATAAAGTACATGTCCGGGAGAGGATGCGAAAGAATTGTTCGTCCAAGTCGCTTAATCGAAATAAAATATTAAACGGCGCAAGAATACAGCTATTTTGATAAATGGCAAGGAATTGTGTCGCCTGCGATATTATAGAGCAACGCGACAAGGGCTTTCGAAAATACCGACGAACGATGCGCTCGAGACGGGAAATAATTGTTACGTATTCTATTATACGCATACAACCGCCATGATGTATGATGCAAGATATACAGAACGCTTCAGCGACAATGACTGTAAAGGCCGTAATTCTGCCGTATCGCGGTGGTCAATGTACAATTAGGTGCTTTGTTGGAATGTACAATCGCGGTCGGAATTCGGGCCAGTATCGCGTGTTTGTTACGCGTTTTACTCAATCGCGACACGTATTCGCTTTACACGCTATACACGCTATCGGTTCGGTCGCGATGAAAATTTCATCCCATAATTAGCAAATACTCTGTAGGATTGAAATTACAAATTTATTTGCGCGATCCGCGAAATGACTTTAATCGTTAACACAGTTAACGCATCCGGCGTGCGTTACCCTCGTTACATTGTACAGTTTCGTAATAATTATAACGATAATATTAATATTTTCCTCGGTATGTACATAGGCCGACCGCGCCGACCGCCAACAAGCCGTGCGAATTGGCAATTAGCGCGTCATTAATATTGTCACGTAGGGCTTGCTAACGCTACGACTCAACTTTGGCGAAGCTAACGCGAGGTAGTTGTTACGTTATCAATCGATGCGCGCAAATGACTGCATTTCAATTTCATGAAGGTGCCGATTTTCTTTGCTTGCGAAGCACTCAAATTCTCGTAAAGGGGTCATATAATATTTTAACCCTCTCAAATCTGTATTTTTTGCGGAAAAAAAAATTTTTGAGTATTCTTGATAAGTTATTTTTACACAATTCTCTCTCTTTCTCTCTCTTATTTTCTCTATAAAGAATTTAGAAATACAATATTTCGAAATTTGTGGATGGATTATACTTTCGAGATTTAAAAGTTGTTGTATGTCAGAAAATATTTAAAACACACAATATTAATGAATAATAATTGATGCTTAAAATAAGTGAACAAAATAACTGAAAGGAATCACAAATATCATATTTAGTTAACGATTTTTAATATGATTTTGCAATATTAGCTTATGCGTTTGAAATTTGTAAGCGTATGTACAATGACAGCGACGTTTCGTTGTCTCGCCTAAATCTACTCGGGGTTCTCGATTGTATACAGAATCACGCGAGCGGGACGAGATCCCTTATTTCAGCCCGTTCGTATCTCGTATATGCAAGGGCGCAGGCGTTCAATCCGCGCGTTGGAAAAGGAGATTTCGAGAAGTTCCTCCTTCGCACAGATTGAACACGTGGCGTCGCCGTTACCTCACATTCCTCGTTTGCATAAATTCCGGCGCGCTATACTGTCGAAATCTTTCTTTCTTTTTTTTTTTTTTCTCCAAGAAAGTCGGCGGCGTTTCGTAAGCCGTGGAGAGCGAACGCAGATGTTACGCTATTGTGTGGCGTGCCGCCGATGGTTGGCGTGACTTCCGGCGGAGGCGCTGAGCACCGGAAACCGATCGTAGCCTCTACCAGACCGAATCATCTGCGCTTCTGCGGTCAAGCAATCCACGTGCCGTCGAGCTTCTCTCAGTATTCGTTAACGGAACATCTAGATAGAGACGAACCGGAATATCGACTGCTTTTACCTTGTACCTCACGAGATAGAATTCGTCAAACTCTTAATAATAAAGCCACGTCCAGATACGAAATATTATAATTTGTATTCTGCATTTGTAAAAGAAAACTTGATTTGGATAATTTTATTTATTTACGCATTAGATGTGGCTGTCATTCATTAAAGTATCAATTAGTCAAAGTAAAATTGAAAGACTTCATTTGTATACATATTTTGTAAAAATATTTAGACATATTTCTTGCTTTTTGCGGAATTGGCCTTCCAATTTAATTTATCGACTTCTTATATGCGTTACAATTTCTTTACATAAAAATTATATAAAATATAAATTTTTTTATTTTGCGTGTATATTGTAAAATTTAATGCGCAAGAAAATATGATAATAATTGAATATCTAAAAACTAAATAATAAAAAATTGCATTACGAAGAAATTTTAAAGCAAGATATCTACAGATTGATATGATACGACTTGATATAGAATGGAAAATATAATATACTTGAAATAAAAAGAAAAATTAGTATAAAATAATTTTTTTTTATTAGTATTAACGTTTTGCTGTTTTTAAGAAAATAATTAAAGTTATCTAGAAATTTTATTACATGAATAGATATAAATTTATAAGAACATCATACATGTATATAGCGTTGTTCACATTATTCTGTGAATTGCTAGCAAAGCATTGTTGCTTAATCTTTCTCGAATATTGGTCATTCAAGTCGTTATTTATTCTTATCGTCGACCACCTGCAATTCTCTTGTCATAGTTCTTCCAGGCATAAATCCACCGTAGCCGTGATATTCTTATACCATATCGTTGCAACGAGGTATCGTATTACACATTAGGATATTGAGATGAAGAGAGGACAAAAATAGGCGATGAACAAGATGAAGTGAGATAGAAAGAAGGAGAAAAACGATCGGCGGACGAAAGGCATTCGACGTTCGGAGGATGGATTATCGGTTTTGTTTGCCCGGAGGGCCGTCATCGAGTATCGATATTCGCAATCCCGTGGAGCCTGCCGTCGAGCTGATGCAAAAATCAATGAACCAATAACCGAGGTGGAGTCTCGTCTGCTGTGCTTATGTGTGTGGCATGCAAGCGCGCATACATGTGCGCTGCTTGTTAGCCCAGAATCCGCGAAGGGCTCTTTCAAGACTGATGAGCGAGGGACAGTAACAAGAAAAAATCGGCAAAAAGTCTTTCTCCTTGTTTAAAGTAGCATCGTTTTCGCAGTACAAAAGCATGGCAACTTGCAATTTGTAAACTTGGCATATGAAGAAGATTTACCTCGACGATATTTATATTAATAATATAATATATCTTAACACGTAATAATGTGTGCCATTAATTATCAGTAATATTAATATTAATTTATTCGCGAAATTAATATCATTTTACCGATATAAGAGAGTCTCATTTTGAGACTCTCTATTAAAAATAATATTAAATTGATAATATTAAAAACATTTAGTTAGTTAGAATTTTTAGTAAAATTAAGATTAAATTATAATATTAAACCAATTCCTTTGCGTACATTTTATTATAATATTTTGTTTAAACAGTTAAAAGAGATATATATATATATATAAAATCGTATAAGAGAAATGATAAAGAGAAAAATGAATTTATCGAAATCGATCTAAATCGACGAGACAGTTCGTTGTCGTCGACATCAGCAAGGACGCGTAAAAACGGGAAATCTGGAAAATAAAAGCTCGTGCATTTTCTTTGTTCGATGCCGTGATACTGAGCGGATCGGATTGAACGAATCGATGGATTAAGCGAACGGGCAGAAGAGTCAGAAGGGGGTTTCACAATCGCGACGCGCATTAAATCCCAGCAACAAAAAATTCACGATCGGCATAAGCCTTTCAAAGTGTTGCGACGATGTATGATGGGCAAAGTCGAAAAATTGGGACGTTATTCGTTATCTCCGCTTGAAACAAATTCATTTGAATTCGTCTGTTCTTTTCTATCGGAATCCATCGCTCACGAGAAAAATTTAAATTCTATGTTGTGCCTAGGACACGTGCACTCTCGGGGCAAATTAATTTTTTTTTACACGTCTGCTGTAACAAATCGAAAGAATTGTCGACCTGACGAAATTCAATTTTTTTATAATGGACATTGTAAAAGCCTGGGATTTTGAGTGCCTAGATGTAGCATATATATATATATATATATATCTCTCTCTTTCTCCGCGTTCGATCGAAACCCATTACGAATTAATTTTGCTCTTGTCGTCGCGTAATACAATATAAAAAAGTTCTTTATTGGGTTCATCATGGAAGCATTGCGCTAATGTACATGATGTTCGTGTTAGGATAACATTATGTTAATATCGCGTAGAGAATATTGCCGCGAAGGTATTGCAACCACTGATGCAACTAGTGCACAGGAGTGCGCGTCAGCAATCTCGTCATAAAACGATCAGCATTTTTTCGTGGGAGCCTGGCCCAGTGAAAGCACGCGGATTAAAATTCAAAAGCTTCCGGCGCGCCAGAGATCGCTTTAAATTTGCGAAGTTTCGCGGTGCCGGCGTCCAACTTTTCGACGATGGAGATCCGTCCGAAAAAGGCGGATGAAGAGAAGCAGAGAGGAAACGATTGTGGCGAAAATAGCATCGAGCCGCGGCACAAATATTCACCGAGCGCTAAATATAAAGAGAACTTCAAAATTGCACAAAAATTCCCGGATTCCGCGAAATTGGCTTGAAACTTTGCGCATGATGCTCGGAATTTTCGTTGTGAAAAAATAAAGGATTAATCTTTTTCTTGTATGCGCGATTACGTTACGTTACGATTACGTTACGTTTGCGATCTGAAATGTTTCGCGAGTATAATTACGGGATCAAAGTAGTTGTTTTTTTTTCGCTAGTTTCCTTTTATGTAATAGCAATATCCAATTTCGCACAAACGCGCTAACGAATAAAATGAATCTTATTTCAACAAAGAGCTTGCTTTTTTAGCCACGTAAATATCATCTTTGTATTAAGTTTTAAAATAGAGAAGACTTTTTTAATGATACACCACTAGAGCTCGAAGGTTTCACGATGCTCGCTCGAATTGCAGCGGTTAAATGTTCCGGGGCCGATCGTCAACCCGTGAAAATCGTGGAAGAACGTAATGCGACATAGACGCATACCGAGCATTATCCGTCCTCTTAAGTCCAAACCGACCTAAAAAACGCCATCGCGGAGGAACGATGCGATATCTGAAGACGACCTCTCTTGTCTGCCGACGAAAAATTGCTAGCATTTCGTTTTGTCCGGATTTGCTTCCACGTCTGAGAAACCAATTTTCCGCAGGCCTCTCCGCCACTCTTATTCTTCCTTTAAAACGCTTTGGCGGAACGCGTTCTGTGTCGAATGAAAAGAGGAAACCGACATTCGACTTCGAAGAAAGAGATGGAGGAAAAGCAAATCTACTAGAAGAGAAGAAAACACATCGGCTTCGATTCTCACGAATAAATCGACGAGTTACTCCAGCAAGGATTTAGCGACCACGCGAGCGTCGTATTTAGTCGGAACCATTATAACTCGGCCAAGTTATTACAAGCCAAGGCTATTATAAGAACTTTTGTTAATCCGTAAAAACTGTCGTGTCTCGCCAACCATTCTCTTTTGTGAAATTTCACGACAACAAAGCGCAAGCTATTTGAGATTGCTCGTCCGTAATTATGAAGATAGCAATCTTTACATTTAATCGCAGCGTAAAATCGTGGTGAATTTGCGTTAAAGGGACGAAATATCGTACTCAGCGAAATGTGAAAACGACTACTTTTAAATAAAGCGAAAGAAAAGGAAACAAGAGATAACTGTCCTCTCTCTCTGTGGATTCTCGTTTATCGAGGAAAAATGTTCGTAGGCAGTGCAAAGGCGCGGTATTTTATCCCGCTAACGTATAAAAATCGAATTATGCTTGTCCCAGTTTTAACGGAAATCGTAATTTCGTGCCGGTAACGTTATTCGCGAAGAAGCAAGTCCATAAGGAAGTACCGGCAGATGCACGAGGCGGAATTCATTACGCGAGACCGGCCTTAGCTTATAACCGTAAAACTGGAGATTCCTCACGTGCTATTTTATCGATCCGTAGCGAGCGCGTTTCACAGACGTACATCGGTCAAGATTGATCGGCCAGCTTTCTGAAAAGTACAATAATTCCGCACGGAAGAGCTCGTCCGCATTTAATTACATACCCAATGCTTCCGCTAAGACTAATATGATTATTTATTATACTACTATAAACTGGTAATACATGTATACCAATAACCGCTTCTTAAGTATTTATCATTTTCTTAAGTATAAATTTGATAACATATAAAATCTCTTCTGCGCTGTTTCATATATTTATATAGTTAGTATATAATTCAAAATGCTTAAATTTTATCTCTTGCATTTATATATCTATTTCGATTCGTTACCATAATTTTTACTCTCATTTTACAAACGGCATATTTTCGAGAAAAATTATTATTTCTCTTTTCAAGAAGAAAAGAATTTTATAAACCCGAGATATTTCTTTTTATAAGCTCCGTCATCATGCTCATTAGAAGCTCATTACAATGCTATACCATGTGTCACGGATGATAATATTTGATCGCGAGGAAATCGTGGATCGAGAATGAGCTCGAAAATAAGGCGGTGATTCGTCACGTCGGGGTTGTCACCCGGATTTAGACCGGTATCAATTATTCCGGAATACCAAGCCGATTTTCAATGGAGCGTGATATCGACCCGGTCGATCTGCCGCGTTGCGCGGATAGATACATAGTACATCGCGTCGGTGATGTAGGCCGGGGTACAGTCACCTAACGAAGAAACAATGGATATTTTATGGATGGCGTTAACCCGCAAAAACCGCAGCAACCCCTGCCTTCGTCTCCGCCGCCATCGTCGCAGTTATCGACGCGTTTTGGTAGCTTTTGGTGTCACTTTTTTCGTTAGCTCCGCACCGCTGTGCCGCGGGTCCGCGTTTCGTTAAACAAAAAAATAGAACACGGCAAGAGTATCGCAGCAGGGATTCGCGCAGGCTGCCGCGGATGTTTATCAATTTTTGCGAGAATCGCCTGCCGTATGTTGTTTCAACGTAGGTATCCTTGACTTCATTCTGGCATTTCCATTCGCGCGTTCTCATAATATAGCGAGAACTTCGTAATAGAGAAAGAGAAAGGAGACGAGAGAGAAATATTCCGTACCGATACGTCAGACGACACTATATCATCTTTTATCCGTTTGGTTTTTTTTGCCAAATAATATCATTATTTTTAATATTTTTATTATATTTTCTTACGCTTTCCATACCACTTGGCTCTTATTGCCTATTATTCTTTGTATTTATTAACATTATTTTCGCTTATTTTTATCCTCCAAATATCAAAGTTTAAATTTGCGATCGTTGTTGAATAAATATTAAAAATTAATTATTTAATGTATTTATCTAAGAAAATAAGATATAAAATAAATATAATAATATAATATAATTAATAAACAATTATCAATTACGCTAGATGGTTATTTTAATTTATAACAGTGTAATAATAAAAAACCTTGAGGAAAACTTAAAATTGATAATTATGTACAATACATATATACAAAAAGGCTTTACATATTTAATTTTTATAATTACATATTGTTTTTACATAACCATAAAATACATCAATGCATATTGTATACGGTTTGTTCTTGCTTTGTTTGTTTTATTTCTACGAATTTATTCATTACGTTTGTTCAGAATCACAATCGCATGCAAAGTGGCAACGTGAAAATTAGCGCCCTTCAAGAATATAACATGATTTTAGATGTGCATATTTGAGTGAAACTTTTGTATCATAGTTATGCGTAATACCTTCGTGAAGTACACATAGCACACCCGTTAATTTACAAATAACGTTATGCTTCGCAGGCGTTAAACGTCGCGTGGGTCCCGTTCGTCGCGTTATTTAATTAAATCTTCTATTCAGACTGCTGTTGCATCACGTTGCAGTTCATGGTTCAACACTTTAATTCGCTTCTCTTTCTACTCGATACAAGGTACAATTTAACGACAAATGGCTAAAAATGATAGTTTAGAAAAGATATATATATAAATAATAAAAATGTATATATTAATATGTATATATTAATATATATTATAAATATATTTTTAAAATTGAGAAGGATATTATTATCATATATTTATTTTTCACTTGACGAGAGAGAGTTAGAAATTTTTTGTACGTAGCGAGGAATATATCGCATGAATATTTCAAAGTGGCGCCAAAATTCGCATATAGAAAGTACTAAAAATATTATATATTTCAAGTATTAATAATATACAATTCTGCGAAAAAAAAATGCGCATTACGCGAATTTTATCCATGATGAGAGGCGAAAAATAGCCTATTAACGAGAAAATGAATCCACGAGAGAAACAAGCGGATAAAAGAACCGTGTTAACGAGGTAGCTGGCTCTCTTCTTATCTTACGCGAATGTCGAGCGAGCGCTGATAAATTCGAGCTCAGTTTGCGTTGTCTCGAGCAGCAAAAGGACGAATAAATACTAGAGAAGTTGAAATATTTGGCACGAAAATTCCGTTTGAAATGCATAAAGAAATTCTCCCGAATTTGCTCGTTTATTCCAAGAGTTTGCACGGACCGGCCATAAGATTGTACTTTATGTGACATTCAACGCATTAAAGATATTTCGACATGGTTTTATCTCGTCCCCGAAAGCAACACTCAACAAGAAATTTTCTTCCATTTCTTCATCACATTCTATTTTACCTTTGCCTTACATTTATTGGACCGTGAAAGAGAAGAGACGCGCGAGATCTCCCAATTATCGGCGCAAGCTTCCCTTGGTCGCAAATTAACGGCAAGTTGGCGGCGGCGACTACGAGTTTGACCGCGCGCAAGCATCGAATGGTTGTGCGATAGTTATCCGGATAACTTTGCCGAATGACTTTGATAACTGCCATCGTTAAGGCGAGTGTCTTCTTATTGGCCGTATCCTTCGGCGGTTGTCATGACGGCATATGTCGGATATTAGTGTAATTGGTATCTCGGAACAAAGACAATTTAGCTATTATTGGTTTATACTCGAACTGGGATATAACGAACACGTGCACACATGTCGGTAAATTCGATAAATAATATCAATTGCTTATTTATGATTCTATGGCATGACAAAAGCAAAAATAAGATATAGTAATGTCATTATTCACAAATACATATATCTTACATATTTAAAGAAAATGAAAGATATATTTCTTATTTTGGATATAATAATTATAAAAAGAATTATTTCACAATTATTACAGTAAATTATTGTAGCATTATAATTTCGAGGAAAGATGTATTTAATTCATTTTTTATTGATATAATGGGTTGGAAAGTTGTCGTACAAGAAACTACATGATTTAGTATCTTAATTTTCTTGTCATAATCGAGGAACGTTAGTTGCATAAAGGTATGTATGCGCGTCAAATAAATTTGCGAAGTTTGACAGTGATTCAATTGCCTTATAAGCTACCGTTCGACACGTCATTCGTTCATATAAGCTCACTATTAATTTCCGAGACATGCCACATAATCATATACTTAGGGTGGCGCGCGCCCCGCGCAGGGACTAACGTGACCAAGCGAATTAGCTGTTCGTAGTCGTGTCGTGCGATTGGCGCGTCGCGCGACGCTCACGTGACTGAGCGAATTAACTGTTTGTCATTATATCGCGCGATTTGCAAGTCGCACGCTCGCGCGACTCACGTGACTGGGCAAATCAGCTGTTTGCTGTCACCTAGCACGACTCGCGCATCGCGCGATTTGCGCGGCGCATTCGCACGCATATATTATTAATTAATATAATTTTAACGATTTGGACAAATGTAATTACAAATGCAGTATTTTTTAAATATTTTGTGCAAAAAATTTTATACAATTAGGGAAAAAAATCACATTATTATCATAATACAAGTCAAATAATCTTATAATCTCGTACGTTTATACATATATTTTAGTTTATTTCATATTATATATATAATTACTTATTGTTAATTACTTATTATTTATTAACTTTTTACATATTAGCAATTACATACTCTAATTCTACAACTTTATGTAAAAATAGATTTATATTTTACATTGTTAAAAATTCAATATACGGTTAAATTCATAGAAGGATTTTGAATGAAAGGACGATTAATCCTCAAATAACGTTCAATGTAATATAAGAATATAAATTCTGTTTTCGAACGATTAAAAAGATTATGTAAATTATCCGTAACATCGGGTTCAAATTTCTTTCAGCACTTCTTATTCATAAATCTTTATTGCGCCCGACAAAATGTGATACGTCTCATCGCCGTGTAGCCAGAGAGAATTCTATTACATGTTGAAAATGTTCCAGGTCCCATTCTACCCCGGAGGAAGGAACAGGAACGTGCAAAGCGGAGAGAGAGAGAGAAAGAGAGCATTGAGAAAAGAAAAGGAAGCGAAGTCTTCTCAGCAACGGCAGGAGCAGTAGTAGCTATAGCAGGTATGTAACATAAAAATTTAAGACTATTAGGCGAGCTAGTGCCGTTCCCCTAACAATAGCGACATCAGTATTTAGCTCCGGGGTAGAATGTATATTTTTCTTTCGCGAGCGGAATCATTCGGGAAACGATGGCGGGACTGCCGTCAAGTGAGACGGAGAACCGTGGATAAAGAGAAGAGCGCGAAGGGAAGGGGGTGGTGAGCAGGAGAGAAAACGTGATGGGGACGATGGAAACACGCTGTGGAAAAATAAGAATTTCAAATCCAATTTTCCGAGGCATATTTAATAGGCTTCCCTCCGCTGCCCGCCATCACCCTCGACCCGATTTGTGAGCACCCTTTCCGTCGCTTCGTCCATCGTCTACAGTGGAGTTTGCAACCTCTAGAGTCCTTCTCCGCCGCCGAGAAAATGAATAATTGAAGAATACATTAAATTAGGTGGGGGGGACGCGCGAAAGCGAAGAGGGAAGAAGGGAAGGATTTACCGGCAGCAACTTTTCCGCTAGCTCTTACTCCGCTTTAGATCGCGAATCACCGCTTGCGATTCAGGATGAATGCGCTCGGCGGATTACGAAAATCTCATAGATCCCGCTTTCAGATATACTCGCCTGCCCCGAAAATCTCGGTGTTCATAATAGACGCGAACTATTTCTCGATCCTTCTGCTATTACGCTCTTTAAAGCTGGGCTTAATAACGCGCGAATGTAAACGCGGCGGAATCGATCGATAAGCTGAAGAGAACAACGCTACGTAGCTGACTAAAGTTTGTGGAATTAACTCGATTCCCCGTTGAATACCGGTGACTTTTAATTGCGCTGGGTCTCGCTTTATAGTAGCGCATGTTTCGAGATCGACATCGGACACGATCTATCTAACCGCACTTGTAAGACGTCGAAGGATACCAAGGCGGATTTTCGTTGCAGCGGAAAAAGAACGGCTTAATGCCTCAAGCTTGACCGACGCTCCTGCGAAGGCTCAAGATGACGTTAATCGGCTTTTCTAGTAAGTGGTATATTACTACGAAAGAGATAAATCGAGACGAACACGACTATTCGTTTTGTTCTACAAGGTTTGTTGCTCGTCCCAATTAGCTGCGATTCTTTGGCCGAAGACTTCAATCATTTTCGCAGAAGACTAGGTCACAGATGCTACCAATTACGTTTCGTCGGCGGTTACGCCATCTTTTTCTATCGTGTCCAGGAAGAAGTGGGTTAAATGATTTTTCTCTCCTTCGGGACCAATGGCGTGGACCGATCGAACGGACGAAAGCCATTTGACGACTTTACTCCAATAATTGTCGTGAGAGCTCGCAACCGTTACGACCTGGTAGTCAAGCATCTGACCCGTTTCTTCTCTCTCTTTCTCTCTACTCTTTTTGCAACAAGCGGCAATAATTTTCTCGACTCGATAAATCCAATACTGTGAAACGACGAATTATTACGGTAAAGGTGGCCTCGGATCCGTTTAACGCCACTTTTGCGAACCGGCGAACCGTATTTGCTACTCCTCTACGGTGGAAAATGTATTATTTAGTCGATCATATGCGAGCTTAATTGGT
The DNA here is from genome assembly GCF_030449975.1 of Polyergus mexicanus. Lineage (NCBI taxonomy): Eukaryota > Metazoa > Arthropoda > Insecta > Hymenoptera > Formicidae > Polyergus > Polyergus mexicanus. Next base: position 9,923,733 of record NW_027223331.1, read on the forward strand.
CGTGGTATGCGTGTAATTAATCCCATACGAGACTGCGCACAGAAATGATATCGATACTCCTCGAAACACGATATCGTCCTTCGACTATGCACTTAGTCTCGCATGTAAGATATTAGCGTTGGACGGAACTACCAGGTGGTTTTCCTTATAATTAATTATACGTGAGACAAGTTTCTCGCTGCGACCTGCAAGGCTTCGTCCTGTCTTAGGTAATGAATGGTAGACGGCTTTAATCTCCTTTTGGAACTGCAATTTTTCCGAGGATTTTTTTTTTTTTTTTTAGCTCCCCCGCATACTCGTGAGAAAATTCTAGTCCTTGTATTTCAGAGATAATCAGAAAATCGGTTTATGCCCTGCTATAAATTTACAATCGACGTCTATGGACTTCGAATGTATATATTTGAGCACACAAATTAGTTTCGAGCTCCACGAGCTGATCGAGATCCATCCAAACCATTATTTCGACGACTTGCCTTTTTTTTTTTTTTTAAACGTTTTTAGTTTTTGCTTTTAACTTTTCAATCTTTTATAGATTTATTTATAATGCAAAAATGGAAAAGGGAATGAATTATTCAAAAAAACGTGCTATATCGTGGAAAATACTGATTCCAACTCAATTCAAAAATTATAATATTGCTTAATTAAATATCGCTTTTGTCACTGGTGTTCAAGTTTAGATAAAAAAATTCGACACAATCGACAAGTTAATTCGCAAAATTTAGAAAATGTTTGTCACACGTTCGCAACATTTTCTGTTTTTGGTTTGCAGTCACTCTTTTTTGAGTCTCGTTGAATAATGTAGCTGTATCAGACATAACACGCGACGCCAAGAGCTGACTATTTATAAAACAATGAATAATCATCGACGGTAACGATGTGTCTGGATGCGTAAAGCAATTACGCTGCAGGTTGTACAATTTATTTTAGTGCGCCGAGGTTCTGCGGTTGTTTTAGTCGGATGAAGCTCCAGTGCTATATAAATTCCGGTTCTTGCAGTTAATTCTTTTTAACGAATGTAAATGTGATATAACGTATGTATTTTTACTCGTGCATTTCTCGCGTTTTATCCTTATCTATTTGCTGTTAATTTCATCTGTTGGCGTTTTATCGAAAACATAACTAGTTATTATTATAAAATTAATATAATGCTGCAAATAGAAGATAATACAAAATTAAGAATAAAGTTAATATTATATAAGTGTGCATTTATTATTATAATTAGTATTATAATACTTTATTGTCACACATTAATTGTTATTGAAATATGTCATTATAATATTTAGTTCAATTTAATGATGTGCGCGGTTTACATCATTTTTTCATAAGAATATTATTGTACTTTATAAGATAGAGATCACATTGCAAAATCTCGAGTTGACTCGGAAGAATGGATCTGCGGTACGTTAATGCGGACATTTATATAATTACATCTTTTTCGAGGGTTTTTTCTAAGTAGTTACGATCGTTTAACTGGAAGTTGTCCAAACTGGCCAACGAGAAAGGCAGAATGTGAAGGAGGGAGAATAACTTGGAGAACATTCTTCTTTTTATTTTTTTTTTTTTTTTCCCCCTTTTGGTACACATAGTGCGCGATAAATTCTCTTGACACGACTACGGTCATTAGCCGGCCTACGCCAAGCTGCATCATCAGCTAATGTCAGTCATATATCACGAAATTAAAACGCTGCCAAATCAGTTGATTACAAATTCGCGTTTCGCCCGTAAATACGCTCATCCTTTTCAATTTTCATTTTGAGGCATTGTGTGCAAAGCGAGAGAGGTCAGAGTTTTGATAAAATAAAAAGTCCACGAATCTCACTTTGCGCATTTTCACTTCTCGCTGACGGTCTGATGCAACTGCTTTTTTTTAAGGTGCAACCAACAGAAATGACTGATTTGCGTGGCACACGCTACGTTGCGCTCTCGCGTTTTCTCGCTCGCTATTTTAAATATACGCGAGAGACGTTAAATGCGCCTCTAGGAAATAATGAGTTCATCGTGAGATGAGTAAAACGTCGAGCAACTATTAACATTTTAATAAGATTCGCGCTCTCACATATTATTACTAACAGATCTATCAGCAAATGCAAACAGATATATTATCAGCGATATACAATTAAGATATAACAGAATCTTTCATATAAATTTTAATTTTTAAAAATTCTAACTTCTCTCCTCGTGCAGTTACCTCGAGAAATTATTTTAGGAGATGTAATGAACAAAGCGTTATTTTTCACGTTTCCCTCCGGACAAGTTAAATCGTCGCATAAAAATCAAGCGCTCTAGCTTGCGATTTGAACTTGTATTACAATCGGTATGCGTCGCAATAATCGTTGCCGTAGCGTCTAACGACCCACGAAAGCACGAGGCGACCAACGAGAACCGACTTCATTTTACGGCATCACGAAACTTTCAAAGTGGTGACCCAGAAACGCTTGTCGCTTTCATCCCGGACTCTTCAGCTGCAAAAAGAAAAAAAAGGGAGTGAGCGAGAGAGAGAGAGAAAAAAATAAGAAGGGGGGGGGGGAGGGAGAGAAGAAAAGAGGAAGTATTCCGGCGTTCATCACAAGGCATATAATGCGGCGCAAAAACATATGATAAATTTTTCAATAGACGCGAAGAAAAGTTTCTAGTGTACGTGACTGGAACGCGGGAACCCGATATAATAATAAGCATCCCTGTGTGCTGTTCTCTACCGGGTCACTATACTTTCTAAAGACAAATATACTAAGCAAAAGAGAGGAAAGGGGGAAAAGTAAAACCGGCAACGGGTAAAAAGATGTCAGAAAAAAAAAGTTACAATTCTTATACGATGTTCTCTTTTCGCGTTAAACTTATATTATCGCCCGCTAAAACCACGAAAAATCTCACATAAGAAAAATAGATTAGATAATTATAAAACTATTGAAAAAAACCTAGAGCTATATGGAAATACAGACAAATTATTCTTTTCCATGTAGAAATAGTAGTAGATATATTTCGATACGTATATATAGTCAACATGCTTAAATTAAAACTGACAAATTAATTAAATGAAATATAATAGTTTAATTAGATATAAACTATTTATAACATTATAATATGAGAGAGAGAGAGAGGATAATAATCTTTCTTCGTATCTTGTACAAAACATTTATCTTTATGAAAGATATTAAAAGGATATCGCATATATATTGTTAATATATATGAAATATAATTTTTATTTTGTAACTTATTTGCATATTATATTTCTTATATTTTCTAGATATATAAATTTGTATATGATTTGAATAATCTAAACTTTAATTTTTATGATGAATATATTTGCAATATAATTACAATAAGTTTCGTAAATCAAAATGAAGAAAAATTTTAAACTACAAAAAATACAATCAATTAATTATCTACTAGTAAGATTAATAAGAATAAAAATAATTATTTTATACATTCCACGAATATTAAATACGAAGTTTTTTTTTTTTTAACTTAGAAAATCTTACGCAGATTTTATTCATTTATTTATCGTGCATTGTAATAGTGACAAATACTACAAAGATATGGAAACAAATGGCGAGTCTTCGAGTTCTGTACGAATTTTACGATCGCGATTTTAGGAGCTCGTTAACCATTGAGAGAAAACTTATCACGCGCGCGCGCGCGAAGAAGGGTGGTTGCAAAGTAAGGGGAATTTAAAGAACGATTGCAAACCAACGCGAGGGCTGAACGACTCTGCGGCAACGAACGAGACGACGTGGAGCAGATAGCAATGGCGACCATGTAAGAACGATCGTGCACGCTCCCAAATAAAATCGCAGATAGCAAACCCGTGTGCCCGGGGGGGGGGGGGGGCGCCGATAAAGCATATAAATGTTACCTGGTCATTTCCTTTAGCCATCGAGCCTTCACGATCCCACGGTTAAACTACGGTTAGAAATCCAACAATATCGATGTATGGAAATTGTAAAGGAAAGTTAGATAAAATGATTTGATTGAGCAAAACAGGATATCAAGCTTATTTGATTAGATCTTGATGAAAGTAATGTCTATGAAAAATATCCTTAAATAAATCTTTTGTATGCGTTATTTTTATATCATTCATCGAGCGTGAAATTAATTTGCTAAACGTCGTTTAAATCGCGGATTTTAAGCTTTAGAGAGATGTATTAAAGAAGAAGGCCGTCTGTGTCGTATGTCATCCACGTGTCTGCTTCAGGGTTACAATAGTAAAGAAACAATGGTGCTTGCTCGCCATAACATTATTAAAAAAATCTTATCTCAGCGTAGTATCTTGACGCAGAAACACTGTCAAAATGTATGTTGCTAAATTCTGACCTCTGCAAATTCTGCATAGCAAAATGTTAGATTAAATCGCGACGCGCGGAACAGTATGTAAATCGTGTACCCCGCAATTATGTACCATATACGAAGCGCGCGGGGTAAGCCCTTAATGCGGCGTAGAAATAATAAAGGGACGGGCAAACATGCTGGTAAACGCACGATGGAAGATGTTGCAGGTGCAACTCGTGAATCTAAACATGACCCGTAAAGTCCGCGCGCTCGCGCTTCCTTGTTTTTCCATAAATCATTCCTCGCGCGCGGATTCGACGTATCACCGCCGTCGACTACAGGCGGGCACGTTAACCGCACTCACACTCGCACTCGCCCCGAGAATCGATCGACCTACAATAGCGACGAACACGAACGTCCGGCGCTCAGACATCGGGGGAGGAAATGCGCGCTTTTGTCGTCGCCAGTAAAAAGGGGCGCACGCGCGTTCGCCGCGCGAATACGGTACCGTGGAGAATTTACAAAATTGAACCGCTCGCCGCTAAATTTAGCATCGATGTGAATTCTAATCCGTAATATCACAACCTCACGACCTTCGCTTACCGGTAAAGCACGGTGTAAAGAATTGATTTAAAACGGTCGAAAAGAGTCGGGGGGGATAGAAAAATTCGATGGAGCAGATTACGTTGAGAAACTAATTCGATCCGAGAGTCTCGCGGGAGATATCTCAAAAGCGCACAAAATTTCGGGATTGCTTGGTGTGCTTTGTATGCCCAAGTCTTACAGTTTCGACAAAAAAATCTTTCTCACGACAAGCAACAAATATTGTCAAATTGAATGTGCGCTTTTCGTTGCAGTAAATGAATGTAGTAAGAAACCGGCTAAAGAATGATTTTCTATGGCTAATTTAGAGAAACGTCAAAGAGTTCGAAAAAGTCCATCTTCGCGGAGCATCATTAAGCATTTTTGTTCTCTCGTGCTTACCCTCGGATTACAGCTATAAAAAAGGTTCATCAACGACAACGAAGCATGAAAAATGGTTTTTCGCGTGAGTGGAGGAAAGCCTTATAATTTCACCGAAGCAGATAAGAATGACGCGTAGACCAACACGCTAGAGAGCTTCCATATAATTTGCTACTTTTTCATTTTTTTTCACAAGATGTTTTTTTTTTATTATTATTATTATTAGATGACGAGCGCAAGATTTAATTTATAATGAGCAGAAATTTTGTCGCGCTGACGGAATACAATTTTCCACATAATTACAAAAAGTACAGATCTTCTCCAAATATTTTCCTTCACTCTTATCTTCTATCAAGTTTAATTATCCTAATTTTGCAACTTTCATACTTTTCGATAAACATTGCTTTTTATTTTTAAACAAATTACTTTGCATCGTTATCGTAAATAACAATATCGTCTAAACAAATGCTTTGTTATGCATTGTAAAAAAGTAAAAATGGAATTATTCCTTTTTTTTTTCTCATCAATCACGTTAACTTGTCTCGTTGATTAGTCTTTTCTCTATCTTTATTTTTGGCGTTTATTTCTCTCGAGTAATCACCTCTATGTATCGTTTAGTCCGCTCTGCCGTCTAGCAACGATTCTTTTTCTCTCGGGACGTCGAGCATTGCAACGGCGCGCCATTTCCACCCGGAGATCGATAATCGAGACTTCTTGTGGGAAGGGGTCTAGAACAAGGAGGTGAGATGAAATGATTCCGAGCCTCGGAGTCGAAAGTCTCCCGGGATACCCGCCGGCGAATTTCATATTTTTACTTCTTATAGATGCCGGGCGTCGAAGTCTTCCAGAGGACCCTTTCGTGCCCAATCTTCTTGTAAAGAGAACCCTTCGCCCCATTGCCCTCGTAAAGACCGCATCTAGGGGTGAAAAATAATCAGAGAAGCCCGATAGAGCCGTAACTGCTTCTGATTTATATAAGCGTATACCTTCTTAAAGCGAAACGTGTCTACGTTCACAAATAGGGTAAATCGTATAATTTTCTGACATAGATTATTAGCGTTATCATTAGGGTGAGATAATTGCGCGCATTAATAACTCTATAAAAATGACAGTTTATTTTCTACTAGGAAAAAACAAAATGTGTGTGTGTGTGCGTATGTGTTTGATGTTGTTAATAATATTATTCGTAGCTATTTGAGAAAAATAAGTTAAGATACTTGATTGATAATTATTGGTGTAAAACGACAAAACCGCTAAGAAAGAAATCGATGGAGATACATTTAAAATGGAGTAGCTCGGAAGAGGATCCAAAAGTTATTTATTTCCACGCATAAGAAGAAAAATGGGACAAAAACAACAAGAAACAGTAGACGATAAGGCAAATAGTTAAAAGGAAGGAGATGGATGTGTAATAGGAAAGAGAAGAATTTGTGCAAAGGGGTAAGCAGAGAGAGAGAGAGAGAGAAAGAGACACTTGAGAAAATCGTACTAGAAGCTCGCCAGAGTTTTCATCCCGTTTTGGTACACCACTAGTATTCCGTAAAGAGAGAAGACAGCGCAAGAAAAATAAAGGCTTTCTCCTCCTTTCTCGGTACAGAATGTCACTTCTTGCATCCCACTCCTTGCTGCGAGTCGCGTTTCTTCTTGCTACGACTTGCTTTTGCCTCTCGTCCATACCGAGTTCCCCTCCCCGCTCTCTTTCTCGATTTCTCTTCTCGAGAATTATTAAAGGGAAAACAGCCACGAAATCCGTTTTCGACCGAGCGGCAAAGAAGCAATAGGGGGAAGAGAGATGGCGGCGATAACTCGCGGATTCTCGTTGCTCGTGGTTCACGCCATCGCTCGCGCCGCGTAGTAGATAAAGATAAATGTCGCAAACGAAAGAAAATTACGTACTACTAGTACGAGTGGCGCGGGCGCACTGCTGCTCGTGAAATTTTTAAGCCGCCCATAAATATTCCATTCATACTTTTACTCTACCACTCCGGGATATAACCGCGCGCCGGCTAAACGCGCCGGCAGCTGCCTCCGTTCGCGTGCGGGATTCGAAAAATACAACGAACGAAAGCGATTCGTGCAACGGATTTCGGAGCATTCGAGCGTGATCAAAGCCGCGTCAAACCGAACGGAAACTTTCGGACGGATATATTCCACATATATTACGCAACGGCTGCCTTCAAATTTCGGAACTTCGATAGCCGCCAGCACCATTATTACGTACAAATGGAAGTTGGGTCGAATCGCGGCTGGCCTGATTTGCCATGTTTTACACCGTACCTAACGAACTGGACAACAATCGATTTAACGCACGGTTTGCTTAATTGCATACAGCGATCAAAGCGCGGAGCGCCGAAGCGCGAGACAACATCGAAAATATGGACATCTTTATGCAATATTATTATCGCGCGCGATTATCATTATCTCGTACGAAGGATTAATAATCTTAATCGCTAACATGTACTATACCTTAATCTAAACTAATGCTCAACGTCTTCTCCTTTCGTTATTCGATTATTATTTTAAAATAGGGAATCGTACATTAATTTCAAAAAGAACAATCAAAGTATATATAGTAAAATATGTGAAATATTGCAAAGAGAAAATGTGAAAAATTAAAAACAAATCTTTTACGAGATAAATTCGAGATTTTAGTTTTTCTCATATATATTTTCACTTGTTAAAGAATAATGTACTTTTAAGTACTATGCGGATGAAAAATTAATTTTTACTTTAATATGTTTGTTTCTATTAACTTATTAACATTATATCGTGAAGCAGATCGTTTCATTTTTAATTCTATTGAAAATGTTTTATTCCGAAATTATTCCGAGCTATAACTATTTCGAGCTAGTAAATCTATTAAGTTATATTCAGTATTGGATGCACGTGATGCTCCGTCGAAGCTTGAAATCTTCATTTTTACTATTTTAGTATGCACATCAGTTTGTATTTTACCCCTATAGCTATACCCAATCAAGTCTTTCATTCTATATTGACGAGAGTCATAAAATTAGATATATTTTTCATTAATAAAAGAAAGTATAGATATATTGATTGAATTCTCATTATACAAAATTAATTATCGAATTTTTTATCGTTAATATGGACAAATAAAACGGTTTTTTTTTTTTTTTTTTTTTTTGCATAGGCAATAATTATCAGCCAAATATTTTTCGCGAGGCTACCTACTTTTTGATATATTATATTTTTATGCGCGAATTGATATTAAATCATATGTTTTTCGCGTTATTTCAGAATAGATCCAAATATAACAGAATGTTTTATATAAGATGAAGATGTATGATTTTATTATTAATAATACGATTTAATATATTTGTTTTACACATTAATTGTTAGACATCTTAACGTATGTTCCATTAATGCGATACGATTTAATGCGGCGCTATATGCTGCACAGTGTAGAAAACAGCCAGACGATTATCGCAACGAGAGGCTGTGACTTATCGATTCCCGATTTCAGTATGCATGCGTCACTATGTGAAAATCGCCGAAAATATGCACTCGGCCGGCCAATTATCGCAAAACATTATATTTTCTATACCAATTAATAATATTACCGTGCTTGATTTTTCGGTCTGTTGCGTAGCACGTTGCTGGAATAAATTAACGAGAATGAAGAAACTAGAATCCCGTATTATTAATCATAACATATTTTACGTATTATTCGAAAGGCGGTGGGCAAATAGTTCATTAAAAAATGCACTCGAGACATTTGTAATACTATCAAAAGTATTAACACGATAACAGGATTATACACTGTCACGAACTAGGATTTCCGTATTTTTTCAACGGCATTATAATACGTGGCATTTATAATCGTGTCATACATGATCGGTGTCGACGACGACGAAGATTGAGTCGCGTCGTCGAAAGGAATGGGCGAGAAAATATGTATTGTATATAGAAAAACTGCGGGAATATAACGCGAACGGGAAGTATCGACGCGTCAATCGTTCTAAACAATACGTCCCGGCTATATATTTGCTGAATATGAAAAATACATCGCGATAACAACCACGTCAATACGAATGCATACGAAGCGTTTATCTCATTCTAAAACGAAATATCGAAATTAATCCGTAATGTGGAGCGACGAATTAAATTTATTAAATCAATTTTATTGGAACATTTCTAAAAGAGGATACATTAGCAGCTAAAAACGTCACACCATTATTAAAATATCTTTCGCGTAAATTCGATATCGTTATATTTGTGTGTCAAAAAGATCAATTTGTATAAAATCTTTGCTTATAAAAATGGTTTATAAAAAACGCTGCTAGTGAACGATATTTTCGTTGATTATTTTATACGATTTGCGACTACATATTGGCAAAAAATAACAATGAAAATGTTATCAACAATTTAGATTTGAATAGTTCTCCCCGCATAGTAAAATTCCATCTACAATATATTAGCTTGACACAGCAATAATTGAAAATTATTTTAGTTTTATTCATCCATCTAGAGAAAGCCGCACGCATAACCATTTTCTATTATAAGTACAAAAAAAGTAAAACGAATTGATTTTCGATCAATGAAAAAATTGATATTTTTCTCTCGTAATATTTTTTCATTAACATTAATTGAAAAATTATAGATAGGCAAACTTTTTTATATGGCTGATGAAAAATTAGCGAACGATTAGACTAGTTCTACTGTCAACGATATCCATCCAATAAGAAAAATTAAGTTACGATAAATGATGATCGCGAGTAAAAAAGACGTAAGTAAACAAGTAATTGCCAATGGGAGCACGATAAGAATAGAGTACAAACTGGTTTAGATAAACGCAATAGATATGATCGTGATATAAAATCTTGATGAGACTCGAACCATATGACGTCCGTATGTCCATCCATGCGCATACTATTCTACTTCCGCAGCGATATTTCTCATTGATTTCTTTTCGCCGATGCATCTCGACGCTGAAACACAAGGTATTATTTTTTTCATGCTCTTTTTTAGATTCACGATCCGTTTCTTTTCTCGTTGCATCCCATCTTTTACTCGGATCTGTATTTTTTCTTTCGTTACTCTCGAAAGTTTCTAGATTACTTACTAACAAAATTAATAACAAAACATATTTGCGTATAATTTAGTTTTGTATTTTTTTTTATATCATAGTCTTTAATTATCTATTTTTAATCATTATAATATTTACGCTTCTCAATAATCATTATATTTGTCTTGCTGTTTAACTTGCAACTTGCTAGTAACTTTATCAGTACACATACTGCGTGAAATAAATTATTGAAATATAACAAATGACTTTTATACATCATCGATTATAAGATACACGAATGAAGAAATTTCAAGGCATTTCTATATTGTATGAAGTTTTAAATGAAAACTATTAGATAAGTACTCTGAAAACTTTTAACAGAATATTAAGAATGGCTCTTAAGATAACTCTTATCGCCTCAAGTACTTGGCGCAAGAACCTTCTACTTATTTATTACACATATATATACAAGAAAGACAATTTTTTTTTTCCCCATTTTATTTTATACGATATCGCACAATTATATTTCTTGCGTGCCAAACAAATCTCGATCTGTATCCCAGTGCGAATTAAGTATAATTATATCTCTTTTGTCGGTTTCTTTCCGCGCGTTGTTAAATGCAGCAACTCTCGGAGCCCGGGGAGGAAAATGGAAGTGGAAACACGGAGAAAGAGAGAGAGAGAGAGACAGACAGATGCGCAATAACGTCGCGTTTGTGCGCGGTCGTAATTCCGTCTACATCAAGCGTCCCATCATGACGAGATAGGAGTATCTGGATGAACAATGAGCCGGTAAGGAAGGGGATGAAAGGGAGCGAGGCAATACAAGCGGAGAAGGCTCCGGATAACGGTTAAATCATTTAACGGTACGTGCCGCGGCCGGAGAGCAGGCTTAGGCGCTCGGAGGCTCGGGATTACAGCTCGCTTTGTGATCAATCGGGTTCATTGGTTTCTAATCGCTCGCTACAGCCCGTATGCGACGTACAGTGGGATATAACTACTTCGGCACATCGACGATAAGCTTCTCAGTTACCTTTGATTGTGAATTCGTTATGGAAAATTGATTAAAGAGCACAAATGATAAAAAACATATATAATACATAGATAAATAAAGAAAGGTAAAAAATATAGATAGAAAAATAATAAATTCGTACAAATTTGGTATGTTTTCTTAAAGAAAATTTAATCGATTGCCACGTTTTCTAAAAATTTGTAATTTTTTTTTAACATTAAATATCTTCACAAGGCTGTTTGACAACAATTTAAAAAAAAATTTTTTTTTAAATAGATATATTGTATAATACATATAGTATTATATATAATATGTATAAGTATATATAATATTATATATAATAGACATAGGTGTATACAATATAGGAGAAAATGAGGTAATTTGTACGAATTTAGTATGTTTTTTCAAGGAAAATTTAATCGATCGCCACGTTTTATCAAAATTTGCAATTTTTGACGTTAGATAAGACAGCTTGATGAAAATTAAGAAAAACATAAGACAGGACTCTCAAAGAGAGTTATTGCGTACATAGAAACTGAGATGAGCAACTCGATCATTATGCGAACTTTGTGCCGCTAAATTCGTATAGATGCTGGCATTTCTCACGATTTCCTATGGGATCTTTTGCTCTCTTCCATTGCATACATCTCATTTCCTTTTGTAATACGTTAGCTCCCACGGTGCTAGCTTTGTACAAATAAATTGCATTTCTTTCCATAATAATCTCCTTCGTCGTCGTAGCTTTCCATAAATTGCCACGCTATTATATGCAAGTAAAAATATAATGCAGAAATATAAAAGTAAAAAAAGAGGCGATGCAATTCGCGCGTTGTAATGAGAATTTATTAAAGTATTAAAAAGAATTCAAAAATTATTGTATAATGTCTATTATTTCTTGAATACTCCGTAGTAGCGGAATGGAATTTTGATAGAAAATATCCGGATTTAGTCGTTCGGAGTCTGATTAAAATTTTTCTCGTTACTTCTGAATATTAATCAGCGCCGAAGTGAAATCAATGTTTCGCCGGCAAATGGCATCAGTTTAGCAAGAACGCGATACATCGGAATATTCTTTTCGAAAGTTGTGCACCGCGCGCTTCTTTCTAGGCACGTAGCGCTGAATAGAGGATTAATGATCGTGTTTGTAACTTTGATGCGTTGCGACGATTGCAAGGCGCAGTCGCGGCAGCCGGGATTGAATGCAACTGCAGCATTCGGATGGTGCTTGCGTTATGCGGCGACTGTAACTCGGCGAAACGCGAGACGGATGCTCGTTTGAGCGAGTTTGAGGGAGGTCGCCTGGAGGAGGGTTAAACGAGGTGTTCCGTTGTATGTCTCGGACTGTACGAAACTCGAGGCATACGTATATATGTATGTCGTATAGCGGTTACCTGCAGTATTCCCAGGTGTAAACAGGCGAGTTTGTCGGATTTTACATCGACGAGATTATTCGATGCGTTCAAGTCGCTGATACTCATCGATTCTCGAGAGGCCGGTCGTTTTCTCTGTGAGACTGCAACGAGTGACAGATTTGTTTAACCAAAATAAAATGCTTAAACATTACCAAAGTTGTACGAAAAAATTTGCCAATTTTATTGTCGTATAAATTGAAAGTATTGATTTCGTAATTATATCTTTTTTCAAGTTACTTGTTTATGCGATTTTTCAAGTTTAAAATAAATTGCCTTGCATTCATTAATTTTATAGAATTATAATACAATCGTATGAACGCTCCAAGTTGTACAATAGACAAAAATGTTCGTTTGGTTATAAAATATTAAGATTATCGGATTGCGAAAAAGATCACGGGGTAATACTGTGGTAAAAATTGAGAACATTGGTTTCGCATCTCTTGCGAGATTTCCTCAAGCGTTCTACGTTTACCTCTACGATTCGTAAAGTTAAAAGCAAATTGACACAAGAATACGACATAAGAGCGTATCGAGGAAAGCCGGAAAATACATTCTCGGCACTGACGAGGGACGGATTTATCGGCCAAGCCGATAAAGCACATCTAACAATAAAGGATTGCTTGCATTCGGATTGAAAGTGTTAGGTTGATGGGCGGCTTTAATGCCGCTCGTTGATGTTATTTATAAAGGTACTTGGTTTTCTGGTGCTCGAGATCGAATCTGGTATTGAAAAACGCGTTTGGAAAATATGATTGTATCTTAGTATGAGCCAGTTAAGAGCTGAAAGAAACAAGGGTCCGCTGTTCCTTTTCGGATAAATAGAGCTTTTTTCCCGATCGTTTGTTGAAAGGAGAAAACAACCGCGAGAGGGAGGGAAAGAGGAATGTCGACGAAACTCGTTCTCGAGTTCGACCAAACGTATTGCGGCTTTCGGTTTCAGGTCAGACGTTCGATCATCTCGATATATGAAAGAGGTAAGATCGAAGAGGAAAACGATTTTGAGCACGAAAGTAGCGAACCGGCTCGCGGAAGGACTTTTTCAAGAGATTTAAGATCTCTCCGATCGCGTCCCTCTTGAACAATTCTTTCACGATGATAAGTCGATCTGTCGTTACAAGACGAACGAGATTCGACATTTCTTGCAATACTGCGGAATTTAATATTCTCCGTAGGAAAGTTTGGCGGAATCCTTTTAGAGGTCTAGACGAGAGGGCAAGAAACAGGCCGGTGCCGCTGCAGCGCCCGTCGTCTGACATCGAAGGCGAAAAGTTCAGGATTTCTATTTACGTTTTGCTTGTAAAGTGTGAAAGTTGAAGCATATTTTGCCCGTCTTGCTAACTTTTCATAGCTCCCGGTGGAATAATACTAAGGTACACGGGGCGAATGTAGCTAGCGCGAACGAACGCAAGTGTCGAACAACGTGATAATACAAGGAACGATTTTCACAGGAAATCCTTGACGCGACAGCTCGTTTCCAACGATCGCTCATCGATCGTATCTTATAATTTAACGTTGTACTCTGCCAATGTTAATATTATATAATTGTAATTAAATTAAAAATATATATTTCATAAGTTATTATTATTACGATATAGCGATATAATCGAGCATTCGTTGCAAATGCAGTGAAGAGCTGACATAGTTGACAAAGGTAAATGAAGCATACAAGTAAAAGCAGGACATTTTTCTTCGACGTTCACGTTCGTCATACTTCTCGTCAATGTCGTACGCGTCCAGAGAAACAACGGGACAGAGCAGCTGTTGGGATAAACAACGAAAGACGAGCATTGCGGTTGAAACATTTGCAATGTATAACTCTATAGATCTAGTCTAGATTATGGATGGGAATTTAAACTCGACACTTAATCCATCATGACATGCTTTCGTGCCGCATACCATGTTGCTTTCAAACGCACTGATTGTGTTATGAATTTCGTTCCGACGAGTTTATTGTCTTCCTAAGTTCGTTGATTTCTAAATCGTTTAAAGTTTAAGAAGGGAAACGATATATATGTTAAGAAATATATTATAGAATACGACGATCTCAAGAACATAAAAAAAAAAAAAAAAAAAGTAACCAAGCATTATAGTTTTTCATTAAGAAAAGTAGGAAGAAACATGTGAAAAGTTTTATAGGAATCTTGCCATATCGATTGGCGTTTCATTAATTATTTCCATAAAGCTTATTTTTATCATCGCGTGAGATTTATTCGCGTTATATCACGAAAAATCGAGCGGGGGAAAATACGAAGAATGTTCATTCGCTGGATTGGTCGACGGAATGGGACGGGCGAAAAGTATACAGAATAACAGATGCGGAGGGAAGCGCAGGAGGAACGAGATAAATGAATGGCGCGGATCAAACGGATAGAAAGAAGGAAACGGGGGAGCGAGTGAAAAAAGGGGTTAAGGGGGGAAGGGGAATTGAGAGATCGACGTATAGGTCGGACGAGCGAATGCGGGGATGCGGAACTCGAAACTGCACCGCGCTCGAGAAAATTGCGTTCCCGTTGATAATATCGAGCCGCGGCTGATAACGCAGGGGCGTGCTAAGGGGTAAACGAACCCCGCGTGTCGGGGCCGGCCCCGTTATACTCTTCCCTCTTCATAGGTTTCCCCGGGTGCACGCGCGCACGTGATGTATGCGCCGACGTGCACGCCTGCTTTGCATTTTTACGGTGCACGTAGAATGAAGCGGTATAAAGCAGTCTCCGCGTTTCGTTCGCTTTTTCTCTCTCTGTCTCTCTCTCATACACACACACATACACACCCTCCTTTTTTTCTTTTCTCCTTCTTTGTCGGTCACACGGTACTGCGCGGGACGCGCAATTGCGTGTTCTACGGGAATTCAAGGAAATATCGTCACGAGACCAATGGAATTTCTTCCGCAGTTATATATATATTTTGTAGCTCGAGGCGCGCGCGCATATAGACCGCGCTCATTTTCCACGTGACATGTGTCATCGCATACACACATGCGTTAAGTCCATAGTAGACCGGACCACCGGGCCAGTTCCGCAAATCGATTGTGCGCGATGGCAAAGAGGATTTCGGGAGAGCTCGTCGCAGAGCCGGAGAACACGTTGCGTTTTGATCGTCGAGATATATCTATCGTAGAATCTATTTTCAATGATTCGTTGATTGGGTCGAAAAAGCGATCGTCTTTCCTCGTCTTTCCGCGACTATTTCTCTCTCTCTCTCTCTCTCTCTCTCTCGTCGTTTGGAATTCTTCCACCACATTAGCGAAACAATTAAATCGCAACGTAGGGCGACGAGGCAACGTTTACGCGTTAGGTACACCTACCTCTACCTGTCTAGTGAGCTCGTATTCGCTTGTTGAGCGGGAAAAGAGACGGAACGAAGAACGGGGGAAAGGGTAGCTACTATTCTGTTGGAAATACGATTAAATCTTTGCGCGTTAAATAAGATTATTCGTGGAGAACATTTGTCTTATTCGACATAAAAATGGCTCCGTAGCATGCTTATTGTATAATTTAATAATTATTTGTAGATGAAGATTTGGAAATGTATGCACACGTTAAATCTCTTTCTCGACACAGCGGTTTGAATTGAGTTCACATTTGCTATAATTTACATGAACGAAATTGCGCAATATTCGAAGACATTTAAAAGGTTTATTTCTAAATTTTTGGGGATATTTTTTACAGTGATAGAAAAATAATAAGAAACTTTTTTTATTATTTCTCAAGCAAGAAAAGAAATAATTAATGTACATAAGATGCAATGAATACAATGATATTAATATGGTATTATATATGAAGTCAGAAAGAGATAATACTGCTTTACCAGAGTTAATTTACATTATTTAATACAGGGATTCATGTGCATGCGCGAATCGTTATCCGGGATACAATAATAATTAACGACGTTATCATACTTATTAATTAAGCGTAAAACCATATGAGAATCGCGTATTCGCGTAGTAATCCAAACCTATGTACTAAAGTTAGTGTTTAAAGAACGGTTAGTATTCTCGAAATAATGAACAGCGTAATTGCATCGATGTACATGACTATTACAGCGAGTACGCTTAGCGGAGTAATATCCGAAAATAAATTTTACAGACATAACTAAACGCCTGGAATGTGGTGAAATTTTGCAATTTACAATTATATTCCATGCTCAAATAACTAAAAACTAAAACATATTCGCTTGCATTGTTGACATTTTTTCGAAGGAATTTCATGCGTATCTACATGCGTACGTGTTTGCGTAAGTAATATTTATTGCAGTAACACTGCACCGTTTAATTATTACACTGTTGTACGCGATACGTCGAATTTCAAATATGTATCTATTTTGCTAGAAAAAGAATGTGCATCGAAATGGCAAATAAATTCTTCGTTTAACGAAGAAATTTTTCTTCGAAATGAAAATGTGCACGCGACAAATAAAATTAATTCGACATATTCGCTTTCGATACATCGTCCGCTGAACTTTTAACGCTGCGATGCTGCGAGCCAGAGAGCGCGTTGCCGGGCTACCCTACATTCGGAGGAGCAGCCAAGAGTTTCCGCGGTAAACATCGTTCTCCAAATATTTCCTCGCCGACGTCTCTTTGCCCTCACTCCGTTGTAGCATCCTCGAAAGAACAATAGTTACGAAACGTTTCCCGGCCATTTTGACAAAAGTCGTTTGTCTCTCTCTATCCCTTCGCTTTACCCCTTCTCGCCTTCGATGCATATCTCGTCGGCTCCGTTGCCTCGATCGATCGAACACGGAATATCCTCTTAGACTTCTCACTCGTGACACCGTTCCTGGAGATCTCGCTCTTGCCGTCATTTCCACGGTCGCGAACATTCGCAGTCAGTTCTTGCACCTTATCTATGTGAGTCAGGTTTCCCCGACGATGCATAATCCTCGGATGCATGTTGCGCGCATACATGTTGTTGCCTATGCGCGCGCGAGTTTGCGCATGTATGTATTTGCGTGTCGCTTGTCGCTTAAAGCACGTTTTATACGGCCCAATCCTCGTTAATCTTTCAACGTGCATTCGAATGAATTATATGGCTGCAACAGTTAATGGTAGTAACAAGCTGTTTCGATGCGGTTACAATGATGCCTAACATGCATTATTAGAAATACCGCGGTACAATTATTAAAACGGATTTTTATATAAAAGAATTATATTTTCTTCAAAAATTATTACATTTTTTTACATATAATTATGTAAATATATAATAACGTATATATATGTATTATATACAAGCATTAGTAGATTAAAATCTTTTCATTTAACAATTTTTATTTACAGAAAAAAACGGTGCATCCATGTGATATACAATACATATCTCTATATGTATAATCGCTACGTGTAAAATAATTGCGACAAATGTTGCGGTACGATTATTGCGATACCGCATAACATAAAATTAATAGTTGCGCGCTCGCTTTGTGTTCTATAACAATTCATTAATAATTAAAAAGTTTATAGATATTATCCATAAATAATTTTAATTATTAAGCGAAAATTTATATATATACGCATAATTCAGGAACATCCAGTTAATAGTAACAAGCTGTTTCGCATACATACATACCATATAATACATGCATATTTTAAAGCTTATGTATTTCTTGTCATATAATTTGCAATCATTAGTGTTTTGTAATTTTGTGCTTTTGTATAAGCCAAATTTATAACTGCATTTTCATGTCCAGCATACACATATATACATACATACATAGAGAGGGAGAGAGAGAGAGAGAGAGAGAGAGAGAGAGAGAGAGTCCGTGGTTGGAATATAATTTGCGAATATACGTAACGCGCGTTAATCTTAGGCTGGACCGCGAACATCTAGGATACATGCGAGCAATATATTCTATCTTAAATGCAGTTACGTTCGCACATACCGCATTCAGAAAAACGAGGACTTTTCCAAATTCGCGGTCATGTTCTATTTTAACTCGCCTCTTTTTTCCCCGCTCGTGCTCGCCCGCCGCGCTTCTGCCGCTTCCGTCCCGATTCCGCGACGTTATTTTTTTTTCTACGCTTTGCAACGGATTCTCTGCCTGCGTTTCCTTCCCTTTCCCCTGGTATCCTTGTTTCGTCTGGATGTATCCGACGGTTCCGCCGGCAACCCTCGAACAAAACCCCCAGGCGCGTTGCAATGCCAACGAACGCGTACCACCGCAACAACCCTTTGCAAGCCACTGTAGTACCATCCCCGTCCCTCTTGGTCGAAATCTCTCCGTGCTGGAACGGAGACGCAATCTTTCCCAGACACAGTATAACCGCCACGACTGTTGAGCTTTTATTTTGAATTAACATTAACAGGTTTCCGCGCCGGAGAAATTTATGCGAAAGTGTACACAAATAAATCGCGCTGGTCGTGTTCGAATGTAACGGAAATATTTGTCGCAATGTATATACGATATGTTTGTAAGCATTTGGAGGAGGAAATTTAGTCGATATTTATATAACACGGTTTATACATCCAATTTACCATTGTACCATTTATAGATAATAATCGATAGACGGACACATGTTATATACAATATTTAATATGTTCAGTCTATCTTGAGTTTTTCTATATAATAGTTCTATTTTCTATCGAAATACATAGAGCGCGTAAGGTATCGTAAATCGATAAATTTAATCAATTTTTATTTAATTTTTATCGCTAGAAAAACTGCAAAAATTTACATAAATATTCTTGTATAATATTTAAATAGTAACGTCAAAAAAAGTTTTGTTTTTCTCTCCGAAATAAATTTCATTGGTCATATGAAATTTATTGGTTCACGGAACATTGGTCTACAATAAATAGATAAACGGCATATTCGCGCTACGAATTTGCTTCTATTTTACATATGAAATTATTAATTAAATACTTTCATTAAATTTGTTACATCAACGCTTAAATCATCGCTGCGAAAGTTTGTTCCACCGTCACCGCCACAGTTCGCCCTAACTAGGAGTTACGTCGCCGATAAACCCGATTGAAATTCAATAGTGATTTCGAGGATTATCGATTTTGGCCCATCAACGGTCGTGCTTGCCTCACCGAGAGTACGCCAGGAATTTTTAAAAACGAATGGCGAAAATACACGAGGATAAATCCGATGCGCGAACGGGTGTGCAAGCGGCAAAAAATTCATATTACTACAAATGCGACGCGAATGAATTTACGGCTGACATAAATTCTTGCTTATTCCGAATTATGCTCCATATCTGTCGTTACCTGCCGCGACGGGATAAATTACGGCGCAGATAACACTGATACCTATCCGTTCATAATAAATAAAGCTATCTCATTTTAAATGTCCGCTCTCGATTTGCCCGTCGATGAATAACGGCGCTCTTTCCATTAGATTAAAAGCCAAATAAAAAGAAAGAAGAAGAAGAAGAAGAAGAAAGAAACATTTAGAATCGCCGAAACTATCGCCGGCGTGCCGTGCACTCCTGAAATAACTGTCGTTCCGAAAATCTTCCTCTTTTTTTCTTCCCCCGCACCACGCTATTCGTTTGCCACTCCCTCTATTTTACTCTTCTTTTTTTTATTCGAGCGTCTCGTACTAGGTATTCGACTATTCTAATCCGAGTGCGGTGGTTTCGAGTAGGTCGACCGACTATTGGACATTCCACTTCATTTGTGAGACTTTTAAAATTGTAATATACTTCCTCCGTCTCTCTTTTTTTTTTTAATTAAATTCCATTGCTCCTATTCGCTTGTTCGTGCCTCTCGTCTGCGCGTTTATGCTAGAGACACGAGGCTCATCGAATGCACCAAAGTTCGATTTCGATGACCTCGCGTTTCTTTTCCCTTTTTTGATTCTCTATCGTGATTAGAAGTCGAACATCTTAAATTTATATACGTTTGTCACATGTTCGATATGCACGCAATATTGGACGCATATTTGTCATCGCACAACGATCGATGATATGGGCTCTCGATATTACGGATCGCTACCTATCGACAGAGCGAGCAACGTCGTCCCGTCGGCATCTTTTATGGGAATATCTCGCGAGATATATCGTAAGGAATCGGGTCAACTTGAATATAATAAAGTGAGTTTGAGAGTGAATCGGTTTAAGCGCCGTCTATAGTAAGTTGAATCGGTTCGCGCTCGCTCTCTTCTCTATTGCAAATATCATACAAAGCGTTCATTTTTGTAAAACTACGCAAATAAATACGTATGTGAAAAAAACTACACTCTACAAACTGTTTTTAAAATAAGCTAGTATCTTCATTTTATATATTTTATTGTATATATACAAGCATGTATAAAATGAAACATTTAGTATTATTTTTATTTTGTTACAGTCTATATCATAGTAAAATATTTTTTTTTTTTTTTTTTTTTTTTTTTTTTTTTTTTTTTTTTTTTTTTATAGAAAAACTATATATATATATATATATATATATATATATATATATATTTCGTGCTGCAAATTTTTGATCAATTTGCGACACGAAATCAATTCTATAAAAATGATGTCCTATGTAATGAATATGTCTATGTCACATATATAATTATAAAGATGTACAAGATATTCAAGAATAGCGATTCAGTGTTCGAGATATTAAATAATAATAAATTTATGAAGCTTTTTAACGAAATACACAAAATTGTCAAAATGAAACGCGGAGATGCAAATAGTTTGGAATGAAAACGCGTTACAAAACGTATCTCTCGTACAATCCTGAAGCGTTTACTCGGGCCATTCGGCAATTTGAACAGAGACTTTGTCTACGTTAATGGTGGTTCTCTCGTGCGTACGCTATAAATCGGCCGAGGGCTAAAACCCGTTTACAGTGTCGATTCACGCATCGTCGGGCTTTGATTCAGCATTGCGAAGAGCAATTTCCCCGGTGGCGCTCTTCTATGACAAGCGTACACGCGCAGCGCGGCTTTTACCAAATGTAAACGCGAATCTTGTTTCTCATTCTCGTATAAGCGGATCTTTCTCAAAAGCGTTACTGTTTGCTTCATAGCACATGCCGGCGTCATGTAACGAAAGTGCAAATTTTCTAATTCTCCAGCAAAGAAAGATGACCGAGCTTTCCTATAAATCTCTGTCATCATTCGAGATAAAGAAAAATGTATCTGCCGGTAAAACGAAAATTTTGCTAAGCTCGCGACTTTTCAGAAACGCTAGTCCGATTTCTCTCTTCTCTCACACACAAACTTTTTTCTTTCTTCAAGATATCTATTTCTATGGCTCGTAATATTCTCCGAAACTATATCGTAATTTAATACTTTATTTTTACAAAATCAAATACTTTTCTGTTTATTTTCATCAGGAAAAAAAAAAAAAATTTCATATCGGATAAAACTTTTTTTTTTTTTTTTTTTAGAGATTAACTTCCATTGTATCTCGGATGTTACTAATATTAAAATTTTTCTTTATCATTAAACATTCATATTTTTTTATTCGAAATATTTATTCTGAAATAAACTTAATAATTTGTTAAGTCGATTTATAATACAAACTGTATTTATAATTTAATCTTGATTGAAAGTTTTTGCACGAGCTTCTAAAATCGCTTATTGAGCAAAGAAAAAAACCTCGAGAAAATTTCCCTCGCGGGAGAAATATTTCATCGATTATCAAATATCATGTCGTAAAAGGTAGATTTGTAACAACGTTGAAGAGATGGGAAACGCGGATAGGGCGAGTGGTCTTTGGGGTCAGAAAAATTCATCTTAGGCTCCCTAGAGACGAGATGTGGTTCTCGTATTGCGCGAAGATAAAACATAGTGATAAGAGTTTCTGAAAGAACAAGAACTAAGGATGTTAGCAATAGGTACCGTTTGGATACAGACTTTGCAAAGTGACATTGTAATATACTGGTGCCTTATTATAAGGGGAAGCTCAAAGTTCCATCGATCATTGATAAAATAATCGATGTTTTATGTAGGTAATATCATGTCTTATGTAGATAATACCATGAACCAAGAATTTTTATTAAATCAAAATTAGGAAACATTCTTTAAATTTATATACATATAAGTATATCTATGTGTAAACATAAATAAAAACGCAATAAATTTCCAAAGTGCTAATGAAAAATCAAGAAGCGTCGATAGTTATAAACATGTTTGTCTAATAATTTTTCTAACGTGAGGGATAGAATTAAAAATTAAAAATAAAACGCTCGAGTTATCGCGCGATTATAAATCATTTTATGCGAAAAGTTTCGGTGCGGGAGATACGTTGTTCGGCGATCGTAAACTTGTCTGAAACACGTTCGTTCTCCAGATCCGATAACATACCGTTGTCCCAATAATGTTTCTGACAAATCATCCCCTAGCGAGAAAAGGGCCAGATCCTTATAGTATAGGTAGCCACTGGAAACTTTCTAAGCACCGCGAAATGGAGGCCGAGTGCATGTAACGTGGAAGAGAGTTTAAGAGAGAGAACCGTGCGGAACTCGATCGACGACCGGAATGGGATTAGAGAGCAAGGCTTTAATGCCCTTAAGTCAATCGGAATCATCCTAATTGAATCGATCGCTTTGACGCGCAACTCCGACGGTGGTTTCCCTCGCGGCTTAACGTCCAGCAAAATCGTTCGTCGTTGGACGGTCCCACGAAAGTAGTAGATACTTCGTTAGATCCCGTTAAATCCTATCAGCCGTGAGGCGACGTAACGCGAAAGAGAACTTGCTGTGACCGTGTCCGTCCATTATTGTTTATATATATATATATACACGCGCCACTAAAGTAATGAGCTCCTCAAGCGCGTTAAATTAAGAGAATCTATATACTTGGCGCACACTTTAAGAGAAGAGCACGTGAAAATATATGGAAAAAAAAGAAGAAGATTTACGAAGTACGATAACATTTACGCACGAGTTCTTCTCCCCGGCTTTCGAGTTCTTTCCCGTACGGGCGCGGCGGGGAAGAAGAGTTCCGCGTACTCTGCATTATAAAACGCGCATACGTCACTGCCGCAACGCCAACTCTACTTTTGCGGTGGAGTTCCATCCACCTGACAAAACTAAGGCTATTCCTCCAGTTTTACTCGTCCGGGCAAGTGCACGAAGAATTGGTAAGTGCGCCGGGTGGTTTCTGAATTTAAGACGACGCGCTGTCTCGCATTCCCGCCGGAGAGAGAGCGAGATTATCATTTATAATTCAAGATTAAGAACTACATGCCGTCTCGAAACTTTCCTAATATCTCATAAATCATCAATCATAAAAATTATCAATTTTGTGGAGAATTATCGAAAAATTATTATATTGTATCATTTTGATTAAAGCGTCCAAAAAATTGACTCCAATTGAAAAAAAAAAAAGAAAATTAAAAATATCCGTGTAACACATTGTAAGAGAGAAGGATCGACACGTGCGAGATCGATAAACGCGAAATGGTACGCGAATGACAGAGTGAGCGATAGAAGAGCGAGCGAGGCAGTCGTAATCGCGGTTTTAGAATGCATGGAATAATTGTGCGCGAGCGAGCGAGAAGCGAGCAAATGCGTCGCATTGTAGGCGGCTTAAACGCTGCCGCAATCATAAAATATAATTTCTTCAGAGCGGCTTATTACGCCACTCCGTCCCTTCGCTCACGTATTCGCACTCCCTGATCCTTTTTTTAAGTCCCGCCTCACCATTAGATACTTTACGGTACCGGCGAAACAGCCGACGCTGCAGTGAAGTAGCCACGAGGATGGTCCGCCAGGCAAGGACTGAGCGGTGGACCGTGCGTTAATACATTCGTCCGTACGTGTGCATGCACGTGTAATATGTACGTTGGTATATGTTGTCCGCCTCAGATACGCGAAATATCTCATGCGTTCCATAATAAAGTAGAGATAAACAGGGAAACGAGCTTTTTTTCGACGGCTTTTCACCCTTGCACTTTTTGCATGGTCCAACGGATTTGCGAGTTCCGAGGAGAGTTGTTTGTATCCCTCTTCGTATATTTTTCTCGTACATTATTATATTTTATTCTTACGGAACGGATCATACTTGACGCAAGATTAATGTATGTAAACTTTACCGGTGATAAGAGTATATATTGCTTCGATTTTCTTTACCCCTTTTCTTTTGTGTCGGCATACATTGTTTACGAATGTATGTAACACCGCATACCGAGAATCGCATGGCATTCTTATTAACGAAATTTGGTCTTGTTCGTGCGAATGTCAGACGGATAAAAGAGGCCGTTGTCATACTGCGAGGAAACGAGAACGACGGAGACGGCGGGAATGGGAGAAACGAGCGAGAAGAAATAATAATAATTTGCAGAATCGCACGAGTCGTCTGCAACAATTCGCCGATTGCTCGAGCAAGTTTGTTAGCCGAGGCAG
Source organism: Polyergus mexicanus (assembly GCF_030449975.1). NCBI lineage: Eukaryota > Metazoa > Arthropoda > Insecta > Hymenoptera > Formicidae > Polyergus > Polyergus mexicanus. Next base: position 9,948,693 of record NW_027223331.1, read on the forward strand.
AAATGCCGCCGTCTTATACGAGCGGTACGAGAGGGACAGGATAGGTGAGAGATAAACGTCGGTTCCACGCTTGGCAAATTTTATCAATTTTGTTATTTCCTGGCAACGATCCAGCAACGGTCCTAAACGTTCACGCGGGCCAAGCGTTTATCCTCCGCGCTAGCGCGGGATTCGTTCGCGGGAAATCGCAGAACACGTTTATAACGTCGCGCGGATTTCCCGAATGCTACCTCGCTATTCAGACGGTAGATATGCTCCCGTTTCGGATTTATACAATACAACTTGAAACGCCACATTTGGATAATACGTTTCATGCAAACATATGAGAATTCTTTTTCTTCTTAAAACTGTTCTCTCGCGCGTACATTCTTTTCCAATATATTTTTTATACATTTCAACACGGAGAAAATTTTATATCTATTTATAATATAATTTTAAATTACATTCTATTATATTTTTTATATTATAGCTGAACCATTATGACTTTATATAATAAATTACAGTACAACGTAGTAAAATTAAAAGGTTGATATTCGTTTAATATGTCTTATCATTTGCCATAGTAAACATTCCTAGGTACAAAGTTACAATCTTTATTTGTCTATCATTGTAAAATGTTATAATATTATACCTCAATTTTTACAATTTGAACAAAAATATGTATTTTTTCTGAAACTTTTGTTTTTATTTTATTATTCCATACAATCATTTTATTATTTCACAAAATTATCTTTAAATTTGATCAAAACGATAAGACTGACAATGACATAGAAGAGATAAAAAAGATAGAAAGTGAGAAAAGTGTATAATATTGTTAAACTATTTAATATCTTTTTTCATATAATTTATCAATTAATTTAATAGCAACTCAGATGTTAAATAGAATAGATGATACATCAATCTAAAACTAATAAGTCAGATAGAAAAATATAAATAAATAATATGATAGTATAATGATAAAGATTTTAAATCGAATATTTATTGCTTTTTCTTTTACTTTCTTCGCAGTACTTGTTTTATTTATACATCTGTAATAAAATTATAGTGAAAAAATGAATGAAGGAAGCTTTGGGCCGAACAGTTGCCAAAGCCGAAACGTGTAAATCTTGTCGAACATGTAGCAATTGAACGGTAGCCGAAGCTAGAAATGTTACATGTGGCCGTTACAAGTGTGTACAAGATTTGCGCGTTTTGGCTAATTCTTGAAAGCGAGTCCCTTCATCGTTTTCCTCTTCTTCTCAAATCCTTAACAAAGAGATTTTCTCTTCGAGGAGAATCGAATTTGAAATGTTTACATGATTTTGACGTAACGTTTACTATAGCAATACGGCTTTTTATCACGTAGATAAAATAATCTTTGTAAAACCGGCGCTCAAGCCATATTTTAAAGTGGGAAGAGTTAATTTTTACTATGATATAGAATAGAGTAAAAATTTACTCGATTTATATTTTTTACTCCTTTCTTTGGAATACTAATTTTACCCGACAAGTTTTTACTTTGCAGCATAAAAATTTTTAATATGAAAAAGTGTGAAAATTGCGTTGCTTTATTGTTTTTAAAATAATGGCTTCAACATTTAAACTTATACTTAATTTCTTGATGATCCCCACGACTCTAGTGCGCGCGGACATTATAGTAATATTTAATATAAAATTTTCTCCGCAAAGTTGTACAATCTGAACTTCATCGAAAAAAATTACAATATGTTTTATATTATTTTCAGCGCTTTATGTCTAGGGAGAAGAATTAATGATTTTTAATCATGATCGCTAATCACATGAAATGCTATTTAGTCAATTATACGAATCGATGGATTTATTTTGTTTAAATTTTACTCTAGCAAATGGCGGAATAAGTTTCGATATCTCTTTTTAATACCATGATCATCCGTTTGTAGCTTCGTTTTCTCGTTTCAACAGAATCGAGACCGGAGGAAAGCACAAACAGTCTCTAATCAAGTGGCCTTCCGCGTTCCATTTTTACACAGAAAATTCAAAAGATAAGGCGAGAATGCGAAACACGGGGAATTGGTACATGCGCGGCAGAAGATTGCGTTCTTCGATATGATCACGATGTCTGAAAAAAGCGGGAATTTGTCGCAAAGGAATAGCATTCGAGCCGACACGATGGTGCTGCGCCATGTAAATAAGACGTTTAAATAAAATTAAGTGGCGACGGTTTTCTCGTTGAAAGCCAGGTAACTGGTTTATGCGACTACCGTTTACGATAAAAAAATAAAAAAAAATAGAGTGAAAAAGAGAGAAAAAGATCGAGTGTTCATATATTTACTGGCTGCAAGGCATGAAGAGTCGCATGGTATATGTGAAGTTTGCGATCGAAAGCTCGTTCCTCTCTGATGATTTCTGTATATCGCTATAAACGATCGTATACACGCAGATATATGAGATTGAACAGTACGAAAAGGAAAAGAATAAAACGAACTTACTGCGATATTTTGTATAAATTTAAATTGTTTATTATACGAGCCAAAAAATCGATCGCTTGCGATATTCTATACGCGGAGGGCTGGCATTTAAACGACAGATACGCTCTCTCGTTGCATACGATACAAAGGGAATGCAAGAACACCGACACGATTAGTTTTTTTTTGTGCGAATAAGGGGTTGTATACTCAATACGCGCTGTAAGTGCACGGCGATAGAAATTTTACGATATCATCTATAAACTATCTATGCGCGGAAAGCCGAGGTGATGATACGTACTTTACTCTTCTGAATATTCTTTCGCCAACTCGCTTTGCTGACGAAGAGCGTAGTATCGAGCACAGTATATAAGAGCCGAATGTGCTGCTGGCCTTTACGCCGGTATTGCTGGAATTTTATTAGATAGATTTTTAGTCTCGAGCGACAGTCTCTTTTTCCCTGCCTATCGTATGCCTCGTTTATCTCCCTTTCTTTGCTTCTCTCCCTCCATTCTTTTTTTTTTCTACCCTTATAAAGGCACTCGGAAATCTCGCTTGGCAAGCTTTGGCAGCCAATATCTCGGAGTGCGACTTAGTCCTGATCCCTTCTTTATGTCTACTGAATTTAAATAATGGAGACTGTGCTAATTTGCTGTCAGTGGCGGTCAATCTTTGAGCATATTCGATGGAATTCAATCGCGCGGTTAAGAACCCTTTGCGAAAGTCCGTTAAGTAGTATTCTGCTCGAAGATCTATTATCTTTCTATAAATTCGATTTTCGACAGACAGAAGAGAGACGGATCGTTGAGACTCAACCATAAAACTTCAATGATTTTGCCATAAAGTTATAAGTATTTTCTGTAAAAGTTAGTTGAATTTTCTTTCTGTATTTTTTCTCACATATCGCTCTCTCACATAGTTCTTGCTTAATCCAAGAATAGAAGAAAATAGAAGAAAATGGTAACATACTGAAATTTTATAGACATAAAGTACGGATGAATAATTTAAATTAGTCATTTTATATCGTGCCAAAAAATATTTAAAAAAAGAATTAAAAATTAGGAAAATTTTTTTTTAGATAATAAATAATTTCAAGAGCAGAGAGAAAGAGAAAAGTTTTTTATATTCAGTTGTTTTATTATTTCAGTTTGTTCTATGTATAAAGGGGGGATTGCTTTTAAAATAGTACGGATATAATTTTAGAATGTAAACTCTTGACGCAAATGTAAAGTGCATCGATTTTAGCAAGATTTTTGAAATCGAATAAATGCTTTGAAAATAAACGATCCGTCGGATTAATATTCTCAGTTTAACGAGATATGCAATTTTTAAAAAAAAAACACAATTTTTTTACAAACTGAGATGATAAAGGTTTATTAAAATATTCGAGCATTCACAGAAACATTCATTTTCATATATTATTATTGTTGAAAGACCACTGCTTTGCTATCCGTCTAACATTTAAAAACGTTTTTATTTTAGTATTGATTAATAATTGAAATTGCGATAACCCGTCTAACTTTAACTTTATGTATCAGAGATCTTTCTACGGCACTCTTTTTCTGCTCAATAAATCACATTATTTATTAAAGAATCCGCAATTAACGAAGTCAATTGTTTGAAGCTAGTGCTTGGAGACAACAATTTTAGCGCTACAAAGTTCAAAATATTTTTCAACTTCAATATCTATGCTAATCCTCTCTATCGTTTCTTCACCTTTCGTAATCGTACTTTTTCGCGACGGTCGCTCTCTTCGTTCCTTGTCGTTGCACTCCTTTGTCGATCCGTCACTGTCCTTTTACGGTTACGTAAACAGCGATTTGAAAAGCGCGCAGTGACCGAAGGCAGGAAAAGATAGCTGAACCTAGCTTGTAATGTCGCGGTAAAAATACTTTTACGGTTCTTGTGATCCTAATCAATATAATAGCATTATATATTTTTAACAAAATCATTTTTATTCAGTAAAACTGATTATCAAAGAACATACAATCGATCTCTGAACGCTGTAAGAGAGAAACGCTGATGAAATTACTCCGAAATATTCCATGGAAATTTATTATATTTTATTTCCTTATACCGCGTTCCCATGTTATTATCTCAAATCGCATTTTGCGCGCCAGTAAATGTACCCGTGACGTCGAATTATTAATTAAAATTAACATAAAGCCACATAATGTCGCGTAAAATCGTTCCGCCGTATTGGAGCGCGAGCGTTATAAGCATTGGATTAAAGTAAAACATTGTTTCAGATGAAATTTATTCAAGTTAACATTCGCATTACATTTAACACAATACAAATGCAGAAAAATAAAGCAATAAAGATGCAGCTCGCAGAAAAATATTGTAGTAAAGTTTAGATGCGCGAATTATAAATATAAATTATTAATACAATATTACAGAAAAAAATATACCAACCGATAGATTAGAGATGCATCGTAAAAAAAAAAAAAAAAAAGAATTGTATAAAACATACCTTTTAAGCAAATTATATTATGAAGGCAGTTATCAATATTTAAATATTAATATTAATTATTTTTCTTTTTAAAGAAGGAATGCCTGATTAATATTAATTTATTCGGTATATTGCAAATTTTAACTTTTCGCTTCTTAGGCGCCTTGCCACGATCGTCGTAGCAGATAAAATAAAATGAAAAGCCTCACATACCTTACATAAGCGTTATTGAGTTATACAAAAGTGAAAGCTTGCCTCAGCGCTTCCGTGTTAGGACCATGGCGGCAAGTGTGCCCTAGCTCGCTGGTTGGTTTTATGAATATCAAGTGTTATCGTTGTACCTCGAATACTGCCATGGCAAGTAATAATATATTGTACGTCGTTGTTTACCGTATCAACGACGCCCTCTTTTCTCCCGGGCAAACGTTTACTTTTCACTGTCGGATATTATTACTTACACCGTCGAGACAAATATTTGTCTATCGGAAAATTTGCTGTTGCTAATATTTTATTCGTAAGTTATGTCATACTGTCTTAATCGTGTGACACTCTGCCAATCTTTCACGAATAATAAAGACCTAACACATTTTGTACGATTAAAGAACTGCTCGTAAAGAACTGTGACAAATTTCAAACTGTTGGTTATATTTAAGCGCTTCAATTAACATATAAACGAAAATAAGAAATAAAAAGCGAATTGGAGTTTGCCGAATTAGAAATACTAAAATATTTCATCTAGTTCGTAACTAACGACTATTTTCTTAAAACTTATGGATCGCTTTTGAACGATTTTTAGCATCAATAATCATGACGTTAACTGCGTCGTGACGTTAATTGCTAAATATATGTATAGCTGCTGTGAAAACTTGCGTCTAACACATAAGATATTTATGAGAACATTTATAGATACGAATATATATTTGGGCTTTTTGGTACAAACATCGCCAAATACGAATACGTTACACGAAATAGTGCTGTTCAACGAATCGTTATAAAGTTAAATGTGAAATTGAAATCTATTTAGCCTTAGATCGCTCGCTCGAATAGAATCCCTCATTTCCTATTTCGGGCTAAATCTCCTCTATAGAACCCATTAGTTCGAGTCTAATCTTCTATTCAGCATTTCCGTTATAGTTGTCAACATTACAATGGAAGGCTGATTAAACCAGCCCGTCGTCTGTTGCTATTGCGCACGCCGCCAGTGTCGTCGGAAACACCGGTGTGTTGCTATTGCTAAAATAATTATTCGATCACTTTCCAAATTGATGCAAATCGCTAACGCCGCGTGCAACGCGAATAAATAGCCCAGCCGGTGTGGGGAAAACACGCAAAAAAATGGGAGGGGTGGAAAGGCCCGGTGTGCTTTCCAACGAGAGCCCCCTGGTATCTCGTATTTTTTCTCATCGTATAGCCGGTCGCTACAATTTCCCAGATCGTTATTATTTATTATCGAAGTACACGGCGTATATAACGCTGGTACGCCGCACGTAATCGAGCGTGCAGAGATCCGCTCTTGTAAAACGTGAGAGAGAAAAACAGAGAGAAAATGTTTGTTTTTCAAGATAATTCCGAAAAAAATAATATGCGATATATATAATTATATTTTTTGTACACTAGTTATATCGCGATGAATTGATAAAGTGATGTAACGATAAAGTATGTTTATGACATTAGTTATGACTAGTGGAGCATCTATTTTTTGAAATTTTTCATTTACTCTCGCACATACGCAACATACATATATACATATACTATGTTGGTCGATATATTTATATTTTTATATCGCTTCCGCCGAATGCAAATATCGAAATTGAAATTTGCAAAAGGGCGAGTTCATCGATACAATATTTCGGTCCACGGGGAAATAATAATTAGCTGAGTCGGGAAATCTATACGAGAGATGGAATTATTATGGTATGTAGCGTTATACGCAGACTATCGCGAACATTACAATTTCAGGCGCGTGATTCGCCGTTTCCAATCGGAATTCGAAATTTCGTGGGTAGCGGTTTCACGGATAAATGGCATGTACCAATATAACTTGTTGCAAGGCTAATTTTAACCGGCGGTTGTAAACGACGCGAATCGAACCAGCCGCTTCGCGCCCTTCCATCGCTGTAATTTTCGAAAAGTCCAGCACGCACGTGTTCTGTATTTCCCGTGGGCGAACACACTCGGCATTAATTGCGACTACATACGACCATTGCTTTGTTCCTTTCGCTCTTATCTTCTCCGCAGGCCTCTCCTCGCCTCTTACTACGAGCATCGATACTAGGCGACGATCGTTAGCGAATGCACCGCGAATCATTAACGCGATTACGAGGTGTGTAGAGCGGTAATCGGCGTATAATGTATTTCACAATCCTGGACCGGAATAGTGCGCAATACGCGATAATGAAATTTTTTCAAGATTAATTGTGCATAAACATACACGATTCGTAGTAACAGCAAAATACGAAAAAATACTAGTAATTTAATTAAGTTTGTTAGCAAAAAAAATATGTATTTAACAATCATGAAAAAATCAGTCATTTTTATTGGATCATTATTGCATCTGCAAAGTATATCAGTTGTTCAAGCTAATCTTCCCTATAGATAATAAATTATTTGAAGCTTTAAATACAGAGTGGCCCCGAGCGATAACTTCTTAAGGAAGCATTTTTCGACCCATGTTTATAGGAAATTTTTTGTTCAGAATTTCCTATAAGATCTCAAAGTCTGGCTGGAACGTTCGAGGCCACCCTGTATATACAGGTTAAAAAAGATCATTCAATATTTATATGGTACATAGGATATACTATACTGAATAAAAAAGATTTAGTAAACATAAGTTGAAAGCTCAACTTGAGATATAAATATTTTTGTATGTTAGCATCATGGCTTCTACATATCGCATACGATGTTTACCTCAGTGTTCATAAATCGCGTTCTGAATATTTTCATTCAATTTCCATACATACTTCATAACAAAAGATTTCACCGGCGATCAATCAGTTGTCATCAACCGGCGATTGCGGATCTTTGCGATTCGCAAAAAGAAGATGCCAAGCGTGTATGGAAATGGAAGGAGGAAATATGGAACACCTTCCGTAAATATCGAGATAAAAATTTAGACAGATTATCTTCTTCTCACGTTGCGTGCGACACAGTAAGTCAATCATGATGCTAATATACAAAAATGTTTATATTTCAGAAACCGTTCAGCTTTCGATCTATTTTTACTAAGGTTTTTTACTCATTGTCAGTATGGAGTATCCTATCTACCATATAAATATCGGATGATTTTTTTTAAACACCTTGTGTGTGTGTGTGTGTGTGTATATATATATATATATATATATATATATATATATATATATATTCTCGTTATTCTTCCTTCGATTTCTTTTTTATTTTCATTTTTTTAATATATGATCCGTTAACATTACGTGCGTGACACTCGGCGATATTTACTAACTGATAAGCCATACCGATTAAATTAATCCGAAGCGTATATTCGTCGCATCGGGCGCGTTAATAACTCTCAGTTATCAGCAGTTCATTGCACCTAACTCGCAGACAAATAGATCTACAATAAACATACGATTTATGCTGTACGTGTACGCGCGTACAGAAGGGGACATCACAATTTGACATATGGATATCGCGCGGCAATACAGGCAATACAGGATAGTCATTACTTTCTATCTCGCTCACGGGTCACCGCCCAATTATTGACAGTCGGTGATGTAATTATCCACCGTTATGAAACGCAGAAATCACGACTAAATGTAATCTGCAACGGCATATCCGATATTCTTTTATGTTGATTTCTGCGTATCGGGATTTCGTGCTGATAATCATTTCTCGTTTTGCATAAAGGCGAAATTGAAACGAGCAATTTTGAAGAGCCAATAATCCATTTCGCAAAGAGAATGCGCTTGCACATATACAGGGCGAATCTGAGAAACGGAACATTTAAATCATCTTTAAATTTAAAGATACGGAAACGTGTGTAAAACACTATATAGATGTGGTTTAAATATTTTAAATATTTTAACATTTAACGTAACTTTAATATATATATATATATAATCTTTTCATATTTTAGTTTTTTTTTTTCTCTAAACGATATTCTTGTTTTTTTTTTTTTATATTATTGTAGTATACAAATATATAAAGCAGCGAAATTTCGATATCTGAAACGTATTATCCTATTAGCTAATAATCATCTAGAATATCGATTCACTAAATGCACAGAGTATATTATGTCCTAAATAGCGAGATCTCCGTGCTTCTCTGTTTCCTTTATTCCTCTCATGAGCTTACGACAAATTATTTTGACAGGTATTTCGTACATTATCGAAACAGTTTTGTTCACGAATGCGCGAATAACTGCATCGTTATTAATATAATAACCGTTATAATAGGAACCGTTATAATAGATAAATGCGGATTGGAAGTAACGCGAAATTTGTTTATAAAGTATGCGAAAGAATGACTAAACATATCTCATTTTTATAATTTTTAAAATATAGTGATCTATAAAAACTAAATATACATATACACAATAATTTTTTTTTTTTTTTTTTTTTTTTTTTTTTTTTTTTTAATTAGTATTATTAACATATATGGTTTTAAAGAATGATCTTTTCACACGTAACTTTTTATCACCGAAATTTTCTAAAAATGATTACTGGTCATAGAGCAAAATGATTTTATTTCTTCTTATATTTTTTACGATATCAAATCTACAACATCTACTACATCATCCTTAATTTGCAAATTGTTTGGCAGACTTTTTAAAGAAATATTGTCGAGGTAAATCTGGAACATCTGGCATACTTTTTTAATTTCGAAAAAGAACGTACTTTATATTATATATTATATAAACGTAGTCTTTACGTAGGAATGTCGGTCAATACGCTCAAAAGCGAATGCATCTTCGTAGAAGAAAGAATGAGAAGGAAGAAAGTCGATACACGAGAAAACGTAACAGGTATGTACTCAGACTCATCTAACGTCGATTTATTCGCGTTATATGTGTCGTGTGAGACGCGATTTAATATCCGCGTTGATCATCGATCTGTCACTGTATATTCTTAGACAATGAAAGTACATCATTGACCAACAATCGTCCGTTCTAATGATTCTACCATCGCAGCCGTTATCGATACGGTATGGATACAAAGAAATTGTTCGCTACAAGAAATTAGGATTTTTGATGTTTACTCCATAAAATGATTATAATTATGCCACTTTATCGTATATCTTACGAAATGATCGTTATATCGGGCGCGATGTTTTAGTGGCTTTTACACAAATGGAGGAACGTGTATCACGTCAGCCACGCCTTCGGTCACGCATTTTTTCTGATTAGCAACGCGCGGAAAAAATTTGCAGTATACAGCCAATAGACGCGAAACATGCCATCTGCCCATGAAAAGATATCACTGTTTGGTGGAATAAACGCGATGAGATAGCGAGCAGCTTACTATGTATGTATACGCATAGAAGATTTTTGCTATTGCACGAGACTTCATTCCTTTGCTATGCTCGGAAAACCGGATGAAACTGGCGAAACGAGCTTACGTAAACAATGCGAGAAAAGGGAAAGAGTGCCCTCGAGCGTGATAGCACGTGGGGAGTATCCCCGATGCGTAAAAACAAAGAGAACGTCACCCGATATATCTGCTTGGACTGTGCGGTCGGGCGGGATATAACCTCGATTAAAGGTGGTTAGCCGGCTGTATTTTCCTGCCGTATTTTATCAACCGCGCTTTAAATATCGTCGTTATTTGTGGATTTCCGCGTCGACAAATATCTCTGGATATCCCAACTAAACGCGGCGACGGTGAGGACAGCGCACCCGAGAATTCGACAATACTCCGGCCGAGCCCTCACGTATTCACCCCCGAGGACCAAGGACTCGATCCCTCGGCTGACCTTTCGTAAATAGCGCGGAAGCTGACTCGATAATACGCGGAGCCGTGCATCCTGTGCGGAAAATCAAATGCGCGTATAGACGTTTGCGGCCTCGGAGAAAGGTCACTCGTGTAACGTTATTCAAAGTTACCATTAAATGCCATGCTTAAATATGTTCTGCGGGAAATATCGATTATCTGTCTGGCGTAGCGAAGCCGGCGATGTTGGTCGAACCGCTGCTTTCTGCGGTGTGCAAATTTTTTTCTCTCGCGGTTCTGCGCCAGATTTCACTCTTTGGGGACAGAAATTGAAGTCGCTTCCGCCTCTCGGGCACGTACAACAGTTATTTCAGCGATATAAGGAATTCTTAGAAATTCGCCGTTGGCGATCGAGTGATCTGGATACTTTACCGGTACGAGACAGTGCCATGAATTCTCAAACAGTTGCGAGCTTCGTAATTCCTCACGTATCCAAGCCCGCGTCGAATCCTAAACGTCTCGCGAGTGTAGTACCCGCAAATCTTGACTCAATCGTATGTAGCTTAGATCGCTGCGAAAGATATATTATAATATTCTCTCGAATTTAAATATCTTTAAACGAATAAATTACAAATAGATAGAAATATAGAAAAATAATAAAAATATCCAAATATAAAGGCAACGTCTTTCTTGCAAGTTAAAGATTTGTATTTTTAAATAAATTTTTACAAAGTATATCCAATTCGTTTTGACGTTTCAATGATTGTTTGTCATTACGAAAATTACGTAACACAAATATTAAGCTTAATAATTTAACACTACCGTTACAGATACGCTACGTTCCATTTGCTATATACACATCTCTTCTTCTAGAACGCGACATATTTAATAATCTGGCATTATTCCTTAATTCCTAGAAGATCCAGTCTTTTCCAATTCCAGCCAACCCTTCGATGAAACCGATCTCAGTTGGGATGCGATGTAACATTCGTAAGGGATTACAAATGCACATTCTGTCCCCGTTTGATAATGGGAATTGAAACACACGCCACTGCTACGATTTACGATCAATGCCGAGAACTCTAGTCCAAATTTTGAACGCATAACGCACATCGTATTGTTCTGTGGGATTCGTAACATTGATGGCATATCGCGATTTATTTATCTGTAAATATTCGTACTTTATATTTTCAAGCATTAAAATGTATGTATCTCTGTATTGTATGATAAATTACTACAATAATTTTATATGCACATTATATATGCGCGCAAAATAATTTTATTGCTCTTTTACTATTTTATTTCTCTTCTACTATATTCTTTATTCTTTATTAACGATTAATTCGAGAATAATGTCAATAAAACAAGATTTGTACATAAACTGAGACTATAATACAAAGAAGAAAAAGAAGGACTTGTAAAGGAGGAAATCGGTTTAGTAAATATCTTAAGACGCATCTATGAGGCGATTTAAAGCGAAAAATCAAAGATTTATCGTGCGAAATCGCAATTTAATCCTTTACGATAAATCTACGCCGAATTTCCAGTAAGACATGGCAGTTGTAGTCAGGATTTATCCTATGGGAAATCAGTTGGGTGAAATTCGCAATATTATCACAGTGTAAGGCAAGTTTGAAAGAGGCCGAATATTCGAGTACCGAACCATTAAATTCGATAGTCGATTATAAATAGTCGGAATTGACGCGTTCGTAGAGTTTCGAAATTAATGTTAATATTTTTCCGAAAAATGTGTGCGTATATAATACATATTTGAATATTTTATGTAACATATTTATTATTTATGTGTGTGATTATAAATTATTTGGCATTAATTATAATTATTATTAGAGCAAAATATTAATATACACTTTTGTATCATCATTTTACAATACATAATACACCTGTGTATTAGATAAATATTTTATTAAATATATTATAAAGCCTTTTAAAAAATATATCGGAAGGGAAGAAAAAATGCGTGGGAAAATTGCACGTGATACTCGTGTTCCACGTGTTTCATTCTTTTCATTTCCTATGAGAACGTCAATGCTGCCCTTTTCTCTTTCCGATGAAAAATCATCTGATCGTTTCTTATTGTCTGATGCGTGTATTGTGCCGTTCAATACTTACAATATATACAATATAAACAATACCATAAAGGAGAATGATACGAAAATACATAACGCTTCGATATTTATTTCATTATTCAATTCTTTAGCTTAGCACATATGCCAAGTTAGATGCCAAATTGGTTTTCGTTCAATCTCGCTTTTATCCATTATATACGATGCTTTCCTCGAATGTTGTAATCAACTCTGACATAACATATCCCAAAGTCGTCGCATAAACATTTCTGCTTTCATTCGGTGCGATGCAAATGTCTGATATTTGCTGCTTCTTGAACGTACAAGTGTCCTCGTGTTCTTTGCGAATTACGTTTCGCGAGCAACGAATAGCGAAGGAGACGTTCTTCCAAGGATGCAATACCTTCGAAAGGTATTTTATTAACGGCGAATGAAACAGACAGCTCGGACAAAAGCTGACGTGCTATATTGTTCGGGGGATACATTGGACGGGACGGAACACGCAACATGAGTCGCGCAATTGCACCGACCTGCATTCCGAATGCACGCGAGCGATGCGGTCGCTGACTGCAATTGTGGTCTTCGCGCCAAGTATACTGTACAGAAAAAAACAGATCGACGAATTCGACGATATGTGCGCCTTCTTTTAATTAATTTTGTATATCATAAATGAGTTATAAAACAAATTTAAATCTTATTAAATTTGATAATTCTTTCTTGCTTCTCTCTCTCTCTCTCTCTCTCTCTCTCTCTCTCTCTCTCTCTCTCTCTCTCTCTCTTAACAATAAGCGAGACATTTCTCGTTGATGGGTGGGTTATATTCTGCATCCATTTTATTGGCAGTCGGTTTCTTGGCCATTGCGTATCTCTTAAAAAAAGCTGGCTTATATAGAGATTGCGTAACGCACCAGAAACAAGTGTCTAAAAGCTTCCGTTGCATCGTTTTCGACTAGTACAAAGTTTGCGAAGTAATCAGAGACGTGGAAGGAGACCCACGCTGCGCGCTGCACACATTTATGCCAGTTTGAAACTCCACCTTCGCAACCTCAATCTCCTCCTATTATATCGTCTACGACGATGAACGAAAATATATCTCCGGCGCAAAGTTTTCGGGTTCTGAATTCAGCGCGAGCTGATAAGTTATTAGACACGCCCGTGCAATAAAATTATATTTCGCCTATATCTGCCTTTTGTGGTGGAAAGTCACGTCAATTACTACATGATATCGCGCGTCGAAGCTAAATTTTAATTGCTCGCTCGCGCTTTACTCGCGCTGCGTTGGCAGTGAGTGTAACCGAAAACGAGCCAACTTGAAACAGTTTTAAATTCAAGTTGGAAAGTAAGCAATTAGTAATTCCTTTCAACCGGTTTCTTTAACGGGCGAGAACTTTGGACCACCCTCTAATTGTGAAGAAACGAACGACGCGGAAAAGAGAGAAGGAGGAAAAGAAAGAGAGGGGAGAGACAAAAAAAAAAGGATGACATTCGCCGTTGAAAGCGAAGGCACGTGTTTCAAGTATCTTCCGAGCGAGGAATCCTTGATATTAATTAGATGAGCTCGTAACTCTGAAATCGGAGAAGTAAGAAGCCGAACTTCGTTTGGGAGTTCGTTAAAGGAGTTACTGGCGTTCGTATGGCGGCGGATATCCTAACTCGCGTAACGACTCTTAACGCGATGGTATCCTCGCTCCTTCCAGCCTCCTCCGTCTTTTAACAAACGCAAAGTTCCTAACGTGGAACACACCCTCGTGGATGCTCACAATTTGTTGCACGCGACAATTTGTTGCACGCGCTTCGCGAAGCTAGAGATCTTCCTCTCTCTCTCTTTGTCTTTCTCTGAAATAATTTACGAGCGCATCAACTTTAAATGCATATTTTATTCTTGGAAAGCTCTCTCTGTATAAAATATAAAAATTGACGTTCCCATCGTCATATCTGTAAAACGCTCTGTTAATAATGTCGTCCCGACTTTCGTCAAAGCATGAAAATTATTATCCAGATTAAAAAATTGAAAATAGCTTATATTCTTATTTAATAATATTCTCTACAAAGCAATTAACAGAATAATAATGAAACTATTATCGAAAGTATAACATGAATAGCCGTCTGCATTATTTTATACGTTTGTTATGTTTAAAACTTCAAAAAAAAAAAATGAATATTTTTGTAGAGATCTTCGTCAGGCAAAAATTGCTGTCCTATTTGACGGGGGATTTTTAGCATTGCGCGCGTGCATTTGCGTAAAATAAAAACGCACCAAGTGATGGTTTGAAATAGCTATAAGCGGATTAAACCATATTTGAGAGTCATATATTCGTGGAGCCATCTCTGATCCTCTCTGTGAATGCAGAATAACTATTAAATAACGTTAATTAAATTTTGATTTGCATTAACGATCTGAATCAATTAAAGATTTGTTAACATATTAGATGAGAATAATGATACAATAAAATTTTTATTTTACATTTTAAAATTATATTTGTTCTGACAAATCCTCTCGATGAGAGGGAGGTGATCCATTTTACCGACATACATTAACGGATGATTGTATTAAATTATTGTTTTATTTATTTATCCTAGATTTTCTGTTAGAGAATCAAGTAATAAACTTGAAACATCAAAATAGAGGAAAAATTAAATTATTGGGTTAGAGCGTGCGTTAGTTCGTGTCGGTACAAGAGATCGAATTAGTCTGCCTTTTTCATCGAAGGTTTCCCAACTCTCCACCAGATAGCGCAAGATGCGGCGTAGCACAATATGGCCGCCTAGTATTGGCATCGCTATGGCAATTCTCTTGGCAGCTTTCTAACTATTGCCTTTTTTTATACATTTTACACGAGTTTTTTAATATCAGTGCCTAGAAAATAGGTAGTGCGCGTGCGTATGTGTATTATGATGTAACGGTGGCGCGGTGAGGTGTCGGAAAGATCGCCGTAAACGCGGTGAGTGTTTCCAATCATTCTTTGCGCACAGTAACTCTCATTGTCAGCGACTTGCTCCGTCGTTTCGCGCTGTTTAGTCAATCGATTTGTTTAGCAATCCTCGGACATTGGTCGTGAGAATTGATTCTACTTGTCAGCGTGTGATTCGAAATAGCAAGTGGCAATCGCCCGAGCGCATTCGGGCAACGAAGCGAAGTGCGTCGCATGTGTCCCCGAGTCTTGTCAGTGTGCGCATATAACCTCTCTGTACTTAGCGAAGTTAGTTTTCCACTCTTTCCATTTTTCGATATTCGTGGCTCTTTGCTGGGTCGAGTTACTCGAGTCGTTGTTCTAGGAAAATTCCATCTCGCGGTTTCGCTGTCATTGTCGAATGTCGCGTGAGCGTCTCCAAGCACGACGACGCAACGCTAGTAAACAATAGGGATTGTTTACCGATTCTACGTCGACGACGTCCGCGTGTGCGGTCATTGACGCGCCGGTAGATAAACGAGCGTCGCCATAGTAACCCGCTCGTCTGCGAACGTTTCGAGTATTGTGACAGTTGGCCAGAATGCCGAATATGTCGAATGTCGTGGGCGCGAGATCGAACGTCGCTCCAACTCGTTGAAGCGTTATTCTTATTTTATCGTTATCGCGCCGAGACGTAGGTTTCTTCGCGTGCGCGTCATCGTCGTCGTCGTTTTCGTTTTCGGAGAAAATCGCGTCGCGAGCTGTCAACACGACTGTCACGCTATAATCTGACATAAGCACGATCGCCGGTACTTTTTGAATACGGCAATATGGCTAAATATAATAACGACCCGCAGCGTTCCTCGAATTTCGGAGGAACGTATTGATTTTTCCGCTGAAATTAATATATATCTCTGTAATATTTGCTTTCAGGGCGGACCTAACCACATTCCGAGAATCTGAAAAGCGACATACAGGTGCGTACCGACAGAGGCATCCCGCGGAGGGATGTTTGAAGTATCCGAGCAGTAACGACCAATACACGTATGTTTATTTATTATGTTGTTTATTTCTATTTTGCATTATATTTCTTGCTAATCACAGAATGACCAAACATATACGCAATAGAAAATAAATTTTGACATCTCTATATTATCTTGTTCTTTTTAAATTATAAATTATTGTATTCTTGTGTTGCGCAATAGAGATATATTTTCAGAATTTAATATTCATCACACACACACACGCATACACATACACATGTACATTATATCTATAACAAAATGAATATAGTATATAAATAAATATTATAAGCATTATATATATACAATAATGCACACATCAATTTGTTTGATATTATTATTATTATATTTTAAACACACTGAGGAAGCACTGTTATTTAATTATTTTACATTTTTATAATTAAATGTAATTTAAAAAAAAATCATGTTTTTAATTAACTAGAGATGTTAAAATTCTTATCACAAAGAGAAAGAAAAAGTATTAGTTATAGCATTTATATGAAGTCATTCCGTAGCTGAATTTTTTCTTTGTTGTGTATATTATTAATTTGCATATATATATATATATACAAACATTAATCAGTAATTATTCTGTTACTTTATTTAATTTCTTTGCTTCTTGTAATGCTTATATAAGCATTTATTCAGTTTTATATTTCTAACACATATTTCAACCATTGTTATAGAGAATCTTTCATTATAAACTTTTTTTTTATAAATTTCCAAATAATATGAAATTTATATATATACACCAGCAGTTAAAAAATTACATTTGTATAAAAATAAAATTATATAAAATGCATCGATATAAGTTTGCACGAAGATAAGAATCTTTTTATGTATAGTTTTGCATATAACAAATCATTTTATTTTTATTTTTAATTATTGTTATATTTAACAAAAGAAGAAATTCAGTATTTATTATATTTCTATTATAAGGCTTCTTAATATATTGCTACACTATTTATAGTAAAGTATGCTATTTTATTATCTATCCATCATAGTAATTTATTCCAATTTTATTTATGTCACAGTATATTTTTATAATATAATTTCCGATTCTTGAGCAGTACGATTCGTTTGTTAGTACCCGAGAAAAATTTTTATTATCCTATTACCGTAGGATATCGAAATTATGCAATAAAGTTTGCGATGTATACTGATTTTAAATCAGATTTGATCAACAAACATATTAATCTACATGTACAAAAATGTACATATTGTAGTATAATGAAGAAGAATGATTTAATAAACATGTCTCGATGAGAAGTTATTATTTTTCATAATACGGAAAATGCAAAAACAAACATAATTAAATTTTCTATAAAATACTTTAATCTCTTTTATTTTTTTATTGAAATGCTTTTATATGAAGCTACGGAATTGAAAAAAATATATTATTGTATAACTTATATTCGGGAAAAGAAATATATGTATACAAATGTCTTTTGTGAATAATTACAGAATAGGCAAAATTATATTAATCTTTCTACATTCTATTATACAATTATTTTGCTATTTAAATTTCGGCTCAGATATTATTGAAAACAACTAAATTTTGCTTAATATTTAATATGCATTTTTATACCATACACTTTCTTGCAAGTAGAAATATTAAAAGATACGTGCTTTAAAGCTTTATCAGAGAATAGCAGGAAACTGTAATACGATTTTACCGACATGTATTGCAACTAACACCCTTTCTGGTAACTTACGAACGAAGGTAAGTCTTGTACCGACGACAGCAGTGCGCTTATATCGGGTGTCGCAAATTTACTTCTGACTGAAATTTCTGTACGTATCGTACAATCTCTCTGTTACCGACTACTATATAGTCGATAATAATCCTTTCCGGTTGTTATCGGCATCCGGTTTCTATTTGTTGAAATGTCAGTCAATAGTTTTCTACAATCGGAACATTTATTCACTATTACTATAATAGAAAATCTCCCCACACATCTTATCGACAATAAATTTATTATTCCATAATAATTCATAAAATAGAGTAGTAATCTAAAGGTAAGAAGAGTTAAAAGTTTTATATATTGATAACTTACATATAGCTATATGGCAGATAGATATTTTTGCAATTTTTGGAAAAAAAAAATATGACCCATATGCACACTTTTAGGCTTATTAATAAATTAATATAATTAGCTCTACTTTTTTTACTGTGTATCATTACGCAATAAAGAGCCTGCTATTTCATTAGATGTATCAGTAAAAAAATTCACATATAGGCAAACGTGCGTGAAAAAAATGTGTAAGTCTAGAAAAATTTATTTTTATTTTATTTTATGATTAATTATACGCGTTTCGAGCATACATTTTTGCATAGCTATTTGCGATAGATCAGAATAATATGGTATAACACAGCGATAGAAGCAAAAGAAAGAAAAAGATTACGAGATTCACATGAAATGGAGTGGTCTGTGGATGGATTTACATTCGTGTATATGTGAGTGAATTTCCGACTGCGCGCGTTGTCGGGTATTATTTTTAATCACTCGATAGTTCGCCCGAATGCCCGAGTGCGAATCTCGAGGCAATGCGATTATCCCGTAATTGGATTTACGTTTGACTTCAACCTGTTTTTATGCAGATACGCCACGTTCGTTCCTTTTCACATCGCCGATAGCGCCAAGAAGTGCCAATACCGTTCTTTTTCCCTCTGCTTTTTTAATTCACGCGCGTTAACTTGCAGCAGCTCTTCATATAACTCGCATTATAATTTAACAATACAGAAAGTTTTTAACAGAAAGATTATGAATTGTGTGTGTGTGTGTGTGTAATGTTTTAAAAAATTATGAATTATAATTTCTTTTTAAATTATAATATCTTTGATTAATTTTTATACTTACGGATAATTTTTTTAATCTTTGAGGAAGAAAAGATAAAACAAGCGAGAACTTGAAATTTATGAAGAATTTTCAAATTATTTCGAATTGTGGATTTGTACTATAACATCCTCTTATCCTTTTAAATTGACCATGAATCATGAATTCCCGATCGTACGAGGGAGCATCTGGTAGTCCCCGCGTATATTGTGTCAAAAGGGTGAGAGATCTCAGGAGGGTAGTAAACCAACAGCCGATAATCGATCATGCGACTCGGTAACCCCATTCACAGCAGTATATGAAAGAAGAAATAAGCATCATAAACATTCATTATCGAAATATATGACATGCGTACACACACACATCTTTTATATTGAAACATTGTTGCTTTTTATACCGCGAATTAAATTAGTTCATTACCTTTGCTTCTGTCCTTCTTGTTTTCTCAATAATTTATCAGGTTATCCGGATATTTTTTGATTAATTTTGAACTAAATAAGCATTTTCACTGTATCTTTTTCTCATGGTTCATCGTTAGTGATGTTCTTGTATTCTTATACGCCACACCGTTATTGTTAAGTATCTGAAAAAGAGAAATTTCTGTAGCTGTTATTTTTTTCTTTTTTTATATATATATATATATATAGGATTCGAATAAAATATTAAACTATATATAATGAAGATATTAGGACGCGACAATTTTTTATAACACGATTTTTTTTTATATTTTTAAATTCGTTTTGATGACATAACTAATGAAAAAAAAAATTAATTTTAAGTAAGGTAAGCTTACTCTATTATTAGATTTCAACCGCATTGCTGGATGAACTAAACCGGGCGAGAGGAAATCGTGGTGGGCGGCAAGTAACTGACCGCAAAAGCGACGAACTTTTTTATTTATTTCTGTTTTCTTTTACGCGGAGATCCCATTCGTTCATTAGACCCGACCATCCATGCAACATGCTTGCGCAGATCGAAGCCGGTGCCGAGTTTTCTCTCGGATCGCATGGCGTACATTTCTCATCCTATCTTCTCGCTGATTCGAAATTCCCTCGTTCCCTCTTTCTTCTAAACCATCTGTCCATTCGTAATTTGAGATAATTTGAAAATATAATCGCATCTAGATTTTATATTATATTTGATATGTATTTTATTTCACGTTCTTTTAAAAGATTTATTTAATATGCATTATAAGACATTTTCATAATTGATTGATTAAATGATGGAGCAAACAAATTTGTACGTATAGAAAGGGATATATGAGCAAAATTAAATTTACAACAATTTTTTTATACATATTTGACATTACTTTTATTATCAATCTTTTAGCTGTTCACTAACGTCAAAGAATATGTTATTGCACATTTTCTAAGAATTTAGAATCATTTCAATATGCCTCGTTCTTCCCTTTTGTATAATTAATTCTCGCACGCTTTGTCTAAGGTATGGAGCGCATTTTCGTGGCGGGTAGATGGCGTTATACAATAAAACATCTCGGTTTTCATAGCCGGTAGGATTGAAAGCAACCGAAGTGGAAGTAAATTCGAGAAAGCGCGTTTGATCTTAAAGCAACCCATCCAAAAACTATTTTTGATGTCGATGCATATCCGTCTTGGCGAGAGAAAGAGAGAGAGAGAGAGGGGGGGGGGCTCCTCCATTGATTAATACAGCAAAACGCAGCGCGTACGTACTTAAGCCTGAGGCTGTATGCATTTAATTATGTAATGTCAGACACACGGTGTAGCTAAATAAACACGCGGGCAACACGCATGCGGAGATGCATAGAATAATAGTTTTACGTAGAGATGATAGCGATAATGGCAGTATTTAATATCCACATTATAAACATTCGCTAATTTTTCGTCATTGGATGCTTTGGGGACATGCGAAACTGTATGCATATCAGCTGTACGTCGATGTCCAGTCCGTTTCGGTAGCAATGTCCTTATCTTCTTATCTATTCGCGCGCGTGTTTCTCTCCTCGTCTACCTTCTATTCTCTCCATTCCACCCATCAGTTAGTTGGCCGTGTATCGCTTGGCAGCTGTCTTTTCCTGCTGCTTCCGTGCTAATTAATTAAAGGACGACAGACAGCGCGGCCATAGTATAGCGTAGCGAAGAAAAAAACATTTGCCAAAGTTGCCCCGTTTTTCAAGCGCCGTTGATGCCGCTTTACTCTGTCCGATTATTTTACTATCGATTGAAGTGTTGCGCGGAAATAAACTTCCATGCAATAATCGTCCACTTGTATTAACATGCATACGTTAGGCGAATTACAAATATTGTACAAATTTCAATTGCAACATCTTACTTAATAATGCGTTTAATCCCTGTATTATCAAAGGGCTAACAAAATTACCGCTTAGTGGGATTTCCATCGTATTTTAATATTATATAAATAATTTCCATTGTTGTATTATATGTTATTCTCATTTAGTATGACAATTGGAAACTGTTCGTCCGAATATAAACGAGTATTACACGTGAGAAAGAAAGAAAATGCCATTTCGGCAAAACCGACCGACACGTGGTTTCATTACTGTCACTTAAGACTTAAGCCTAGCTTAAACTCCGCTACAGGCGATCGTAGGATTTGCCGTGTTAAAGCTAAGCTACACATCAAGAAGCGCCGTGACGGTAAAGATATAGCAAAACAGACCGTCATTCGCACGACGTGTCCACTTCAAAGTTTTCGCAAAAGTTGTTCGTTTAATATTGTTTACACGTAAATCCGGGCTGATGGAACTAGTGTAGGACAGAGAGTGAGAGACAATTTAATTGCTAAAAATGCGGAATCATATTTCCGCAGTTTTGTCCGCGTAAATTTTTAGAGCGGATTAATCGACTTTGCATGTTAAAGCACACACGGTCCACGAAATTGGTCTCGGCAGAAGTAATAATTATTTATTAAGTGTGCTAATGATTAATTTATTGTTTATATATGTATGTATGTATCTATGTATACATGGCATGAATCGTTTATATAAATGCAGTATATATAGTAATATGGGGGGAGGGGCACACGCAGGATTATATTACGCGAAAATAGAGACCATTTTATCGCCTGCGGGTAATATCGAAATACCCGAATCTCATATTATGTTTTTGGAAAAAAATTGGATATCCGTAGGCAAGAGAATCCAACTAAAAGATACATAATTAAATTTGATAAAATTTCTCGAAATGTAATTAACTCAATTCTTTTACGGAATTTTTACGGTATAGTGAAGCATTTTTTATTTTTATGGTACAACGTACTAGTAAATAGAGTTAGAGAAAAATTTAAATAGTTATTATGGTAGGAGAAAAAAAGTGACGACGTTCTTATCTATCTTATTGCCAACTTTTTTTTAAATCTTTTTTTTTTTTTTTTATTTATACGTTTCTCGCGCACACTACACTCGATACGAAAAATATTTTTCACCAGATTCGATCGGTGCTTCATTCTTTAAACACGAGAGCTAACTTCAAACGTTAATTTGAAATTTGTAGAGCGCCCAAGTCTCTCTACTTGAACGTAAAGCTGAATCAGAGTCTTACTTTTAGCGTCGATATTTTATTTACCGCTGTCTAGTTAGGAAAAGTTTTTCGAGTAGAGTAAGTCAACACGCACACAATTTTAATTCAATTTGATTGAATGTATGAAATTACGCGGCACAAAATATTATTATTCTCGATGCGGTGTTTCATTGCGAGATAAAGTTTCGTTATATTGCCGTAGTTAGCGGTTCATCAGTTGCTGATATTTCAACGGAGCCATGAGCGAATGGACCGGTCAATATTGCAAATATTGACGAAACATTACGGGTGTTCCGCAAATTCGATAGATTCTATTGGTATTTGTATAATGGCTAGAATGGATACGTTTTTATGCAGGAATTTCTCGCGGATGTGCAAGCGAATGCGAGACACGCGTACTCGATCGTATTCCCTCGTGTAAAAGTACAATCTAATTTACGTAGAGTTTCGCTCGCTAACGTTTCGAATATACTCGATGCATGATAAATTATGCACTAGAATCGTAACTATTGCTGTATTCTATCGAGTTTTTATTTGCGATTTGCGTTTTGTTTTCTCTTAAATAATATTAACTTAAATTTTGGCCCCTTATAAGGAAATATTTGAACAAAAATTGTACAATTTATAGTGTGATTTGGAAAATTTACGTTGTGTCATTAACATATTTTTTTTTTATCTGTGTAATATACCGGCGAAGAATATAAAATGTATGAAAACCTATAATAATCTCACAGTTTAAATTTTAGCAGAGCGTAGATTGCGGAATATAATTCTCATCCTCGATTTTAATCTGTGTAAAAATGATGCTCATGAAGATAAAAAATGACGTGAAAAGCAAACTTTTTTTTTCCCGAGTATGCTAGCGAGACGCCTCGATTATCGATTTATCATCCTTCTTCGTCCGTTGATTCTCTTCGTCCATATTTCCTGGTCGCATATTATCTAGATAGTCATCTACTATCGTTTTAAAACGTTACCGATCGAGGAATAAAAGAAAGAATTCAACGAAATAGATAAATGATGATTTTATATAGCATATGTAATATACTCGGTTATTCATTACTGGAACATTATACATATTATTTTCTACTATCGGAAATTTGAAATTATATTGAAGTAATAGACGGACAATTTAACTTTTTTTAAGAGAAAATACCCATTAAAAATTATAAGGAAAATGGATCTATTGAAAAGATTCATTTTTTTCGAAACAAATTCAATTCTTCAAAGTATCGGTAAATGATAAAAGGATGGATTTTCCTTAACGAACTGTTGAACGATTATGCTTACCAAATTGTAACTACTAATGATCGATAAATGGACAACGGATGTCAACAGCGAATGGCATATAATGCTTATATTAAATTATCGCAGTTCGTATAATAATATTAATATCGCGTCAGTGCTCACGGTAGGACGACCAGGAACCGTGCAATCATCGGCACGCGAAAGTACGACCTGTTACCAGTGATGATAAGGACTACAATCGCGACGCCGACAACTCCGGTAGTTTCCATTCGCGACAAAACAACTACGGATGGGATTATTCGAGTCGTCGAGCCACATTTCGCTTTTCCTCACGGGAAATTTCCGAAACCCGGTTACTTGCGTCGACATGGAATTTAGTTTGGCACGGCCTTAATTCGCTACGTAAAATTGTTGCCAGCATTTGGGCGTAATGGAACGTAGAGAGGGATCCTCGGACACGTAAAAGTAGGGCTGATTTCATTTCCACGGAAAGCCCGCGATCAATTGATTCGATTGTCCGAAAGTCCAGTTCTCGTAACGCTCTTTTAGAAAGTAACAGTATTCCCGATTGGCTTCGACCATTATAGAATTAGAATAGTATACGAGAAAATGATTGTATCGCGATAAAGATCGCACTTTCTTGTTTTTATCGCATAAAAATCTGAAATGTTAAATTTTCTCTAATAAAAAAAAAATATATATTCATTGGATTAGCTTTATTAAGTCTTATGATACAAAAAATATTTTATTTACTATAAGTTAATATAAGTTCATACATTTATATTTTATAATAATAATATATTGATTTGAAAGAGAAGTAATAATTTCTGATATTGTGCGATGGGGATATAATGGACTTTAATTCAAAAATCTGCCATTAAATCGGACGGTGTTTGATTAGTTATAAATCTCTAAGCGTTGATCGTCACTGAAATTCGTATGTGCGCGCATGTTCGTACTTATTTATATTTACAGCTACATATGTATTCTAGATGGATATATATATATATATATATATATATATATGTATATATAAAGTTCTCCCCTAGTCGCTGAATTTCAAGGCACGACCTGAGACGTATCCAGTACACGTATGAAAGTGCAATAAAGAAAAGTGGCGTTCGTGCCAAGCTGAAATGCGCCAGCCCGCGACGCGCACTCTTTTTCGTGGAATTTATTTTCGATCAAGGTGGCCATTGCTGATTAGCGCGACAATGGCAGCTTTGTTCTACGATTAACGACGTTTTCTCCAATTCCAACCCATTCCGTGTACCCTTCCCAGTTCCCGATAATCGTACACTCGAATCCGGATAAGATTTAAAGAGCCATTTTCTGAAACTTACGAGGGCGCTTAACTATATGTAACGGTTTTCATTAAATTTTAAACCGAGATACCTACGAAACGCGTACAATACTTGTCGTTACAAGATTCAACTATTTACGATTGCATATAAAACGTAACGATGCATCGTGCCGTCTTAAAACCCAGCGGAGCCGCCTCGTCTCGTTTTTATCGTCGCGAGTAAGAACGTCGTCCAATTTCATCGACGTACTTTTTTTTTTTTTTTTTTCCACGAAACGATATATCGCACATTTGGAGATTATCTACCCGTTAAGATCTCTCGAGAGATAGAGAACTGCGAGAAAAAAGAAAAAGTGAAACTTTAAGGGATATGATTATAGTACAATTTTTCTTTAAAGCCAAACCCTTCGCGTAGAGAAAAAGAGCGTCATCTTTTGTTTTTGGTGAGAGATATCTATTGTAGATGAAAGTAGTTTTTAACATAGTTAGATCTCGTACAAAAATTTCTGTGAGATTGTCGATAGACGAGTCGAGATCTGTTTGATTCTCGCTTCTTCGCGCGATAAAATAGGGCGGTTAAAACGGGACTCTGACAAAGCTTTTGACCTTTTATCCATGCAATTACATTCGCATCGATACCTCGCGTGATACTCTCTAAATAATGAAAGTAGTCGAATGATCGATCTTTTTTGGAGGAATGCAGCTGCTTTTTTTCATTTCTTCACCGAGAGAAAAGCATTCGAAACGTTGAGCGTAGAATTAGATAGTGAAAACCGCCGAGCGCATGCCGACAATTCCATAGATATCTCGAAAGGAAGAATGCGATTGTTCACAGCGCCGTCGATGCCAATATCTATCGCTATCGTAGTTCAGTATTTCATCGAGTAATGAAAATATTTTCTCTTAATGCGATTAACCGTTGCATTTTTTCCTTCTCAGTATTTTAACTCGACAAATTGCTTTAACTACACAGCGTGGGGACATGCCGGCCGTTGCGCGCATTAATCGAGAACTTTGTTATTTAGATCGTTATTTATTTTGTTCTTTTTACTCTTTTTAAAAGGGCGCGGGGGATGAGAAAATCGTTGCAGCATAAAGTTTTATGGGACATAGCCCGGCGCATTTATTTCGCTCGAGCTATGATGATCGATGCGTTCAATATGAACGAGGTAATGACAAAGTATTTATCACGAATAGCGAGAGAGTTACGTTGCGTTCTCGTGAACATGAGCACGATAGTTTGTCGGTTGTGCTTTGATAAACCTGATGATAACCAAGCGAATTTGCGCACATGTTTATAATTATGCGCGCAAGAGGCTGCTTCTTACACCCATATGTTCGCAATCCAAATATACGCATATCGGTTTCATTTTAAACCGTGTATCCCATAGTATGGAAAATTTAATCATGAAGATTATCCTCATAGCGTAGATGCGATAGCCATCCCTGTGATTCTCCTTTCTTCATTGGGAAGAATATCCGATATCGAATTCTCATAAAGTCTTGTTCCATCCGTTTTCGTGATTAAATACAAATTTATATGATTTATACGATAATTTTAATTGCACATTATACGCGAGCGTGTTTAAAATGTTTCCAGTCAGAAGATTATTGACGAAAATCTTATATATATATATATTTTTTTTTGTTCTTGTTATTACATTATAGAAAGGATGAAGCATTACCGTATTATGGAATAAGTTACATTAAATCAAGTCAAGCCACAGATCTAGCAAATCACATTTCATTTTTAGATTCTTTGAACAATCGATTTTTTTCTTAAAAAAGGAATCATTATTTATTACAAATTTTTGAACTTTATTATTAAACATCTTTTTAATATTAATCTTCAAATTATAAATTTAGCTGAATAAAATTGGCATAAATTAAGGATAAAATATCACTATCTATACTTAAAGTTTAATATTCTTTTTTAAATTTTTTACTTGCACAATTATATTTATAACTTTAACATTATCAATTCTCTACTAAATTGATTGACATCTCTCCTTAAAAAAAAAAAAAAAAAAAAAAAAAAAAAAAAAAAAAAAAAAAAAAAATGAAATTGAAATTGATAAAACAATCCTTAAACAGAGACTGTTATAGTTGATAATGAATTTTCTATTTATTTTTTGCCGTTTATAAAAATCGGTTTAAATTATCAAGTATTTTATCATTTATTTTTATCAAACTTTTATTATGCATTTTTTTTACTTACATCTCTTTATATTTGTTGATATTGAATAACTTTACAATTATGTTTCGAAAGAAATTTTCGTGAGGGAGAAAAGCTCGCCTACTAAATTCTTCAAAAAGCGCACCCTCGAGGTCGATCTGACGTTCTATCGTGCGGTTTCTCTCGAGATATTTTTCGCGGTCGATTCAGCGATAAAGCGCCTGTCGGAAGGAGAGCGAAGCCGCGTCGAAGGCGGGTGTTGATTGGCCGCCAATCGCAAAGCGCAACGGAAAACCTCGAAGCTCGCAGTTGGTACGCTGTTGGAGGCTGTTCGTGGATTAAAGGCTTTTCTTTCGAATTTCACGTCAGTCAGCTTTGCGCCTGGGATAATCCGGGTGCTGTATTCGCGGCGCGTATATAAAATAAAGATCCGCCACGTCTGTCGAGCCAGTTGCCCGCTTAATAACGCTTAATAAACGGAGACCGATCCGACGTGATGCGCGTCTTTCTTTCTCTCTCCTCTCTCTCTCTCTCTCTGTCTCTCTCGTTAATTTTCTCTCTCACCTTTTCTTTCCGGAAGCTTTTATACGGAAAACGGATTATGCTCTTTTACACGCGTTTGGCACGTGCGACAGGGGTGAGAAACCAGCAACTTGCACGAAAAAAGGGGAGAAAGATCTATTTTGCTATACAGGATGAAATTGATAGGAAAGAGCAAAGTTAGTGCGCGGTTTGATGAAGACGCGGGAAATGCATGTATAATTAATGTATTATTACGGGTGTTACGTTTCTATTATAAGCATTGTATAGCGCGGATTGTATTATTTGAAGAGTGATTCTAACTCAAGTATGTAGGCAAAGTTTCTAGAGAGAACGAAGTACTCTGCGCAATCGTAGATTGCGGCAGGTAATAATTAATTAAGCTAATTGTAATTATATCCAGAAGTTCGATATCTAAAACACAGCGAAATTGATTTGCGCCTAACTACCTTTTGTAAGTTTTAACTTCCAAAGTTTACGAACGGGAGTTTCGCCTTTCCTGCCTCATCGAGATCAGCAACGGGAGTTTATTTCGCTAGAATTTACTCGGTAATTAATTAACGTAGCGAAGAAATTGCCAATGTTGAAAAGAGATTTTATTCACATATACATATATGTACGCGTAAAAAAGAAATTATACGTATTTCGTGCGTTCTCGTTTACGGTTTTTCACGTTAACTGTTAAACAAATTTATTTACGATGACTATATTTTCGATCTCGATGACTATGGCGAATATGCTTAATGGACCGCATTCATAACTTTAACGGCGCGTTTATCGAAAAATGTATCCAATTATACGGAATTTTATCCTCTTAATGTAAATATCATAATATATTTAATATACGACGTGAGAGAGAGAGAAATAGATATATTTAACATTAAATATATGAAGATTCATCATATTCGATTTTATCTCGTTAATCTGCGAAATCATCACGATGACGAAGCGTACTCTCGATCATGTACTTTCTCCTCATTTCCATCGCGTTTGGATTTTTTTTTTTTTTTTTTTTTTTTTTGTCAGCATATTCGTTCGCCACCCTTGTCGTTTCTTCGATAGAAGTGCTACCGAGCGTAACCGCCTATCGATCAACACGAGAGCTGCACCCTTCCTCGACAAACTCAGATGCGACTTTTGATAACTTTAATCCCCACCCTTTCGCATAGGACACGAGCGAAATCCTTGGATCAGAACCATCCTCTACCACCTATTACCTGGTAGCTTTCCTGAAACATAAAGGTATTCCTCGCCAAACCAAACTATGTGGCGGTCCGTGTTGAACTAACCGCAAGCCGTCGGCCAATTATACGGAACCCTAATAATTTAACCACGTGTCGTTGGCCTGTCTAGATTTGGCCATGATAACGCCCTAGTGCGCGAGGGTCGTTGTATGCAGACTGCAAAGGGTTGACTCGCGCCCGCCGATCCCCGGGGGATATTTTATGGTAACGTTATGGTTTACTAATAACGGGTTACAGTCGCATTTTAGAGCTGTTAATCACACAAGCTGATGCGGTTGTATGAAACCAACAGACGCGTAACATCGGTTGGACGTCGGGTTTGAAACGAGCTCACGCACGCAGAAATATAATTGCAAACCTTTTACTATCATCGGAACTTGCGCCTGATGTTTGTTTAATTCTCGATTTCTTTGCATTTTTAAGATTTGTACAGTTTTCAAAGACAGTATCGCGAAAATATTACAATACTGCCGATGAAAAAAAAATATATATATAAATTATTTTTGGTATGAATTTTACTCTCACTCAATATATAAGTAATATAGAACAAGTATGTAATATTATTCGTAAAAAATATCATTTGCAATTTAATCGCAAGTTAGACACTTTTTGAAAAAACTGTTCTAAATAGAGCGCATCCACATACGATATAATTTAAAAATCGAGACGAATGTTTCTTTTCGCGAAGTTTTTTTTATAAAAGTCCACCTTTTTGTAGAGTAAAAGCTGATTTATTTAACAACGTATTTGCGCAAAGTCCTTCTATCAACTTGGTCGAAGATTTACAAGCAAGCGCCTAATATTCCGTCTTTAAAGTTACTCAGTTTAACGTCCCTATACAATACTATTAGCCATCTCATTCAGTTGCCTCGTCTCGAAAGTCGCGATTATTGGATCACAGTAAGTTTTATCGCTTCCTAAACAATTCTCGAGATTCTTAACGAAGCGATAAACGTTATAGGTCTGATAACTGTCTCGTACAGTGCCGCGACGGCATTAGTAGCGCTACGCGCGTTAAAGCAAAGTTTCGTCGTACTTTGTAAAGCGCGTCGGGAGAAACTTTTTCTCCCTTGCGGCTTAACACCTCACGGATTTGTCGTCGTGCTCGTTGTTATTACGGCGCGAAGCCGATATGTGCCGTTATGGAGCGCTTTCCAACTAATGTTCAAGATACAGGGCAACTCTCCTCTACACCGAAACTTTCTAACTGCATTAACTCAACCGTACGTGCGCCACATTTCTTGATAGATCGTACTTGTAACCACCTATTTCATCTCGGATTGATTACGATTCTAGTAGCATTAATGAATGACGAACTTTGCAACACCGACCGAAAACGTAGCGGCGCGCTTGTTCTTTGATTTCATTTACATGCAGAATATAGCAATATTGTCCGTGTTTCCTTTTATCCCTATGGACCGTTTGATCAATTTGAAATCAATCTATTCACGGCGAGAAAATTTGATTGGACGATCTTTTCGTTTGCAACTTTTTAACATTTTAACTTGAAAATCTTTGCAACTAATTTTCAAGTTAAAATCCTTTCAAAGCAAGAATTCGTTTGAAATTAAATAAGGAATCAGACTCCTTATCCCTTTATCGGATACTTCCGAAATATAAATTGCAAAAATTTCTAAAATTTGTGTGCAATTGTAATTGATAAATCATTGTCGCTTAAAAAATATAAATTGTGTTAGAGAAAATCTTATTCCAAGAATTATTCATATATAAAAGAAATGTAAGGAGCTTGGGATTCTCGATAGATGAATGCCGTATATTTTTAGAAAATAATGTTGGTAAAGTGCTGCAAAGCGATCTTCCGATAATTTTCCCTTTCAAAGTTACGTGGGTGGCTTAGATATTAAAAAGTACCCGTCTTCATTGTTGAACTCCTGTCTCCTCCGACTTCATCGATCATCGATTATGATGTGAGTATTCGCGATGGAACTTCATCTCGGGCCGTTTCCATCAGGGGAGTTAAGAGGTGGAAGCGGAGAATAGGGTAGTGAACACGCTTCCATTGTATTTGTCCTCTGTCTTCCCTTACCCATCTTTAATCTTCCCATTTCCTCACTTTTTTTTAACTCGCCGTTAGCTCTGTCAAAGCGCACTTCTGCTTCGTTCTTCTCTGCTCGACTCGGTTGTCTTTTATCTTATTTTACTCGTGTGTCGCGTCACGTCGCGGTTTTCCACAGAATTTTCGCCGGAGGCACACGGACAAAAAATATCTAGCAAACGTTTTACGGTCAACGATGAATTTTCTGACGCTTGAATTCTCTCTTTTTTATTTTTTTGCACAATTTGGCCGAATGTGTCGCCGGACACGCAAGTTATGATGGAAGCGTTCGATCAATTCACGTATCGATACTTAATTGACACAGTTTATATACAAATATCGATAGTTTCAGAAACACGTGCGCGTTATATGGTCGTACGTAAAATGCTACTGTTTGACACGGTACACTGTTGGCAATGGTACGAGTAGTAAATACCTACATTCCTTTCGTTCCGCGCAAGCTATAGGATAACAATACACGGGGGAACTGTTTTACGGCATTGTAAGTAGACTCGCGTGGCATTTTGTAACTGTACATTTCCATACTGTACCTGACCGCTCTCTCCCGCTACCCGATCTCACCAGCGAATACACCTGGCTCCGTTTCGTAGGGTCCTCGTGCGGCTTTATATTTTGCTCTCTTCACGCGTGACGTCATCACCAAAATACGTGAGTAGCGTTAGAAATTGCGGAGAGCAACACGTATATAGACAGCCATGGAAGAGAACGGTTTCAACGAGCGCGGCGGGAACTACCCTTAATTCACGAAGGAATCTCATTCCGAAAAGAATCGGCTCGTTCTCTTTTTTCCTCGAGGCTACAACTACTTTTATAAATTTCTTGGATCGTAAAAAAAAGGAAACGATATTTAGTTTTTGCACGCGATTTGATCACGAACGTTCGATCTTCAATCGAGTGTGTCGACTATCGGTGTCACTATTCCAGAGTACTGTACGTTTCGATGTAGAGACACGGAAAAAAAATAACGCAGGAAGAATCGATGTCGAAACGCTAGCGCGAAAAATCGTCGGTACCATTGAGAGAGAAATCCGTGGAATTTCGAGAACCAGACGGAAAGAAGCGGTATCGAGTTTGGCTCGACGATACCTGTCCCATCTAGAATTCGATGCGATTCGATGGAAAAAAAGGAAGAAGAAGAAGAAGAAGAAGAAGAAGAAAAGGAAAATCGTAATAGGAGGAAGCGACGCAAGCGAAGCCCGAGGGAAACGGATGGGTTTTAATATCGCGGGCTCGACGGAGCCCGACGGCGATAGTTATAACGGCGGCGCACGCGGACTTGCTAAGCCTTACAGATTGTGGGTTCGAGACTCGACCGAGTAAATCATGGCGTCACACGGTGTGCCATCAGTTTGCGCTTTAGGATGTGCCAGAGCCCAGCTGCCAAGCTACCCTAGCGGATCATCCCCGTGGGATTAGCGATACTTCAATAAACTCTCCCGTACCTTCCCGACCCGAACGAGCCGCGCCGTGTGCGCGAGTTCAATCCACCTTTTCCGTCTCTCTCTATTTGATGCCGATAGAGGCGAGAGTAGTACAAGTTTGTGAAAGGCGAGCGCGCGAACTGCATTTAAGCGCAATAGGATTTGGCGGGGTTAAATGATTATGCAGCCAGTAACCATTTAAACAGCGGCTCGGCTAAACGATCGGCGGCTATTCTTTGAGCTTGCGTTTCATTTATCCGGTGACGATGGTGAATGCCAGTGGAGAAAATTCTCGGAGGAGAACGTTTCCGCGATATGTCGGAAGGGTATGGGCGCCATTAGCGTCATTTCCACCGTTAGTTAAAACTCCCCGGGATAAGAGATTTGACCTAGTTACCGATGCGCGCGTAGCCCTGGGACTTTCCGAGATCCGGAGTCATTACTTATGTATGGGAAGGAGCAGTAGACGGGTAGCGAAAGAGAAATGGAGCGCGAGTCGAGCGGTAAAGGTCGTGAGTCTTGCAAATGAAACTAATATTCGCGCTGACAGGGTCGATAAAAGGCGAGGAGAGCGAGCAGAGCGCGAGGAGAAGCCAAGAAGAAGGCGGAGAAAAAGAAGAGGCGCTGCTTCTTCGGTGCCCGCGCTAAAACACGCGCGCGCGAAGGAGTTTAGGTTTTTACACAATAGATTTAACTTGATCCCCCGCGCTTCTCGACCGTTCCGCGGAGAGATGTGAACGGAGAAAGAATATCTATTTCAGTGATATCGACTTTCCAGGGTTACCGCTTGCTCGTTCTTCTTTTTATTCTTTCTTACACGCTCTTTCCTTCATCTTACAATTCGACTCCTTGTTATTTTTTTCTCCTCTCCGGCTGCTCATGGCCCCCGTTCATGCGTATATATCAGCGAAGAAAGTATTATTTTTCGATATCGCCGAGTCGACGACGCGACACGCAATTATTTCAATTGTAAAAATAGTTTGTCTTATTTTTATAATTACCACTATGTTTATGGCGTTTTTTTTTACGCTGGAATAATTTACGCTTGCATTCTGGCCGAATGTCGCGTGACTCGTATTTTGAAATGTCAAAATCACGGTCGCGAATACTCGGCGACTACCTCACGCGCGCTGCTTTGCGAGATATATTCGTCTTAATTAAAATTTATATTTTCACAGAGCGAGTTTATTAAACGGCCGAGACGTGGTTGCGCCGCTATCTCTCTTTCTTCACGCCGTTCTGCATCGTCGCGTCCCCTTCCTCCCTTTTGCCACCACCGTGCGTTCTCCGCCATTTCCGCCTTACATTTTACGCTTTCGCTGTCTTGCAAAGTCTACTGGGATTTAACGTGACTGACGCCCCAGGATCAACCAAATCAACGTGCACGTATGTTAGGTATACCGTGGATTAAATCCTCCGTGAAGGTAACTCAATGTAGACGGAAGAACGAGCAGCGTTTTGTTTTGTGCCGAGGAATAATAACGAGTATATCCAGGAAACTGTGTTTTTGGTTATAGTTTAATTATTCCATCCTGTGGCTGGTAAAGAAACTCCACGTAACACTATCGGATTTTAATGTGTGGAACTGCACATAGAGGTTCTCTGAATTTACTTGAGCCGCGCGAATAAAATTAGAATCCATGACAATACGGGAGATACTCAATCAAAGCTAGATGTTCGTTCCGCATACTGCGATGACTGATGCAGTTTATAGAGGTGCGTAACATTAGCCGGATTAACGCATATATTCGCATACGTTCGATTAAATCGCCGTGTACTTACGTAACCTTGCGTGACGACTATGATAAACAGTAGCGCAGAAAATAGGATTGCCTAAAGATTTTA
The DNA here is from genome assembly GCF_030449975.1 of Polyergus mexicanus. Taxonomy (NCBI): domain Eukaryota; kingdom Metazoa; phylum Arthropoda; class Insecta; order Hymenoptera; family Formicidae; genus Polyergus; species Polyergus mexicanus. The sequence continues at coordinate 9,983,656 of NW_027223331.1, forward strand.
CGAGACTGCGTGTATATCCCGTGCGTGTTTGTATTTACGCGCATATTTTTACATACGTAAAAACGAATGGCTATTATTTATATTTCGGATAGTGATTCCGCTCTCTCGGAATGCAAATGATACAAGAGCATCGAATGCAGAAATAAATATATCTCGCTCGATTTTTTCAATATCTGTAAATATTTGTACAAGTTACGAATAATAAGGTAAATAATTTAATGAAGATAATGCATAAATTTTCATCTCTCTCTCGCTATAGTTAATAAATTATAGTAAGTATATTGAAAAGAGCAAGCTATGTTCTCGCATCTTAATCATTTCGCTCATTCAACGCGGATGGATTGTCGAAGGAGAGAAGGTTCTCCTTCTCGTTAAGGAATTCGTCGGTTCGCGCAAATACGATTGGTATCTGTCGAGTCCGCGCGACCTCATCGCCACCGTCCTCCCTGTATATTCACGGGCACTTGACGTTGCATTGTTAGGTACGGTAGGTAAACACGAGGTAGTTATCAACACTGAGAGCTAAGTCTCGTTAACCATTCCTAACAGGCGAATGCGAAGCATCCTGCCATTGAATTTGATGCTTCGCTCGGGAGGCTACCTTCCCTACGTGCTGTCACGTCTCGAGACATTTGCTAACCCCGCACGATGCACCGTTAGATAATACGAACAAGAGGGTTGCACGTAGCGCCCAAGGACAGCGAGAGCGACGAAATGTTCTCGGAACACTCGCTCGATTCGCGTATGTACGTACCAATCCTGTGCGCGTGCGTGTGTACGTGTGTGTATATGTGCACATCCGGTTAGTCTCTCATGGATCGCGGCGTTACCGCGTTATTTACGTATGACGTGCCTCATTATCGGGTTTGCGCGCTGCGGCTTGAGAAAATTTCGACGACGTCGCTTAAAGTCGCTACACGCTGGAAGAGAGCGATCGCGTTCCGAATAGGGGAGGTAAATTTTCATAGCACGGAGGGAGATTTGTTCGCCGTCTCTCGTCGTGGAACTAGGCTTCTACGATGTCGGCACGTTCCTACCGTTTATCCTGGAACTCAATGGATTCTCGCGTTTGTCGTAAAATATGATTAAATGTAAACACGTGCCACCCCGTCAGTTAGATATAAACACCTAGCGTATATAGTTACTGGAATACCACAATATACTATGACGACAACGATGGCGATATATATATATATATATATATATATATATATATATATATAGCATATTCAACTATGTGTACTCAATTATATATCTTACCGTCAGTGACAAGACTGTGCCACGACGGTATAATTAGGTACGCAATTACGCCGTGTTTTAGAGTTACGATAGCGAATTTTACCATCTCTTATACGAACAATGCAATCTTCTTTTTCTCATTTTATCCGCATTACCGCTCTTTCCTATCTGACGCTTCGACGCTTTCTTCTGAATCCGACGTCGTGTAATTTATGGACGAATCGTCGGTCGATAATCTGATAGAATCAACGTACCGTTCGCTTTTCCGCGCGAGTGCGCGCATGCCGTGCAATTTCCTCGGACAATGGGATCTTCTGTTTCTCGAACATTGGGCTTCGAAAACGAAGTCATTTCGCTATCGGGAGTTTTGTATTTCGTGTCAGAGGTCTCGCTCCGTTCTGTTCTCCGCGTTTCAGTTTCTTTCCTCACGATGGATGTTTCGCGAAAAATGCTTTTTTCGTCATTTCGCCGCAATTTTATCGAATCGATCCTACAATTTAGGATTGACGAGATTTCTATATATCTTCGGTATCGCGAGTTACCTCCACCACGATTCACAATTTATTACGTCTTACAGAACTCCCATGCCGTCTTCCAGATTTCTACGTTCGTTCGTGAAACTCGATCGTGCTTATTCGCGATGGTTTATCTTTAAATCGTGACTTTCTTTTCTCTGTCCGAATTGTCATTTGACCTATTTTATTAAAACTATTTGAAAAGGAGGACAGTGTATACGTTAATTAACTGTAACCTCGCTATTTCCAGATATCCCGTGAACTTTCGCCCTCGATGTAGCCCGCGCGATTCTTGATCGCACATTTCTATTACGAGCAATACGAATCTGCAATTGCGATTGACATTGTTGCATATGTATATTTTCATGTTTATTACTTATTTACGATTCATCGATAAAGTTTAGAGTTATTATTGTATTGCGATAATTTATTAACGATATGTTAATTCGTCGATGATACATTATTACATCTATGTTCAAAAATTCCGTTATTGTTTTCGACAGCGTAGCTTTGCCATTTTATAGATACTATATAATCAAAGATTGATTATTTATTATGTTATTATTACGTCACTCTTTGAGCTTTGTTATCGAGTAATATCGACAGATATTGGAAGCGATAAAATGTACAAGCACCCCCAGAGAAGTCTGGAAGGTTCTCAGCGCAACGTTCGGTCGTTATATGGACGACACCGCGGGGCTGGATACGTTGTTGTAAGCCGCAACAGTTTATTAGGCACCCCACTGCGACCTTTATTAGCCTCCTCTATCTCCTTCATAAACGAAGTTACATGTTACGGGCGTACACGTTCACGTGTTCACGGACACACACGCGACGAGAATGTGACACGCGCTCACGCGTCTCTTTACACGTTTATTCCATACGGCGACCGTTCGGGGTCCGTGACGAGAATCGCCATGAGTTCGTTATTAACGTCACGTATGCAGCTCGAGGGACCAACCTCTATTTTATACCGCCAAAGTTATATATCATAATAAATTTCATCAAATCCATACCGTACGGTTAATTAAACGTTTTATTACTCATACGGCGCATCGACGCGCGACGCTCGACGATTATAAGCGGTATTTCTTGCAAACGCGTAACATCCGTTCTCACGTTTGCGCGTAACACGTTAATAGCGTGAGAGATGAACTCGAATATTCCGCGAAAGTACACGAAGTCAATTCTGATTCTGCAAAAATCTCACGTCGCTATATCTCTTTTCGCTAAGACTGCCTTTTCTCGATAAACGTTTTCTGTCTCGACGAATCCTTAGCTTTACCCTTATTCCTTTCGGTTTGACGCAATCAATATGTCAACATTTTTCCCCATTAGAAACTACTTTTTTACATGTATATACCAGGTATATAAATATGAAACCGGAATTTTTGTATAGAAAATACACGTTTATTGTATGAAAATGATAAAAAATATTTTATTCCAAGTATTGCCCATGACTAGCTATACATTTTTCCCATCTCTCTGACAATTTGTGGATGCTACGCCAAAAAAACTGTTGCTCCTTTGAGGCAAACCAGTCATCGAGCCATTTTCGTACATTTTCGTAAGAAGTGAAGCGCTGCTCAGCAAGTGCGTGTCCCATCGATGCAAATAAGTAGTAATCGGATGGAGCCCAGTCTGGTGAGTCTGGTGAAGCCGCATGCGAAAGTATTTCCCAACTGAACGCTTCAATCGTTTCCTTGACCGGTTTTGCTGTGTGTGATGGTGCATTATCATGAAGCAAAATCACTTTGTGTTGCCTTTTTTGATATTCTGGTCGTTTTTCACGCAAAGCTTGATTCAAATCGAGTTGTTGTTGCGTTTGAGCGTCATCCTCATCCAACAATGTTTGCAATTTGCTGCCTTCAAACTTTTTCGGTGATCTTCCACGTTCTTCGTTTCTCACGTCAAAATCGTCACTTTTGAATTTTTTAAACCACTCAAAGCACTGTGATTTACCAAGAGCATGCTCACCGTAAGCTTCGACAAGCATTCGATGCGATTCTGCAGCAGTTTTCTTCAAATGGTAACGGAAAATCAATGCTGTCCCCAAATCGTAGTTTCCAGGCACAAAATTCGACATGTTCAACGCTATTAAAAACTATGCTGTTGTATGAAACTCGTATTGTTGCGAGTTGAAAATCTTTATCAGATGTCAAAACAAGAAAATGGCGCCAACGATGCGGTTTGACGGTAACTACATTGACAGCTAGGGCCATCTATGGGCAAATTCCGGTTTCATATTTATATACCTGGTATACAGATTATATTCTTTAACACAATTCTATCTTATCAATAAGATTCACCTCTACAATCTGATATCAGACGCGGGATAACACTTTCATATATCGTACGACAATCGCGTCCACTTATTGAAACGTCTTTATCTCGCTGACTAGCACTTCTTTGAAGAGTTATAACGCGGTGATACGAATTAGATTTCCTATAGATGGAACAGAGGGAAGGTAAGATTCTCCACTTTACTCTCTCTCTCTCTCGGAAACCGAGCCGTGGGTGCGCGAGAATTGGCAAAAGGTGAGTTCATCACTAAGTCATGATGCTTTTATCCGACGTTCTTCGTCATCCTAACATGTCGTAGGCGGTCGTCTCTCTCCTTCTCTCGCTCGTTTCCTATGCTTCCACGACGACGACTCCCGCGATACTCCCAATCTCGCATCTTCTCGCATTCTCTATCTTCATCTGTTCTATTCAGAAGACGCTGAATAACGAGAAAGATTGTTCTCCTTACGCTCCATATTGCATTGTCGAGTCCTTCGATACCGCTTCTTCCTTCTTGTTTTTGTTTCCGTATTTTCATCGTGGCTAATATATCCATGTATACGAACTGCATGTACGCTCCGTGTATTTATATTTGTTCTTGCAATCGGCGGAGGACAAACTGTCAATACGGGATGAAAAGGAGGGCAGGTTAAAGATTGGAAGAAGGGTAAGAGAAGATTTTACGAAAGAGGTCATTATAGGTCGCTGAGACGACCGCTTATTTGTAGTCGATAAAATCGAAATGAAAGTAATCTAAAAATATTCAAGCATATTCTATAAGGTGGAAGATTTTAATTGTCGTATTAAGCGGCACTTTTAATAATTGGATTTATCAATTTATTACTGTTTCTTGATAATTATATGGATTAAATTAATCTGATTTTTTATAATTTCTAAAATTAATATCCAATCTTCTGATAGAAAAATACATAATTTGTAAGATATTTTACATGATAATTTACATTAAAATCTTTACAGACCTGCAAAATAAGAAACGTTAATACGTGTTGGAATATAGATTTTACATAGGTAACATAAAATATCAAATCATTCTTTGTCAATTAACGCTACCATATCAAATTATTCTATCTTGTCTTTCTGTTATATCAAATTAAATATCAACATTCTCTCTAAATATATCTTGGCATTTCTCAATTTAATGCAACGATTCTCCTTTTGCCGGATATGGCATGCTTCGTACTCAAATTATCAAATTAAACCATTGTTTATTCTCTCTCCTTGTCTGTACACCTATACATTCGACGAAATAATAAACTTTTTACACGGAGGATTCTCCGACTGGAAGCGACCTTTGGGAATGCCAGGGGAAAAAAAAAAGCTGTATTTAAAAAATTTAAGCAACCAGTGTGCCAGTTCAGATATATTTCTTTCACGAGTAGAAATCTCGACATCGCCCAGTTAGTAATTTCACAAAGTAATCTCCAGGAATTTTCTATCTCTTGTTTTCTCGTAGTTTGCCATGCCGAGAAAAATGGCCGGCAGACATTACAACCCTTCTATATTAACATCATTAGTGATTTTTGTGCCTCGAAGCAATATTGAATAACTTTATTTTTACCGATATTATACGATTTTATTAATATATATTTTCGTGTTGATTATAAGCACGAGAGAATATTTGAATTATTTAAATCAATTACATTATTTAGTAGGGATTAAATGAAATGCGTCAATCAAATTCAAATTAGTTTTAGTAATTTTAAATAAACATGTAAATGATATACTTTGCTTTTTAAATGTGACGTGGAATATTTACTGCATCATTCTTTTGGGATACTGGATATTTATCGCGTCGATTTATCAATGAATTTCATTTATTTCGCATGAATAAATTTATGTAGATTGACAGTGAAATATTGATGTCGCATCTATTTGAGACACTATTAACGCTTGACATAACGGAGCAAGATTTCTTCTGTATCTCGCTGTTCATTTTTACGGGCGACTCGTTATAGCCGCGAGTGCGGCGCATGCAGTTTACTACGCAGTGCATAATTAAGTTGCGCCATATTTAAAACTGGTTACATCTCGTATGCTAAGTAAGAACGGAGCACGGTACCGATAACCGTATATTAATTCAATTTTCTACCACCGAAAGAGATTAGTGATTTGAATTTATACAGTAACATCATCGATCTCTCTCGAGTATATCGCGTACTCGACATTGCCGCGAAAAAAATCATTTTCATCATATTTTTAATGGCACAATGGCGCGTAAACAATTCGTGTTACTATGTTTTTATCAATTTTTAAAACTCGAGAAAGTAATTATTTCGTATAAAGCATTGCCGTAATCATAATACATGATGTTATCGATAAGTTTGTGTACGGTACTGCATTAGCGTATAAAATTTACCATAATATATATGTGTTTGAAAATCTGTTTCTTTGTCATGCTTCTTTTGAACGTAAATTAATTAGAGTTTCTTCTTCTGAGTTTCAACATTATTGACTTTTATATTATATGCACCAATATATGTGGTATATATATATATATACATATATAAGAGAATTATAGTTTAACGCACACAATGCAATTAGTAGCCTTATGCAAATGTGTTACCATTTCTCTGATACTCAAGTTTAATTTTAATTTTCTTGATTTTGTCACATGATTCAATATATATAAAAATGTAATTAATATATAATTATATAGAAATAACGGCACACTTTTGAGTTGAGAAAAAGTACACTCTTGAGATTCGGATATTATCTGATTTTTATTCTGCCATGAAAAGAATAATATATTTCTGAAATATGATGTAATTTAATATAAAAAGATAAATAACTTAAGAAGCAATATTGAAACAATCGATAAAGAAAAATGAGATATATTAAAAAAATATTATAACACGAGTATTATTAAATATATCAGTTTTTTGATATCATAGATACAAAATAGAAATATTTAAATATTTAAAACTGGCAATTAACATCGCTTATAATATTTTTTACGAAATAAAATGGCACAACTAGTAATCGGATGAATTACATGAATCATAAATGAGTTTGCAAGAAAACACAAAAACTATGAAGTTCATTGAAAGCTTTCTACAATTTTGACATAGTAACTTAGAAATTGAATCAGTAAAATAATTTTCAACCTATTTACGGCTGATTAAGGCTGATTAAATAAAAATTACCGAATATACAGCATAATCGCTCGAAGCGCGGCAAAGTGTATCGCAGAGAGATCACCTGTAAAATGTAATTCGATTATGTGTTTATAGATATAAAGAGCGCACTATAGATGGTGATTAAAATCTGGTGGGCGACAGAGAGATAATGACTTTACGACATTTTACCTTTTCCGCGATGGTGGAAAACTACGATTGAAGTACGTTTTCCTTTTATTTCCGATATAGTGCAGCGCGGTGACAGTGCAGCGCCAAAAAAAGCCGCCTCCGACAATTGTACGTTAAATATCGATTTATTCTCTCTTGTATGGCATTCTCTTTCGCTCTCTTGTCCATATTTCTTATGGTTAAATTCCGAATTTTTCATGATATTTTCAAATGAAGAAATGAAAAGTGTAGAAATAATCAAGATATTTTCTGCGAGTATCGGAATCAAATCGGATTAACACAATTTTTTTTTCTGCTTTGATAGTGCGGATGTTTATTTCAATTAGTATTGTTGGAAAACTGGTATATTATCTGGTTTTAAATTTAATAAAGACATACACAAAATTCTCAAAAGTAGCCCTTATTAGAATGCGCTCGACCGTATGAAAACTATAGAATCTGCAATGTGTAACAATTATTATTCAACTGTATCAAGAATACATTTTGTAGCATTGAGAAAATTGCGCGAGTAAATAAAAGATTATTTTAAGATTAATAAACGCGCATATTAGATTCGTAATAAAAGATTTGTAAAATATATACACAATGGCTGACGCATGATATAAATCGCAAGCCTGGGAATTGATTTATATCATAGTGATTGAGCGAAGTGGACAATCGTGTTTTTCGCGCCGATTATTACAAGCTACCCCTCAGAAATAACGGACACTCGGCGAAATTTACGGACAACATTGGTTCGGGGGCGCGCGTGCGATCTTGCCGTTTAATCGAATGATCTCTCACGATCGGTTGTTATGGAACTTTTTAGTTCCTCGTATATCCAGAATCTATTATTGAGCGCGACTTCTGTCCTGTTTCCTCTTCTTCTTCTTCTCATGTCGCTTCTTCTTCCTCGTGCTGCCATTCTGCCATAGTTACGCAAGTTCCCAATAGTATTATCTCCGGTCGACCGTTTACCAGTAGCGGGCAGAACATCCCCTTTGTACACCCCGTCGCGGCTCTCTCCTAATCGATTTAATTAGGATTTTATCGGATCACGGTGCCGATGTGTACTTTTCCGTGCAAACAAAACCCTCGATTACCGCGGCCCTTTCTCTTCACGTATGTCATTCTTGCGAACTCTATGGTTTAATCTGACGATATTTTCGACATCGTCGCTACTTGTGTCCCTTCGGCAAACAGAAATGTGCCGCTGTCTCTCGGATTAAAGTATCCTCCTCCAAGTAATCGATTAAACGAGGTTCGGGGATATATCTGTTGGAGCATTGACGGCAGCGCGGAAAGAACGGTTAGACAGTCGGTGTAACTTTCCGACCTTAAGGTTTAGGTAACTGCCAAGACTTTATGGCACCGTAAAGATACAAAGAGGCCATATTATCTCGCGGGTATCAGAGAGCGCGGAAGCCGAGACAGAGACGTGAATCTGCATATGGAACGCGCATTAAGTAGTTTCTTCCGCGTTTAATTTAATAGCCCGGCACAATGGAGTGAGACTGCAACGAAACTCCTTCACCGCCTTCGTTACCGCGCTTTATGCATCTTTCACGCTTAAAGTTTCCGTATCGTTCCTACGCACGTCGTATATCATTTTGATAAAATGTCTGATAATATCAATATTTTTAAGAAATATAAGATTTAAATTTTACCGCAATATTTTTATATCTCTTTATTTACAGACTGATTGCCGTATGTCAATAACAAAAATCGCAGCGGTGAATAAAAGTATATCGGACCCCAGGAGGTTGCGCCATCAAGTTTCTTCTCATTATTTTTCCGCCTCGATTCGCTTATCGCGCACGGTTTCTTCGCGTTTCCTGTGATCGAAAGAGCTCCATTTAAATATCTTCTGTACGTGTAATCGCTACATTCGTCTGTTCCTTATACGTTTTCTTCGAACAATCCCAAGGAGATTGCACCTCCCCCCCAAAAGCGTCGTGACGACTCCCTTCTATCCCGTTAAAGGGAAAGCCGCCTTTTGAGAAATAGAAGTCGAATAGCAAATTCAAATCGATTTGACGCGAACGGCTACTGCCGTCTGACACTCCGCATCTTTTCTAGAGGATAATTTTCGCTGCGACACCGGCTCCTTCCCGCTGACGTCGCGCAAGGAAGGCGGTGAGATCGATAACGTCGGGCATTAGCTTTCGTCTGATTTTATTGGATTTCACTGAGATGGATGTCGACGGGATGTATACGGGCGTTACGGGATGGAAACGGACGGGTCCTCGGCTGAGGAAAGGTAAACATCCGGTCGGTCGCACGAACGTGACAAAAACGGAAGACCCTCGACGTATCCGCGAAGCAACGGCGAAACGTAAGAAAAAGAGGAACGAAAGAAGCAGGTGGCAGACAGGGTACAGGGTAGCTTCATTTCTTCATAACTTGGCGCGACAGCCGAGAGAAAAATTGGTTCTACCCTCGCCCGGGCCACGGAGGTGCAAAAGGATTCTTCTCGTGAGGGGGCGGATTCGGAGCGCGCTCGCGGAACACTCTCTAATATCTTATGATTTAGTGTTGGATGCAACGACGCAGCTTAAACACCGCTCCGGTGGTATACGGCACTGTCGGCCGATACTGCCTCGAAATTAAACTTCCGCGGGTTCTTCACCCTGTTTCACTTTGTCTCGCGCTCTCCTCTATTCTCTCGTTCTCCTTTCTCTCTCTTTTTTTTCTTTTTTTTTTTTTATTCTCGATACGACATTCCTCGAGGGTCACGCCTTTCTAATTACTCCATAAATACGCTTCGCGCGCCATGTTTTCTTTTAGAATTTTAACCAGCCGGTGATATCAAATGTGATACATGCGTGACCCTTGAGCGAGAATATTTTTTATTTGCCATAAATGTGATTTTCAACAGTCAGATTAATTCTGTGGTTCTGTAGTCTTCTATAGTTGATGAAGATTTATATTCACATAATTTTTACGTATATTATATTAGAAATTATAATGTATTAAAATTATGTTTCTTTTAATTACATTATGTTTCACTCGGTATTTTCTCCCATCATCTATTTATACACGCGGTCTTTTATTTCTCTCTTTACATAACTCAATCTTATATTTAGAGAGAAAAAAGACAATGTTTCTTGGTGAATTCCACAGTGAATGCTGTACATCATAAATTGTAAACGCGTTATAGAAATGGTATCGAAGGATATACGATATGAAGATCAGTCTTGCTCGAAACCGGCTTAGTTACCTTTTATATTTCATACGTATATCGTAGACGGTAGCATCGTAGCACGGTGGACAGCCGCTGTGTCTCTAAATTTACGAGAGTAGACATTAAATAAGCGGCATAAGCCAACATCGTGGGCGCTTTTACTCTAGACGGCAGTCCGGAAAAAAGGATCGGCCGGCGGTCGTTTGTCAGTTGGGGAGCGCGTCCATTAGGGGTGAAAAATCGAGCAACGCATCTACCATAAACAAACAAAATTATACAGCCGGCTGGTGGATTCCCGACTGACTTGCGCGGTGCATATACGGCGTATTATACGATCATGTGTGCGCGCGCGTGTGACTCTCGCTTCCTGTTGTTCGTCTCCTTGTCGTCTTTCATCCAGTTGGATTAGCATGTGGCGTTACTGTCGTGCATTCGCAGAGTAAAGTACGCTTTTGAACGTTCTCCGTTTATAGTCTTGCTAATAATAGAAATTAACATCTCAGTCTTTCACGTGTGTTCTTTGCTCATAGTATAATAATCTTCTCATGTACTCGCTTCCTCTTTTTTTTATTTTTTTTATTTTTATGAAACTATAAAAACTAGATATCACGCGAATATTTATCGAATAATATTATTTTTAACATATGACAATGCGGGACTATTTCTCGAATACACAGCTCGACGTATTTTGTTTTTTAAATCGAACATAGAAACGTGACTGTCGGTCACGCGGTATATATGCGATATATATCTACCTACCCACATGCAAACATGCTGGTACATCGTTGCGCTAGTGATGTAGATTGTATTCGGTCGCGAAACTCACTTTTTTTTTTTTTTTTTTTTTTTTTTTTTTTTTTTTTTTTTTACTCGTGCAACGCGCCGGGAACGAAATAGCAAATGCGTTACCAGGTTGTTTCAATGGACAACATTATTGAGCAAAATGTGTATGCGGAAAAGTGTAAAATATATCGTGCACAGTATACGTGTGTTACACATGACATGTATGCTCGTATCATGGTGATTTTATTCGCGAATGTGGAATTCGCTCGCTCAGTAACAATGTCTAATTTGTGTTCATATATAGATTTGTAAACGAAATTAAAAATTTAAATTTCTAACGGACGCGGAAAGTTCTTTTATTAAAATAAAAATAATTTCTTTTAAAATAATATTTGCAAATGATATGAAGTAAACACATTGCTCTTTTAATAACGTAGAAATATGATTTGAGCTTGCATAACTTTGCAAAGCAATGCGAAAGACAAGTCCGATAATTACAAACAAAATAAATAAATATACGGAACTCTCTCCAATTTCTTCTATAATTACGCAAGTTTGTGATAGACTGTACGCGTACAAAAACTTTTGGTATTATATTAATTGATTTGCGTGTAGTGCGTTTTTATGCGAATGAAGTAACTAAAAACTATAAATAAATTTTATGTGGCGTGTTTATAAATTTTTCTACGCAAATCCTCAAAATATGCATTTCAACTTTGTTCTCTTCGCAAGACAGAAGAAAATATTTTGCTTATTCTTAGTTCGTTGATTATCGAGAAAATTGCAGGAACTGTCAATAGTTTTAATAAACATCAATTTTTTCTCTATTAAATTAAGTTTTTATAAAAGAAGACGCGGTTCTATAATATTAAGGATGATTAAGAGATTTAACAAATTTCAAGATTGTATCTTTTATCTGTCATATAATAGATAAGAGTCGATGCTCGAAAACTAAGCATTCGCTTTATAGAAAATCTATGCAATGTTACGATATAAAGTTTATAAATTCTTCCCAAGAAGAGATACACACATTATATGAACGCGTTCACCATTTTACGACTACGCCTCATTCATTCGTCATCGTTTTCGTTGCATAGCGTGCGTGTGTGAGAGTTTCCAAAATTCATATAGAAAGAGAGAGAGAAAAGAAAAAAACCCCATGCGCCTAGATCACCGATAATCTCACCCCGAGCAGCGGAGCTCGCTATCTTCGATCCTCTCGGTAAATTTGGTCTGAGGTCACCTTCGACATTCGTGAGGAGAGTTTCTTACGAAACGATCGGCCGGTACCTTCTCTCCTTTCACATCGAGCGCTGTCCCCAAGGCGGTCATTTATATGTCCTGCGGGAAAGTTTCGACGGCCTGGCGGGCTTTGCGGTTCCCGAAACGGATACTAAGGGCGAGCCGCAGAGAACGAGGATGGACGCTCCTCTTACTCGGGTGCGCTTCCAGTGGCCACGTAGGGATTAGCATGTTTAGATAGCACTCACGGAGTAGTTCTACGAGCTGCCGAATTAATGCCACGACGGCACAACTTTGAACCGTACCTTGATCCATCTTGATATTTCGGAGAAAATCGAGGGACGGTTTTCAGACCGAAGAAGAAGCGAAAACAAGTTTCTTTTGTAAGTTTCGCATCGTCGTCGAGCATTGCGCTCCGCGTCTTTCTTATTAAAAACACTCTCTCTCTCTCTCTTTCTCTCTTTGTACAGAGTTAATAATGAGAACATCTAAATAAATCCGTTAATTTAAAGATCGACTTTGAAAGTTATTTGAAAGCTATTTCTGCCTATCGATACGTGTTCTTTGAAAGCGCGACAAAATGTAATTTGCTATGATTTACATTGGTACATGTATCGATGGAACACAAAGGAAAGGAAAATAATGAAAGACAAGAAAAATTTGCGAAAACTATTTTACAAGAGAATAGTTGAAATGTTTCCGTTTCTTGTATCATATCCTCCTTTCTAGACTTAAAGTTATGACTTAAATAGAGAGCTTTCGATAGCAGATATCCCGAGATTGATCGCCGTTGAATTTGCGATTTAACTTTTTTATATGTCACACGCTTTCTTACTCTTTTCTTTTAATTATTTTATTTTTAATAACATAATGCATTCGTAAATAATTGTATAAAAAATTGTAAAAGAATTTATTTATTTTGAAATTAATATATCTTTTTCATCTTTATCATTCCCATGTTGAAAAATTAAATCGAAAATTTGTTTTGGAAGATATTATTGTAATATACGTTTTCCCACACGAATGACTGATTTAGTCTATATAAATTTATTTGATCCCATTTAAATAACCGCGGGGCCTTAAATTACATTCTGATATTTTTAAAAAGCTATGCATATTCTACCACGCTCGAAGACGAAAATGATTTTTCTTAATATGCTTTTGTAATACTTTGCTATTTTCTCAGATCTTGCAAAATAAGTAATCCTTTATCGATTATTGCCACGAAGGACCTAGATTGTAAGCCAAAAATTCAAGTGAATTTGAAAGACTATATACGAGATATATGATTTTTTTTACAGAAAAAAGATTTTGCTTGCAGTAATATACACAATAGCTCAATAAATTTTGTTAAATTAATTGATTAAAAACAGAAACATATGTGTGTTTTCAAAAACTATAAAATATTTCTTTAATAGTACTTTTAATCTAATACAGAAATATTTGCAATTTTTGATTATTTTAAATGATAATAATATTCCACGTATATGTATGCCTGGTTTAGTGTGTGACTTCAAAATCCTATAGTTTGATAAATGCCAGGAAGATAATATGCAAGCGCGATATACTCATTATCTATACGTATCAGATCATTATACAATCTCTTGTTAACCTCGTTATCATTTAATTATAATTTAATTGGCATAGGTTGCATCGCGCACGATATACCTTATCAAAGTTTCGAATGGACCTCTGAGAGTAGATAATCTGACCGGAGAGTTCCGATTTTGATTGGTCAATATATATCATTGGAGATTGAAACTTACACGGCAATTCGACAATCGTGCGAATCAAATACAATATATCGTAAAATTGTATTTATATATAATCTATATTTTTCTGAAGCGAATGTAAAAAAGCATAAAATTATTATTTAACATACAAATTTGTTCTCAAACCGCACATTTATCACCCAAGAGCCGGGCGGCGAAATTTAATGCGGAAAATTTGAAGCTCAGAAGCGCGATATGTTTTAGACTCAGCTCCCAGCTATTACCTATCGTCGACTCGAGCCTAATACGTATGAGTTGGCTACCGAGCAACAGGCTGTCGTGACATACATAAATCCCAACTAGGTAACGGGTGGTACACCTGACTTCGTAGCCGACGTGGGCGGCTTTTCCGGAGGGAGCGAGATAGTCCGGAGGAGCGAGCGGCTGAGCCGGTGCAGTTTCGTGGAGAATGAAAGAAGTTTTCTCACGCTTAAGTTCGAAATTCTGACAGAGTTGAGAAATAGCGTAAAGTGTGTAACGTCGCGAGCCGACTTTTTCGCGACCAATCAACGTTCGTCGATAATGATCAATTTACCAACGAAATATTATCGCCTTCGCAAAATGTTGTCCTTGTTATCTAAGATCGCGTCAGCGGAGATGACGAAGGAATAAGATCGATAAACATTTTTTTTTTTTTTTTTTTTTTTTTTTTTGTAAATTCTTCGCTATAAAAGTATTGGCGCAATGACGACGCCTTCGTTTTGTTCGCAAAGCTGTCAAAACTTTTCATCTCTGCGAAAGGCGATTTATTGTCCAATTTTGTTCAGGAAATGTCGGTAACGCGTACTCTCGCTGACGGACTATACTTTAACCCGCGAGCCACGCCGCAGTGTAACTAATATTTAATTACTGCCGGTAATATATTAGATTTAAAGAGTTTTCTCGTAAAATATCGCAACATTAAGGAAACCTCCAGCGCTTCGCCGCAAGGCGAGCGAGCGGTCGAAGGAAATGATTTACCTTTCATGAATTCTTTACGGCTACCTGGACGACTAGAAAACCCCCAAAGTTGCAGCCACTTGAGCCCTCTTTTTCTCTTCCACTCGTCTCCTTTCGCTCGATGCCCCCCTTCCCTCCTTTCTTTCGACCCACCGCACTCTCGATCTCTTTCCCTTAATTTTCCCTTAGTCGCCCGCACTTCTTAACGATTTCCTTTTACTCCTTCCGCAGTTTGGTCGATCAATTAAGAAAGCTCTTAAAACCGTTCGTCGCGGCTGTAGAATTATCTATTGTTATACTGTCTTTCAATCATTACCATCAGAGAAAAGCTGCACAAATTTATTATCAAAAATTTACACAAATATATATTATATTTTTTGAATAAATATTAATATATCGAAGCGTAATATTTTCTGATAATTTTTATTGATATTTTTTAGGATATTTGAGGGCAGCTTTTCAATAGCTTTTGTGTGTATGTGTGTGTGATCGGAAAGTGTGATATCTTGTTAATCAACTTTATTTAAATTTCGGGCTTCAATTTTATTTATAGAATGATGTAGAGAATTAAAGATAGGGAGATTTTATCAAACGAGAGTTTATCTATGTAACATGTCTTTTTTCAAACTATTATAATTTATTTGCAAATATTATAATAACATCATAATTAATATTTAATTAACCTCTCGTCTTTTAAGAGTACTTCTACCATACAATTAAATACAAACAAAAGAGAATATTTGTCACCGTGATTTCGTAGCGTGTTTATTCGCGAATAAATTATTCGTTTTACAAAATGGGTATTATCTAAGAGTTCTGTGCGAGCAACAATGATGGCCTCGTCAATGGCGTTTTTCTTTGCCGAGCGCGATGTTAATTGGATTTGAAAGAATTTATTTCATTGAAATACACGCGAGCATAGCGATAAAATAAGGAAAACATGATAAAAGCATATACGTACAATCCAACTATAGAATTGATGTGCACGATGTGTGCGAAATATCATACCGGTACATTTCACGTCGCGAGAACGGAGAAAAAGCTTAATAAAGACATTCGCTTTAATTCATGGTACATCGACCGTTCCTAACGCGCTTTTCGTAACCTATCTCACCCACTTTTAAACCTGGTAAAGCCCTTAAGTCGTAAAAAGGTACCCGGTAATACCGTCCGATTTACCAGCCTCCTATAGTGCGAAGTTAATTCACATTTTAAGGGAACTACGAGTCTGAAGTATATGAAATAAAGAAGAGCGAAGAGAGTACAATATGCATGTATGTGTGTATGGTATGCGTGTGTGCAGCGAATTAAGCAAAACAATAAAAAAAAGTACAATATAAATTATTAAATATTTTGATAATCATGTTTTTTATATTTGCAATATTTTTTAAGATTAGACTTTTATTTGAAATTTAAACTTGCATGAATCTTCTGTATAACAGTTGATAAATTTTTTTCATCGCACGTAGTATAACATATTGTCATAATTTTGTGTCATAACTGCTCTTGGTAATTTTTTTATACAATTTATTTGATACAATCCAATGAGATTAACGTTATAGAATTTGCTACCGAAAAAGGTCCGACTAATATAAGTTCTGCGTGGCTGTTTTTACTTCATTCTTATCAGCGCGCGACATTCGATTTACGTGTGCATTTGAAAGTAACAGCTCGGAATGCGAATATATTGTGAAAGTGAGCAGGCCAAAAACAATGTACGCGATTCTGTAGCGGACGAGTTATCGTTTAGCGAATATTCGAAATGTTACCTGCCGCCGGACCAAGTCCCGACGAGCTTTTTCTCTGTATCAATTCGCGTGTAACGATTCGTCGAGGAGAGTTTCATGGCAATTCGAATGGTCAATGTTCGATGAAAAATGCAGAACCGACGCGTAATATTGTCCGACGGAACAATTCCATTAGAGATCTCGCTTGGGATCGACTGACAAGAGATGTTGGTCGAGAGCGCGGAGATGGAATGAGGAAAATAAAAAAAGAAAAGATGAAGAGAGCAAGGGAGACAGATAGAACGACGGGGAGGAGGAAGTAGACGACGAGAAGAGAAGCAAAACGAGCAAGGACATTTTTGGGAAAAGAGCTTGGAAAACCCAAGCGGCCAGTTGAATTCCATACAATGACATTTCGTGCCACTGTTAAGGGAGCTACCTACACGCAGTACTGAAGAATCTCTATCTTGCCTATACGATCTTTCTTTCTTTCTTTCTCTTTTACATGCATCTCAGTATTAACTTTGTGAAAATAAAACGATGAATGACGAAGCATTGTCAATAAGTGGGAATTATGGCTAGAGATTATAATACGATTGATACTTATAAATATCCAGATTTATTTGAAAGATATGCCACGTATCTAATCGCTTTCAGCGTTTCCTCCGACCTACACATATTTCGATAAAATTTCTCTGATGTTGAAGAACTTGCCAAGAATTTCTATAAAACTATGTAACATTGATGCAATATGAACGTTAGTACTTTTTCTTCGAAAAACATTTGAGAGTAAAATATTTATCAATTGAAAAATTCACTTGCATTCGTGTAACACACTTTGTTGACGTTGTAAATTTAACGAATTTCCGTTTTCGTCTTTTTCAATGAATTTGTAATGAAGAAAATAAATAAATAAATAATAACTTGAGAAAGCGTCAACCAGCATTTGAATTTTTTTGAAATCGAAATAATGGAAAAACTGGAAATATCCTCACCACGAAGATTCACGATGAAAATGAAACATTCGCCATGAATTATAGAGTAAATGAAGGTGCGATTTTGCTATCATAATTGTATATCATTTTTGGATTTACTTGACGTGCCTTCAGTTTTCATATACTTTCTTTTATCGCGTTCCTTTTACTGTATTTATGATTTCGATATTTTTGATGTATTCTTTTTTTTTCAATTAGTATATTAAGAAACTTATATGTATTATATCGACAAGAATTCTCTCTCTTAGCTTTCGAAGAATTATGAAAATATTAGCCGAACCTTGACTTTCGGGATGAATAGATACCATATAGAAAATCCTTTCCACAATAATCATAACAAGGATTTTGAACAGATTTATTAGAACAAGTAGAAATAATCGGAAAAAATCGAGACAAAGAGATATAGCTCATGGGGGAAATAAATATAAAAACAAAAAATAATTGCATATATTTGCATATTTTATTTGTAATATTATGAAGAAGATTGTGTAAAATATTTATAATAAAAGTCAATTGTTTATTTTTTCGCATATAACATTATATTGATATTTCAAAAAGATAAGAAATCACTTCTTATTATTTTAGAATTAATTACCATTTTTTTTTTTTTTTTTTTTTTAATTTGAAACTATTGAGAGTAAATTAGAAAAACATGAAAGTTGAGAAACAACGAATGGACAATGACACAGTAGATAATCTTTGATGAGAAACAGCCATTTTTCTGTTTGAGATCCAATTGAATTGAAAGGGATTACATGAATCGCTATAACACCGTAAAAAAGCTAGCAAAGGGGGATAAGGAAGCAATTCCTCGTACGAGCGAAAGTAGGGGATTGAGATAGAAGTTGAGAAAGTGTCGAATTCATGTCGCAATGTTCGCAGTCGTTGGCTTGTTGTCTGAACTCAAAAGGTGGATACGACGAGGGGCTTTCAAAAACTTTTAATTAATACAGACGAGTATACAAAGCCTCAGACATAGCAAAGAATTTTGGAACAAAGGCGAAAGAAGAGCATTGTTTGTCAGATCTTGTTACGAGAACGTACCGCGGTGAGAAAACAAGATGGAGTGACAGTAACGCGAGCAAGTGGGCAGGCGAGAAAGAGGAAAAGAGAGAACAGAAGGGAAAAAAAGGAGTGGAAATGCACTCCGAAAAAGCGAAAACATAAAAAAAACCTATATCGACGATTATGGTATTATTTGTACCTTCTTTGCTTTTTTTCTCTTTCATTTTCTTGGACAACAGAAATATATAAATTAGAAATTTTTCGCGTCAATAGTTTTACCGTAACATCAATTTATTATAATATCAAGTATCTGCAATGAAATTTTATTCAACTTTGGCTTCAATTGTATACGATAGTTATTTCATAATCTTATATCTAAATCTTTGGATACGCGCGTTAGTCAAAAAATTCATACATTTATATATTTTTATACATTTTTTTGTATTTGTGTATATATATATATATTTACAATTGTGCTATTTCTCTCAATTATGTACGGTAAATTGTACGATGTTTGTCGAATATATTTAGTAATTCAAAATTTTGCTAATGGATTAAATACATATTGATAATTACGTGGCTATCACAAATTTGCGCGGTAGCATTGGATTACAATCGAAATGTATTTGCGTTTGTGAAATTTGAATTTCACAGTCTTGTTTCAACCGCAAAATTTCCGTGAAACTAGAAACATTAATCTAATATGACAGCATGCATGTTATGTCTCATCGATTTATGATAATTGTTTTTATAAACGAAAATATGTGGTATAAAAATTCAATTAATATGGAATTAATATGCGGTATAGTACGGAGCAGAGGATCTTACCGATTTATAGAGATGAATATAACAAGCAATTATATAAGCGAAATAGCTTCCAATAAGGGAATATTACTAATAGGGGAATTGTCACGTTCTTTATTATTTTCACTTAAATCAACACCACATTATGTGACTGATGTTCGGTCTTAATTAGTCCTTTCCGCAATCATATGAAACCGTCACGGAACATTAAAATTTTAATTCCTCTATTTAACTTTCTTCGTCCGTCGAAACTTTCATAGCCGACATAATTATGCTTAATTATGAAAGAAGGAAATTTAATAAAACGATATTATCGTTTATCGCCTTAGACTTTCAAAACTTGTAGCGTAAGGCAATTTTACCATGCGATGTCTTGCTCGTGTTTCGCGGCATTTCAAGTATCTATCTATTTTCCATTTAAGTTATTTACCGATAATGTGCGAACAGTATCGCTCTCTCATCAATATTGATGGATAAATTGCTTAATATATTTAATTATCAAATAGACACACACACACACAAATACATATAAATTGATCTAAAACAAAATCAAGATAAATTTAGGTAAAAGTGGATAATAAAATTACGATATGTCTGTTAAAATGGCTTAATTAAGATTAATAACAGTAAGTAGACGAGAATATGATTAGAATAGGTAGATACTGCAAGTCACATTGTTTGTACGTTGTAACATATCGCGACATACCGTAATCATTGAATTTTCAGAAATAAATTGCCATTATTTCTGTCAAATGATTTACGAGAAGCTGATAGTATTTTTTATCTACCATATCTTCATAAGAGCACTACACATTTCTAAATTCTTTAATTTTTCATTTAAGATCAATATATCCAAATAATTAAATTAATGTTGAATGATTTATTTATGTGCGACGCGCGGCTAATTCATCATTTATGACATTTTATTTCGTTATCGAAATTTTACTTTGAATGACTTTTATTTAAAAAGTTACGCTATCCATAGACAGAGTGTAGCAAATGTGACAAACCATATATATAATATATACAATTAAATTAAGAAAATGAACGTTTAACGAGGATTTATTCGAATATTAAGATAACGGGCATTTGTTATAAGATTAATGAACGGGACATTTGTGACGTATGTATGGAGTTGAGGCAGAGCAAACTGACTGTGTTTACTGCCGCATTGGCCGAACGGTTTACACACATAGCCGACTCACAAACGGAAACTCAAATGATGCTATTGAGAATTTGTAGTCGAAGCGAACGACACCGACCGCGTTCGATTGCGGACGCATTCGTTTACACACGCGTGTTCGTACATTCAACGCCATTGCGCGTAGTCATTCCGGGGTCGGGATATCTCGGGGTCATGTGGGGAACAGGATTGGAATCGCATAGGGCGGACTTATTCATCCGAACTAGATTAAAAGCATTCGTTAGCGCGTTACGCCTATCGTTCGCGATTTGCATACACGTATTTTTATCTCAAGTCTCGCAAGAATATAAAATGACACAGTTATAAGATAGATGCTGTAATCAAACTGTGGAATTTTTAAAAATTGTTTCTTAAATATGTGTATATATAATTTTAATAAATATTGTAATTTTTCTTATTAAAACTAAATTAAGTTGATGATATTTTTATAATTTTATTTATGTATATGCACAAATTATACAAGGCTATAATTCGTAACTTTTTTTTTAAAGTTTGTACATATCTTAGATATATTTAAAGTTTTATGTATGCTATAATATATAAAAAAGATTATTACATTTATATATATATATATATATATTGTATATATGTCATCATACTCATAAAAAGATATCTGTTGACATACTAATACTTATGATACTATACTTAAAGATGAAAACAAACAAAAGAGAAAACTCGCTTTCGAGTAATATGTACGCCGGAATAAAACTATCCGCACGGTCGTCGTGAACGTTGTTTAAAAATTGCTTTGATGCGAAGCAGATGACGAACTAAGAATGCAAGAGTTTGTCGATAGTGAAATCCGTAGTCGGCGGCAAATATAACGGTCCTGCTTTTCAATCCTTCTTTCTCGCTACGCCGGTGTTCCGATTCGCACTATTCGGCGGTGTTCGAAAGCTCCGCTTTAGCCAGTACTTCGTCGTTCCTTTGGCACTGACAATTGGATTTCTCGCGCTACTCCCGTCGAGTTACAGATTTTTCCTTTCCGCGAGTATTTTCTTGCAGACGTCTTTGAAAAGAGATATCCCGCCGCGCCCTCTCCAGCGTCCTCGACGTTGCGTAGCATTTCTAAATACCATTCGTAAAAAGAAGGATTGTTATGGCGGGCCTTTCCTTTCCCGGATCTGGTGCACTCTTTTTCAAGTCAGCTTTTCTTTGATTCGCGCCGAGAGAGAAAAGCTACTGACAAGATGAGATGACAATTCATACGGAAAGCGTGAGTCGTCAGTCGTTATCGATACCTAGGCGTTCTGCTGAATCGTTTCGTAAACGCGACATTGCCATCGTGCGTAATAATAAGACTCGCGATTTGATTTTACGAAACAAATTCTTGTTATATCTTGCAATTTTATTAAGCCTTCATATCTCTCTGTTTCACCTCGGAAAAAGGTTCGATCTTCGAGTAAGATTAAACCAACTTTTCAACATATAATGCTGCCATCTCGAAAAATCTTTTTTCTACGTATTTCCTCGCAGTCGAAGTGGTTTCGTGCCGAAGTGAGTCTTGATTTTCAACTGCTTTCGTGATCGAAACCATTAACAGCTAAGGAGGTAGGGTTAGAAAAGAGAAAGGGGGTGTAAAGGAGAGGGGATTAAAAAAAGAGAGGAAAAGATCGAATCTACACGTAGTGATTTTTCACGTCATCCGAATCGATTATGCTAGGTAAATGTGCTGTAATATAAAAGTCTAAGCTACAAATTTACAAATTGGTGCGGTTTTCGCGATATCGATGCTCGTTTAAATAAACGCGATTATGCTGAAACCACCGTCGTTTATGTCGACCGTTATTTGCCGAATCAAAATAGCAAAGCGTAGTATTGCAGTTGTACACAAAATAGTATCGCGATTGAGATTATTATATTCAGGCCTGATTCCGATCGATGCATCATATTTTGTTTTTATTCTATTATATTTTATTTGGGCTTGTCAATATTGCGCTCGCGTATTATATATAAATATATACCATACGAGAAATTGAAGTTTTTGTATCTGCGTATTTAATTTTAATATTAAAAATGTAGTAACTTTTATATAATTTTTATTACTAACTGTGTAACTGAAAATAATTTAGTTTCATAGTTGTTTTGAACAGAGAAATTGAATAATTTTACGTTTGTGACAATGCCTTATGTCCGGTTAACTTTAAAAGTGAAAGAGAGTTGGAGAGAGTCTGCCATTTTATATAAATTTGCGCTTAGCATATTGGTTTTATGCGAAACGATTTTCCGCTCATAGAAAATGGCAATATGCTTTGCGATATTCATCAATGTAATAGCGAACTAATTATGAAACATTGATCATAAATGCGCGAGGATTTAAATCGCGAAAAACAATTTTTATGACTTATTAAACTATCATTGGCAAACACGTAACTCTGTTATCTCGCAATTATAATTAAACTTTTCTTGACTACATATATGTACGTCTATACACACACACGCTATATTTTTCTGTAAATTATTAAAATTATTACATTCAGCTTAAAGAAAATCCAAAGTTCTTCTGACTTTTTCTGAAAGCTTTTTTCAGTTTTTTATTTACAAAAAGAATATATTTTTCTATATTATGAAGTATTTTCAGTTTTTATATCACGATAGGTTTTCTAAACTTTGTTAACGATTATCGAATTTTGCTTTATATACTATATATTGTTACGTTTAAAAAAAATTTTCTCTATGAAACTTGTCATTTCTAAGGAAATGGAGAAAATGAATTAGATATAATTTTATTATAATGCTTTCTCTTGAGATATGGAAATCTCCCAAGCTCGATTATCCGATTTTGCAGGAGCAAATCGTACACTAAGAGGGTAGAATCTCTTATGAGAAAATATGAGACGAAAATATAAGACGAAAATCGAGGTATTTCCGAGAGTAATTTTCCGCTGGGTACCTTCGAAAAATGTTTATTCATAAGTTAGCGGAATGTGCACGGCGTACGATTGTTCCGCAAGCTTCTCCGCCGTCCTTTCGGAATTGCGTCGACATTCTCCTATCTTTTTTTCCGTTTTTTTTTTCCCTTCTCCCAAGAAGCCGAGACGACATTAATATGGTGTTAATGGGGAAAAGATTCGAGAAAGAAGCACCGTCGATGTCCGCTTTGCGGACAAGCGCAAACAAACTCGGAAAGAACGCGCATACCCGGAAAAGAACTTTTGAGAATTTCCAGTAATGAGGCAACGTCAGCATCGCAAACAGGGAAAGAAAGAGAAAACAACAAACGTGTTATGCACGAAAAATGTACACATCACTCTTTACGACGAGTTTTGTCATCAATTATTAAAGTTTTATCTTGGGGAGAGCGTTATTATCGTCTATTCTAATAACATTGCCGCTTGAACGAAATTATATATTTTTCATAATCCATCGAGTTTCTCTGCATTTTGAAACACGTTAACCCGAATTTTAAATTGATAAACGCTATTAAGCGGATTACGATATTGCATCCATTCTGAAAATAAACGAACAAATTTTATTTTTTAGGTACTAATCTGGTTGCAAATGAAAACCGCTCGAACTTGCTTGATTATGAATTTCGGATGTCGCAAATGCTAATTTATTATCCATTATTAATTTTTCGATAAAAGAAGAAAATAACAAGAAATAGGATACGATATAAAATACAAATTAATAGCTGCTTTTAATTTATGATTTTGCTATATATAATTCAGCGAAGAACTTATTTATATTTTATCGCGCGAATATTTTTGTTTTATGCAAAAATATATCAGCAAATAATTGTGTATGTGCTAAGCATTATAAAAATAATCTTTCAATACAATTTGTAACCGAAATTTGTCATATTCAACAATGCACCATATATTGACTTTCAAATTTCGCACGAATAACATCATTGTATATTTGATTATATATTTCTAATTTATTTTGTTAAGATAATTAGAGTATATCGAATTTTAACTCAATCACATCTGCCAAGAATTTAATTATGGACTGACGCGACAATTGCCGACGATTTTTATCCTGTTAACCCTTTGCCCCGAGTTACTCCTCGTCATTTCCGTGCACGTTCGTAGCCTGTCGCCTTGTCTTGAATTAAGACCTACCGTCGTGCTCGACCGCCGTGCTTTCCGGTTACTTTTATTCCGGTTGTTATCTTTTGTTCGGGGCGAGAGAAGAACGAGGGGGAAGATTTCAGCATGGACGAGAAGATCCGGAACAGGGGGCGGGTAGGATACGGAGAGATTTATCATCGGGCAACGGCGCGCCGGCCACGGTATTAAATTAAGTTATGCCCATCTTAGAATTTTTTATTATCACCGAGAACGGCGAGCGCATTTCCCTGGTTCTCGACTACGCGCGCGGCGTGAAAAAGAGAGTGAGAGAGAGAGAGAGAAAGGGAGACGCATTTTTATATTTCTTTCTTTTCCTTCTTTTCTTAGTTTTCGCATTGGGCCGCGCGTGAGCGAGCTCGCGCTTTCGCGCATATTTCTGCATTAAGCTCTCGGCACTCACTTTACTGTCGTCCGACTTTATTTGCAATTTTAAACGGCGTTCGATTTATGAGTAAAGTTTCCGTATAAACGATGAAGACATAGACGGACCTGCCGCTCTATGCTACCTAATAAATATTTTCCACGCTCCATCTATCAAATACTCCATGTCCCTAAACTTGAATTATGCGATTAATAATATAGTAATTGTTTCACGTTTATGTTGGTTTGACACCGTCTCTAATACTACCGATCGGATCGATTAAATCATATACATCGATTACTATCTATATGTTATGATATTATCTATGAAAGTATAGATAATTGTTTGATTCGATTAGTATTTCGACATTTTTATTATAACATATCAAAAATTTCAAAATTTTATTTAGACAAGAAAAATTAGTAGAAGACTACGAAAATTATTATTTAAAAATATTTAGTGAATGT
The DNA here is from genome assembly GCF_030449975.1 of Polyergus mexicanus. Lineage (NCBI taxonomy): Eukaryota > Metazoa > Arthropoda > Insecta > Hymenoptera > Formicidae > Polyergus > Polyergus mexicanus. The sequence continues at coordinate 10,009,554 of NW_027223331.1, forward strand.
TACATATACAATATATGTAACATTCTCGTTAATACCATAAATTCATATCATGGGTATAAAACAGATATCTGGCTAAGCTTGTCTGTATCTATTATTATATATTGCTCGATTTATCACACGTTACGTGCTTTACTGTATTAAAATTTATTAATAATTTTTTGCTTTTATTTTTATCTCAGCACTGATATACTCGTCAAATTAACGCGAGGTTTTAGTAAAATAACCATTTTTATTCACGCCGATATATCATGTTCAAAGAATTCGATATATACTGACATATGCAAAAGAGTCGCGTGCTAACTCAACACATTTGCAAATGCGCATTCATTGCGGAAGTGAGTCAGTATGCTGGAGTTAGCGGTCGAAGGGGAACGATACAAGTGATGAGAGAGAGAGAGAGAGAGAGAGAGAGAGAGAGAGAGAGAGAGAGAGAGAGAGAGAGAGAGAGAGAGAGAGAGAGAGAGGTAGCATTAAAGGTACGATTGGCCGTAAAAAGAGAATGCGAAATAAAAGCATAAAGGAGTATAAGTTATTTCCGCGGCAATGTCGTAAACATTGATCAATTACCGCGAATAATTAATTGCTAGTAGACCATCATCCTATCTCGCTGCTGAATACGGAAATTTTGGCCGATTTTCCAAGCTTACTTTCATCGAGATCTTCAGATAAATGGAACGATACAACGAATTTCCAATAATGAAATTAATGACTGTGTATGTTGACATTTTTGAGTTTATGGTAGCTAAAATGAAGATTGTTGTTGATTTTTAATGATTTTATAATATTTAATTACTGTTAATTTTACTTTTTAAATGTCATATCGTATGTCATATTATCCTATTTATTTAAAATTAGACAGATATATCATTTTTTCAAAAGACATTATTAGACATTATCACAAAATTTGATATTTTTGCGACGGTTCTTTTAACGTAAACATCATAGTTTTCACTTTTAAGTTATGACAAACTTTGCATAATATTTTAATACAACCGGAAATTCGATTTGTCGCGTTCAAACGCGTACACGTGGACGGATACACACTGGCACATATGTAAACGCGTCACGGCACTTACCTGTTGAAAAAACGATCAGTCCCACCGAGTCCGTCTTCCATGTAGATTCCCAAGAGTCTCTTGAGTTCCACGACTGGACGGCGAAGAGTCCAAATGTTGGCGCGAAAGAAAGAAGGGAAAGATTCCGGACTATCTCTCGAAACAAGAAGGCGCAAGATCGTGATCACCGTCGATAATTTCTCCTTTGTCGCGTTCTTTTTCTTTCTCTTTCCTCCTTTTTTCATCTCTCCCCTTTCCTTTTTTGTTTTTTTTTTTCTTTTATCTCTATCCGCTTTGCTAACTTTCTCCGTGCGAGAGATGTTCCTTTAGGAGATACATCAGCTGCACCCTCGTGGATTGCCACGAGCACAGCCGTCCCTGGGAGTACCACGCGGACAAACATCAAGCCAGAAACTGCGATACGTCGGCCGGAATACGGCAGGCAGCTCACCCCGGACATCCCCTTACGCGGCAGACGCATGCGTCGCTTTTAAACCAACGCCGAAACCAAACCCCTACCTAACTCGCGGCTATCTTCTTCCCTTTCTTCGGGTCTCCGAATTGCTCCCGTTTCTCGCTCTCGTCTCGCCCGCGTAATACACAGTGCCGTTAACAATACCACAAGAGAGATGGTTTGAGAAGCGCACTCCCCGAGATAGAACTGTTAATTATAGCGCGTGTATTTTTTTCTCTCTGCGATAAAAAAATCATTTTTTTTACATCGTCAGTTTAATAAGAATGGATTAACGGATGGAAAAGGAGATACAATCGCAATGAAACGACCGTCGCGAAGAATATTGAAAAATTTCCAAGGCCACCAAGTTCTTTCGCGACTTACATTCCGACATATATCCGGGAATACATAAACTCGCTCGTAACTCGCGACTTTAGTTTAGTAAGAAAAAAAAAAGATATAAGAGAAAGGAGAACCAAGAGTATATATCTCTCTCTCTCTCTCTCGATAGTCGTAAAATCTGGTCTGGCGCGAATTCGTACGTGTACGTACGGCGATTCCGAGGTCGAGAAGGGCGGTGCGCGTGCGTCAGGGATGTCGGCGGCGGGCAAACGGGGTGGGGGGTGCTGTCGGGGGGCATGGGGGTGAGTCAGTCAGGCCGCAGCGCGCGTTCAGAAAACTACCCTTAACGCGGGGTCTCATACGCTCGTCGGAGTAATTTATAATTGAGTCGCGCGAGTACGCGATAGGAATCCGAGGCTCGCGTTCGTCGAGTCGTTGCTCCTTCCCTTGTAACCTGAAAACGTGAAACTTCCGAAGACAAGTCTGCCTGTCGAAAGGGACAAATTTTTTTGCACGAAAAACGCAACACACGGCATTATTTAGAGTGTCGTATCAAGTAGAGACTGGTATAGAGAAGATGCGAGAGATCGTTGACGAAATTGACTAATGCTGTTACAAGTTTACGCAAAATATTCCGAAAAATAAAAAAAAAACAAATAGAAATGGGAAGGATGGTCGGAAAGGTGAACGTTCGTAAATTTGAGAAATCAGACTAAGCTTTCGTCGACGTCGAGCACGGGTTTGGAGACGAGGAACGGGAAGTGCAACGAGAAATGTGTTGAAAAACATATAAATGCAACGAAAGACACTGTGGAAAATATATTCGCAGGATTTGGATGGTGAAAAGAACGTAACGTTGCGTGCGGCGAGGGAGGTAACACGAAACAAGATTCGAAGGAGTCCCGTAGTCGCGAGTGCAATGTACCTCTATGTAATACTGCCGTACAAATATCAACACGCGAGCTACTACTATTAATCGTACCCGTCTCGTTTTTCTTTCTCGCGAAACAATTTCTCTGCCCGATTCTGCCGTGGACTCGACTTGATCGCTAAACAGAACGGATCGTTCGCATTTCCTGACGAGAGTTGGAGAGAGAGAGAGATTGTTACATTTTACAACGCTCCGCCATTGTTTCGCGAAAAAGAGCTACATTACAACACTCTCTACAGTTGTTTTATGAAAAACCAGCTATTTAATTTTTGGACTTTCCGAGCGTAGCGGAAGTTACGTCATATATATGTATATATACTTTGCTTAGCAAGAACTCAAAGGAAAAGAGGATATAACGAGAACGCTAGAAGCATTGGGTGGAAAATGAAAAGTCTATCCGTCTGGTGGAAGTTGCGGGAAAGCAGAGAGGAACAATTACAGCCTGTTATGTGGAGGATGTAACGCGAGTCGGAAACGTGGTCAGCGCCAAGTCTAGGGTCAACGTCTCGCGCGGCAAAGCTCGGTAAAGGCTTTGTCGTGAGGGCTCTCGGCTTAGAGCGTGCGACGCGCGAAAATATGGGATGGTCGTGGAATCACAGGAAGAAAGAGTCGAGATAATCGCAACGAGAGCCCACAGTCAAGAATGTGGGATTTTTAAGAGTCGGAGGAACGGCAGAGGAGAGTCGGTATAAGGCGGCAGATAATCATTTACACATTCCAAGTACGGATATTCTGAACTACCAGAAGCTACCGCGTGTAGCTTATTAGCACCTTATCGTCGGTATCGAAGGAGAAGAAAACGTCGCGAGGAAGAAGACGACCGGTGAGACGAGGTGACTCGGCGAAAAGGAACAAGGAGGGAAGAGTCGTGGCGTGAGAGCGGAAAATGTCGGAGGGAGAGTAAAGTGGAAATATCTTCTATCTCCTGGGAAATACATCGTGACGTTTTGCCTTTCGGAGGCCAGTCTAGAAGTGACATCCTTTCCAAAATTGATCCTACCATTAAACCGGCAAGAGCGAGCACGAGCGGACACGGCACAACGGTGGAAGAATGTAAATAGTCTCGCTTACGTGAACGTACAGGGATCGCCGTGGGAAAGTGACACAACGATCGCAGCCATTATTACGATGTCAGCGACCAGCTCGGAGGAAAACGCGCGCTTCTTTCTCCCCTAACGTTGACGACTGCCCGCACCGATCGTTTTTCGATACATTCGCGGAATATTTTAGCGCGCGCGAGAAAGAGAAAGAGAGAAAGAGGAAGAGAGAGAGAGAGAGAGAGAGAGAGAGAGAGAGAGAGAGAGAGAGAGAGAGAGAGAGAGTGGTAAATGGCGTGTGTCGATACTTTGCCTCGACGGCCACAGAACAGGCACCTTTGCGTTATTCCGTCGTTTTGTATAGTTACATTGTAAACGCACCAGAAACAAGTAATTTTTTACGCGTAGCTCAAACTCCTCGTTACGCTTTCTTGTTCCTGCCTAAACGAGAGACAAACGCTAATATCAGCGAGATCATCCGCGTCTACATCGTACTGCTCGAGAATTCAACGTATCCGATTTTTCGCCTCTCATCCCCTCCCCCCCCTCCCCCCTTGGAATAATCTTCTCCTAGCGGCGCCTGTGTGTGCGACGAAGGAGAGGAATTTTTCAATCTTACCGATCATTGTCCAGTGTGACGTTCGCGGCAACGTTTTCGTCGGGAAGACGCATCATCTCGTCGTCGTCTTGCTTTTCCTCGTTTCCCCTGAGTGACGAAGGTGGTATGTTTATGACGAAGGTGATTTATCTTTTCATAGGTGGCACGCTGCTGTGGTGTTAAGTGTGCAGTGATCACGGGTGGCCGAGAGAAGGCGGGAAAGAAGGTGGTCAATATGACTCCTATCTTCCTCGTCGTGTTGCTGGCGATTGACCCGATTATCGCGCAGAATACTGGTGAGTAAAGATCAACGGAAAATGCTCTAGTGTTAAAGTAACTTTCTCGTCCGATCGTGATACGGACAAGTTTCTCCGCTGTGGACGTTTCGTGCACGAGGACAATGACCGCGGACGACGCGGATTGTACTCTTCCCAGGACTGTCGAAATCTACGAGAGCCCGAGCGACGCGCCACTTTTCCACGCGCGTATCTCGCGTTCGATCGCGCGTATAAAAGAGAATCGAGTCGCACGCGTCGCGTCGCGAAACCAGATCGAAAGCACCGATACGCTCGGCCACTCGAGCCGTTATTTAAACGCGACGAGATAATCCTTTTGCACGAACGAACGTTCTGGATCTACGTAATTTATTACGGTTTACTTATTAGCTATGACGCTGCTGTCGCTCGCGCGCTTTCGATCGATGGCACATGCAAAAAGTTCGTCCTCCACCAGAACGCTTATAAAAAGATATAATTCTTTGTCATTATTCGCGCTATAATATTTCGACAAAAGTACGACTCGATTTCTCGATATACGCGTAATCGTTTTGCGAAATTAATCGCGATCGTAATAATCTTGTTATAAACGCGCACAAGAGACTCTCGCCGTATTATACGTGCGCGAAAAAATAAGAGATAGGGAGAAGAACTATTGTGAATGTATGCGTAACGTTCTCTATTCGAAATATAATACTCACGCTCAAGGACGCTCGCGGAAACGGAAATGAGAGAACGGATTATTAATGTCGTCGCGAGTGTCGAATGCGCGCAAAAGGACGAGAGCAAACCCCATCGACGTGACTGCCGCCGCTCCCTAGGGCCGGGCTCGAAAAAAGCCCGGTGTGACTCGTCTCGAAGAGACGAGCAATGACGCGTGTTTCGAGCAGGGAGCGGCTCGGCGGCTAAACGACGAGCGCACGCATCGCGTTGAATTACGTGTACGTTGTATCGCGAACATGTGTCAGCGTTGCCTCGGCACGACACCTTGCTCGCAATTAAAATTTCGCGTTATCAAGATTTCACAAATGTCCTTCGTGATAAATACGAATCTCGCGCGTTTGTGCGGTTTGCTTTGGACTTTCGTGGAAGTGATGAGACGAGTCTTCGGCGCCAAGCTCAATCTTGGAGACGGCAACGGAGTGTACTTTACGAACTTTAAGACCGCTTAAACTTGACCGGACGAAGCGATGCCTCGCGAGCCCGCATGCAGATTAGAAAAAGCTTGTAGCTGTGCACGAATCACATGGCGTCGTTTCTTGTCGTTGCGACGTTAATAAATATGAATTTAGGATCGAACGACTGGATGCAATGCTAACTGGGCGATGATCATTACGCGGCAATCTGGTAATCCGGGCGAGCTTTACGCTGACTTGGTAATGACGATGATACATCCCTGGCATTTCAGTCAATTAATTATGTCGCGACGTAATCCTAATTCGACTGTCGGAAAGCTCTCGCCGGATTTGAATGCGAATTTCAGCGATGGCAAATGATAATGTCGTATCGATGCGATGTATAAAACATGCGCGTTCTCGCTAGCTAGGTCAATGTAACAAAGCAGTAAGTAGGTAATGGAAAATCAGAGCGAGCTACACGCTTTTACAAAGCTTCCTGCGAACATCCATGATCGAGTTACCGATCACGGATATCCACTCGAAATATCGGTTGATCCTCGGGAAAGCGGAACATCGTCCAACCTGTGAACGTAGCGGAACTAGCATACTGTTAATAACGAATGACGAGAGTTAGCCGCGTTTAGTGCGGAACGAATTATTTTCCCCAATGGAGATGCCGATCTGAATTCAATAGTTCCGTTTTCCGCGATTCTCCCCGGCAGTCGACAGACGGGAGCGCATTCGGGTAATACGCAGGGGAAATCCACGAACGCTTTTTGTCCTTTTGTCCTTTTCTCTTTTTTAATTCGCGTAACGCGCTCGGCTTATATCCATCGGTCGGTCGGAAAATTGGCACTCCGTATCAGCATCATCTAAAACAGAGCGACAGGAAAGAGGCAAAGATGTCGCGAGGGAAAAAGGGAGAGAGATAGACGCGGTCGTAGAGGAGGACGGATCACTTGATAGTAGAAGGGATGGGTGGAATTCATAGTTAATGCAGATCCGTCTCGTCTGTCCTGTCTAACTCGAGGAAAAGGAAACAGTCCGGGGGTCGACTACGAAGATTTCCTCGGAGGTTCGCCTGTCCGTGTGGTGATGTCTTCGTGGGGTGAAAAGGTGCGCCTTTCTTACGGGCTAAGGGAACGTAGCTATCGAAATCGCGTCTTTTTTCATTTATTTTTTCCTTCTCTCTCTCTCTCTCTCTCTCTCTCTCTCTCTTTCTCTCGCTCTCGCGTTTTCCTGCGTTTTTGGCCGGCTTCGTATATGAGTTACGTGTTACGCAAGCGTGTACTGACTTTACTGCGTATATTGTGAAAAATGCCGCCGGGGATGTCCCGGTTACAGACGAGATCCGGCCAATAATTCGCGATGACGTAGGCGGCGAATATTTCCAAATCACACGTCATTTTTGTTTCACCGTAGCGCGCTTCATATGGCGTATGCGCTAGTACCTTTCATGATACACATATATACGTACGCATATATCTAGATACATAGTGCGTAGACTGCCCTTTTGCGTTCTTCTCTTTTAGTTGTTTCCCTTCTTCTCGTTCTCTTTTTCGTCATCGTCCTTTCGGTCGCGCGATATGTCAACGTTCTGCTTTTTCACATTACGCTGCAAAATGGATTCTCTACGGTTCGACCTCAACACGACAACCGAAAGCGAGCGAAGCGAACGATAAATAGATTTTTCGACGCTATAAAGAGAACATCCGAAGCCGGTGGCTGACTCTGGCAACAACCAGAAAATAGTTTCGCGAATTTTCAAATAGAATTATTTGCAGCAATCTTGTTTCGAAGACCGGCAATAACGCAAAGTTCTGGTTTTTGAACCTACTTGAAGAGTATATTTTTTATAAATTTTTCATATAGATTTTATAGATTTTGATAGATCTTTTTGTATCGTATTCTTAGTTTAAAAAGCACTGCTCTCGGTATTTGTATCTCGACATTGACGAAATATCAATTTCGAACTAATTAAAAGAATCGTAGCTAACGAATGATATAAGAAACCTAAGTATGAATAAATATTAGAAACAATCACGCGATTCGGATTAAAAACTGTTTATATTATATTTATATAAAACATTATGTAATAGAGAAACATTTATATCGTGAATTTAATCATTTATCGTGTTTATTGTTTGCAGAAATCTTAGGTTTTTTGGTTTATACAAACGTGCGTAGAAAAAAATGTACGATGAAATATCTCGTTCTCTCAGCCGGACGCGATAGAAATGGTCGGCTACCGTCGTTGTTTCCCGAAAAATAACCCCGCCGCGCGTTTTATGAAACATTATGCACGCTGAACGACGCCGCATACATCCACCCACATCCCCCACGTCTCACGGACGTTGGTTGCCGTGATCATATTTCATCGGCATGTCAAGCGAAGAAAAACTCGTTTCTACCGTAATCATATCTCTCTACGAATCTGGTTAAACCCGCCGCCATAATACACCGCTATTACGATTGAGATAACCGGAGAAATCGTGCGTCGGAGAGATGCCACGCGAGATATCGGGGGCGACTTTCAAAAGTATTTTCATGTAAAGGAAGAAATTTCTCAAATGTCAGTGCATTCAATAAAATGTCAGGAGTAGGGGTAGGATTCGGAGCACGCGCGGAAAGAAAAAAATTGTATTACTTTACGCAAACAGGATGTATAGAGGCGCGTTTAACGGATCTCCGCGGTTAGACGGATGACACGCCAGGTTGTCCTCTCGCGGAATCATCGGCTCTTTTTTTTTCGTCGTTTTAACTCGTGCAAAACGACCGCCGCATTTTTGGGCTCGGCGAGGGTCGCGCGTTATTTATCGTCCGGCCAGACGTGATAATTTACATTCCTGCTACCCGCGCGTCTCCGTTTTCGGTTCTAGTCCGTCGTTCGCGCTGCGCAACCTGTCGCCGTTTTTATCAGTAATTGACAGAGTAGACGTCGGTACTTTTCAAAGAGCCCGGCGCTGAGGCGAGTAAAAGAACGAACTGAAAAAAAAACGCGACCGAAAATCGACGATAATGACGGGTGGTGACAGTCGCTTGCGCGTGCCATCGATGCATTTTTGTTCTACCGGTTTGCCCGTTTCTGTATTCGTCGTTTCAAACGTATCGCGCCTTTGTAAATATGGAATGAACGCGCTCCTAGGGGAGAAACCTTCCCTCTTCCGATAGTCGGCAGTATCCCGTCGACTATCGCCGCCCTCATTCGGCGCTTTCCGCATCACCGAGCAAGTAACGCCGGACGATTTGGGAAACCGAAACGATTTTCGACGTGATCTTTTTCGACGACTACCGTTCAACGCGATTCATGAAATTCTTCGCGAAAAGATACTCACTTTTAGAGAGACGTGCGTACTGATAAAATATACTTAATTAGCGTCGCGGCATAAAAAGTACAAAAAGAAGTACACGTACTTATACTGACTGAGCAACCTCGAAGAGAATCGCACGATGTCGGCCTGAAAACGGAGAGTCTAGGTTACTTCGATCGCACTTTCGTACTCGCGTGTTCGCGTGCTATGCCTTACCTTTATATATATGTAATACTGGTTACACACATATCTATCTATCTACCTACCTACCTACCTACCTATCTACGGTCGCGTATGCAAGCACGTCGAAGTAGCTCGCAGAACGGCCGGATGATAAAATAAAAAAGTTACTCCAGTCATTTTATGGGGACTCCCGGAACCAGAGGTTTCGGACGATCGTCGAGAGCTCGAGAGCGAGAGGAATATCCGACTTTCTTCTTTCGCGCCCTTTTTCGTACCACGCTCGAGCAATAGTAGTATCCTCTCTCCTTCTGTTCGCAGCGATCTTTTACGGTATCGAACAAACGTCGCCGAGATAAATCTTCCCGGACCGACTTCTCTCGGGCTGCGAGGTATCGCGCGAGGAGAATAATGTAGTTTAGCCGCGACATTCTCGGGTTTACACCCTCGGCGTGAACTTACTTGCGGATCTAGGATTAGCCGCGCCGTGGCCGACGGAGCTTCGTTTGCGGGCTAAACTGATTCCCCGTCGTGTCGCGGCGACAAACTCGCGCGATCGAGCCAACTTTTACGGTGTTCGACGCAGCCCGGGAACACGGCGGTTGCGCGCCAGGTTTTCGCCTCTGAAGTGAACTCGATACGCGTGAAAACACGACGACGCGCAAATAAGGCTCGGTGAGACTGTCTCTTCCTAGCTGATTAAATAAAAAATATTAAAGGAAAGTTAAATGACGGGTACATAATTAACGCGAATATTTAAAAGTAAAGAGATAATTAATATTTTAAATACATAGCGCACAGAGAGAGACAGCTTTATCGTCGAAACTCTGACTTCAAAAGAGCCTTGATATTTATTCTACTCTCTACTCTGGCAACGTTCGTATTTATATGTATGTACATTATAGGGTAGGAAAATACCGCCGACGTTGAATAATATAGCGGACAACAACACTTACCATCGTGCATTCAGCGTTAATTAATCGAGCAAACTTTTCGCTCGCGTTCACGCATCGACTGCAATCGTGTTTAACGCGCATTGAAATGCAGATGATAATTACCACCTGTGCGTAATGCGAAAAAATCGCTCGTGTTAATTGCCAAGACCGAGAGTCGTCGCGATGTCGCGCGACCGCGGCGACGAGTTTCTCATTTCGTTGCAAAAAGCAGACAGAGCGCTCTGTGTCGGATTAGGGATGACGTTGGAGAGAGCACCACCGCAAAAGTTTGTTAATGTAATTAACCATTCTATGTGAATCAACCCGCGAGCCTTTTGCTCCAAGACCTTTTAGTCGTCCGCGTGAATCTAGCATCGCTTTTTAAATTACTATTTTTGCGTCGCCTTTGTTTTAAATATCTACGATCGTAGAAAAAAAAAAAAAAGAATTTTTTTTTTTAGATTTATGAGGAAAGTTACAAATCGGAAAACATATATGTGCACTCAAATTTTTATAAAGTTTATCGAAAATCGAAAAATATTTTTGAAAAAAAAAAAAAAAAGATAAATATCTGCTTTTGATAAAATCCGTGATACCTTTTATCCGCTTTTGTATAAGGCACCGTTACACACGGTTAACGTGGATGTTGGCCGAATTTACAGACAGACGCGAATTCGTTGGCAGTTGAACGCGGGTAAACGCCCGCGTCTCCATCCGTGCGTTTCACGTCGGATCACCGAAACGTTACGAAATACGGGCATCACCGCGGTAACGATCGCGAAAATATTTATGGACGCGAGCATCGCACCGCGGTTGCTTTGCGAACTACGTTACGTATTTCTACGAATTGTGCGAAATTGGATTGCAGCGAGGCGCCTAATCAAAGGATAATAACATTCGCGAAACGAATTTATAATCTACTTATGTGCGGGGACCAGCCCGCGCACGCGCGCGCCTTGAACAGAAAACACGTGCAACCTCGCTCTCAAAATTGCGGCTAATCTGCGCACGAATCTCCGAACAGTTTCTATCTTGACGTTTTGATTTATTAAATGCTCTATGCGATTATTCATTTCATTCGTAACGCTTTGCAAACGCCGTTTTCGCCCTCTACGCAGAAGGAGAGACAAAAGCGACTGGAATATCAAAGATACGATATATTTATATGCTTGCGCAAAATACAACAAAATATGAGCTATATAATCTCGCCATTTTTATACATGGATGCAGACGCGGCTTATTATTTTCGCGTTTCTCTCTCCGCGTTTTTACCATTAACTGTGTATCCGTGAAAGCTATGCGACTTTCGGGCTTCACTAACTGCATTTCCTAGTACATTATCGGACAGATTTATATCGCCGGTTGAAACGAATGGCCCCCAAAGCGCGCGGAACATTCGTGAAATTTCGAATATTAAATTTATGATGGATCGCTGCCTTCCGCGAGATTCCCCCATTTTTCGAGAATAAGGCCGGGGAAATGTTATCGCCATGAAAGGAAGCGAGGAAATAAAAGACGAAAAGTCACATCAACGCTGCGCACTTTGCGTTTCGAAAAATGGGAGCATGTAAAATCATCATTTTAGGATGCCTTTATTAATCGCGTGATTTATCCCCAACGTCTCTCTAAAACAAAAATCACTTGATATTTCTATCATTTTAATAATTTTTTACAATAATCTTTTGACTCGGAATCATTTCGTCATATAACGTGCTTATTCAGCGGAGGCTTTTTCGACAATTTTTTTTCTTCTTCTTTTTTTTTTTTTTACGCAATGTTAAAATCGCTTTGTACCATTATGCAATGATCGGTAATAGGCGGCAACAATTCTCTAAAAATTCACAGGGAATCATCTTTGACAAGCGCGTCAAACGATTGCTTGATTGGATCGATCGGTGCTTCAAGCGAGAGATGAAAAAGGGTCATTCATAAACAATATCAAACGATGGATGGATATCGCGCGGGCGTGAAACATTTTTAGCGAAAGCTCTTGTGCGAAGCTATTCACGTACCACGCAACTGACCGAGCTTGCAACGAGTGCACGCCCGATATCCCGCTAATGCGAAGCCGATGTAGTCGATGTTTGAAAACTGACCTGTGGAAACTGATCGTCGCGTCTAGGGGATGGCGAAAAACGACTGTTAAAAGTTCTCCGTTAACGCTCTCGAAATCACAGTACGAATTCGCGGTCGCGATATCACGTAGTACGTTTTAAATCTGACCATTAACCGCACGTATGATTACGGCAGATTATTTATCGATTACCATTATGAAAGGTCTCGTGCAGCAGGCGGCATGTGCGCCACCGTACATACATGTATCGCCCATCGGTGCGCGTCGAAAGAGTGTCAACGTTCCACATAGTGGCACCATAATTTCCAATAACTGCCGTAATAACCGTACCTTCTTACCGATTGGAATAATATCGCGATAATTCCCTCGATAAAAATGCCACTGTTCGTTTTGCCAGCGCTCTTTCACTATCCAAACACATTTACTTCGCGCGTCCTATCTGATTTTCCACGAATATGCATGCGATTTTTGAATTGTCACGAGGTAAAGAGCGAAACGAGAGAGACACGTCATTAGTAAAATAAAAAAAAAAAAGATCGGCTGTTGGTTGCGCCAAAACGTAACAGCAACCACTTTATTTACCGCGACCATGCTAGACGCCTCTTGAAACTCGGGTAATTAACCGAAAGAGCTACACGCGGCTCGCTGCTTGTCAATAGTACGAATTCCAATTGCTACAATGTTGCAATCGGCATTTCTCTTCTAGCATGCGAAATACGACGAGCTAACAGCTGTTTGTTCCATAATGATGAAATGGCGAGCTCGAGCATAAATAAACTCGCGAATCGGATTGATTATCCTTATCTGAGGGAGGAGGGGTGGGGTGGGGAGGTGGGGGGGGCAATTTGTTTCACACTACTTCAATCGGTATCGTCATCGATATTTTTCTTCCGCGAAAATGCGGAAATAAAGTTTCGCGATATAAGTATAGATAAACAGCGGCGAAATCCGAAGCGTGACCGACATTCCGGAAGAAGGACGCGGGCTTCCGAAGCTTTGCGATTTACCTGCATCGATCTACATGCACGCGCGCGCGTGTGTATGTGTGCGCAGATATGCGGGCGATGCAAGGCATGCGGAATTCTTTGATGGTCTTTGAAAAATCTACGGCCACAAGTAGGGATCTCGCTCGCGTTTGCATAAAACGAAAATTTTCATCGCCAATCTGCGATCACCGCTATCGACCTATCCTTTTTTCGCCGATTTCGATCTTTTTTTTTTTTTTCTTTTTTCATTCGCGACACCTTTCTCGCCAATAACGGCCCGCTGCCGTCGACGCGACGTCGCGTGTATACCACAAATGTCGTTTCAATTTTACGTCAGCTACTTTTCACGTCGCTTTCTTGCCTCTTCTCGATCCTCGATTACATTTCCGCAACCGACCTCGAGCGTCTACAACGTGTATTACTCCGCGTCATACGTGATACTCGGCAAATACTTTTTTCCCCGTTGCGATACAGAATTCTTCTTGCCAACTACTTTTTTCCCCGTCACGAGACGGGGTTCTCCTTGCCAACTTGTATGGCGAGCAATATGCGGATAGAATAGAATCGACGACCCGTTGCAATGGCGCATGAAATATTGTTATGTTATGTCGAAACTTTATCCGCGGTATCGTTGCAACGTAATGCCAGAATGGCTTTTTATGTTTCATAATGTCAATGATTCTTTTAATCGCTTCTTTCTTCAATTTTTTAACCATATATTTATGTTGAGAAAAGTAATATATAGGAGAAAAGAGATATATAACAATTTTTTCCGCGCGATTTTATTATATTTATGCGTTGATAAATCTCGGAGAGATATTCTGTGTTGCTTTTCACGGATGTGTTGTATTTATACTAAAATGACGTTGAATAGAATTGAATTTGTCGTAGAATCTCTTTGCGTTGTTCTCCATGACTCTTACCTAATCCTAATGACTTATCTTGTTTTTGATCATCATTTTATCCTATTTACATTTCTGCATACTAACTGCCAAAGAGCAATTGCGCGTAGTAGAAGTTTTATGCTATGGAACAGTATAACTTTATTTAAATTATAGTTTGTTCTTTATGCGCCTGAAGAATGGACGACCGTTATTTGAAGGCAACGCGAAAGAAGAATTCTATGAACTGCTCCTGTTCACTTGGTCGTATAACACATAGCAAATATCTTAAGCTTTCTATTGTGTATTATATACATAAAAAAAAAAGAGAGAGAGAGAGGAAAGCATAGGAAACAACTGCCAATTGAAAAGCGAGAAAAATGTGTCGTGAAATGTCGACGTGAAAAGAATGCACTGTATGTACGTGTCTTTAATAAACTGACGTTTTATAAGTATGATGTAGAAGCGGTAAAAAGGTCTATATTTGAAAGCATCTTCTTAAACACGAAGCTCTAAGAATATTACATTATCGTTCCTAAAGAACGTACATTTTTTAATGAATTCTGTGTATTTCTATCAAGTCTCGTTATAAACACGTAGAAAATTATACTGTAATGAGCAACGTGATACAACGTAATTTAATATAGGAAAAAGTAACGAATTAACAAGAGAATAATATGTATGGATGCAATCTAGATAGAGTCTGGGTGCGTGCATTTATACGCGCGCGTATGCAAGTATATTTTAATCAATATTCGTTTAAAAATCAAAGTTCTATCGAATAAATAAAAGTTTTGCTACGACACTCCGTATTCGTTCCGCATGGAAGCGCAGAGATACATAGTCACCGCTTAAAAGCGTATCCGCTGATCATTCAAAGAGAGCTTTGGTTATCCGCGCTTCACGGGCTGTCGCTCGCGCGCCAGATACTATTTTTACGTCAACGCCCTTTAAAGAATCTCGCGATCGCATTTCCTCTGACCTTTTTCTGAGAAAGCACAGTCCGTTGTCGGCCCATCGTTATCGTTGCACGCGCATTTGCATTTGTGGGATGCGCATCCTGCATCCGATGGTGACATTTCTTCTACGCTGACCTCCGTGGATCGCGCCTCAAGAATAGAAATGCTCTCCTCTTCTCTACTGGCCTGTTATATTTAATCGGGAATGCGTCGATAAAAGCTCGACCGAGTTATTCTAAGCCGCGGCTTTGTCATATTTCCTTCCAGCGAGTTTCTCTCGCGATCGTATTCGGAAAGGGAACTGAAACGGAATATTCCGACGAAATGCCAACGAAATACGAGTTCACGCGAGTCGTACGCGGGGGATTATTGTATTCTGGAATTCTTCGACAACTCGTCCGTAGAACTCGAGCTTATACGCGTATGGAGTTTTCGATCCAAGAGGAATTCACCACTCGGCGAAAGTTACGTCCTGATTTTCGCCCCGACCTTTGCGCGCGACTGATCCTTACGGTCCGTTTCCACTGCCGTGACTTTCACCTCCGTTTTTTCGGTACTTCTTTCTCACGCCGTTGGACCAATCCTCCCTCGTTCTTATCTTAATAGCCGATCTACATTGTCTCAAGTTTTTTTCACCCATTCCCTGCCGAGGAGGTTTATCGCGAGCTTTAACAGCGTGTTATTTTTTTTTCTTTCGCTTGGACGAGTCCGAGATCGGAAGCGCGCTATTTCCACCTTTCGAAGGATAAAAGAACTCGGTTCCGGCGATTATCTCTTCGATATCCACCGCCGTCATTAATTAGGTCTATACCCGATTAGGTCTTACACTCCATTTCGTTTAACCACGATCGAAAGTGGATGAAAATCGAATGCATATTTGTATAATGTTTCTCAATTATTTTGATAATTTTATGGGAGATTAATAAGCCGTAAAATTAAATTAATACTAAAATAAATAATTATTATTAAGTAAAGATTGTTTAAGAAAAAAAAAATATATATATATATATATATATATATATATATATATATATATATATATATGTATCTGCGCAAATTTTATCTGTCTATTTTACATACAGCTTACATATTAAAATGAAAATCTTCCGTTTCAAGAATCACAAGATTCTTTCATGGCACTTTGTCGTCGCCTTCTCCGGCTGGCTCATCTTGTACGTGTCTTTTCCTCTTTCTCGAATTTTCTTCGCTCCCAGTCTCAGCTGTTGGAAGTTCGCAGGCTCGAAACTCGGCGAATTAAGTGCTAACTTAACTCGCTCGCGCGAAACTTGGTTCAACGTTTCCGTATGCGAGCGAATACTACGGGCGCGTCGACGACGACGAGTCACGTACTGGAACTAATTGCAGTTTTGTATAGGGAGCCGTGAGATTTCGTCGCACCTCGCGGAATAATGCTGGAAATTAATTCTCCGAGGATCACAGAAGTAAACAGATGCGCGATGCTTTCGTATGCGCAAGATAAACGAGCCGATCGTCGTCGCATAATGTATGTCTTGACAGTTTTCATATCGATCCTGATAACGATACAGGAAATATAAGATGTTACCCTTTCAACAACGTCGGAGAGGGAAGGAAGACGCGCGCTCCCAGCGCTAAAATTGTCTTGGGCGGTCGAAGATTTAACATAGATTACGCGGTACGGAGGGATACTCTCGAGGGTCGATCCTCGTCTTCCAGCACTTGACTTTTCGAGCGTTACCTGAGACCAAATTAAACGGTTAAGAGCCCTCGCTTCGTTTTCATAACTAAATTAAATTGCCGCGAAACCAATCCTCGGCGTTCGCACGTTTCTCACGTATTCAAATGAGATGCGTCTATTCTGAGATTTCGCTTTGCGAGGCACCTTATAAGAACATATCCATTCCGATGAAAGCGCACAGACGTGAAATGATACTCTGAAAATGTAAGCTAAAGGCATCACCGCTTTCGTACAGCGTGGCTCTTTTAACGAAAGCACATAATCATAATGCTACTCGGATAATATTGGGTTCCGTTTAAGGCAGTAAATTGCGGTTCCTGCTTCCTTATGTGTCGTCGTCCGTATGTGTGTGTACGTAAACCGGCATTACCGCAAGCACAAGGACGTGTGTGGACGCGCGGTTGACCCGAGCGTAACACGCAAAGGCCCGTTACCGGGGGTCTTTGAGCTACCGCCAAACTACCAACGAGCAAGAGAAGGAGAAACGAGAAGCAGGGGATAAGGTACTCCGTGAACTAGTATGGACAGTTATAACGTAAATTGCTTATACCATCGCCACGTATAGTTGCGTATTACTCATACCTCTCATAACGACGTTCGTCAACTAATCTCCCCGACTGTATTAAGCTAGAGTAAAATTTGACGCGAGACGCGATTAAAGGTACAGTCTAAGAGCTTTTTTCTTAAACGATGCCTTTTACTTTATCTTCCTTCTTTGTTTGTTTCTCATTTGTTAATTACTTTTTTTATATTAACACACAAAAAAAACTGGGACTACATTTCTTACAGAATCTTCTCGTGCTTTCGTGTTATTTCTTTTTTCTCGTTTCAAAAATAGCACAGAGTACAAAAACTGTCGTTTTTTTCTTGTGTCAAATGAGAAACGTCATATACATATCATACATACTATACATATATAAACACTAAAGACATCGCACACACACACACACACACACACACACACACGCATACATAATTATCTCGATACTTATCAATTGGTTTTCGTTATCCTCTGTAACATGACGATGCTATTTTATTTGATGAAAGAAAAGAGAAATGGCAAACGAACGCTCGAATGGCGATTGTAGCGTAATATTATGGTACATAATATATCGATCGAGTTTATTCGGCACAAGCCGGCGTATCCTGTGAGTGCAATTTGTATTCGTTATATGGCTCGAGCCAAATCCATTGGTCCAATTAAATCCTATATCGCATCTTTGCGATTGTATTCTCGCTCTCGTTTCTTTTTTCCATAAGTTCCATTTTCAATGATTCGTTGTTAAATCTGTATAAGGATCTTGGGGTCTATTGTCTTTGCGGTGAAACAGAAGAGTATGGGACGGCCACCAAGAAATTGTCTCGTTTTGCTAAAGGATGATGTAATCCTACCCCGTTTAATTGGCGAAACGTGACGACGGATAATGACGGCGATTCGATCGATGACAGAGACAAAGCGTGAGAGTAGCGTTCTACTCTTCCACGGGACATTATCGAGATATCTTTTGCCAATTATATCGAATAGCTCTGCAACCTGTGTTTCTACGGACAATTAATTTTTCTGCTAAAAAATATAGAATAATTGAGCGTAGGATGAAATTTTTGACGTTCCTCGCGCGGCCTGTAAAAGCCAGTTATTAAAATTATATCGCAATCGATTCATTTTATATACAGGGGAAAAACGAATTCAACGCGATAATTTTAGATGAATAATTGCAAGGAAACGCAGTTAGTATCATTTTAAACTAATCATTCTTCTTTAAAAACTCGAAGATCCCACCAATTTTTGTTCATTAGGCTCGTTGTGTATAGTTTACATACACAGCAGGCATGCATTAGTTTTTCTACATTTTGCTTCCCTTCGTGTTGCTTGTATCTTCGTAGTGTGACAAACGACCACTTCCAGCTCTCATCCCTTTCTCTTTTTTCGTCTCTCTTCTTTCTCCTCTACCACCAATCTCGCGGCGGGATTCTTTTGACATGGATAGCGAGGATGTTCTGGCGCAGATTAAAATATAGATTTTATTGTTTTCCGAGCGTGTCGCGCGCGCTCGCCTACGATTTATACGGCCGTTACTCACGCCGGCCCCGTTCCCCTCTTTGAATCGCGCATATGTATAATAATTCATCCTCGATGCGCGTTTTATGAGATCTTCTATTAGATGCGCCGCGTCCGGGGGCCGGTAACAAATTCGACGGTCGGACCGTCGATTCTCTCTCGTCTATGCCATGTCAAACCAGAATGTGAAATCCGAACGATAATGATGACAGGGGAGCAGCAGCGTCATAAATCCATTCGAAAATAAGCTTTGGCGTGAGATTTTTAAAGAATATTATTCTTGACCACTCAAGTTATTTTATCATTTTTATAATAAATTATAAAATATCATTTTACAATAAATACATTACTTTACACTATTTTACGTTATTTTATTATGTGTATTTGTTATAAATAAAATTATTTGAAATATTTGAACTATTTAATTTTACTATTTTTTCGCACTATTAAATATAGAAGATTAAAATTACGATGAATAAACTACCGGCACAAACATCATTAATAGATGAAATCATTGACTGAATTGTTTTTCACTTTTTTATAATTGTTCTCGTGAATTATTTCAATGTTTTAATATACAAGTTGATTATTTTTCTTTTATTTCCCGTTCTCTTTTTTAGGAAGCAAGCTTTTTCGCGATACCATTATCGATCAGTCTGTTTGTTTTTAGCGTCGTCTCGACAAACAAACTTGCGGTATAAAAGATTGACAAGATATGGTACGTGTAATCGAATCGGTAGCCAATTCAATTAATCGACTCCATTTAGATTGTAGACACGGTTGCACGTCCTGGCATACGACGATCGATAGATGCGAGCACGTTTCAGTATCATAACGGCGGCATCAAAAGCATTTGACGTTACGTTCTGCATCTACGAGATAGGTGAAGCCTAATTAACAAGTATCGCGAGAAGCGGGTCATCCGGTATCAATTTGAACCTACTCTCGATCTTGCACCGAGCATTCGATCTGGCTCGTTTCGACTTAGCGTATACGCCGGAATATATATTAGAGATTCGCCATGATGATTCGATATCCGATAAAGGGGAATTTCTTCCGCTGTACGATGATCAACGTCGCGATATGAAGAAGGTTGCGTTTTATAATCGAAACCTCATCCGGATCTGCGTTCGGCGTCACGGTGGTGCGTACAAACATACAGCTGCGGGTGCATCGGCTAGTTAGAGTGTAACCAGCGACGTACTAAGACCTAACGGCGTGGGGGAGGCGGCAAAACTTTCCCCTTGGCGCGCCATTCGACGACGTACGGGGGATCGCGTGCCGAAGGTTACATCGACCGACAACCACTGCAAAACCCGGCTCTCTTCGCGTTACTATAAACCACCATTCTCGCCCCCTTCTTCCTTCCTTCTTTCTTTCTCTGTTTTTCTCGAGGATTAACACGAATACTCGTCGGTGCTGTCTGTCTCGTTTCTGGTGCACGAGCGGCAATCTAACCGACGCTTTATGAGAAAACGTTGAAGAGCTTCTTCGTTGGCGGACGTGCTTCCCGACTGTTATTACAACAGAAACCACGGCTTCTATGGCGCCCGGCACGATTAGAAAAGATGGGAGGGCCGGTCGGAACCGGCACGAGAAATTACACCAATTTATGCGCTCGTACAACCCCGAGATAAATGGAGACGATCCTGTTCTTGTTCTTCCGTTGTACACGATTCGTTCTCTTAGTGTCATTCTTTCTCTATCTACTTCCTATGAGCATTGCTCCTTCCTTTGATAATCTTCCGAAAGCATCTTTTATACATCTCACCTCTTTTTTTAAGCTTTCCTCACTGCATAATCGGTACGGCTGATTATCACGAGGCTGTTCAATACCGAGTGTACCAAGAAAAACGTGCAAGCTTTCGCGTTTGTAAAATAGATTGCTAGTTTCATGTGGTCGTGTGTTCAAATAGCCGCATGCGTGTAAGGCGCCACTGCCACGACATGTGCTTTCCGGCGTGGAATTGGAAACTTTTCGGTTTCGAATCCGGAACTAACCGCACGCGTTCTCGAATCCGATTCGAAAAGCGCCGCGAGTCATTCTTCCTAGCAATTAACCTAAGAGGATTATACGCATACAGCCTGTGTCGCGATGTGTACTGCATGGCGGTAACCCGCCGGAATGAAACTATCACGTGCTCGGTTTCCATTTCTGTCACTTTTAAGCGGATTTCGGTGTTCGCCTTATTAAGGCGCATCCTCGATTGCTATTTTGGAATTCAACCTTCGATATTACGGCAGTAACTTGGAAGAAATCGGTTACGATAGATATATTCCTACAGAGTCGTTCATATAATATGAGATCGTTAAAATGGCCATTAAAATGCATACATGATTACTTTTTCATTCGGGAAAATTATTTTTCGAAACGTCTACTTTTTGATCGACTCGATGCTAAATTAAGCTCAGCCTTTATCTTCTGAAACTTATTAATCGAAAAGCCCATTTTCAAGAATATTCTCTATTTTCAATTAAGATCATTATTTTAATTTATAATTATTTGAATAAAATTTTCTCTCTTCCGAATGTTCTCCATATTTTTATTATTTCTATTAAGCCAATAAATATTTTATCATACCTTAGGAGAATTAAACGTTGCATCGTCCATTGTGGATATGATTCGATGAGAAACTAGTATGCGCGTGGCGCATACTAACTTGAGATAACAATGGCTCGACGTAAAAGCCGAACAATTCTTGTCGCTGGGGAGCACTATTATTAATTATTATCTGCATTGGAGAATTGGGACTAGCCTTACATTTTCCCTCGGCATCTGATAAACATTAGAACAGACGTTTGCAGCTTTACGTTCTCTCGCTTTCTCTGTCGAGTCATTGCGAGCCGGTGCATAACGTACAACGTGGTTCATTTAGATAATTTGTACGTTCGAGAATATGTTTTGAATTAAAATACCACGTTGTTATTCGTGAATCATGCTTAAGACTTGATTTTGATACTTAATCTAATTGACAATTGAATAGATATTGTAAATATGTCAAAAGAAATTAAAGCTTCCTTTATCAAATTAGTTTAACACACATTTTCAATATCTTGTTTATTATTTGCTCGTGTCTAATTTCTTAATTTTTTCATTAGGAAAAAAAAACTCGTTTTTTATCGACAATAAAATTAACATGCTTAAGAAAATTGGCGTAACGATAATTATGTCCGATACTATAAAACTATACGACGGAAAGACGGAGAATAAAAATACATAAAATTTTCTTAGAGAAAGAGAATTGCATCGGCAATTAATGCGAGTCCGGTGATTCTTGGCCATTTAAAGAGAACTCTAATTACTGAGTATTTAAAAACAAAAGGTATTCTCTTCATTCGTTCGAGCCATTTCCGAGCGTTTTCTTAGCCAACGGGAGGAGAGCCTGAAGAGAGAGTTGTCCGCTCGTGAGAACTCGTAGAGGTAAAAATGGTCACGGCGCTCGCTAAGTGCGGGTTGCACGCGCGCGCGCGATTCTACACCTCGCAGCTGTAGATACTCGAAACGAGAATGTAGAAGTATATCGCCATTGTTGCCGGTAGCATTTGTAAACTAGCTTTTGATAGCGCTACGAAATGGCGTGGCGGGACTGTTGCAAGTTTCGTGCTGTCTTTCTCTCTCTCTCTTTTTTTTTTCTTACTTTCTCGCTTTCTCTCCTTTTTCTTTAGCACAACGCTCTCTCTCTCTCCCTCTCTCTCTCTCTCTCTCTCTCTCTCTCTCTCTCTTTCTCAGTCGCTATTATACTTTCGGCCCGCTACCTTGCCTTCTACTCCTCCCACGAATCCAACGGAATCCGCCCCTGAATCCGACCAACGAGGAAATAACTGACGCTCCGTAAGTCTCTTCCGGAATATCCGTTACCGCCGCCGCCGCTGCATTCTCTCCACCTCTCACCGAATAGCTTGTTCCCGCTTCTTTTTAGCTCGAGCTTCTTCAAAGCAATCACCTCGTTCTTTTTCGCTAATGCGCCGCTTCTATTTCGCTCTTTGCCGGTAATCTGGAAACTTGCCTCAGTCGCGGTTGCTGCTGCTGCTACCTTTTTTTTTCCTTTTTTTTCCCCCTCAACCTCCGAAGTCATTGCGCGCTCATTACACGCGCATACAAAGCCAGCCACAATAATTGAATATAACTCTCCCTGCCGGTTCTCGTAAATCGCATCTGTACTCTCGCTCTAAGTATCCACCTTTTTTTTTGCACCGAGACAATTATCGGCCCGGAATTTCGCTTCTTTTCCTTCTTCTCGTAGGCTATTTCGATTATTCTCGCGTTTTCTAGCACTATCACGCGGGGGAAGATACAGGGGGGAGGAGGATACGAGTTGACCCGTCCGTAAACGTCGAGGCAGGCACGAACTCGCCATTTGGTGACGGGGAATGAAAAAGGTTCTAAAATCTGGTAACCCTTCCCCGTATGTAAATCCACGCCGTGAGACGGATATGCGTATCCTATACCTATCGCTTCTATCTCGATCTCCGGTTCATTCGTCGGTTGCGTCGATCCGCATACAAACAGACCCGTTTCTCGATCCGTTGAAGCCGATTCTCCGTACGGTGAATGGCACGGAGACAAAAGAGTGCCTCACGCTATTCGGCGATCGTTCAATCGAACATTGGCTTGGTAGTTATGAATATAAAACGCTTGAAAGCGTTTATCGCCATAAAGTGTGACACGACGCATCAATAGGGATATATTTCTTACTAATATGTAATCTCTTGGATTATATATGCGCTTAACATTATGCATTCAGCGATCATCGATATTTGCTGCAAAGCGCAATGCGCTAAGAAATATCTATATTTTATATTTTAAATTACTTTGTAATATATATATGTATATATGTGTGTGTGTGAGACTCGTCAAAATCGTGAAGGGTTAGCCGAAATTGTTTTCTTGCCATGTGCGTCAGTAGAATAGGCTCTTCTCTCCGACAAAGATAAATTTAGATGACGTCAAATATAACCCCACCGTCCCCTTCTCCCGCACTATCGAAGGGAATCTGTGATTTCGGTCGGTTAAATTGATTTATCGGGGGACAACAGGCAGGTAGATCCGCGAGGCGAATAAGGACGCGATCGAAAATAAAATCTCACCGCGATCGATACGAACGGCGTCATCTGGCGCAACCTCTTTCGAAGATATGTCCGCGTTTTCTTACGAATTCGCTTACCACCGGCGTAACAAGAATCTCTCGTCGAAGAAGCAGGCGTCTTTTGGTTTCGGGGGCAGAACTTGTTTACCGAAATCGCGATGCATTTTCCTGGACTTTGGCCGTAAAATGGGGCACTCGCGTACGCTGTTTGCCGAGGCAAAGTTCGCAGTATGGACGACGTTGGAATTTACGGGAGGTTTCACGGCGAGAGGACGTTGCTACTTGACAACCACATCCCCGACAGTCGGGAATGCCTCTTGGGAATATTATTCATCCATTTCATATACAGCAATTTCATAACTTTGGATGACTTATAAATTTCAGGAAAAGATAATTGTTTTATATATGGTCACAATAATCATAATTTCTCTCTTGCTCATTATTGTTCCTATTCGTCTGATATTTCTATTTCTCTTAATAATCTCTTGAACCTGTTTTTTGATAATATAAGAAAGTAGAGTCTTTTGAAATATATTGCCTTTTATATTTATTTTGTAACTTCTATGTTTTACTCGTGATTTATAATGTGAGATAAAATAAAAAACAAAATATTTTGCATTCGAAAATTTAACATTACGAATCGCTTTTAAATAAGCCTCCGCGTTCTGGAAATTATCACGATAACGAAAAAGCGACATTCTCGAGAGATTGGTCGGCCGACATTATTCTCGATCGTATCTCGACGCTCGGTCTACCCTCGGCAATCCAGCCGGGTGTGCTATTAAATTTGATCATGGTCGGGGCGCGTCATAAAATTTATATCCGTTCGAACTGACGTCGATCGCCCGGTGGATGACACCGCGAAATCCTTGGACGATAACGGGGCATAAAAACCTATTCGCCGACAAAATGGGGGGGGGGGGGGGGTTTCGCATTCGCCGAAGTGAGTAAAAAAGGAAGTATATTTTGCTTGGTATGCTAATATCCGGCGCTTTTAATCCTTGATATCAACGTCGTCTCGTGAGCGCAAGATCGCGAGATTGAGTCGAAGAAACTCGTTCGCCATGTATGTAATGAGGTTCCACGCTCTCGTTCCAAGCTACGTATTCCAAACGTACACATGCATCGAAACGGCTACGTATGACCGCCGAAGAATGAGGGTAGACTAGTAGAGCGGAGATAGGGAATAGGAGAGAGCGTGATCGAAGGGGAGAGGGTTGGTACGAAATGACTTTCCATCGTTCTTCCTTCGACTTCGTCCGCCTCATCGATGCGCTCGATCGAAACGGGGCTATAAACCTCGTCGTAAGTATAAGCATAATAGCGATTCTCCGCCGAGGAAAATGATAGTGGCAACGCAAGAGAGGAACGCATAAAGAGAGAGAGAGAGAGAGAGAGAGAGAAATACGAGAAAATTACGTTTTCCATCAACCGCTGGTAGCTCTCCCAGTGGTATATGATATCATACTCATTGCGATTTGCGTGCGCTGCGTGCGTCGATTTAAACAAAGATTAATGTCGACGCACAAGCAATTTTCCATTTTGATCATCTGGACCTGATGGTTCACGCGAACCGTTTGTCGAGTGTCCTCTCACCCTCTCGAAGCCATCCACCGAATAATTTTGGAGCTCGTTCTTGCAAACCCGTATAATTACGGAAAAACGGAAACTCGAATTAATCCGGGGACCGACTGAAGCGAGTATATCTGCGCGTAGCAACGGGTCTCCACTATCACCTGACCGAGTTCAGCTTGTGAACGGAAGCGGCGTCACATATCCGGCTTCTGCGAACTAAGTTCGTCTCCCATCTACCGCGAACCAGGTTTACCTACCTATCTACTCTCTTCCTCCCACGAATCCACGCTGTACTTCGACCCTATCCATCCATCCATCTATCCAGCTATCCATTTATCCGTCCGTCCGTTTGTCGGTTCGTCCACCCATCCGCGTGTTAGTCGGTGCGGTGAAATCTCACGAATGCAATTATCAACCGCGGAAACAAGCGACTCGCCAGTGGATAGAGGATCCCGATTACTTCCGTTAATTAATATCGTTGAGGGAACGTTTTACGTTTATTCTCGAATTGATTCGCCGCCTTGTGTATTTTCCGCTTATATATACGTTTTTCCTCATTTTATTTTATTTACTGCGTTTTCTGCAGTAAACATCCTCCTTTTTCCCTTTTTTCAACATTATAGTCGTTATTATATTGATCCATCTTCGTTATGCGATTTATATAAAAATCTAAATGCCATATTTAAATTGAAACCGAACGATGTAAATGTCCATAATATGTGAAAATTTTTTTATGGACTTGAAAATATGTAAAAATTTCAAGAACGTGTCAGGTTCGCCCAGTTCCAACCGGGGAATTTAGTATGATTAATTTTTATTTTATTTTTTATTTGTCCAAAGTGCACCGTGATAAATTCCAATCCGGCGAATGTACATTTTTATTTAGAATGCGCGATATGAATGTTATTGCGGCTAAAATTTCGATAATTGATTGATCTGCGCCATATACGTGAAGTATTTTTTAAATATTTTCACGTCTTATAATATATATTTAATTCGTACCGTATGAGTTATATCATGATGTAAACATGTTTTGCGAATATATATATATATTTTTATATGACGTAGTACTTCATCTACATCACTATCATTTAATCCTTTTATTTTCTAAATATATAATTTTTATCCATCTAAATATATAGATTGAAATATTGCATGCTCTCGCACAAAGTGGAATTAAATATAAAATCTCTGCTTCTCTTATAATTTTACGTTAGCGTGCTGCAAACGCGGGCATTAATTTGTAGAAAGATTTTTCAAGAAACTCCTTCATATGGATACTTTCGAACATATCTATTCTTATTTCGATAATTAAAATCCATCTGTCAAAGACAACCGATGCTATCTTTCCGCGCTCATTCATCGTTTTACCTCATTATATATATTTTATGAGTATAT
The DNA here is from genome assembly GCF_030449975.1 of Polyergus mexicanus. Classification (NCBI taxonomy): domain Eukaryota; kingdom Metazoa; phylum Arthropoda; class Insecta; order Hymenoptera; family Formicidae; genus Polyergus; species Polyergus mexicanus. The sequence continues at coordinate 10,036,526 of NW_027223331.1, forward strand.
TTTTGTATATGTTTTACCCCATATTTGTATTCATGAAACAATAAATATGTATTCGTGTGCATCAATATGACGACAGATATCCACATCTAACGAACTGACACGAGGTTGTTGGAGCGGTATCGGTAGGTCATTGTTTCTCCGGCATAGAGAACGACATTGGTTCAACCATATTGCGTACTTTACGCAAATCGCGTAACCTAATGTGTCCCGCAACTGTAACGAGCGTGTGCCCGTTAACTCTGACCATGATTTAGCGGTGCGGTTATAATCCCGAAAATATGTATGCGCGATTACTCAACTATGCGCGTTATGGTATAACGAGCAATGTAATCTTCCGATTCTTGAGACTATTCCTTGCAGACATATCAAATATTCATTAAATTGATTATCCATCTTGAACATATAAATATTTATCGAATAATTTAATGAAATTCAAGCAATCCGATTCAAAATTAAATTTCTATTAAAACAATACATACTTTTATATATTTCATTCTTGTAATATTCTTCAATTTTATTTTCCGCCTAAGTGATATCTATCTTCGTTTCCATTTACGAGGAAAAACAATTATAAGATAAATACTTATATAATTACATACAGAAAGGAAAGAGAAATTTCTATGATTCGTTACAGAGTTTCCGTACGCGAATGACTTGAATGAAAAATGTAATTAGAATAATTATTAAAAAATAATAATTATTGCTCTCAAAGTTTATTGAAAAGTCTTAAGCCGAAATATTCGCATGAAACATTTTAAACGCAAATTTATACGCTCGCATAATCAAACAGCGCTGTTAAATGCCAAAGCATGTGCGCGCGCGAATGCATCCTGGGGTCCGTCGTCGATGGTGAGTAAGCCGGCTGCTTTTGTAGTGCGGAATATTAGTCCATTAATGTCGGCCATTGTGCTCGCCGGCCGAGTCAGCCGACAATACGTCAACGGTTTGACTCCGCCACAATACGGCAATAATCGAGCTTCCTCCTTCTCTTCGTCTTTGCTCTCGAATATCGTAGATGCGTATAAACACATACACACGCGAACGGAGAAGGGATTCTATTCGCGCTCACGCACCTGCACACTCACGTAGACATGTTTAGTAGAACGTACGTAGGATACGTGCATACTCCATGCATTCGAATTAATCACGTTGAGAATTCATTCCAACTTGCACATGGCTTCGCTGTTGCTCAATTGGACTCATCGTCTGTCGGTGTTCTCGTCTTTCCCACATCTCGCACACGTCCGGGAATGTCTTGTCCACTTTCTTGAACAAAGTTAAAGTCCGATTATGCACATCGGACAATATCTTTGCCGTCTAGTTTGCATTCGCCAACCAAACGGCCATTCGCGGTCCGCCAAGCACCATTTTGAGACCGGTATGTTTTGCGGAAGGAACACGCGAGATGAACACGTCTTAATGGAGAAATCAAAAGAGAGAGAAAGAGAGAAAGATGAATCAAAATCATGACAGGATTCATTAAATCGTAGCAAGATGAGTGGTAGAATTCATGACTTGAATTCTGACAGCTTTTTCTTTACACAGATTATAATCGCTTTGTACGTGATTGTTTAGACATAACGAAAACTAAGTTACAATTATTTGTATGGAGCGTGCAACGAGTAAACTTGACGTTTCGGCTATAAAAGACACAAACAAAATTGCAAGGTTCAGATTCTTCATCACTAGCGCTGAAAAGCTATTTTCGTAAATGATATCGAATTTTGTGTTTCATTTTCTTTTACGCAGTCGGAGACTGAGTTTTGCTTACATCAAATAGATTGCTTTATGAACGATTCGTGAGCAGTAAAACGAGTTAGTAGCTAGCGACGCGTTTTCGCCTTGCCGGTTACACGCGTGCGCACCGCTGTTTTCATTAAGCCATCGAAAATGTTTGCTTGGCTCGACGTCAAAGCATTTTGGGATCCGCGGCCACATCGCCTGCGTTCTCTCTATCCCTATCGTTTCTGTTCTGTCCTTTGTTACTTTGTTCGCTCATTTTCGCTATGCACGTACCGCACACGTATGACAGCTTCGTGATATTCTGTCAGCACAATGTAAAAAGCACGCTGTCTTCCCACATTGTTAATTGAACTTAAGAGCAGTTAAAGAGGAAAAAGAAATTATTCGATAATAGTTTTATCCTAAGTATCTATTTGAACGTTAAGCTTTGTATATCACTCGTTAAGTTTTCGCAGAACATTAATTCTTTTCTAATAAGAGAAAACTACCCCATTAAGGTTAACACGGAAGCGACTATATTATGTGCAGAGACACATGCGCACGTGTCTCTGATATCTCAAGCATACGCCGCACTTTACACCGATATTACATCCTCTTTCTTCGTGTAAGCGCTACTTTACGACGCTGCAAAATGCACCGTAAATAAATCTCTTTCGAGAATCGTCCATCCAGCTTGACCGGGATTTACTGCGAAGACCACGTGTAATTATGTGGCGATATAACGAAGCGTATCTTGTGTGTATAACCGGAACGATTCACGGCATGGTGATAGGATAAAAAGAGACCCTTCGTGCTGGGACTTAAAACTCATGAGAACTACCTTCATCCAATTAAGGTATCATCCTGCTTTTAAGTGCGGGCGATTTCACGGTGAGAGATGGTTGCGAGAAAGGGGCTGGAAGATAGAGTGAAGAGGAGCGGTGGTCGAGAAAGCACTGGAAGACGCCCGGGCGCGTACGGATCTACAATAACGATCCCGCGCAAATCTTCGCTACGTGTTTAAGTCGCGAAAATTCCTCATTCAATCGCGTAATTCCACTTTATCCACCGGGCGAATAGTTTAAAATAATTCCAACTGTGAGTAAAGCGAGGCGCAACGTGAGGTAACTTTTGTTCGGCCGATCGCGTGCCCGCGCGAAATAATTTATCCGGAAGCATGTATTTGTTGCTAAGACGTTCATGCCCGAATGAATGATTTCGAGGCTTCGTGCGAGTTTACGGATAAATGGAATCTCACCTCATAATAATCCTCGAGAGGTTTTAATCCTTCGTTTAGAATTCTAAAGAATTCTCAACACGAGATTATAGTGAAAACCTTTAACACGCAACTCTAAGAAAATATATTCTTGGCTATTATAAAAATTAATTGCTTCTCCGTTATTAATGAGTGATTTTTAGGAATATGGATAAATAATCAACATTTGTGCACGATATAAGAATTTCATCATCTAACTTCTCGTGCTGATATTGCACTCGCTTGCCGTGTGCTGCATGCATATTACTTATCATTAGAGCATCTGCCCGGATTATCCGAGCTACACAAATATCTCCGAGGTATATAATTGGAGAGTTATACGCGTCGCCGAGAACGTGGAGCGCTCGGAACGATTAAATTCTGCAGGAAGTGTGAAAAGCTCGCTCTTAACGAAAGCTCTAACTTAATATAAGCCGGCTCTTTCCCTCCCTTTTTTCATACTGTTATCTATTATCGCCCGGCTTCCCCGTCTTATCTTCTTAATATTTCAAAACTCGAATTAATTCTCATTCGCTTATCGTATTTATTTTTCTCGCGCGCTCGATTTTTCACGAGTCGAAATCGTGTGCGAGGGAATTCACCCGGAGGAGACTAGACGAAGAGGAGAGGAAGGAAGGAAGGAGAGAAAGGAGGGCAACTGCGCCAAGTAGGAGTCGATAGCAAGAAGGTCGATGGTAGCGGCGGCGACGATGGAGAGGAGAGAAAGACGGGGCCGCGTGAGCAACCAGGAGAACCACCCTCATAAATATTCACGATGAAATCTACCCCTCGATAATAACGGGCCCCGAAATATACGCGCGAAGCGCGGTATCTGATAGAGGTTGCTCCACCCGGGCGACCGCGCCCCGCTTAAACCTCCAGGGTGTATTAAGTACCAACATAGAGCGTTCCGGTTTCACTTAGTTCCCGTCTGCGGTAGCGTCGGGTCCTACGATGACGTTGTTTCCGATACCGTTGATTGCAGAATACTTTTCAAGAATCTAATCGTGACGTACAATATTTTTAATCGACGCATATATCGCGCGCTTCCGACGAGATTTATGATTCTACCTGTTCTTACATCAAAAATTCGCGTCCATAAGTCGCGGCCAATAACACGCTCGTACGCGAGGAGAATTGATAAAAATGTTCCAGGATTATTTGCGGACTAACGGACACAAGGGCCATTCTTTTACCTGTCCCAGTTTTCCCCAGGCGTGCCCAAAGCTTTCCCTTTACCTCTTTCTTAGAGTTTTTCTTCGTCTCGTCGTCGCGAATGTACTTCTTTTTTCTCCCATCCATCCTTTACATTTAACATCGACGAACTTTCACCTATATTTCCTTCTCCATTCCGATTTATGCTCTTTTGCTGTTCTCTTTTCTCCATTGACAATGTTACTTCCTTTGGCCAAGTATATCGTAGAACGAGACCGCGTATCCAACCAGGAAATCGTCCTGGTTTCGTCAAAGTTGAGTGCATCGGAGAAAATCGAAGTAGCCCTTATAAAAAAAAAGAGGGGGGGGGGACGAAAGAGAGAAGCCCTGGGCGCTTCTAGAGGGCTCGCTTTCCTCCAGTCGCCTTTGTACTTGTCATCCTGATTCGATTCCTACGTTCTTTTCTAGGAAACGGACCGCGAATAAAGATCTCCTTTGACGAGATGTATGGTAGGAAACGTTGCATCGCGCTACACTGACTTTAAACAAAATCTATGCGGTACGCGAATCTTCGTCTGCGGATGTATTTTATACTTGCATATAGCTATGATGAGTTTATACATATTTCTATAAAGTCAATTATATTAATGTTTTTCAACGGTAACATTTATATTACTTCCTACAATGAATTATTTTGTTAGTAAAGTACAGTGGCAACATATAATAATACTTGCTATACGTATAATATAACGAATCAAGTTATATTGTTAATTTTACACAATTTGCACATTATAAATTTATATTGTTAAACTTTTTTTATCTTTCGCGTAATTTTGTCAAATCTATTTGAAATTTTGCACGAGATGTTGATTCGTTTTTATTCCAACCCGATTTATCCTTGCCTTTGAAGAAAATTTGTATCCTGTTCGAATAATTGTGTATTTTATTTTCGATATTCTTTTTATCCATCCTTTACTGTCTCGTATACGCGTATCATTTCGTTTACCGATACCGTCTGATAGTATCGCGCGCGAGCTCGCATCTTTCCACCGTCGCGATCACTATGTCCGTCCGGAAATCCGACCTCGTTCGCTCCACTTCTGTCTGGTCACTGCGTCCAAATGAGATTTTCCATCGACCCAACCAGCACGCTTCTTCCGTGCTTCTGCCTCGAAGAAGAAGAAATATTATTGCGCTGTGACATAAAGATGCGCCTCTCAGAAAGGCTGTTTCATATCGTGTAGAAGGATACACAACTTTTGTAACTGGAAACGCTCTCGTTTAGGATTTCATTTCCATTACGCGCGCGCAATGTTCCTACCCTCCGTGATCTCGCGTTGCATCCTCGCCATTATCGTCTCCTTTCTCGCGGACAGCTGAAAACACGAGTACTTTACACCGCTTTGCTTAGAGACGCCTATCCGTGAATCATATAATTGATGAATACATTTCCGAAAGCATTCTAATCAACTTGCGATAAAATAAATATCAGATAACGAGAATAAATAAGATTATGAAATGTTTCGATTAACGTGAAAGAAGATTCAGGAGAATGAACAACAAGTACTTTAATCACGTTATGATTACATGAGAACACGTGCAATTTTAGCCTTTTGATGCTTTCTCCTAATATTTTATATGTTTTCAAAAATAGTTTATTTATTATATCCATTTACCTTCGTGAATATTTATAACGTTAAAAACGCGCGATATTAGATATTCGATATTATATACGTGTAATCGGATTAATCAATAGAGAGTATAATATGTCTGTTAATCCTAGTAATTGTTCAATATAATGCTATATAATTGTCAATTAATAGGAAGATTACTGGCGTATTTCATATGGCCAGATTTTAATATTAAATAGGAAAATGATATTTCGAGTATTCCAGAGACTGTGAGAGCGAATGATAAAATTGATATGCGAACCGGTAATTCGAAATTATTTGGCCATTCTTATCGCATAATATGAAATATTGTGATTCCTTTTTATTAATAATATTTTCAGCGCCATATTTATAACGTATAATGGATACAAAAAAAAAATACACGAGTTGTTCTTCTTCGTTTGAAAATAATGGACGAGGGTGCGCTAATTGGCTTGATTTCGTTTATTATACCGAAAAAAAATGTATACCATTTGTGGAACATGTAGGCGCAGCACCCTAGTAACTTACTCCGCGAAAGTTTTAAATTTACACAACTCGGCGAACTTGTAAACCATCCGAAAGTTCGGAGGGGGCAACTTCGCGAACGTAAAATGCCGGCCGGAAAGTTGCCGGCTAAAAGAATATTTCGCAATATCTTAAGGAATTTCGCGTTCATATATCGCGTGTCGCGCGACATCCCTTCGGTATCTATCCACGTGGGAAATTTACATGAGGTATTTTTTATGGACCGTGCCTTATCTTGGGATATCGCTTAACGCTGAAGCCGAATATATTTCGAGAACGTTCGATGCATCCCGTTCCTGGCGTAAACGAGCAGCCGCAGGCAGATCGGAAAGCCGACTAGAATCCCGATGTGGAATCCATGTATGGCGATGTTGCAAAAAAACGACGGCCCATTTCTCGAGACGAAGATCGACAAAACGCGAAACAGACGACGTCGACGTCGACGACGACGAGAAGGAGGACGCCGCAGGAACTAGAGCCCGGATCCTTCTTGCTGCGCCTTTGCCAGGGTAGTCACATTACTGGCGGTCGACAAAACCATCGTCTGTCACAGTAAATACTCACCGTATGCATACCACGGCATCTTGCCTTCCCTATTACGAACTGCTCGCGCGAGTTTCCGGCGCTACGGCGAATTACTGTCCATTCCACTTGGAGCTTGGAATTTTCAATCGCTGAATTCAATCTAATCGTTTTGCAGCGCACCGAGAGGTCGGAGGATATTTCATGGTTATTTTACCTTTCCTCGCGGAACGCGTAGTTTTCTGGAGAAAATTATCCTTGAAATTGCGTACCCCCTATACGTCAGCCAATCCAAGGATAAAAGGAATAAAATTCTTCAGACCCATGTTTTATTAGTTTTTTCAGAACATTCCAACATTGTTTGAATAAGTTAAATGTAAACAAAATTAGAATCATAAAGATAATTAATTAGAAAATGAAAAGAGAGACATAAAAGAGATATAAGAAAAGAGATAATAGAAAATTATAAATAGAAATTAATATACAAAATAATGAACAGGCGCGCGTCGTATACAATATTTGAGATTTTAATTCGTACAATGAAATGTCTTGTATTTATATCGATCAAGATAAGATGTAAATTTTACGTGTAAAAGTACATTTTAGAATAATAATAAATTTTACTCGAGTTTTTTTACCTTTACAAGCATAATTCGTTAGAAACAGAATATTTTCGATAAGTTTTCTACACATAACGAAATAAAAAATAATGAATTCTCAGTTTAAGTTAATAAAACATTACGAAAGGAAGGGAAAAAAGGAGAAAAATAGCATTTGGACTTTATCGCGACGGGATTTTCTGTCTACACAGTACTATCAACGGTTCTTAATTTCGCGGGGCGGAGCAGCGACAAGTACGATCCGGTCTTCGCGAAGAATCAGAAAAGTCCCACCACCTCGAATAACTTCCGGTAAAACTTGGCGAAAATAGAGATCGCGAGCGTGTTCATGGTAGCGGAAAAGGGAACGCCGTGGCGATCTTTTTTTCCCCCCGTGGAACTTTTCTTCCATTGATTACGGCGTGCCGATGTCGCAAGCGCTGTAACTTCGCCTCTTTCTTGTTAAAAAGGTCTTCAAATATTTTATTGTGAGAAACTCAACAGAGAGAGAAACTCCCACAGGAATGAAAGAAGATTTATTCGTTGCAGAAATTATTAAGAATTTCATTTATTCTAATTGATGACATCTCTATCGAAAAAATGCATTTTTGTATAAAAATTTTATTATAATTGCCATTATATGTACGTTACGCTAGAACATTGCTGTCATCTGATACGTATAGATTTATCGATATCATACTGATATTTATACGGATTTAACGAATACTTGTCGAATAAACTCATAGCGTCAAGCTACCGACATAACAAAGCATATAAGAAATCGGCTTGCAATTGATATTGCGGTTACGTGAGTTAAATTTGCTATGCATCACCGCGCGGTAAAAAGGACCTCGATTCCCCGAGATCCGTAAGCACGATCCGACCGTCACCCCTAACCGAGCTCAACTTCGGTCTAGCTACGTGCCGGTTTACTACTGGCTCGCGCAACCTCGGTTACCACGCTCTCGATTACCTCTACATTCGCTCGCGTACACCCTTCCGCAGCCGCAACTCCGGCAATCGGCGGCAAAAGTCCCTGCAGAGCGGCGCATACGAGAACAAGCAACGTCCGTAATGTTTCCCACAACGGAGACGTTATCGGGAAAGTATAGCAATAACCCAGTAACGTTATAGTTATTTGTGTGTCGCGGTCCATATATGTAGAAATAGATATTTTTTAAAGAATAAGAAATTTAAATTTTTTAATTAAAATTAACAAAATTGTAAGAAAGAGAAAAAGAGCATTTTTACACGTATCACAACGTATAATAGAAAATTTAATTAAATTTAATTAAATATATAGTATCGAGAATAAAAATTAGATAGACGACACTTGTAAAGAATTTTAGTATTCCAGTAATTTTAATAATTATAAGACGAGAATTTTGGAAGAAAGTTTTATTTTTTTAACAAACTTGATTTTTCTTTTTATCAATCTATCTTTTATTTTCAACGCTTCTGAAAAATATTATGTATAATATTTTAATCATACATTTTTTTACGATAGATACTTAATAATATTCTAAATATTGATCACTTTAAATTATAATTTTAAGTATATCTTTATTTCCTATTACAGATTTAAACGTCAATATTAATCGACGAAGGGAAATTAGGTCTTGATATATGTACATCGTAATGTGATATAATAGCACAATATCGTACATGTATTTACACTTTTATTCTTCAACATAGGATTAATTTTCTTTCTACCCCGTTGCTATAATATCCGAGATCTTACTCCCTTACTCTGTGCCTCGAGATATATCATTCGCCGAATGGTTTCCCCGATTCCAAGTAATGTAGCGATGTTGACGCAAAACAACGATCTACACCGCAACAACAAAACTTTGAGTATACATATACAATGTTGTATGCATAATGCAAAATAATTCTACAGCTGTTAGATAATCTTCTCGCAAAAGTATAAAATTACATATTCGAATTTCAGATATTAAAATTACGATATATTGTATTACGTCTACATTCATTACAAATACAAATTTCATTACAATATCAATCGACAATGAAGTTACATGCTGATTGCAACAATATTATGCGAGCATTTATTTCTATTTATCTCGAAGATAGAATCAAGCAGAGAAATCTAGCAGTTGTATTGTTCCTTGAGCCGCTCTTCCGGTTTGTACGTCAATAAAGCACGGGAAAGCTTAAGCAAATAAACATTAAATGTACTGTTTAAACAGAAAATTGCCGGAGATTGAAGTGCATTCTTTTGCGTTCTAGTTTTTTTTTTCCCCCTCGACTTTTCGAAAAGCTGTTCGTTGTTTGTTTAAAAAAAGAGAATTTCATCCTTTTACCTTTCTCCCTTTTTATCGTGCATTCTTTACAGTCCGCAGAGTTTCTCGCATCGTAAGATAAAATTACTCGTCGGGAAACGTTAATAAAATCGCGAGAACAGAATCATCGAAGGATGCGAGAAATCGATGGCATGATGGTTAGCGGATACTATCGCCGTCTTTTCCCGATCGTTAGCGGATATTCGATACCATTGGATTGGTTGCGCAATTTACGGTTAATTAAGATCGTAGATTTGCCCGCGCAGCTAACCGTAACACGGTAGAAACTAATTTCGTCCCATCCCGCGAGCCATAGCTTCCACCGCAGCCGCATTCTTCGAGGATGTCGTCCGGAAAGCGATGAGCACGACCGTCTTCTGGTGTCTCGGTCTCGGTCTCGGAAATCGTTTTCGGGTATCTGTTCCGAAGCGCAAGCGAGCTATATCATTGGACTCGAAAAAAACTATATATCCCGCATTCGCTCGCAATGCAATAGCAGAGCAGCAGTGAATATCGCGACGAACGGATCGGGCTGGCCACGAGAATCGAGCGATGTTCATTTCATGGGCCGTCACGTCGTATCAGTCCAATGGCGCAAAGTGTGATTTTTCCCAGGGAATTTCGATCTGTTTAATAGAGATCCCATATCCGATTCGCCCGGCCTGCCGTCACTCGCCTCCTCGCGCAATTCTCACGCTTTTCCCTCTAACCGTTCTTCACTCTTTCGATTTGCTCTCTTTCTCCCGCTGCTTCATTACGTCTCTTGTTCTGCTCCGCAAGGCTTTGTTTCGCTAGATTTGGTCTTCGTTTGTCTCATTATCCTCTCTCTCTCTCTCTCTCTCTCTCTCTCTCTCTCTCTCTCCAGTTCTCCGTCTCGAACTCTCCTCTTCTTTTCCATCGACGTTTCGCAAGTGGCACGATTGTCTTTCGGCTTCATCGGTTTCAGCGTTAATAGATATTGCGTTCTATCCATCGTGCTCTTTATTGCGCCTTATTCGTCCAACTCGAACACGAATCGACTACAGGCATACCGCAGGCTGTTTGTGAGTGAAGATAAAATCTACTTGAGAATATTCGGCGCCAACTTTCGCGCAGACAATTAATTTATATTTACATTTACACATTAAAATTAAGTTTAGCACATTTCTTTACACTGGTTAATATTGATGAAAACTTGTGCATGTTTACAAATTTGCATATTGTGAGTTCGTGCATTGCTTAACGTGAGGACGGAAACGATTTAGGATACATTTCTTCCCAGCATTCATTCGTTCTCAGAGTTCGTTCTCGCGTGTTACTCGAGATTGCCAAAAGGAAGATCGTGTAGTCGGAGGCATTAGCGAGTCCTGAGATTTGTTAAATGTAGAAAGCACTCCCCCGCGAGAAACTCTACTACACGCAATTTAGACGTCAAGAACGAAAGGTTCTCACTGCGTTCTCTGCCAAGCCAAAATCACTTTCCGACCACGAAACGCAGCTCATTCTACTGTTATTTTTCTTGCTCTCGTTTCGACTACGGACGTTTCACTGCAGTATAGGATACACTCAAAGATAAATGACTTTCATATCGCCGTATCATCGTTTTGGACTTTAAAGATTTTGGTCGGGGAAATGAAATTCAACGGAAACTTTTGACTGTATCGCATTATATGAAAATATCTTACATTCTCAGTTATTATATATGATATTAATTAAACGAAAATTATATTATTGATGTAAATTAAGAATGTGAATTTTCCTTCTTCTACCAATGTATTTTCCAGATCCGATAAAGCTTAACGACTTCTTTTTAGCACTCGCTGCGCGATTATGTCTCAATTATTTCGTGTCCCGGCGCTTCGCGGATATTCGAGGGCATTGTCGCGTAACGCTTGACAGCAGCACAAAGCTATTGTTTTCATGACGACCACGCGATACCGCTATAATTAACTGGCTCATCGTCAATCGAGTGGCGCAAGCGCGCGCGCGCGCGCGCACACATATTTAGCTCCATTTCACGGTGCAATTTCACCATCCTCGACGTTACGCCATACTTCGCGTAATAGCCATAATCTTCTTGCGTGGGCGATTAAATGGCCGATTTAGTTTTCTTGCGAAATTATTATCGCCGCCGGTCGTTTACGATCGTAATCAAGTTGCTGGTTGTAAGAGCGGTGCGACGGAAAATTTTTCATCGGAATAATGTCGCGATTTAAAATGCTGCGCAAGAGGAACGTGCTCGTTCGTGCAAGTGGTGGACCAACCGAAAAAAAAACAGAATATTTGGACCAACGTCGAAAAGTTTAAACGGAATGAACAAAAGCGGCGCGAAAAACTCGAGCTAAACGAACGGCTTTCGGCTGAGCTCGCGAAAACTTTCGCCGTGAAAACAACAATCGTTTAACGCGTAGGAAAAAAAAAAGTGCTGAACTCGTAGGGAAGTAAAAAAGGGAGCCCGTGCGTTGTAACTCCCCATGAGGGGATGATGAGCTTTTTAAACGAAGCGGGCCCGGTCATCTGCTTTCTCGTCGGAGAGAAAAGAAATGAAATAGTTTGTAAAAGTGGTAAACTAGCGATAATGACTCATCGAAGAAAAAAATCGCGTATATCCGTAAAAGCCGTAGCGGCACGAGCTATATCGCGAAACGATTTCTGAAGTTGCGTATAATTCTATTAATCATCATTTCGGAAATTGACGCGACATTCGTCTCTGTGCTCTGAAATTTTTGCCGCGCGCGTTCGTCGTTTTTCGTTGCAGCCCGATTCATCGACGAGCATCCATTGGCGAAAGAGACACGATGCGGTTCGAAAGTAACAGCGGAGGATTTTGCGGTCCTGGGGCGGATTTTCAGTGTTTGCAGGCATCCTTAGTATCTTCGACTACGGACGCGCGAAATTCCAAATGCGAAAAGTACGGTTGCGGTGACGCGGCAGCAGCTCGCTCCATCAAGTATTAAAACTTCTCAAATCGACGCCGTGGTAAAAAGGGAAGAAGAATCGTGCCGACACCTGCGAGATTCTATGCCATTACACTCGTTCTCTCTTTCGTCCCATCTTCCTCCGCGCACCCTCTTTCGCGAATCGTTCTCTTGTACAACCACCTTGCGTCAGATCCTTCCTAGTCACTCGCTCGTACAAGTGCTTGTATTACACAATCAAATCTAAGAGGCGCCGCTTTCCGCAATCACGTGAACCTTTCGTAGAAACAAAGTGACTTTAGCCGCACGCTATTTCTTATACCATGACGGCCATCATTTAACGGCGATATATACGTGCCTCGTGCACTCCCGCAGAATTACTTCGTCACGCCGGCTAATTTCTTTGTATTTTGTCGGGTATAGGTCCCCGCCCTTCTCTGTACGAGAAAATATTTTTTCCATAAAACTTCCTTATTTTTACGCTATCGCGTGACCTTTTTATCGCGACGTTGGTTTTTATATCCATCTTACGTGTATCCCGAAAATCTACATACTTTTGTGAACAGAAAGCTTTCCCAGTTAGACAAGCGAAATCATTTGATTTTTTTTTTTTTTTTGCACTTTTAGCGCTAAATATAAGTGCCAACTTTTCACTTTATGTGAACATGAAACGTCGTTATTATTTGAAGAATATTGTTCAATAATTAATACTAGTTATTATCGCTTAAAATTATAAAAGTCATTTATAATCGTGAAAAGGCAAAATTGCACGTTTAACGGAAAAACAAGTTTTCAGTTGAGATAGTGCGATAATTTATAGGAAAGTCTTATCATAGCTTGCTGACTGGCCTCCTACAGTGATTCTATAAACGGTATAATAAGGTGAAGTCGAGGTTTCATCGATCTCGCTTTTTAATTTAGTGCGCCGTAGCGCTAGTTAGACTTTGAATTCCGATAGCTTACCTCCGGTTGGCTGCCTTTTCACGGCTGGTGCGCCGGAAGAATACGAAAGACGATGAACGGAAATGGAGAACGCTAAGAGAGAGAGAGAGAGAGAGAGGGGGGGGGGAGAGAAATAAGGGAGATCGAGGGAAGAAAGAAAGAAAAGGGAAAGCTTCCGTAACCACGAGACAGTCACCGGAATGTCGAGAGACGGTGTCGCCCGGTGGAGTCGCATTACAATAATTGAATTGCATAGGACACGCGGGTCTTCCCGCCTTCAAAGAACGCAAGAAAATAGCTAGAAAGCTTCTCTCGCGGGGAACGAGATGGCTTCCGGAGAAAGAGGTGGGTCTCCGCGTCACGAGAGCCCGAAAGGGGTGGTTGCGTCGCCGTTTGCGTCGAGGTACGAAAGCGGACACGGGGCGCAAAAAGGGGGGGCCACCGTTGAAAAATCAATATAGAAACGTTTCGTTCGTCGCGTGCAGTTAAGTGACTAAGAAATTAATATCTTGATGAGGTCGGGCCTCGGCTGCTCCGTCGGACTGAGAGCTTAAAAAGGTGGAGGTATAATGGGGCAATAATAACGGCGGCGTTCGCGCTCTTTCTCTCTCTCTCTCTTTCGCGGGAAGGAGAGGCCCTTTCGTCCGTGTTCGTGAGCTCAAGGCCAATCCTTGTGTGCTTCGCGGTCGTATGTTTCTTTCGGTTTCGTTTCGCAAAAGTGGGACGCGGGGTAGTAAAAAAAAAAAAAAAAAAAGACGCCGTTAAAACGCGACTAACGTTTAGAAAAACCAGTGGAGCTGACCATGTAGCGTCCGTACATTATTTTTCAAGATATTATCAAGATTCGTAGTTTTTTTATCGCAGAGTTTTAGAAAGTGGCTCTATTACTGTCATGATTAACGTCAGTATGTTTGCGAAAAGAAATTATCTTATCTATTCATGTGCAAATATTATATTCAATCCAATATGTAAACGTCAAACATCTCTATTTCTTTTTCCCGTAATACGAATCGTCGTATTACATTTGACGCGTAAACTCAAATATCCTTCACGTCGCGATATTGTCCGACTCGAAAAAAAGATCCGTGATTCCATCTAGTTTTCTTTGTCGATTGGCTCTTGGTAAAATACCAAGAACAAATAAAAAAAGACACCGGGCAGCCTTCCAGTTCTCGGAAGTCGTAGGAATGTCCAGTCGGCAAGACGGTACTAGACTGAGATCGCGGGATTCGATCTACAAGACGAAGCATGGAACTCGAATAGCGATTGAAAAATGGAGGCAGTCGCCGAGGAAAAGAACGGGAGCGACACAAGAGGGAGAGTTCAGGGAACACCGAAACTACCTCGTGGAAATTGTCTCGGGACGAGGTCGTCCGGTCGAGAAGCGGGAAGGAAACTGGATGAAAATAGGAAGGAGCGTCTCGCCGCCCTCTCAGGTTCCTTCGGCCATTCAACCTGCGAACCGGCGCGATATCGTGGTGATTGTCTCGGCGACCGTTCCGATGTGCAACGTATAGGACAGAATGGGTGGGGTGGGGTGGGGGGGGGGTGAGGGGAGAGAAGGGGATAAAAAGCCCCCGGACTTGCCAGAGTCCGGAAGCCGAGCTGTAACGCGAGACATCCGCAATTTACTGGCAATCAGCGGTGTGAGTGTTTTGTGGCCGTCCAGGGAGATGAGCCGGATGCACCGTTTATTCCTCGTTGTCATAGAAGAATTATAAGTCCTCGGGCGCTCGCGCACACAATGCTCGACGCAACACACACCAGCTCTTGCTCCGTTCCGTACAACGGTACAACGGGATCGCTACGTGGCGCGCGTAATAAACACACGCTTCGGATTACGATTTCGAAAAATCGCTACGCGACCGCACGCGCTCGTTTGTGCACGCGTCGACGATTTATGGCCGATATGGCGAGAGTTTAAAGAATGAGTGTGCGGTTCGATGGCGGCTTTGTATGATTAAAAAGAGTTGTTTACCGGCGCGCGAGCTCGTTTACCGGAAAGAGAAAAGGAGAGCGAGAGAGTGAATAGCTCGCGAGGATTTATTAAACGGGCGTTGCTGACTCGCGGTCCAATGTGATTTCAAAGCGATCGGTCCGACGCATTTGTCGGCTCGGAATTATGATGTTGCCGATATTCGTTGGTATAATAATCACCGCCATAATCGATGAAAGGCGATATGTTGCGATATGCGATATATTTATCGAATAAACGAAACGGGGCACGCGACAAAAGAGTTTAAAATATTACCGAGCAGTTGTTGCGTATTTGAATTATAATAAACGATAAAGAGAGAAAATACTTTACCGGATTATTTTTTAAATTCTATATAGATATATATAAAAAACGCTATTTGTGGAATCGATTGTTGCTGCGTTTTTCATACGTTTCGACGTATATCGTTATCGTAAACGCGTTACGGTTCACTATCATACGAAATATAAATATATCGGAATACACGCGTGAATATCGTTGTAGCAATATAACGGATTTAAAATTATATATCTCGGAAAAATTGCTTCCTCGTTCCGTGAGATCCCGATTGCTGTAACGGCAAACAACATCTGCGACGCGTAAGATGTTTACGCGAACGAGCACAAAAGAAAGACACGAAACAAGGAAAATCGAGGAAGGATCGCGAAAGTGATTGGCGTATTGTCGCGCAACTTTTAATATCCTTCCATCTTGTTTCCGATACACCGCGTCCGCTGAGAGTGACTGGACTCCTATATTTCGCCGCTCTTTCCTGTTATATCGCCTCCCCTCTGTTTTTCGTAGGCGTTCCGGTGACGCGTCGCGCTTTTCTCACATTTCCAAGCCCCATATTTTTCCGAATGCAGCTGCGCTACCCCAAGGGACCACGGATATCTCGTAGTCGCATTCGCCCATCCTTCCATATATACCGCCCGTCGACAAACTCACCATGATGAAAAGTGCATTCCGATATTTATGCATTGGGATGCATTTTTATATGACGAACATCTTTGTTGGGAATGTCCGAATGTTCCGTAATGATTAAAGGCTTAATCCGTCTGATATTGGAGAATCGTGTTCAATCTGATTTAGAGCGATTACTAATAATAGATTCAATCACATTACCTCGAATATGATTAATTAAAGCGAATCATGTACATAAGCTGTCACATTCTCTACATTCAATGATTGTCGCGCCGTCTGATAATTTAGTCTACGATTAAGTTATAGATAATCATATTACAGAATTCATTTTAGATGGATATTATCGCGCGATGCTTGCCGTGCAGTTTTTTTACTACCTCTAGAACGCTCTACATTTATATATTATCTTCGATTATTAATCATTTAAATTACAGTAGAATATGTACACGATAAGTAATACAAATTATTAATTTTTTTTCCGTGATTTTAAAAGCTCTCGCGCATTTTCTTTCTTCTCGAATGATGCGTTCGTTATTACATATCGATGTGTTAATTTAAAATATATACTTGGAGACAACTAAATGATATCAATCACACGCGTATGAAACGGCTTTGAAATGTTTTCCGCATCGTTACTCTCTATCTTGCCTCGATTTTACTCTCCCGGCACCGGTTGAGGATCGCGAATACCTGCAACGTATAAATGGCAACGTTATGCCCCGTCCACAGCACTCTTACTATCGCTATTGATAGTCGTCAAGAAGGATGGTAAGTTGCGCTTCAGCTTTCAATATTTCAAACACTTATCGTTCGCGGTTGTGTGCGGCTCGAGAGGTAGGATGGCGAGTAACGAGTGGTAGGTCCCTGTCTTCATGGTTGGTTCGCGGATTCGAGCTCGGCGGTTGTGCCACCACCTTCATCCGGTATAATAGTCGCATTTATATCATCTCTGCCCGACGGTTTTGACTTTATAATTTAATGCGGAAGCCCTCGATCCGCCCTCATGCCCGTCCTCCGCCATCGTCCAGACTGGGAAAGGGTTGAGCGCTAGAACCCAAGTATCTCCCCGAGCTACTAGTGCGGTGAATTATGTGAAACGTATCTGATTTTCCGCCACGGTGCCGGACTCCGCACCGACGGAATGATACACTTCCTTCGACCGATAGTCCGCCGATTTTGCTGTACCATCCTCGGAATATATCATCCGTATCCGTGCGAGAGGTGGATGAGATCGGAATAAGTTTCAACCTCCGTATACGTCGGCCAGAATTGATTCCGAATATGTTGAGATAGTGTTGGGAGCTCTCCCGACGTGATAGAGTTAACCAAGCAAGTATCTCCCGCAATGTAATACTTCGTTATTACTCTCGCGCGTGTTTGGAAAAGCTGCTAGAGGGAAATAGGGAGGCGAATAAACGATAGTTTTGGTTCCGAGACACGAAACTATTAGCCATATGAAAGCTATTAGTGAGATACGCGGAGAGTTTTTATGACTGAGTTTATACGACTCGACAATTTTCTCGTTCTTTTATAAGCAATGAAACAGTTGAACTATGTAGTTAATTGTATAAGTATAATATAAAGGCACAATTTTTTACATATCTTGACATATTAATAACGCTGAAATATTTTTATGGGACACAAAATTAGTATAAATTCTATCTCGTGTTGTAATATTAATATACAAATTTTCCCTTTTAAATCACAAAAAAAGCAATCGCAAAATCGTCAAATTGACAATGAGATATAAATATATTCATTTTCTACTGAAAAAAAAATTTGATTTTAGTAAAATAAGATGAATAAATTTTTTTTATATTTTTTCCTTCATCCTCGTTTCTAATACATTATCGAATTTCTGTAGTCGTAAGTACGAATTGTGTGGTGAAATGACTCTTCTCGATCTACTTTGCACTTTCGCGTCTCGCGAAGAGCGGTACTTCATTATTAATTTATGGATCGTATGTCGAAAATGTGGCTCAAGTGAGAGCTAATATTGTGTACGGGGACTCTCTAAGCGCGTTGCGCATCGTGGATGTTCCGATTACGAGCCGACGATGCACGGAGAGATACAGTATATTAAATGGCCAAGTGCGATAGGCGAGCATTATAACGAAACGTTAGAATGGAATGACCTAACGCGCTATGTACGTAGCCAGGAGTCAGGCGGTGCTTCTTCTCGGTCGACACAATAGCTTCATGAAGCACGGATAGAAGCGGAAAATATATATTCGCATCGATCCGTGAGCTGGTGCCTCTCACTCTGGAGCCTTAAATCTTGCTTGCATGCGAGAAAATATATATCCGCGATGCGGTGATTGATCCCTATGAAAAAGTCCATTCGCGGGCCTTTGGCGCATCTCCTCTGCGCTGCCAACGGAATCGGTCCCGGACCTTTTTATTATGCAACACGGAACTCGCGCCATGCATCAAGCTTCCGCCGTAAATGCGTATATATCCCGTAGAATGTGTACGTGGCGAACGCGCGCGATATTGTACATTCGCAAGAATTCTATTCGCGCGGTTCGCGGCGTGCACCTTTTTTGATTCTCTTTACCTTTTTCCCCGACATCCGGAGGCAAGAAAATATCCTGCGGAATATCACGCGCGCTCGTGTAACAGGAGCTGTCTGGAGTGCTCGTCACGCTAACGCTACTCGCTCGTCTTACGTCACTGCAGGTTTTCAAAAATGTCGATCGGGTATGTTGGGGATGCGACACGGGAGACGTAGAAGAGCTGCAGCGGGAGCCGGAGTTTATGACAACGAATTCCTTGGTGACTCGATCACTCGGCGATGGAACTCGATCGGGATTTGTCAGTGAGCGAGAGCGACTTTTTTCGAAACTACGCATCTCTCGTAATCTATATACTGTAAATAAAATCCGAAAGAAAGAGAAAGCGTCCATTGCGCGAAATATTAATTAGAATTTACATTTATCGAGTTTAAAATTTTCGGAATATACTTATTCATTTTTTAAGCAAATTTCGAAAGATAAACGCGACATAATGGACAATTTAAATATATATTTTTATTAATGTAATCTTATAATTTTATAATAAATATTTTTATAATATACATTTAATTAAATTTATATAAAGTTTCAATATTAAACAATGAATGAGAGAAAAATTAAGTTGCACGCGAATAAAGTAAATGTAACGTATACATTAGATTTGGTGACATTAATGTAAATAATGCTTATTCCATAGATTCTTCTTCCATAAATATTATATAATATAAAATAAATTTTACGCCATCAAGAGAGTTTAGAGGTTGGTTATATGTAAAAATATAATTTTAGAGTATTCATAAATGTATACGTTATATCGCGTAGACTTAAATCTTGTAACATCGAGATGCCGGGCGATCCTAATAAATGTCCAGCGGGGGCTAAGTGTCACCATTATACGGTGGGTCGCCGGGGAACCACAAATGTGTCACATCGCTTGTCTCTCGACATCGGTCGCGATGTCCCGCAACCCTCTCGATCGCATACAAGTTCAATCCCCTTTGTTTGCGTCCCCACCGCTTATCGCGTACTCGACATAATATTTTCTATAAGCGATGGACGAACATTTGCGTCGTATTGAACATACAAGCACGGTTTAATAGCTATGCTTCGCGTTTGAATAATTAATGGCTGCTAATATGCGGAATTAACTGGCTCTTCATGCCAGCGTTACTGCATTTACTATCTCATCAAAGACCCGTTTCAGAAATGTCCCACACGCAATCCGTTTAAGCGCTTAATTCTTCCGTTTAAAAATAGATTGACTAACCGATCTCTCTTCCCGTCATTCCGCCTTGTTTGAAAATAATTTAATCGTGAAAGAGGGCATCAAATTTATTAATATTGATAATCACATTTCGGGGACTGCGTAATAATTTTAAAATATAATCTATATTAACTGGAAGATACTGTACAAAAGAACATAACGATATGTGCACTGTTAAACATTGCGGACGAGTTATGGCTTATTCATGTGGCTTATTAAGTATTTACACGTTTATATAGATTCACGGGACAACATTCAACTTGTGCACACGAACTTGATAATAGTAATAAAACAACGCGTCGGTGTATAATCTTGCGGCCAATTTTTTATATACTTTATAGTAACGGGAGGAGAAACGTTATCCGTAAAGTACCTCCATACACACACGCGTGCGTGTGCGTATATGTGCAAGATATTCGGTCGGAATGGGGTGCTCTCGGAGACTGGCATTCACCGTTCCGGAAAACCACATCACAGTGCATTACCGAGCGCTATGCGGATGCAGAGTTTGGTTTGCGTTGGCTGCGTTAACGCGACGCGTTCTACTGGTATCGGCCGGCGTAATGCCGCTTTGTACCACTTCGCGGCGATGGCGAGGTACAGTTGGGTCTCGGTCGACTTGTGCCGTTGGCAGTTGATGATTCTGTACCACCGTATATATATGATCGGCTCTTTGCACATAGAAATACCGGCTGCGAGTGCAATAAGCGGCCAATTCGATCCGTTAAAGCTTAATATAGGACAAACGGGCTTACAAGAGAGAATGAGGGGGTGGTCGAGAGTGCTAATTTTAAAAGGCGAAAAAAGAGAAAGCATTTCTTTTTCTTACATCTCTTGTCGTTTCTCACAGGAATAGAAGTGGCGTAACGACGATCCCGTAAATGTAAATGAGAATGTCGCGCGCAATGATCGGGTCCAATTACTTCGTGCTCTCTACTGCGCCGGCATGCCGGTATCGATCGAATTTTCCAAGTGGCTTGTTATTTGTCTGTGGATCATAAGACGTCTCGCTGTTTGCTTCATTTGACATATAGAAAGAAGATGCGACTCAATAATTTATAAATGCGAATAAAATCTGATCTATGTTCATCACGCAGTATAAATATCGTAAATGAAAAAATCTTGGGGACGCTAAAACATTTGAAAATTTTTGAATTTTTATATTTAACCCGCACAATTTACGAGAATTTTCGAATTTTCCAAGTGGCTTGTTATTTGTCTGTGGATCATAAGACGTCTCACTGTTTGCTTCATTTGACATATAGAAAGAAGATGCGACTCAATAATTTATAAATGCGAATAAAATCTGATCTATGTTCATCACGCAGTATAAATATCGTAAATGAAAAAATCTTGGGGACGCTAAAACATTTGAAAATTTTTGAATTTTTATATCTAACGCGCACAATTTACGAGAATTGAAAAGTACAATCAGCCTTGCATTCCTTTTTGTTTTATGAAAAAGATTCTAAATTTCTCGGTCATTTGCTCCAATTTTACGTGAAAGATCCGTGATATAATTCTCGATCGCTAAAGTCGATGTACTGGCATTAAATATAGTTTAAGAGTCGACCCAAAACCCTCGAAAACATTCGTATCACTTAATACTTGAGCTTCTCATAAGCCTTCCATCTATATTTTTGAGAAAACGACTAGCGGAGTCTATCCATTATCTCTTTAGAATTTCTCGAGAGAAAAATTTCCACTGCTCACTCGAATCGAGTTAATCGAAGCAATTGACATAATGGAGATTTGAAATGATAATTGAGATTTCGTTTCAAATGGTCGCAAACAAGATATATTAATATAGCAAAAGTGTAATAGTATTGGAGATTATTCTAAATTAACAGAAAATGAGTCAATAAAATGGCTGTCAATCTATATTTTACGAAACTACAAAATTTAATTTTTCGCACGTTTTCGTACAGAAACGTATACTTTTAAACATTGTGAGTGTTGTAAAGTCGTGAAGCAAGTTTCAAACTAATATTAAAATCAATTGAGACATTGCAAGATTAAAAGATAATCTAGTTTCTATTAACTTTAACCGCTGTCGTCGTAATTAAAACGTATTGCTTAATGATAACGCATGGAACAAAAGAATCGAAAACGATCGCGTTAAAAATCCAAATGAATGAGAGGTTTCGCACAATCTCTTTCTTTCCCGTAAAGTACACTTACGCGGATCTTAACATCAACGAGCGACCGGTCATCCACTTCTCTCTCTCTCTCTCTCTCTCTCTCTCTCTCTCTCTCTCTCTCTCTCTCTCTCTCTCTCTCTGTGTCACTTCTTTTCTCTTTCTCTCATAACTATCTCGAGGGCGAGCTTGGCCCATGGCCAGCGTGGCTGCATCTCCAGGGACTGTTCTAGATCTTCGTAGCCGTAAGGGACGATGGAGAGAACCGTAACACTGGCCCTGGTATTTACGGTCATTTTTACGGCCAACTCTGTCCCGCCATATAATTGCCGTGGTCTACCGGTGTTTTAAGAGCTTCATGCTCTCAGACAGACACTGGTTACAAGATGGGTTACACAAGGTTGCGCGCTACCGGTAGATAGGTGGGATAGCCTGACCGATACCGAGATCCTTCTAACTCTCTCCTCATGACTATATACCAGGAAAGTGGGAACTCACGTGTACGTGACGGCGATACCCGAACGTTTCCCAAGCCGATTTCTCGAAGACGCGAAAACTAGCCAGGTCGCGCGTGGCAATTTCGCATGGCGACGGCCGTGAAACGAACGGTAAATGCCTATGTTTTCTCGTGCCAGGCGGATAACCGCCACAAGGAGAGACGCTACAATAGCCCGAAAAACCGTCCGCCATTTTCATCGCTTTTGCTTTGTCCACGTGCAATTGCTGTTCACCGAAAATGTTTGTCGCAATGTAAAAACTAGTTTCAAAAATAGGTTTTTATCTTCTTTTTTTTTTCACGTCTTATCTGCACCGTATCATAGTTTGTCTATATATATATATATTTTCGAGAGATTTTAAACTAGAATGTAATTTTATTTTGATTATATGCTAGTTGGAAATAAGCTCTCCGATCGCTCAAATTACGTCGAGTAATCTGCGCGGCAAACGAAAAATACTCTTTCTCTTGTTACGTATAAAGCCGCTTTATACAGACTCATAACCCGTAAAATGAAGCGTTTTCTCGGTAGACGATCCACTAAAAACAGATGTTTAAAGATCTTTCTCTTTGCCCGAGACCGAGCGAAATATCCACGAAAGCTCGCCGACAAGAAGAAGAAGAGGAAGAGAAAGATAGAGAATCAAGACAAAAACAGCAACAAAAGTAGGGATTCCGTGCCGGAGTTTGTCGCTCGCTGGACGAGGGTTTACGACATCTTTTGCAGGGACTCTTTCTGTACCTTCTGTTTTCTCGGATCGACTAAAGCTTTTGTTGTCCGACAAGGAAATGTTACGTATTCTAGTTTGATGCTTCTACATTATGCTTACGTGGTAAATTTGCTTTAATACATGCGTAATTGTACACTTACGAAATTTCTGTTGCGTCGCTACAAAACACCATTCTTTTATTTTTCACGCGATATTTCTTTATCTTATTATCTTTGTTATCGTCACTGCGTGCGGCAGTTTCACGAAGATAAGAGAAGTTACGTGATGCAAATAATTTATCATACCTTTACCATGTCCCCATCTCTTACTTTTTCGACTAATTCGTCCCGAGGCAGTCCTGTTTTCTAACCAATTTCATTAAGCACCATCGAGGGGGCATCTCTATTATATAATGTGACTTCATTGGCAAGGGGAGCAATCTTACTAATGGGTATGCCCAGCACGCACCTACACATAGACACGTACCAGTCGGTACGTACACAGAGTTGCAAGAATAACCCACCACGAATCAGCAACGAACGGTGAACATGGAATTGTCACTCGACGTATATCCGACCAACCATGCTCTACTCGCACGGAATAATCCTTCACAAAGAAAACTGTCAAAATAGTCTGTCCGATTGGACGAACAAGCGGATTTTGTTGACCTGCACTTTGCAGATTTTGATTCTATGCGCCGCTTATCATCGTCGCGCAGAAGTTTCCGATATGCTGCGCTCGCGTTGATTAACAGTATATCAATTTATATCGCTAAATTACACCGGGCGATCTACACTTCTCAGCATGCGCTCATCGATCGTGGCATCGTTGAATTAAATGACTAGGAGTTGGAATCAAATTAGATGAACACGTGATTTCGCTGGAAATTTAATTTTCTGCAAATTTGAAGGTAGAAAGTGTTGATTTCTCTCTATCGTACAATTTTCTCCGTTGATTCCACTCCAGAAGATCGATAACCTGATTATTTTTCTCACGCGGCACCAATTTTAATGCGACGACGTTCGGTCGTCGGACGCTTCGTTCTACATTCTCATTGGTTTTTTTTTCTTTTTTTTTTCCTTTTTTTGTTCGACGTAGCAGCATGTTGCAGCGAATAAAGCCTTCGGGGAATAATATTTTCCCGTCCAATTACGACGTTATTACGAGGCGCGGAACGTCGCGCGCGCACGGGCATTGGTAACATTAATAACGAATTTAATAGTTTTCGGGATGACGGCTGGAACGCGGAATTGGTATATATGTCCGCGGGGGCAAGGAGGTAACGGAGGTGAAAGATGGAGGAGGTGCGAGACCGTTCGGTGCCTGCAACCCTTGAAACAATCGTCGTATTGTAAGCGTCGCAATCCAGAGTTTCGCAGGACAATGGCGGGCACCCTAGCACATATCTCGACTCGCTAGACTACTCTCTTTCTTTCTCTCTCTCTCTCTCTCACACACACACACTCTTCCCCTCTCTCGCCCTGCTTACTTCTTCCGCATCTCGCACCGGTATCTTGCTGCCAGCCGGATGAACAATGAGAGGCAAAGAGAACGTCGCGCTCTCCTCTTTAGCTGGATTCTCTGTTGCATAATTCGGAGTTTTCAATACTTGAGTCTTCCCCGTAAATGGCGCAAATTTTGCCAAGCTTGTATAATGCGTAACTTTGAAATGCCTTTATAATGCTTACGTCGTTCACCATACGAGCACAATGCATTTTCGAGCAACACGCTATTAGAGCTTTGAAATATCGTAATGAAGTATTAAACAGATATATATATATATATATGGACAAATTAAATACATAAAAGAGGTTGCATTTTTTGATATGTATATATATATATATATATATACCTATATATACATCGAAAAATGCAACCTCTTTTATGTATTTAATTTGTCCATGCAATTTTTTGTTGGAACTTTTAAATTATAAGAATCATAAGCTTATTATGAAAAATGATCGCGACTTGAAATTACGTTAACGACTCGATTCGAATGAAAATATTTTCATTGATAGATCACCTTAACGATTCATGGAACGTAAATGCAAATAAAGAAGAATTAAACGAGAACGTTAATGAAGCAACAACGAATATTATATAAAATGGTCACGATGATGTCGGTTACGAGAAAAACGTAATTAAAATATCGAAAAGCACATCGATGCTTTAATTACGAATAAGAAGCCGGATTGCTTTCCGATAACGTTGAATAAAAGATTTCTACGAATCTTGGATTTAACTTGCTTTTAAAGTACTTTTGAACAAAATTCTCTCAAACGCGATGGCCTACTTTGATACTTTCGTCGTTGCTGTCGCTCATTAATTATTAACAAGATACGAGATGAAACGATCGCTTATTGCTGCTAGTTTCTTCATTAGGTATACAATACCGATTTTTTTATTATTCGCATCATCAATTATTCGCATATATT
Organism: Polyergus mexicanus; assembly: GCF_030449975.1. Classification (NCBI taxonomy): domain Eukaryota; kingdom Metazoa; phylum Arthropoda; class Insecta; order Hymenoptera; family Formicidae; genus Polyergus; species Polyergus mexicanus. Next base: position 10,062,550 of record NW_027223331.1, read on the forward strand.
GTATTTGATATCAAATCTTTGTAATACCTCGCCGACGACTACAATCGTCGTAAAACCAATGATGCGTACATACTTTTCACCGAGAATAGAGAAAGATAAAGAGGGCAAAAGAATGAAAGTTTTTCTGGCTATGGAGTTTTAAACGAAAGTCGCGTATGTGAGACGAAACGATATGAAATCCGAGTTCGCGTTTGTGTGCGGTGAGTCCGATCGTCGGCGATATCCAATATCGGGCATCGCGAGCACCGGTGTGATTTTTCAAAAACTTTTCGACGGAATGGTGTTTTGGGAGAAGTTCCGAATCGTTGGGCAAAACGAAGGTTGACAGGCGACAGCGGGAAGGCTGATGGCGACACGGGCACGAGGGTTCGCCGGCGGCGCCGGGATAGGCCGGAAGAAGAAAATACCAGCAATACGATCGGACATAAATCGTCGGTTGGCCGATTCGATTAGACGAACATAATTTACACGCGCGCTACGAAAGAATGCGGCAGAAGCCGCGTTCCGAGAAAACAATTGCCTATCAGGCATAAATCTGGACCACCTATCTCTCTATATAGCTTGATATATCTGTATATTTATACACACTCACACATACAATACAAATACAAGACTCTTAAAGTCTCAAACTACAACGGCGCCGAGAGGGAGGACTCTTTATTTCTGTACGTCCACTTCGCCGCCGCCATTCTATGTGGACTTGTATCTTCTTCCGTTTCACTCCGCGGCCGTCGCACCACGGTCTCTAATTTCTTTGTTCGCCCCGAGGGTCGCCCGTCGTTCGTGAGACGCGACCATGTTTTTCTCACTCGGTGGTCGTTTAATTGGCCAAGGACGACGAGACGATTTTCTTAAATTCGGGACGACAACGTGGCGCGAGGTCTGACCAGCGAGGGAAGAGATTTCTTGAGAAATATTCGAGTGTTCAGGATACTGTCGCGTTGTCGGTGCGATAAAAGTTGGACGCCAATCTCGCTCTCGTGAAAATCCAAGCGGAAAGTTTGGCGCGACTCCGACGTCGGTGTCGCCCGACACACAATAGCTTGTTACGGGACAATGGCCGGAGTGGGGTAAATCCGGCCGAATTTAATTATGAGACGTCTTGGGAAGGTGGTCGAGCGAGCGAGCGAGCGAGCGAGCGAGGATGGTACTCGCTGAAGTCTACTCGCCCCGCGTTGCGAAAAAGGCAAAACAGGAAGGGTGGAGGGCGCTTGCTCACACCCTCGGGAGAAATTGAATACGGGGCTAATTTTACCCGCGATACAGCCATTGATTCTCCCTCCCTTCTCCCCCGGTTTCATTCTTTTTCGCGCTCCGCTCTTTTTCCGCGTCATTCGTTCCGTACAGACAAACGAACGTCTCTTTTTCCTGTCATTTCCGCTAATCGCGGAATCGGAAACCCGAGCAACGGTTATTCCGTTCCTCGCGCGCTTGTCTCTTTTTCTTCTCCCCCTTACCTTCGTTGCCTTTATTTCTGTTTGTCTTTGTCTCTTTTCTCTCCATGGCGCGTCTTCGTATTCTTTTTCTTTTATTGGCACCGCTTTCATAAATATTCAATGGCCGGCAACGTCCCCCGCGACTGCAAAACTTCTGGATTTCGCTCGTGTCGAGTACTTTGCGCCTTTGAACTGGCTAAAGTCGATGTTTCATTAGCTCGCTCCCTGAGGAAGCGTGCTAATCCGTGAACAGAAAACATTGTAATTTAATCTTTAGTAGTGCATTGCGCTAGTGGTCCTTTGGTACGCGTAAAAAGAAAGCATCGACCGTGTTCGTGGAAATCTCGAAGAGAATTGTTTAGATAATTTCTTCAACAAAATGCGTCATCAATATTATATATTTGCGCGACACTCGGGGATGCATAATTATCTCAATGCAATCTTTCATAATGACAAAGGCGTGCCTTGTTCGTTCGAACGATAGATTTTCGTGAACGCGATAAACTTTTCATCTTGGCTGATAACCACCGCAGTAAATCGCGTTGTCTTTTGCCCGTTCAGTTGTTGGTAAGAAATTACCAGGCTGTCCAGGTAGAAGGATAACGATGAGAGAAGGATGAGCAATGATGGCGCACGTTAGCTCCGAGAACGCTAAGAAACGAGAGCAAGTACAGCAAACTCGACTGCGAGTCGCTCTATTATAGTTGCCAAGTCTGCAGTAATCATGTTAGATATTTTAATAAGAGGGAGTAGCAGGGGGAGAAACCGGATATCTAATTCTACCGGCGTCACTGTCCTCGCCACCATTCTTCTCCTTGTCTACCTATTCTGCCCTTACTCGCCTTTCTCTGAGAAATCGGTATAAACCCTTTGGCGAACTTCTGTATTCCCTCCTACGGGCCTTCTCCCTGACGCGTTTCTCCTTATCATTTACATTTATATCGCGACTCTAGATGATTCTGTTACCGTGTCTATTCGCGCACTTTCGCGCAATGCCGGGATTCCCCGTCCGGCAGGTATAAATGGTAATTCAGATTTCTTCGAAGTCTCGCCTATCCTTGTGAATCGACCGCAGATTTATCGGAAGAATTTATATATCCCGGTTTCTGTCCTCTTCCTCTCTCTCTCTCTCTTTCTCTCCTTGGCAAATTCTTTCCTCGGCAAAAGACAGAGGTGTCGGTAAATGAATCCGTTCAATTTCGACGCTCGAAGCCACGCGCGTTCGAAATTGCGCTGCAGCGAACTACAGGAATTTCGAGAAAGTCGGAACCCGATTCTCCAAATCCAACGTTCTCTACGATCGGATCGTCTTAATCGAGACAATCCTGGCGAACGATCGGAACACACGTCGCCCGTCTCAAGGATAATCGCGTTATTTCGATCTAAGCCGCGATACCGCCCGTCCGCTCGCTATTCCGCGCAATTCCTCTTCGATCCCTCAACTGTTTTCCTTTAGTTCGATCCACGTATTCTCTCTCCACTGAAACTCATCGCTGCGAGTCCTTTTTTCTACGTCAGAAACAATTTCGCGCTGTCGAGTCGATCGATCGGATTTCCAGATCATCCCGCGCGCAACCTCTAAAGATTTTCCCAACCAACGTTACGTTCTTACGTCTCGTTGCTTTAACCGAGCATTTTATTCTGCGTATTTCTACGGCTCTAGTCTTTTCATCGTTCTTTTATACTTTTTTTTCGCCGCGCAAGGGGAAGATCCGATGAGTCGGGCAACGATCGCAAAACGATCCTCTAAACCGGACTAAGCCATTCATCCTGCATCACGCAGGATTAGAGACGCGAAGAGTTTTCCATTTGTAAGAAAATACGTTTTTGGAATTTTCTTCGAGAACCGACAGCGTCTTTCTCAGGTTTCTCCTCATTGTGCGGAAAAACGGGGACGCTCAGAACTGAAGCCCTCGTTGGTTGCTAACGCAAATTTATCATCCTGAGTTATGACACATCGATGTTGAGAATTCGAAATGAGTAACGTTAATACCGGACGCTTTGCTGCTGCTCGTAAATTAAAGCGAAAAGAGAGAAAGAGAGAGATAGGGGATAGGCAGATTTTAATAATTCCGATATTCACGGATGACGCGCGCAAACTTCTTTATCTTTTTTATACATCTCGTAGAATTGCGTCTGCCCCTTAAAAAATGTACCAGCTGCTCGGATATTTTTGTAACGTTACCTAATCGTCGCGAATCGATATTTTAAATCATACAATCGAATATCGCCCCGATATAACGTGATCACGGCAGCGCCGAAGCCGTCGACTTTGTTTCTAGATTATCCGCGCGTATATCGCCAACGTCCTATATGATATACGTAATTTAAAGTCCAGGCGCAGAGTTACGATATAGCCCTATGGGCGCAAGTCCGCCTGCACAATCCGCGATACAAACAGGTCGCTGAACAAACACGATAACGAGATATACGATAGCAACGCGCGCCCAGGCTAATCGCCGCTCAAAACACGTACGAACACGAAGAGATATTAAATATGAATACTCTGTTCGCCGCATAGAATCACGGGCTAGCCTGGCATTAATAGCCAGCATGAGGGTGCATGCGAAACACAGAGATTTGCGCAAAAATATATCGTGTTTATTCACGGACGAATATTTCGAATTCGCGCGGTGCGAATCGCTTTTTTGTCACAAACGAAAGTGGCGTCTTTTACCGATCAACGACGAGATAATAATGGATCCGATAATTTACAAGTTAATTAATGATCCGTTGTTAGTTGCGGATCAGAAGTTTCGCCGATTACCAATCAAGTCCTTGACTAATGACGGAGCGAGATCTTCGCTGCCTCCTCTTTATAACGCGTGATTAATGAGAGCTAATGATACCGATGTCAGACGCAGAAACGGCTTTTAAGCTGCGCGTATCTCCTCCTCATCTCCCCTCCTGTCTACCGTTGGCGCCGGCATTGTAAAAATCCGATAGATCCTCCAAGTTAATTCTCGCTGATCGAAATAAATAATTTACATATAAAATTTGATTGTTATTCTATATATATATATATATATATTTAAAGAGGACGAAATATTGGATTGTGTATCAAAGGGTTGATGGAGAAGATGCTATATGGATAGATCGATGCATAGATATAATCAATTGCAATTGTCGTTCGTGAGAATCGCCTTTGATAGAAACGCAGATGCAAATTGTCGCAGCTGGCTTCGAATTTCGAAGATCCAGCTACGATACGATCCTTTCCCTCAAACGCAAGGACTTCGAAATTAACTAATTAATTCTCTTGACTGCGCGTCAAATAGCTTCGATTACCAATATTTGAAAGGAAGATCGAGATACAGGCGTGGCACGGCAAATTACCAACAAACTTTGCCATTTTCGATGAAATAATGTATGAAATAATGTGGGAGCGAGCCGAAGGCTAAGGTAATACTTGAATGAGAAAAACCTTATCGCTAGATGCTGCAACTTACGCTACGGCATGATTAATAGCTTTCCTCCATCACGAAACTGTCAGTAAAGAGATCGGTAAATACAGACGCTGCAGGCTTCCTTCGCTACAGTATTAATCGACATTTTGTTAATCATGATTACACGCAAACGTTCTGTCGATTCGGTCGGCGCAATCCTAAAATAAAAATTTAAGTAATTGAAAGAATAAATTTTACGCTATTAAATGTACCGTAATCGTAAAATAAACTAATAACGGTCGCAAAAACACATAATTGAATTAATATTCTTAGAGAAGTAATCGCAAGTCTCTTACAATTAAGTAATCAAAAATCCATTCGATTATATTGTTTAATTTATCTTAATTCTCGAGTACCAAAACTTTACCTCTCTGGAAGATGTGTACATTTTGCACGTCGATGTCTTTGGCAACATACTTTTTTTCCCTCATTATACCAACTTGCCAGCACTCGCTAATTTCGCTCCGTGACTCTGGCAACATCTCGCTCGTTTTGGCTCGTTCCGCGAGCGATCCTCTTAGACGCAAAAGCTAAATCGACTAGAATCGATCTGTGATGGGCAACCAAAGATGGATCGTCCGGAGAAGACCAGTGGTTGTCGAAGGGAGAAGGAAGGTAGTGAAATTGGAAGGGTAACTAATGGACATTTTACGGCGTCAATTATACATCGTCATAAAATATGAATAATTGCTCGAGATTATCGACGTGCAAGATTTGTGCGAGTCTGCATCTTCGCTTAGCTAGCGGGCGCTGTAAATAAAATATATTACGGGGAAATAAAAATACGAAATGTCTGGTTAGCCTGTACTCTAAGATCTGCGCGTGTTGTACACTAGATCGAGTGCGAGCCATTTTTTAAACATAAATTGATAGATGCGTTTTTAAACATCACTCGATACACACTAATTAATGTCGTACACGAATATCAAAGTCAAAGTGCGGAATTTATTCCATTAAAGAAAGGGAAAAGAAGAAGTGATTTTTTTATGCATCGAAATTTTGATTAGAAACTTAATCCATTGATATACAGCCACAGATTTAAATGAGACACATTAATGATTTATTATATGATTACAATCACAGAAAATAATTGTGTTAGAGATGCTAATATTTAGCAGAATTCTATATGCGAGAAAATTCTCGCGCGTGAGAGCGCAATTATTTATAATATAAATAATGGTTTATTTATTTCTCTATTAATAAATAATTTTGCTACAAATAATTCATGATTTGTCAGTTCGTTATATCGTACTCTTAAAACGCTTGAGAGAATTCGTCTCGTATGGTGCAATAAATAAATAATACATGAATAAAACGAGAAATTAAATACAATGATTGAAAAATCGTTCTGTAATGGTTTTTATACATAAGAGCCGATTTCACGAGGCGAGACGCTTCTCGGATATGATCGACGAATTTTCCCAAAGCTATATCGAATCTCTCAAGCCGTTTCTGACGAGAACGTGGAACATTCTGAGAATTTCGGAATACGTGATAGAGAATTTAGACATATCTTGGATACATTGGAATACCGAATGACACGCCAAGAGAAGGGGAGACACGTGGCAACGTGCGACTAACGCGGTTCGCTTAAGTGGTAGCATTCGAGCGGAGTTTCCTTTGTAGGATAATAGCTTATCCTCACAACAGTTCCAACCTCGATCACTTTCGACACCGTGCTCTGTTTGCAAATTAATTCGCTTTACTCGAGTCGCAAAATGCCGAACTGTCGCGATTTCTAAACTACCGCGATCGTCCTTATAAGCTCGAAACTGGAAAGAATAGAAGGAGCATGAATTAATACGAATTATCGAGTAATAGTATCAATAATTTATCAAATGATATTAAACTTTGATAGAAAGGGATCTCGTTATAAAAATGAGAGATAGAAAAAAATACAAGAAATTAATAAATCGATAAGACAGTGAGTTTTGTTCTAATTTATATAAAACTAGCTATCTCCATAATATACTTAAATTAGAGGGAAGTAATTAATATTCTTAAGAATTATTTTTAATAATTATTAATCTCTCTCTCTCTCTCTCTCTCTCTCTCTCTCTCTCTAAATATGTTTTAAAGAGAGATAGAAAGTTTTTGGATAAAATGCGAATAATTAGATATTAATTTGTTATTAATATTATTATCGCTACCACATTATATTTATATCAAGATGAATATATTTTGGAATAGATTCTTGTGGATTAGAATTTTAACGCACACCAAAATATTCGAGTATCTCAAATGGAGGATATCGGCGACACGTCGGTTTGTAGGTTGAATTTTATAATCGAACCCACGGACAATAGGAGCAATATGTCGCCCGGCTGTTCCGTACAAGCACGGTTATGGCACTTAAGCACATTCGCCGATTTTAACAGCCGGATGCTCCTGATTTCGCGCAATTCCCATTCACTGGGCGTATCCCGACGTTCCACGGTCCACTGGTCACATGTGAAAGAGGAATACGTATTCTTTTCGATCTTTCCTCTCTTCGTCCTAGCTTTTCGTCGTTCTCGTGCTCTCCGCCCTTACGCTCTCGAGAATCTCTATTGACTGGAATCGTACTTTAAAACGTTTCCGTATGATCCTCCTGCGCACGTTCTCATCGATTTCGCTTTATAGATACATGTACGATCGACTCTGGAGAAAAGTATATGATATAAATTTGAATTTTTGAAACAATAAAACTATTTGTACTTTGAGGATTTTCGAAAACACCTACATATTTTTATAAGCATTAAATTGCAATATTAATTTTTAAATACACATATTATATGATCAGATTTTATTAGATCTCTTCAACGAAAATAATAATATTTGTATGTGATATCATGCGAAATCGGTGCAACTTTCGAAACATTGAGAAACGACATCGCACCTGCAACAATTCCGTTTTTTTTTCTTTTTCCTTTTTCTTCTTTTGGTATATATCCCGCGAGTGTTTTCTACCTGTCGACCGAAGAGAGACAAAAAGGATTCGTTTCCGCAAACGAGGTATTAACTCGAGTGCATAATTTTTTGCACGACGGAAGGAGAGGAGAATGTTGCAAACAGGGCGAGAAAAAGAGAGAGAGAGAGAGAGAGAGAGAGAGGGGGAGAGAGAGCGTGGTGTAAAATCCGCGTATAAAGCAGGAAATGACATTCTACAAACGGTGATGTGGAATTTCTGTGTATCCAGCCGCGCGTTCGACGCGGCAAAGTCCACACGCAATGTTTTGCCCGGCGATTTGCCGTGTCTAAGCTTGATTGCATTTTACTTTACGACATCGTACGGTCGTCCTCCGTCGAGTCTCCGGATGTCCCAACTCACGCGAGCGACTTTATCATTCGCGCTAGTATATTCCATCATGGATTTTATCTCCGCGTCGTATAAGACGTCCGTTTACGCAATGTTCCGCAATAGTATCGTACAGTTACGTTGCTATCGGTGCAACAGAGAACGCGAATGTCACAAACTTACGGATTCAACGAGAAACGGCAACAGCTTGTTTCACCTACCACCTATCTACGATACGCCCATTAAGTTTAATTGCGAATTTAGTTAATGAGCGGCGACACTAAACGCACACTTAAGTAACTAGAGAAGCATTTGACGTCGTAACATATCTTCCTTTTTTCGGCATTGACTCCCGCAGCGGAGTAACGTAATCCCCGGTTGTATAGTTACATATTCTATATTTACCGCAATAAAGTGTCTTTAGTATTATTAATACTGGTTGCACGCGTTAGCGTCAGCGGAATAAGCTTTGGCAGTATGTAATAAAGCGCGGGATCACGCGGAGCTGTATTCCCTGTATCTTCGTTCTCCCACCGGTCGTCTTTTCTCTGCCCATTAGCGCTCTTCGTCGCGCTAAAGTCAGCCGTTATATCCAATCTTACGATCGATCGTTAATCGTGCTGGATCATCCTCTTGAGCTTCTTTTCTCTCTTTTTTTTTTCAGCATTTCGTCCATCGGAAATACAGCTACACCCATAATACGGTCATTAACGATATTAAAACCGGAATATTTTCATATTTTAGGATTGCATAATGAAGATACGAGCGATAATTAAAGAATATTATTTGATTCGTTGATTCGTACGAGCAAATATAAACCTAATATTCTCTGTCATTCGTTCCCAGAATTTTTTTTTTTTTTTTTTACACAATTTATTTATAATAAAACTGCTATAATATTTTTGGTCATAATTTTCAAAATATGTTTGTCACAATAAGGATAAAAGAAATTATATTTGAGACTTAACAAATTTTCGTTGCAGAAATTACAAGAGTGTTGTAGCATGGATTGTAAACAAATTCGCGTCAAGCCAGCTGAGCTGACTAATTTCGAAGTTGAGATCGAAGGGTTTTGCGCAGATCGCGCGAGCGTTTTCAAGCGAAGGCGGCAGACGCGCTGCTTAACTTCGTACGTGCTTCTGTCATGCACCGAACTTCCATAATTTGGCTTCCATGGGAAATATAACTTTGTAGCTTAAATAGGAACAAACACCTCGCATATATTAGGCGCGGTTTTGTTATCGCCCGCGAATAAACTCGCGGAATAAACTTCGCCGAACTTGATAATCGTACGGGGGGCGAATTCGGCTCGGCGGATTCTAATTACTAGCGAGACGCGGCCGAGCTTGCCGGCGCGATTTTTGAGAAACTTCCCACAGTTATGACTTATATATATATATATATATATCCGGTGTCCCGCCTTCATCGATGCCGTTCTCCTTTTCGCCAGTCAAGGCTTTCTTTGTTTCGGAGACATTACTCACGCAAACGAGCGGCGGCCTACTTGCAGTCTGGCCGCAAAACGAAATATTATCGAATACTCGTTAAATGGTTATCAGCATATATTCTCCCGCGATTCGCTGGTATTTCATTGGCGAAGTAATCGCGCGGTCGCGCGACTTCCTCGACGACTCCTTTCCTTTCAGAATCTTTCGAGACTTACCTTTCCCCGGAGAGAGCGCGCGTATTTCTTCGCACGCAACAAACAAACGTAAACTCGTGCAATCTCGGGCGAGAAATGCACGCTCTCTTTCTCCCCCGCATCGGCATCCTGCCGTCCCGCAGAAATCTTTTATTTCGCTTCCGAAGTTTCATGTTCTGCTCCCGCCCCCGCGCCGGGCCCCGTTCCGGCGGCATTGCGAAGCTTTATGACCTTTTAATGGACGTCGGATTTAACAGCGTCGCGCAAAAGCTTCGCGGCAATAAGGCGGCAACCGTAATCGCCGTGAAGAATCTCGGTCGCTGTTTTGCACTCGCGGTTCAGCCCCCTTTCGTGCGCCCATTGTGATAGTACCCTAAGCAACCCACGTCCCGACGAGCCTCGTAACACATTCAGAAACGCGACGAGACCGGTAATCACCGTCTACCTCGATAAATCATGATTTTTTTTCTCTCCTTTAACGATTGTCGTTCGTTGGCTTCTTACATTCCATCCGCCCTTTGTTTAACTTTCGTCCTTCGACTTTACCAAGGGACACAGGCATACATAGCGGTATCCCGCTGATTGGGAAGAGTGCAGGTCCCCTCTGCGATGCCGTTTGAAAAATTAGACGAAGCCAAGCCACGACTCTTGGCGAGACGGTTATTGCCTCATCGTTATGTCGTATATACAATGGCTTCATCTCGCTAACTGATTCATAGTCGTTATCGTCGCACCGGATATAGGAAGCTGCGAAGATTAACATCTTTATTAACAACGCGCAGCTCGTTTCCCGTTCCCGCGTCGAAATCTCATTGGAGTGCGCTCGAGGGGCTCGTTCCGGCCCGCACAATCATGCCAGCCCGACAAATCGCGCTTTTATTTTAACGATCGACCGCAGCCCGCAACAGAGCGATCGGTGGTTTCGTCGTTATATACGCTGCTGCGCCGTCATTGAACTGGGATTACGTCAATCTGCGCTCACAAAGTTCGTCAAGGGGAAGCTTGTTCGCACGGCGGGATGGAGGTGAAAACGATCGCTCGTGGTAATGGCAGGTCGTTCAAATTGGGAATTAAACTGCGACAACAAGGTGCGAAAAGGGTATTTTTTTTGTATTAAATCGTGCGGGCCATCATTCATCAGCGCGTGTCGGGTACGAAAACTGAATGTTGCGGGTCAATGTCTTTATTGGACGAAATTTTTTATGCTTTCCTTTATTTAATTTACAAAATGTAATCTTTTCCGCTATATTACAGTTTTACATAATCCATCGAAATGTCCAAGATATTTTTTTAAATTCATATACTTTGAATAGCTTTATGGTAATGTCGATTAATGACGAGGAGATGAACGTTAAACAAATATTTAGTTTTAATAACAATAAACGACTCTTTTCACAATAGTTGAAAATTATCGGATGAATTAATCATAATTTTTGTTTCATCCACGTGTTCTCAAATAGCACTTTTTGGGGTAAATTATCGAAATTGCTTTCTAAATTATATTACATAAATAAACACGTCATCGATCCCGTTAACACATAATCGTTACGTCTAGCATATCGCATCGATTATTATTATCCTATGCCGCAATATCATTTATTCAACGCTTCATTTTATCGAAGTCAACTACGCAGCATAAGTCTTGTCCAACGATGACGAACTATTTCCTCGTAATGAGCGTAGACGAAATCTTCCCGCGCGTATTACCGCACGTTAAAGGTAAAATAACCACTCGTTTCGTCAGGCGCAATCCGTCTCTGTCACTATGCAATAACTTCTCTCGCCTGCTAGAGAGAGGCGTGACTTCCCCTTCCGCCTCGTGAAGAACGGTGAGTTTACCTTGGGACCTCGAGACCCGTGCGCCTAATGTCATTTTCGCAGATTGAACAATTTCAATAAACTTGTATTACTTTCAAAGACATTTTATTAGTTTTACCCACTTAAGTAGAAGCAAGGATAGCGTAATACATTCCACAAACGTTCTCATCCCTTACTTTCGACGTTGTATCATTCGATTCGAATCGATCGGTCGGTATTCGAGCGTGGTTAATCTATTACCGCGGTGTAAACATCGCAGGGATACACACAGACGTATTTGCAATTAAATTCGATCACCACCACGCTCTCCAGAAGACGGAGGTGCCGCGCCGTCCGTCGATTAATGATCCAGAAAAAGGAATAGCGCGTCTCGAATCTGCGAATACGAGATACGAGCTCTCTCAACTCTTTCCATCATCAAATATACGGTACGATTAAACATCGTCCACGCGCGCGCGCGCGCGCAATCCTCTTCCTATCGGATTCGGTGATGGAGGCGTTAGGGGATTAATTCGTGTCATGATATATAAGTGGTAATGGTGAATTTCGAGCCACAGACACGAATGTATAACTTAATTTTCCGAACTTCCAATCTATTTGCATCGAGGAGAGAATACGATCGCGTTTCTAATTAATCTTTTGTTAATCTTTTGCAGAATCGAGATTTCTTCTTTTCAGCTTCGATTATCCATGTCTGACTATTGCTGCTATTTTCTACTGTCATTGATTCTTCTCTTATTGTGGAATCAAGAGATTAATTTCACGCAATACGCGATTGATAGATTATCAAATATTGATAGTTTTATTGATAATAGCATTTACTTAATAATATATAAATTTTAGATTCAATTAATAATTATTATAAAGAAATATAATGCAATATAAAATTTATTTTGCAACCTGTATCTGTCTTTTTAAATCATCTCATTATAATGTATATGTATATGTATATTGATTCTCTTTTGATTTGTCGACAGTCGTTTATCGATAGAATTGAAAATTCATCAAATGGTATAGGAGCAACATTTTTTCATTCTTTCCGATTGACACACACACACACACACACACACACACACACACACACACACACACACACACACACACACACACACACACATCTTGTCGGCACACGCAAACTCTTTCTTTATCTTATTTGTACAAAGCGTTATCCGATCGATACTTTCTATTTCTTCTTTTCGTCGGTATACGATGCTCACGTTCGCGGAACCGCGGAAATATCTACGTGCCAGCAATACATGTGTGCGATAACTCGGCGAACGGTGGACATTACCGCGACGGGCGGTCTCTACACGGTGCGGCGACACAAAATTACAGCCGGTTGCATTTACGTGACTTCCGTTGCGCTCGCACACATACGCGGCGCCGCTTTACACTGCTAAGGCATTTCCTACGGCGATTATCGTTTCGCCCCGAATTGATCGTAATACAAAGATAACCGTTAATAACTCAATTCCCGGTGCGAGACGTGCTAATGGTACATCTGCCCGCACTGTCTCGCTCGGTATCGTACATGTTAACGAGAACGTTGAAGCTCTTCTCGAGTATTTACCCTGTATGCGAATTAATTTTGTAAGACCCCGGGTAACCTGAGTTGTTGCCCTCCATCAATCATCCGATCGATCGACGTTTTGTTTAATATCACTCATTTGACAAAGTTATTACGTAACGTGTCTCTCACAATATAATTATGTGATAAATTATATTTAAGTAACAGCATTTTAAGTATAATGCGGCAGCATCTTTCTTTTCGTTACGGTATCGCGTGTAATCAAATTTTTTCTAACTTCATCCATCGATTATTCAAATTGCGTTTTATCGAAATTATAATGTTTGCGTGAACATCTATTCAAAGAAATAGGGTGCGTATTGATTTCGTATTGTTATCGCAGGATATTTCTTTCCCCGCGATCGCGGTGGCTAGAAACCAAACAAAGGAGGAGACAAATTATTTGTCAAAAGGGTCGGCAAAAGAGGGAGGGGCCGGGAGCTTGTGCTCGCGTACCAGTGTTCAATTTGTCGGAGGCTTTTTGGGACCGGAAAACCGTGGCCAGGAACATCGTATCTAAATCCGGACGCGGGCGTAAGGGATGCACATTGGGTGGATGGCCCAGGGGCGATGTACATTCGTTGGCGTTGCTGGGGATATGGTGGTAGGCGGTGGGTGGAAGAAGGACGCACGAGCATATGGTTAGACCGTAATGGGTAAGGGTGATATATTTAAACCCGGCAAAGTTTGGTGCTTGGCTGTAACGCGGGGCTCGTCGGGCGTGCCTCGCATAAGTTTACATTATCTTACCATCTGATAGCGACTGTAGCGCGGCGGCCCAGGCTATCCCGCGAGCCAGGAGGTCGGCAGAAATTTGGCCCTCGAGAAATCGCCTTGGAATTATCGATAACGGTGGAACGAAAATATACGTAGAGTTTGAAAAATAAAATATCGAACGACGACACGCGAAGAGATTATGGCTGTGTATAGATGATTTATATACAATATTACGTTCTCTATTCTATGCGCGTATTAACGAGGAGACATCTATACGTTACGTTCTCTATTTTATGCGCACATATTAATAAAAGCATATAATAATGTATGTGAAAATGAAATAATTATGAAACTACTAATTGATTTATTATCTATTATTTAAATATTCCTGATACTTAAAAGTGACAGTCGACAAATCATTTTTATGACGCTGCGATATGATGGTGTTCTTTTTTTACGCGAACGGTAACATGTGCGTTTCTTGGAATAGGATCGTTAGCCTCGCCGATGTGAAAGATATCGACTGTCGTGCCCTGTTTCGATTACACATGCACACATGCGAGTATCGCGCCAAGTGTTACGCAATCTTTTTAATCTAATTACATATCGTCCAATGATTCGACTTGTCTTGGGGAGGATCTACCCTTCGCAGTCGCTTTTTTCTTTCATCTAGTGGCGAAGATATCCTTAGACGATGACAGAATTTAAGAATATCCAAATTTCTTGCTCGAAACTAGCTTCACTAAACGAGACGTGATTACTGGAAGAGTAAACTCGAAAGTTTCTTCAGCCAAGAACCATAGAAGTTGGTGGTAAGCCAAACACTATAGCAACCCTCGGATTGTTTTCTATCTCTACAAAACCTCTCTCTCTCTCTCTCTATCTTTCTTCAGCCTACTCCTTATTATAAAACAACCAATTAATCCAAACTCGGTAAGAGGATCAGCAGATAATGAATGCAATAAAAATATACGCGCCGATAATAATAGCGAACTCGAGCGAAATATGCTAAGAGGCTTAGCAAACCCTCGTTCGCTACGTTTTGTCTACCTTTCGCCTCTCTCTCGATATCATTGTCTTTCGTCGGCTGCCTCGAGATTTACGAGAAAGAGCGACTAAACGGCGCGATTGTTTGTATAATATAATCCGTCGAAGGAGCTGTCTTTACGACTTTGAGCATCGTTGAACTTAAAATTAACAGATTTATCGTTTCTGCGCCGATACACAAAAGGATAGCGATCAATAGTTGTTGCTAATAGTAACTTATAGTCGTCGGTTTATATTGCGTGTGTTTTCAAGAATAAAATTGTAATATCCAATCATATAAGAAATTGTAAGCATTTTGCACTTGTTTTTAATTAAATAGCGAAACGCAAATTTATCTAAATTGTTATTGCCTCGCGCGATACGTAATAGTGTCTCACATAATTCGCAAATGTCCGCGCGTTTACGCTCTACTGTCGCCCTCCGTCATTAGTCGGAATCGATTTCATAGTGACGAGCATTAAAATAAAACCGGCTAAATTGCTGCCGGACGACGTCGGTGGCACGTAATACTCGGTGGCGCGGTCAAATTACCTCGGGGAAGGGTGTACTTTGCGAACACGCCATTGCGTAATTATGTACTTTACCTCGTTAAGAATATTACTTGTAAATCCTTAATCGTGTTCGAATGAACATCGCTGTTTACGTACAAGCTTCTGACGAATTTCGCGGCCGATAAAGATTGTCGCAGGGAACAATAAAAAGTATCCTTGAATCTTAGAATATCGCTCGTACGCATTAATCTGAAAAGAAAAAAAAAAAAAAGAATTTTTCTTATAAAAAATTTTCACTATTTATACAAAAGAGTATGCAATAAAATATATTTTCAAGCATATTATTTTCTTTTTAATTCAGATTTCCGCACATTTCTATATGGCATTAAGTAATTTACGACAAACGTCATATTACAATACGAGAAAGCGAACACATAAATGGCAAATTGTTCTTTATTGCACTATATGAGCTTTTTGATTAAATTTTATAAAATTTAGATGCAAATATGTGAAAATACAATATATATACACATGCATACATATGTATATATATCTTACAAGCGAATTTGTTACAAGAGAGAGAAAGAGAGAGAGAGAGAGCTCGCACTTTCTTCATTATAATGCCTTCATTTATTAGCAAAAAACTCATTGCTGCCAGGTTTATCCGTATTTTTTGCAACGAGGAATGGATCAGCGTAGACATTATGATGTTGGTTCCGAATTTATGAGAACAGTAGCGACGAATTACAGGGGAACATCGTTACTTCGCGCACGACTTCGCCGCAGGTGCGCCGCCTGCCGTACGATATATTCAACCCCTCTAAATCGTCGTGCACGACCTCTCGAGATATTACCGTGGCGGTGGCGGTGGCGGTGGCAGCAAGGGGGATAAAGGGAGATCGTCGGGACTGTGTGTACGTGTGTGCGTGCGTATGTCCGTGTGCGTATATGTGTGGCAGGCGTGACGGGGAAAGAGGAGAAGGTTGGCCGGTATAAATTGCATCGTGCGGTCGACGAAGCGCGGTCGAAATTGGGGAAATTAAGTTCGTCGTGTATAGGGCCAGTCCCGGGCTATACACCGTTGTAGATAGTACACAAAGAGACCGCCGCGTCATGTGGTAACCCTTGCGCGGTCCATGTAACCTCGATGTCGATGCCGAGGTCGGAGCGCGTCGGAAAGAGACGAGCACACGCACACGCGCGCACGGAAACGGGACACCCCGAGCCGGATAGGGATCTTTCACGGCTTGTGAGGATCTCGTGTGTTTTCACGATTAAATATATATTTACAGCGCACGCGACAGCATGTGGTGCGAAATCGAAAATACTCCGATCCGAGCGAAAATAAGGCGCTCTTCCCCGCCGTCTAGACACATTTTACTACCAAAACGCGACGACGATCGTCGTCATTCGGCGTTGAAAGCGAGAAAAAGATCGAGGATAATACACTTCTTTTCTTGCCTACCATATACTCGCGCGAGAGATGAAATTGAATCTTTTTTCTTCTCATCGGATTTTGCAAACGTTTCTCTAATAACTGGCTAATGCGATTCCCAGGTTTCCGGAAAAGCACGCGCATGTATGCGATAACGCCTTTTTTTTTGTTCATTCTCTTGGTTATTTAATAACGGTTAGTTATCGATGGAAAAAAAAAAAATCTCGCGTGAGAAAACGTATCTATTGTCCGGATGCACTTTAAGAGCATTATTTTATTGCAAAACAGATTAAAGAATCGCTTTTCGTTTTTAAAAAGCAATTCATCTATTTTATCCATTGTTTTATCCGGAGTCCGCTAAGGATTCTTAACCAGAGGCAAGATAGAAAATTGATAAAAACTATTTAAGACGAAGAAATAATAATTTCAGGCACTTTTTTATATGTAGATTCTATCAAAGTTCTGCTCGTAATGAAAGTTAAATTTGAAATTAATTTTAAACACAGTTTATCTTTCTTTTCGCCTAAATTTTCGGAACTTTGCATGGTGCTTAAACTTTCTCGCTTCAGTCTTAAAATATGTAGGTTGATTCTGTGCGTTATTATCTAAAATATTGCCACTATATATAATGTTTTATTATGTGCGTGGGTGTGTGTGTGTGTCTTCTTTTCCTTTCTTTTTTTATTATTTCTCTTTTACTCTATCATTGCTTAATTGTGATTCAATTTAGAAGAAAAGTTACGCCGAGCGCCAGAGCGAATCGACCAATGAATAGCGATCTAACTACCGGGTTGTTAGCGGCACGCGTGCGAGCATGGAAACGCGTTATGAATCGTTTAATTCCATTTCATTCTCAATCCCGGGGAATCCCGCGCCTCTATTTTCGTCCCTCGCATCTGCCTCCTCTCACCCACTGCTCTCTGTATCCCCTCTCTTCTAACCACGCGATGCATCGACGCGACGCATCGACGCTATACAGTCATTGAAAATTGGCTGCCGCAAACAACCCTGCACTTTGTTAGCTGTATTCGAAAACGTTCACACTAAACCGCTCATTCCTTCCCTAAAGCTACTGACGCGAAAACCAATCTTTTTTTTTATTTATATTTTCTCATTCGTTTTTTTCATGCCAATTCAATATAATATTTAACGTTGTAACGCGGTTTGGCGAGACCAAAGCGTATAACGTAATAGACGAGGATGACGCGGTCAACGTGCAGTTATTGTTCAATCGTTACATATATTTAACTTATTAAAATGAGAGAGAACACATCTCTATATTAAAAATATAAAAAGAGATTGATTTGATTTATTTATTAAATTTTATTTATCAGAATTATAAATAAAATCGTAGTAATATCATACAGACATGAATTGCAACGGAAGATATAAACGATTTAATACTTTATAGCTTATTCTTGGTCATTTTTACAGTTTTTGTCGCGAAATTGGTCGTATAGCTTAAACTCAAAATGATTCGAATATGTAATAAATCACATTTCTCTAGTTTATTACGCAGAATGTTACTCGAGCAAGGACAGACGCATGATTTTGGTAACGCCGATGATCTTCACTTTCAACGGGTTTATCGTAGGCTTTCTACAGAGCACTATACATCGAGCTAAGCAAAACCCCTCGAATGACGTGGGGGGGAGGGGGGTCTACCCGACGAAGCGGTGGAGAATCGTAGCGGGGCAAAATGAAGAATGACACAATCGCGGAGGTGGCGGGGTCGGTCGGAAGAATCAAGCATAATTTCTCGGTGATGGTGCGCGGCGTCGGCTTTTCAACCCTTATAATATCTTCAACGTCCCAGTCACGAACCCCATCGCGTCCACCTCCGGCTTCTCTTTCTCCGCGCTCGCGCATTTCTCTCTATCTTTCGGTATACCACTCTCGCTCCTGGGAATACATTTCCATGCATTTTCCTGGGCCACTCGCCTCGCGCAGCCCTTTCACCCTCCGCTCTCACTTCCCTCTTCAGCCGCGCGACCCTGTCCTTCCACCGTCTGTTCTCCACCCTACCCAACAACTTTCGTCGTCCCCGCCAATCCTCTCTTCGTCTAGCTCTCTTTATCGCATCTCTCTTTTCCGCGCTCTTTCCCCCTTCTTTGTCGCACTTTAATTACCAACTTTTCCCTGCTTTCCTAGAAATACGCGCTCAAGCGAACAGCTTTTTCGCACCGACAGTGCTTTCTCTTCTGTCTATTCATATCTCTCTCGTTCTCTTTCTCTCTCTTTATCTTTCGGTCTTCTTTTTTTGACTCGCGATCGATTCGCGACAGACTTATTCGTCTTTTTTTTTGTCCAAGTTTGCCTGCGCTCGCTCCGACGATACATCCAACACTCCGTTTTCGGATACATGCAGTTTCCGTCTGCGAAGCATCTCCGTGAAACGCAAATATACACAGTCGCGTACTGAACGAGGGATCGGGAAATCTTGTAATGCTTCGCTTTCCATCCGTCGTCTCCCGCCGCTCTTCTGCTTGTTTATTCGTCTCTTCAATTCCCCTCCCGCCTCCGACAGACTACGAAATGTGATTTGCCAACATCTGCGCGATACGATGTATCCGTGAAAATACACAAGCGATGGAAACGCTCGACGCGTGTAGTCCTGCAACGAGTTTCATAGTCAAATTCGAGATCCTTCCGGTCACAAAATTCACCAACGTTAGTCCCGTTTCAGGAGAGATGATAACAGCGTGATCGTTCGAGCAAGTCTCGCATGCATCATCTGTATCGTTTACACAAGTACAGTTTTGTCTCTCTTTAGCAACCTTTCACAATTACTTACACGTGAATTACACGAAACTCACGAACCTTTGGATGTTTTGAAGAGCGACTATTTTCGAAACGGCGAAACTTTCTATCGAAATACGCGTGATAATTTTCCTAAGTTTGCCTTCGAAAGAGAGAAAACGAGCTTCGAGAGCCGTGGTGGAACCTCCTGAGAGAACCGCAATCGTACGTTCGACGGAACATAAATATAGAGAAAAGCAGCTGACTGGATAGGCAACGGGTGGGATGGTTAAAAGTTTTCTCCGGTTTAACGATTTGCTCGTTTGAACCCGGAAGTTGAGGCCTTCTGCCTGCCCTTTCTCCGTTTCTCTTTCTCGTGCTCTTTCATCTTTTCTTTTCGCCGTTTCCTCTGCGCACCCCACTCTATCTCCGCTATTTCGGACTCGTTTTCCAACGTGCATCCTTATTTGCGGTTGATGGTAATGGGTACGTAAGGAATGTTTAGGGAGGCCTTCGCGATCCCCAACTAGACTCGCCGCTTCCGACGGCCTCTTTAACTCTCAACAGGGCTGCTTTCACGAGGGATACTAGCTATCGTTATCGCTCGCTCGTCCAACGGGTGATGTTATCGCTCGCGGATGTTGTGTCTTGACCCGGCGCGCTTCTTGACGTTTGTTACGTTACCGTGATGTTTTAGCGAAATTTGCGCTGCGGCGTAACAACAGTGAGAATGAAATCGATCCGATGGAAGATATTCAGACGATTTGCTCGCGCAGTAAAGAAAAGATTGACAACTTGAGAAATTTAATTTGGTATCTGATACCTGATATATAAATTAAAGTGCAGATTATTCTAGAGAGAGACAATCCGTCGTATTTTCTTTCATGGACATTTTATCAATTTATCATAAATTTGTATTTAAATGAAATTACGAAATATCAGGAGCTCTTACATTAATAAAATTTTGATCTGTGATTCATGGATGCATTTAAGTAATAGAAAAGCTTATTTTATATATATATATTATATATATATACACTTAGAATATAGAAGAATTAAAAAGCTTTATTTACTTTTAATTATAGTTGGTTTTATAGTTTTAAAGTCCTGATTCCTAAAGCACAGCGAACGCGTTGTTTTGGCTTTTCAATTACCTCGTTTGGCATCGCGCGATATTTTTTTTTCATCCGCAAAGCGAGCTACAATATTAAGCCGCGTGCGGAAAACTCGCTGGAAACACACGATACCGTTCTACGAGTATTTTGGGGGTAATTCCCAAAGAGATTATCGAAGACGCATCACCGCGGGCCCGCGTTCAGATACAAATTGGTCCCATGCAACCGTGACTGGTGGTGTCGGAACGTACGGTGCATACGACCCTCTCTACATGTCTATGTAGGTAGATTTGTACGCAAGCGTGCATGTGTGTGTGCGCGCGCGCGCGCTCGCGGACACGCGCGTGTCTATGTACGAGTGTTGCACACGTGGACTTGAATACAGATCGGTGTACAGGTGCGACGTCTGCGCAACGAGGAAATTGCAAGCTCGCCGGTCCCCCAGGTGCTCTTCGTCATCATAAAGCCTACGGCATTGGCGTTGTACCTGTATTAAACCTAGCCTCGAATACAGAGCCCTTCTCGCCCTTCTCCGTGTTGCTCTGACTCGCCTCCTCTGCCCTTTCCTCTGCACCACGCGTGTACCCCTCATGTACGCGTCGCGATCCGAGGGGGACATCGGCCTCGACCGACCGTTCCAGGAAACCACTACGAACAACCTTGCTTCGGTGTCACTGTACGCGGCTATTTAATAATCAGTATTTATGGCAAAAACTTGCCAGACGTCCGGCTGTTGCTACAGCTCCCTCGACCCTCCCGAGTCTGCTCGCCGCTTCGAAATCTACGACCTTGGATATTTCGTTCGACGATACGAAGGATACAATGATGTTGTTTTGAAATAAACACTTGAAAATATCACGAAGAAACTCGCTCTCCCGTTAAAATTGAAACAAACCCGAAATAAATTTATAAACTTATATAAGTAAAATCTTAGACGTTGGTAAAAAATTTTTTATAGAATCAAACGCGGTACCGTATTGAAACGAGAAAATAAAGATCCGACTAGAAAATTTTTTTATGAAAAATAAAAATAAATATAATTAAATCGCATAATAAGAATTAACAATTAATTACATATACGTTATTTATGTCAGTATCAGTATGATTAAATTTTATTTAAAGTCGGTCTATTTCACTATTTTCCGCTCACATCTTTTCGCTTGAATTTTCTCGATAGACGTCGATTCTGGGTTTGTTCCTTACACGCGAAAGCGGTATTGTACGTGTATTGTTACCAATGTGTGTTGTGTGAATGCGCTTGAGCGTATTCGTTATCTCGCGCATAAGTCTCGCGTTTGCGTGTCTATCAACTTCTTTTCTTCTCTTTTCTCTCCCGACGTTGTCCGTGATTTCGCTAAAGTTAATCCGTTTCGCCTGCACGTCAGGATAACGCGGTAGTCAAAATTTCAATGCCCTTTCCGTTAAGCTATTTAACTGTCAATAGTGTATAGTTCGTCATTCTAGGATCAATACGCTCAATACAGGAAAGTTATCAATGTATGATCTGCATGACACTGTGCATTAATATGCCTAATTGAAATAACATACGGAATGTTTCCGATAATTGCACATTATAAACCGTACTCGAGACAGAAAGCGATATGGCAAACTGTTAACGAATGACCATATCACTACTGATTATGTTTGAAAAGAAGATCCTTTTTCGCACAGAGCGCGTAATACATGAATTGGGATAATCATTTATTAGAACGCATGGTTTGGCACGTAAACTGCCGCAGTATCGCGCTTCTCTTTCTCTCTTTAATCTCTTTAATCGGTATCCACTGCGATTTTACTAACTAATAATGGTCGTTTACACTCATTTAAACGGGAGCGTCGGTCGAGTCTTGTCGAACGTTTAATATAGTTGATTTTTTTGTCTTTATTCGGTGAAAAGTTTTTACGACTAAAAGTTATTTAAAATATTTAAGTAAAGTTAAATAAAATTGTATAGAAATCTTTGATGGTAATTAGCTATAATGAGCATTCGGTTGAACCGCGTAATTATTTCCACAAGATTACCCGGAGAAGTCGCTAAAATACTTTGTAACGAGATAAACTCCGTTGGGTTCGTGCAAAGAAAATATCAGCTGTGATCCTCTAATGCTGCGGTAGCTTACTTCGTATAAAAACAACATGCAAGATAGCGGAATTTTAAGAGTCATTCTTCCATGAGACCAACGTAAATAACAAAGTTTCCAATTGCTGCAAATATCGCACAATCTTCGCATTGCGCCCTGAAGCAACGACGTTATTTGATCTAATACAAAAAAAATGTGAGTGCTTTTAGAATCAATTGTAACACTTGAATACTTGACATAAAGAACATTGACAATATCATATATCTTTACTTTTTGTTAAAAGTACTCGGTAAATGTTCGGATTAACTTTCATTTTTACATATATTGTAGAGGTATTGTATTGAAAAATGAAAACGATCCGCGAGGTGTAAGTTATATATAATCGAAATATTTACCTACTACTTGTACGAGAATATTTACGGAATAAAAAATAGATGAAAAAAGATATTGTTTACATGTTTTTCTCACACAAATAAATAAAATATTGTGAAAGCGCGCAGCTGATTGTATTGTTGTCGATCGTACAAATAAATTATTGAAGCGATCGCGTTGCGGTAGCGCTCGGATTTTAATACTCCCAGTCCGGCGGTATGACGAGATCCTGATCCTACGGGAAGCGTTCGAGCTTGCCGGATGATAATCGGAGCCGCGCGTCGTGCTTTCGCAGCTTGCCGTTGTCCACATCAGAGACAGCACCTAATAATAGACTCGAAGCCCGTCTCTCGGCCGTTTACCAATATAAACTTCTCGTTGCTGTTCGTTCGTTCAGACTGAATTACCCCAGTCCCGTCCCCGAGGAGTCTACAGCCCTGCCGTCCGACAACAAAGTTTGCACCGGCGAGTAAAGCTTAATTAAAAGCTACGATGACGCTCAAGGGCCTCTCTCGTCAGCTTGGCTTGGGTAGCCGATTCGTTTCGTCACGGTATCAGGAATGAATGGCTGCTCTGCCCTAATCGTTCCTTGTTTACTTCAACAGCTTTAGCAACTTCGTAGTCGGCATGCGAGCTACCTACAAGGATGCACATTTTGTATGCCAATCTCAAGAAAAGTAACGAAAACTTTACAGAATTTTTTTTACGAAACATTTAAAAATCGTATATGGAAAGATATTATTTTATTAAATAACTCACATTCTCGCAAAATGAGAATAGGACGCATACTAAATTGCTTTGAGTCTGAATTTGCGATGAAATTTAATTGCGAAAACACTTAATGCAAGTATAAAAGGACTTTGACACGAATTTAGCCTCGAAATTAGATGAGCGAATGGCGAAATTTTGTTTTTGATGAATTTTAAACGTGGATCTCATTTCATTTATATTTTAATTTCTAAAACATTTAACATTAATAAATTTATTATATTTTGATATATTTCGTTAAGGGAAAATCAACTCTATAAAATAATTAAAAAATATTTTTCAGGAGAGTGCAATATTATTTGCCGATTATCGCACTTCTAATGCAAGCAACTGCAATTTCAGAAGGGAATGTATAAAGTGTCCTCTCGCTAGAATTTTGCGGAAAAATGTGCGCATCATAGTTTCTAGAAGCCGTCTCGCGATGGTTTCGTGGCGCGTCGGACAAAAGCTTTTTAGCATCGTCTAGCGTCAACCTTGCGCTTTCTTTCGCACGCTTGATGGCGGCGCGCATGAAATGACGTTATTTTAATACACGGGACGTCATTTCGCCTGCATTGTGCTGCGCATTATACGAACGACTCGCAGTTGCAACCGCAAAGGACATTTTGCATTTATAATTTATGGACCCTTCTGCCGTGTGACAAGCGCTTATCGCAGTCTCGAAACATCTGAAAAAGATGTTCCGCGGATTTGTAAGGACCAAAAATATAAATTATTATCTTTATTTAAACGCGCGTTTGTTGATGATATTTCACATATCTAATATTTTGATTTTTTTTAAGTTACACAAAACTTGTCGAAATACGCGTGTGATTAAGATTTCAGTGATACAAGTCGTGTATTAGTTGGATATACGATCATAAATTTGAATCATTCCCATTTTACGAAAGAATCTGATTGAGTAATGGGAAACACACACACACACACACACAAACGCGATGCGATTCTAAGAATGATCCTATCTTGTGTAAGAAAAAAAACTAACAAAATTTCCTGTTTGCCCTGCCAAAATGAAAGAAAATCGACGTTAAATTGGGCGATGAAGTCGGATCAAAAGAACAGCGATGCGGAATAAAGTTCCGGAATACCGTGTACAATCTGACAAGAAACGAAAGAATTGATATAAATTTCAATTTCCGATTTTCCTTGAGAAATGTCATTTCTAACGCTAACGCGCATCGCTGGTAGGATTTTATCCGATTTTAATTCAAAGCAGCACGGTTTTTTTTTTTTGTTTTTTTTTTTTTCGACGCCGAAGGATTTCCTTTGAAAAATGCGAGTCTCGCGTGGCCTGCGTGTTTTTCTGCCTCGGGTCGCCTGCCTCGCACCCAAACCGTAGAACTGCCATAAGAGAACCGAGAACTTACTGCCATTCTCTCGACTCTTTCTTTCTCTCTCTCTCTCTCTCTCTCTCTCCTCCTCTTTCCTTTAGATTACCGCGACTTGATGCGAATCTACCGTCAGACGACGGCACAAAACATCGCAGAAGTTCGAGGCCGATTGAGACAGGAGGGAAGGCCGAGGCAAGTCGTAATTGTGGCACGCAAATTGTTAAGCCAATAATGCCGAGCGTACATGGCTTCTTTATCGACGTAGATTTTTTGAGAAATGACACGAAACGACTCTTATCGGGTTTTTTTTTTTTCTCTTGCTATGCAACAATTTTCTCGTCGTTCTCGTCAAGTAAACCCGGTCCTACTGGCTCTAATTAGTTACACGAGGTAATTAGCATCTAATTAGCGTGTTGCAAAATAATTTGTAGATGCTTCCGCGGAGACTGATCGAATTAATTAATTGAGATTCACAATATATCGATCGGCATATCGTGTGACCTAAGCATTGTTTAAGCATTCAATCGCGCGTTGAATAATTTTTCGTACAAATAACGTATCTCTCATACGCAGCAGTGAAAAGATTCGTTTAAAATATAATTGTCGAAACGTGCACTTTGAAGAGAGGCTATGCTCCGCCACGGGAATTATGAAAAAAACAGATAACGCGATCCGGTTAACCAGAATAACAGTTACAAATACATATATTGTTACGTGCTTATTTGCCAACATTGATTCTCGTTTACAAAGGTAGCTCATTTTACACGCTTGTCTGCCCGCTATTATTCTTTGACGTTTGCAAAATATTTCGCTTTTATATGTACGATCGGTCTTAATAGTTTTGTATAAAGTGTATTTTGAAATTGTGCCCGCGGAATAGGATTCATTTCGAGCCAGGAAGCTGGTAGAACAAGCATCGTTGCTCTTTGTTGTCTTGTCGTTTTGCGTGCCGTTTACTTTATATTCTCTATATCTACCTACCAGCCCCCCGCGTTCACCCCTTCCGTCATTCCATTCCCCCTCCCCTCCCCTCCCTTTCCCCAGCCACGTTTTCGCTTTTACCATTCCTATATCCATCCCATTCACCCGTCACGCACAAAGAATCTTTGTAATCCTGTTCTTGTAGCTCCGGGCTGCAAAAACGTGGCGGTATCCGCTCCAGTCTTCCGTATCGTCTGCAGCTGCATGCATCCGATGTACCCGCGGCACCATCGTCAGCTCGTGAATCAAATGCAGAGATCGCATCGCAAGGTAAATTGTTCGGAAAGCCAGGTCGCGTTTGAATTTCCGCCGGAAGGTTTATGACTATTTCTCCGTTGGGGGTCGTTGCTGGCGAATCGAGCGTATCGCACGTCCTTTCTTAGAGGATAATATATAAACAGAGCTCTCTCTTTCTCTCTCTCTCTCTCTCTCTCTCTCTCGGCAGGCGTTTAATCGACTATCTAATCGATTTGGGGCATGCCTCCTTTTTCTCCACCTCGACGATTGCTCACTCGCGTGTCGCTTCGGACTTTGGCAGCATATAAGAGCAATCTAAGAAAAGCTCGAGAAAATTTAGTGGTATGTATATGACGGTTACTCAAGCTGGCAAAAAAAAAAAAATTCCCCGCAAAATTTCGTAAATTTTCTTCCAGATAAAACTTTTTTTCTCTCTTTCTACTTGGGAAAAGCGCGCGCGCGCGGGCGATTCTCGTATTCCGATATTGCTTACTTCGTCGAATTTTCAGATTCGATCGATTTCTCCATTATTGCACTATATAAGCACTTACGTCAAATTTCGACAGCGGTGGTTGTGAGGCAACATCGTCAAGGGGAGATAACGGGTGATGCGCGAGCGCAGATTGGTCGTACGGTGGGGGTAGTTGGTCGTTGGCGGAGTAGCACTTGACAGCGTATACCAATTATTGCATCGGACGCGGCTCGTGGCCAGGGAAACCAATACGCCGGGACAAATTGTCAATTTATGCTCTCTCGTTATTACGCCGGCCTGATCATAGAGCGCTCGCGCGCGCGCGCGCGCGCGTTTGCGCTGGCGCTTCGCGAACTCTCGATGCACACGCATCGTCGCCGAATGCATTGTGCAATGTATGAGAAGGAACGACCGCGGCGTGTACGTTGTGCAACCGCAGATATGGATGCATCCCGCATCCATAGGCGGAATTCGCGCATGTTTCAATCCCGCGGCTGTTCGTGCCTCGTCAGGCTCCATTACGGTGAAGCGCTCCGATCGCGCATGAATAGCGAATCCTTTTGTAAACTTATCGCGATCAACGACCACGATGAAACAGTGTTGGGGATAGCTTGTATGTAGAATGTTTAAAGCAAATTACCTGACGCGTAATCTACATAGATAAACGATAAAAGCTTGAGTAAAATTATCGATACGCGAAGTACACAAGCTAATCCTTATTATATAACACATTATTAAATTAATATATATCTTAAATTCATATATATATATATATATATATATATATGTATTGTATATAATATGCGAGCCAGTATCGCTTAAGCACGCTGCGATAAAAGTTCGACGAAATAAGATCGAGCCGCGAGGTAATACTTGAGGAAAGATTTAGAGGGTTAAGAAGAGGGAAAGATATAGAATTTATCCGCTGCATATCGCGACCGCTAGCGCAAAGATTCCGGAGAGGAAGAGCAGAGGCTGCCACACACGTAGAGCCATAAAAATAAAGCATAAAATCAACTGCTGACTCGATTGCGCCTCCTACTACTCCCCTTGGCAACGGCGGGAAAATATTGCGGAGTATGCGATTTAAATCATAAAATTCGAATAAAAATCCTAGACTGTTTTTGCAGCTGCGGATGCAGCATCACCCGTAGCAGAAATATAAGGGCGGGGGGGGTTACGGGGGGGGGGGAGTTAGAGCGGTTTGGGAATGAAAACAGGAATTTCCGTGTCGCACACGTCTTTCGTTCGCGATCTCTTCTTTCTCGATTCAATCTGTTTCACGCTGCTCGCCCACCGCTTATGTTTCCATTTCGCCATGCTTCAGGAACGATGCCTAACTCGTGGAAAATAGGACGACAGTCTCATAAAAAAAAAACTACATGTGCAGTTTTGCTATTCTGAAACTATTTATGCGCTTTGCGAAAATATACCGTAATAGGAATTTATATAATTCGAGTTCATCGATCTCTTAATCTAAAAAATAAATCGTATAAATAATTCTCTTTTTTTTTCGTAAAGATTATATGCGCATTGAATTATTCTTCTCTTTCGATTATATTTTATAATTACTAAAATATTTAAATATTTACGCATACATAAAAGTATACGTTAGATAGTAAAACCGCAATTTTAAACTACATCTTTATACTTTTGTACGTTTGTAATATTACAGGTCTTAATTTAAAAAAAAACCAAGTATATATTTGATTAAGCTTAGATTTTCCATATTAATGCGAGAGTTGACAAAGTCGCAGAGCTCTTTGGGAAAAGCAGTAGCATAAAGTGGAATGGAGCAGGTCCGGGAATATTTCATTCGCAGGCACGTAATATTATTTTTCAATACTTTAGCTAAGCGGCGAAAAATATAACCGGTCCAACTATATATCGTCCGAACGATGACTCCCAACGTTTTTCCCTATTTCTCACGCCGTCTATATCTTTTTGTTTCGTCGCTCTGATCTTAGCCACGGTGGTGCGCGATCGAGCGGCGGGGTCCCGCTTTAGCATCCGTGTGACCGCGGCAGAGCGTCGTTTTGCGCGACGTGGGTGGTAGGTGAATGTGTCGCGCACGGTAAATTCTCGATGCAAATGAGATCCCTGATACGCGCGAAATATAAATCCGAAAAACCCGGGGAATATTTATGTCTATTATCTGAGGGCCCACCGCTGAAATCGCCGTCCCGATCCGCGCCGTATACTCGCTCCTACGCGCGCGAAGGTCGCGCCAGAAATACGGTCGAGTCAGATTACGCCACCATTTTCGCAGATATTACAGGAAAACCACTTACAGAATCGATTAACCTACTGTCGGGAGATATTGGGATTGAAATACCGCGCGCGGAAGCTGCGCCCGAAAATAGTAATAAGATTTCTCGGATGGATATTAATCTTGTAATAATCGAGAAAAATAGCAAGAGTTATTATCTGTCTAATCGGATTAAATAGCTCAGATTAATATTTAATTAATATATATATATATATATTTTTTTAGCGTGGAATAAGGAGAATTTAATAAAACTCTAATTGAAGAATCAAATCTCTTTTTAGAAAGAATTGTTATTTTGTATGAGATGCGATTTAATTGAAAAGATCGTTTCTTTACGATTTTTAAAATATGCTTATTTTATATTATATTGTATATATGTATATATATATATATAATTTTATATAATTGTATGCATAATCATGTAATGTAAATAAATCAAAGAGATATAAATAGAATATCATAGATACCATTCAAGTACGAGGAAAGTTTAACTGGCATTTTTGATGAATAAAATGACATTATAATATAACAAGTTTTAAAACTGGAACTTTAATTAGTTCTATTAACTCTAGAACGACTTAGCCGACAGAATCGTTTTAATCGTATGTTTATTATCATCTGGAATGCGTTTCTGAAAGGAATATCAGGCAAAGTTTGAAGATCTTTTAGGAACATCGACGTACCGTATTGCCCCGCATACATACACTGGCTAAATACTTCATTTGACAAGGTTGTCGGCTAAATAAAATTACAGATTCATGCCAGTAGGTAGCGTACACATTAGCATTATCTGATTGGCGAATCGTGTTTCAACTTCATAAAAAAAGAAGAGAAGAAAGCGTAATAGGTATTAAACCGCGGAAATGTGCAACGTGCTCGCAGGCTGCAACTTATCGATTACTCTCGAACTCGATTCGTACATTTCCTTTTTCTCTCTCAAAGAAATAATATTTTATTTTGAAGAAAAATATTTTGTTTTTCGAACACACACGTACGACATTATGGGGAAAAATTGGCAAAGGTACATGAGATTCCTTAATCTAAAATTTTTTTTTTAGATTCGTGTGCAATCGCAGAAAGAAATTACGCGCGAATCTCTGTATTTCTCTCTATATATTGTATATAAAGTTTAAAATTTACTAGGAGATCAGTCGAGTTAAACGAAAAACAAAAATCAATATTATATGGATATTTCTCTCTTTCGTGGCTAATTTTATCCAACTATTCTGAGACATATGATGGCATAAGTGTTGCCGGAAAGGTACTAACTTCTCGAAACTAATAACACCGATGTGACAAGTAGATTTCCCATTTCCAATCGAAACCATTATTAAGCCATCTACTGTCCTCGCGGCACTTTGTTCGGATTGGTCGTTTCATCCCCTTCTTCCTTGCGTTCCTCGGGAGTTCAAGTCGGGATTTGGCCGGGCGCCAGCGTATTCATTCCAGAAACTAGCCGCCCGATCTAAGGGGCCAATTATTTAATCAATTCCACCCTCTTAGCGGTCCGGGATAGCAGAGATGGCCCATTCGAAGCGTGGAACTGCCGACAACGACGTCGACGTCTACGACGGTCGGCGACGACAATTGAAATCAGTATATCCTTGTCTCGCTCACGAAATCCGGATCCGACTGTCTCGCCTACCAACGTTCGGACACGATCCAAGGACATCACGTATAGAATCCCGTACGAAATCCGTCCTTGTGACAAGGATTACGGCATCTCGAAATATTAAACGCTAGGTACACTCGGATAGATTAATCACTATTTCATTATTAACTTTATATTCTGCGAGTCGTAAATATAGCACGGATTTCCCGATAAGCGCGATCTAAACGATCGCTTAGGGCCTCTGCCTCAAAAGGCTGCAATATCTTTCGTTTTATGAGCCTATATATAACTATTTCTCTTTTAAAAATATAAATGTTTGCGTATATTATATTAAACATCTCGTAATACAAGAAGATAAAATGCTTATTTTGCAATGAAAAAATTTTTAAAGAATGGGAATCTTTTTTTTTTTTTTTTTTTCTTTAAGTAAAACATATTTTTTTATAACTCTGCATTGCAGGATCTCTCAATGCTATTTCGCTTAGAGCTCTTAAAGTTCTCAATCTGTCACAATATAGATATATAAATGCGCGGATTTATAAACTCGGGTGTTAAATAATTAATAAACAAGCCATCTCTTGTATGATGCATTCGTAATATATCGGTTTATATTGATCGCGTATCACCATATCTGAAGCGCCACGAAGCAGGTTTAACGTCAATTAATTTGAAACTTTGACATAGCAATTGCGAGAGAGCGAGAAAGAGGAATAGGGGAGATGAGATAGATGGGATTTCATGAACTCGCGAAGATCTGAATATTGCCAATGAAATTAAGGGGAGTGAAGGAAGTACGTACCACGTCGTATATACCACGTTACCCAATTTCGCTGATAATATTATATCTCATTGTCAATTGATTATTTATCTTAACGTAAGATGTAAATAAAAAAAAAAATAAAAAAAAAGAATCCGATTCCATCGATATTCCAATTAATCATATTAGTTTTATATCGATGTTTATTGAGAAACGTATATGTCTTGCTTTTTATACAATGCCATTTTTTATTAGATTATTTCTTATGAAGGAAGTACGTACCACGTCGTATATACCACGTTACCCAGTTTCGCTGATAATATTATATCTCATTGTCAATTGATTATTTATCTTAACGTAAGACGTAAATGGGGGGGGGGGGGAAAAAGAAAAAAAAAAGAATCCGATCCCATCGATGTTCCAATTAATCATATTAGTTTTATATCGATGTTTATTGAGAAACGTATATGTCTTGCTTTTTATACAATGCCATTTCTTATTAGATTAGTTTTTATCAGACAAATTTATCGATCGTATATTATTATTACAATAGTTCGACAATTTGCGTAATCACAAATGTAAAAATGACGTTTGTGCACTGTCATACTTTAGTTTTCCTTGGGTATTCCGAGACTATTGAATAATTGAACTACCAAAATTGCCATGTAACTTAAGAAGTATTGAACGCAATAGGTAAATTCACGCGGCCAGGATCGTGGTTTTGCCGCACTTGCCAACGTTGTACATCACTGGCCCCATGAGAAACTGATCCTATAAACTGCGCGCGCGAAATCAGAATGCCGGCCATTAAACTCGATGGCATCGCGGTCGATGGCATCGCCGAATTAATTCATGATACTTATTGCGTTTCTGAGATTCTAGACATTCAAGCAGTTTTCTCTCTATATATTTTACATTTTATTTTCAACTGTCGAATCATTAAATCTTAATAAATTATGCGTTTAACTGAATGAAGTCACGTAACGCTAAATGGTGAAGAACATAAAGTCATTTTATATAGACGATATGAAGTACTCGCGCATATCCTGCAATAATATAATATCGCGGTTTAACGGCGATTTAGTGTCACGAGTCTGAGACGCCATAAAATGTTTCCCCCTCGTCATCTCTTGAGTTTTGCCAGCGCAAGCGACGACGGTTTGCTTCTTAAGATAAATCCTTATTCGCTTGCACACTGAAGCAATAGGAGGAATTTGATCATGCGTGAACGCGTACGGTACGATAGCCCGGAATGCGAATGATGAGAGGAAGGGATGAGTGATAATAAAAATCGCATCTATACGCACACATACTCTTGTTAATCTGCAACGAAACATTCCTGTCGTCGATTGCCTGAATTTGCGAAATCCTCGGAACGAACGCGGATTTTAAGAATAAGTTTTCGATCTTGTTAAATTCTATGCCTTGGAAATCATCGCGATCTCGAGAGGAAATCTTTATTATCTTTCTCTCGCTCTTCAGTCGTAGGTGGTAATTCGCTTTTGTACACGGGACGCGGATCGACTCGCATGATCCCCCAGACTCGCATGAAAATACGATCGAATGCGCATATACACGTGATCGTGATATAAATCGCGGCAGCGTGTATATAGGTCAATTATATACAGATCGCCGAGTACGCGATGCCAACATGCATTTACGGTAATGGCGTAGATATGGTAGAGTCATTTAAATATATATACAACGAGCCACGCACACACACACACACACATACATTCATAAGAACTCGCGAACATTTCTTTCGTCGGCGTTCTTCCCTTAAATATCGACTTTTTTTACAATGACCCGCAAACTTTGCAACATGGAGCATATTTACGACGCGATTATCGACAATCTTTATTTCCATTCGAAGACGTCTGTCAGAGATAGACTTATCTCATCTGTGTTACAAAGTAAATATTATAGAATATAACACGAATTGAAATACGATTTATCGTTCTTAAAAAAATCCAACATTTATCGAGTTTCTTTCTTCGGATGAATAAGTATCTTTCGATATTTGAGAGCCGCGAGATATGTTGCAAAGATATCTTTGTCATCGAGGTTCGATGACGACGCATGGTAATTCACGATAACGAGACGCACAGGTTGAGTAATAGATTCACATTACATTAGCCCGCATGGATTTCCTCTGCCAACGGTGTGACGTATCGCGCTTGCAAGGTACCGTGTACGATAACTTCGTCATGACGTCGAGGGCTGGCATTAATTTAATATTAATCCGCGGTAGGGGAATTAATTATAAAATGCACGTTATGCTGCGGTTTTCAAGTTCTCATACTGGTACATTGAATGGTTTACTCAGAGTTTATTCAATATCGCGATCGTGCTCTTTACAAAGATTGCACATTTAAATTTCACGAAATTTTGAACATGCAAAGTCTCTCCCGGATTATTCGATACAGATTTCATTCTCGCCGAATTAATGTAACAATTATAATTATTAAATAATGCACAAGTTCCCTCTTGTTATATCGTATTTATACATGTATATGAATAATAATAACTTGAGATTATGAAAAGAGAAAATGTATAAACTCCTCACTTGTGTGCTTGACGCTTCTGATATCCATCATAAAAAAAAAAGGCAGCTCTTGCTATAGCGGCGGCAGTAATTTTCGCGTCTCACACCGGGCCTGTCGTACGAACGTGTAAGGCCGTGACACGTAACTTTTTACGATCGGAGAAATAATCTCGCGCATTATAGCTATGGAAACCCGTCGCTGATACACTGACAATATTCAGGCGCATAATTCTACCTGTCACTTTCATCTCTCCATTCTCCTTGCGCAAACTTATTTACGTTTCGCCAATATAAAAGGAACATAATGATCGCTTATCGAAAACGGGTCGTCGCGTTGCCTCGATTTTATTAAGGACGTCAAGTTTAATGAGCGTCGTTAAAGAGCGACTATGTAAAATATCGAGGAAAATACTGATGGATCAGACCTGTCGCGGCGGATGAATAATCGCGAGATATAAACTTCGGGGTCAAGCCAGGGAGGAACGAAAGAAGGATGGCTGAGGATTATTACGAATGAAAGACATTAAATACTTGGATGTCAGCGGGGAGAGTGATCGGGGGCTGCCGCGTACCGCGTGTTGTACAGAACGGGGGTAAGAAGGTATATCGGTGGCAGAACGAGGGTGCGATATAGTAGGAGCAAAGCGATATCATGCCCGCGTTATTATACGCCGAGTCAACGACAAGATTATTTCTCAAAGT
Source organism: Polyergus mexicanus (assembly GCF_030449975.1). Taxonomy (NCBI): domain Eukaryota; kingdom Metazoa; phylum Arthropoda; class Insecta; order Hymenoptera; family Formicidae; genus Polyergus; species Polyergus mexicanus. Next base: position 10,097,407 of record NW_027223331.1, read on the forward strand.
TAATTTACATCTACCGGGCCCGCCTAAGAGATGAGAGGAGGCGGCAGGCAACGTGCCGAAGCCTCCTCCCTTCCCTCTGTCTTTCTCTTTCGCGCATATTAAGCGCGCGCGCGCACAGTCTCGCCAAATTAATATTCCGCTCTATTCGGGGGAATCTTCGACGATGAGATCATGCGACATATCGTCGCCGAGCTCCGCAAACAAGACGGAATAACAGCGGTTAGTTTAACGCGCGCACCAAAATCGCGACGTATCTCAAAACGCATCCGCTTGTTTGCTGTGAGAAGCTTCACGCACGAAGGAACCTATTCGCTTTATCACGACGGCGACACTGTATATAGATTACGTATCTTGGAATATTATTATATCGCACGTGTGACAGGCTTAATCGAAGAGAAGCACAAAAGCTTTCTAACACAACAAATAGATTTTTCAATTAAAAACAGTTGTCTCTATCAATAATGAGAGTAAGATTATTTATTATTTAGTAAATGAATTAGGATAATATCGAATTTTTATAAATATTGATTATGCTGCCTAATATTATTTTAATTAATTATTGTTAATATTTTTTAATACGTAGAGTACAGAATAAAAATCAATGTAAAAATAATATGTTATATTTAGTTCGCTCTAGAGGTTTTCCTAATAATATAATAAGTATTGAGATCTCTTCCATATCTCTATTTCAAAAATAAGATGTTTGGTCTCCAAACATATTTATAGAATAATAAATAATAATGATGAAAATGTCCTGTGATAAGATAATAGTATATAATAATATTAGTCACAAAATAGAAATGAATCACCCGATTCTCTTCTCGTATAATTTTAGCAAGACGTTATAATCTTCTATCAATTTCTCGCGCAGCGCGGACACTTTGAATTTTAAAGCGCGTCATTAGCGATTCATTTATTCTCGCTCGAACAGAAGGGAACGAGACCATACAAGAATGAATACTAAATATCGAGTATAAAAATATCGTGATCGCCATCGACGACGGCGACTCGTTATATTCCGCGAACGGAAATGCATGCGCGCGGCAATATCTCGCGCTTTCACGCTTTTCCGACAGAGAGCTTTCACGACAGCTGCCAACCAAGTCGCTCACAAACCACCAAATATCCCTAACCACCCCGCCTCCTCCTCCTCCTCCTCCTCCTCCTCCTCCTCCCTTTCGTGCTCCTAAGGGTTCGTGCCATGCCCCGATGCTTTTATACACACGCGAATATTCCAGTCGGTGAAGATCGACTGGATCTCTCGAGAGCGCGACTGTATTATCGAGGGATGCGAGTTGCGTGTCGATGGTATGCCTTCGTGGCTCCGAAGACGACGTAGTACGGCGATGAAATTCGAGAGCGATATCGGAAGCTTCACGTATATTCCCACCCCTATTGTGAACTTGATCGGGATATAAATACTCGCGAGAAATATGTAGCGCGCTACTTTTGGTATTATTTACCTAATTTACGTAAAAACTTTAGGATTCTGCGTAGACGATAAGATTTGCATTGTATGCCTCATCGCGAATTAGAATGAGTCGAATGAGAATAATTAGACGAATAAAAAATTATTCGTTCGATGCTTTATATTTCGACAAGAAACGATGCCATGGTGTTTGTATTTCATTTATGCGCGAAATTAATTGCAAGGTGTATGAATGCACGGCACGTGCCGTGTCTGCGCTCGCGAGACATTGCCGGGACGTTTACGTACGACTTGACTCAACGAGCTTCTTTCAGGAAACATCAGCGACTCGCAATACATCACGTACATGACAAGTAAGTACAAACGATGCATGGGGGTGGCGAGCGCGGGGGAGCGGTCCGATGTTATCCGTGCGGCTAACATCTAGGTCGTCGCTCGCGTTCGCGCACACATAAACTAACGAGTAACGAACGTGGACCCGTGTACGCGGCTCGTTGGCAAAAATACACTCTCCGTGCACGATGAGGGAACAACGGGGTCAGAAAAGAAGCGGACCTCGCGCGCGCACGTAACATCGATCAGGCTCAGGATCGCGTTTCGAGACACGCGCTCATACGGGCTCGTAAATCGGCCTGTTTTCGAGCACGAACTACTCAATTTCGGTGAGAATCGCCGGTATCTAAATTTCAAATCCGCTAATGTGTATTTTTGCCCGGTCCCGCGACCGTTCCGCGCTCTCTCTCTTTCTTTCTCTTTCTCTTTCTCTTTTTCTCTTTTTCTTTTTTTCTCTCCTTATCGTTCTCTCTACCTTTCTATCTGTCTCCCTTTTCCTGTTATCGGCCAGCTTTTCCTGGACGCTTTGAATTTCAAATTCTGTGCGACCGCTACGTCGACCACCGCGGCAACAACCTGACTTTCGAGTGTTTCCACCCGCTTATGCGCTGTCATTTGTTTCCGTCGCCCTCCGACCTGGTATATACGTACAGACACACCGTCATCTACGGCACGGTATCTCTGGCGTCCCGCACTTTTATTTATGGCGCCACCCGGTATGTATCAGAATTGATTCCGTGATTTATTCCGCAGACGATAGCGCGGGGGTCCGCTATATAATACGACGCGCGAAGGCGAATTTCGTAGACTTCGTTTCGGATCATCTTTCGCTTCGACGTTGCGTGCGACCAAACGATTATGCGTTATAATTTCTCGCGTCTACTTTACGGGGCGAGTCTACTATATTCGCGCGTTCTCTCCTTCCAACCCACTCGCGTAATAATAGCCGAGTGACATAACGGCGCACGCGTAACGAGAAGCGAGAGCGAGAGCGAGATACCGTCTCTTTTCCGAAGAAAAATAACACACTCGAGCATTACGCTAATGCGTCGCTTTAACGGCAATGTAACTCCGACGTTATCGTCGACTAATCTTCTGCCAGCAATGTCTTTTAACGGTTCTTGCCGCTCTTCTTAATGCACGAGACTTTGCACCTAATTGCACGCTACGGCTCGACGATCGCGAAAGTTACTCTCCGCGTTGCTCGCGCGAGCAACGACGGGAGCAAGAAAGTCCTCCCGGCAGGGGAAAGGGACGACAGGGGGCACGACCCTCGGCTAATTGAAGCGCAATTAACCGCGTTAAAACGCCAAGTGCTGATTAGGGCGCTACGTCTACCATCTACGTCGCCCCGTGCTCGTCGCAGAGGAGCGACCTACTAATCTATGCGCATACGTGACGCGGTGGTTCTTGCGTAAATCGAAAGTCGTCCTTGCCCTCTCATCGCTCGACAAGAGTGCACTCGACCGCCGAAATTCATCGAAGCGTTACCCTTCATCTTATTCGATCCTTGACGCCGTTAAGGGCACCGTTTATGAGTTTCTAAACGACAGCGGGTTAAAGAAACGGGAATGGTTCAATGGCGAGAATATATTATTTTACGTAGAATCACAAATGACACTCTTTTCAATAAATAGCGCACAGTGTCCGATAAATATTGACAATTTAAAAGCAAAGTTGGATATTTTAATTTTTGATGGTGTCATGATTGGCTATCGAGTAAATAAAATATGTACAATAGAATGATAGAAAAGTAACATGTGAAGTAATATGAAAGAAGAATTAATGAGATGAAGATTTAAAAGTACATGTAATACTTTTTTTTTTAATTGAGTTATATTTTATTATATACATATATTATATCGAATATAGGAGCGGAAGATTTATAGGACAGAAGCTAACGTTATTGATGTTAAGATTAAAATTCGCATTTATTTTTTATTTGATTATAAAATAGACGTTCTAAGATAGAATGATAAAAATATTTAGATCGAGTCACTCATAAATATTTCTTATAGAAAATTGATAAAATTATTAACGAAAGTTAATTTTCGCGTTTCAATATGATATGTAATATTCAATATGAACAACTGACAAAAGAAAGGAAATCCCATTTCGGCTTGTTATAAATGTATTATTTCGAGATTAGATAATTGAAGAACGACCGCGATTGCGCGCGACGCGATTTCGTGAATATTCACAAGTCTGTCGAATCGAGGAGACTATCCCGCTGGTACCTCGATTGTTCTCCCCGGGCGTCGCAAGAAGCATCGTCGTCGTCGTCGTCGTCGGGACACTTGGAGAAACGCGAGCGCGGCTAAGAAACGTTAATTGCGCCGAAGACGTCGAGACGCTATCACGAGAACAGCCGCGGTGGCGTCGTCGCCAGCACCGCGATTTTACAATGGACCAAAGATGTGGTGGCGGTGAGTCGCGTTTGGTTGGTCGGATTTGCTGACGTCGGATCCGGTGCTGCGGGGCGATGGGGGAGTGTACCTACCTACTTATTTAGAATATTGCCGGCATACATTTGCATAAATTCAGCGCAGGCTCGTCGCCATTCGCGTCGCACGACCACACCAACCTCCAGACTTACATATCTCATAGCGGAGACGCTCTTACGACGAGGGTGAATAGTCGCTCGACGCATGGGGATTCTGCTCTTCTCTCTCTCTCTCTCTCTCTCTCTTTCTCGTCTCTGTCCGACACCGTAGCCGCCATCAGCGTTTCGCCGCTCGTAAAGAAATCCCTTGTGATGTTGGCTGAAAGCCTCCTCCTTCCCGAGAATCGGCGCGAGAGGGAAAAAATAAAAATTCAAGGCGCGTCTCCGTGTCACGCGTTATAGACGTATCTTGGATGCGCGGGCGTGTATTATCGCGCGCGGTAGAGAGAAAGATTAAAGTATCCCGGCGAACGTGCTCGGTAACCGATTATCCATCCTCGATGGATGCGAACGCGCGCATCTCCTGCCATCCCCCTCCCGACACGTCACGGAAAGCGCGCACGAGAGACAGGGTAGGTGGCGAGGTGTATAAATGAAAAAGAAACGACGTGAGACATGGCGCGACGAGAGAACCGATGGGACAGACTCCACGGTAATATCTATATTACGTGAGCGAGAAGCGCAGGTATATACAATATATATATATATATATATATATATATATATATATATATATATATATATGTATGCGGGAATTACGCGAGCGCCGATGGGAACGCGGATGTACGCGCGCGGCCCGTTCGCGCCGCAGGCTCCGTATACATATTCAAATTGAATTATACGCGCTACCAGACGCGTTGATTCGAAATCATTCGACGGCTTGGCATCTCCAAAACAAGCTAGTATCGCACCCCTCCGCACCCGTCAGCCGCCCATTAGCTACCCCGTGTGAGTTTCTACTCTATAGGGCTGTCGTCCTCTCCATTTCTGACTAATGGAAATTCTCGGCGAGAAGTTGGTTAAACGCATTCGCTTTGCATACGCATCGAAGCGCCTATTGCTGTATCATCTCATGCAATTTGCCCAAGCGATACTTGGATGCAAACATCGTTTTTGTTGAATTTGAAAGTCGTGCATTCGCTATATTTACAATTTGTCGAATTTCGTTTGGTCGGCGATAACAAAATGTAATTATACGATATCGGAATCACAGAGATCGAAATTTGAATCTTTGTTTGGAAACGCAAAAAGGACCTTAAAAAAAAAAGAGAGAGAGAGAGAGCATACATCGTGCAGAAAAAAAATCTGCAATAAAATGCAATAGTAAACGATTATTCGAGTTGTCGGTGATAAAATCGCACAGGTGTTCAAAAAGAACGTTTCGTAGGAGCATATGTCAAAGCTTGCGCGACTGTATTCATTTCTTCCTGGCGAAAGGAGCGAGTGAATAAATTAAGAAGGCACCTGGCGCCTGACGCGGGAAGAGTAACGAATCTTCCGTCGTGTCTTTTCGTGTCGTCGTGGAAATTATTCTTCCCCCCCCCTTCCCCCCCCCATCCCCGTTACTTGGCGCGCCTTTCCGCCATCGTTGTTTATCTCATTAAAGGAACGTGGAAAACGGATAATCCCCGGTTGACAAATCGCGCCTGGCGTCGACGAAGTCGGTTCTACGTTCCTTTCTTTCAGGAACGTAACTTTATCGCTGGCGGAAAGAACGAACGGAAGTGTCGGGCGGAAAGGGGTTTTAGAGTGCCCACGACACCAGGCGATGGATAGGAGAGTAACCCCCGTGCCCCGGTGTCGCTGGGCGGATAGGAAGCTCCGCTGTAATGGACGCTTTAATTCCATAGGAGAATAAATTGCAATTTTTCCGACCGTGCGACGTCCGCCGTGGAACCGCGAGAGCGGTCGACCCTTTGTTAGCTGTACAAGCCGTGTGAAAAAAAAATATCGTGATTCAATTTCAAGAGTTATACGCCGTCCTATATTAAAATCTTGAAACGATCAGTTGACGGAATGATATTTAGCGACTGGTGAAATATTCGAGGTCTAGGGAAAGGAACGTGTACGTAATTTTCTTGTATGTGATTTAACGTTAATTTAATTAAAAGCGATGAAAATATTCTCAAACGTGTTTTTTAAATTCGCGAAAATATATCTGGCGCACATTTTTTTACACGACAAAAATATTTTAGTCGAGCTAGTTTCAAATTGTATGATAAGAAAAAAGATCAGACTATTCTTATAAGAGAGTTTTATACAAATTTAGATATTCTATTTAAAGGTATTCTATGTCGATTTTATACTTATAGATGATTAATGTACGAATAAATAAAATGTCGCGCTTTTGTATTTCTTAAATTACATTTATTGAACATCTATTTTTGGATCGTTCCAACTCAATCGGGAATTGTTTAATTATGGAACTTTGATTCGCTCCCTATTGTATATTTGATCTTTTTCGTTACGCGAATTATGTCTCATACAAATTTCGATTGACACGAATAAGACGTTTATCCTAAAATACGAATTGGAAAGTATAAATGGAGCGACTGTAAAAAAAACATCGACGTCATATTTTTACTTCGTTTTATATAAATTTCTGTTCAATTACATTCGCTTCGTTCAATGTTCGTGTAAATAAATGCGCATATTTTCTCCTATTATACCAACGAAAACGGCGGAAAATTTTCAATATTTTAATCCGACCAGATTCCACTCAACCTTGTTAACACATTATATTCGAATAACGAGACACAAACTCGATCTTACGCCGCGCTCGATCTACCTATCTCTGTCAGGTTTGAAACGTGTACACGTCAGCACGCAGAAGAGCACCGCGTACGTGGATGGAAACCCATTTAAATTAAATTAATATTTGCCGCGCGGCCAAACGCGAAGGGAAGTAACACCGATCGTACGCATGGTCGGGCAGAGAGAACGCGAGGATTTCGATACCAAAACGCGAATAAGGCTGGCGCAATTATTTATGATAAACCTATACGCATTCGCGTATGTGCATTTGCCTATCGAACGCATCGTCATCCCGTACCTTTCCCCCCCCCCCCTCTACGACCGTCTCGCCTTTGTACGTCGCTCTTCATCCCGCGAACATCATCGTTGGCTGATGCGACCACATCGCACGTATGTGTACAGGTATATATAAATGGCCGCGTTTACAATCAACGCCAGAGTGAGCCAGAGTAAAAGCGAGATGGCATCGGCGCGACGACCCTGCATCGCAAATTGCACACACGGCGTATCGACCCGACGGACACGGACGGACGAAATTTCGAGCGACTCGCCGTGGAATCCCCGCGTCCTCTTTCGAATTCGGTCCTAGTACCGGCGAGCCTGAAATGACTCTCGATCCGTAATTACCGCCCCGCTTCGTTTCCATAAATGAGCCCTGTGTACGCCGCGCCGCGTTTACGTGTTATTTAGGGGCCCGGGCGTATATATCAGAATTCGTTTAAATGCATCCCGTATTCGTTTCGCGATTCACCGCCATCAAAACTCGACAGCCCGCGGGAAACGCGTTAATGTAATTGCCGCGTATTTTCAGTAATATTTCTATAGCGCGTGAGTCTTCGCTCGGAAAATCACGGCTTTAGTACGTCGTATTTCGATATTAATTAGCGATAGTACATACCGTTCATTCGGGGATTTATCACGTGACGAAATTCATTGAAGCATTATCAGTACAATTCATCAGTCGAGCAACCGCTGCTCTATAATCTCTTTGATAACCGATGATTCTACGAATAAATTAATTACCACGGATGGCTCACGCAGAATTTTCTTTTTCTTTCCTTCTTTCTTCTTTTTTTTTTTTATTTTTTTTACAATGTCGCGAAGCATCCTTCTCGAGCGCGCTAGCCTCGAATCGATTTTATAATACGTTCGGTAGTCAGTAACGGGTAATGTTATTCAAATCACATGCAGATTGCACCGTTATCGGCTACTTTTTCAATTACGACGTGGCGGGCTATAAAATGTAATGCCGACACCGAGGGCGAAACTTTTTCTCCAAGTTATCTGAGCCCGTGCCGAATAGCTATAAACTTTAAGTATGAGATATTGCCCTTGTGCATTTTTATACGGATCGCGATCGATTCGCGCCAAGTCGCGATTACGAGACGCGACGCTGTATCAAATAAGATTCGTGTCGAATGTCGAATAACCGCGAGCCGGCACAGCCTACATATTCGGTAAATAGATATTCCAAAACATGTTTCTCACAGCTCGATCGTATCTATATCCTCCATTACGCTAAACTTTAATTTGCAAAATAACTTTATTGTACGACGAGAAATATTTATCCGCGTATATTGCGCATAGAATTTTATTAGCGCAGATAACTTTTCGACGATACGCAAGAATCCTCTTGAAAGAGTCTACGTTTTATGCTACTATTTTCATTCGCCACTAAAGCATCTCCCCCTCACTCGCGGAATGCTCCCTCATTTCCTCTCTTTCTCTCTAAAAGTGGTCCGACGTTCATTTCGCGAGATGCAACGGCGGCGTGCCTCGCTTTTCGCAATCTAATTTTCACCAGCGTTTAATCTTTGTGTACACTCGCCGGCTCGCGTGCAACCCAGCCGAGCGAGTCTCTCAGGAAAGGATAGAGAGTGGCGGGCACGTGTAAGCTTTTTCAATATTTTTCGTGCCATGCTATTATTCCCGCCTTGACAACGCGCCTCTACATCTCTCTCGCATACTTTTCTTTTATCGTTTCCGTCGAAATCACATTCATCGGCTTCTACCGCGTTTTTCTTTTTTATCGTCTCACTGAAAATGATTTATTCGCGGAAAGTAAATAGAATGGGAATGAAACAATTTTGAATAGATAAATGTCAGCGGCTAAAGCAAATTGTTCTCCAAATATTCGCCGCATTTTCGTACGCGCGGTCCAATTGATTATAGCAAAAATATATTGCGAAATTTATTCTTCGCCACAATTGTTCCGAAATTCATAAACATTATGTCCCGTTACATGAACGACATATATTTTCAACTAACAGTCACATATGATAAATCAATTATTGGAATATAATAGATTAATAGCCGTCTCTCCTAGATATAACTGTGGTCGGTGAATGTACGTGCGGTCCATCAGCTTAATTTTGATCTATTCAAATAGAAATTAGTTTGGCATTAATAATTATTGCACTTGTAAAGACACACTTTATACAATCATAGATATACAGGATGGGGCATTTATATTGAGACACTTAAATATCTAAAAAATAAAGCAAGAAGGAAATGTTTCGGACAAAAGTTGTTCGGTTCTAAGGGGGTCATAAGATAGTTGCCATTAATTTGATCTTGGATAGGGGCGCTTCGGAGATTTCAATATCAATCTTGTTTTATTTTCTTTACACCAATTGATGTCGCTCATTTTTTGACCTTAAAATATTAAGGTAACATTATCGCAAAATAAATAATTTTACGACATATTTCATAGTTTATGTAAAATTATGTCGAAGTAAAGTAATAAGAAATAAAGTATAAAATATCTCGTAAACTATTAAACTTTTGGCCATCGTACCCCTATAACTTTTTATGCAGAATATTGCAAGGAATCGATTTATGTAAAAAGATTGGGGTGTTTCCATTTAAAAAAAAAAAACAAGATTGACATTGAACTCTCCGAAGCGCCTCCACCCAAGGCCAAATTAATGGCACCATCTTATGACCCCCTTAGAACCGAACAACTTTTGTCCGAAACATTTCTTTCTATCTTGCTTTATTTTTTAGATATTTAGGTGTCTCAATATAAATGCCCCACCCTGTATATATATATATATATATATATATATATATAAAATTTATTTTTACTTAGAGTGCAGAGACAGTGTGGAAAGATGATTCAAATGTCATTATCAGATTTTATTATGAGAATTATTATAGCGCAAGAGCTAATAATTGCGATCCCGAAAAACGAAGCAAAATGGATACAGCTGTAAATGACACGAACAATTAAATTGAACACATTGCTCATTGGCATTGTTATATCTCCCGCAAGCTTTACCTACATCGCGTTTTGAATTATTGACTAGAGTCGAGATTGTGTATTCGTAGTAGAGATGATCTTTCTTCGTCAACGACCCCTTTCCTATCTCTACTCTCTACCTCTCTATGTTTCTCCGTTCATCGACTTTTAATGGGATCGAACAATCGGTCACTTTTAGCGGCGGAAGATCGAAAACTGTTGCAGTTGGGAAATGGATTTGGTACCGCGTCGAAATTTATCTGGCATCGCTCTTCCATAACAGAAGTTTTCGAAATTCTGATCGGTCGGAAACGACATTTCGTATGATGCGTATTGTACATTTTTATTGATTTATGCATAATTAAAGTTTTCATAATAATCCCGATAATACTCCACGGCAAATGCTTTTAAATATAATTATGTTCTATAAAGACAAGAATAAACGAAAAATGAAATTAACGTAGCTTTTCGACCTGCGTTATCACGAGTTATAATTCTATTTATATTTATCGAAATCTTTTCAATTATGATATAACCATTGCGTTATCTATACGTATGTAGATAAACACATTTGCGTGACGTGTGAAAGTTATATCACAGTTATATTATATAGGCTCACGAGATAAAATCGCAGCGAATTATATAAAAAAGCACGGCGGTGCATAGCGAAAGCAGTAAGTCGCGGTCTTGTGCGTATATATACGTATTTCATGCGTACGCAGCGACCATGGTTAACTAATGGACCTGTTACGAGCAATTCCGGTAAAACGACAATTGCGTACGGCGGTACAATGCGTTCGTATAAGAGTAATTCCGAATGAGCAATTCGATCAAAAATTCCTACGTTTCGCGCTCGTGCGCGTTGGTAGAATAATATTTAGCTTAAATTGCGTTCAACCGAAACACGCGTCGTACGTGCGTGAAGCGGTGGCATTCAAACTGCATTTGCAGGAGATTAGAGTAATCGTATCTCTTGACTGTAATATCGTCGAGTCTCTTTTCTGCAAATTTAATTTTTCATCGCGAGAACTATCGCTCACTTCTCAGCTACATCTTGTCTCCGTTTTCTTCGCAAAATAAGTTTTATCTGCTTTTATAAAATCAGCTTATATACTTACTTTAGGAAATTGCTTTGCTGTTAATTTATGATTTTATAATATAATTTATGTATTACTTAATATTTATTTTTATAATTGTATGTAGAGGGAGAGAGAAAGAGAGAGCGAGAGAGAATCACAGAAAATCTATATTTTTATAACTTAAAACTTTATATAAATGTCCATGATGCAGTCAGTTCATTAATTTCGTTGAAAGTGAAAAACCTGCACGGATCAAAGACATTTTAAAAATACTTGCTACGAGTTGCGAGATATCGCATCAACATTTATCGCAATAAACCGCTGTTCTTCTCCGATACATTCTTCTTTTAATGGCCGATAAAGAGTGCCAACTTGATGATATGAAATTTTATGATAGGATAGTCAGCGTTTTAAAAACGCTGCAATAAAATGTCACGCGAGCCGCGAAATTCCGCAAACTCTTCTAGAGTGGTTGCGTTTCGGATTAAAAAGTTTTTTACTACGTGCGATACGCCCCGACGTCGTAAAAGTATGTCTAATGATCTAGAAAGAGGGAGATGCCGCGCCGTAGCAAGTAGTAGAAGAAGTCGAGTTTATCGCGTACCGGGACACCCCGTAAACGTTCGTCGGACAGACATTTTTCGGTCGTCAAACGATCGTATAAACGCTAACATTAGCCCGGCAGCGCCGAGATAAACATTCTTTTAGCATCCCTCAGCTGGAAAATCACATTTTGTTATTATCCATTAGTCTCGTCGTGGGATAGGCGATAAAATCGTTTCGGTACATCGAAACAATCAGGAACCGACGTTTGGCAATGTTTGACTATAAAAAGATAAGACTGAAAATTCTCGCTATCGAATGCCGCCACTTGTCCATCCTCTCGCGAAGGGTACGCTTATTTTTATTCAAACTCTCAATTTGCAGAAAGAATGCTCATAAACGACGATTTCTCCTCCTCGTATAGTCGGCACGATCGCGAAATTCCGAGATCAATTTAGTACGGCGATGGTGGTCCCACTCCAGATAGCGCAACTCCAGGCATCGTTTCTTTCCCAGGGCGATTCTCTTTTACGTTTCTCTCTCTCTCTCTCTCTCTCTCTCTCTTTCTTTCTCTTCCTCTTTCTCTCCGGAGGACACACGACATCGGAGCGAAGCCGTGGCGCAGGTCTGACAAAGGAGCGCGTCACATCCATCCATCTTGCACCGGCCGTCTCTTTATTCCCGGGGTTAAAAGCGTAGCAGCGGAGGTAGTTTGAACTTTCTGCTGTATTAAATCCACTAATTTCGGTCACCGACTTCTGGCCCAGTGCATTCGTGCAGCCGCCGCCGCGTCGTGCGATCGATGACGGGAGAGATACGTCGCTTTTACCCGACGAATAATAAATTTCGCGAATGCAATCAGATGATAATTTTTAACGTTAATTTATAGAAGGCTGCGAGCGCCCGCTCAGGAACCCGATACAATTATCGGCAACGTTATACTCGGCGTTTTAATTCTTTTACGCGCGAATTTCTCGCTCTAAAATCGGAGATTCTACTTTTTTCGATGCGATGATCAAGCCTTAACCATTTTTGCACATCAAGATTTTTTCCGGCTACCGCATAAAGCTCCGACACTCGACGCACGCGATGCGTCATCCCTTTACATTTTACCTAAAATCTACGAAAGTCATTTTAAATGATGGAAAGTAGACTAATGACCCGAATTGCGAGAAGACTAATTACCTTAGCGGAACCGACCTAGAAAGAAAATATCTGCGTAACCGAGGTCTGCAATTTTCCTTTGCAAATTAACGTTTTCCATTCCGGCCGCGAGCAAGGCGAGCGTAACTGTGAACTTTTTACTTAAATTTTAATACGAGAAACGCTAAAACGCATAATATTCATGAACGACGAAAGGTTTATATGATTTTCTGCTGCTTTGCGATTCTTTATTACAAAATCACATGATTTTCGGTGCAAATAAACGATATGATTTTTAGTTATATGTAAATATAATTTCACATTTTTTGCTTGTTAGCTTTTCAAGTAAATATTAATATTTTATATCATTTTACCTTGCTGTTAATATAGTTCCGTATAAATATCTCTTTCTTATAAATTTAATAACTCTTCATTATGCACACAAAGTGAAATTGAAGATTTTATATAAAAAAAAAAAATCTGCAAAAGGAAAAAAATGTTATTTATTTAAAATAATTTTTTTTTTTTTTTTTAAGTAAGCTATATATAATGTGTCTAAAACATTTTATTATGAAAAATTGGAAGTAATTATGAAAACTACATACATTTACATACATCTAATAAAAAATAAATTTTGAATTAATAAATACTAACTAAAAAGAGACACTCGCAGCCCTTTTCATATCCAATCCTCTAATGATGGAAAGCAAAAAAAAAATTATTTTTCCCACGAAATACGCGATGAAGCGACAAAGTCTCAAAATACATCTCAAAAAACAACCTTGCCCGCGTGTCCATTATACGATATAGGGACAAACGATAATTTTATTGTGAGCCGAGTGTAATTAAAGAATATCCCGTGTGATCTTTTGTTCGCAGGTCCACCGACGATTCTGGTGAAGCCGCAGTCGCAGCAGGTGAAGGCAGGCGGAATAGCGAGTTTCTACTGCACTGCGGAAGGAGCACCGCCGCCGCAGATACACTGGCGAAAGAACGGCAAGAAAATTTCACGTAAGTCCGTATTTTCGCGTAATTCTCTCTTTCTTTCTCTCTCCATTCCCGGTTCGCATCGTTCGCGAAGCGCGTCGCCAAGGGTGCGCTTTTTGGCGCTCGTATTTATAACCCGCGCGTATTCGGGATGCGAAACATGGGCACCGCGGTGAAAATGAACGGGATAAAAATTCTATCGAAATTAAAAACTTTTCTAACCCAGATTCTCCCGTTTTCTCGTCCATCCCGTTTTACCGTCTCGTTCGTTCATTCTGCCGCAAAGTATACATTTTTCGTTTATTGCGCATCGCGCTTACTCTCGGTCTCGTTACGTTTCTGTTCGTTTCGTTCAATCGAGATTTTTGCGCCGACCAATAACAAAAGCGACAGCTCGACGTTAAAATACTTTCTAGCTCGAGTTACTAAGACAATAATTCCTCAAAAATGATTTCACGCATAACGTTTGAGCTAATCTGTGGAATATATATATATATATATATATATATATCCGAGCGATCACAGATTGGTTATTCACATTGGTGAACGATTCGCTAATCCGACGAGGAATATTCGACGAGATAATGGCTAGAGATCGCTAGTAACATCCTGGACGGACAATTCGCGCTGGGTAAACGCGAGCGGATGAGGAGAGGAGAAGCGGGGGAGAGACGATAACAGGAGCGAGCCACCCGTTCACGAAATTTATACAGACGCGCGATCCAATTCCCATTCAATATTTCTCGGGCCGCGGAATTGGATACGAGAGAGGACACACATACCCCCTTTTATTAGATTCCGCAACAGCGCAATTTTCGATCTTATATACCGCGACCCGTGTGAATCGTTCGCCCGTTGCCACCGCCGATCATTTTCGCGCGCTCTCTTCGATCGCGCCCGGTATTTTCTCTCGCCTTTTATGACAGGAGTATTCTTTTTCACGGGGCGCATACGTCCGCCTCAATCTTTCGTCTTACGTCGACAGAATCCCAGTCTCGCTACGGGGTGCACCAGTATGCAAATGGTGCTTTACTGCGAATCGAACCTGTCAAGCCAGGGCGCGATAATACCGTCTACGAGTGCCTAGCTGAGAACGGAGTCGGTGACGCTGTTTCGGCCGAGGCGACACTCACCGGTTACGAAGGTAAGTGAGATTGCCATTATATTATTGCTCATCTGCATCTCAAGCGAATATTCCATTCTTCAACGATGAAAATTGCATTTCCGAAACGAAAATTGCCTTTTACAATCATCGCTTTGCTTTTTAACTATATATAGTACTACCATATTCGGAACGAGAAAATTTATGAATTTTTCTATTACTATTTTTTTTTTTTACGTTTTTCCATTAAATAACAAATGTTATTGATGAGATTCGAGCGTTTCTTTCAAACTGTTTTACTTATAAAATCAATCATAAATTCAATCTCTCAACCATTCTTCTCTTACGCGCACAAATCTGTCTCTTGTTTCCTTAAAAATCTGCGAATGTATTGTATATTGATCTACCCGGAAGTTATATAAGAAGTTTTGCAATATGAGACGAGTTACGAAAGTTTGCAAACTATATATATTACCTCGAGAAATATATTATAACATAAGAGGCGCTGTTATTACAATAATTGTGATTAAACAAAGCAAGCACATAGATAATAGAATCCTCTGCAAGTATGAAAGCACGCAGTAAGGATTTTTCTAGAAATAAATAAAACGTAACAATTTTCATGCCACGGATCCGTGAAGAGATGTATCGCTCAACCTTGTCGCGTAAAATTCTACTTTTACGATGGCATCACATGAAAGAAGGAAAAAATCCTTATTTCGAAACTATATGCCTGAGCATAATTTTCGTCAGCAAGCTCGTGCTCAAAAGGACTACGTTACGCGGTACGGCGGAAAGTTCTAGTTTTATCCTTCTGGTAGAGCGAGAAGGATAGTAGCGGTGCCGAGAGGGAGCACACGGTTTTGTGTTTTATAACAAAGTCACTTGCCTTGGGAACAGTTTTCCCGAGCGATATCGCGTAATAACTATTAGCGCTATCGGGGATGTCGCGCTGCGTTGTTTAATATTTAAAGGAAGCTTCCGGGACAGCTGCCACCGTTTGGTAATGTTTGAAGCTTTAAGCTTTCTATCCTACGGTTTGACTACGTCGCGCGGATAACGGTTTCGAAGCTATTTAGTGATTTAAATCTCGCTTAAATGTACGTTAAGTCTGCTGACCTGGATGGGTGTACATTATTTATTTGTTATTTATATGCTCGAATTGATAATCCGGCACGGTTGTGACGCTCGACTACATCATTCCTTAATCGCTGCCTCTTAAACTAAAATCTTGAAATTTTTCGGCCATGTTTAATGCACGATTGAAAAGTAAAATATATATTACAATATTACAATTTTTCGAACTTTGATTTTGCCTGGTTACATCGATAGATAGCGAGATGAATCTTTTTGAATTTAAACAGAAATTTTCTCTTTCTGCTTTCTTCATTACGCGGTATTTATATGGAAGAACGAGCAGCTTAATGGTGTTCACCCTTCGGCGATCAGGTGGTAGACGTAATAAAAAAAGAAGAAAACGCGACACCGTTTACCCTTTTCTCA
Source organism: Polyergus mexicanus (assembly GCF_030449975.1). Lineage (NCBI taxonomy): Eukaryota > Metazoa > Arthropoda > Insecta > Hymenoptera > Formicidae > Polyergus > Polyergus mexicanus. The sequence continues at coordinate 10,113,964 of NW_027223331.1, forward strand.
AAAGAGAATCTCTTAAACTTTCGCGAAACATTTTTTAACTGGCCACTAGATTGTGGCCAGTTTTATAACGTGATTCTAATTTTACCCCGTGATCAAACTTTGCTCGTGCTTTCCGCACGCAATGGAAGAGAGGAAAAACAAAGCATTCGATTGCTCTTCCCGTTGTAGCATTTTCAAGCTTTCTTCATTCCGTCTTGTTTTCATTCATCGATGCTGCCAAGCCGGGTGATCCAATATGCGCATCGATTTTTTTTTCTTTTTTTTTTTTACCTCGATTGTCAGACATTTCCTGTCAATGCTGCTCGCATCCGGCAACCCGGTCTGATGGTTCCTCGTAAATCACGGATATTCACTTGATTCTCCGAAACCTCCGCCATGATTTCAATTTATTTGTTATAAAGTTGATTCTCTGGCCAGATGAGCGTGTTCCCATGGGCGCAATAATGTACGCGCGCGTGCGCGGGTCACCGTGAAATCAGTATTCGTCAAATTGATCGTCAGTTTTCGCTGTGCCGTTTTATTCGCGTCCCTATTTTATTTGCCGATCATTAATGCGAACCGGCCGAGAGCGAGCTTTCTGATGAATGAAAATAATCTCAGCGAAGGCATCTCACAAAGCAAAATGCATTCTATATATCGAATGCGCGGCATCATTTGCTACGCTTTTCTGTTTACGTTGAGAATAATTCACGCTCTTATCCTAGCCTGCTGGATGTGGAGGATCTTTTTTAAAGGGCGAAAAAACTTTTGACAAAACACATAGTTAATTTCGCCTATGTATTCTTGAATTTAAAGGCCAAATTGAAGTTGTGCGCGATGAAAAGAGGTGATCGCCGAGCATGTTGGCTAATTGCGCGCTAAAACGCGGGAGCTAAACACGTATTTTTTCGTTGAAAGTTCACCCGACTAATCGCTGACTCTTGGCAACGTGCGCGTGTGCTTTTATGTCTGTACATTTTTCTAACGTGTCCTCGCCTGTGTCGCAAAATTGCTGAAGCACGGCTTTCTTTTTTTCGTGGAAACTATTTTTACATCTCGTATAAAAAAACTTTTAAAAGCGATTATTCAATATTTTAAGCGAAGTTTTTTAATTATAAAAATTGTTTAAAAATGTAACAATATTCTTGATAAGCGATATTTTTACAAAGTCTATGTGCTATCCTATTTATCGCCACACGTAAGCTCTTGTCAGCCATATCGACCTCCTGCTGTACGTATACCACACAAACTTCGTTATCCAATCCATTGATACGATAAATACCTGCAAGCTCGCGGCAAAGCCTCATTCGGATAATGCGATTAATTGTTAGCCGAGGCATGTAATGATATAATGACGTAACGATCGCGCGGTTATACGATACGCGAACATACAGAAAACAAAAACGCGCAAACGATTAGTCAAATAAATGGAAATATTGACCGACCATCTACTGTTTTATTTGTTTAATTTGTCGTACTTCAAAAATACACATTCTTTTACGGCGCTTATTCGATAATGCTGCATCGGAAATGATATTGTATTACGCGCACTCTATATATATATATATATCGTATAATAAATTATTTTTGTTATAATAAAATTTACAAGTTTATCAAAGTATTTCTGTCTTAAAAATATTTTTCGATAAAGTATAATGACATATTTTTGACAATTGCATCGCATCTCGTGTCTGTATCGAACAAATTAAACACTTATAAAACCATATTAGGAGAACTAGTGCATATGCGATGTGAATGCGCCAGAAACATCAGATATAATATAAGAATCAACAGACATTACGGAAAACACCCGCATTGCCGTAGTAGAATTTTTATGAGAATATCCTTTCTCTTTTCCTCCATCTTGTAGCACTACCATTCTTTCTTACGGCAAAAATCTGAAAACCATTTCGAGATATGTACGTGGCCGGAAACATTGTACTGGTTTCTTGTTATCATTGCGATTTTATTCCGAGTGTCTGCTCTCTATCGTAATCCGGGATCGCATCAGCATCGCGAATTATTTGTCAATCTTATCGAAATCATAAAAATACATCTTCGATGGCAAAATAATATCTTGTAAGTATGTTGATAAAAAAAAAGTTAGATTTCAAGAAATAGAATTATAATAACACAAGCATAACATAAATAAAAAATAATAAATTATTTCTTTCCCTTAATACATATACCATAGATACATATAGATATATATTTTCTGAATTTATTATATTTTTCTCAAAGCAAAACTTACATTTTTTTTTAACAAAGGCAAGATATCTAATTTTATTATTTCAAGATATAAAATTATTTTGCTATTCAAATCATCGTTTTTATTGATACGTATCTCATTATTAACTTTGTCAAAGAGCAACACCTAAATTCGTTGTTTGAGCAAGAACATAATTGGATAATATCTGAGTTTAATTGCGCGCCAACAAGTAATAGAATAAAAATTTGCACGATTTACGTGAGAATTTGTCGTGATGGCGACACGGCAATTCCTCGCCTCAGGATTCCCCGAAACGCGGCTAGCAGTTCTTGCGCGTGCACGACAAAAACAGATTGTTAAATTATTGGTTGCGTTTCTCTTGACGGGATAATATCGTTTTCCAGTGACATGTTCTTGGATCGATGTTTCCCTTGTGCGAGCAAAACAACGCACGTCCGACAGTTCCGTAAGTTTCGACGGCAAATGGAAGATCCGACGATTCTCTCGTTTTCTCGCATTTTCGTTGCAGGGAAAGTCATGCAATATTAAAGGCGGGATTGTGTGTCGTGTCACGTTTTCATTCCCGGGGCGATTTATCGCGCTCCACCGCTAAATGCACAAAGTATATTAACCCTCCTGATGATGCTGCCCCAATTTTGCGTCCCCTGCAGGGAGTTGGAATTAAATTTGCACGAGGACTAAGTGGCGTCTTTGGTTCTCGTAGCCGTGTCGAGCGAACTGTCCGCTTCGTTCTGCATTCTCCGCATCGAAACGTCGAAAATTCGATGGGAATTACTCTCGCGCCTCATCTCCTCCCTTTCGCGCTCTCTTTTCGAAACAGTATGGCGAAATAATTCTTTTTGGAATGTCATCGACCGCTAAATCAACGGAAGCGGAAAACGATACTGTTTTAATTGCTATTGCACAATCGACACCCGATGTAAGAACGCCGATGAACGGTCGATGGTATTCAGAATGGAAATTGCGTACAATCCTGCACAGACGCAAATAACGAATGAACAATGGCTCTATGACGAAACGCGCACTGTGCGTTACCTTATTTCTTCCGCTTTGCCGCAGCTCGCAGAGCGGTAATTAAGAGAGCGTTACATTGCGAGGATCGATGCGTTGCGATAACAGCGCATTTTATTATTTTAATGAGACGTTGTAATATTCATTTAAATTTCTTATTTTTCTGCAAATTATTTCTTTTTAGACTTTAGCAATCTTGTCAGATTAGGAAGTTTATGCAAATTGCTTAAACGAGATAACTAGCCACTTTTTACATCTAGATTTTTGTCTAATCTAGATTTATAATAACTCTTTTTTTTTTTTTTTTTTTTTTTAATGAAAATTTCGGATAAAAAAATTATCATTTACCACAAGTTTTTAATTTTCATGACTGAATATTCTTTGTCTAAAGTGCATTTCTAATAAATTAATTTTTATTATCTGCGTTTGCATCCTTCTCTTTCTTTTTTTCTAAGCTCGATTCTCAAAAAACCTTTCTTCTTATTATTCTTATGGATTATTATGAAAATTTTATTTAGTTTGGGACACATTCTATGACGTTAACTTATTTATCAAGTCGAATTAATCACTATGATAGATACATTACGCAATTCTAATCATAATAGTTGAAAATAGAAATTCATGATTTTTAACTTTTGTTTCATTTCGAATAAGCAAGTACTCGAGCGAATGTAAAATACAGTTTGTGCTCAATGTTTTGCCATCTCTTTGATATTTCCGAACTCCAACAGTTTGCTACGAAACGAAGGACTCAAATGATCAGAATATTCACTGAATCTGATACTTAATTAGCAATTTACATTGAGATTTCTTTTTCTTCCCTTGCCAATTTCCTTGCTAATTTGACTTTACGTCGTTTATGCAATTCACCGTCAGTGACTTTTTCGCTGATATACCTTTGGATGCGTAAGAAAAATTGCGAGGAAAACAACTGAATCTCGTTCGTTTCGTTTTTCAAACCTCCGCTCCGCCAGAATCTGTTTTTGAGCGGAATAATTTAGATAAAACTTTGCCAGGTTGAATGTTTTAATTCGAGAAGCGATTGAACACGCTGGAGAAACGAATCTACAAACTAGCTAAAACCGTCTCGATAGACATCGTAAATAAGTATCGGATTTTGTTCGCATTCGCATTCGCTACGTGCAAATGTCGATTTGAATGTGCGCGAGTATTTGTAATATGAAGTAGTTACATAAAAAAAAAAAACAGCAGAGATTTTACGATCTTACGGAATGTTTAACTGCTGTTTCTTCAGAGTATCATCATGAAATAATACTTTAGTAGTTTAATAATTAATTATATAATAACAGAATTATTTGTATAGCTATTTTTAAATATTCAAATTGAATATCGCTGAAAATTTTTCCTAGATGATTTGGATCGCGATTGTATAGAAACTTTTAAATGCAAAATAAATGAACATGCCGATATTCCGATTCTCTGTCGTATATGAATACTAATAAAATTTTATTGTATAATTAAAAAATTTAATGAAGAACACTAAGAACATGTACGATTAAATTGGAATTGGAATATTTTTATATTTTAGAATGAAACTATAATAAAAATATTAATTAATACAGAATTGTTGTAATGGAAATATTATTTTTTTATAAAAATGAAAAAATTTTTTTTTGTTACGCCATATAATGGGCTCTTTGAAATATCGACGATAAGACATTTTATTGTATTTTTATTTTATTTTTTATTTTATTTATATTTTTATTGTGGCGCATTTTTTCTGACACGCAGATAAATTTAAATATTAGTTTATAAAATGAAATCCATTAAATTAAAAAAAAAAAAAAAAATGCGAGAGACCGTGAAATATTTGCAGTATTCAATATTTTACGAACAAAAGTGCAACGGATAATCCATTAAATTGTATCGTTTTCTGGAATTCAAAAGAATCTATATATTGTATATCGGGAAAATACATTTCAAAACTGTAAGCTATATGTTTATTGCAATCAGCGATTGCTATTGATTATTTTCATCGTGGCACGGTAATATAAACTGATTTGAATATATTTAATTTGCACTGTATATCACGTCGAAACCATATAAATGGAAACCTTATAATACGAAAAAAATCTTTCGAAACAATATAGTATCGATATATAAACCCAGTGGAAAATGATACAAACCAGAATAATTATACGATGAATCATATCATGAATAATATATAATTTCAATTCCTTGGAGTGCGAAATTTCCTTGGTATCTCCGCCGTGACTTATGAATTTCGTCGCATCGCAATTTACTTTATAAAAAAGGTGGATACTATGTTAACTATCACGAAATAATCGATTAAGCATGATGAGCATCGCGCAAGAGAGCTCGGGCGGAAATATCGAGCATTGTAGCGTGAAAAGCTCTTGAAGAGACTCTTCGCACTGTCAATCCCCAAGTATTATAACAGCTGATGTAAACTCGTACGAAAGATGGGCAGTGGACAATATTTACTCCTGCTCTGGAGAAAAAGGGCGGCGGGATTTTTGTTTTGAGCACAGGACTCTTTTGTTTCGTACGAGGAGGGGTTGTTTTCTTTCGCCGTGCTCCATTTTGCTTGTTTGTCTCTCGCTTTTGCTCCCCAGACCAACTCATTCCTTCCTTTTCTTCCCTTCTAACCCATCTCTTACCTTCTTGGCGCTTTTCTCTTGGTGAAATCAACGGCACGGGTAAGCTCGCAGCGACCCTTACAATCGAACCCGATCTGTTCCGTGAGAGTCAAAAGCGAGAGGGGACGATTTACAGGAAGCGAGGAATTAGAGGGAACGCATAAACATCCCATGGTAGAAGCGCGTCTGCACTTGGCTGCCTCTTCCATTGGAGTAAAATTACAAGCCGTGCACTCCTCTAGACAAGCTCCCGAGTTACTACCGATAGAAAATCAATCTTATCTCCTTCGGAAAACACCTTCAAATTTCCTGAAATTCTAGCAAACAGCATCGCGTTTGCGCAAAGATGGACATCGAAATTGTCTACTTTTGAAAATCTTTCATCGAAAAAAACGAAAATTCGCTGGCGGTTCTAATAAAGAAATTATTTGATATTGAAAATGAATGAAAAATTTTCGATCGAATCAAGTTTTTGAATTTTCGGTCACGTGAGTTTTAAAGAAATGATAAAAGAGTTGAAAATTAAAAGTATTTATTAACAAATTCAGAGACTTGGCGATGCTTCATCTTTTACATAATTTAAAGTGGAATTTGTTTTAAACAAAAATGTATGTAATTTTATTGTCAAAGTGATCGATACGAGATACGAAACAGTACGTATTTTGAAGAATCTTAAAAAGGAGCGAGATAATGCTATCAAATCTTCGAAAAATAATCGACCAGGAATTTCTCCGAAAGTCTGTGGCTAATCGCGCGTGGCTAGATCTCTGATATTCAGTATATATTCACGTGAGCAGAAATCCACCGATTAAACTCTGATCCGCAATGAAAAAGCAGAGGATAGAAGTTTCGAACAGAAAAAGAACGAAGCGTCGCTAGAGTGAACACACACACACACACACACGCATCTTTCAAAAAAGTTTCAAACATGAACGAGAAATTGAGAAAGGAAGGAGAGAGAGAGAGAGAGAGAGAGAGAGAGAGAGAAAGAGAGAAGGAGAATGAAAAAGAGAAAGAGAGAAGTTTAAGTTGAGAAGGGAACAGTCATCTCCCTTGGTCGAAAAGAAGGTGGCTTTGTACTCTCTCCCTCTTGTACCTCTATTTAAACTGTCGTGGCGGTTCGCCCGGAGAATTTAATTCGCCCGAAAAAGCCGCACCTTAATTAGCAATTAATTGGCATATAAATTAGCTGCAAATTCTCACCCGCGAATGTACATATCTCCCCCCATCTCTCTCTCTCTCTCTCTCTCTCTCTCTCTCTCTCCTTTTCTTCCACTCTCCCTCCGTCACTCACCTTCTTCCGTCTATCTCGCGCCCGCTAACCCCTTTCGTACATCCTCTTCTATTCGGTTTTTTCTTCGCTAGTGCCGGGCCACCAACCGCGACAGAGATAAGAACGCCAGCAACTATTTCAGCAATCTAACTTTCTCGCGGATTTCCGGAGAATTTCCTGCTCAGAGGCATTCGCTACTTCCTTCTCTACTCCTCACACCCACTTGCTATAACCCCCTCCCCCTCCCCCGTTCAGTCGCGAATTGCACTCTTAAGCCTCGCCAATGAAACCTCTCCAACAACGTAGACCCCGAGAAGAAGCGATGCTCCGTCACGGTGATAAAACGGCGCGCGACGAGTTAAATCGACGAGCGAAGCCTCATAGAATTAGATCTTCGGCATCTTTTGTCGTACCGCGCGGTACAACCTGTAGCTTCGTATCGGCGACAATTCACGAAATCCGTTTATATAATACATAGCGCAAATCGCGCTTTGACATTTTTCCGAGTCAATTGTTCATAATAACATTTATTGAAACAAGTAAAAACAATTTTACGGAAAGCATTTAAAAGTCTTGATGAAAAGGAAGTCATCTTTGTGGAAAAAAAAATTAATCTGTCAAAATATTTTTATAAAAGAGAGAAATCGCAAACTTCGTCGACGTCTCATGACGCAGAAAGCTCAATTTTGCGGTCGTTCTCTTTGATTCGAAATCAAAAAAGAAAATTCTGAAAAAACGCGGGCGGAAACGCAATTTTACAGAGAATATCGCGGAAGATTCCGAAGTGATCGACAATAGAGGACGAGAAAAAATGGAGAGAAAAAGGAAGTCGACTATCGAACATAGGAGGCCAAGCAGATTGAACCTTTCCGAGCTTTAGCAGAGAGTAATGCGGCATTTAACAATGGATATTGAGGCCCCTTTTTGGATAGGCGCGAAGATGTCAGAATTGAAAAAGATAGAGAGAAAGAACAACAGAGATGAACCTGGAATGAACACGAGGTGAAATGAACGGCAGACGATAGGAAAACGCCATATCTCCTTATATTCATTCATCTTCCCCGTCGCGATCCAAGAAATCCGAAACCGGTTTCTCAAATGGTCCGGCCTTTCAGAAGGTGTCGGCACCGCATGCACGTCCTTTATTGAAATCGATGATATTCGGTCCGTGCACCCCACGATTTTCTCCGCTGAACGTACGGACTACTCTTTCCACTTCCTCTTTCTCTCTCTTTCTTCAACGCTCGGGAACGAAAAACCATTATTCGCAACCACAAAGTGGTTTCATCATTTCATACTCCATTTTGATCGTTTCGTCAATCGTACTAATTTTCGTGGTCCTGCATGATCGTTTTTTTTTTATATATATGAAATACCTCGAACATGAACAATTTTATAAGGAATCTCAATCGGATAGATTTGATCGTAATATGTCTCGATAATTTTTAATTTCTAATTTTATTAAATGTCTATCCACTTATGTAAATTGAATTCCCACGTAGTTAAAGTTAATCGAAACAAAGTTTTGTTATTTATCTACAATCTTTGTGCGTTTGATTAAAAATAGCTTAAAAATCTATTCTTAATAATACTATAATATCTCCTTTACAAGATTTTACTTTTTTGATTCTGATATATATTCGAAGGTAGAAATTGTCTATTGCGGAAATTTTCTTTCAAACAATGTATCGATTACTCGCAAGCTCAGTAAACCAGTTACGAAAATAAAACCAAGACGATCGATATGATAACTAATTGGGATACTACTATAAAAGGAGATACTACTATAAAAGCAAATCGGATACAGCATGAATTATGGATCCGTTTTATTTTTATTTGTTCTACTTATCGAAACTCATTGGATTTTTCAGAAACTTTTTCTATGATCCGCGCGATTCAAGGAGTGTCTTAATTGGAGATTCTCGTAATTGTATCTCCTCGTTTTATAATGAATTATTGAGTGAATTGCGCTCCAGCGCAAGCAAGTTGTTGGAAGCTGCACTTCTGCCATCTTATTTATTTCTTTTTAGTTAATACACTTGTTACTTTCGCGGACCGAGAATGTTTGCTTCCGCTTACTCAATTTTTCATATTGGTCGAGTTAAGAGTTTTCATTTCAATCAATAATGAAATAAGATTTGTTTTTCACAATAATTATAACAAAATGCTGTAAATTTTGTATTTAAAAAAAAAGTGATTTATATATCTGTTTTCTAATGTAAACATAACTAGCGTGCAACAGTGTAACTTAATTACGGGAAGGCAGATAATGCATACATAAAAGTCGCCAGTCTTAAAAATTTCAAATGAATGATCGTTAGGTGTTCCGTTTATTCTTTGCTCAGAAAGTCCTTTAACGCAAACTTAAGTCGCCGAGAGTCGAAGATTAAAGTGCCTGCGAGTCTGTGCAGCCAGCACGAAGCTATCCCTGGGGCAATTTTAATGACCGACTTTACCTCCTTGCAGAATACTTTTTCTCTCGCGACGCTTTTCCGACTTATTTTCAACCTATGAAACGCACACAAGGAGGCCTCAACTCGACGCGAAATAACCGTGGAAGTAATCATTGTTTGCAACCATGCAAATCATGAAATGTGAAAATAATGAGTACAAATTTCTGCAACGGATTTATTAAGAAAAGCATGTAAAGACTTTCGAAAGAAAACATGGAATTTTTTTAGAAATAGAATAAAATACTATAGTGCTTGTTTTCTTGAAATATTGTTAAGCTTAATACTACAATCTTAAATGTTAAAATTCAATCAAATTTTAATTTGACAATTAATCACACGAAAATAAACTTTATTTCGACAAAATCAAGTTTGAATTCTATAATAAACCAAATGCAGTAGAGGAAGCATAAACAGGAGGAATATTAGCAATTTTTCCATACTTTATAAAAGTGTTTCCGACGTTAGAAAATATTATATATTGAACCATGTTGCGAATAATGCACTCGATAAGTGTCGTTTTTCACGGAAGAGCTAGTGTATCATGCGAAGCTAGGCAGGAAAGATCCAAGCCACGACAGCAAGTTTGTCTCGTGGAACGGCTATTTGTCTCTTTTACTTCCACCGAGAAACGTATCTCTCTCCTCTCTTGCTGTTCTAATCTCTCTCCTACAGAAGAGACTAACGGAACTCGCTTGTCTTATAGAAAATACCGACAAAAGCGATCACTTTTGCTCTTTTTCTTTCTCCATTCTTCCTATTTTCTCTTATATGTTAGCTATGTGTATACGCGCGTTAAACTTTGGAGAAGAAACTGAAATAAATATGAATTCTACGCGATAAAAGCTCTTGAGACAGCGAAACGCAGAGTGAATTGGACCGAGTCAAGCGTGAAGAGAGAGAGAGGGCACACGGGCAGTAGAATCCGCCTCCTTGCATCCCATGTACGCAGAAGGCGCTTCCAATCGACCGGAAAATCCAGTTTTCCCGGGAATTAAGTAAGGATGGACAAGAAAGAGGGATGAACTCCAAACGGAAATTTAGACAGCAAGTCACTTCCGGAAATCGGAACCGCGCAATATGTATCGGCATAAAACGATAGTCCGCCGGTAACACGAGATATTTTATCGGAAAGAATGATCAACTGTTTTCCTTCTCTTTTTCTTTTTTTTTTTTTTAAGAAAGGAGAAAGTAATAAAATAAAAAATGCAATAGATGTTAGTTTGAAAGACAAAATTAGAAAATTTTTGAATTTCCTTGAAATAATATAAAAGTTTTAAATATTTATGATATATATGTATATAGAATTATTCTGCAGATCTTTTGTTCTTGTATCAGAAAATGATATATAAAATTTTGAATAAAGACAAAAAGTGAATTAATTGACAGTGTCAAAAAATTTTAAATTTTAAATTTTAAAAATCAAAATTGTATATATTTTTATCTGCCCTTTAAAATATTGTGCGACTTTTACGATGTTAATCTCACCAACGCAACTTGCGATAATACGATGGAGCAATGATTGTGATAATGCTGAAATAATTCACAAAATCATCGAATATACATCGTGATACGCGTCAATTAAAAAAAGAATGATAAATTTGCATATATTCCGATGGACAAAGTTCGATCTTAACTTTCTGGACCATTTACATTTAGTTATTATTAGTATGATTGCATTATTATTATTATAATCGTTAGTACCATCATTATTTTGCATTAGTCTGATATGTTGCTATTTTATACGTAGAATAAAAGTCATCGATAAAACAGACGGACAATTGCGAATAATGCATTGAATTATTGAATCAGTTATAAAAGTCATATCAAAATTTCATCACGCATTGTTTCAACGCAAAACAAAATGCGCTGAATACATTGTTCCGTATAATCGATAATTAATATTTTGAACGAGTTATTTACTCGGCTGCTGACATTATTTGCCGCATAAAGTAAATCAATCACAAGTTATACGCGTGTTACATTTTGATTTTATGCAAAGTGCTTCGCAGAAATTACACGCATTCTCCGCATCATGAATACTCGAACAATAAGTCGAACAATGTGTATAATAGCGTTTTTAAACACGCCTATTAAAACGTTTTAAAGAGACGAACGTTGAATTACGAAAAATATTCGCGGCGCAAACAAGGCGATTCCATTAGAACACGAAGAGGCGAATAAAAGGATGCCAGAGTTGGAACAAAAATGAAAGAGAAGATAAGGCAGAGTCGTCGAAGAATCGTCCGGAGACGAGGCAAAAAAGAAGATATATACCGAAATTCGAGTAATCGGCATTAATCCAGTGGGCGTTAGTCTCATGGCGTGAGCGCCAACTCGATTTAGTTTGTAGATTGAATCACGCCGATCGCGAAAAAAAGCGGATTCTAATTTCTTTCGAGAAAAGTCGGGAAGATTCGTCACGAGGAGATACTTTCTTTCTTTGTCGGCGCGATGAAATCTCCGCCCTTGGAACGACTTCCTGTGCTTTCCCTTCCCTTCGCGTCCCTTTCGCGTCGTATCGACCCTACGGAAGTACCTATCAGACAATTTCTTTCTTCCTTGCTTTACTCGCATTCACGTCTCACCCCTCTTCCAACTAAGTCTAACGTCGAAATTGTTTTTTCTGCCGTACAATTACGAGGGTCAACGCTTAACCTTTTTTTCACCGCGATAAAAACTGTTACACGGAAATGTTTTTAGCCTCGTTAAGATATTATCGTTTTTATGAAGAAATGAAGCCTACTCAATGAGCGAACCAATAAGTAAATGTAATCATTCAAAGATGTTGGATGCGTGGGAAAAAGAAATGACAGCTTGCAATATTCTATGCTAAAATAATGATAAGCATTCGGCAGTATAATTTTGTAAAAATAATGGCAAACGCGTAGCCTGTTATAATGTAATATTATATTAAAAGCCGTTATGCTATTACATCGACGAATGAAATTATCTTCTGAAATATAACCGCAATCCTTTAGTTTATTGAAGCTTTGTTTCCGAATTCTCGAAACATATGCCATACACGCACGTGATCGTACACAATACATTCAACTTAGCGTTTATTTGACAATATTTCTCTCGTTCGCGAGATACGTCGCATTAGGCGAAAGGGAAGTTTGTACAAATGGAAAACGTCATCACATTGTTCTTATTCTCTTACGACCAGCGAAGGCAGACGAACCTTTTTTTCTCTCCCCTGAGACTTATGGAAATGTATGGAATTGTCTGTCTGACCACTCTTCTAGTCACGAAAACTAAGGCAAAAGAGGACCCGAGCCGGAAAACTCGAAAGCGTGTTCGCCGAAGCACCGGACTTCCCATCTTATTCCCGAGTTTCCCTTAGATTCTCTCTCTCGGAGATCTTAACGGCGCGGGGGTAAAACCGATTCGCTGACCCTTCGTAGAATTGATAGCTAGAATCCTAATTGCGCGCACGTAGACGTGAATTGCCATGGACCATTGACTGAGAAACGAAAAGCAGAGAACGAGCACGCCACCCCGCAGTAAGAAAAATCTTTCGCGAACAAAACGACGCACCGCGTCATAGAAAATATTCTCTATTTAAATGAAAGGTAGAACGCGCTGCCGGAAGAGTTATTAGTCAGTGAAATATGATATTTCATCATATTTTTATCGGAATAATGGTCAAACGAGCGAAAGAAAGAGAAAGAACAACGGATATAGAAAAGGAACGAAAGAAATTTTCAATTTTCACGAAATTTTCATGAAATTTTCACGAATGTAAAAGAAGCGATAGTCGCGCGCGAGCGATCAACGGCAGAAGAGAAAAATAGTGAAAAATCCATTGCGGAAAACCTCTTCACCGCATCTGGTATTCGCAACGAAGATATTCAGACTGCCCTTATTTGCGAATTTTGCCAAGTTAGCTCGAGCTGTCGGCGGGAAGGCTCGAGTGCCTCGTTACCGATGTTCAGTCCTCGCGGAATATCCCGAGAAGAGGAACACCAGTTTTAATTTCACGCTGTAACGACGTCCAACTTGGCGAAACTCGATAATCAGATGACTTTGCCGGGTGGTACGAGAACGAAGGCAGAAAATCATTCCGAGTTTTTCTTTCGGCACGGGGCATAATATTTTTTGCGGAATAGTTTTCTCCGCCGCCACATTGAATATATGAGAATTCATCAAGCACACGACTCTTTCTTCTGAATGTTTGATAGTCGAATTTTTTATGTCGTTCCGCTATTGTCCCTATTACATTCTTGCAATATTCACATCTTATTTTCCAACGCACTTGTTTCTATTAAATAAGATTTCAAATTATTATTCAGAAATCCATCCTATTTTGATGGATTTAGTTTCTTATATTTATATCGTATTATATTGTATCGTTATTCTTTAGTTTATGTATATTCATACCGCAGATTTAATTTAGTACCTCATTCTTTTAATGTACAGATTATATCCCATATTGAATACATTCAATAAGCGCGAAATGATATAAACACGGTTTCTAGTATGCATACTATATTATAGTAGAGAAAATATAATTCCAATATATTTCCATAATATTTCCCGATAAATTACTATGAATCAGCTCATGTTTAATATCAGCTCACATATCAATAAATATTTAGCTGTTGTACGCGGATAGTTGCACACGATCAAATTCAGAATTCATTTATAATCAAGCAGATGTATCATATAAACATTGAATGTATTCAGGCACGATTCTTTTTGTTGTATGCAGCAAATGCACTCTACTCGTCTTTCATGTTAACTCCAATGAATCCAGGATACATCCAAGTTAGTTTTCCTAGTATCTTCTTCTAGCCGCAGGCAGCGCGGTAGAGTTTCATGCCAACCTAAACTGGATCCCACGTACTCTCATAAACATGGAGGACGAGCGCTCTTCTCGAATTTCCATCCCCGTCGATATATACAGCCTCTGGTCGGCACTGCGCGGCGGGGGTCGAAGATTTAAGGGTGGGACCCCGGCATCAAGTGGCCGCACGAATAAGTTGCTGGCTGAAGGATGGGCTCCATCTCTCCTCGCCGGTAGGACCAACGGGGGGTCCGATGCCCGGCTGCTTAATATGACTGATAGGAGTTTCGGTAACCCATCAAAGTGTACCGTCCGCACTGGAGCTAACCCCCGGATCCGGGGGATGCTGGATCAGCCGTATTAGTTATCGTCAGAAACCGACACCTTCGCTCGCCCATTTCCACCACCGGCACCGTGTCTTCACCGTCCGAATCATGCAACATTGGTCGAAAATGCCGGAAAGCACCGGGTGACGCTTTTACGTTTTCAAATTATCGTGTCTGAAGTAAAATTTAGAAAATCTTGAAAATTTTACAAGTTTCAATTTTATATTTGTCGCGACATCGCCGTCATGAAGCTACGCGTAAATGACGAATTAGAATAACGCGGGGTAACAGATAGAAAGAAAGAGAGATAAAGAAGGAGAAATCGAATATTGGTTGAAATCGTGCATGCTAAAGCATGTTTTATTCGTCATATATAAATTTCACGAAAAGATGGCAGCGGTTGACCGGTGTGCCGAAGAAAATCCGTGAAATTCTTAAGGCGCTTATGCGCGACCGCCACCGACGTTCTTCATGTTTATATTCATCGAGATGGGGTGGACCGTTTGCGCCGAGAACGGTAATAAATAGTCCGTTGCTCGGCGACGGTGTTCCCGGCCATCGACGAAAATCCACGATCGAATAGCCGTTGAATACGTTCCTGAATTTGTACCGCGTCCCGCGCGGCTGCTACCAGTTTTATTTACACGGCTGTTTACGAGGATCAAGTGCGGTGGCAAGTACGTACCCGCATGTTGAGTGATTTTGCGCTTTTTCGGGGAACTTTCATCGGTTCGCCTCGTCATTTTCAATATTTTGAAACATTCATTAATAATTGATTCGCATCTGCCTCGCCGTCAAGCCATTTTTTGTTTTCCCTTCCATTTTTAACAATGTTGGAATATCCGACTATTATACGTGTGTGACAACTATGTGGAAAAATAATTCTTTATTCTGCGTAAAAAAAAAAAAGTACGCAGAGCTTTGTCTCTTTTCTCACACTTCTTCTTTTTTCATATTATGCAATATAAATTAAATTATTAATTGTAAAAGCTTATAAAAATATAAATTTAATTTATTTAAATATTTTAACCGTTTCAACATTAAGTTGGAGTTAGAAATCGCGCTAAATTTTAGCGAAAGCAAAGAGCGCGTCGAAGGGGAACTTTATACGTTTTTAAAGGCGGTTTTTTGCGCGAGCAGTTTTCCGAAATAAAACGCATTCGGACGCATTCGTTAGCGACCGTTGCGCATGCAACCAGACCTGCCGTAAAATCGATATAAAGGTATTGCCGCGCCGAAATGCAACTCGCGTTTCAAGCAAACGGTGCCCCCGACATAGAAAAGCTCGCAAGAGCCGACCGAAGAGCTTGTCATCGGAATCGTAAAAGGCAAGGAAAGACCATCATTGCCACAGATAAAGAAAGATGAAGAAATTGGATTCGAATAATGAAAAATATAACTCCGAAGATTCTCCCTCTTTGGTTAAAATTCCATTGGCCTTTGCTTGCTCTGTATTTTTCTTTTTATGCTTTTTTTCTTTCTACTGCTTCCTCTGCCATTATAATCCACGAATTTTTCTCGAGAGTGTTCGACAAAAGATACGCAATTCTCTGCTTATATTATTAAATCTTATGAATATTTGACGATATTGTATTTATTTTGACGAAGTAGGCCAAGAACAATAACCCCTCGCAGAAAAAAAAAAGCGCCGGATAGTTCGATGAGTGAGCGACTAATATTGCCGGTCTCGACTCGCACTCGAAATTCTACGGAGGACTACTCCTCCGGTATGTAGATTAAATCGGATAACTCGGTCTCGCTCAAATCTCGTTCTCATACTTCTCATCCGTCCGTCTGGTACGGGAGAAAATTTCCACGAGCACGATTCGCCGCACGACGAACTCAGAGCCCGAGGGGCTCTCTCGCGAGGGGAGGACCGGGAGGCCTGATGAAGATGGCAGATAATCATATTCGATTAGAATCATCCCCGTGGCCGGATCCTTTGTCCCAAGCGAGTCTTCGGCCTGAAACGAACGAGCGGGATGGGTGGCCGCGGGGGGTGGAGTAAAAGGGATCGCAGGTGCTGGAGGATGGGCTCATCGTTCGAGTATCCTTCATCTCGGGCACTTCAATTCCTTTCATCTCGCCCTCTTCTCTTCGCATATCCATACCCGCGTCGTCGCTTTCTCGTCCATATATATCCATACGCTCTCCACTCTCGAGGATTTCCCTAACTCGATCCTTAATCTAAATCACGATCCCACCGCTGCCGCGGTGTTCGTTACACCCACTGTGCCGAATCGAGCTTTGCAACTGCGTGGTCGTGCAGTCACTATAAATTGCCTAATTATAATTCAAAAGAATTTGCGTAGGACGTAGTGAGAGCGTACGTACCGAAGCGATCGAAACCGGAAAAGCTAGGTGACTACTTTGGCAAAATCTATGACATTTAATTGGCTACGCGCCAATCTCAGCAACGTCTTTTGACGACGATAGAACGAGCATTTTAATCTTGGCTTGACGATGATTAAGAAGAAAATAGAAGATAGCTAATTGTCGATTGATTCTAATTTTTGTGTTAGAAAATTTCACGGAATTAATTATGTAAAATAACATTTTATTAGGGTGTCTATTCCCTGCAAAAACGTGGAAGACAGGTTTTTTTTTTTTTTTTAGAAATCGGAATTTTCGTGGAATTTTATTGGGATCCGGGGAATCTTTTTTAAAATTCCCTCTGATAATTTTACTCTTATACTGTAAGTAGTAGGCAATCCGCCAATAAGTTGTGAATTATGTATTTAAAATATCTATTATAAATATATATCTACCTCTGTTTATTTAATGTCTAAACAAAATATTGAATATGCAGTATATATCCTTTATCTTAATTTTTAGTAATAAAAAAATGAAAATGTTACAAACTAAAAATTTATCTTAACGAAAGCTATTCAATTTTTTTTTTCTTTTTTTCATTTGTAAATCTAGCATTTGAAACTTAAGTAGCTTTGCGTTTTTCCTTCATATGAATGAAGAGCATTAGAAAATGCATACGATAAAAGAACTTATTTTAGGAAAGTGCACCGAACAAATCTTTAAAATATTCTTTTTACTTGGAATTTTGAATAAAAATACTTGAAAGATCAGAAAACGTTCAGAGAATTTTTTTTTTTGTACAAGATTTCAGTAGACAGTCTGTTCGTGTCGCATAATTTTTAATACATAAACACATTTTTCTTTCATCACTGTTATTTCATTCAAATCTATTACGAATGAAAATTACGCCGTATAAAAGTTTGAATTCTTTCATAATTTCACAAGATTGAAATTCACAAAAATCGCGAAGAAGGATACGAGATAGATAGATTCCGCGGACGGGCGCGCGCGGGTAGGAGAGAAGGGAGAATAAATATACGTAGAAAAGAGTGAGCACACTTGCTTATAACATACGAGAAATATAGAATCAAGTTGAATGGGCATTCAAGC
This sequence comes from Polyergus mexicanus, assembly GCF_030449975.1. NCBI lineage: Eukaryota > Metazoa > Arthropoda > Insecta > Hymenoptera > Formicidae > Polyergus > Polyergus mexicanus. Next base: position 10,132,066 of record NW_027223331.1, read on the forward strand.
CAGTGGCGGTCGACTCTTGCAGCGTGCCACACGCTGAATGTTACACCGGCCCAGTAGCACAATGGCGAGTGGAAGCCGCGGCTTCCTACAATACCGTTGGAAATGGCCGCGCGATAAATTCCTACAACTTTTATCGAATAGGAGGAGGGCTAACAGACCGGGGGAATATTGTGAAAGTTCCGTCCCGTGGTTGCGGCTGACTGGCCTTTGGAATTCATGCTCTCTCCGCCTCATCCCCAACGCAACCTTACGTACCCTCTATGAAACTATCCCTCCTCCTCCGTTTCTTCTATGTCCCATACGCGCTCGCAGTTTCATTCATTCATCCGTTGTATGACACGTAACCTGTGACATACAATTTTCTTCTAAAATACACACCGCAGCGATCATTCAAATTGCGAGTTTGACAATTCATGAGATAATTCTACTCAAATAAATTATTTGCAATATATTTTTTTCCCTTCCATGAGAAAAAGAAAATAGACGATGGAATTATCTGATTTTTAATTTTTTTATATATTTTATTTTTAAAAATTTAATTTATAACATAATATAGATATTTTTTTTTCCTATTGTTAATGATAGTTTGACTTAATGATCTTTAATGTCGATTTAGTAAAGGTATCGTATCCTATTAAATTGAAGCGTTCCAATCGATACGCGAAATATCCAGTTCAGATTGTTTGCGATCCCGATAGACGCGACAAACGATGAGATGACTGGGGAGAGGGAGAGAAAAACCAATACCGGCGAGGCATGAAAATCAATTGCGTGATCAAGTCCACTTATTTCCTCGACGAGGAAACTTACCGCGCGTCCCTTTCCTCCGTCGAGGAAACTCGCAATCAAGAGGTTTCTGTGAATGGTAAAGAGCGTGCAGACGAGTCTCGATGCTAAAAAGCCGCCGGAATAAGACAGAACGAGAGGAAGTAGACAAAGTGGCGATGGGAGATCAAGGTTGAGAGAAGGAGAGAGGAAGACGTCGACCGATAAATAGCGGAAGGTCGCTCGAGACGGCTCGACATCCGAATAAACACCGCGAGCTGAAAGTAATGCGGGAGACGGAAGTATCTCCGGAAAAGCATTTGTTGCCCACATCCTTGACTCGCTCCGGAAGATACGGGTAGTTCTCTGGCAATTATACTAATAGAAATCGGGATATAAGCGACTGGAGGACTGAAAGGAAAGAGGGTATTCTTCGACTAGGGTTAACCGAAACGGGAATAGAAGAAGACGAGGAAGAAGTACGTTAACGAAGAAGGAGGAAAAATCGGGGAAACGAGTCTGGCTGATGTGTGTGTGTGTATATGTTTTGGGATAAAAAGTGAGCAACATTTGAGGAAGAAACTTGTTGGATACCGAAAAGCAAGCGACGAGGGTAACGAATGAATGAGAGTGGAAGAGCTCGGAAGGGTTGTGTAGGTTCACTCGGGTATGCCTGACCGCGTCAGTCGTTTCGCTGCCAAAATAAGAGAGGCATTAATGAATGAGCCCGACTGAAACGCGGGTAAGGACGAAGGTCGAAAGGTTCGCATATATGAGAGAAAGGAAAGCACAAGATAAGGGAAACGAGTTTTTAAAGAAACGCTAAGTGGTCTGAACGGGAAGCTGTCGAAAAAAATAGCCGAAACGCTTTTTCCGAGTAGGAGATATATTTTCTCCGTCTCTTTAATCTCTGTCAAATAATAACGAGATCAGCGCGTACGGACAGAACATTGAGTAGCGAAAAATATCGTTTCAAAATTTGGTCTTTCTATTTTGGAAACGCGTCAATCAACGACGTCATAAAGTTTTTAAAATTGCATACGAGTTTTACTTACCGTTTTGCTACTTATTTATAGATTTTTTTCAATTCGTATCACTAACCATGGAATAATCGTTACTTTTTGAATTTAGAAAAATATATGTAATCTGTCTTTTATTTAATTCAGGACTTTTTTGCTTAATGCGATAATGATATTAAAAGTTTAATCGCGAAAAATATACTAAAACTGAATATTAACAGATATAAAAAGGAATTTTTTAGAAAACAGAAATCGCGGATCGATAGGATGGATACAAGAACAGTAGTATTTAATTTCCGAGACAAAATGCAGAGCATTATACTACTGTTCTTGTATCTATCCTATCGATCCGCGGGATTTCTCTTTTCTAAAAAATTTAAATAAAAATGATATAGTGGCCAGGGGGAAAAGTGGTAACGGCCAGTCTAGATGAAAACGCCAGAAATAGCATAGCCCGAAGCACAGTGAGAGATATCCAGTCGATAGAGTGAATCGAGTATGATGTTTAACGACAGGTTAAACCATTAGTAGACGAAGCTACGATAGATCGGATAACGGAGACGTCTGCGAATTTGATCGCCTGTATCTGTGCCAAATTTCTGTAATCGGCGCAAATGATTACAGTGCGCTTTGTACAATATTCGAGGCTTCCTCTCTCCGCCACGTTGTTGCGCCCATAATGTTCCGATACCGGCCGCAATTGGAGTAAATATTTGAGCACTAATTGAACTATTCGAACCGCATGTAGCCGTAGTTTCCCGGCTAAACAGTTACACTCGATTGCGGTAAATCATAATGGAAATGTCGTTACCGCACACAGCCGTATTGCGCTTTCCTGCCACTTGCATCGTTCGGCAAAATATTTATGCGATAAATTATATATAAACGGGCCGGCGCCCGTTTGTAATGTCGCTCTTTCTCCTTGATTAATTATTATTATATCGGCAGCGCCGCTTGCGCAACATCAGTTCTTGCGCGCGACGAGATAGCTTCGTTAAATATTTACGTACTTCGATTTGGCCGATCTACGACGGTAGTAGCTAAACGTTCGACGTTCGCTAATGACACCCGTGAATAAGTCATTAGGGGGACGCTATATTTTCTCTCAAATATCATCTTATCTTAATGTGATCGATACTAACATCGATCAATATTTATATTCATCTATATTTAAATTTGCGCCCTATAATATCGTGTTAGGATAAACTCATAAATTCATCATCCGCTATAACGAGCTATCGTGTGTAATTTAGGTAGAGAGATAAGTTCGATTATTGTCATTTGAATTTTCAGACATATTCATATAATAATCACATTACTTGATATTTAAAAAATTATGTTTCTATAAAAGGATATAAACTATCATAAATATAAATTATTAAATATAATAAATAAATAGATCCGCTTAATAAGATGTACGTGTTAAATATGTTCGATCGGATCATATTGATCGACGAGATATATTTATTATGAATAATGTTTTCCATCTCTCCTGACTAACGTCTCTACCGAGATTATGAAAACTGAACACGTTTCCGGCACGCTCGGATCAACTCCTCGATGACTAGTGTAACCGGTCCCATGTAAATCTTTCACGCTCGTATACATACCGGCTAATGAGCCGAAACACCTGACCGATGCAACTCGGTCTCCGCGTGTTTGTATGTTAGTTTCGGTCCAGGACCCGCCTGTATACCTCGATCGGGCATGCAAACCGTGTGCAATGCCGACCGAATGGCTCACACTCGTGTGCAGACCTTTAAACTCGGATACCAAGTAGAATGAACAAGTAGAATCATGAAATATACATGTGTACACAGAATGCCGAATAATTTATAGGAGAAGTTTGTTTCGTGAATTTTTAAAATGAATTTTTCATTACGCCCATGAACATTGTAAGTAGTTTCTTCTTTAATCGGGAAGATACGTATATATTGTATGTGTACATATGTGTATATTCTTATAGTTTTTGAACACATGCAAAGAATACATCATAATGCACGAAATGCATATCTCGTTCTACTTTGTTTTGTTATCGTACTGCAAAAAAATAAAATTTTCTCAGATTATTATTATTTCCAACTATAGATAGAGAAAAACTTGTGAATCTAAAATAGATTTTTATTTCGCACTGCAGTTGAAAGCAAGTTATTTTATAAAAAATATGTAACAACATAAAGGAAAATATGATTTAAAAAATGTTAATTGCAATTATTAATTTTGAAATTTGTTTAAACATTTGAAATTATAATATCTCATTTTATGCTTTTATAATTGCTTAATTTATTTCAAAAATTTTATTTTCCGAATTCCGATATATATTATATTAAATATATTACCGTAAATATTAATCAATTCAGACTTTCATCTCTCAGCGCCTTCTGTCTATATACCTGCCAAATAAAGAAACAAAAGTCTCTCGATTGTGTTCTGTTGGTAGAACAAAGGTCCTTACGAAGCGTCGGGGGATCGGATAAGTAATACCCCGCGGTCATAGAAAAGACCCGCATCGCGAAGCACCAGGGGCATTAATTATCCGGCAAGAATCGTGAAAAAATTGGCCAAAGGAGCCAATCAAACTGTCCGGCTTCCCTTACCCCGGCTTTAACGAAGGAGCGCGTAGCGCGATAGTAGCGGCGAAAACGCCCGAGCGGAAGAATCACATTACCGGGCGTCAATTAACGGCACCGTTTCGCGCGGGTATCCGCGATTAATTAGAAGCTTCCGGGTGAACTGGCAGCGGCTACTGGCTGGGGTTGCCGCCGCCTTCGTCGCCACGAGGGAAGCTGTAGGGATACGACGGAATAAAAACGACTATGAGCGAAGGGGCTCGAAGACGGTGGGGTACCGTTGCCGATAGAGCACGGTTCCGTACTTCCGTGGAAGTCATGGAACTCGCGTCTCTCGCTCCTTCTACAGTGGATTAACCGTTAATTGATTAAGCGTCCGGAAAGGGATGAGAGGGGGATGGAAGAGAGTGGATACGCCGGTCTCCATCTCGGTAGCGGAGTTTGATTTCCGCCGGGGAATGCACGTTCCCCGTCACCGCCGCGGATATAACTTCACGATTGTCCGGATTCGCCGGGATTGTTAATTAAAAGATTGGATTCGCTTTCTTTACTTGGTTTTTTGCCAACATAACCGCCATTGCGTTCTTTTTCCCCAACAACAGTTATTTAACACGCGACATATAAAGCAATCAAGTTTTCTTTTACGCTGAAAAAAAAAAAAAAGAAAAAAATATGATACAGCACTTATCTAAAAGAGAAAGCAACGGCTTATCGCGAATTTAAAGAGATGTATAAACTAGTTTGCAAGTAGCGAATAAAAGTTGAATTTTATATACGAAGTTTATTCCATTAATATTGATGAATATTTTATATGTCGAATACGATGAATAACTAATGACGTTCAAATTGTGGTATTATTTGTATCAAAGCATGCGATATTTATAATTAACCTTTTAATATCAATATTATTTTATAATAATTACTTTACGGCTTATATATTGTAAACTTTCATGCAATAAAAAATTATTTTAGAAATTTAGAGTCTCTCCTTGTTCTTAAACAATTCTTTTTCTTTAATAAAAATTAGATAAAAATTACATAACTAATATCGTATATTTTTAAAAATTCATAAAATATATATATAAAAGTCTTTCTTCAATTTTGATATATATTGTAAAATAATATAATATAAATGTCGAATGTGCAACTTGAAATGTTCAAATGGTTAGAAATTAATTATTAATCACTCGCCCGGGAGGGGATTGTTATTCGCGATGCGAGATTATATTCACTTAGAAAGAAATTATATAATATAATAAATGTACAAATGCATATAAATATTGAATGTGACTTGAAATGTTAAAATAGTCAAAAATTAATTATTAATTACCCGCCCGATTGTTACTCGCGATGCAGGATTATATCCGCTTAAAAAGAAATCATATAAATGTATAAATGCATATAAATGTGTATACGAATTATTAAAAAAATTATTATTGCTTGTAAATAGAACGTGGCAATAGAACGATAATCTATAATTCTCCCTTATTGCTTCAATTTCTACTTTGAACGAACAATTGCGCGAAATATCTGTTTCGATAATTAGCTGCGTTTTGAGATAAGCTTAGACATTTTTAATCATAGATTTAATTAATGATGGGTTGATAATCGCTAATTGTTCATGGCGAATGATCACAAGAAACGGCACACAGAACTTAATCAGTGTAATCAAACGTTAAAGCTGTGTATCAATCGATTTGTTTGCCCAAAATATTAGTTAAAAAAAAATTTAAATATTTAACGCTTTATGAAGTAAATTCACACCAAATATTTTATTCTCGTATTTCATTTCTAATAAAAAATCAATAAAAGAATTATTACATAACGGCTTTCTGCTGCTTACCATATTCGATCCGGTGATTCGTATATTATTCCATGCTCTATATTCTATATATTAATTGTTTTTCGCTGAATTATTATGGTCTCATTGATAAATCTTCGGTTAATGAATGGCTCACGTTATACATTCCGCATAGTCGTAAAATCTGACAAAACTCGCATGACTTTCAAAATTTATGTACAATGTCCGATTCCTCGCGACAATCGTTGCACATTTTAACACGATAAAATTTGACATGTTTTATGCGCATGCAATTGTTAATAAGTAACGAGGCATATCGATATAATCGCAGCCAGCGCAAATCTTCTGGTACATGTCGGAAGTATTATCCGGCTGTGCATCAAGCCCGGGCAATCCAAAAGCACAGCTCATTAATAATTCCCTCTGTACTCGGTAAACGTACGGAGCTGAAAGTAATTCGCTGCGGCAGCAACTGCCCCAATCTGGCTGATATTAAACATGGCAACTGCACGGGAATACTGCGGGAATTTCCGAGAGCAATGTTAACTTACATCTCGCCGTTGTAATCCATGGCACTGTTGATGAACAGTGAAAAGTACTCTTTAAATGTATCTCAACAAATTACTTGCGCGTGAAATCACATTTTCAACTTAGCGCCAAAAACGTGACGAGAGTTTATTATTAATGTCAATAAACAACTAAAATATTTTTCGCACGGCTCGATATACAATATAAATTATTTAAAGCATTTGAAGAATAATACTCTAATAAATTATGTACTCTTATGATTTTTGTACCATCCTTTTCTTTCATAATGCATAATCTTTATCTTAAAATGTGGATTTAGCACGGTTTTAAAGTAAGCTCTTTAATTTTTAAATATCAACAGCGAGCAATGAATATCCGCGATAAATTATTCTCTACGATAATGCTATTTAACTTGAAGTGAAATATTTATTGTTTTGAGAAAAGATACGCAACTTTTAATATTCTATTTGTTCGTTCAATTTATCATTATTTCCAATGCCAAAATCTTTCTTTTTTTTTTTTTTTTTTTTTTCCTCGATATAAAGAGGACCAAATCGTTTATTGCACCGAAAAGAAGATAAGAAAGACTTCTATAGATTACTCCAAGATAATCGTTGTATACCAAGAGTTTATCGCCGGCCTAATGGAGGGAGGCGCAGCTTCTTCCGAGGTGTAAGTAAGCCAATAAGCCGCCGCTTACAGGTGCCTGCCTGAGCCCTCCGCCGCCCGGAAACCGGCGCGGCGCGGCGCGGCGCGGCGCGGTGCGGCGCGGTGCGGCGCGGCGCGCATCCGCGTATAGACGGCGAAGCGAGCTCTTATATTTTATGCAGCAGTTTATAGAGATATATCGGGCGTCTAGCGCAACGGCATAAGTCAAAACCTACTTTACCTAATGGCCTCCTGGCGACCTCCCCGCCGTCCCGTTACCCTCGTTCTTCCTTTCTCCCCGCCTATCTCTTCGCCTTCCTAACAGTTGCAGTTTCCCGGCCTCTAAAGTAAAGGCCACTCGTAGTAACTCCCGTGGCTGCAGCCACGCTCCTTTAGCTTACGAGGACTCTTCCTCGTGTATTCTGCATCAAAATTGCATTTCCAATTGCAGCTTCCTAGACTGCCAGTTGGGACGCATTCCCCTCTCTCTTCCTCTTTCTCTCTGTATTTCCTCTCTTGCTCACTCTTCCTTTAACCCCCATCACCCTCGTGTCTTTTCGTCTATTTTCGGGCATCTATTTTACATATGCTTCCGAACGTATTCACGCGACTGTGCGGATACCGGTGTCTACCTATTCTCGGCCTGGCCTGTCACGTCCATCGATAATTCTCGTCTCGGGAGTCTTATCGATTTTTCGATACACGAATACGAAGTGATGGGCGCACTAAATCCAGCTTTAAACCAAAAATCCTGACAGTTGCGAGGATACGATACGCTTTGCCACTTTCGATAAATAATCCAGTCAATATCTCGAGAATTACAATATCTATTGCCGCGCACTATTTCTCCTAATTTACATACGGGAAGAGAATAGGCAGGCATAGCGTCTTGTATATAAGAAACTCATCATTTTATTAATCATGTATTAAATTAAATCAGAATTTATTAAATTAATTAGAATTTTTTAATTGAAAATTAATTTGCCATTAATTGTCTCAATTTTTTTCAAATTTTTTTCATCACGAGGGACAGACTCAACGACAGTAGATATACACGAGCCTTTCGAAAGACCGCGAAATTATGCACGGCGACATAACGGCATTCCGACGTTTCGTGAGAACCTTGAAAGCAACGCCTCGTGAAAAAACGTTTACGGCATTTTCGAGCTCGCAATGCTTTTGTGAATCCTTTTATTTAATAACGAATTTCATCCATAACTTGTTAACGTCGATCTCTATGCATTCGTAAAAGTTTGCTCGCGCAAAAATGCATGCGTGGACGCGAATCCTTCCACGCGATCTTCAAACTGAGACCCATAAGATCGAGAAATACTTTTCACCGGCGTATTATTTCGCGTATCCTACGTCATTACTATGCAAACTGTTAGTTTTCCAAATACGATTATCGATCAATTTCTTTTTATATCATTAACGCGGTGGAATGCCCGGAGGCGGACGATTTGTAGAATAAGTTTCCAACTTTTGTACTTTGCGGCAAAGTATATTTTAACAGCATTGGTTTTTTTATTGGAAAGTTATTGCACACTCTTGAAATATGTGTGATATATGTAAGCTTTTATGCCAGTAGTACTCTGCGTTGATACCACTGCTTCATTTTTATTCCTTTCAGAAGTATATTATTAGAAGAAACAATGGTAGAGTTAAACAGATGACGATGTTAATGCTTTCAAAAGAAACATCAGAAAATATACTCAGTTATATTCGCTGCTGAAGAAGCTGAAGTACGATATTTCAGTAAACGTATATGTGCGTTATTTTAAATTTATTGTTGCTCTAAAAGCTTTTCCATTGTTCAATATAAAATTGTGTATATTTATAACAGCGCGTATTATGAGAATTTAAAAAATAATTAATTGACAATTTATTATTGCTTATTCAAATGTCATAACATAAAAATGATACGTTGAAAAATACGTTGATACACAAATTTCCTTTTATAGGGATGCACCTCTTTGTACAATATTTTTTTCCCCTTTGTTTCCGAAGCAACGTAAATTCATCTAAACGATCTTAAAGGAGCTTAATGACGATGGTGTATAATAAAATAAAGCGTTCTTGCCGCGTAGGTTCTCGTCATCGATATATACCATAAGAATTCCATTTATTCCCCGGTGACTGCGCGGGCTAACAGAACTCGCATACTATCTCGATGTCGCGTTCGCGTCCAGTTTTTTCGACATAACGCGGAAGCGTAGCTATGTCCGATGGCGGACATGGAACGCGAGCATGCGTACGAGAGTATGGATGTGCACACATGTACACGTGTAGAGAGGCGCACGTGCAACGTGGGAATATAGCCGGACGGGCGTACACATTTACATACGCGAATACGCGAAAAGAGAAACACGCGGGAATGCGAAGAGAGAAAACGAGGGAGAAAAGAGGAAGAGAGAGAGAGAGAGAGAGAGAAACGGTCAGGGCGACATGCCGCCGACTCTGCTAAACAACATGGCCCGTAAAATCAAATAGAGTCGAGTACATGCGTACGTATGTAAGTCCGTATGTATGTATGTATGTATGTATGTATGTATGTATGTGCGTATCCGCTACGGCATAATTGCACCGTCGCGATTAATAATTAGACGTGCGGAGTCGGGCATCGTCAAACCCCGCATTTCAACCTCCGCGCCTCTCGCGCATACGATCGCGGGACGATTCGATTTATCGACTCCGGTTCGCTATGCCGGATATCGACTTGGTCGTTGATTCCCCAGATTCCCAAGTAAACTAATTATTCGAGCAAACTTTTCGACGCGCGGCGTGGGATCGCGCGTTGCGAGCTAACCCCCGTGATTTTCGACGATTCGGTGTCGGGGAAAATCGATGCGAAATATTTACGAATGGTTAAATGAGCTTTTATTCGCTTTCCACCGCTTTCCAATGCAAATCCCACTGCAGAGTAAATTAAAAGCGGCAAGAAATGGCAAATTATATTTGCTTTGCCGTTCGTATTGTTTTATGCGTACGTGGAATTTTTATAAATTTATTATCGCCTTTCTCGTTGGTCATGCGAATTTTTCGCTGCAAATATTCGTCATTGTTGCGTTACACGCAACGCGAAATAACAAAATACGTTGCGGGATTTGTTTAAAAACTCAGCACGCGAATAACAGCCAGTACTCTGCGTTGATACCACTGCTTACGAGATAAGAGATTAGGATGAGAATAAAAAGATACGCAGACGCACCTCTATGCGGCGCGAAATGGTCCATAAGCACGGTCCGTATCGTCAGATTTAACCACGCTCCGCAAAGCGGAGGTTAACCAATTTAGTCTCGAATAATTCACTAATCTGGTTAGCCACGCTGGATGAAAATTACAGATAGCTCCGGAGTTGCGCATTAGTCCGTCTGATTAGCGGCCTCGCGCACGTCCGTGTCTGTCTATCCACACGGTACACCTTAACTTGATTTAACGATACAGCGCGGTATCCAAACGCGCTGACGAGGGCCCGCGATTTGAGAGAATAACTTCCCCGAGCGCGTTTTCGCATATCGCATCCGGCGAGTCCTTCGCTTAAACGCTAAGGAGCTTATCATTTTTGCGGACCGTTGACACGACACGTTAAAAAATTCGGCATCTATAAAAATATCCGGAAACTTTCACCGACTTGAAAATATGAGAAAAATAGCAAGATAAAAAGCATAATAAAACATTGATAGGATATTTACAAACAGCTATATATATATATTATATTTCTATAAATAAAATCTTTTATATTTTTATATATATATGTAAATATAAACAGTTTTTAATATATTTAAAGAATTTATATTCTAAATTTAGATTATATACATATATACCAATCACACGAGCATTAACAATTTTGCTACTTTTAATTCTAGAAAAGAAATAATCGATTAGATTGAGACTAGATTCTTTAACTAGAGATGTTCATTAGATATTATGGCAGCTGGTTTCCTCCGGTTAAGTTAAAGCGCCTAAGGCGTTTGAAGATCTTCAAATGCCACCGCGCGAAAAATTCGTACCGTCGCGCACGGTTGCCTGAGATTAACCTTGAGGGCTTGTTTCACACCGAACCACCTATCTCGGTGTCCAAATTTTCCCGAAGAGCAAACGAGACGAACTCGAGTAGGTATGTGTCGTGCTTCGTATCCGACTTGCGACGTATACGAAATTCTCGACAAGGGTGTCGCGTTTCAATTTTGATAAACTTCCCGGTACGCGCGTCCCTGGAGGGCGTCGAGACGCTTTCGAAATTTCATGAAACCGAGAACTGCGTTTCTCCACTTGACTGTCTCCCGCGCGTCATCCTGCGCTGAGTAGCTTTTTGCAAGAGGTCGAGCACACCAAAAGTCCATTGTCCACCCTTCGGGGGAGAGAGCTACCGACATCGAGGAAAATGATAAGGAACGTCGAGCTCCTTACGACAAAAAAATCTTGTAAGCGATATCTTTCTTTCGCGTCGATCTTTGTTAAAGACTCGAAAGTGTAAAAAAAAAAAGTAGCGAAACCAACATAATTTTAATCTCAAAGTTCTTTTTTCTTTAATTAAACTTTCGAAAATGTTTATTTCAATTATAAAAGAAGGGATAAAATTTGACCTTTTCTTTATTTATCGCGCGTGTTTATTAATATTTTGAACATAATGTGTAAAACGTGAACATCTTGACAATTCAAATGAAGATTCCTTTCATTTTTCATTTCTGTTGCTAGAAAGATACACTTCCGCGTGAAAAATTCTTGTCGTCCTTAGAACGGAAAAGCAGGCGAGGAAAATGATAAAGGATACTGAGCTTGCCGGGGAAAAATTCCACTTTCGTTTAGGATCTCTCGACGTAGCGTGTGCGAGATTTTCCCGGATTTCCCATCGACTTAACTGTGCCACCCGCTTTTTTGGGGGGGGAGGGGGGGGAGGGGGGAGGAATGTCTCGCGAATGGTTGGCAGTTAGTTCCTTCACAATACCGCGGAGCGACTCGGGCGATTTTTTGCAACAGCGAAGTCGAGCTCGAGGACGAGAAATCGTCAATGCCATTGTTACACCGCCGATGCAATGGGGCGAGTCGATTCCAAGCTGTTCCATCCCTCGCGCACCCTCCGATACGGAATCTCGACCTCTCCACGTTCCGCCATCGCGTTTCCCGTTTCGCCATTTGTCCACGCCGCCTGTTATTTCTTCCTGCCGCTATCTGAACACGCTTCAACGTCCGGACAATGCCCGACGACAAGGACGAGGACTGCGGTCGACGCGGCTTTCTGTATCGTTGCCGTTGTTATCCCACCGCCTCGAATTCGATACATCGGCATCGCCTTCTCGCGAGGGGGATGAAAAGGGAGGGGAGAGAAGGGAAGGATACGGAGAAGGTCGCGACCGAGATGGTGTCGTGCGCGAGCTGATCGATGAAGCGTGAAACCGCCGATAAAGCGACCCTTGGTCTCTGCGCGTCGTACGGGCGATATCTCGATTAGCAGCATCGGTCTTAAATTGCTAGTCACATCCCGAGTCTTTCGCGAACAACGTGGGATGGATCAAAAGCGATTAGGCGGCAAGAGGAAAAGCTGGCTATTTTAATTTTGTTTTCACTAACATCTCCCAATTTCTTCTTTCTAAAAATACTCGGGAAAAGAAACACGTATCAAATTATATAAGAAGATGCATTATGGTATAGAGAAGTTTTAAAATTTAAGATAATCCATAATTTGATTTAATACATTTAAGTATCTGAATATTCGCTTAACAATTCTTGCTTTTGACTGGAAATTAAAATTAAAAATGGTTCGCTTTTTATACTGACAAAAATATTTTACTCTAGTTTTAGCATTTATTCTATTGTTCTTTTGCGATCTCGTTCCAAACTAAATGTAATACGTAGCATTTTAATTTAATTACAATTAATTAATGCATATAATTAATTAAATTACAATATTATTCTGCTCTTATTTAAATTACAATATTTTTCAATTCTCCAAATTAAATTCGTATTGATCAGTCGGCGGATAATTTTTTTGAAAGAAAAAACGTAATATAAAATATGCATCTTTTAGTGTTAAATGTATCTCATCCCATTTTTTCCGCTCTGTCACAGCAAAGCAACGTTACCGTGATGAGATTGACATTACGGTTTTCTCCATCTTCTCTACGTTTTAAATGCAGGTGAAATAACCTCTCGACGCGACGCGACGCGTATCTCTCTACATTCTCGGAAACATCTCGCCGTTCGTATCTCTAAGTCAGCGTCGTTCGCTAGAAACGGAGATGAAGAAACAACCGCGAAGATAGAAATATACGCGCCACGTAGCCGAGGCGCGAGCATGAGGAAACGAGCTAACAATTCGCGCACACGATTCCGGAAATACACGATGTCGTCGCGTCGTCGTCGTCGTCGTCGTCGTCGACGTCCTCGCTCGCAGGACGCGCGCGCCTTTGCGACGAGAAACTACGTGCCGGAACTTCAGAATTTTACGTATGGCATTTCGCCGCCGAAGTATGCCGACTCGTCGTAGACCCGCCGTGGAAGAATAGCTCCGTCGTCTCCTTACAAAGTTTCCGTACCTTCGTCTCCAAAGAACACTGCGGCTCGCCGTCGCCGCAACCGCCATCATCTTCCCTCGTCCAGAGCTTCTCGCGCGCGCGAACCCACTTTTTCTCTCTAGTAAAGAAATTCTCCGGGAAAACTCCACTGAATATTTTCTTCGCCTAGGCGTCCGATCGTCGCCTTGGCCGCTAATACCGCGGCAATGGAAAAGTTCCGCGCAGAATATCCCCACCTCCCTATATTTCGCATTAATATCATGTCGATAGAAAAGTCTGGCAAGATATAAAACCGCAAATAGTTTTTTGGATATTCTTCGTTCAAGCAGCGGATTTCCGGGCAGTGATAATAGCTAGGTGTATCGAATTTTTGTCAACGTGTAGAGGCTTTGCAGTATAAAAGAAAAAGGATAAAAATACGATTTTTATTTATTTTTTTCTTTCGATTGTACCATATGATTGCTGAGATATTGTATTCAGTTCTGCATTGGTCATATTTTATTTATAGTTATTTTATTTTTTGAAAAAAAAAGAAAAAAAGAAAAAAATATTTATGAAATCTGTGTCATCGTGTTGAATAATTTGGTACGCTTTTTTCACGATGCATGATTGAACACGTCGTGTGGCGGTTAAACATTAATTAGACCATTATTTCTGCAAACTGTTGATAAACACGGTGTGGTGTCAAGTTTAATGATCACGGATTAAACGTCGTGATCTCGAAAAATGTCAGTGACGTGAGTCGGTCTTTCGCGGCCGAGAGGTATAATATCACGATGCGCCCGGTGCATGCAAATTTTATTGTTTCCCCGACCGAAATTAGTTCGCTGCTATATGAACTCATATATTCGGAAAACTCGTTTTAAATTTTTGAGATCGTTCATAAAAAATTCCATCCGCGGCTACTCATAAAAATGTACGGCGTTGCGTGGAAACGCGTTTTAATGACACCAATGCTCTGTTTAACTTTTTACCGTATTAATGCCGCGAAAAGAAAAAGACAGCAGGGAGAAACGATCGCTTCATCGACGCCCGGTTTGGTGTATCCGCGCGGCCAATTCTGCAACAGATCTCGGTGCATAATCTCGACGCCGAGATTCGTTGTCGCGTCGTCGCCGCCGCCGCCGCCGCCGCCGCCGCCGCCGCCGACACTGGCGGTCCATGACCGACTATTTTGTATGTACGGAAGCTTCCGCAACGGAGCCGGCGATAGCGTAAAAAGATTAGCCGTGCACGCGAGTTTGTAATGCTCTCACGAAAATCCAATTACCTTCGCGTCCCAGAATTGTACGAGCAGGTGCGGCGTAATTGTCGAACCGGTTGTACATTTACTGCCTTTGCCCGGTAACTCGATTACTTATTCGCGCGGAACTTTATTTTACATCTCCGCACCCCGCGTAACGCGCTCTTTCCCTGTCTCTTTTTTTCCTCCCTCTTTCTCTCTCTCCCTCTCGAGCCATAAAGTCGATCAGTTGCAAGATCTCGCGAAGGAGAAAATATTGTTTCCCGGTATGCTCTTTAAAAGGAAACTCTGGCTTCGTGACTCGATCAAAAAACGACGAAGGCACGCCGGAAGGAAACTCCTTTTTCTCCTCTTCTCGGCAGGCTTCTTCTAGCGATTTCCTTTCCCGTTCTGGCGGGATATCGGTCGACTAACGGAATCGAGACTATAGAGTTATATAGCATTTGAAGAGGAAACGGAAATTCAATTGTTTGTAGCGATTGTGGACGGAGAACGACACGACGATTCGCGACATTCGAAATAGAGGAGATCATGAAAAACTGATTTTTTTCCCCCCCGGCTCCTGCCCATCCTTGTTTCCTCCCTCCAGTTCTTCTTCTCTCGTCCTCGTTTTCTCTTATTTTCGATTTTCGGCCAACGAGCGCAAAAATAGCGGTATTATTGGCTTATACGTCTCACCGCCAAGACAATATACCCATAATCGTGCACAGTGACATTCCTACGGAAGGAGCCGATACCGTCCACGATATCACTACGTGACTAAATCGCATTTCTGTTCGGAGAAATCGAGGTTATATCGTAATTCAGTTTCTCGCTGAGAGAAACTCTCGGTATTATTTTCGATATCTCGGATCGCGCGGGGGACGTGAACTCGGATGATGGCCCGCGTAAATAGAAACGAAACCGGACATTGTCGGAATCGATCGAGAGGATCAAGTCAATTTTTCGACCGGAGCTTTTCCAACTTTGTCAGATTCTTCCCCCACGTCCTGTATCGTTTACCATCATCCATCCATGCCGTATCTTTCGCTCCACAGTTTCCGCAGATTTTTTCCTCAATCCTCTTCTCCTACCCGTGACTTTTCTTAGACAACTTTTAACGTCCGCTGATCAAATCGAGAAGCAGATAGAGAAAGTTCTTGGTCTCTCTCTTTTTCTTGTCTTCCTAAGGATTCCGTAGCCCGTAGGACGGCCGGTCGTGGCGAGGCTTCGCAAGAGTATGAGGTCGACGAGGGTGAGAGAATGAAAGAGAGAGGGGGGGGGGGTATGATTTATCGTCGTTGCGAACTAAGATGTATCGCGAAAGTATAAGCCGAATCGGATAATCATAGCGGTGGATAGTATTATATCGAGGCGCGGCTCCGTCAAGAGAAAGAGACTCGAAGACGAAACGATCGACGAGCGAGAGAGCGACGTGGTAAATATCGACGTGCCTTTTTTTTTTTATGGGCTCGATCTTTCTCGCTTCGCGTGGCGATACGCCATTCAATAACATCGCCGATATTGAATGACGGATGAATTATTAAAACAGGGTGGGCACGTCGTATGCAGAATGCAAAATGAAGTCCGATGAAATTTTCCTCTGGCCGTCGATTTTCGGCGATTTAAATTATACAAAATACAGTGTAATTCAATTAGCCCGCGGGCAACGGCGCATTATAATGCAATCAAAGGGTGAAGAGTTCTCTGGGCATACCAATTTCGTCCGCGCCCATATATATCTTTAATCAATTATTCCGCGATATTACAGCTCATTATTAATTTGTATTGTTTCAAACACGCTGCTACGTTATTATTTGGAAATTTCATCGATCTCGTACGGAAAACGTAAATGCGGGACTCGTCGAAATTAATTTCACGATTGAGCGATTCATTCGTAATTCTACGATTCTCGTGCATTACGAACCAAAGACGAACAAATAGTTTTTTTTTTATTTCTACTTGGAGAAAAAAAAAACAAATTACCATTTACTTTAAAGGTTAAAGGTTAATCGACGTTGGTTTAATAAATCAGGGATCATTAGTCATCGTACCGATGAAGGAACCGAGAAACTATCGGGAGACATTTCTTAAAGGGACAAGGTTAAGCTGACAGAAAATCCAGAAAAATCCCCCCTTCCCTCATGCGAAGTGTCGAAACCCTAACGAAAGGGTAGGCGGAGAATTCTCTCCCGCCCTAAGCTCAGGCGTCCTTTATCATTTTCCTTTTGCCGAGCCAGCTTTTCCTCCGCCGAAGGGCTGCAAGGGGCTTAAATGTCTCGCCACCGTAGACGAGATCGACGAGTAATGGAGCAAAGGGCGACCTGGATATACTTGGCGAGGGTTAATGTTTACGTCACGTCGCGACTAAACGGGGTGAAAAAGAGGGAGGGAGAGAGAAGAGTCTTCTACGACGGGGAATCATAATAGGCGAATGCTTATTCCTTAAAGTATTGATCGCTTGCTGGCGCGATCGAGTCTCGACATCTCCGTTCGCGCCGTCGTCAATATTTGCCGTGTTATAATGTCGAATCGACGAACGAGGAAAAACGTCGCGGCCGGGTTCATGACGCTACTGCAAACGTCACTCGGAACGGGGAAGGACGCCTATCAATCTCGCGGCACAACATCGATACGCATTTCCCATTTAATCCTCTCGGTAATTTCCTTAAACAAACACTGCGTCGCGCGGATCCGCGCGAATTATTTTCGCGGACCCGCTTGCGATTAAAAATTGCATCTCCCGCGTCGTCTGTATAATCCCCGATGGCATCAACCGCATCGCTGTAATGGAAAAATCATCCCCGATACGATATGACGCGTCCGCGTATTTCACTCTTTCTCCGTCCCTCTGTCACCTTCCACCTTTTGTTTGCAAAAACATCGACGTGATCGAAAATATTTCACGCGCAAAATTAATAAAATATAATTGATTTCCCGTTTACATATCGATATACAAATGTTACAAATTGTATAATAATATCGTTAACAATAACATTGTTGACGTGAAATTTTGCGCTTAAGAAAATTCTCATTGTCATTCGCTGGTTGCGATTTCATGTAAATTCCAATTTTATCGTTACTAAAGGGAACAAAATCGAGATTGTTTATATTTTAATTCTATTCAATCATGGGGATTACGCTGAAAAGAAATTTCGAAAATTACTTTAAGAGACGCACGCGTTTACGAGAATAACGTAAGAAGCTCGAGCACACCGAGAAATAATTGTAGCTGCCCCGTCAGGAGTACTTTCTTATAATAAGCTCTTGTCTCTCGAAATCCAATCTCTGTTTCGCTTAGCATCGCCAACTACGGCGATAATCATTATAATCAAGAGTTTTGCTCTCTGGCGCGACGCCATCATCGTTGACTTTCGCATACGCTCGGAGCGCGTTTTGTAATATATTATAACGGAGTGCCGTTGCTTGAAATTACTACGGTTACCGCCTTAGAAAAACGGGTATTATCTCGCGGCTACAAACGTATGAAACAGAAGCGCGCATACAGTTCGCAAAAAAGGGAAGAAATTTATCATGCATACCATATATCCAAGCTGAGTTATATATTCCGTAATAATGTAAAATAATCTTTGCTAAAAAGATATGTGAAATACCTTTAATCCAGATTATCACGATTCATACCAAACGACATTCGTGGATTAAAAGAATGAATATATATATATTGGATTGTAATATAATAAAAATACTCGAGTAGGATCACTGACAAAATATATATATTCCTATCTCGTGATGGAATTTTGATAGCATTTGAAAATCAGGTTGCGGGAAGAGATCGTGCAGCGGATGTTTTGCGCCATGACAGACTGCATTAAAAAGAGACGAGCTGGATCTGAGTCAATCGTCGTTATCTGCTCGTTTTTATCACGGGCACTGTCACGCGCGTCCCAGTATGACATATGGTGCAATGCAGTTGCACGTGGAACGATGGCACGTCTACCTTTTTTTCTCCTTTCTCGACGGCTGCCATCGATATCTTTCTTTGGCTACTGCATTATGAATCGCGGTGATAATCAAAAGTTTCCAGTTATCCAGTATAGTACTTTAATGCATCCTGCGGTATTAATTCTACGATGCAATGGCCTTATAATACGACTTCTTTTTACGATACTTGGCAAATTTTTTCTTTAAGAAGCGACATTTCTCTTCAGATTCATTCACGTAACATTAAAATGTCCACATCAAGTCTCTTAATTTATGTACGAGAATTTTTGCAGAACTTTAATAAACGCTGATAGATTGTCGGTTCTTGTTAACCATTGTTGTTTACAGAAACCGAGATATTGAAAGCTCAATCTTTTAAGTTTCCTGGCGCTTATTATCGCTAATTTCAACGTATGTGCTAATCCTGTTTAAAAATTGGGAAGAGATTTAATATATAGATAATAATAACCGATACGTGAGGAGCATCCTCGGCGCGTGTTTCGGAAAGATCATATCACGCTAACAACGAATCAGGTATTCATCGAACGCGCCGGTCACTAAATCGCGCAATTAATTGAAAACTATCGCGCGGCGCGTGTCCAGTACTTCCAACGAGTTGTCGGTAGCGGTATAACGATTGCATTCTAAAATTAACGCGGAAACACGCGTCGTTTACCGCGCACGCGGACATTAATTCGGCGTAAAAAAAAAAAAAAAAAAAAAAAAATTTGGGACGCGTTCGCTTTTCCGTCTCCAATTGACTATAATCAGATTTATTTTAATTAGCGATAGAACTGCTACAGCGCAGTTTTGTGCACAATATACATATTTTATGTACTTTAATCCGAGAATCTACTGCTGCTGATTACATGCACGTGTGTGTTATTTATAATTATACCCCAAACCTTCGTCGACAGCTTTTGTTCAAATAAGCGAACGATTGTTGTTTTCTTTATTTGAAGTTTACTATTTCCAAGAGAAATTAGAAATGTGACATATTTTACGACTTATTTTCAACGACAATCTCTGATTAAATAGTGTAAATTGAATATTATAAATCAAAAAAATTCCAACGTGCATAAAAAATAGAAGTGAAAAAAAAAACGAATTGAATATGTTGCAATTTAAAATTACTTTTCATTTGCTTTCTATATTCGTTTTTATTTTTTCCATATATATTTAATCGCTAAACGTCAAATTGTCGATAGAGAACTTAATCAATTTGAATTTGCACACGCCAGTCCTGTAATTAGACTAATATACTAGATAAATGCCGAAAATATAAGGAATTTAATGAAGGAGTGTGGGTTATATGCAGAAGAAATTAATAATGCATGATTTTAAAAGTATTTAACGGCATCTATATTGAATAGATTAATTAGTTCAACCTCTCTATTTTCTCTCGAAACAATCGGCTGAGAGCTCAAATCATGATAGAATAATCGATTTAGCATTTAAGAAACAAATAAATAGAAGAGAAGAACGCGAAGTCGTTTTAAAAGATGAGAAAAGATCGTACCAAGACAAGTGCTCGGATCGTTTCGTACGAGAACGCATCTTCAACTTTTGCGAGAAGCGCAAGTTTCATCGCGCTTACTGTGACGATAATGATTTGCTTTACGGATTAAATAAAAATTCAAATGAGTTTCATAGGGAAACTTAGCCGCTCTTCTCTCGATCCATCGAAATAGATGGAAGCAGCACAAGGAGAGAGAGAGAGAGGAGCACGCGAATCGTAGAGGTTTAAAACTGACCGGGGAAGGGTACGGGAGACGAGAGCTAAAACTTTGATCTCGCGTTATTACGTTCCGTAGATAGTGGAGGAGCTTTTCCGTAAGCTAATATAATATTGCGCCAAAGATCGACAACAAAGCCTGTACGGAGATTCGCACGGAGGATACAACCGCCGGCTCTTTCTTTCCCTCCATATTTCACGAGGAACAAATCGCGCGCGCGAGATATTCCGCGGCGAGTCCGCGGAAAATGTACGCGGTGAAAGTTTTAAATCTCGCTCGTACGAAAGTTGAAAGCGTAACTTGAGTTAGGAGCGTTATTTCTACGAAATATTCGAAATATCAAATCGCATTTCGAAAAGGATGGGAAATGCGAGAGTCTTCGACTTTATCGCGGCTGCCTTCGCAAATATTGCATTCTCTTTTCGTCGCCGACAGACGGAATGCACGATTCGCCAACGACGGACGTTTCGAACGAAGATGGATGCGTAAAAACCCGACAAATGGATGTAAATCTTGCAAACCTAGTTTCCATTACCGTGCTCGTTCTTCCTCCGTCGTTCTTTAAACGCGCGTTGCTTTCGCGACTGTCTCGGGATAAATTATAGTGCCGCAGCGAACATAATTATTCCGAGTAAAATTTTCCTCTACTACTCTGAATCAAATTGTCGTACATTTAACGTTGCTACCTCACGCTCGAGTCTTGTACCGTCGGATAAAGTAACTTTGCGATAAAAGAATTCCTAGATAAAATATTAATATATGTATGTGTGCACACGTACGCGCATCTGTAAAAAGCTTGTCGATTATTTTTTTTTTTTAAACAAGGAACAATTCTAAGATTATTTTTTAACACAAAGAAATGTTTCTGCGGGAATAAAATAATGATATCTAACGTTGTAAAAAAATTGAAGCATATATGTACCGTAGGCACTGAAGTAGCATATATTATTCATGATATTGTCGCGAACGTGTAGACAGTTTTGTAACTAACATAACGAAGCGAAATTCACGCAAAATTTTCCACGTCTGAGCATTTGACATCATTTTGACGATGATGATGTCGGTATCGACCCGATAGAAGTATTAATTTTTCACAATACCGTTCTCATAGATAATAACACACTATAAACATAAGCATTTCTTTGTGTGCTACATTCTTACATAGTTACATTCCACCTTTCGGTTATAATCCGTAAAATATGAGATACGGCAGAAGAATGTTAATATTAAAATGGGCAAAAATAATTAATTTCAAAATCCTTAAATTAAATCTCGATATCTATTTTGATCATTGAGAGCCACAAGGCGGAAACCTATCTTTCAAAAATATCTATTCTTTCTTAGCGATTTTTATTTCAATTCGTAAAATAGACCAGTTCTAAAACATTAATTTAAATAAAACGCGCACATGATGTGACGTTTTGCGTTTAACAAGATATATATTTTATCATATTTATATATCTTTAAAATATATGGCATATATATATATATATATATAAATTATAAAATAATATAATAAAATAAGAATATATATCGGTTTTTAACATTTTAATAAAAGTGGAATTGTATTATGAATCTGTGTGGTGAAATTAATTTTAGATATTTTTATAATTTTTTTGAGCTTCAATAGCTCCGATTTTATATTTATGTTAAATTAACGGAGATGCGCGATCATTAACTGCGCACGATTCACAGACAGACGATTATTTAAACGAAATCTGTAGCGGGCGAAACATCCTTTCAGATTTCAAAAGCTACTATTTGAAATAAAAAACCTCAAATACTTTTACAGGACATTTAATATTTTATATGCATTACACATATTATACTATGCTGTAAAATGAGTTATTATCGCAATAAGAGCAATTAATTTTACAAATGACAAATGATAAAATTAATAAAGTTATAAATTACTCACTTTATGGTTGCCGTCAACCGATGCCTTCCTGAATCTTCTGTTGCTGCTCCTCCTTTTTTATTTGTCCCAGCTTTTTCGTGGCGCTTATACGACTCTCGCGAAAACGCAATTACGATCACACACGCACTAATCATCAGAATACGACAATTCTGCAGTATAGCATTTCTCATTAATCACACGCGATACGCATTTGATTTTATATTACGAAAATAGGAGAACGAAAATCATGAATTATACGAAGCTACGATTCGCTCGACAAATCGTTGGATAATCGCGCGACCGAATTCCACCAATGTTATCTCTGCTAAAAATATATGTATACTATATACATAGTTTTACCGTCGTTATAACTTTGTAATTGTAATTGTAATAATCTTAGAGAATCACATTTGATATTTCCTTATCGCCATCATACTTCGAGGGATAATACGACATTATTACGGAACGTTTTAAGTCGTTACCTTCCTATCCGAGACTCGTCGCAAGACTGACAACAAAACCGAGTATAAACATAGCCCGCTACACGCAAAATTCCGTTCCATTATTTTGTTATTGTTTACGTTATTAGGCATATACGTCATTGTTATTATCTCTCGAAGTACAATAAAATCGCGTCAAGAGAATTGCAACGCGATTATTTTCAACACAATTATTACAATTACGATTAATTATAATAAAAGATAAAATCGCTATATAAGTACGTATATTGTTTGTTAAAAGAGAGATAGCATTGTGTAAATTCGATAGTGATTTCCTAATACAGAGCACGTCGTAATCGTAAAGCTTTGCGTAATCGTGATTTTTGCGTTCGCCTATCGCAATAAAATATCGTGTGAGATTAATATCAGGAATGCTATATCGCGTGAATTGAAATTGTAATAATCGTAAAGAATTAAAATTGGCATTTCCTTATCTCAATCGTATTTCGAGAGATAATACGACGACATATGGAACGTCTATAGCGTCGTTACTTTCCTACTCGAGACTCGTCACAAGACTGACAATACAAGGTGATCGAGTTATACACACATCGGAAAATTCGATTTCCTTATTTTGTTATTGTCATTAGATATATACGTCGTTTTTATTATCTTTCGAAGTAAAATCGCGTCAAGAAAATTCCAACGCGATTATTTTCAACACAATTATTACAATTACAATTAATTATAATAAAAGATAAGAAGTATATATACCACTCGTTAAAAGAAAGATAGCATTGCGTAAATTCGATTATGATTTTCTTTCTAATGCAGAGCACGCCGTAGCTTTGTATAATCGTGATTCTCACGATCTTCTATCGTAATGAAGTGTCGTATGAGATTAATATCAGGAGTCCTACGTTACGTGAATTGAAATTGTAATAATCGTAGAAAATTACGATTGGCACTTTTTTATCGCGATCGTATTTCGATAATACGACGACATACGGAATGACTTGCGTATCGTCGTTACCTTCCTACTCGAGGCTCGTCGCTAGATTGACAACGGAAAGTGGAATATAAACATAGCATAGGACACGTCGCAAAAAAAAATGTTCGGTTCCACATTATATTGTTATTGTTGTACGTTGTTGTTACTATCTGTCGAAGTAAAATCGTATCATGAAAATATCAACGCGATTATTTCCAACACAATTATTACGATTATAATGAAATATAAAATCGCTATATAAAAAGTGCGTATATTATTCGTTAAAAGAAATAGCATTGTGTGAATTTGATTGTAATTTTCTCATGCAAAGCATATATCATATACCTTTGTGTAATTATGATTTTTACGTTCTCTTATCGCATATAATGAAATATCATATATGCTATTAACATCAGAAGTGTTACGCTGCGTGGTATTCTAATAATAATTAGTGCACGTACAATCGTAATCAACCGTATATTCGCAAGTGAACGTTACGTGGATTCTATGAAAGAACAATAAAAGACAGATAAGAGAGAAGGAGAAGATCCGATGAAACATTGAATCGATTATAATGCAACCATGTGAAATGAGCAATTTATATCCATAATAATTATATAAAATTATTATTTATTATTTGTAAAATTTAGTAAAATTTAATTATTTGCTCATCTTATCGCGACTCACTTTAGTATTATGTAATATATAATGGATATATAATAAAAACATTCTTATTAGATCTGTTTTGAAATATTTAAACATTGCTTAAAATTTATTGTACTTTAGATTATATAAGAATCATATTTTTCTATTTATCACACATTTTATATACAAGCTTTTTGTGTCTAAAACAAATATTTTTGACAATTTTGTGACGTTTTATTAAATACTAATATAATTTGGATATATTTGTATTTGTTACAGATTAATATTGTGTTCTATAACTCCATCGTTGCACTACAGTAAATGTTAAATTCTTTTTTTATCAATCATGAAATAATATAAATTTCGAGATAATATATTACAGATACATAAAAATGCTTAAAAATTGAAATTTTACAATAATGCATCAACTACACTGAAATATACATATAGGGTGTAAAAAAAAATCATAATGAAAGATGAAAAAGAATTAAGAAAAATCAAAAAATGAAAAAGAATATTTAGGATTATTTTTATTTCAGACAATAACTTTTGAGATGAGAGTTTAAAGTCGACCCATCTACATTTAAACCGTTACTTATTTGTAAGTCATATACTATTAGTAATCACGCACTTCAAAATCTTCGTTAAATGATTCAGTTGGCTCCTATCGTGAGAAATCAAATTCGAATATAGGACAATATAATTGATATAATTATATATATATATAATTCGAACATAGGGTATAATTTCAATTGCTCTCTCATTTCGAAATTATTACCCTCGAAATAAATTTAAAAAAATAATTGATCAATTAATTACTAAATTAGAAAAATGTTTCGATGCCCACGTTGCTACAACGGTTAAATTATATTTATGCAATTAATTTTTCTTCTATAAATCCGGAATTAGAGCAATAAATTAGCACTCAATTATGCTGCAGCTCCGAGTTTGATTTCTTGTGGTGGAAATATCTGATTTACAAAAATAAAAGAATAAGCACACGCGAAAAATCTTTTCTCTGAGTGGCGAAAACTTGAGAAAATTGCAAATCATGAATGAATATAAAGTGACGAAATCGTAGAATGCGACAGACAGGCATGTATAATAGATGCGATCTTCCCGTAGCGAGCGAAACGTCTTGGAAAATCCGCGTTAATGGAGCGACACGAGACGATATGTAATCCGGATGTTTACTTAATTAAAAGTAATCCATTACTGGCGTATCGCTTGGCACCCTCGCGGAAACAAACCACCGTTCGTATATGAAGAAAACACATATCTGCGTGTCTGCGCATTTACTGTATGTTTCGTCCTCTGGCAAAATTACGCGGCGTTATAATGACATTCAGGTAAATGCAATTCGGCTGAATATAATTAAATTCTCGACGTGCACGCATTCTTCTCGTAAATATTTATAATAATGAGAGATCCATTTTTAATTCTTTCTTCTCTGCTGTAATT
The DNA here is from genome assembly GCF_030449975.1 of Polyergus mexicanus. Lineage (NCBI taxonomy): Eukaryota > Metazoa > Arthropoda > Insecta > Hymenoptera > Formicidae > Polyergus > Polyergus mexicanus. The sequence continues at coordinate 10,158,246 of NW_027223331.1, forward strand.
TATATCTAAATATTGTGATTTACCTATTTTTGTACACGAAAGATTATTAAACATATATAACACTTATCGTTATATACCTCTGAAATCTAACTTCGAAACATGTATTAGATAACTTTGAATATACGTCTATATCCAACTACAATATTTATATTTTTTATTTTAAAGTAACCATATAGGATAATATAGAAAAAAATAACACGTTTTGATAAAATTGATACGAATATAATACCGTTTTTTATAGTTTGTATAAAAAATTGTTCATATAAAAAAAACAATGTAAGTTAAAAGCTTTCTCAAATAAAGTGTCAAAAGCTCTCAAAAAATTCCTATTTTAAAAAGAATGTACTATACCGATATAAAAATCATTTGAAATTAATAATCTCTCTCTCTCTAAATATTACAAATAAATTAATTTAAATAAATTTAATTTATTTGCGAAAATCATATATATTTCTCATTTTTCTTAATTTAGGAATGAAATGATAAACGTTTTGCGTGCAACATACATATTTTATTAAAAATCGTTTGTAACTATGGTAACGATTTTCAGCTCTTTTAATAAAAGATGCAAATCTGACAAGTCTAGAACAATGGATATAATAAAAAATAATGAAGTGATAATAATAGATTACTTAATAATGATTAAGATCTCGAACTCTCTCGGACAACCTCATTACTGGCAAATCGGGCAGACTGTACCGTATGAATTATTTCACGAGCTGATAAACGAAATTAGACGCAAGAGTGCACTTAGAATGATTCCGACGTCGTGCTTATGTATTCCTGTGGAAGCTGCCTGCACAGACAACTTTAGATATCCGGTGGTATGTCATCGGAGAACATAATGCTTTCTTGAGTAACTCTATCCGTTTGATGCGTAAAACACGGAGAAATGACACGAACGGCATCGCGAAAGCATTTCACGCAAATGGAACACACGTTACCTCGCTACAGCAACAGCTCTATCATGCAAAAAGTATAGCAAAAAGCAAAGGGGAACGAAAACAATAAAAATTTCATCGAAAGCGGAACAAAGAAATTCTTTAATGAAGTTGCTTTTGGGGCGCGTCGAACTTGACTAGATAGTAATCTCGTCGAACAATGAAAGCGTCGTGTAAGTATCGTATGCAGTTTTCCGCTTCACGACGAAATAGGGCGAGAATGTCCTAAATTTTCGCGATTTCGAGATGCTTATCCGACGTAATCTGCGCAAGTAGCGATGCTGGTTAATATTTTCCATCGACACAGAAAGAGGGAGAGAGCAGAGAGAACTACTATTTTAAGAATGGAGAGGAAAGGAAGCGAGGACTTTCACCGTGCGTACTTACCTTAACGTTGAATGTAAGATGAAGTGTAGAAGAGAGGCAAAACGCTCGGTAACGGTAATTATTTTCCTTTCTCGGCTTTAACTGCTCAGCCCACAGGCTAAGGGCGACGGAGAACTGCGCTTTTCACGGATTAATTAAATCGTTCGCGAAACGTTCGCCGAACAAATACTCGGGTCGAAACGAGGAAAGGTAAGAGAGGAAAAGTACGGAAGACTTCGCGAAACAAGGTAAAGGGAGAACGAAAGCGACAAAGAAGAGAGAAGTAAGCGGTAGGTTCTTGAGACTCACGTCGTCCTTTTCTATCGCAACAGTCGGGAGGTGAAAGATAGTAAGTTCGCAATAATAAGGGATATTATCCCTATAAGACGAATTTTTTATGCGCGAACAATACGCGAGATCTAAAATCCACGCTCCCCCTCCCTCTCCCCCCCTCTCTCTCTCTCTCTCTCTCCCCCCCCCCACTCTCGCGAACTCTTCCGCGATATACTATATACTAGCGTGCACGTGGGGAAATCGTAAATTCACATTTTTCCTCAACTTTTCTCATATCCCACGCATTTGCTGGCCGCCACATCGTTGATATCCTCTTCCCCCTCCCCCGTTCGCATGTTTCAAAGTGCGCGCACTTCGAAGTAACTGGGTAGGTACATTATCCGGCGAGGTAAAGGTTCGCGAAGTTTATTGCGAAACTTGTACTTAACTGTAGATTCCGCGATAGGGCCATCATGACTTCGCCCTTCTGTACGATCCTTCTTTTCGACGATACAGCCGATCGTTCGTAAAAATTTTCTTATACGACAAACAGGTTGTAAACAGATACTGTACAGGTAGACTTCAAAAATTTCGGAAATAATGTTCTCGACATTCACGAGCAATGACAGATTTAAAATCTTAGAAATCTGTAGAACATGTAGAAATCGTAAAAATATAATTGAAATAATTACTTTTAATCATGACAAAGAGAAGATGAAAGAAGAGAGAACATGCCATATTGTATAATAAAGGACAAGAATATTTTTATAATAACACTAATATCAAAGAAATTTATATATAATATAAATATAATTTGTAATATGATAAATGACGGAATCACTTAGATCGTTTACGCATGGTGACGGAAGAAAGCGATGTAAATGATCGGATGCGCTTGTGTTTACTCTTCAAATATATTTTTACCTGACGCATTAGCTAATTGGGTGAAAATGATTGCTCGAAAGTCAACCGTAAGTAGTAGACATTCGGGGATGGGGAGGGTGAAATTTGGATAACGCATCGTTTCGAGACTTGCAACGATCCGAATTACGTTAACGACCGCGAAACACCTAACTCTGACCGGCGTTAGCGGGGTAATCGAAGATCCTTTGCGGATAACGATCCCGATGAGGAGGCAACCTTTTCACCCGTTAAGGTCGAACGTACGTACGCGCGCGCGACGCGAACGAATAAAGCGTAGGACCAATACGTACGGGAAATGACTATGCGCGTTCTGAGAAATCGCTAATGGAGATTGTAGCGCTATCCGGTAACTCGACCGAAATCCCCTGGGATGTAACTGTCTTCGAGAGATTCTCCCCGCTGAAAATGGCACGGATAACATCTGCGCTTCTATAATTGGACTACGCGTATAAGCAAGATGTTACGAAAAATCTTGCACCGAACAATGAATATTTCAAAAAATTTTCCCTTGTAATTGTATAACATTACCAATTCAATAGTCTGCGATAAAATATTTTCTCATCTAGCGAGAATCTAAATATTGATATATACATAAATGTATTCAAAATATAAAACCCGTGGGAATAATTGGCCAAATAATTCGGCATATAAATGTTACGAAAATACTTATATTTGAACATATATTTCAAATAAAACATGATTTAATACTCATTATATTTAATATTTTTTGCACATCGAATTTGTTATATTTTTATAATATTTATATATACGAACTTTTCAATCATTTTAACATATATTTCCAGAGCTCCAATCCTATGGTATTTCAATATACAATATTTAGCTAAATAACTATATAAAAATGAAAAAAATAAAAAAGAAATGTTGCGCTTAAATATGACGTTAATGCGGGTATACAAAAAGATACTTCGTTTCATATGTGATACCATTTTAAGGGCTACGGATCTATCTAATTGGCAAACGCGTGTACGCTTAAAGACCTGTCCGAGTAGATGAGCGTAACGTCCGCGGTGAGTTTCCGGCTTTTTGCCAACATTTCACTTGGCAAGTATACCCAAATAAAACGCTCTCGCGCCGCTCTACGACGCTTTAACGCTCGCATCGAGTGCATCGCGAATGCGCTACCCAAAGCCCGGGAGGTATCCCGTGCATTTACATCCTTTACGCGGCAACATCTTCCAACACGGCAACCCGCAGACACGCCCTCGAGAACACCCCAGCACCGCGCGCGCGTTGTATCGAGAAGCGAAGACTATGCACTCCCTTCTCCTCTCCCTCCCCTCTTTCAACTCTCCCCCCCTCACCCTCCCCTTCCCCTTTCCACTTGCTCCGCACCATAAACATCGACGCCGCGTCCTGGCGGGATATACCAAACTCTTCAAGTGGGATCTCTTAGATGGAACCTTGCCTAATGCACTTCCTGCATCATCGCGCTCTACCGCGAGTTACAAGATTCAAAACCCTGAGGAGTTCATACTCTACGAGGGGCAATAAGGTCGAGTATCTTTGACGGGATGTCTGTTCAGACAACATATTCAATGTGTACAGAAGCTTTAAAATTGTCGTAGAATCAGACAGCGTCAAGACGTGGCTAAAGATTCGCGTCTGTCTTACAATCGCGTTTTTTTTTTTTTTTTTACTTTTCGGCGTCAATTTCTTTATTTTTTATTTTAAAAAAATACCACGTGTATTGTGACAAAGTTTTTAATGGCAATGAATACATTGCTAATGAATCTTTATATTGTGTAGAAAACAATATCGCAATTTGCTGACACCGGTCTTGTTTACTATAGTAAAATGTGATTTTTGCAAGTTAAATCTTTTAAATTCACTTTTAGGATGTTATGCTATATAAATTCTCTTTTCTCTCTTAAAATATTGCAAATATTAGTATACTCACTCGTGCAAAAGAATACACGCTTATAGTACTTTGTCTTGTCTATAAAACCGAAAAGAAGAAGGAGAAGATAAAGAAAATAGCGATTGATGCTTTGACAGTCGGTTCAATTCGGAATGGATCTGTCAGACGAAGATTACGTATACCGAAACAGATATTTCTCTTTTCTGAGAGGTAAAAGAATATTAAGTAAACTGTTACGCATGCGCACATTCTAGAAACGATGAAAATGATTTCACAAAACGCAAATAAAATTACAAGTGAAATTGAAATTGACAATTAACACTTCAACGTTCAATATTCGGCAGGAATCTCTCAATCTGCGTTAGGCAAAAATTAAATATATGAAGGAAGATATATTTCTCTTTTGTCGAAGGGAAAAAGCAATATTGGACAAACTCTCTATTAACTATGCATATTTTAAGAATGTCGAAAGAGGATATTTCAAATATAAGCAAAATTTGACACGCGAGAAATATCCCCTTTGTCGTTTTTCGAGAAAGCTTCTGAGTTCTATTCTCATGTCTCAAGAGCGAGACTATTCGCTTTCGGGCGAAGTTTCATGTTATAAGGGTGGACAGAAGATTTTAGGTCGACTTCTCTCTCACCGGAGAGTTTCGATTTCCCTAATATCGACTGCATTCCCCCCCCCCCCTCCTCCCTCCTCTTCGTTCGCTCCATCGGTCGGTCTCGAATACGTATCACCCTGTTCCACCTCGGCTGCAGTGAAGTTTCCCTTTATATTTGCTCACCGAGAAATCTCCCTCGCATTTTCTCGAGAGAGCGAGCGAGAAAGAGTTCGACCACTCGTATTCTCTTTTTACTCGTCTGCCGTTCTCCTTTTACCTCCCCGAGACGAGCCGCACGCCGATCGATCGGCGTCCCTTTTCCGCGTGGTACAAAAACATGGGCGAATAATATCGTGAACGGCCAATACTTGAGTCCTCTCCTGCAAGAGAGGGCCTTGAGAAGAGAGGAGGGCAACCTTTGAGGCAAATTTGCGAGCGAAATTACCGACGGAAATCCGAAGCCGTTTTCGTTGGAATATATACGAAAATCTACAGTTTCTTGTCGATGCTTCTTCACATTCTCTTCCTCATCCCCCGCATCTCTTCCCCCGTTCTCTCCTCTCCGCGACTTTCGAGCGGTTGATGGATGGATAAAACGCGAGGCGCTTCTTTGAATGGGATCTCGATGCGGGACTTTGGCTGCGTCAAAAAGATTCGTTCGAAGTAATGGCGCGTGTCTTCAACCCGCGCCTCGCGAGGATATCTTAGAAACGAGTGTAAGAATTTCTCTCGTACAACATATGTACATGTTTATTTCTGTATTATTATCTCCGTGAATTGACATTATGAATTTTTAGCACGCCTTATTTTAATTAATGATTAATGCTCCTTTTTTTTTTTTAAACAGATTAATCATGGATAAACAATATACATATCTTCCTCGTTTTAACGTATTTAATTATGAAAAAAATACAAATGTATGTATCTTATAACAATATTGATAAAATATATATATCAGCTCTTTTATAAATTTAGAGAATTTTATATATTTACATTTATACAATTAATTTTTGAATTTGCGAGATTTTCCGAGCATGTAACTATATACAACGTGTTTGCCGATTTATTAGATTATTAATATATATACTATATTACCGAAAGATAAAGCAGCTACTCGATGCAGCATCCTCGCGATGCGATAAGCCGCACCTCCGGCGGTCCTGCGTTGTTATTGTTATCTGGCCTGTTGGTTGGATCAAGATCCACGGCAGGATCATCGGTGTTATCTCGAGAATCCGGGATAATATCCCGCGGGTCTCCAGAATATAGTCCTTTCTAGAGAAGAGTCGAGGGTCTCGGGGCAACAGTTGGCAACATAATAACGTGATTAACGATCGGTGTATAGTTCATGGATGACAGTAGTACTAAGTACGGTCGCTGTCGATGACTCGATGGACTTTCTAGTATTGCGACTGTGTCATTTAGCGTTCACGGATCGCGGCTACGTCCGCCTGACTGCGTCAGGACGCGCCATAGACTTCCTCTGCTCTAAACCGATAGCGTGCGTTTTCGTGTGTATGTACGCGCCTCCCTTTGTATATATATATATATACACACACATATGTACGAAAGTACCTACGTGCGTCGTCGAGTATGCACGCTCGTTGGCGTGTACGTAGCGTGTACGTGCCGCTACGTCCAACTACGTGTCGGCGAACGCACTGGCAGCAACGGCAACGGCTGGCTAGGTGGTACGGGGGTCTTGGATCGATCGACCATTCGTATGGTAATGTAAGCGACTACCGGACCGAACTGCTTGCCGGAGCCGAAGACCCCATCGGCAAACCAATGTCGGTGCGATGTCGAAGAGGAAAGGGAGGTATTCCCGGATCTCCCGCGTCAAAAGGAAGCAGCGCGCGCGCGCGCGCGTGCGAGAGAGAGAGAGAGAGAGAGGGGGGGGAAAAAGCATCATCATGCTTCGACAATATCTACGCCTCGTTCGCTGCCGATGACAGGGATGCCGACGAGGAGTCAGGAAACCGCGAATGATATGATCTATAGCGCTAGACCTGGCGCTAGCGATGATTTAAACGCGTAATGGATAAATCGGACGATACGAGTGCATGTATACCTCCCGTTCGGGCGTTGTGCCCGAAGCCGAAACAGACGGCTATCAGTTAATCAACGTTTCCTGTTACGGCTTATGATGGATTTGATGGATCGCCGAGATGCGCGAGAGAGTTCGCGACCTTGAGTTCAGCCGAAATGTAGTTGGTAATTCAGAGACAATCGAGAGGAGATCGCGATTTGACAACGAAACGGAGTATCTTTAATCGACTAATCAACTCGGAGAAATAAAAGTTATTATTAAAAGTTGGACAACATTTTAATATAACATTCATTAAACATATTCGTACATATCGCTTAATGATATGATCAATGTTATAACGATATTATAATCGTTGAGCACACACTTAACGATTATAGAAATTATTATTATGTACTATATAATTATAAGTCAGTCTGTGTATCTATAATAGAAAATAGATCTAATTATAAATCAGTAGACGCGTTTATATATAAAGAAAATAGATTACTAATGAAATGATATGATGATTATATTACATTTTAATCAAGGCTGATAGTGAAAGATCAGAGAAGCAATGAATTTTCGAATTTCAACTATATTCTACTATTATCGAATGTTGGCTATATTGACGATTATATGGAGCCGTGTAGAGACGACGTAATGCGAGGTTCGTTTATGGTAACGAGTCAAAGTTGGTGGAACGGCCACGGTATCCGAAACAGCCACAGCGTGTGCGTTATAGCTTGACGGCGGGCAAGACACTGGGACTCGCCTGGATGACGGCACGCATTGGCTAGTTTTGCCGAGCAATATCTTCGGCAGAGCGGCCACGAAAGGAGGAGAGACCATTGGATGCCGGGCAACCCTGTGTAGGGGATGCCCAACGAGCACCGGAACGAAGTTATCGCGGCAAAGTGCACGGTAACTGCGTTACCGTTTCACAAAGCGTCCCGCGCGCTACACTTCATCCTACTGTCTACCGCTCTCGGAGACACAACCCACTTACCGAGATACCGTGAGGGGACGATAACCGCGAATGGGATTGTTCTCGCGGCCACCGCACGGAAAGTGCGGTCGCCGATTGATTGGACGCGTCCCACAATTGCGTGACCGTTTTCTTTATCGGTTCCGAATAGCATGCTCGTGCACGTGAAAACATTTGCACAAACTCCGGTTACGATTTCGCATCGCGGTACAAAGAGAGGAGGCCCCGTCCGTTCTCGGAAACGTTTTCTCTGGACGCGTTATATACCTACAGGTAGAAATGAAACGCAAAAAAGGAGGAAAATGCGACGTTCTCATGGCGAGCGCGGCGCAGACAAGAGATAAGAATCTCGATTCGCTGCGCGCGGTGAATTTCCAAATGTTTGGAATTCATTAAGACGTTTATGATTCCGGATGTATCTGCAGACGTTAAAGACGACGCATGACGAGGAATTACGAATCTGCGCGGATGTAATAAATCGCTGTTATTTTTGGCGAGATAAACGCCAGGAACAGTCGACGACGAATGGGTCAAGATTACAAAATTTCGTAATTAAACGTGGCGCGAGGATAGGTGGATGAAGTCTCCAGAACGGACGTTATTTCTGCGCTTAAGTACCTGAAACTTTGTCACTTAAGAACTTTCGACTGTTATCAAGATCAGCCGCGGTTACCGGTTCGCACATACTTCCGATGAGAGCTGTCACTTTTAATTACTACTCGTAAAATTTATATCGAGACGATATCTCGCACATATTGGGTACGCTGGAACCACACTGATTGTTAATATCTGTAATGATTTTTTATATCTTCTACGATAATATCCTCAACTAATAACAATTTTTATTACTTCTCGATAGAAACATTTAATTTTTGCTTGCCAATCAATAATATAATAACTAAAAGAGCATTTACGATAAATAATAACCAATGATGATAATCAAAAAGAGAGCAAAAATTTTCTATTACTAACGTTGATTATTTTTGCATTAATAGCAATATTGCATTTGTTAATATTAAAATTTGTATAAAATAAAATTATGAATTTTTTTTATTTACTCTACACTATCAAATTTAGATTGAATTTTATGTTAGGCAATTTTCTTATAATATTTTATCCCCAACGGTGTAAATCTTAAATAAAAATACCGCCAAAATGAGATAGTGTAGAAGAACAACGGGAATAAATGCTGATTTTCACGGCGCACGAGGCCGAAATTCCTATTCCGCTGGATATTATCACCTCCGAGACCATCACGCTCCGGATGTGCTCCCCCGGATGTGCCTTTGCGGCGAGTCGTTGAGGCGTTGCGCGTCATTCCTCAACGAAGCAGAGAGAGCCGGTGACGTCGACAGACTTGCACGAGCAATCTCTACCAATCTTGGGTACGAAATCTGATTACGCGCCACTTCGCCCGCTTGTAAACTGGATACGTAAAATTAATTATCAGAAGGAAGAGCGGGGGAGGTACGTAGGGGTGGAAGGAAGAGAGGGATTCGGAGAGACGACGACAACGACGATGACGACGACGAAGGATAGCGGTGAGATAGCGAGGGGATGGGCGCAACCCCTCGCGATGAGGAGGACGTTTCCGTGGAACGAGGGGTACCGCGTAGTAGCGAGGGGAAGGGGAGAGAGTGGAAATTATACCGAATGGGGATGCTGGATGGCTGACTGGTTGTAATGTCTTACTACATCGGCGCGGCAAGTCCCGGATCCCGGCGACGCTTTTAGACTAATGACGCAAACACGCAAACACAGGCAGAACGCGATCCACAAAATTGCCGATTCGCGGCGCGGAACAGTCAGCCGCGTCTGTTTCCCGGATGCTCGGGACGAATTTACGACGGTCGATTTATCGTTCGGCGTTTTCCCCGACAATGGCAGGCGGCGCTATTACAAACTGAATGCATTAAATCAGCATGCTAAGAAATTAATACTTTCGGCTATTACGATTTTTACTCCCTCGTCTCATTTCGACGAATTTATCGTGTTTATTACAATGTAATAATGCAAGCAACGTAGAATCGATGACGCACGTTTCACAGCATTCGACAGACGTCTCGAATGTTGTGCTGTTTTGACCACTTGATCTCGACACCGATACTTTCTTTCGCTTTAACTTGTCGTTCGTTGAAAAAGCGATAAGCAATCAACAGCGTTATAACAGCGCAATCGCCGTTAATCCCTGTGTAAATCCAATTTCAATCAAACGCATTTAACTTGATATGAGAAACGTGCTTTTCATTAAAAAAAAAAAAGATATTTACTGGAATTACCACCTATGATGTTCCAATACATTCGAGCAAATACATATGGGAATTGTGACGAGATTATGTTTATTATGCAAATGGATATCTCGAATTAAATTTGAGACCAAACAATTATAATAAGCAAAGTGAAAAGCTTTTCTACTCTCTCTCTCTCTCTCTCTCTCTCTCTATATATATATATATATATATATATATATATATATATATATATATATCAATGCAACTTTATTTTATCCTTTCCGCATTTATAATCTCTTTAATTTTTATAGGAAATAATTTTTTTAAACTAATAATTAATTTAATATTTAAATAAACTGCGTTTGCGCCATAGCATCATCAGAAAAGGAGTAAAAAGAAAATATTGGTCTTCTAGGATAGAAAAAGAAATTTTTTTCAGCGACTAATTTCATTAGTGCTATCTAATAACATGAATTATTAAAACTCGTTCGTTCAATCTATACGTTGATCGAAACAATAATAATAATACTGATATTAATAACGCAATAATAATAGAGTTATTATTATACTGTAGAGTTATTATATTATATTACTCGTTGCTCTCATTGCTCATCATCACGATGTAATAATATCTGCCGCCTAATAAAAACGACAGGTTTGATTTATTAGGTGAATTACTTTTTCATTGTCTCGATACTAATCCGCTATATATATATAACGCGCGCGTTTATATAGTTAGGCTTAAAAAATTTAATCTTAAAACACGACGTTATCTGTTACATCGAGTAATACGTATGGTTCACGGGCTATCGCTATTGGTGCCAATATAATACCGGAGATCATCCCTCCGTTCTTCTTCTCCCCAGGGCGCGTAATCTAAAATTCGTTCGTGGCACAAATTCAACATCGAACCTCGATCGATATTAAAGTCCATTAAACTGGTAACCCGCGCGCTAACGGTGCCCAACCGCCGCCGCCGCGCGTCTGACCTGTGCGAGGTTGACCTACTGCGCCGTGGGTATTAAGTAGTAATCTCGAGGCACGATCGGACCGCGCGATAAAAGCGAGTGGAAAAAATCTGCCGCTGAAGAGACCGAACATGCCGGGCGCTCCGTCAAAATCACAATCTCCGAAAATATGTCGAAACATCTGATATATATATTCTTTTCTGTTCTTAAATTCACGAATAAACGTAACGGTCATTTAATCTCGGCAATGACGGAAAAATGAAGCAGTTAAAACGATTCACGATGCACGTTCGCCAATGTTCGAGCAAACGCTCGCCAGACAGTCAATCGGAGTGATTCGAGCACAAGAAGGACGAAGGGGAATTGAAAGAGAAAGGAAAAGAGAGAGAGAGAGAGAGAAGTGAAAGGACCGTTCCGCGATAATTCCGCCGGCGGCGTGCTGCGATAGATTTTTACGAGGTCGTCGCGGGTTATAACTCACCTCGTTTGCGGGCAGCTCTTTGAATCCATTATACTCCCGGCGGCCGTAATAAATTTGGAAATTCTGTTAAATCCGCTTCGTGCCGCGCTAACGTTTTCCAATCTCGACGTCTGACCGCGAGCGAACAGCAGCGGACTGTTTTACGGAACGGTCGGCGGTGCGGCGGCATTAAGTGGTAATCTCTAGGTATGAGTGAGCGGCGAGAAGGGATTGCAAAAAGCGAATTAAAAGAACGACGGTGTGCCCGCGCGACCGCCACACCATCGCCACCGCCGGTTCCGCCAATCATTTTAAAAGAATCGGCCATTTCGCACGCGGTCGCGGGGAAACGATCGTTACGCCTGTTAAAGCAATATCGAGGGGCACGATTCGGTTTTACCTTTCGTCGGACGTCGACCGAGCTCGCTCAGACGATCGCGATGAATAATTGGGAACTTTTCCGTCGGCCGAACCGGGCTCTTATTAATCGGCTTTCCGATATAAAGAGAAACGCGGAACTGCGCGATGTTTCCCGAAAAAAGAGAGAGAGAGAGAAAGAAGGAAGAAGGCAAAAAAAGAGGAAATCCAATTACAGCGCCAGTATAATTATAAATTCCCAACTCGTACCGCGCGGAATTATTCGTTCGAGGGACACGGCCGGCAATGAGAGCAAGCAAAGAGAGAGCGAGAAAAGGGAAGAGAACGGCAGTTTCGTTGAAAAATTAACCGCGCCTCTCCCTCGTATCGCCCGTTGCCTCATCTTTCTTATCGGAAGAACAAATAATTCGACCAACTGTGATCCGTGTAAGTCGTTGAGGACGCGCATCGCTCTTTTCACGGTACCTCCGGTCGCCCTGCCACTTTTTCTCCCTTTTTTTCCCCTTTTGTTCTTTGCCTCTCGATGCTCGCTATCGCCGTTTTTGCGCTCCGCACAAAAGCTTCCGAAAAATATGTCAGTTCGAACAAAATCCGGTTTGACGGTGCGCGGAAAAGCGGTGAGCGTCGAAAAAGATGAGAGAGGTTTGTAAGCGGGACACTCTTGGAGGTTCGAGAGGACAAAAAAAGTAGGAGATAAGAGAGGTGTTAGATCGTGAAATTTTCTTGTAATCGATAAAGAACGGAAGTCCGTACGTAGGAAGCACAAATAAACAGCCGTTTCCCCTCGTAACCGACTATGAGCACTGTCACGGGCAAAACATTTCTTGACTAGATGCCGCTCGTTTGCTCCCTCTTGTTGTGATATCGTCGCTCTACTCGCGATCAGTTATCATCGCAAACTAACGACTTATAACATCAACCGTCTCTTTTCTACTTCTCTCATTTTTTTCTTTTTTCATCTCTCGCTTCCTCTCCGTCCTCGCCCTTTTACGTTTTTCTCTATTATTTCCTTTCACAAGTCTCAGCAAGTCTCGCTCTCTGGTTTCTTTTACCGACTCGTTAAGGATACGCGCCTTTACAAAGAGATTGTATGGAATCGTGGGATGCCGAAATGGCCAATCCCCGGGAATATAGATACTCGAACAACAAATACAGCAACAATCGCCGCGATTATCTTCCTCCAAATCTTGATCATATTATAGAGTTGTAACAAACGATTTTATGATTTTATAACTTTATAATCAAACGACTCTAGATATATTAACTTTTATATCTTTTACACTAGAATCACAACGTATGAATATTTTTATGTATATGAAGTTTTTTTTATAACGTGAGTTTGGATTTTACATGTTTGACATTTTTCTATATTTTGTATCGGGGGCGATATTTTAACTGTCGACCGTCCAGAAAATCCATCTCTGCGAGACAAACATTTAAGTTATTCTTAACGAAATATTTGCTCGAATGCAGTTGCGAAATCAATAGCGGAGCGAATCATATCATTGGCGTTGTTATAACTGTGAATCTTATAAAATTGAATATATTGCAATCACTTCATCGTTGCCGATGCGTATGCGATGCTTCTTTCTTTCTACTGGACGCAGTATCAACTGCGGTGAGAAAACACAATGGCAACACGATTTTCATGAATAATAAAAAGAACGGAGTGCTCGAGAGAGCAGAGTCCCTCTATAAGTTGATCCACCTATTGCTTTCCGGAGAGAGGGCAATGTTTTTCATTCTTCTGAAAAATATGTTGGCCTCGAATCTTTATCTTCCGGCTTGGAGAACGCTTCCGTTTTTTCCTCGTCGCAAAAACTGCTTTTTGGCAACTTCATTTCCTTTGTGAAATTGACATAAGGCCAACATAAGAAGGGATAGATATCACCATCTCTCTCCGTGGTATAATTCTACTTTACTACCAATAAGTTCAAATTGATGCAATATATATACATTTATTCGCGCCACTGAAAATGCATACTTTCGTTACGTAAGCTACCTCTTTTCTCGCATATTTATGATTATATATCGAAAATTAAACTTGTCAAAATTATATCGATTTCCATTTTTGAAAGGGTAAATTTGTAAAATATACATATTACGATTGTGTCCAGCTTCATTCTCTACGATCTCTGCAATCCTGGTATGAAAAATGATTCGCATGCACGAAATCATTTCCACTGAGCAAATCTGTAATAACGCGAACCTCAGCGAAAGCCACCGGAGAGTATTTACCTCCTCCGATTTGAACTCGCTAATAGTTTTCCGATCGATCTCGTCGGTCCGGAAATGAAGAGGTCATTAAAGAGCTTCCGAACTATTTTCCCAAGCTCGCAGCTTTTGCACCGCGTCCGTTGCAAATTCCTTCGGAAAGCTCCTGGCCGCGAGATCGTCTTATGACCGATAAGATGAAACTGCCAACAAACAGGTTTTCATTAAATCGATGGCTTAATGAACCCCGGTTCGCCGAGGCTAGCTTCTCTCAGTTCGAAAATATTTATTTTGACAAAACGAGATGCACGTCTTTCACACACACATTATGATATTTCACTTGACTATATGTTGCATCTTTAAATAACTTTGCGAATTTAAGAAATATTGTATTTATATCGAAAATAGCTCTCTCTCTCTTACTCTCGAAATTCCACTCTTAATCGCAATTGTTTTGCGCTGGTCCGTCGTCTTTTATATATTTTACCAGACAAGTTTCCTTTTCTCATTCGTTGACGCGTCTCAGACATTAGCCGACATTCTTTGCCATACTCGTCTTTTCTCGGCTCGCTCTTTCCCTCACGCCAGCCTCCCATCGTACCCAAGCTTCAAGCAAGCTTTTGTTGAGCTTTTGATGGAGAGATTCCGCGCTTTGCCATGCTTGTCTGAAGCTTCTTCTTTGTCCTTTTTTTTTTCCTGTTGCTCAAGGCTCCCGATAGCGATGTCCTGATCCCAATTTCTCACGATCGAAAGATTCCCACGAGCTACTCAGCACATTCAGTGAAGAAAATATCAAGCAGAAATGATTTCAATAATAAGTGGAGACGTGTGAAGACGATTTGAGGATGATATTGACGTTTCCGATTTTCTTTCTCGCATTATTCGGCAATTGGTTTCACTCCCACCTTTATTGACACACGTATCAACTCGACAAATTCGAATTATAATTATCCGTTTCCGATATCTATTGCGGGCGCGATTAAAATTGTATAATGATTTACAATTCGCAAATTTGAACAAATGAATCATAGAATCATATATTATACAAGCGTATTTTTTATTAATGCGTAAAAGCAGTTATCTTTGCAAATTTCAAATGCTGCCGCGCATACGATATGCAGTTATAAAATAATTAAAAGAGAGTATATATCATTTAAATGTGGAATTATCTTGATATGAAATATCTTGCAGAAATCCAATCTCGAAGTCTGAAAACTGTATATGCATCGTTATATGAGACACTACATCTCTACTCTCGTATTTCCATATTTCCATCTGCACATATCCTCTTATTTAATTCATTTTTTTTTTATATAAAGAAAAAAATCATACGACGGATTGAATCGATTCAGTGCGTTGTGAGACGAAGCGCACCCGCTTCATTGTGTTATATATGGTACAAAAGTACTGCCGACTTCGCTTCAATGTAATATTAAACGAGAGAAGGTATACAAGTTTGGAGCATCAGAAATAGTCGATTTTGTCTCGCTTTTTCATGCAGAAAAAAATAGTCATGTCATTTACATTGCCACGTGGAAGCAAGAACGCCGAAAGATTTTTAAACAAGTTCTCGGGACTCTCTCTCTCTCTATCTCTCTCTTTATATACGAATTTGTGATTTAACGGTTGGACAACCGATGGCAGACGATATCTGTATTACTCTGCATTGTAGTATCTATTGACCGAAGAAATTTCCTTCGCCAACGACGCTCTTGCGTTACAACATAATGACGAACTCGACCTATATTTCGGCGAATCATCAAGTATTGTGCAACAGATTTTTTTCTTCGCCAAAACCAATTCTATCGCAGAGCTTGTTTCGCTTATTCTGCTTCCAACGAGACTTTATTTTTGCAATAGCTACTAATTTTTTTTTACTAAGTCCATATCATTAAAAATGTACAAAAAATATTCTCTCTCTTTCTCTCTCTCTCTCTTTTTCTTAATTATAAAAATAAATTTAAAAAAACTTGCTTATTTAAGACAACATGAAACGTAAAATATCGTTAAATAATTCAACGCGAAGAGGGAGCGATTTAATCTTTTAGACGAAAAACAAGAATAAAATAAATTTACAATTTTATATAAGAGTCACTTTTTTTTTATTACAATGGTTCTTACACAATTCGTATATTTATTATATTCTTATTAAATGCTTTATATGTAGCTCTAGATTAGAACTAGATGTTGTGGTAAAAAAATTAACTGTCAAATGGGAGTTCGAGGCCCGACAACGAGAGAATGCGACGAGGGTGAAAAATAAAATTTCGCGTAAGCAGCGCGCTGGGTTATGAATTATTTAAGAATATGAGTTCACAGTTGGATCCGCCAATTTATAATCGCGGCCCTTGCACAAGTGGCCGCGCAGCGTTACTCGTACCGGTATGCCAGTTGAATTGTTTTAATAAAGCTGGTAAACATATTTTATTTCTTCTAACGTTATTTGCATCTCGTAAAAAGGTTAAGCTCCTCGTGTGGCTCGGACGCCGGCAAAGAATTGTCTTTAAATCGAGGGGAAAATGCATGCGGAAAATGCGATGCAACATTAAATGATGTCTCGCGAAAAGTTCATGCGATTTCATAAAATTTTACGCGAAGCATCGTTTAATGTATCTTCATTATACCTTTTAATCTTATCGATAAATATGGGGAATCTTTAATTGATTTAATTAAATTTTATATTACTATTTTATTATTTTCTTTAATAGTCGCGATTGCACAGAAAAATCTCTCTGGCGTTATCCTTTTTTTATTATCGTCACTTTGTCGAGAAACTTAGGAGAAAGTTTAAGAAAATGATTACCAAAAGAATTAATTAAGGATAACAGTACAATAATATAACCGATGCGCAGGAGTGATACAATGTAACTTTGTATACGACATCGTACCGGATGAAATAACTGATTATACTATCAACGTACCACGTCGGGTCTGACAAAGGCTGTCTGTCGTCCAGTTGCCTCCTGGGGCCGGAAAAGCTATGATCTGCAAATTTCATTAACACCTACCGTCCGAGATAGCGTTCTCTATAATAATTGTGGCCGAATTGCAGAATCCACGCTAAATGCACGCGCTATCGCGTCATGGCGGATATTGCGCAAATAAATATTTCAAACAATCGCGAAAAAGCCGTGAGTGACACATTATCGATAATGTTTTTAATTCTCATACTAGATATATTTCACGTCTGATAGTCGATATATTCTGTAGATTCCAATCCATTTAATTCCATTTACGCCGTAACTTTTTATTAATTCTCTCAGCAGCTTAGTGAACGAATTTTATAGTTGATTTCCGCCCAAATTCCGGAGAATCGCAGTGATAAATTAATTCTGTGAAATCGCGAGAAAAACGTAATGTTCATAAAAAGCGTGATTGAACGTCGATGATATCGCATAGACGTTACGCATGTTATGATTTATAGATGAGTAATAAAAAAAGAAGGAATAAAGAGAAAAGGAATAGATATAACTTTTTATACGCTTCCTATTTCTTTACGAAATAAAATCTAACGTTTTCTAAGATAGAAAAATAACTTGTAGAAATTGGCGGGTGGGTAGGGTATGTAAGTATTATACACACGTATGTGTGATGTCAACCGGCGATCTCGTACCGAGATAGCAACTAACTCTCGATGTTTATGGTTTTGAACCGACCGAACATCCCGAGCGGGGCCAGACCGTCAATGACTCTTCATTTTCATGATGCGGTCATAACGCAGTCTGCGAGCGACATATGTCCCATTCCCGTAGATTTAAGTAATCGGTACATAGCCGGGATGCGCGGGGAAAATTCAACTCTCCACATTCGTGCCACGGCGTATACGCCACGTCGACCTTTCGCCCCGTTCGAAGTTTAATTCACCGCGAAATACCGGACGTCCATTAGCCAGGCGAGTCTGCTTTAACCGTGTCCGCCAAAACTCCACTCACGCGCATCGCGTTCACGCACACGCGGCATGCCTATCATACGGCTGTGTGTATATGTTTTTTGTACGTATACGTGCTCGTGTACGTTTATCACGCTAATCTACAAATTCGCGGCATTGACTAACGATCCCGAGCGTTTTCTATAACGCGCCGTTACGAATTAATTCGCTAATGGACTAATGTATGTTTGATGTTCAGAAATTTTCATCTAGATCCTTTATTCTCATTGATGGGGTGGGCTTATCAACGATAATGTGCATACGAAGCATGAATCTATTTAGAATAAGTTTCTAAAATTACCATTAACCTATCAGAATATTCTGTCTTTTTAAATCGTTTTGAATAACTGCGATGTATGTTAAAAATATCCTACTTGTAGAAGCGTTAATAATTTCCGAATTTTAATAATTGTAAATAACTGAAAATAAAACGCTATTTATAAGCTTCTCTCTCTCTCTCTCTCTCTCTCTCTCTCTCTCTCTCTCTCTCTCTCGTATACAGTCAAATAAATTACATCGTTTTTTTACTATACTCAAATGAATATTATCTTTTTAGAATTTTAATTCAAGATTTATATTAAGATATTTAACATGTATCGAGTGTAATAATACATAATTATATGTTCGACATTTTCTCTGAGAAAAATTAGTTCAAAGGAAAAATATCACAACTCTTGTAATATACTATTGTTGCCTTTGTGTTTTTAATCAAAAATTGCGTTGTAATACTAATCGTAAACACGGTACGCGACTCGCTCATTAAATTCCAACGTAATAAGGCGAAAGTGCCATTGTCGACAATGAAAATTGGGTAATAATGCGAGAAGCAAGGTTTGGCGCGGCTTCTCAGCTTCATGATCAAACGGCCGACAACAAAGTTTGCCACGTATAAACAACACAAAAGCCTATTGAACTCCGCGAGGCAGAGAGAGGGTGGGGGGGGGGGGCATTAGAGATAGCGGAACGTTTCCTCCTTGCAATTAGCCGGCTAATTGCCTACCGTTTTGATACGGTAAGCGCATTACAACGGAGCTGCGCATCGGATGACTCTGACGTTGCGTCGGCGATGCATCTTCGATCTGCCGGCTGTCGTCTGTTGGCGGTGCATTCAGCGGTCCGCGCATCTCGACCTGAATACACCGGCCTCACGTAATACACGGAGCCAGCCCCATGTTGCGTTCCCTAATTACCGTCGTAGCTCAGCGAAGTCGGTCCATGATGAAATTATCGGCCTGTAAGCATGTTCCCTCTCCCCCCCCCTCTCTCTCTCTCTCTCTCTCTCTCTCTCTCTCTCTCTCTTAACATTATTTTTGTACGTTCAAATTTACCTTCATGAAATTACGAAACGAAAGCCGAATCTGTACAGCAGAGTACATGTATGAATTTATAATTATTTGTATACTTCTCAATTACAATAATCAGTATAATTTTAAAAATATCGAATCGATATCACAGATATTATTTTTTGAAATATTCTTTTAGAATATTTTGTTGCTATTTGTGTGAATTAAAAATTGTCATTCTGTTATAATTTATTTTGATGCGCTCATTCTGGAAAATGCTTATCTATTTTTAAATATTGACAGTATGATTTATGAAAGCATTAATTATGGTAGCATAAATCAGAATAGAGAGAAATTTAAAAGTCATTGCTCTGCATTTAGCAATTTATTATTATTATGAATCAGAAAAGAGAAAGGAAGAAGAGAAAGACAGAGAGAGAGAGAGAGAGAGATTTAAAAGTCATTACTTTGTATTCAACAATTTGTTATCAAATCAATTGAAAACATAATTGGAGTAAAGGCCATTTTATTTACGAGAACAGTGAGTTTGCTGGTTTATCGCTTCTCAAAAGGCATCATACTTGCAATTTTTCTCACGATCATCCCGTTGTGTAGGTTGAATAAGAAAAATCCCGTAGGTATTAAAAAATAAACGCATCCGCCGTTTTCGATACCTATTTAGAAGCCGACCGTTGGGAAATCATACAACGAAAGTTTCCGCACCTCATCTTTTCCGTGAAATTATGGAATATCGGCGTACGAGGTTTTGCACTTTAACTACCAATGTAGCAACGCTGCCGCTCCATTTATTTTACCATCGATAACGTCGATTCGCCACCATTTGCTACTTTTACATCGAAACCGTATTATTGTGACAGGTTTTGCTGCCTTTCCAATAGTTATGACAAACGATTTAATACGCGAAATTCGATGCAGCTGTTTTAAATAAGTCGTAGTAACAACTGTCCGCAATTAAATGAGAGACGTTATTCAGTTTTATTTTTCGCGAATTATTTATATTGTCAGAACGCGCTCTTTTGCAGAATTGCATTTTACTAAACTATGATAACTATTATATTATAAAATAAAATTATTAAACTTTAATAAACTTATAAGCAAATATTTATAATTTGATAAAGAAATTATTTATATATTTTTACTTTTTAAATAAGCTTAAATACAATTACTTATATCTTATATCCGAATGAAAAAAAAAAAAAAAAAAAAAAACAAAGAAATACGCCGATGTAAAATAGAAGATTCATTTAAACGCGAAAAATCGTGGATAGAATGCAAAACATAATAATTTGATTTTTTACTCTATTTTCAATAAAACAGTATATTCTACTCTATTCTCAAGGACACGCCATATAGAGAATGTAAGATATTTCAAAATAAATAGAAAAATTAAACCAACAAAAAAATTACACATATAGAAAATGTTTAAGAATTTTTCTTCTTTTAGCATTTTTTAGTTCAGTTTAATGGTAAAATTGTTGAAAAATTCAATGTCATTTATTTAAGTAATCTAACGAAGACTCTCCCACTCCGTTAACGGTATTAGGTATGAATATTAAATGTGGAAATAAATGTAGCATTTCATACAATTTATTGTTTAAAATACTGAAGGGTGAAGGGCATATTCACCCTCGGAGAGTTGAATGGGATTAAAATGAAATATTTGGGATATACGTTGGCTGCTCATTAAGCTTACCCTGAAAAAAGGAAGGGGAACACTTGTGACGCGGGCTTATCCCTAAGAGTCCATTTCATGTCGTGAAACATAATCGCTGTAATCCAAGATAGCGTAAACAGTAATTATTCCTTTGAAAAGGACTTGCATCCCTCATAATCCTCTCTTGTGACCCTCATTTGGATCTCATAATTCCATCAGAAGATCGTAGTACCTATGATTATCATTTTACAAAATGTTGACGGTAAATCTCTTAATTAATCGACGAACGGACGTTATATGGAAGTATTGTGTATTTAATCCTAGAATATCATTCCTATTTTCCGTCAGACAGATACAAGTATTTAGATTATATTGTGTTATCTTTGCATTAAAATGAAAAGCATGTTATTATAAAAGATTTAATATTCTGGCAATATAGAGATAAGTAAAAAATATTATTCGTAATTATGAAGAATACGAAGAAGAGAGTTTGCTCTCTCGCGGGAAACGATGCAATAATCATACGAATTTCATATTTTCTATCGGACTCATTTTCGCCTTCCTCTCTGCCCGATGGAGCGATCTCGTTCTGCGTCACGTTGATTTTTTTCAGTCATCTCTCTTCGAGTCATCTCTCGATATTCTCAGATTTCGCTTCATCCATCTCGGCAAGTTGCAAAGCCGACGGTATTAATCACGAGATCAAACGACGATTTAGGACGACTTTCTTCGGTGCCTCTTCACATTCCTCTCACTCCGCCGTTCAAGGTGAGTTTGGCTTTAAAGCTTAATCCCTTAAGAGCCGCCGCTCGAAACCAACCTACTCGATGCTAGGTCCTGTTAAGGCGGGCCGACTCGTTGAGAGGGTAGCTCGGATATTACGAACCTACCCGTCTTCCCCGTTCACCCTCTGTATCCTTTTACACACCATCTGCCGCCAGCATCGGGACATTAGTGCAACTTCAGGAGACAAGCTTTTA
The DNA here is from genome assembly GCF_030449975.1 of Polyergus mexicanus. Classification (NCBI taxonomy): domain Eukaryota; kingdom Metazoa; phylum Arthropoda; class Insecta; order Hymenoptera; family Formicidae; genus Polyergus; species Polyergus mexicanus. The sequence continues at coordinate 10,180,365 of NW_027223331.1, forward strand.
TATTCCGGTAATGTAGCCGGCGCCGGTTGGGTTATTGGTTTAATGAAGTTAACTAGCGTGACGCTCGACGTACTTGTTGGCGAAACGATTACACTCCGCGCGCGCACGTGAGAGAACTTGGATTTCCTCTAACCGTGCTCGAGAAAAAATTAACGCGCCGCAAAAGAGGGAAAGAGATCAGACATCGCTCGCGAAATTTCGTTAAATCGTGACGCACGCTTATACATTTGACGCGTTTTACGTAACGTTGCCACCGAGAGATAGTTTTTGTAGTTCTTAATCCCCGAGTTTACTGCGTGCTTCTCCGACTCTCGCTCTTTCTTTACCAAGTCAAACAAAGACGCTTCAAAACGATGAATAGGAACTATTTCCAGAGAGATAATCCGAGAGTGAATTTCTACAGCGGATAATTGCTGATACTGGCAAAATTGAAAATGGAAAATGTACACCATTATTTGTAAAATCTCTTCGCGGTGTCCTTATATAGGGATATTGATTATATTAATGATGTAAAAGCAATCTCTGTTATAAAAAAAAAAATTCCCATGCTTCGTTAGCAAGCGAAAACATTACCAAAAAATTTTTTTTTTATCGCGTTCACTATTTCCAAATTTAATCCGCCGATTTCACGACGCTTCTTTCGCTTCGTTTTGGAGTGATTTGCACCGACGCCTCGAACTCGAGGAGCTCTTTTTCTGCGACTCAGGGCAATTTCGCATAGATCGATTTCTCTTGAAATGACGTGAAGCCGATATATGAGGGTATATATAAGGCGTCCCGAAAGTCCACCGCAGCAAATTCCTTTTATCAAACGACTTCTTTTATTAGTTTAAAATCAATTCTTTCCTAAAGATTTTAATACGCTCCAAAATTGCATTACAAGCGATGTAAAAATAAAATACAAATGGGCAATCTTGTTTTTAATAAAATATTTAAAACTTTAAAAAATAATTTAATTCGAGACTTGCCAAAATATTTATTATCGAAAATTAGCAAATATTACGAAGAAAATCGCAAATTAATCATATCGCTTAAGAAAACTTACCAAAAAAAAAAAAACATAAAATACGATTTCTGGAACACCGTATATATAAACCAACCTCCATATACAGATAGTACACCTGCATCGCGCCATATATGCTTGAATTATGAAGGCGCGTTTGCATAAGACTTTTACGGCGGATTTTATCCTACGTAGTTTATTGGCACGTCCCTTATTGGCCGGCCCTCTTACTTGGAACCGACAGCGATTAATTCCTTTTCCCTCCACGGCCGGATATGAATTTTATTTTAAACGCAATCATTATGCATACGTACCAACTGCATTCGTCGCCGTGCGATGGAAAATCCGCTGAGTCATCCGTTATTTGTGCTACGACCTGGCGCCAACATAATTTAGCGTTACGAGGCATCGAGAAATGTGGACGCAATTACGAAATCGTGAAAGTTAATAGCATTTGATGACTTGGCGAATTGGACTGCGTGTTACTCTACAATCTACGAACCTATATGCTACCATTATATCATTTCTTATAAAAAGAAATTCATTTATTTATTAATATATTATTTTTCTATTACTTACAGTTATTAAAAGATTTGAGAAATATTTAATCCATCTAAATCTCTCTCTCTCTTTCTCTCTAGCGAAGTATCTTTTATCTATGAATGTTTTTATTACAGATTTGGAGAGAGAGAGAGAGAGACAATATTTTCTTCAAAATATTTAAAAAATACAGCATCGATTGCAAGTTTCCAATTCACAATAATATATATTATATATCTTTTTTAACTATAATCTTCGGATTAAAAATATATTGGTCTTTCTAAATAAAGTATAGAATAATTTATTATCTATTTGTAGATTTTTATATCTATTTGTTCGTCTCTTGATTTATAAAATTAATTTTTTTAAATTATACGCAATTTAAAAATCATTAATATAACTGACCGATGTGTTTTCCGAAAAAAGACAATTCCAGATTGATCACGTAATTTGTAAATTGTACTTTTAAAGTTTCAGCTCATCCAATATATAATGTCAATTTCACACATTGAATTTATTGTTGCATTACTTATTCTGTGTTGTTTTTAATAATAAAAATATTAATACTTTCACAATACTTATTATTATATAATATCAAATTTTTTGGCGTCGAAAAAATGGACAACATGAAAGTGAAATGTTTGTGCAAGCATCGTTCACATGCTGTAACAAAATGTTATACAATTGGAACATCTCTGTCTCTTTATATTTCAAGTAATTGCCATAACATCAACTTGCGACTATTTTTGATACGCGGAAAATATTCCTTAAAGATCGCAATCGAGATCGTTTCTGTATCTACACACTGCCAAAATTGAATCACTCGAGAAAGCCAGCGAATGGCGGATGAAAATTCCACCATTCGACATGTTGCACGCAAATCTTCGGGACAAGTTCTCTTTCTAACCCATACAACCCCATCGAATCCCATCGCTCTGTCACCCTTTCATCCGGCAACTTTTCAAGTGTCTCGAGACATATCGAAGTGCGCCGGGTTACTTTCCCGTATCTCCTCGGGGATGGAAACTTTACAACCAGTCAACATACAAAGATCGCGAGAAGAAAGTCGACCATGGCGAAAGTTGCGAGTGAATTGGCAGAATATTTCGCAGGTGAATACCAAAACTGTCGGAGTCCACTCTCGTAGTTTCTTGTTTCGCTTTCAAGCGAGATGAAGAGAAATCTTTGCCGAAATATCATTTCGGAAACATCGAGATAAGAAATTCGTGTGCAACGAGCAATTTTAAGAATAGGCAAACTTCAAAAAATATATCTAGTCTCTCTAGTTATTATAATAACAGTATATCTAAATGCATTACAAGTACAAATAAAATGCGCGTCATTTTCATATGTATATATATTTTTATAAAAAATATTAAATACAGAAAGTGGAATTGATGAAATATAAAATTGTCTAGATTATTTTCTTCGCTTTTTCATAATACTCGAGTAAATTTCCTCGAGAACAATCGAGCTTTCTCGACCGTTCCGAATCTATTGGAACATTACTCGAAGATCGCGACGTAACGGCCTCCGTCCGTCGCAAAGTCTCAGTTGCACGTTCTTGGATATGACGTTTCCAGATGCTGCACGCGCGTCTCTCGTTTCGCGATATACCTTGCGACGAGTATTTGCGACTCCGATTACGAAAGTCGAAGACGATTCGATTCAACCATCGGGAAGAATGGTACGAGACGGAGAGCGATTCTCCTATCGATTTTCTCGAACACATATCCATCCTCGAGCTGCTTCTTCCCTCGAAATATGCTGATTATTTGCTGCCAGTCACGTATTATATCGGAATTATGATACGCGCTATCTCGCATCGGAAAATGATGGAAAACAGAAATTTATTATTTTCCCTCCGTTATTTATACGTTCGATGGTTTGATTTCCGGAATCTTTAAAGTCATCGAGGCCCATTTCTTCTTGACATATCGTCGCGCGCTCTTACTTTTGTATAGCATCGCACGTTTAGACGCGAGAGGAATTTATGCGCGACGCGCAATGATTCGGCACGCACCCTCGTTTCTTAGACGCGATCCCCGCGTAAGCCGTCGATATTTCAGAGATTCGAGTGCGTGTCACTTTCGTGAACCTCCCCAAGATTCGTGGATTCTCTAGATCCCGTGAGAAATCGCTGATTTTAGACGGTCGTACATCTGGTTATCCTACAGCGATTTCGTCCTAACAATACCGGCAAATTCATTTCTTCTCCGTTCGCTTTCTTTTTTCCATGAATAGATCGATTCTCGTTTGCTTTAATCTCGGTTATCAATTATGTATGAACTAAATGATAACGTGAAAGAGAACATTTTGAGGCCACACGAATTGATCACCTGTTGCTCAATCAAATATACGAAACAGCGCTATTAAAATTACGATTTATTCCTTTTATATTCGTTTTCGCCTCCAGCTGAAGTAAGGCAAATATTTACCCGCCGATTACCGCAAATGCAATTGCGGGCTCGGTAGCGCGTAAATTTTGCGGAAATATACACATTACGAAACGCCTGTCTCGTAGTAAGGCCGACACTGCTCGAGGGATTGTCGGGGCGAGAAAAGTCAACAAAATCTTGAAGAAGCGCTTGTTGCATCATTCACTTCCGCTAAAACGGCGCTGCCGAGGTCTTTTACACTTCGACCCTCTCGGAAAACAATTCCTTTATCGTCAGCAAGCGTCTCCTCGTAAAACGAGGGTGCCAAGAGATCGGTCAGAATCTTTCCCACCGCATCGGCCATTCCTTTGCGGACGAATTCTCGAAGAGGAAAAGTGTAGCATCTCTCCTTCTCTCTTCAGAGGCGTACTCTGAAATCTTACGATGGCGACGCAGAAGAGAGACGTAAAGCCGAAAATATACGATAAAAGCATCCTCTTGGAATGGGCACGCGGTGAATCTAAAGGGAGGGAAATAAAACGGCGTACCGTTTGAAATCGATCATTCCCCGTTGACTCTATTGTGTTTCGCTCAAATTCCGACTTACTGGATCATACGAATGTACGAAAGATGAGTGAGAGTATAAAGAGATCAATGTCAAGGATATTGATACGACACGATTAATAATTAATATTTTATATTCTATTACCGGCATGTTAGTCAACATTTTAATTATCGAAAAATTGTGCTTGTTTATACGATAATTATGTCAACTTGACGTGATTCTACATCGCGTTAATGAAATCACTTCGAATTAATGTTATCATCATCGAGCTTCGTCAATAATCAAATATAAAAATATGGAAGCAATTAAACAACAAATGCATACACACAAATATACAATATATATCAGTAGGAAAGATATCATCATTATAATGTCGGTTAGAAATACAATAGTCATCGCCACGAGACATCAATCTCAATTATTTTGCAGTTCAATATATGTATAAGAGAAGCGCATCTATGATTAATCTGAAGCAAACATATATAGTGCTCAATATATTTTCGTCGTCTTTCTGCGAAATTTATCAAGTTAAGATAATAGAGTTTATAATTTTGTCTTATGTCTTGTCAAGGTGAAAATCTCTAGAAAGAAAGATTCTTTCTCGCAAGAAATGCCGAGGTCTTACGATCGCATTGCGGTAGATATAAATCCAAATATAACGATAAAAAAAAACTCGATGTGCGTCGAGTGAAATATGTTGAATACATTGGCGAAAAGAGGGAAAAAACGAGAAAGAGAGAGAGAGAGAGAGAGAGAGAGAGAGAGAGAGAAACAGAACGCAGAACATCGTAAAAGAAAATAGTAAAAAGGAAGGCGTTCATCTCCGACGGTAACTCGTCGTCCACACGCACGTGGTCCATGATATTTGCACTTTTACGCGCACGCATTTGCATATATAGTCAAGTACAGAGGCTGAGAAATCGCAAATAAAGGAGAAAAACCTGAAATGAAAGAATGTCGCGGATAAACGGGAGCGTTGGTAGGAAAGAAAGACAAATTCCTATAAAATCACGATGTCTTCCAAGAAGAAAACAGAATCTTCGTCATCTTCGTTGTTCTCGTCATCGTTCTTCGATCGTACAATAGTCGTCGCGCGACCTCGGACATGAGGAAGGCGCCGCGGTGGCCGGTTTGCCAAGCGGACAATAGCTTTGCCGGCGACTTTGTTCTCGTCGCGGCACTGCCGACGTCGGGCGCTTGTATTGTTTGTCGTCGCCGGTGGAAAAGCGCGTGGAAAGAGGATATAGCGAGAGAAATGCAGGAGATGGAGAAGATGGAAATGGTTGCGGGGGCCATGCGGAAAGTCTGCAGGCGATTTCTATTGTGGACCGCGAAGCGCTCTCTAGGCCGCCGATATAATTGGTGCAGCCGCGCGCCGGATAACTCGGACGATAACGAGGACAAAGAAGCGACGCCGCGGAAGAAGACAATGAGAGGGAGGGGAGAGGAAAATCCCGAGAAAGTGCCGGGGGTTGTTCGAGTATCGGGGCGCCGTTCTATTCGGCCTTTCTCGGCGATAATAGCACGCGAATCCCGTGTTAAGTTTGACAGACTCCGACGAGAAAAAGAGAATGAGAGATACGACTTGTACAAAAGCACTTAGTTTCTTAATGTATAGCTGTGTAAAAAAAAAAAAACAGAAACTGTGGTAGCAAATAGCTGGTTTTCTCGACCTAATTTGAGATGGTTTTATTTCCGCGCATGTATATGAGAACCTAGCCTCTCCTATTATTACGGACATTTTTTCAATTTTTTTATATTGATGTTATTGTAATCTATGTCAGAAAAATGACACAGTTATAAGTCTTGTTCTATTGAAGGGGCATATAATGCATAAACGCTCATAGATAAGTAAATTTCTTTCTCTGTTTATGCTAGACTATAATTTGTGGGAGAGTGTCACTAATATTAATTTTTTAATATAACTAAGATTGTCAAACTAAATCAGGTTATATTGCATTATACTCATTTTTAATCATATTTCTATATATAGATATTATTTTTTTAAATAAATATAGCTTGCAGAATATCGGAAATTAATTTAATACATTACATCAATAGTAAAAGTCAAATATATTCGAAAGTCAGGAATATTATTCACCGCAAAAGAGCGAGAAACCAATCGTGTTGCTTTTATCGAATAATTATTGGACAAAAATCTTTGGTAAGGAGAATTAAAGGGACGAAATGGAATGTAATGGTGAAGCGGATAAGAGAAATCCAATAATTTTTCCTTCATCTGAAATCCACCCGATTAATATTAGCGATTAAAGAAGATATATCAAAGTTATATAGAAAAAAGAAAATTGCAATGTGAATATAAATATGTGCCAACCTTTCAATATATCTTTAGTAAGCTTGACTAGCCCATCAAGATCCAACAAGTTCATTTGTTTAAAATGTATTTGTGAATGAAGGCGAATAGATCAGAATACGCAAAAGTACTACCGACCACTAACTTCGCCCGCGAGTTCCGATTGCTCTTGTAATTGACGAGATTGTGAAAGATGGACTTTCTAAGAACCGCCCCGAGGCGTTGGTGGTAATTGCAGTTTGATCGCGCCCTTACTGCAAACTTTCACCCAGTTTGTGGGCCTTGTAATAAGTCTCAAGTTCGCTTTCCAATAACTTTAACCTCAGACAGCGAAAAACTTGTAAAAATTACAGAAACGCCCTCTTCATAAATTGTAATTCGAATGTTATCCGATTGCAAAATAGAAACTTCTCCTACAAAATATATATATCGAATAATAAATTCTACTCCAAAGTAATATCTGGCGTTTTTGGAAAGCTATATATTTTTAAAGCAAAATAATAAAGATTCGTATAAATGATCAAAGAAAAATCAAAGAGTTTAAAAAAGATAAAATTTTAAATAAATTTTGCATGCTAGAATATAACTCCGCAATGCACTGTATATCCTTTTCATTAAATATTTAATTTTACATTTATGTAAAATAAAAAAAAAACTCCCTCACTATTAAATCAACTCGAGAAGATTGTCTTCATCTTTGTCGTATGAGTGCCGTCGAAACGGAAGCAGGACAATCGCGGGAATTGTTTGGAACTTCGTATGCCGCGTCCCCAACTTAGATTTAACTACGAGTTCACCCCAAGGATTAATGTAGCGCCGTCGTAATTACATGAGGAACGGGAGCGATGTGGGTCGAATCACGTGTACCTCGAAACAGGTCGAATTAATCTTCTTGCTCACCCCAAGCCTCAACTTTACGCACGACTCGCGCACCACTTCCTTGATGACGCGCGCTTCAGCCTCTATCGAATGTATCTTTTAATTGGATATCGATTAGATGCGCTGGAACTTTGTATGGTCGATTAAGATCCGTGTTATTTTATATTAAAAATATTATTTCCTCTTTCTGAAAATAATATATTTTCCTTATATTTCGCAGATTTTGACAGACGGCCGATTTTAATTAACTAGATATGTTTTTCTTTCGTCGTTAAAAGAACGAATTTATCATCCTATTGCCGTATATGACATAATTATATTAAGACGCTCAAGTTATGGAAATAGAAATGAAAATGTTCACAAAAATAATGAATTAGTGATATTATTAAAAATAAAAATTAAAACCTTTCGCAAAACATTTTCAATTAAACCGCAAAAATATATCGCGCGATTCGTTTGACCCTTTTGGCAAATCCTTTCAAAAGACCTCGGCGATATATCGAATTTCAGCGATTTCATTCCGCTGATCACATCAGCGTTCCCGCGCATCTATCCATATCAGCGGACTACCTTCCGAGAGACGAAAGATCTGTTTTCCCAGGGTGGGAAATGGGAACGGGGCGGTCCGGTCCAGTGGCAGCTCCAGTGGCTTTTCCTAACTTTCGATCCCGCGAGACCGGTCACTGAATGCCCAATGTCTACGATCCGCAGAGAGCTATCCTGGTTCTACGGCACGTCCAATGTATAATTGACGAGCGGCAAAGTTTGTTCCGTATCAATGTAAAAGACGTGTACATGTCAAGTCCAATTTGGACATTTTTTTTCCAAACGCAATATTTCCGAAGAAAATGCGATCTTTTAACTAATCGTATATAACTTGTTCCGCTATATAAATCGTGATATTTGATTACTCCGATGTCTAAGAAATACATGTGTCTTTTATAGATAAAAAATGAACGTATATAATCAAAAATAATATCTCTTTTGATTGATTATACTCGTGCGCAAACGCGAAGGCGCAGGTATAATATATAAAAGTTTAGATAAATCCGTTTTATTCAAATAGTGAAATATTCAAAATCTATATCGTATCTCGCTTTCAATGAAAGATTTAACGCACTTTTGCGAATGAATGGCTTATAGAAATAATATGACAGTAATATATCCAATAAAAATATTTTCTATATTCATATCATATAATTAAGGGGATAGATAACCAGATCATTTTCTTGGGATACTGAATCTATTATAAGCTAAGAAAATTACGGGTCGTTGTCTCGTTACGATCATTATACATTCGCTTCTCTCAGAGAATTTGCTTAAAAGATACATAAGCTCCTTCTCATTCCACCTATATAATATTATCAGCGCCTCTTCCGTATTGCATAATGCATTATTCCTCCGTAGACCATTAAAACACCTAATAACTAAAGATACCTCTTTTACTTTGTGATTACAGCGGAGAATCTACCGATGGGTTTTCCAATGATCACTCAAGCACCGACGACAAAGGTAGTCGAGATGGGCCACAACGCGGTTCTTCTTTGCACAGCGGTCGGATCCCCGACGCCCATCATCTCCTGGGTACGAGATATGCTACCTATCGACACGTCAAATCCACGATACACGGTCCTGGATTCCGGTAAGTAACGAGCACCTGTCAATCAAAATACGACTAGAGTATTATACAATATTATCGTTCGTTTCTCTCTTGAGAGATTGTTGTACAACGCGTGTACTCGAAAGCTCCAACTAGTTTATGCAGCTTTAATACTGATAAAAGATACTGATACGACGCGATGAAATAAACGCGACGTTATGGTCGCGAGCGACCAACGTCGTACTTTATTCGCGAGACGGGAAGTAGATCGATAAGAGAGAGGAAAGGAACGCGCAGAGAGGGCGATGGGAGAAATATGGTGGGTACAATGAGCGATCGAACGATGACAAAGGCTATGAAAGATAGAAAGATTAAGAGTGTTTGGCGGGTACACAGGTAGGTAACAATGGGGCACCCCGTCGACGGCGCGCGACCGCTCTGGCGCATGTCATATCTCGTTGAGTGCCCGGGTGCGTAAGTCACTGTCAACTCGCGGCGGCGTTGATCGAGTGGTCACGCGATACGCGAACATCCAGCGCATCCATCTCGTTTGCCGAGAGCGCACCTGGCCCCTCCGTCCCCCTCTTTCGCTCGTATTCACCCAAGTACACTTTGTGCCCGCTATCATAACCGCCGTTAAGTGTCCTCGCGCTATTTTTCATCCGACTTAAATAGCGATACGATCGTTACATTGTCTTTTCATCTTGACGACAGAACGATCCGTAAAAGGTCTCACCGAAATATGCCATTTCTCAAAAGCGCGAGTTCATAAGTTGGACAGCGATCTTGTTTCAAGCTGTACTTTGCAACGATATATGCCTTTCTGTGAAGAATATGATAACGTAATCGATAAGCGTGTAGAATGAGAAAGTACATTTAAATATTATTGATGCTATGTGTTTCTTTTCGTTATTTAGAATTGAAAAACAACACGGCGGTCGGAAATACGTTGCGTGTCTGACCGCACGTCGCTGTGACTACTGCCGTCTGACACATGTGTGCCCGCGCTACTCTAAAGATCCTCACGTGTACAATAATCTACGATCTTGCGAGTTTAAACAAAAAATGTTAAACATCTTTTTATAAGCGTAACCTCATGACAATCTACTACGAATGTCCATTAGCCTTTTGATAAGTAATCTTGGTTACAATTCATCCAATTAATTGTTAATCCAGAAACAGTAGTAACACAGTTCGTGTCTGATTATAGATAAATGCGACTACTGAAGTTTTTCAAATGAACGTACTACTTTCGAAATCCATAATTTACATACGTATAAACGTAATTTAAAAACGAATATTATATAATTTTCTCCTTCACAATAATAATTATCTTCTGCCATTAAGTCTGGCCTTAACTCTATTAGATATCTCGTGTGTGATTACGATAAATTCGACATGCATAAAAAAAAATCTTTTTATAATGCAATCTCTTCCTCCCTTCCGCATGTTTTTCTTAATGTCTAAGTCTAATTAAGAGGAAGGAAAATATTCTCGACGAAACTAGAAGGCGCATCGCTGCTGAGCGAAAACTCCCCTTGCGAAATATATTAATAATACTCCCCCGAGGAAGTCGACAGCGCGATAAGGGAGGGCGAACGAATAATTTTCAACGAGCGTTATACGGAGTTTCGTTAATGCGCGATGCACCCCATTATCATTACCTTCGCCGCTTACACATACGTACGTACGAATGCATGTATGTATAACGCTCACTTTGTTTTTATCGCACGACGGCGGTATCATTATCGAGCGGCGCGTCACGTAATACCGGCGGTGCACTTCCCCGGACTATCTTTACGGTGCTCGCTGCAGTTTGCCGCGACGTGAAAAGTGTACATTAGATGCAGCGAAAGCCGTCGCTATATGTACGCAACACATACACACGCGCATAAATACAGTGGCGCTTGCACGTGCCCCGTCGCGTGCGTGTGCGCGTTTATGTATTATGGATACGTTTGCATACTCTACTCGGCGCATCCGTATGCATCGAGGCCGTGTAGGAACGAGGCGTCGATACGGACGTGTATGCGCGACGTGGCAATCTTGCTAGAAATTGCCGTAAAGAAACGTCACGGAGGAGGAAATTCGTTCGATGGGCGAGACGGATATTCGACCAAGAAACTCGATCCGCGCAATACGCGTGTTTGGTCCGTACATTCGTGAAATTCGTCGATTTGAAAAGCGGATAATCAGGTTGATCGAGAATGAGAGTCGTCCCCCTCGAATGAGTCCGTCCGACTCCGACCAACCCGGTCGTTTTCAACGATCGATAGCCGCGATAATGAAATATATCGAGCGTTTATGTAAATTCGTTCAGCAACGAGAGGGGCGGGCCGTTACGCGGCTATTATTATTGTAATTAGATGGGAGGAATAATGACGTGTACTCTTAGTGTTTTTGCTACCCCTCCTCTTCTCCCTCCTCTCGAAGATTTGCCTATTATCGCAGTTACTATCCGAACACATCTACCTTTCGTAATAATAGTAACACTGTAGTGACAGTAAATTTATGTACCGTCCCAGTTTTCGATATTTATTTCCAATTATTATCTGTGCTAGTTATATTCGAAAAAAATCACTAAGAATGTTTAAAGGGAGAAGATAGAGAAAATTCAAAAATTGAAAAAAAAAAGAAAGAAATAATATATAAAATTTTTAATTCGATTAAATATATCTTGCATATCAATTGACTCATTTTAGCATACAGTGTAAATAACAAACAAATTATTTAAAAAGATTACTATAATAATACGAATTTTGTCCTCGTATGTTAGTTTCCAACAGCGATCCCCCCAACAGCATCCGTAAATTAAATTTGTCAATGCGGAGCTGCGCTATTTGTCATCCTGTATCTTTTCATCGAGTGGAAATAACGGTGCCATTGTCGACCATAAGATCGTATTAAGCGTAATTTAACGGAAAGGGGTTGATAACCTCAGGCTGCGTGAGGGGGGTTAACCCCCGAAGTCACATCAGTCACTCGCTCGCGCCCCGAACGTTATTCGCGTGTCTTCGCAACGCCCCTTCGTACCCCACGCTCGTTCTCCCTCGTCCCCTCCCTCAGTCGATAGCGCGTACTCGTAAAGCATGTTACCCGCCACTACCGTTATACGCACGTCCCATAAAATATACGGCTTAATGTATCGCAAAAAGTACATCACGAGTCCGATGTACTTTCTGCATACAGCGGCGCGCCAAGTTTCGCGCGAGGAAAATGGATGGACGAGAAATAAGGAGGAAGCAGCATGCCGGAAAGAAAAGACGTGGCGAGAGTCGACTCGGCGCGAAGGGGACCGACCGAACCCGACTGAAGCGAAAAACGAGAGTTTTCATAAATTCCATCCCGCGCTGACAAGCATCTTTCTCGTAAATCTTACCTGTCTTCGAGCTCGTTAAGCGAGAAAGCTCGCTCGAAGATCACGCGCGTACGCGCGTCCGTCGTATCTATCGCTCCGATACCGTTAACGCATTGCGGGACGCCGTGCGATAGACTGCCTGTATATTTTCGGGGTGGCGGGGGGCGGGGGAGAGGGGTAGGAAGGGGACTGATGCATTCTTGACAGCGTTTTTCATCGTTCTGCGATGTTTTATATGGAAACAAGAAGTGAACGTCACCAAATAATACGGGATGACGCTAAAAATAACACACGCTATCCATCTACGCACCCGATACATCATGTTTTTCCGAAATAAAATGCAAACTTCTCGATATACCCGCAATCCATTTTCAAAATTTTATTATTAAAAAAAAATATTACAAAAGATTACGTTTCACACATTGAATATTTTGTACACCTGAACATTTATAAAACGTGTAATACGTATAAGAGAATATTTTTATTAAAAAATTTAATTAAATTTAATCTAATTATTTTTATTTCCGGATCGTCGAAAATTTAACGTTCTCTATTGCAATACCTTTTTATATTATTTTAGAAGAAAAAAATCTAAAATTTTATATTATATTCAGATATTTATTTTGTTCTTCGGCCGTAATACCTGTCACTCTTATATATCTACTTATATAACTACTATTAAAAATTTACATCCAAGTATAAACAATGAAATAAATCGATAGTATCAATAATAGGTTTGCATAATTTTATATATACATATAGCGAATTGGGTGTCAGAATTCTTTTTCATGCTCGACATATTTATTAATTTTGAGGAATTTGCGCGAATGAAACGAATGTTCGTTAGAAGAAAGACATATATGTTCACCAAGAAAGAATTATAGATGATGGCAAGCATTTTATAGAGACAACGGAAAGGAATGGGTGACGATAAGCGTTTTTCTCGCTAGGTTCATCCGTTTTCTCGCAACAATTAAATATAGAATTATACGAAAATTGCGCGCGTGCATACGTATTATTCAAATCTCGCAGATTAAATTTGCCAGGCGTTTCGCCCCGCGTCGTCGGCGAGAATTAAGCCAGTGTTAAAATTTTAACTCACTCGCGCGCTCTGGTTGGGGCTTGCTGTACGCGCGCGCACGCTCCAGATACTCGCCGGCGTATACCATTGTTTGCGTTAATTTACGGGAATAGCTACATCCGCGATGTACATTAACGATATCAAAGCGTCCTTGCTTGTTATAGAATAGCGCTTGAGACTACGAAACTATTCTCTCGCATTTTCACCGCGCACGATTAAATTCCACGAGATGTTCGCACTTCGCGTGTTAACACCTCTACCATTAATAGATGAAACCATATGAGAATGCAACCCCAGAGTGCAATGATAAATTATACGTAACAGTAAAAATTAATCTCCCTTTTTTTTGAATAATAAATCCCGATTATATTAAATTTTGCCCTTATAAGAAGCCATAAAAATTATGGTTGCCAACTTTTCAATTGTCAAATAAATTTTACATACATTTCGTTCAAACTTTAATTTTATATTAAAAAATGTAAACGTTGTTAAAAAAAAATCATTGTCAATCTGTTACCGGTCTTGATGAGAAATCAAAAATCTTCCAAATAAATAGGAGATTTCTATTGGAGATAATATCGAGCCAAGCACACACGCTAAGCGCGAGCGTCTCATGCCGATAAGCCGCGCTCATTCTCTCGAAGAACTCGCGATTGCGTATGAGCAAATTTAATTAGACACGCGCGCATATAAGTTAAAGTAGTTTATAACGTTTCATTTAACCCTCACACAGTGGCGGCATTTCGGTGGCTTGGCTTCGAAGAAATCTCTCTTTCTCTCCGGTCTTTCGCGCAACATCGCGTCGCAGGAGCGCAACGACGCGAGCAAAACTTAATACGGCGAATCGTTAAATTATATTTTGCAATCCTTCGCTCGTAAAACCGCGAGCAAGGCAGTAGATGCGCGACGCGGACGAGGTAAAAGCGGAGACGTCTCTTAGCGCTTCGTCAACGCTCGTAAAATTCCCCCCGTTTAAAGCTTTCTGAGCCGAACGCTGCACGGCGTAATACAATAGTGTGATTTTAGTATGTTCTAATTAAAGACACCGCGTCGTGATGAGTATGGTCTGCTGGATCGTCTTCGAAAAAAAAAAGTAAAAAATATTAAAAAGAAAGAAGATTAAATTTTAATCAATTTTTTGAATTCTTTTGTTTTCTCAGGTTTGAATTCACTTACGATAATGTTTAAAATCACGATGACAAGACGAGAATAAATATGCGAGAAATATAGGTATATGGATTATAATGTAAATTACATGTTTCTTTTTGTATAGAGATGTAAGAAAAGGAAAAAGGAAGAAATAAGAATTATCTTGTAAAAAATAAATAAATAAATAAATAAATAAATTCAGAAAGTAATTTTTTTTAATTACCTAATTATAACTACGAGATAAAAGATCTTTCGAGTTTCTCTGTAGATAGTCCTCCAAAAAAAAAAACCCATGATTACACCATGATCGATATTATAATAAAATCCGCTTGGCCGAAATATTCTTATTACGGACGTTTCATTCTTAATCCTCCGCGCAATGTTTTCCAGGCCTAAGTATAACATGCAGCTTTTTCATTTTATAAACTACATCGATATTAATCACCGTGTCGGAAGTAATATCAGCCGTGAATTAGCACGAATCTCGCAATTCAAGGAGAAAACACGAGAGAAATACTTTTAGTGTGAAAGCCACGATGATTTTCACGACAAAATTCTCTCTAACCTACTTGGTTTGAATGAGTTAATAACGAAAAGAAACCAAGTTGGACACAAACGATACAAGGAGCGTGAGCGCGATATTCTTATCGTGCACTTTATTTCTCTGCTCTCTTATTCGTTGCCTCTCCCTTTGCTTGTATGATAACTGTTTCTGTGTCGTTACTATCTTTTTTCACAATGTCGATATTTACGAACAAGAATTCGCTATTTCTATCCGTGTTTGCGAGAATTAACGATATTAACCCCCTGTCTCCTCATAACGTGTGTAGCAATTACGAGCTCGGATCATTGCGAGTGTGACGCTCGTCTCGTACTACAATCGCTTGCAAACTTCTCTCCTTGTTACAGTTCATTACCTTTAATATCGCAATACTGTTTATAACGCAGTTCGACGTGTTGCGCCAATGATGAGCATGTCGTTGAACCGGGTTTTCCTCGCGCGACTCGTCATCGAGATTCGTATAGCAAATGGCTCGACGTGATTCTCGCAGAAATACGCGGGACATATCTCGTGTCGACGTTCGCAAGATTTTACGCAGTTGCGAGGTACTCGCAAGCTCGAAACAAGCTCCGGGATGGAACGAACAACTCGGCTCAACACTGCTGAAATTTCCGACGCACGCTCCTCTCCTCGGCCCGGTCTTTTAACCCCGCCATTCATCCCTCTTCTCCTTCGTGTTCGCCCATAGCGAGACGGGCGCGTCTCCTCTTCCCCCTTTTCCACCGACGGCATCTTTTCCACCGCCGTCGTGGCTCCCGGGAAAGCTCCTCCGGGGCCATTAGACCACCCTTTACCCAGGGGGTTGACTTATGACGCCCGCTACGCGGAGGAAGCTTGAGTGAGTTACTCTTCTCTCGTGGTGGGAAGAATGCGATGGTTGAGGTGGACCAGAGGTGGGCGAAAACGAAGGATGGAGGGGAAAGAGCAGCGTGTTATCCAATATAGGGAGAATCGGATCCTCTTCTTCCTCCTCGCTGTTTTTTGTTTCGAAAGACGCGCGGGACGCGGAGACAAAGAAGAAGAGAGAGAGAGAGAGAGAGAGGAAGGGAAAGAAAGAGAGTTCGTTATTTTAAACGATACTTTGTCAAAAGACCGGGTACGAATTTCTCGTCGTGCAGCGACGACCATATTCGACGGGGTTCTGATCGCGGCAATAATAACATTCGAACAAACTTGGCACGGCGCCAAGAAATCGCAATTGCATGCGATAGGAAGCTCGCGCGAGCGAGCACCGCCGCCTTTCCACTTTAATTAATCCGAATAGGCAGAACTCGGCGCGAACCCCTAAATAACTGGCGCAAACTCATTTCGTCGCTGTTATTGCGCAAGGCCTCCGATGTATGTATATGTATATCGTCTCCACCTCTCTTGACAATCGTCCAAAGCGATTCTCGCTGCGATCTACTCGTGCCCGCATAATGCCATCGATTGTCCTTATATTAGCACAACGCGTCGCTTTCAACGCTAATTTCCCATCTGTACCTTTGATATAGGATCGAATACAGGCCGCGTTTACAATCTAACTGTGTCGCTGGAGGAAACTGTCTCTTGATGCAAACGAGGTCTCAGCGAACTAGCATCAATGTCGTACGATGACATAGTTACCATTTAATGAGATTTATTAAACCGAGCATATAGGGGCCCGAGTGAATAAAAGATTTTTTTTTCTCGATTTTTCCAATTCCATCTTATTTAGGAAAAGAACGAAAAGATATTCTTTAATTTCTTTTTTTCATTTTTAAATTGTTTATTTTTTTTTTATTTTCGTAATAATTCTATAATTTCATTTTATAATGACAATTCTATTTTCTATCCTCGTAATTAACACAATTACGATTCCTTTTAATAAAGAGTAAGTTTTTTAAAATGTAGCTTGCAGTGATTTTATGACGAGTTTTCAATGGAACTCGAGCGAAAAGAAAAATCGCAAAAAATACTTGCGATAAGTTTCTGAATTATCTCTAATGATCGAGAACTACAAGTCGCAGTAACGCGAATATCCAACTGCAGCGTAATTGAAGCGAAACTTCACGCTCGATATCACACGTCGGAATTAAAAAGTGTCGCGACAATGTTTGTCGCGCCAACGCCAATGCGCGCGATGAACGCATCGAGGGTATATACAGCGCGCACACTTGGGAATGCTTTCAGTGTAAACATATTTCCTATTTGTATTCTATCCTGATGGAATCCTGTATTCGCCGAGCCGTGCGAGGCGAATTCATCTCGCGCTTCAGCCTTCGATTCCATCCCGCGCGACGCACGCTATCCCACCGGAAGGATGAGGCCGAAGCGGCGAGAGTGAAATGACGCACCTCGCGTATTTGTATCCGTGCGTGTTGCGTTTGCTCCCCCGTAATATTAAATATAAAGGAAAATATTTCAATATTGGTCGACAAACACATACAAATAACAGAGCACGGCCGTGCATGTTCTCCCGTTTGCGAGTACACTCGCGTGCTATCGTGCATCTACATATGTATGCAATGTCCCGGATCTTACGGAAAGGCCCGAGAAAAATGCTGCCGCTGCGCCTACTAACAAAAGGAACACAAACACAATTTTCCAAACCGTAAGGGAAAATTCAATGCTTCTCATTCACTCGATCGGTGCATCTGTCAACCGCGAAGTTTCATCTGGATTGAATCAGTCGGCTAGAAAACAACTTAAAAATATCTACATTGTATTCTATTTGTCTTTGCAATTTAACTGCAATATGTATATGTACATAGTGCTTCTATATACATATATACAATATGTTTCTGCATAGATATCAAAACAATTTCAGTTTCTTGTAATATCGCATAATTTTTTTCTTGAAACATAATATTGTATTATTTAAAAACGAATTAAATATAAAATGTATGTGTATGTAATACATCGCAAATTAAAAATCTCTCTCTTAAATGATTTGAGATACACACGCAAACTTTATATATAGCGTGTCTGATTTTAATTAAAAAGCTGAAAGTTATAAATGCGCTGTTTTGTTAAACGATTTAATGCTGTATGCTCACTTGTTTATATCTTAACCTTTTAATCATTAATGCCATATCCCCTCGATGAATTTGTAGCCCATTTTTCCTGGGCAAAAATTCGTTGTTACGTAGTACAAAGTTCGTAAACGTCGTTAATTGTCATGTACTGGTAATATTGATCGACCCGGCGCGAGAGAACCCCGTGGTATCCACCTATTATTTTTATTCAACGTATCTCGCGTTGCGTATCCTCGTCGAAATAAAAACAAAATGTACGAGCAACAACTATTTAACAAAAACAAGACATTATACTGGACGTCCAAATAAAACATGGAAATAGAAGCAGTTTTCGTAATTTTATATGGAATGTACGATATTAAAAATAGCACTCGAACCGATGGAAATGTCGTCCCTTTTGTCCCTTGTAAATCATAAAGCAAAAGGGCCAACTTTATATATTTACGCATGTATACTGTATCGATCTTTAAAATAAAAGAACAGCGCGAGAAATTTCTGCAAATATACGATATTTCTACTTTATAACGAGATATATGAGCTGTTATTTTTAAAAACGCGATACAAGGCAAATTTGAAAAAAGAAAACGTATTTGGATAAGACATGATTGCAAATTGAAGCGATATATTTACCATGGTTTTAAGTGTTAAATTATCCCACTTTCAAAAGCGCAAGAAAAAGTCTAATATGTACCGAAATATATAGTTCCGGAGAGTAATCATTTTTCACGTAAAAATTTTATAGCGAAGAGAGAGAGGTAAAGAGATATCGCACTATCTATAATATATTTTTTACTCCTGAAAATATTCCTGATTTCGATTTTTCGATCGATACGGTAAACTGGAATTATAAAAAGAGTCGAATACAGGATATTATGTCAGCGATTCTTAAATATTGTGTCTCTTGGGGCTCTGTTGCATTATGTGTGCCAACTGTGCTTATAGTGGCACGTGCGTGCGTCGATTATTTAAAATTTATAAACTGTCCACGCGATTATCGTCGTCTTGCATCGTGTTTGACGCGTTCAAGATCAAGATTGTTCGTCGCAACCCTTCCCTTTTTGCAGCCCTTGTGAATATTTTAAGCGATTATTACGTAGAAATGTTATCGTTAAACCAATGGTAATTTGCGCATTCTCCTCTTAAATTCTGTATCATTCTTTACCTTGCATCGTGTACGCGATAAAGCGGAAAGTTACGACTCCGACTATGGGATATCAAAATGATCCTAGAGATAAAACCTATAAGAGAGAAAGAAAATGATATTAATTTTAATAATGGTACACTATCGGAAGAATTTCTATTATAATTCATTCCAGTGCCATGAATTATCAGTAATAATAGCCGAAATATGAACAAAAATGAAACTGTTAATGCCCTATTAAATTTTTTAAAAGAACAAAGATTTCATTTCTTAAGGTAACTCCTTAATAAGCTTCAATTTGAAACCACGAAATGTAAATATCGAAGTCTAATCAGATATTAACAGAATGAAATTATTTTGGGTAGAAGACGAGTTAAAAAGTAAATTTCAAGGGGCAAAATTCAGAATATTTAGAACACCTTTGTTTTCGTCGAATATTTAATGCTAACAGGTTAAGGTGAAAATTAATGGAAAAAAATATCTGTATCAATTAATATCGCAATTGATCGTAAATTTTAATTATATAATTTTTTAAATTTTGATTATATGTATTTTTATTATTTTTTTTTTTTTTTTTTTTAATCTAAGTGACAGCTAATCAAAACGACAACTCTACATCTCGAAAACCTTAGTACATTTTTACTTATTATTTAATAATGTGACGGATGAACGAGCGTTTAACGAGTATATTATGATCATATTTTTCACCAGCCATAATATTTTCGCAGTGATATGCTAACAATGCGCACGTGACTCTATCGGGATAATAATACGATCAGGCCTGTGTTCTTTCCTGGTAGACTTACGGAAAATTGTAGATGAGGCACGATTACGTATTCCGATCGTACGCGATATCAGTTCGCTTCGCTTCTCACTCGTGATGGAGTGTGTTCCCTCGACCCTTACTCTCTCTCCTGCTTCTTTTCCGTCTATCTTACCGAACTCTACCCTAGGCGAGTTCCTTTTCTCTCCAGGACTAGCTCGAAAAATTTTAAAGTCTGACGCCCAATCTTTTCTTATTACATTTATACATTTAGTTTTATGTTGCAAGATTGAAATCTAATCTCGTGCAACACACAATTTTAGAGGCCATTCTTTAAATTTTATTAAATACAATATTTGATATAAATTTAAAAAATCAAAAATTAAATAAAAAAAGAAAGAGAGAAAATTGTCAAAATCAATCAACGAGGGAGGTGAGGTCAGTCGTTGAAAAAATAGTTGTATATTAATTAAGTCATTGAATCAAATTCTCTATAATAAGAGCGAGATTCCAAAAATTCCAATTATCGCCACTTCATCGTATTTTTCCTCCATCGGATCGGAGTCACGATTGCAATGCGGCTACTGAAACCCGCCACGTATGGCACGTTCGAGCAGATAACGAATTCTGAAATCGGGAGCCGGCGAAAATTCATCGGTCCGCGAAATTAACAGCCGTGCCAGGTCACGCCCATAATTGTGAGCTGCGTTTTACCCCAGACCATAATATCCAAACGGAGAAACCCTTTATCAGCGACCGCGCGCGCGCGTGTTTCGCTGGCTCGCTCGCGAGGGAAACAATACGTCGATTTGCGTACGGTATTTGTCTAGCGGGGAAAAAATATTCGGATACATTTCGAGTTTCGAGAGAAACCAAATCCTCTCATTCGTGTTGTCGCGTTTTCGTATGGATGCGTCCTGCACACCACGATGCACACGATCTACCTGTCGAAGACATAATATACTCTGTAATTTCTTTTCATAGACACCTTATCGTAAAAACGCTGCATCGCGACGTTATTTCTTCCGCGTTATTTGCATTCGGCGCCCCTTATCTCGCTCACAATCATCCCCTAATTATAATCGTCGATGAAACGTCAGAAAGGTTGAAAAACAAATGATCGATCCTAACACAGCAATCCCTCGTCTTACGCTAACAACCCCTTCTATTCTCGATTCCACTAGTGTTCGCTAGTGTTTACTTTACGAATAGGTAGGGCGTGGATGGAGATCCTGTGGTGGAGGGAAAGGGAGGCTTGAATTATACCGAACCGGTAGTGTCGGCGAAGATAATCACACGCCTCGCAACGGCCAGTTCATCATCGCGATATCACGCTCTAAGGGAGTTGATGATGCATCGTAGAAAGCCCCGCACGAACCCCGGAGCCGGAAAACGAAATGTACGAGTGAGGGTGGAAAAAGCAAGAGAGGGTGACACGAGGCGGCCGTTCTTTCCTGCCCGGGCCCAACGTCTCTGCAGAACACAGTAGGAACTCTATTAGCGGTGGAAAAATGAAGTAAAAGGCGCGACGAGCCGCAGAGAATACAGACATCCACTCAAACGCGACTCCGTCGAGCTCACCGCATATGTATTGTATTTCCATACTTCGCCTTGAATAATTGCAGAAAATGAAGATTGCTCAGAACGCAGTTCGTTAAAAAACGTCCCATTTACACGTCTCACCATTCTCTTACATTGTTTCTAATGATTTAATAATAAACCTGCCCTGTCGAATTAAATCTGACCGTACTATATTAATAATAATACGATAGTTTCGAAGATAATGATAGTTATGACATAATAAAGCTTAATATCTGGCAATGAGTAAAATATCCAGATATAGCAAGGAAAATTATATGCAGGATTTATACTATATATATATTGATTGCGTAGAGCTGCTACACTATAATTGATAGTATTGAATGAGAGAGTATCCGATAGAATATTTTCTACTTTTATGTTTCAGGTGCTTTACAGATTACCGAGTCCGATGTAGCCGATCAGGGCAAATATGAATGTGTCGCTAATAATTCCGTAGGTACAGAATACTCCAAATCGACCACGTTGTACGTTAAAGGTATGTCATTTAAAAATATACACACGCAAATATAATAGATTAGTTAATTACAAAGCGTATATATATTTTCTAATTTAATAATATTGTATAATGCTTTCATTGTATTTTTATAAGAGATTGTACGTTGCAAAGTCTCTATAAACACGCTCTTTAGATGATCTACGATTTATGACATAATTCTAGAGAGAATTCTATTAAAAATAAATAAATTTTATAGGCCAAATATATTCTAATGTATGTGTGTATCTATTTATGTGTAGATTTTATACTTCATCAAGTATTTTCTATATTATACACGACATATGCAATTGAGAAATAGGATTCTGTCTTGCAAATTTTGTCGGAAATTATAGATTGTTAAAAGCGGTTTTTATAATATACGAAAAAAAGCGGAATATTCTAATGAAAGCCAGAAAAGAATTCGAGACCGCGAAAATAACAAAATGTTTTCGTCGACCAAATGACGAACACAGTGCAAGCTCGTTGCCAATGTCATAAACGTAGACGTTTTCCTCTTCGTAATTAAAATTAATGTAACGTAATTAGGATGTAATTAAACTAAACGGACAGCACAAAGGGCTCACGAGATTCACGTGGCGCGTGTTATGCGCCGAGACTTCGCATTTCTTTGCGTTTTCGCCGCGATCTCGAATCTCAACATTTCGGTTTAATCACCGTAGCTGCGACTTGTAAAATCTGCGTGACGGTTTCCAAATAATCGTTTAGGATTTTGCTACGCTTCGCGGGTTTTTGCCGATCACAGTTAATTTTCTATCGTAAAATCGCGCGTTCGTAATTATTCTCTAATTAGATACACCATTATATGCGTTTACATTTCGATTTAATGTCACTCGTAAACAAACACATCGCACGTTCAGTTTAATCATAACGTGACGTAAGTCATTGTAAAAAATTATGTATATAATATATTATATAAACACACACGCACACATGATACATTATATACAGAGAAAAATTTCTCTCTCGTATATTTTATATGTAAAAGTATCTTGTTCAATTTAAAATTGATTTATTTAACAAAGACGAGTAAAAATATCGGTAAATTTTGAATTATAAACGATTAAGGATTTAGGAAAGTTTTTACGAATTAAATTTTGGAAAGAGATAGATAATAAAATCTTCTTTCTAGTTCTGCATATCATGTATATATTTAATCTTAAATTCACATTATTTTAGTGTAATTCTAATATCGAGTCAAATGTTAAAAATTAATTGAAAGTTAAAAAAGAAAAACATAAAATTGAATAATGTTAAAAAAATTGAATCGAATTATCGCCAAAAAGAAAGAATATTTATTCCGTCAAATGCATTTTTCTCTCAGTACGTCGCGTTTCACCGAGCTTTTCGATTCCTCCTCCGGCGTTGATCGAGGTGATGTTGGGCGGATCACTAAATATCACTTGCGTCGCGGTGGGCGCACCGATGCCTTACGTGAAATGGAGAAAGGACCCTGCGACCGATTTGACCCCGGAAGACAATCTGCCTGTCGGCAAAAATGTCTTAAAACTGACCGACATCAAGGAGTCCGCCAATTACACGTGCACAGCTGCCAGTGATCTTGGCATAATTGACTCGACAACGATGGTGAAGGTTCAATGTTCGTATCGAGTTCTGATTGTGAGATTTAGTATCTCACTTTAATTATACATATCTTAGATATATGTCTTTAATTATAGATATGGTTCAAGTCTTTCCTAAATCATTTTCTCCAACACATTACGTTATAGAGGATTATGCATTACAAGCCGATCAATCGCGCATTATATTTCGCACTATTGTCCTTTCATCGGATAATTAAACGATCCGCTTCTTGTTAAACCTAACATTACGATAACAGTAATCACTGCAAAAATTTATCATCTGTAATATTTTTTTCGGAAAGCTATTATTAAATATCGCGACAATTTCACAAAATTATTTATTGTGTCTTTCGGACATTCGAATAAATAATTTAGCGTTTCGCGCGCGCGCGAGAGATTAGATACGATATTTATAAAAAGCATTATTATTCGCGATCATTATTATTCAGATTTTCATCAATATTTCATCGATATTCAATGCTTTGGTCGCAGAGGTAAAACCGTAATAATATCCCCACAGCTCTTCCCGGCCCGCCGGAGAATGTTCAAGCATCGGATATCACTGCAACGTCAGTGAAGTTGAGCTGGTCCTACAAAAGACCGGATGATCTGCAGTACTACGTAATTCAGCATAAACCGAAGCATGTGAACCAGGCATTTGCCGAGATATCCGGTATCACGACGATGTATTATCACGTTAGGAGTCTCAGTCCATATACGGAGTATGAGCTCTACGTGATAGCCGTGAACAGCATCGGGCGTGGTCCCCCAAGTGCCCCGGTGATAGTCACCACTGGTGAAACAAGTCAGTACTATAGTATTTACTTTCATACAGTAATCATTAATCTAACAATTTTTACATTTCTATCGTGGCTAGAAACGATTATTTTCCTCTCATCAAGATTCATAGATTGTTATTTAAATATCATAGCATATGTTAAATCAAAAAATTCAATAATTTATAAGACAAAGCCTTTTATTCGATGTTGCAGTATACTAATATTTACGTATATATTGTATTATAATTTTATTATAACGGATTTTCCATTAATTAAAATTCACTGTCGCTTTTACACCAAAATAAAAAACAATGGAAAAAATCGTTTCTATAGAAATATCTTTCATTTTATCGGCATTCATCTCAAATTTATCGTATGAATATAAACTTAACGTATGAAACGATGATGTTTGTCAAATCAATCTTTCTTTACGATATTTTTACATACATGAAAATCGTATCTATATCCAACACAACAAAGTAAACCCACTCATGAATCAATGTATGTTTCATTTCTGCGCCTCTTAACGAACATACGTGCGGTGAGTTTATTCGTCGGTTTAAAACGCGAATCCATTTCGGACCTAACAGTTTTTTTTTTCTCCGCGTATTCACATTCGCGAGAACGATAATGTAAGTGGAGGAACGCGGCACTGTAAGCGTGAATTTTTTGCACATAGATAGAATTTTTGTACATTATCGAAAAAGGAGCGAATTTTTACGCACATTTTTTTGAGGGAAATTCTGTACTTTTTTTCCATGCTGTCCGTCGTGGACGCACGATTTGATCCATGTAAGTGACAAGACAATTTTTTTCACCTATCACCAAACAACCCCCTCTGCTCTTTGTTGCACCAAATATGTTAGTGTTTTTTGCGGGCCGTTCTACAGCATTTCGTCGCGCTTCGACATCTCGTGTCATTGTGTATTTTTTCACCTCTACATCCCCAGCCTCAACTGCCTCTTTTACTTTCTCTCGCTTTCTCTCTCTCTCTCTCTCTCTCTCTCTATCTATATCTTTCTCCGTCTCGAATACGTCTCTTCGTCTCCTTTTTTTTTTTACGAAAGAGGAAGCGAGAAACGCGAGAGAGACAGCACGCGAAATTGCACCTTTCCTACAAAATAGTAGCACACTTCTTATTCCGTGAAAATATGAAGGAAACATAGACTGTTCTCGTAATTCATATTTTCACTCCGAATTTATTATTTATTTATGTACCGAGAATGTACAATAATCGTTTGACATTTTTTTTCGAATAGCGGAATCGACGAATGGAGGTGCCAGTAAGTTAAAACATGTATTAAGAGTGCCGTAGTAATACACCCATACCGATTTCTTTGCCTGCTCGTGTTCCTGTTTAATTCTTCATTTCAATTTCGTTATTTTTCACGCAGATAATTATTATTTTTGCTGTCACACGTACACATATTTTTACTGTTTTTAAAATGCACACATATCGATACGTACACGTTCATATGAGTATCTTTGTAGTTAATTGCGGTGTGATTTTTTGAAAATGTATCGATAAGTAGTATTATGGTACACAACAAAATGGAATTTTATTTCGTTCTCTATTTCTTCTCTATTTCTTCTCTATTTTTACATCGCACTAGCTCTTGTTAGTGTTACAATTTTTTTGAAGGGTTTCTTTTCGGAGCTGCTTTTTTTGGAAAGCTTCTTATCTTATCGCGCAACTAACTGTGGTGTATACATCACCGTTCCACTGTTTTCGTGTGTATTTTGTACTTTGTGATCTTTCTAATAACGCTAAAAACCGATCATTCTTCTTTCTAGAACCCGGTACAGCGCCGCGAAAGGTTCAAGTTCGACCGTTGAGCTCCAGCACAATGGTCATACAGTGGGACGAGCCGGAAACTCCGAACGGTCAAGTGACGGTCGGTGTCTTTTTCTTCGAAATTATTTTTCTTCCGAATCGCAACAAATTCGCTAACGAACACACGGTGCATCTTTATAGGGATACAAAGTGTACTACACAACGGATTCGAATCAACCGATGGCGTCATGGCAATACCAAATGGTGGATAACAGCCAGCTGACAACGATTTCGGAGCTGACGCCGCATACTATCTATACCATAAGAGTCCAGGCACTCACGAGCGTCGGTCCTGGACCTCTCAGTCTACCAGTGCAAATCAAAACACAACAAGGGGTACCGAGTCAACCCGAAATGCTAACGGCGGTCGAGATCGGGGAGACCAAAGTAACGCTCCAATGGAGCAAGCCCGCTCATAGCGCTGAGAATATTCTCAGCTATGAGCTATACTGGAATGATACTTACGCGAAGGTAAGCAAGGCAATAAATTTCTGTAACAATAATGTAATGAAAAACTTTCCCCCTTTTTCGAATGATAGTTAATTTCATCTCGTGTTTATGTGCCACACATTTTAAAGTTGGTAATGAAATTAAGGATAATAATTTAGTTCTAATCATTTGGTAATTAAGAGAAAACTCGATAAATAAAAATATTTTAAAATTCGTCACGAGCGATTTTTTTAAAGAGACGATTAATTTACGCGCGCGATATTATATGTCGCGTTAATACATCTAGCATTTCTAATCGGATTAGGAGAAGCATCATCGCAGAATACCGGTTACCGAGAACTATACACTGACCGGACTGTATCCGAATACTCTGTACTACGTATGGCTGGCCGCGAGGAGTCAAAGGGGGGAAGGTGCCACGACGATACCGTATCCGGTTCGCACAAAACAGTACGGTAAGCAGAACGCGCACGAACGTAAATGAAATCGAGCGAGAGTTCATGCAGCGAGGAGTGCCAGATGCATGTCGATACGGGATTGCCGCGAGATAATCGACTACTCGAATCTCAAATCATAATGATCAGATCGGATAGGACGTATCTGAGTCCTCCGGACTCCTCGGGCAATCACGTATCGCGATGGCACAGCAGGTAGGAGGTGCTGTAGCGCTAGACGCTCCTGCAAGTAGCGTAAGCTATTGGACGCACAACACCTTGGAAAAAGCCTTTTTTAAAGAAAAAAAAAAAAAAAAGTAAAAATCTCTTATCTTCGAAGACGCGTTTAATAGATAAAGAAAAAAAGAGATCGTAAGAAGAAAAGAATATATACATAGAGAGTAACATCGAAACAAATGAAGTGTGGGAGAGTGAGAATGACTGCATGCGTTGCAAATAAGAAAGCCGTTTTTGGATGCCACTTTATATATATATCTATATATATATACGTACATATCATACATATAAATTGCACTAAGCACTGCATTGATATATGTGTGCATTTTGGGCACCTCTTTTCATTCTCGATAATATATTAATTTATCGTCCGTTCTTCAGTTTTTTGTTGTCTCGTTCCCTTACAATTATTATATTAACGTTATAATTCGTTAACTCTGCATATTTTTGTGCCCGAGTTAACACCGAGCCGCTCCGGGAGAACTGTCTCTAATCACATCTTTTTTCGACTGTTCAAGGATCGATTGACTTTTTAACCTTGAATATTTTACACCATTTTGAACCTTGACCAATCGTCACGAACCGTTTTGTTAATATCCCTCGACAGTCACCGTCGATTGTGCATTCTCAGCGTTGAGGCTGTCAAATCGGAGAATACGAGAACTCGTTTCTTCGCCACATTGCGTGCTGATCGATCATCTATCATTCGCCTCATATAAGAATGTCACAATTGTCATATTTGTATTTATTTTAAAATAACAAATGTATCTAAAAAATCGATGAGATCCGAACAGAGATCGTCAGAAGTGTAAAATTAATGTTATTTTTTATCAATTGATAATTATCCAACGACGAAACAAGTAATCAAAATACACGATAATTCCAACGAGGATGCTTTTTGTATTCTCGTATTCTTCGAGCCTCAAGCCAGAATCTGGTACGATCGACTGGTAACTGCCGATTATGCCCTCCCCCCGACCTCGATTTTGTTTCTTTCCTTCCTATAACTGAGTGTTATACAGTCCCCGGGGCTCCGCCTCGCAATGTAACCGGCAAAGCGATCAGCCCAACCTCTATATTGGTAACGTGGGAACCACCGGTCGCTGAACGTTCCAACGGGAGGATCGCCTACTACAGACTGCAAGTCGTCGAGAGCGGTCGCTCTGATTCCGAGGCGAGGAATATCAAACTGAATGACACACGTTTCGTGTTGGACGAGCTGAAAAAGTGGACCGAGTATCGAATCTGGGTATTGGCCGGGACCAGAGTAGGTGACGGGCCCCCGAGTTATCCTATCTCGGTCAGAACTCACGAGGACGGTATGTATCACAGACACTGACTGAAAGTCTCTCTGTTTACCTCAGGCATGCGAGGAGTAACGTGTAAAATCCGTGGTGACGCACGAGAGAGCGCAAGAGAGCGATAACATTATGAATATTTCGCAATAATGTTCTTCTCATAAAACTCCATCGAAATAAATAAATAAAAAAAAAAATTAAAAAAAAGTTATAATGTCTGCGATATTGAATAAAAATTCGATCGTAATCGCAACACCAACCTCAATCGGTCACGGTCGCTACGAATTTCACACGCTAAGCTTCGCGAAGAAGAAATACCATATTGGGATGAAGTAATAACGCGCCTCATCCGAGAGAGCCAAAAATATAAAAGCCCGCCAAAAGTCAATCCGGTTATACTTTCGCGCGGTTCCAGTGCGGGTTGCGACACGACACGCCGTGTTATTCTGGGTGAATGCATTTTACGTATATAATGTACATTACTATATACATATATATACTTTCGATTTCAGATTCCGCTAACGTCACTTCGTCACCTGTCTCTTTCCCTAAGCTCTCAAACAACCATATACTCTCTTCCTTTATCACGATTTTCTATTCTGTATTTTCTCTATCGTCTATCTTTTCTTTCCAGTGACTCTACACTCATGTATTATATTTTTTATACTGTATTTTTATGTTTCTATAATTCTATTAACTTACATTATATATACAATATATCGTAATACTGTATTATATTATATATATATGAGCTTTCCTCTCTTCTCTCACGCCATTCTTGTGTTACAGTAATAGTTTCGAGAAACGAACTATCAAATCGCTCATCGTGACGAGAGAGGAAAAGAGGTCGGACACGGCCCTTTTTTCCGGTCGAGTTACCTTTTTTTTTTGCGCAAACCAAAATTTTGAGCGCGCACGACTTTTTAAATTTTTCGTGCCTCTCCAATCACGCTTTCCTGTTCTTTTCGCAATCTCCTTTTTACTCTTCCGATTTTTATAAAACGGCACCCACGCGACGCGTAATTCGAAACGATGATGGCCCTATCTTTTTGGCTGGCAAGATTTTATATTTTTGGATTTTTTGCGGCAATAAAATTTCCAACGACTTACTCTAGATGTCCCGAAATCTTTCCCGAAAAACTCCACCCTTCTCCCTCCCCAAGATTTTAGTGTGCCCACGATAATTTTTTCCAGGTGCACGCAGCCACGGATTTTTCAGAAGCTGATAACCAATTTTTGAGCTCAGCTATTAACGATGAAAGAGAAAAAGAAAAAATAGAAAAGAATTTTCTTACCGTTTTTTACAGGGCCTAATCGCAACTCTCTCTCTTTGTTCGTTGCCGTTGGTTTTTTTCATCTCCCTAGCCCCACTTTTAAAACTTGGATATCTATTTTGACACGCTAATTAATACTTAATTATATTCACTCAAGTGTTTTTATCTTTCCTTAAAGCATTTGCAGGAGGATGATCCAGGTTTTGAACAGCTAGTTTTTAAGATCTATATTCACATTATCGTAATATATCAACTTAATAATATGTATTCATTACACTCAGTGTTCTTTCTGGTGGTTACCGTGGTTACGTCAGTAAAGATGTTTCGTTTCTCTTCTTTAGTTTATTAACTCACTCTTGCCACGTGTTATGAAGATAGAAGTCAGGCTGGCTGCCCTGCGTGCCATTATTTCCGTTTTTTTTTAATTCTTCTTTTTTTTTATATCACTATTAGCTGTACAAGCTATATGAAATAAGTAAATAATACTAACGAATGAAATTAAATAATAACTTGTTACACGCAAAAAAAATCAGAAAATAATGGCAAAGCGAGGGTCAGCTTGCGAGTGAAGCGCTTACGTATATATATAAAAACTCTAGCGAATGTTATCTCACACACAAGAATATATATGACGCACTTTTTCACTATATATATATATATATTACACATATATATATTTCTATATATATCTCTGATATATAAGGCTCTTCTGTCTTTAGTTGAGATTTAGTTCTACCTATCGTTTGCACATGTTTAGAGCATGCCTTCGTTTGTTTAAAGACTCCTCGACTTCCTCGATCCCAGAAACGCAACCCCTTGAACTCTTCCCGTCACGAAAAAGGAAAGAAGCCCCTGAATTCCGGTGTTCCACCTATTTTCCTGCCCTCCTTCTCCATCGCCACCGTCAAAATCCGCCGAACTATGTCGAGTCTGCGAGATCACTTCCTAGTAAATTATACCACACATTCACATTATATAATACCATTTATATCCTATGAATGGC
Organism: Polyergus mexicanus; assembly: GCF_030449975.1. Taxonomy (NCBI): domain Eukaryota; kingdom Metazoa; phylum Arthropoda; class Insecta; order Hymenoptera; family Formicidae; genus Polyergus; species Polyergus mexicanus. The sequence continues at coordinate 10,211,681 of NW_027223331.1, forward strand.
ATGCTGATGCATGAAGACAGTTTTGCTTTCTGTTATTTCCCATCCCTGTCCCAATCAAGTAGCACCCGAAGGTGCCAATCGATCCCGCATGTCGAACGTTTTTCACCCCCTCTCACCCTTTTTCCCTTTGGCGGCCCGAATAACATCCAGCACGATCCATCCCTCCCATAACAAATAAATTCAATACCGAGAGAAAAAAAAATTGTTTGTACGATATTTATACAGTAACCGTTGAAAAAATAAATCTCCGCGCAGTTGTAATAGCTATGGTATTTCTCCGGGAAATCATTTAATCGTAACGATAACTTCTCTCGATGCGGAAACGAAGTGATACGATACGATCGTGGTTGTTAAAAGTTTCACAATGCGAATAAGTAGAAACAACAAATCGCGAGATTGAAAAAAAAAAATAATCGAGCGAGAAAACCGGAGTTGTAAAAAAACTGTCCCATGGATTCGAAAGCGAAGGAAGAAGTAAAACGAGGAAAAACGGTAGATGATTGTGTATACCGTGCGATTCTGTTCATCTCTAACGGGCTATAAAGATATTCTCCGCGTTGAACACGCGGAGAAGTATCATTTGTCGCGAAGGTGTTATGTCACCCTATGGTTGTTGAACGAAAAGTTATACCAACGCGCGTCCATAACGATCTTCCTTACGCCTTTCAGTGCTCACCACTATGAATCTCTCTCCTCCTTCGGATCATCTTTCGTTTTTCCGTCCTCCCTTCTGCATTCTTCTCTTCTCCGTTCCTCAGATCCCCCGTTCCCAGCATTATCCTGTCTATGGAGCAACTGATCCGACGCCCGTTTCACCCTCCTGAAGCAGACTCGGCAGAGCGAAGCGAAACGATAAAAAGCACTGCTGAAAGCACCCTGCCGTATAAGCTCGCACATTGTCAAGCACAAAGATTCACCGTCACGTGTATAGCATACATATATATATCTTTTAACGCATACGTTTACTATTATTACTAACTGTCATCGTTCACTATTTACCGAGATATATCACCGCTACTATAGCATTTTATATATATATATATATATATGATGTCTCACCGTATGTGCACGGGCACTTTGCAAAAGTCACGTAAACGCGCGCCGGCACCGTGTGTTACACGTTTTTCTCGCACCCACCACGCACGCATACACGCACTTCGTGGAGTCAGAGTGCCACGCGACGACATGCACGCACGCACGTGCGTGCGTACCTCGCGTGGTTCCTGCCGCCGTCGTAGTCTTGCCCCTATGCATCGGATTCTCAAGTGCAAGCACCCCGCTTTTACGATCAATTCGACTGCGAGACAGCGTGTGCACGTAGCATTCACGTAGGACACGCGTGCGGGCGTGTGCGACTGGATATGCATATACGTAGAGAGACGCTCACGTTGGTTGCGTGAGAGAGCACCGTGCACACAGCAGCGGCTATACACATCCGGATAAATATTGTTATAGACGATGCAATATCGTGCCACCGAGCACCAGCACTGAAAGCACCCTCGAAAAGCACCCTTACTGTCGACTGTCGTGCAACCTGAAGCTCTTTCCTGAGGCGATCTCGAAATAGCGCGATGCAAAAGCTCCGATAATAACCGAAATAGCAACATTAACGACGGGTATTTTGCGATCGCGTATACTGTAGATTGGCTTGTAGGATTTTTAGCTGCAGTAAAAACGATTTGACCTTCATGAAACGATGATATTACTATGATGATTATTAATCCGTGAACACTTGTGGAAAATCATCGAATTTTTTGAGAAAAAGAAAAAAAAGATTTGCATAAGTTGATTACGTATATGTGTTAAAAATTTTTTATCATTTGAAAATGAACATGAAAATTATTTTATATACAAAGGATGCAAATTGTTTTTGTCGAAAATTTAGTTTTCCGCTTTTATAATGGCGCACGAATTTATTATAATCGATACTATGTATAATAACATGAAAAAAGACTGCAGTCGACAACGATTACGGTCCTATGGTGTGTTTCTTTTCGAGATCGTGACAAGAAAGTGTGCGTGTGTATGCGTGAGTGATTGTGTAAAAGGATACCGGATGGAAGAAGGATGATGCGCGTAAGAAAGCGTACACGAAAAATAATCGAAAGCATCAGGAAAGTGATCAGTCAAAGGAGAACGGTATATAATAAAATAAAAGTCAAATCAAAAATTCTCGCGCGAAATTTTCTCTGCGCCCAAACGTTCTCAACGACGAAAAGAGTCGAATAATTTATACTAAGAAAGAGAAAAAAGAAATTCGCGAAGCGTTTTCTTGGAAACATTTGAATACCAATATTTATTAGATCTTTTATGATTATATTTTTATTTGTATGCTCGACATCGACAACAATTCCGTGGATTTCGACGAGTGAATCGCATTCAACGTCGGATCATCAGACTTCACCCCCGCCGGAAACGACCGATGACCTTAATATCCACAAGCGAAATATTCGTCTCTTTTTAAAGTAGCATACGTAAAAAATGGAAATGCTCATTCTAAATTGAATTCTCGATTTCTACTCGTACGCGAAATGTCCAGCGTGGGTGAAGCGCATTTTATCTAGAAGACTTACCCCATATGCTGCGTATGGAGACGAAACGAAAAATATTTATATATGAACTACGGGCATTATTAGATTCCATTGATTTTCATAATCAAATTCGTTGAAATGTACATAATACGCTCGACGACCATTTTTTATATTACGTATAATATCTTCATTCTCTGCATGCGAGACTTCGATCCGTTTCCAACTTCTGTCTCTGTAAGTCAAATATAATATTTTATTATTCTCTCTGAGAGATTCCGACATGTACAAAATATTTCGTTTAAATACTACATCTTTCTCTTTCTAAATATACAATATAGATATATTTTATTTTTTATCTCGAGATACACGCGCACACATGTTTTTTACATAAATATCTAGAAAAGGTATGATTACAGTATACTGTATATGTAAATGTATGTGTGTATTTTTTTTTCTATATATGAATTATTAAGCAGCAATTGAAGAAACATTCTTTCGTAGGCGTAATGTTAAAATCTCATAAGCTTCGGCTGTCCGTTGATGTTCCTGATTATTTTCTCTAATTTTTTACTTGATACATATGAAACTATATTATTGTTATATCCCGACAAAGTGCATGATTTATGAACACAGTTGGTATTCCTTTTAGTTCGATCCAACTAGTTCCGCCAATTTGAATTAGATATTTTAGATGCTATCGACAGCTTCAACCACACTCGATCATCGACAGGCACGATTCGTTAATCAAATAAACGGCACCTCTACCACCATATCTCGGCAACGGCTGTCGAAACGTATTTGCGCGCGCGCTTTACACGGAATTTTGTGATTTTTGCGTGGATGAATGCGCGGGTGGATGTTGATATTAAGAGAGAGAGAGAGAGAGAGAGAGAGAGAGAGAGAGAGAGAGAGAGAGAGAGAAAGGAAGAGAAAAAAGAGGGATGAAGAAGAGATAAATAGCGGGATACCTTTCTATGGTATCTAAATCGAGAGAGAGAGACCTCGTTCTGTTTGTCTTCTTTTCTCCCTCTTTTCTTTCTCTTGTCTTCTCTCTTTCTTTCTTTAATTTACTCTGCTGCCTCCCCTTTGCTGAAACGACAAAAGTTTTTGATCGAGCTGCTGTTTTTTGCGGGTGACTTTTTGGAGTTGCAAAAAAAAGAGAAACAATTTTTCCTCAGAAGACACTCCGCCCTACCGACATGTATCCCAATCTTGTACCGTGAGTTTTTTGACAATAATGTCACAAGAGGAATCGCGAGTTTTTCTCACGGCTGCCCAAGTTCTATAGAATACCGTAGCAATGCGACAAAACCCTTCTCTCGTTTGATACATCCTAGAAACCATCCACCTTATTCTTTCTTATGGTTTCTCCTTCCTATAGCTTTCTTTTCGTAGGCATTTTATCATAGGTCTTTCCCTCTTTAATGTCTCGTGTCGAGGGAGAAGGGATAAGGGGATTCGAGATCTCGATTCATTCTGAGATTATTGCTATCGGCAGCTGCTGATATACGTCGAGCGTATTTCGAGAAACGTGAGATACATATGGCTTTCGCTCCCCGACACGAGGCAGGTGAACATGAGCCTTTAGTTATTTCATATTTGGAGTAGTGATTGCGCATGCCAAAAAAGATATTCTCACGTCTCCCGCCTCTCTGCGACCAACTGCAACCGAGGGCCAAGCGATCATTTTTTTTTTTTTTTTTGGTCTACTTAACGATCGATTGGATCATGAATCTTGTTGCCATCGACATTCGTTAGCAGTTGCGAGATTAAATAAGCGGTGCGATTGCCATCGAGCGCATGAGGCCGGAGCGAAAGGACCGAATCGAGCGAATGCGAGCGCGTGTCTGTTTCGAGAAGAAAAGGATAAAGAAATCTCTTGTCTATACTTTTTTTTATCGTAAAATCGAGATATAGCCATTATATATAGAGAGAGGGCCAATTTTGATGATAATCAGTAGTGTGCTACCCATTGTGATATGCCTTAAAAAGTAATTAAATTACATTATAATATTCTATTCAATGTACGTGCGAAGTTGACACGAATTTTTACGAGTTTTTTTTCCCACTTTTTTGGCGACTTTTGGGGCGCAGCTGAAAAAAGTGAGTATCCCTTAGCTCGAGTTGTGCCATGATATTTTTCTATACCGTCAATTTTTGTTTCACTTTTTCTTTTTGTCTCCGTCTCATTTTTTTTCTTTTTTTTTTTTTGCATATATATTATATATATACTCTTCTTTTGTTGTCTGTCGAAAGAGTTAAATCTCAGAGTGTTGTCCTACAGTTATTTCTTTTTGTTTGCTGCAGCCAGCGAATATATTATGACATAATCTCAAAAGACATGTTATTACATACATTACGCTGCGATTTGCGCGCGCTCGCCGTCCTTGTTTTTTGCGCTACATAGCGAAATTGTAAGTGTGATCTTGATCTTATTTAACTGTGTACACGTACGAGAGCTAGAAAAGCAGAGCGAGCACGCGATTTACCAATCGCTTCTCATCAAATTCGCGCTACGACGATTCAGTTCTGCGTCGAAATTTTCTGTATGTACAATACTTTCGTTGCGGCGCAAGTTTCGGTTTTTGCGAATCCTCCCATCGTAAAAAGCTGCTATTATTGTTATATACATATATATATCGTGCGGAAGCAGGTATTAGGCAGTGCTGGTTTTTATCTGAATTTTTGTTTTTCCCATCATATTATGTTTCCCATTTCTCTCGTATAACTAGCCGTTTGGCGACGACGAATACTGGACCGTCCATGGAACAATCGAGTTATCTCGTCTTTCGGACAACTTCTGGAATCGCGACATTAGAAGTTACGATGTTGACGCGAAAATACGTCGTCGCGTGAAACTCTCTAACTTCCCGGATGGCGGTCGTGGTTGTAAATAAACGTTGTAAATAGGCGACGTGCATATTTACCGTCACTGCCACTGCATCCGGTCCAAGAGCAAGACTCTCATTTTGTTGCGGCTAACTTTTATTCTGCTGACGAGTGCACTTGTACACACCTTCCACCGCGAAAGCTCGCGTTCAAATACATACTTGATCTCTCTCAAATCATCATGGACTCTCCAATATTGCCGCTGTGTTATCGTGTCCAACGTTACCGCGTACTTGATCGTATACTCGGACGTATCTACGCGCGCTTGTATACGCGAAGGCGCGAACCGAACACGCGGAAGAGAGAGAAAAAAAAACAACTAAATAAAAAAAAGAAAGAGAGAAAAAAAGCATTATTGGTATTCAAATGGAGGATCACGATCGTAATCAGGGGCGTAGAGCATGGGGTACAACGTGCCTCGTAATATTGTTTGTACGTCGTTTTGTCCGTGTGTGATTGGCGGCATGTAATTACCTTCTCCACTACTTCTTCATTTCTTTCATTTTTCTCGTTTCATCTTTCTTTCACGACAACTTATTTTACTTATGATTTTTCTTTTCGCAAACGCGCTACAAACCGCTGGTACCTTCGCGTTTCCTTTTCGATTGTATCTTATCGCTATCTTATTCTCGCTCTATCGTCTATTTTTCTTTTAATTTCCGTTACAGCGACGAATTGGACGGATGGACGGTAGCAGAATGTAAAAAAAACGTTGTATAAAAAGATTAATTTTATTTCTCGCTTTTTTTTCTTTAAGTACATTTTCTCTTGCGATGAAGGATACTTTAGCTACCGATATATTAACGCTTATTGCTTCTAACATTGTTCTATCTGTTTCTGAAATGTAAATAATAATAATGATTGTACGTAATGATCTTTTCGGCAGACAAGACAGACTGCGAACGACTTACATATTCTTTCATTTCTTTTCTTTTTTCTCTTGATCAGTTTCTTTGAATTTTATACAAGTTCATTATTTATATTATTTCAGATTTTATAAAATCGTTATTTATTATCTCCTGTCTGCGTACGTCTGTGGGTATACATTGGCGTGTGTCTGTGAGTGTGACATCAGATGAGCATAAAGTGCGCGAATTAATTATAGATTGCGTTACAGTGCCGGGGGATCCTCAAGACGTCAAAGTCACGCCGATCAACTCGACGGCAATACACGTCGAGTGGAAGCCGCCAAAAGCGAAAGATCAGAATGGCGTTATACGAGGGTACCACATACACGTTCAGGAAGTGAGGGAGGAGGTCAGTTTGTGGTTGCTACACGATCAATAGCGTAGCATTGCAAGTTTCAAACTCTTAACATGAAACTTACTAATGAAATCTTATATCTGTTCTCTCTATCCCCCGTCTCTTTATCTTTGCCATCTTCATTCTCTTGTATCAATAGAACATATAAATAGAACATTCAATTTTTTAAGTAAGGTGCAATTATTGCTTTAAATCATAACATTAACAATCACGCATATTACATAATTATGTCGGTCTTCAATGAAACAATGCAAGGTAGACAGAAATAGATAGTGAAACGAGCTCGCGATGAAATTGTGGTAATTTCTCAGGGGAAAGATCTACTGAACGAACCAATACGTCGAGACGTGCACGAGGACGGCGTATTAGAGGTGAACATTACCGGACTGCAACCGGACACGAGATACTCGGTGCAAGTGGCGGCACTAACGAGAAAAGGGGACGGAGACCGTTCGGTACCGATTCACGTTAGGACACCGGGCGGAGTACCGAACAGGCCGCAAGTCAACGTGAAGTAAGAGAAACGCCGACTTAAAAATATTGTACTTTTATAAAAAACTTTACCGCGACTGATCGATTCTGTACACGTTATTTTTTCAGGGTACTAAACAGAGGCCCGGATGTCTTGGAACTTGAATGGGTCCAACCCACTCAAACCTATGGTATTCTGCTAGGATATCGTATTCGATATGGTATAAAGAATCAAACGCTCAAGGAGGAATTTATCGAGGGCACGCATCAGCATACATATAAAATCACAGATCTCGGTGAGAAAAATTAATACTTAATGTATATAATATATGTTTTGTAGCATGATATAAATCTTGAAGATACAGAATGAAAATCGCTATCTATTTTTATGAATTATTCTTACCTCTATTGCCATATAACAAATTGTTTCTTCAAATAATCTATAGGAGAACAAGGCGTTGATTACGAATTCAGAGTAGCGGGTAAAAATGATATCGGCTTTGGCCAGGAGACCGTGCGATACTGGTTCAGCCCGGAAGGTGAACCCACGGGGCCACCGACCAACTTATCGTACTTCTTCCAAACTCCCGACACCGTGTGTGTTACTTGGGACAAACCCCTTCGACAGCATAGAAACGGCCAAATAATCGGCTATGACGTACAGTTCAACAAAAAGAACGATCATTCTAGCACTATAGATAGGAACACGACCAAAACGAGGGCGGTATTCACTAATCTGGAGGAGAACACGGAATATGTCTTTCATGTACGAGCGCATACGTCGCAAGGTAGCGGTCCGTATTCCGAGAAAATCACGATAATGACGGAAAAGGACATCGGCAGAGCTCCGATGTCCGTAAGAGCAGTGGCCACGTCGGATTCCAGTGTGGAGGTGTGGTGGGAACCAGTACCCAACAGAGGAAAGATCGTCGGTTATCAAATTTTCTATACGACGACCGCTGTGGAAGATTTAGACGAGTGGAAGCAGAAGAGCGTCGGCTTGACAGAATCGGCGGATCTAATCAATCTGGAGAAATTCACCCAATACGCCATAACAGTAGCTGCGCGCTACAAGACCGGTCTGGGAAGGCTAAGCGAGAAGGTCACAGTAAAGGTAAAACCGGAAGATGTTCCGCTAAATCTTAGAGCACCAGACTCATCGACACACTCGATGACTCTGTCCTGGACTCCACCCATAAGACTGACCCCGATGAAGTACAAAGTTTCATTCGATGCTGTTAAAGAATTCGTAGATTCTCAGGGTATAACACAAACACAGATCGTCCCTCGCAGGCAAATACTATTGGATCCTCAAACAACAAGCACGATGATAAACGAGTTACAACCGTTTACGACTTATAACGTCAACGTGAGCGCTGTACCACGCGACGGTCAATATAGACCACCGGCAAAAATTACGGTCACCACGCAGATGGCTGCACCCAAACCGATGGTGAAGCCAGACTTCTACGGCGTGGTTAATGGCGAAGAGATTCAAGTTATTCTGCCGCAAGCTTCCGAGGAATACGGACCGATTTCGCACTATTACCTGATAGTCGTTCCCGAAGATAAGAGTACTGCCGATAAACAACCGGATGAGTTGACCGAGGATATGATTACCGGAAAAGGTGCCAAGCAAGAGAGGGAAAATGCGCCCTATATCGCAGCTAAATTTCCGCACAGAGATATTCCGTATACATTCCATTTAGGCAGCGGAGACATCTACGAGGGATACGAAAACCGGAAACTCGCAAAAAATAAACGCTATAGAATATTCGTACGGGCCGTAGTCGATACCCCACGAAAGGTGAGATACATGAAACGTTTAGCGAAGTTTATACGCACGAGTATGTACAATTCGATAATTATTTATGGAAAAATATTCTTTCTAGCATCTGTACACGTCGTCACCATTTTCCGAATATTTATCTTTGGACATGAGAGAAGTACCTCCCGGCGAGCCACCACGTCGACCAAATCCCAATACTCCTCCGGATGGAAATCCGGAAGTTTCAGTAAAAACTAGTGGTCAAGAACCAGGTATGGTATGGGTCGTTGGTCCCATAATCGCAGCATTGATGGTCAGCGTTTGCCTTGTTCTTCTATTCGTCATCAAAAAGTAAGTTCGGTTTCTTAGAAAAAAAAATAATTCAAAGTCTATGCACATAAAAGTTGTACATTCATCACTTTGACTTCATAATTATTTCAGACGAAGACAACCGTGCAAAGCACCAGATCAAGCAGCCGTTACACGACCGCTCATGGCGGCGGATATAAGTTCTAATCACGCGCCGTCGGATCCGGTGGAAATGCGACGATTGAATTTCCAAACTCCAGGCATGATCTCACACCCGCCGATTCCAATCAGCGAACTAGGCAATCACATCGAGCGCCTGAAAGCGAATGACAATCTTAAATTCAGTCAAGAGTACGAATCGATAGAGCCTGGTCAACAATTTACGTGGGACCATTCCAATATGGAAGTCAACGCGTCGAAGAATCGTTATGCCAATGTGATCGCATACGACCATTCGCGAGTCATTCTTCAAACTGTCGACGGTATGCCGGGTTCGGATTATATCAATGCCAATTATTGCGATGGTTATAGAAAGCAGAATGCATATGTGGCCACGCAAGGACCTCTACAGGAGACATTCGGGGATTTCTGGCGTATGTGCTGGGAATTGCGAACTAGCACGATCGTGATGATGACAAAGTTGGAAGAGAGAACAAGGATTAAATGTGATCAATACTGGCCCACTAGAGGCTCCGAAACTTATGGACAAATGACCGTGACCATCAGCGATATTCAAGAATTGGCAACCTATTGTATCCGCACGTTTCAGGTTTGTCGAACGGGCTATTCTGAACGACGCGAGATAAAGCAGCTGCAATTCACAGCCTGGCCCGATCACGGCGTGCCGGAACATCCCGCACCGTTTTTGCAATTCTTACGCAGAGTCAGATCACTTAATGTACCCGATAGCGGACCGTTAGTAGTGCATTGTAGCGCTGGCGTAGGAAGAACTGGTTGCTTCATCGTAATAGATTCGATGTTGGAAAGGATTAAGCATGAGAAAATGATCGATATTTACGGCCACGTCACATGTCTACGAGCTCAGAGGAATTATATGGTCCAAACTGAAGATCAATACATTTTCATTCACGATGCTCTGCTTGAAGCGGTGATCTGCGGCAATACGGAGGTACCGGCCAGAAATCTGCATTCCCACATTCAGAAACTCATGCAGCCTGAGATCGACAATATAACTGGAATGGAATTGGAATTCAAGAAGCTTTCCAACATCAAGGCCGACTCGACTAGATTTATATCTGCAAACCTACCATGTAACAAGCACAAAAATCGATTGGTCCACATTCTGCCTTACGAGTGTACTAGAGTGTGCCTGCAACCACAACGTAACATCGAGGGATCCGATTATATAAATGCAAGTTTGATTGATGGATATCGCTATAGAGCAGCTTACATAGCTACACAAGGTCCTCTGTGCGACACTACTGACGATTTCTGGCGTATGCTATGGGAGCACAATTCCACGATCGTCGTTATGCTGACGAAATTGAAGGAGATGGGCAGAGAAAAATGTCACCAGTACTGGCCGTCCGACCGATCTATTCGTTACCAATGTTTTGTCGTGGATCCGATCGCGGAATATAATATGCCGCAATACATTTTGCGAGAATTCAAGGTGACGGATGCGCGCGATGGTGCCAGCCGTACGGTCAGGCAATTCCAATTCATCGATTGGCCAGAACAAGGAGTCCCGAAATCTGGTGATGGTTTTATCGACTTTATCGGTCAGGTTCATAAAACGAAGGAACAGTTCGGTCAAGACGGGCCGATCACCGTTCATTGCAGCGCTGGTGTAGGAAGGACGGGTGTCTTCATAACGCTTAGTATTGTATTGGAGCGAATGCAGTATGAGGGAGTGGTCGATATTTTCCAGACTGTGAGAATATTACGCACGCAACGTCCGGCTATGGTTCAAACCGAGGTTTGTAGGCTTGTTACTTTCAATGTTCCACAAAATATAGTATTATATAATATAATAAATAATACAGCATATATGTGTATGTGCATGCTTACTCATGTAAAAGTAATTTTTAATCATATTTTCTGTTTTTTTGTTTCAGGATCAATATCAGTTCTGCTATCGAGCCAGTTTGGAATATTTAGGGTCTTTTGATCATTATGCCAACTGACAAGCCGACTCTCGCGAACAAAGAGATCTGTCGAGAGACAAGCGAGACCGGCAGAGAGGCGAGAGAGATGTCGAGAGAGCAAAAGTACGACGTGTCTAGTACAATAAAATCGTATGACATACTCGTACCTTCCAAGAACAAATACGCGATTACTAATGTCGTGGGCAGTTAACATAGAGAAATGTTTAGTTAATGATGTTACAGTAAATGCAAATATTCGAAGGAAATTTTCATTCTTGATGATATAACAAATGCCCAAATCGTCCTAAGAAGCATTCATCAGCTTAAGTTAATCTCTTTTTAAAAATTAGATTCGAAAGTTCCCTCGCGCGAGTTAAAACGCGAGTCAAAACTGCCGTTTAGAAATACAATACGCATGATTGTATAAACGATCGTGTCATATGTTGTCATACATACGTTCTTTGTGTGAACAGAGCGGACTTTTTAATTTCCAGATATTCTCTCACATTGAAAGATTAATTAAGTACGATAATGTAATCAAAATTACAGGCCGTCACTGCGTAGGATTCACATTTGTGAATTAGTAAATTGGAACATATCCCATTGTCGAATCGATCATTCGTAAAAGCATTTTTTTAAGTCTAGATAATCTAATTCTAAGATAGACTGAAATATTACGACCATATCTCTCTCCCATTCAAAATATAGTGCATTACATTCATGGATATCTCTTACAAACTGAGACATCCTTTCTCGTTTATTGAAGATAAGAGTGCTTCCTTCAGTAGCGATTGCATAGAGGAATGAAAAGATGTTGATGTTAATGCTGTGAGAGAAACAGATGGGTAATGCACTGCATATATATGTAAAACGCATACATATTTGAAGGTAAAAATCTACAATTTGCAGTATATGACACATTTCACATATTCAAGTACTTATTGATGTAGAAAAAATAACAGATCGAAAAATCAACTCTAAATAACTTTCTTTAGCTTTACAAAAGAGAGAGAAAGAGAGATGAAAATTTCCGCTCACAAGAGACAAGAAAATTGCCATACTGCCAAATTGACAATTATTATGCTGTACTCGTTATGAACAGTAGGGATCTCTTCTCATTTTATCTATTATAATAATGTTAGATAGATCATAAGAAAAAAAATTGTTTTAAGGCTAGATTAAGCGATGCCATTAGGGAAATGATGATGAAAAAAGGATTTGAATGAAAGAAGGATGAAAGGAAACGGTGCCTATATACAATAAAAAGTGCATAAATAAAAAAATTTGAGTGCACATTTCTATAAAAGAAGAAAAACTAATTTACATAGAAGCACTGTATGTTGAAATCATGTATTGTTCTTCCGAGCCCTCGATACCTTTATGTACAAAGTTCCAATATAGCTTCTACCTCGAATATTTCTATTGTTTTTTTAAATATGTTCAAATAGACAGTATACCATATAAATTTATTTGTTTTTGTATATCAGTTTGTTTTTTAGTTCATATATAGTTGAACAGATATTTTCATCAAAATTTAATTCATACAAGATATTCACATTTATTAATGGTACATTAAATTTATCGATATTTGTATAATATCTTTTTCTTTTTTCGAATGCCAGATCAATGCCAAAACTGCACATTGGATGGAACATTCCTACACAATATATCTGTTATGATGAAAATATTTAATTTGGTAAGTTTATAAAATTTTTGATTCTATAGAATCGCTCTATGTTAGTGAATTTGTAAGAAATTCAAATATTTTTCTTATAATCACTTACGATTTAATAAAGATGAATGCATTAATTGCTTTGATTTTAGAAAATCATCACAGTGAATGTATTTAATCCTACTTTTTATTGTGCCTATTGATGCACTTATAATAGTCAATAGTTGATTCTATCTAATATTTTGTAAAAGCGCTAATTAATCACTTTTATCATAACATTTCCACTTTATAGCGATAACTTTAACTACGCATATTGCAATTCAAAATTGCAGACTCTTAAATCTATGAGGACAATAATTGTGCACTTGTTTATGTATTCTGTACTTCTAAATTTGTATGATATTAGGTATAGTGTCTTTTATCTAACACTTTAGAAATTACTGATTAAAAAAAGTATATGTACACACAATAACAGATGTAATGTTATCTACAGTGCTCAGAGATTTTATTGAGCATATAGACTCTGTTTTTTGACATTCTTTTGCAACTATTTATGCTTATGATACATACCTGACATGTTTGAATCCAATGTCACATTTTGATATCAGCTTCATGATTTCCATAATTTCCATGATTTCATAGAAGTATTTTTTTTCCATTAATTACTGCGGTTCGAGGGCCAGGAACTGTGACTATCTGTACATAAATGCACCGTCTGTCGTTAGCAACATTATATAAATATATACAAAATAATGATGATATATATATATATAAAATGATGAATAATATATATACATAGATATATATTATAAATATCAGTAAAAGAGATACGAGTGTGCATAAAAGACATGGAGATATTTAAAAACACGTGGGTATTTTCCAGACTATACTTTAAGTTTTAATCGAAAAAAAAAATGTGTAATCTATTCATTGTCAATATATGTTGTACCTACTCATAATATTTAATTCTCGAGACATTTTTTATTTGCGCGATTTTATACTTTTTAAAATATTGTTTTTTAATTGTGTTTATTACATTATTTTGACATACTTCTATACAATGGCTTTTGTGTAAAATGTTGTTTTATGGATTGGAAAGATGCATATGATGCTAAAATGGTATTTCTTTATTACTAGAATATTTTTTCCTTCTGTTAACAAACTGAGGGCCATTTCATATTTGCATTTAATGTTATATATCTTTGTGCTTGAAAAAGTACTTAATTTATTTCATTACCATTAAAATGTACGTATATAATTACATAATTGCATCAAATTTTTCACTGCCTGTTGAACCATTTACGAACCATGACATTTTTCATTAAATTATAGTGTAATGATAATAATTATACTACTACTTGTAACAATAATAATAATAATGATAATACTAGTTATAAAAATGATTCTACAATTTGCCTTACGTCTCAAATTTCGCTGCGTAATATTAACACTTTAAATTTTTACATTAACGACACATTTTTTAATTATCGAATTAAGTTAATTTTTACAATGTTGACAACCATTATTACGGCTCGATAATATTTGGCCTTCAGAATGTAACCATAACCTATTTACGTCAATATACAGCTTCCAGTTTTATTTTTTATTTTGTTTAAAGAAGAGTGTACATTATTATATATTTTTCATAAAATTTGTTTATTTTTTCCCTTAAACACATTTATATGTTTATTACTTTAACTAAAATTAAGTTCAATGTATAATATATTTACTAAACATTTTTATGCAAATTAAATTATGAATACTTTTAAACAACACGAAAAAAGTTTGCAACATCTTTTATTTTTCCAGATATTATGCGCAATTTCAAAAACTGCAATTGGTATTTAAAGACTCGCCCAAACAGATTCATATTCTTTAAGATATATTGCTAACGAAATGTTATACATGGTGTATGACTGAATAATGTTTATTAGCTCTAACAAGATATGACTGAAAACTTAGACACAAAACTCAATACTGTATGTAAAAGACAGTTAAGATAAGAATGGATGAGACATTTTAACGATTATATGTGTCAGGAGGCTTTATCTGTAAATAATAATATTAACTTATTTCTATTGAAATACTTTAATCTGATTCTTATTACATTGTACAATTACTCAAAAATTTACAAGATAGAATTAAATTACTTTAATTATTTATTTTGATGAAGTAGTATTTGCTATTGGAGCATTTCTCGATAAAGAAACTGATAGCTCTTAAACTTTAAAAGTCAAACGCCCTGTACACACTGGTTTTTATTATAAAGTTCTTATTATTCTGGAAAAAAAAAGAGAAATTAAAGACTTTTGCTAAAAATAACTTTCAAATATCTCATTATTATAGGTATTCATCTGTAATAAATCATTAAATGTTCATTCTCGTTAAACATTTTTCTAATAATAATGTAAAAAATTAAGTTTTAATTTGACAAAATTTTTGTGAAAAACTGATCAAGATTTCAATGTAATTATTATCAACATATGTACTTTGGCCAACTTTCTTAATGGCTTCAGGTTTAAAATTTCAAACTAAGATATGTTACAAAAAACGAAATTAAATTATTGTATAAATACATTACTAGTTATAAATTGGTATCATTAATCTATAATCGCTAAAATTTACTGCTACAAAAAGTCCACAATATTCATGCATTTATAATAATTGTAATACTACTAAGTTTTTTTATCATTCCAAAACTTTCGTATATATCGTACTTTTGTAGCATGATTATTGTTAGTCTTATATAATTTTTTGTATGATCTAAAATGTATAGCAATATGTGGTTTGTTGTATTCTTCTTGAAAACGTACACAACTCGCGTGTGTCTTCGGAGCACTTTTGATAATATAATGAAATACGATCGGCTGCTTTATATAGCTCCGTGCAATATATAGCGAGTTTATTACTGTGTATAAGATCGCCTCAATTTCATCTGTAGATGAATCAGTAAAGTGACTGTCGCAGATCCGAAGAATATGAATTTAAAAGCAAAGAATAAGTCAAATACTAAATATCGTTGAAAGAATGGGAAATTATTTTGTGATACTTTCTTGCCAGAAAGAATACAACAGGCTGAGGTAAACTGATGATAAATGCAATGTTACTAATTAACAACTATACAAAATAAATATTGTGTAATAGAAAGAGAGTCTGTTGACAAGGGAAAATACCGTGTACATTATGTATTGCCTCATGGCATTAATAAACTAGTACTAACGTAAATTTGGCTTTTTTGATGTAAATATTCATTTCAATTTCCTGCCTTCAGCAACATTTCAGGAAACGTCATCATAAATAAATCTTATCAAAACGTTAAAACGTAAAATGAAGATTGATAACGATTTATTTTATAGAATACTTAAAAGAATACAGTCTAACATTATTATATACACAAACATTTGCAAATATTTATTAAATTATCAGGCATATATGAATTTGAGATGACACACACACACACACAAACACGTCAGTGTGCTTACAAATATACAAACTTATATTACATTAGTTGGTTGATTGGAATTATTCGTTGGAGGACTCCTGGTCATTATTGAAGCAACCTGTAGCAAAATGAAATAAATAAGAATTACATAAGTATATATGATAAATTATTTGCTAAAGTTTCATATATAAATTTACATTTTGTATCACTTGTTTTCTGATGAAATCACTAGTGGCTGCTGAAATGTTTCGATCATTTCCCATCTTACATTTAACATAGCCATATAGATTTGCACCATTCAAAACAATGGCAATGCAGACAAGTAAAAGCCACTTGAATTTAAAACCAAACAATGCAACAATAAATAGTATTGACCAAAAAAGTGGACACAAGATTAGCGCCAACCAAAAGATTCGCGCCTCTGTTGCATTAATGCGATTCTGTTGTGCACCCTGAAACACAGGGTACACTGAAACAGGTATTGGATCTATATATTGGAATTATATTTAACTGATCTGATTTAAAAATTAGCTACATTTTAATATATATCTACAATAATTGTGCAATGAAGCATAAATCCATTATGTAATTATCTATTTATAATCTGCATAAGCAGTAACAGTGATTTTAGAAAATGTCAAGGATGTAAACATACGAGAGCTGATGAACCTTGAATTCTTACTCAACTTGTTTAAATTAGCATTCGTGTATTGGACCATGAAAAATATAATAACTGATTCATAATTCAAAGAACTATACTTTATAATATAATATATATTTAACTGAAACTTGCGTGATATAACATGTAACGTAACATAAAATGATGAGTTTACATCTTCTTTTAAATATAGAATTAAAGTAATTCTGATTACGCCACTGCCAGAAGAAATATCATTTTTTCTATAAATAGCTTATTGTTAATTATTCAAAATTTAATAAAACTCAAATAACCTCTTGCTATTATAGTAACATAAATCAAAATACATCTCAAAACATATATAATGAAGCAAACCTTTCTGGATTCAAAAACCCAATGACTTTTGCCATCGTCGTCCACATAATTCCACCATCTAAGGCCAACCATTAATCTTCCGGTAATATTCTTAACGGTCCAAAAATCCATCGATAAAAGTAGTACCACTGTTACAAAACTCGCTATAAAGCTATTTGAAAACCAACCGCAAAGCATATAAACTACTATAGCTGCTATCCTGAAGGCCAAATGAAACAGTGTAACGTATGGATGTCTAGAATTGCAGGAAATAATATTTAATCTTACACAGATATAATCCACATTTGCGTGTTAAAAAATATATTCTTATACGTACTTAAGCTTGTTGGCATTTTGAACATCCTCTTCCTCTCCGAAAGCTATTGCATCGTCATCCATCAGTAAAGGTACCTACAAACGAGATCGTAGAACATTCTAAAAGACATATCGAGCATATATATTTATGCCGTTTTATCTCCGCTATATTTATTGTTTTACCCCAAGACTCATACATATATTTACATTTTTATGACGTGGATGAAGAAACTTAAAACGTGAGATGTCGAAAACTAAAGAAACACAAATGAACGAGATCAAATCCCGGAGACGCAATATCTACGTTTGCTCTTTCACAAGGCGGCTAGAATCGGAATATAACTATCATACATACGAACCCTTCTTTGGCTAATATATACATACAAAAATGTGTGCGCAAGCGAATGTCAGAACAACGACTTTCCACAGACTATCGCCAACTAGAATTATTCTCGAGATCTCCTCCGTAATAAACCACGACTCTTATATTTCGCATACGAGACAATCAAATATACTTCAGGATTCTCGCTACGACTAAAAAAAAAAAAAAAATGTAGCGGTCAGTATGCGGTCGATTGTGCGAAAGATCGGCATACACCTACCGTTGCGGACGCCATGTTTGCACGTTGACAATTCATGTGCGTCGTCTGCTCTATATGCTATATATTATTATAGGTCGACGGTGGCGCCTCGCGGTCGAACATCGCAAGTCACGTCGCGCGCGCCGACGAAAAAAACCGACTTCGTTTTCTCAAAACGCGTTCGCGTTCCGGCGTTTCACCATCGGACGGAGGATCGATCAAGGGAAATACCTTGACATCGTTGATAACCGGTACGGACAAGGCCTTGAGACGCGGCGCCGACACGGGCGAAAGACGCGCGACTCGCCCTCGTACATACGAGATACGAATCGCGCGCGATCCGCCCATTGGCCGGCGTATCGATGGAAGTTGGTCGCGACGCAGTGCCCCGTGTGACGTCACGGACGTGACCAACCCTGCTTATCGGCGCGAGGGAGAAATCGAAGGTGATCTCGCCCGCACTCGCGCACGCACGCTCGTCCCCGATACGTCCACGTACGTGTGGAAGAGACGCATTTATTTCGTGTGCGTACGTCGCGATTGCGGATATTCGGAAGTCTCGATCGACGGTCGCGACGAGACGAGAGGACAGTGGACAGTAGGAACATCACACGTGTATCGCGCTACTCTAGTAGTATACTAGTGTAGTCGGTGTGGTAGTAGTGTGGCTCGATGTTTGTGCATCGGTGGTGCGCGCGGTTGAGATAAGCAGTGCGGGGGACTGAGTGCACCGTACACCGATCTCGCGAGATCTCGCTTCGTTCGGCTCTCTCGGCGTTCGCAAACGCACAGTTTGCCGCAAGACTCGCGCGTCATTCGTAGTAGCTCTTGCCCGATGTAACGGAAGTTCGCACGCGATGCTCAAGGATCATTCACCGATCGTTCAGGCGCTCCTCGGAACCCTGTTCACGTGGGCCCTCACCGCGGCCGGCGCCGCGCTCGTCGTCGTCATCCGAGGCAAACAAGTGAGTAAACATTCGCGTTCCGATGACATTTCATTGACGTTTTGACATCGGTTACAACTCGGCGATTCGTTTTATCATACCGTCCATCAAAATTCCGATTGTCGGAATAAACTTAACCTTATCGGCGCATCCGCTCGCCATGCGCGACGCACTCGACTCTTCGAAAGCAAGGACGTGTTTTTTTTTTTTTTTTTAAATCTGCATTTATGCTACATTTTTCTGTGATTTAAATGCGAATTCTTTTAATTACGCTTCGCACATCTTCCATTTTCTCTGCATATTCTATGTACTTGTCCTTATTTTGAACGCAAAAAAATTATGGCAAATCAAAAAAAAAAAAAAACATTTAATTTATATCTTTATTTTTTCTTCTATCAAAAGCTTGTAGAACATAAATTAAATCTAAAAAATATTTTACCCCAATATATTTTATTTTATATTGCTATATAAAATATAAATAGGCTACGTGTTAAGTATACTGCATGTTAATTATATTTCTTTTCTTCCTTACTTTCCATAAATTTAAATTTTTTCGTCTAGAGAATGTAATATCTCAACCTTTAATGAATGAAAAAAATATGTTTGAAAAAATATTTCATACTTATCTGATATTTAAAACTTATATAGACGAAAGAATTTAAGAAAAGAAGGAAATCGATGCCCCTGACGCATGCAAAGTATCAATTTCAATTGTCGGAGCATTATTGTTGAAACAAAATTTCGAAGCGTATGCAAAAACGTCGGCTATTTGCGTAAAAAGCCGAACTATTTCGGCCAGATTCTTCGTCGCATTTAAATTTAGAGCTGGTTCAATGAAATCGCTACAATGACGACTGACGGGCTCGCGTAATCCGCCGCTTCCTCCGTGCCATTTAATTCGCGTGTGTATTACGAGAGCGGCTCGTATCAGACGCTTTCATATTGATAAGGCTCGGATTGCACCGATGTTATTTTGGCTTTAAGCGAAATTTAACTCTTTTAGCTTTTGGCAATAAACAATGTTATTTGGCTTTCGGCTATAGGCTATAAATTAATAAACGGGTAAATTATATTATATTATATATATTATCATTATATTCATATTATATTATATTATATTATTATTATATTAAGTTAATCAACGATTAAATTATAGCCTAAAGACAAAAACCAACAAATAAAAATTTTTTTTAAGTCTTGTTTAAAGCCAAAATGACATTGATGTAACCGGGCCTAAGGCCTGTTTAGGATTCTATTCGCATGAGATATTGTTATAACGCGTATCTACAGAAAAGTTCATTGATAATATTAAAGAGACACGGTATCTCTTTTTTTTGTCTCTCTCTCTCTCTCTCTTTCACTGCATCTTGTATATTAAACATTATTAATTAAAATATTTCTGCGCACATACTTCATATATATTTCTTTTGATGAATCCATAGATGAGCAGTTCATCGACGTACAAAACCTATTTGAGTTTATTTAGCTAACTGCTGTCTTATTGTTAGATGGTTGGAGGCTTTCAATAATTTTATTTATTAATAAACAATTTTCTTTTTACAATTGTGGATATACGGAAACTCATTTTATTTATTATATGACCGGAATGCAAAGTTGCATTGATGGTTAAAATTTGACACGCGCGTATATATTATATTATAGAACAAATTCTTACAAAGAAATATAATAATATACTATATTGTATCATATATTTCGTGACATAATATAAAACGTTTCTAAAGAGTCGTTATAAATAGGAATTCTCTTATAAAAGTGCGTTTAATTCGCAACGGTTATCGAGGTAACGAAATTAATGGATAAATGCTATAGTTAATTTTTTGAAAGATATTTTATTATTGAAAACTGAAAATTTTTGAGCTATAAATTAAATATGTAAACAAAAAACAAATCTAATTTACTTAAATTGTTCAAGATATAGTATTCTTCAGTAGTAATACTATCTCTCTAAAAATAATCGTTACAAATATTTTTTTTTTAATGTTCTTAAGAATGTGCCCTTACAATTTGTACATCTTTCTCCCAATGTGGAGAGAAAAAGATAAACTCTGAACAATGCAATCTCGGTTCAGCTATAAAAAACAGACCCTATGTATCACCTTATGTATCATATGATACGTTTTATAATAATCTTAAAGACAAAATTCTGTATTATCTCAAGTATTCTACAAGTCATCTGCAAGACGTTTTGTTTTGACTGCATTAAATTTCAATTATAACTTTCTAGATTAAGTTGTATGTATGTATGTGTGTGTATGTGTGTGTGTGTGTCTGTAAAATAAATTCTTCTTTAGTAAAAATTGCTAGAGAAATTCGATTATAAAGATCAAATATAAAAAAAAAATTTGTCTGAAGAGTTTGAGTTAAATTCTAATATCGTAAGGAGTAAATCTTGATACTTTTATTGTTAGAAGGATGATTATTATATCTCGTAGATTTTATTTATTTTTAAATCACTATTATATGATATCTTTAAAATCGTTGATTCGCGATATCTTTTCTTTGTTTTTTAATCTGGATACGATAGTAAGATAGTAAACATTTTTTTCTTCCTTGACATCGTATATGGCTGATATCAAATAATTTTCGCGGAAGTGACTAACATATGCCTTCTCGGCATAGATATCATTCGACACACACACGTTATCTACTAATGTAATAAATTTCATTTTTAATTCAGCAGAGAATTATCTATGATAAAATTGTTAATTTATATTGTTAAATAAAATTTTATTAAAATAGAAAAATTATACTTCACTTGCCAATACACCATCCGCAAAAAAAAAACCAATTTTTTTAATGTAAAAAAAACGACTTTTATATAATTTATTATAATGCGTAATATATATTAGAAATACAATATAAATTAATGATGTCTATCTTTGTTATTATGTGAACTTTGTGAATTATATGTATATTAAGGAACATAATCAAATTAATTTAATATTTATATATGAAGATGTTGTAGAATATTAATCACACTTCCCTTATCTCTCCTTTATATACCATTTTTGATTTTAAAGAATTAATATTATCTTTTACATCATTTTTGATGCTTTGAGAAAATCAATTTCCAGCTTTTTGAGGTGCGTTTGAGATAAATGGGGAAAAGATTGCTTTATAGACATTTCCTTGTCAATATTTAAGAAAATATTAGCAATTTACTTTATGGATTGTTTAATTGATATCATGAACTTGATTGATATGAGAGATAGTCGACGCTACCGCTCGTATTTCCACGCACTGATATACGAGATAAAACGCATGCTACTTGCACAATATTGACACAACTTTTAGATATTTTTTTGCAAACTTAACGCATATATGTTCTAAGTAAACACATGTATACCACACTTCTGACGTTTTAACGAAGGCTAAATCCGAGGCTAAGTCAGAATTGTAAATCATCTTGAACTTGGCAAAGCCAAAGAGAAGTGAATATTATATATATATATATATATAATATATATAATATGTATGTACGTATGTATGTATTCTCCACAAAATCAATTTTTAATTTTTCTGAGAATAGTATAAATTAAATTATTAAATAAGAAATGAAAATAAAAATTGGAAACACAAAGATTCTGTGATAAAATCACATAAAATTAATCAGAGTCTAAAATAGTGATAATTAAAAAGGCTATATATATATATACAATATATATAAATATACGTATAGATTGCATGAAAAGCATGAAAAGAGTGCACGAATTAAATTCGAACTTTATTCAAGTTTTCGAGTAAAGAATTCCGCTTATATATCTGTAATGGTTTGTTTCCGTTAGCGTAAGCTGCTCGATGTCAGCCTGGGGTTCGCCGCCGGCGTGATGGTGGCCGCAAGTTACTGGTCATTGCTAGCACCAGCGATCGAAATGGCAACCGAGAGCAAGACATATGGAGCTGAGGGCGAGTACGCGTTCGTACCGGTCGCACTTGGATTTCTCATCGGCGCGGCATTCGTATACGGGACGGACGTGTTGATATCTACCCTCGGCATTCAGTCCCCCAATGTGCTTTTAGCTATGCAATCAGTCGGTACGAAACAAAGACGCAAGATCATTGCGAAACTAAAGAGTGACGAGGACTTAGACAATGATTATGATCCGTTGTTTAACGACGTACAAATTTCCAGTGGAAAGATGTACACTCGCGTCGAATCGACCACGATCGATGGTATCTCATTTTCTTTTCGTAAAATCGCAGTTTTTTCTCTCTCTCTTTCTATAGGCTTGGAAAATGGGATCAGTTCGCGACATGTATACTATACATGTGTATACATATATCTCTATATATGTATATAAACGTCCGTATACACTCGCCCCTCTTTGCTTTATCGCAGACATAATATGGTTTTTATTCAGGAATAAGCATTCTCTCAAATTTTTTGTGTGCTATTTTCATGACAAGTAATGCATTCTGTAACTTGTCTCTTAAGATACAATAGTTGTGGAATTCTTTGCATGTAGCATGATGAAAGCTCTTTATGCAAAAAAAAAATAATAGTTTAGTAAAATTGCTTAATTAAAATATCATAATGTAGACAAGTTCAGCTTATAATTTTTTGATCTAATATATATAATATTCTTCTTTTATAATAGAAATTCAAAAGACAAAATATATATTATATGCATTAATGATATTACATTTATCATGATCATCTTATATATAACCATAATATATATTGTACGTTAACACTATTACATTTATCAAAACATGATTATGATCAACGTAATAGTATTAATGCGTATGATATAGCAAATTTATCGATACATTGAAAAAAAAAAAATCTTTATCTTATAGCTCTATTATCTTTATCAAAATGAGAAATCTTATCTCTCTCTCTCTCTCTCTCTCTATTACCTTCATCGAAATTAAAACTTGCTGATTAAATGATTAATTAAAGTTAAATAATATAGGATATATTTAAAAAGTCTATATATAATTGATATTTAAATTAATTTATCAGAGATCATTGCTTATTCTAAATAAATGTTTCGCTCATGTAAATTGAGATATAGTAGATATTTTTCTTTATGATCAGTGACGTTTAATAGAAATATGAATAGTTGATTAATTTATGCATTTAATAAAAATATCCCAAGCTTTGTATTATAGTATATGCATGATATTATTTGTAGAGAAATACATAGGACTTAAGCACACAGGTTCAATGTAAACTTATAACTAAAAATATTCGATCCGCCTGTTAAATACATCGTCTAAACTGAAATTTTTAATCCCGGATAAGTGGTGTGATTAAAAGTGTGAATAATAAAAACAAAACCGAAATAATAAAGACAGAGAACCTAAACAATAAAGACAGAATTAAAAATACTAAATTTAAACTTAACATTAATACAAAGTGCACGTCCGCGTAAAATATTATCTTTCTCTTATGATACATACCTAAATATATAAATAAAATGAAATAAAATAAATTAATATTTTGGATCTGTGTGAAAAGTTCCATGGAGCTTAAAAAAAAACTGATCTTATTAATCCTGCCTAAATGAATCTAATTGCAATAAATTTCATTGAAAGTACGTCTGTCAGCGTGAAAAAAAAATTTTTCTTTTCTAATCCTTCATCTGATACGAATTGCATTTGCATGAAGTGATCATGTGCCCATCGTTTAGTTTTTCCAAGTTTGTGCTAGTGCAGAATGTATGATACATTTTATTGTGAATGTTTAATTTTCCAGGCTTCTACGAACAGAATAGTAGACGTCGACAAATCACAAATATAAACAGATCATCGGAATCGGCAGAGATCGGAACAGTTTACGAGGATCCTAATAACGAAGCGAAAAACAATCAGTGGCGGAGGATACTACTACTCGTTGTTGCTATTACGGTATATTTCTACGAGATAATGAATAATTATGCAAACTATCTTATATAGATTGTATTACGTTAATTACCAATTAAAAATAATATTTATATATTTCGATTTTTATATTAGGTACATAATATTCCTGAGGGTCTTGCAGTCGGTGTAGGCTTCGGTGCAGTAGGCAGCAGCGCATCAGCGACTTTTGAAAATGCAAGGTAAGTTATGTGCACTCTGAGAATTCATACGTAGATAGCATATCTATAGATAATACATGTATAGATAATTTGTAGCAGACAAAGAATATAATATTACATAAAAAAATACGTCGCGAACGGTTTAAAGTGAAACGCATCATTCTTGTCTTTAAAATGCTCATAAATTTTATTTAATACGAATAACGGCCTTATTTGCCAAATCTTTTATGAAATATATATTTGACAAATATCCGCATTTTCGTGTTAGAAAAAAATAATACGATACGATTTTCTTTTTTCAAGAATGATTGATATCATATGACAAACTTTGTTGTGTAAAAATGTTTTGTTGTCATATATTGGATTAAGTAATTTCGCAATAAATAGAATATTTTTTTGATTACAAACATGGATCGCGATACAAAATTTTTCATTCATATATTTGTGACTCAATATTGAGATTATGAAATTATTGCTATAAACAATTATCATGCATAGTGAGTCAAATAGTAAAAATATGATCTGCATAAGAATAACAATAATGATTAAAAATCTAATGATCAAATCTAATGACAAGAGAAAAAAAAATTTTAAACGAAAAAAATATACTTTCCCTAACTGTATGATGACGCAACAATGCTAACAGCGTTTAATAATGGCTATCTAGTATTAATGGTTTAGATCAATCTTGTCTATTTAATTGTTTGCGTCACGAAGGTTAAATGCGAAGTTAGCAAAGCGACGGATTTTAAATGTTATCATAGACATTTTATGGTCATATGCAGAACGGGAAAAAAGAATACATACTTGCTGAACAATTAAAAAATAATATTATTTTCTTTCTAATCTGTACAAATAAAACGGATTTTCGAATTTTATAAAAATATCCGATAACATCCTATCACTTTTATTTTTATCAGCGATTGAACATTCGTGATATTTGATATTTGTATCACGTTTCACAAATGCAACGCGTTATCAATAATTAATTTTGTATAATAAAATATGCAATTTATTAGAGTAATATCGTAAGATATTTATATTTTATCAATCGAAGTACTTTTACTATAATAAAAGACGATTCTCTCAAATCTTTTAATTTCTTAAGAAAGAAAGAAATTTTTATAAATGAGTAATGCACATTAACGTAATAGTGAAATAAAAATTATTAGAGAAATTATTGAATATATTATGATAGATAACAAATCTTATATTTATGAAACACGATTTGAATATATCGATTTTTTTTAAACTGTCATTCTATGTGAAAAAGTCTTCCATTTCTCTCTTTCTCTCTCTTTTAAACATCGAAATTTATATTATCCGATGTAGATCGCTTTTACCGCTCTTCGTAAAACTCACATTCCGTGCTAGATGGCAGCTGTGTAAAGTATCCGCAAAATCGAATAAGAATATAACGTTCCACGAAAGGAAGTTAAGATTAGCAGTAAGAGTAGACTACATCAGATCATTCGAGTTTAAATTGACATCATTCGGCTTACACCTCACGCCTAATTGATCGGGATTTTCAGGTGACTCTACATATATCTTTCACGTGACTTTTTCGCTATCTTTTCTGTGTTGCCACACCTTATTCGAATCCATTATCAAGTAAAGCAAGTAAGAACAGCATGATATTGCGTTCTCAAATAAAAGAGAATTCAATAAAAAAGAAAAAGAGAAAAGCAAATAAGTGTGAGTCAAATGATATCGAATCGAAACGATTCGATAAGTTCCTTCTTACCTAATATCAATACTCCTCTTGCCTTGATTTGACAATGTCTGCTATGGCTTATGTACAATATATTCTTACATGTCGATGATTCGCGAGGTCACGAGCGATTGGCGAGCCGGCCGCGGCATGGTAGGAGGTCTCCATGAATGAGCTCTATGGTGGTCGACCGCGACCGCCAGTTGGAACCGAAGTTTATTGGCTCCGGTCGGTGCCTGCGGCGCGCGAGCGCACAGGAGGGAAGGGCACGTGTGGCCCTGGAATTCGACGAGCCCTAGGCGCCGCGCATTCCATTCCAGGATCCCTCTCTCCTTCCTTCTGTCACCTACCTACCTGCCTGCCTACCTACCCACCTACCTTCCTGCCTACCTACCTACCTACCTACCTACCTACCTACCTACCTATCTTCCTGCCTACCTACCTACTTACCTACCTACCTACCTACCTACCTATCTACCTACGTACCTACCTACCTACCTACCTACCTACCTACCTACCTACCTACCTACCTACCTACCTACCTACCTACCTACCTACCTACCTACCTACCTACTTACCTACCTACCTACCTATCTACCTACCTACCTACCTACCTACCTACCTACCTACCTACCTACCTATCTATCTATCTTCTTACCTATCACGCGCCTACATGTCCCGCTTCTTCTTTCGCGCTGTTGCCTCTCGCCTCGCTCTAACTCCTTTGCGATGTCTTCGAACTCACTTTCTTCGACTCGCGTTTACTTTTCGAGAAATTTGCCGTATATCCCTCTCGATGTCTCGTCGCACGCAGTTTGCCGCCAGCTCGTTATAACCGTCAGATTCTTCTCGAGAAAGACTATCGAAATTCACAAAATGCTCCATGAGATTTCTTTCAGAAATTAGAAAGACACATTACATTGCCATAATTGATAATATACTTTGAATCGATGTACTTCATCGTAGAATATACTAGACTTTCGATTATTTCTATGATACTTTGATTAAAAAACAATTATAATTGATTTTTAATACTATGCTAAAGGTGAATCTGACCAAATATGTTTCGTGTATATTTCGTGCATTAAAACTTAGAAATGACATATGAAAGGAAAACCAAGAATGTGCTTGACAATCGCTTTTTATATGCATAACAATTTTCTTATAACTAAAAGTCAAATTTATAAAGATCGATTTTGGGAAAAAATATAGTTGGTTTTTCAGCGAAATAAATAAAAATATATACAAGTAATTAAAAATAGTAAAATAATATACAATATATACGTAAACGGCATATATTCTTAGTATAGTGTATTCTCATATATTATAATAGAATTTTTATAGAATTAGCACACACTCAATTTTTTCTGTCAATACGTGTTTTTTTTTTTTTTTTAGGAAGCTACAAATACATATGCAATATTAATTTAGCAAAAGATCTTAATGGAATATTGAGTAAGCATTGCGAAAAAAAAGATCGAGTATGCACTTATCGGTGTATTGAACGAATACGTGCACGTGGTCGTGCATGTGAAATGAAAAACATTATTTTCCGTTGATTTACTTGACTTTTGCATCATTGTTACTTAACGTATATGAATCGACATGCAATTCGCATAGCACTTCCTATACACGGAAAAGGATGGGCGCTGTTTCTGACGACTTATTTACTATCGTAACGTGATTCGCGAGCGGATATGTGACATCGCGTTTATACATGTATCGCTTCTGTACAACGGTCGGTGTTGACTAAGCAACCTTT
The DNA here is from genome assembly GCF_030449975.1 of Polyergus mexicanus. Lineage (NCBI taxonomy): Eukaryota > Metazoa > Arthropoda > Insecta > Hymenoptera > Formicidae > Polyergus > Polyergus mexicanus. Next base: position 10,240,485 of record NW_027223331.1, read on the forward strand.
CTCCGTATCGCTAGTTGCGTTGAGAATTAAATGCTGGTTTGTACAAGCAAGTTGTTTCCTCTTCATATATAGGATGTTAGAAAAAAGATTGAAAACTTAAAAAATGATAATCAATTTTAAAAATAATGATCACGATAATTATTATCGATAATGACCTACTCGTTTAATTTTTTCTAAATTTTATTTTGCCAAGCTTGTAGAATGTATTTGATCCTTTTCAATTTCATTAAGAAACGTATTAAAGCATTGTTTCATATCTAATCATCCGATTAATCACAAGCATTATCTGAAATATAATATTATAAATTATCTTTTCCTTTTTCTCTTTCTCTCTCTCATTTTTTCACCACAATAAAATCATGATACTAGGAAATGTTTTAAATTATTATATAGATCGAGAAATTTTTTTTGATGATTATTATATATTTTAATAATGATTGTTATTCTTTTGTGATTTTTCAAACATGTGCCACCAATAATTACAATCCTACGAAGTAAATTTGAATTCGGATACATGAAGCAAATCATTTGTTAATTGTTGCTTTAATGTCGTTCGATTTTCAAGCTCTTGCACTATACAGTGCATGATCTGTGCGTATATATATATATATATATATATATATATATATATATATATATATATATATATATAAACTAATTTAACATCAGATGCGCCGACACACGATGCAGAATGGCATTCCAGTGCATTCAAATGACGATGATCGCGAGAGCGACGTGGCCCTGGGCCCCGGAATCCCGCGGCGTCGGTGGTGAAGGGCACCATTAAGAATCTGTAGATGAATGGATCGCGTCTTTTGCGCGATTTTCTTCTCTCGCTTTTCTTTCCTAATAACTAAAAAAATAACTTATGCGATATAAGATCATTGATCTTACTATCATATCATATAGTATGCATGATATTCTGCTAAATAACGTTAAAACATTATTTAACAATCGCGATAAAAAAATCGCGAGTGCTTAATTACGCGATTTAATGTGAAATTGAGTAACGCGAACCGCCGTTTCTGGCGATAATGAAGATAAGAGCGTTCTGGGCAACGGTTAAAAACGTCAATGAGAAACCGGGCAATTAATACTGTAACGAATGCAGGAATTTTCATCACGACTAAAGTCTAACCTGGGAATACTGGTGCCTTTTGCGTCGCTCTCGCGAGATAATTAGCACCGTCACCTTAAAAGCGATCAAATAAGCGGCGGTAATAAGTCGCGCGATAGCCGACATCCATTTCGGAAGTGAAACTTCCCACGGTGTTGTACGCTCCGTTATTGGTAAGTTCTAATAAGAGAGAAATTCTGACGACGGCATGCAACATCGTGCTTTGTAACGCTTTCGATGCTATTGAGCTAGAGAGCGAGTAGTAGTTGATCCTCTATTCGAATGCGCTGTGTATGTGTGTGTAAGAGAGAGAGAGAGAGAGAGAGAGAGAGAGAGAGAGAGAGAGAGAGAGAGAGAGAGAGAGAGAGAGACATGCTCTTAATGCTCGTTTGGAAAAATCATTCAGCCTTGGACGACCCTAGCCCATACCCTTTTCTGTCTCGACCAGTTCATAACGAACGACATACCATTCTCACGACGATTGCGATTAACCCCCTTGGTCCTGCATATATTTTCAGCTGCATTATATGCTCGCGCAGTAGAGTTCGCTTGTATGTACAGAATGTCCCTGGTTTGCTTCTAACTTGTGTATGAATAATTACGAAGAGTGCTTGAAAAGATGTAATCTTGGAGCTACAAGTTTACTAAATTAATTATTCTGCTAATTAATTTATTAACTGTAAATTTTAATTTTCTCGATTAAAAGAGATATATTACACACACATTTAAATTGAAGATTACTCTTAAAAACTACAATAATCTTACTGAAATCTGTTTAAATTATTTGTAATTTCTTGTTTTATATTTAATTAATAAGAAATACGATGGATCCAAGAGACTCCGAAAAAAGAAAATATAGGATAAAAAATGCAACTGGTTCTTCTACTCTAAAAAGAAAAGAAATTATCTCGATATAATAATACATATACATTATAGACATTATATAAGCATCGCGATCCTATGACTAAACTCGAGTTTCCCGTCCATAAATCACACTATCGATTTGCAATATCCGCAACGGATAGAATAAAAAAGGCTCGAAGGAGACCGTTGTTACACACCGTGTACCGGTCAAGGAGAACGTCGTTAAAACGGTGTCGTTATGGAAATGAAATTTTTGCGCAACTCGAGCGACAGGTCCGACTGTTGGTCAGCGGCAGACTTGATCTACGTTCATATCGCGTCCTTTTCAAGGAAACGTAATTCCTTGCGGTGGCGGAGGTGGGAATGAATTCCGGTGCGCTACGGCGCTGAAAGAATCATGAATGAAATGTTTCGCAGTTTCTGTTGCCTCAGCAATATTGCAGAACGACCGACGGAGATGCGACAAGAAACCGAGGAAAAAAGAGAGAGAGAGAGAGAGAGAGAGAGAGAGAGAGAGAGAGGCGTTAGTGAATAGATGGAAAGGCAGCCGAGGCAAATTCGCGCTCGTCGTAAGCTGCTCAAGGAGATCCGGTACTGACTCACTATTTACAAGTGCTATGCGAATTTTTCGCACAATGATTGCCCAATGTTTAATTCTTTTCTCTTTATCTATACTTTTTCTAGAAATTCTGATATTTCTATCGATAATCTATAGCAACTTATCTATAGCAACTTAATCTATAGCGTTTCGAATTTTATCATAAATTGATAAAATTCTTATATAAATGAAAGATAAATATAACTGCGAATAATATAATCCTAGTAAATGTGATTTTCTAGATTTTAATTTTAAACAATTAGACTACAAAAGTTGCTCGCAGAATGTGTATTAAAAGAAGGAAAATATCAGTTTTTTCAATTCATTCTATATGAGATGATTGTTAAAATGAACATCATCGCCAATGTGATATTTGATACTCATTACTTTGCGATAACGTAAAGTAGCATCCTTTATCATAACTGCGAAAATATATATTTTTTTAAGGATCCATTCTCTCCGAAATTTATTTACGGCGCGTCGTAAATGCGGACATGCGGCGTTACGGATCACCGTAGGCGGAGTACGATCGCACAAAGGGCGCGAGAGGATCTGATTTGTATACACACTGGCCCTTATTCTTTCTCCTCTTCCTTCTCCTTCTCCGTTAGTCCTACTCGTCCTTTTTTTACGGGGCTGCTTCTGGACAAAGTGAGAAAGTGAGAGAACGACGAGGATGAGAGGAACGAGAGAGCGTGTGTAAAAACGCGGAGGAACCGCGGGCTCCTCCAAGTCGCTGCGCCACGTAGATGAGGTGGTGCTATGTTAAACATGGCGCCGGACAAAGCTGCCGACGAAACCATCTCATTTCGGTGCTATCCTCTCTCAGCTGCCTTATTATATACCGGCCGACCGGCGCTCAGTGCGTTCCTTCTTTCTTTCATCCTTCCTCCCTTGGTATATCTTTCCGTTCTTTTATTCCTTTCTTTTTACCTCTACGCCTTGTATCGGACCCTTCTTTTACTTCTTCTCCTTCTACCCCCGATCCCTCTCCCTCGTTCACCAAAATCTACCTTCCTCCAACGTCGTTCTTCCTCTTTCCTTTATCTTCATTCTGTTCTCGTTTCTTCTCGATATCCCATGCACGTCCAATGTGAGATACGCCATAAAGATCGAGATAGCGAGCTCTTGATTTTTTTCGATATTGCTATATTTATCTTCAATGACGTCTTGGATTTTTTAAATTTATATCACAGGTTTGTCTCCGAATGCGAAAGTAAACGCTCTCTCCTTTTTTTCCAGCGAAAATCTCGGATATAAATAGAGTGCCTGCTTTCATCGTGTTAAACATCGCGATGATGTATTTTTTTAATTGACTTTTTTTAACAAAAATGTTGAAGTGCCAATTGTGAGTAATAAAAGATGAAAGAAAGAATTTAAACTGAAAATGTAATATTTAAGTAATAAAATGTTCGTTTAATCTCAAATGGACTTTATAACAATTTTAATTCGTGATATTATAATATTTAGATATTTAAGAGAGAGAATGTTTTAGATATTTGTTTCTTACATGCAATAATATTTCGTCGCGCCAACGTTTAACCGACGATGTCTACAAAATTGACATTAATTTCGAAGCATGACTAAGTATAACGGCATCGATTAATGAATTTTGACTACCGTTGAACATTTTCCGGCGTTCTATTTTGCGACGCCAGGCTTGTTACGATTCTCTGTAAAGCCCGAACTCGTACTTCTAATCTCCGTCGTGGGTACTTTGCAGCTTATCTCACGCGGAAAACCAATTCTGACGTACGCTAATAGCGACGGAAGTCTACTACGATATACTACTTCCCGCTTAGGCTCTCTGCACAGTGGGATGAACGTACGCGCGTGTTAGGCACAAATACAGTCATGCCGTGTTAACCGAGAGCTCCAGCCCTAACTCGGAGAGGCTCGTGCGTGTCGAAGTAATTTCTGTTGTCGGCGAGAGACCAACCAGTTCCTCGAATATCGTTCTCGATCTTGTGCCCGTCGGCATGTAAATTACGGGGGACGTTTCTTCCTTTACCGATACGCCGCCAAAATGTCACGCATCGCGCTTCCGAATTCATCGTCTTTCGCGGCTATATGTCAGATTATTGCATGTAATTTTTTTCGTAATTTTTTTTTTCTCTCTCTCACGTGATGCACATAACGCGATTGTTGTTAAAAATATTATTGATCTCGCGATGCAAAACAACGGAAGAGAAAAATTACTTCTAATTTCTCGTTCTTTTGATATCTTAACACAATATAATCGCGTTAACTCTTTCGGATCGTGAAACAACGTACGCGAGGATACAAAATAAGAAAACGGAGAAAAAGAATTGGATATCGACAACGTTAATGAGAATTGTGTAGATGAACACTCATTAGCACTCAAGTGCTCGTTCGCTGCGTTTTACGACATTCGCGAAGATACAAGCTTACGCGCGTTATAATCGCGAATGCGGGCCAAGAATGAGGATATTAAATCAGAGACGTCGAAGTTATACACGCGTATTTACATAATATTTGCATTTAATGATATTGCAGCGACATATTGCAGACAGATTGCCACTTCGCGAGCAAGATATAAGTAGTAGATAAAAAACGCGTGTACATATAAAGATTTTTTCAATTTTTTTTTTTTTAAATGCTGATTATTCTTTTTAAAATTGCGCTATGACTGTTAATTATAAAGAAATTCGAGAAAATATTTTATTTGACTTGTATATACAACAATCTCGACCTTTCCGTTATGACGTTGTCACCAGATGTTTCCAATTAGTTTTCAATTAATTTTTAAATCTCTTTCGAAACGAAAGAAATTTATTAAAACACGTGGATTAAAAATATTTTGAGACACATTGCTTTTATAATTTAAAAATATATTAGTTTCCTTATTGAAATTCCTAAGGAATTTTTTAGCGAAAATCGAACGATCGCAGATCAAGTAGTGGGATCTCTGAGCCTTTTCAGGGCCCAATACGCCTTTACCGCGGTCTCGCCTTTTTTTTTTTTCGAGGATTCCCCCGATTGCCTCATTATTCCATGAAACGCGATTACGCCGATAAGCATCTCTTCCCGGTTTTACCGGTGCACTTTATAATCATTCATTATAATCATCCCGGCTGTTCACGAGTCGAGCGATTCTGAGAAGGGGGACTCGCGAGACGTTCTCTATAAGCTAGTGACATTCCACGCTGATACTTTTCTAATCTCGTATTTCGCGTTCACGCGTCCTTTCGCCTCCCTTCCCTTCATCTTGCCGATAACTTTTTCTTCGTTCCTTCTTCGTTCTTCTCCCTACTTCCTCTTCCAATCGTTGTTGCAGCGGCGCAAGATACTAAAATCCGGCTTTAGAATTTATATCGGCCTCGCGACACCTGCTGCACTTTACCGCGTCACAGATTTCTCAATAATTATGTCATGCCTAATGTACGATACACGTGCCGATACAAATCTTAATTTATTAATCATCGATTCATGAAATACTTGTGTAATTTTTGAGCCTTTCACATTTCTTGAATTAAGAACCTGTCATAATGCTTTTAATGAATTATAATATATTCAATATCAACTTTTTTTATAGCTTACATACAATATAATGTAATAATTGTAAAAACATTTAACATAATTATATAAAGGCGATCCTAGATAAATATGATATTTATACTGTATGCTATCATTGATATGTTACGTAAAACATTCCGTCACTGTCTTAAATCTAATAAAGAATAACATATACATACGATATTATTTTTTAAATGTTAGATTATAGGCAATAAACTTAATAAATAACATAAATATAATTTATATGTTTCGAACATATATATACACACACACTTTACTTTAATAAAATTGAAAGGATCATCCATAAATTCTTTATAAGATATGTAATATGTTTCCATTTTTCAATGGAATTCAATTTTATGTTTCCATTATTATTTAAGCAATTGAATATTTTTGCTAGATTTTTTGCATGCCGCACGTTAATGGATTTATATAGTTAATCAAAGTTTAACTAATTCTCTCTTTTCAATAAAACAGGAAATTAGTCGAATCTCGATTAAATTTTAACCAACAGCCCGCAGAGGAATTTGTCGTTGGTCGACTACGTTAACGTTCGAACGATTACCGGAGTCCCATGCATATCGAGTTGCATTTCAACAATTTCCTTCTTTTCGGAGCGACAAGAGCCATCGACCGTGCCATGTCGTGGCGTTTCGTCGCGTTTCGTCGATCAGTAAGCGCGTCTTCTAGGAGAGCACCTGACAGTCGCTCTGACGACGCGCTTACGTTGATCGCCTGGACTCGCCACCGCGCTCCAGCTTCTTCGCTCTTTCGCTCTCTTCGTTGCGCGTGTGCGCGCGGGCCGATGCACCGGCGCGACGCGGTGCAACGTCTTTGCAATGTCTGGAATGTGGCGGCATTACGCATGCGCGCCGTATCCCTTACTCGGAACAGACGAACAGCCGGATCCGTTATGTCCCTCGACGACGACCTCACGATCGTCTGCGGGGACTTAACCGAGACCTGCGGTCCACGTTTCTCTCTCTCTCTCTCTCTCTCTCTCTCTCTCTCTCTCTCTCTCTCTCTCTCGTTCGTCTTCCTTATCTTTCTTTCTCTTTTCCTGCCGCAAAGACACCAATTTTCTAACGCGAGATGCACACCGTCGACGACGACGACGACATCGTCGCTGTTGCAATGCGGGAGACACCTGTTTTACCTTACCTTACCTGGCCTTCATTGCTACTCGCCGGTGATTAATCTTATTCGCCACATACCACGATAGGCGAAGAACTCGGAGCGCCAATCCCTCTCTCGACGATTAGACACGATCGACTAATGCGAGTTAATTGATTCCGGTTGCGAGTGCTGATGGTGTATTACTTGATCGAGAATAATAGAGAAGCGCGAGATATAATAAAGCGCTAAATTACGCGGGGCGCATTTCACCGTGATGAATAATCGAACAATGTCACAATCAATTAATGCGATACTTAGTATTCTTATCTACGCAGCTTCCAAATATATCTGTATACTAAATCTGTGTGTAAATGTGAAGGCACGCAAAAGATTAAAAATAACTTATCATATTAAAACTTCGAAGAGTTATAACGATTCGAGAAACGATAGGGGGAGAAAAGAAAATGATAAAATTTTTAAGCGCTAGATGAAATACGCATTAAGCGATAAAGAATTAACATATTAGCGTAAGAAAGCGGAAGAAATATTTCTACGTTGAGGGTACAGAATCGAATCGCGATCGAACGCGCTACTCGCATCACGAGACGAACGTTAACAGCGGCGGCGGCGGCGGCGGCGGCAGCATCGGGGTTGATCTTACGGTCTTATGGTTTTATGGCGTTAGACCGTAGCCGGTGGCCCCCCTCCCTTCTCCCCCCCCCTTCCTCTTCCCCCGGAACTCACGGAGCTGAGAAGAGCCCGAGAGCTCGCCTTGGCGTTGGTGGAATGCGGGACGGGCAAATCGCGGTCGGCCCGCTTGCGCCTCGTTCCCATGCATTCCTTACTGCCCCTCTCGCCCCACCGCGCTCTCTCTCGCTCTCTCTCTCTCTCTCTCTCTCTCTCTCTCTCTCTCTCTCTCTCGTCCCGGGCCTTCCTCTTTCTCTTTTCCACTCCTCTTCGCTGTCTCGATTTGTCCCTCTTCTCTTTTTCTCGCTTCTTCGTTCTCTTACACGGATACGCCGCGCTCACTCTTCACCTCTACGCGCTCGACGCTTCATCTCGTTCCTCTCTTTCCTCTGTCTTCCTTTAATATACATGTATACATATGACACATATACACTACAAACGAAGATTTCGTCTCCTTTTCCTCTTCCTTTCCCGCTCGCCTCTTTTTTTCATTTTCAGATTCCACTCTGTGTCTCCCGCGTGGGCACACGCGAATTCGCGAGCCTTTCCTCTCCCCTTTCTCCCTCATCTTTTTCCTCCGTCCCCCGATTCCCCGTCTCGACGTTTACGCATGCGTATATGTACGTACGTACATGCGTACGTGTAAACACGCGCACACGATAGACGTCATTCTCTATCTGAAACTCTTCCTTATATATCTCTCTTTTTCTCTCTTTTTCGCGGATCTATATTCGCGCGCGCGGCCGAATCCTTGCACCAACACATCCTTGTCTCTCCCTCGGAACCAAACCATCCTACCTCGTCCTGTTCTTCGATTTCCTTCTGCTTCTCGTTGAACACGCTTCTTTAACCGAGCCGAACTCCGTCGCGGCAAAGAAAGCCTCGTCATGGCATCTTAACCGATCGACTCGTGCCCAACGGGCAACATTGTTGCGCGAATCAGGCCGAGGAAATAAATATTGAGAGATGAAGCAATATTGTGCCGTGTTATACACGTCGCTTTCTTATATTGTTATATTGATCTTCATTTTATTCGAACTCTATAATTATCTGTCGATAATGATATATTGTCCAATAATATTTGTAGATTCAGCTGATCTACTGACATAATCTTGAATATATATAAATTTCTTTTGTATATATTCGAATATATTTAAATATATATATATATATATATATATATATATATATATATATATATATATTAATTTTGATTTAAAAAATTCTAAAAGATAATGCTTTTATCTAGTTTTTTAATTTATATATATATACACATTTGTATATTTTTAATCAATATTTAATATAAAATTCTTCATGATATGATTAAAAAAATGGTGTCATTGTTATAGTTAATATCGAGAAAATTGTAATAGCAAATTGTATAAATATCAGCAACAGATTATTGCAAAGTGTGCAGTATATATCGTACAAGTGTATATTTTCGCGCAGTATTAGCTGCTTACGTTCTGCGTCCTGTAGCGAGGAGCGAGGATAGGTGTTGCCACGTAAGGACAACCGCGGCTTTATGGAATTCAAGATGGCGTCCACGGTGCGTCCAACAGAGTTACAGCGACCACCATATTAGTACTAACAAACTTTTGAGCCGGCATGCATGGTCTATTAATTTATGCCACAATATCCGGCTTGATTTCTAATTTTTTATTCCATTAGTAAAAAATTAACAATGTCAGTTTAGTATCACGATCGGACTTTGGCTTTGCATTTTAATGTGTTTTTACAAATTTATCGATAGTGATTTTAATTTTACAATATTACCGTTTTTTTACAACCCTGATTTTTTTTCCTTGTCTTTTCTCGTTTCGTGGAGGAAGGAGCGATGAGAGTTCGGACAATTTCGCGTTTTTCCTCGCGAAAAGATCATCTAAATCGCCGATCTGTAGTCGGCCCGGATCTTGAATGTGCGTAGATAACGGTACGAAAGCGTGGCACGTGTGCCGAAATACACGCAAGCAACTTTTTTTTGCTTCGAGATGACCGACCCGGTCAGATCTCTTTTTTTCTACTAGGAGAAATCCGCGGTCTTTCACGCGAGACGGCTCGACGCCAGCATATATTCCACGTGTGAAACATCTCTTTTAATTAATCTCGCTTTAATAGTATGAACCAATAAATAACGGAAAGTATAAAAATTATTTTTCCTATCGTTTGATAATTTTATGAAAGTAATTATGCGAAATTTTGAATTTACATTCAAGCCAAGGATAACGAATTACTTGAACTGTCGTTGAGAAATTTTATGAATGAATAGCCGTCTGTTAGCCTCTTTCTCACCGTCACGTATCTCGCATAACAAGATCCGGCGGACCATCAACATGATAAAACACTTTCAAATCTACGCACAAGCGACATTCGAAGAAAAAGAGATACCGGGCTAATGGCTTTTCTAAACAACAAACGCCGTATTATGCGAAAATTAAGATAACCATTCGTTTGTTGTTAATTTCTTTATCGAGTACCAGACAAAAATATGCCGTGAGTTTCAGTTGGAAAATTTTTCTGCAGCGATACTGCATAGATTAAATTTAGGGAATTTATATTTTACTTGGCAAATTTGTGAATTTTTATAAGCTATTGAAATTCATAAATTTTATCGATTTTTAATTAACGTTTATCACGTTTGTGTTTCCCTGTGCGGATATTTTATTCGAAAGGATATTACTACTATTTCTGTTAAACTGCAAAATTTTACAGACAAGAAGTATACAGAAAAAGACAAAAGACGTACTAGATTGAAAAACTTATTTTTATTTGTATTTGCGTAAAAAAGATTCAAGTTTAAATTTCCTTAAAATGCCTTTTAAATTAAATAATCATTTTGTAAATTTCTCTTCTCTTTCTATTCCATTCTATCTCGGTCAAATATCCATCGTCACGTCATCGATTTTTTACTCACGCTACACGAAATTTTAATTAAGATGGCCATGCGAAAGAGAACTGGCAGATTTCACTAGAAAAATTCCATCCTGAAAACTCGTCATGGATTTACGCGCGTATCGACTTACTCGCCAATACTTTCTCCCGGATCCTGAGAACTCTCCGCGCGAAGTATTCCTCGGCCCGGCATCCTCTACTCCCTGTAAGAGAGCTCTCAGCCTCCCCATTCCTAAGGTTATCTACCCGACTTCTCATGTATTTTCCTTCGTTTACCGTCCTTTGCTCGGTCCGGCTGCTGCATTGCGCTCTTTTGCGGCCTCGTGTTAACATGCAGTCGCGTCTGCATCGCTCGCGCCGGCACGAAAGGATAACTTTGCTAATAGGCAGATTAGCAACGCATAAATGTTATGGCAATATGATCAGCATTAAGAAAAGGTTGATGCTAATTGATACGTTGTATAATATATACTTCACTCTCGTCAAGTAATATGAAGTTTACGTTGTCAATAAATTAAAAGATTAATTAAAAACTTGTCAAAATAAATATGACAACCATCTCACTTTTCTAAATAATGTTTACTCGTTTCGGAGAACACTCCGAGAGAGAGAGAGAGAGAGAGAGGTATAATATTATAAATGGCATCTTCGTCTTTCTCAGTCGTATATATGAGCAATTTAACAATGAAAATAATAAAATGCCAAGTAATTGTTGTTCAAGCATCGCTGCGCGAACAACCGTCGCGCGCGAATTTTGTTCCGTCGATCTCAAAGCTATTTGATAGACGGAATCGAGAGTAGGGAGGCCCTGACCGTGCAAAGCGGAAAGAAGTCGGGAAGGAAAAGAAGCCCCGAATCACCGGCGATGATAGCGCGCGTCGAAGGGCCCGCGATAAGGTAGTGGGGTACTCAAGGAAGAAGATAACCGTACTCACGCTACAACGGCGAGGAGAAGGAGCGACGATACACGATCAGACACAACATACACATACACATAGATAAACACAACATCGCGGGTATAAGTGATGGCGAGAGGAGACGGGCGGGCGAGAGGACGATCGTTCTCGGAACTCGGATGACCTCCCCCGATGCGAACAGCCGGACTCGACGGGTTAACTGTACAACCACTTATGTACCTCGACGCCGCAGGAATGCGGCGACGATGATGCCGTCGTCGCATGAAATAACGCGCGACATGTCGCGGTACGACATACCTCTCGCCGGAGACCCTGAGGGCCCGCGCGAGAGGACGATCGCCCTGTTCGCAAGAGCACGGATCGTGTCATTCATTCACCTGTGTTGCCTCTACCGCTCTCTCATCACCGTATATCGTCTATCGATCTCGTTGTCGTTCCTCTCCTGCCATTCGTATTGATCTATTGTGTCTTGTAAATCTCGATCGCCGAAAAAATCCATTGCGTTGCATCTGGATCGCTCGATCTTAAGTTTTTTCTACTTCAGGCCGATTCGCTCGCGTTCAATCGGCGATTACACATTTTTGCGAATGCGTGTATTAATTTATCGCGATAGTAACGGCAACATTCTTGCAAGAACGTGTCGGAGGTGGGCATTTTTATTAAGATGGCAAGAATTTTATTTTCTTCACAAGATAATCCCGCTTTCCGAATAATACCATATGTATTGGTCTTTACTAAATTCGCGAAATATCTCTCTCGGAGAAGAGGACAGGTCTCTATTACCTCATTGTTTGAGTGTCGATGATAACAAGGCCATAAGACATAAACAATAGCGCGTTATTGTTTACGCCGTCAAGGCCGCATACCATGTTATTGATAATTCGTAGCCGAAAAAATATTTTGCGTACTATAACAATATATATATATATATATATATATACACAAAATATTAAATTTATACAAGAAAATTTTAAATTAATTTTAAATATTTTAAAGGTAAATTTTTTCGCAGTTCCGGTTTTTTATTTAGAGTCCTGGGTGTAGCATCTCACGAGATATGAAAGAAATTTTTAACATTTTTATGCTCAAATAACTAATATTGACAGAGATATCGAGATTTTTTTATCATTTTTGTCTATTATTATTTATAAAAACTAAATTGCGCATTTTATAATATTTTATATAACACACACACACACACACACATATATATAAAATATTCTTATAATATGCCGTGAGCAGCTCTCATCGAGATATTAACTGTTAAAAAGATATATTAAATCAATACTCTCAAGTATTGTCATCTCTTTTCCGATGCTGATTATCCCGACGCTGCGCTGTGCATTATTTTATATCAATAAAAGTCTATCATAACTGAGCGACTTGACAATTCAAATATTAAGTGTATGTGTAATTTTTATTTAATTTATTTTGTAAAAACGGAGAACTAGACTTATGTAAATAATTATATACACAAAATAAATGGCGCTTATAATGTTTTAGTAGAGATAAAAAAATATATTATCTTAAAAACAAAAATGATCATAGAATTGCGCAAGAAAATACTAATTATATATTTAAAATAATAATTGTAAATTTAATTATTTGTAGGATTAATTTACATTTCTCAACACGAAGAACAGGAATTTATATTATTCGTCAAGCCGCAATGTGTATGATCGCTAGCAACGAGATGACTCTTATTAGCCCTACGAATTATTCTCGCTATAGCGTGCACTTCGTCCGGTGCTCATGAATATCGGATTACGGGAGCTAGATCGCGGAAGATCTTCGTTACCGCGTTCCATGTACCAGAACCGAAGGGTTTTTCTTCGTTTCGCGCGCTCGCGCGCATGGTTCTGTCCGATCCGGTCGAGCCATTCATTCGAATAGTTAGTCTCCTCCGTGAAACCCGGTACCGTTTTCTCGTTTCTTATGGGTCTTAGAATTAGATCGTCTCCCTAACTCAACGGTCTCTCGACGAGTTTCCCGTTCTTCAATTCAACTCCGGCCATGGGATTCTCGCGAGGTCTCAGATTCCAGTTTTATAGGAATACTATATTACGCCGATTCTGAGCATCTCTCATTGAATCTGTACCGATAGAGAGAAAGGGAGGAACAACACTGATGTATTCATTGCTATAACTCCAGAGCCGGATTATAATTGATTTTGCAATTAACTTGGAAGAAAATTTAATCTCGGCGACAATCGCGAGGAAATCGTTCCGTTGTATTTTAATAATTCTCCGTTTTACTGCTGTAAAGATGCAAAATTATCGTCAAAGAAACTTATCCTCCGCTGAAAATATTCTCCTGCATAATTCGACAAATAATCAACGATCGATTCATCCGAGTTTCGAACACGAAAAGTTCAACCTGCGTATCGGACTCGCTCGCGGAATAGTGAATGGGAAGGACTCTTCGTCGCGAGATTGGCAAACCGCGAGGTCGAGAGCGCTCAGCGCGATGATATTCCGAAGATGAGGAGAATTCCGCGTGCAATATGCAAGATATCCCGCTGGCTTGTGGGCCGGTATGAGTGTTAGACTGTGTACGCGATCTCGTCGTTCATTCACCTGTTACGTCTCTCTCTCCCGCTGTTCCTTTCCTTCCCTCTCTCTCTCTCTCTCTCTCTCTCTCTCTCTCTCTCTCTCTCTCTCTCTCCCTCTCTCTCTTTGCCTGCCTTTCTCCCTCATACTTCGACGTGATTCTACCATGTTATTACTTGGACCATAGATCACGCTTGGCGGTCCGCGAGGTCGCGGAAAAGAGAGACAGAGATGAAGCGAGGTCGAGGAAAAAGGTTACAACGAAGCTAACTCCCCGTGTCCCCTTCTGTATCGATCGTGTCGCTAACGTACCGTTTGATTATTTTGACGAATAATGTACAGTGCTTTTCTTTTTTTTCTAACGCGTTTCTTTTTATTTGTTTAAAAAAAAAAAGATTCATCCTTCTAATTATGTTTGAGAATTAATTAACAGTTAAATGTATAGTCATGTTAATTTATATCATTTATATGTGAATGGTCTCTAGTCGATAGACACACACCCAATCCCACATGCATACATACAATTAATATCATAATAATTAATTGTCAATATTAATGACACGTTGCATTACATCAATTTATTCGCGGCCGTTTCTCCGATAATTTTATGTCGTTGCCAGACGTTATATAGCCTGCGTAACTGGAAGCGAAACTCGAGACTTTGTCGTTCATTGACATCTTATTTATGAGCGGCGATCCTGGTCGAGTAAGCTTTGCCACTCTCCGGCAAAGCATGAAAGAGCGAGCGGTATACACCGGCTGGATCTAGGAAGGCTCGCGGCTCTCCGAGCGCTCCGCTCCGCTCGCGAACATGGAAAAATCCGGGGAATGTCGAAGTCGTCGACCAGTTTCAAGAACTCACGGCTATGCCGGTGCGGGGTGTGTGTATACGTGTGTGTATACGTGTGTGTGTGTGTGTGTGTGTGTGTGTATGTGTACATGCCTGTATGTGTGCAAGTTGATTCTCGCGCGGAGCCACCTTGTCTCCTTTGGTTTCTTCTTATCGTGCAATCGCGCTAAGCGCTTCTCTCTCTCTCTCTCTCTCTCTTTTCCATTCCACGATGGAACGCTGCTATTTTTGCATATCGCTGCAATCCGCCAGTGCAGCCTTACGCTTCGACGTTACAGAATTCGCGAAAGGATATTTCTTACACTCGAAGTGAAATCGGTGAGTCTCGCTGCAGGTGTAGCACGAAAACGTTACACCGAAACATTTTTAAAAACTTTCAGTGAGAAGGTCGCGTTGAACATATAGATAAGGGATTTAAAATACGCTTTTTACTATTATTATTTTCGCTAATGATATTAAAAAAAGATCGGCTCTCTCTCTCTCTCTCTCTCTCTCTCTCTCTCTCTTCCTTGATGCAGAAAATTTTACAGACTCTGTTAATATATTTGCGATGGAGTTATTATCTATCATTATCATATATTTTTTTGTTTACAATTAATGACGCGTATTCGAAAAATTTAAGAATGACATTCTAAATTGGAAATTTGTTTCAGAAATCTCGCGATCGGGATCGGGATACAAAACTTTCCGGAAGGATTGGCGGTGTCTCTTCCCCTTCAGGCCGCTGGCATTAGTACGTTGAAGAGCTTCTGGTATGGTCAGCTTTCGGGGATGGTGGAACCTATCGCTGGCGTGCTTGGCGCAGCCGGAGTGACGCTCGCCGCACCTGCACTACCTTATGCACTTGCCTTCGCGGCCGGTGCGATGATCTATGTCGTGATCGACGACATCATCCCGGAAGCGCATCAAAGGTATGTGTACCGGTATAATCACCTGTCCGGGAAAACTTGAAATTGCTAAACGATTTTAAACGACTTGCCCGTTCTTATTTAGGATACTCAAAATTACAACTTAACGGTCACTTGACTCATTCTCAAGATCGCTGTAATACAATATTTGAAATTCTCTCGACAATGCGTGTACAAAAGCGATGTTATTTTATTTACTAGATGATACACTTTAATTTACGCCTAAGTATATAATCAACGTAATAATTAAGTAAAATTCCAAGTAATAAATCTGTATTGAACGTTTTTCACGATTGCAATTGTACTTCCAAAAGATAACTAATTGCGCGCGATATTATTCGGAAAACACACGTGTTATTGGGGAAGGGAGGGGAGGGGGGGGGGAAGATGTTGAATACAGAAGGGTGAAGCTAGTTCGTGCAAACGGTCTTGGATCTTTCTTCTCTCCCTTCTTCCTTTTCCTCTCCATCTGTCTTTCTCTTTCCTTCTTCTATTTTTTTTTTTTTTTTTTTTTTTTTTAATACCGTTTGTACCAGAGGCACCAGTTCGCAGTGCACTTGCACCCGTTTCCATCTCACGTTTCACCCTCGGTTCATTCAGAACGAATTAGAACCTGGGCCTAGGCTCGGAGTCAGAAGGACGGAAGGCGCTTTTCCCATCGACACAATGACCCTTTATTTCGGGATTTATTCTCCCGCCGATGGAGATGCGAACGCGAATGGTCGCTCGATGGCGATCTCTCGACCATACGCGATTCTCCAACCCAATCGTTCCACAGACTTCTCGCCTTACGAGTAATCTGATCTTCTCACCCCGTTATCGTTCGGTATCTTCGTATATTGTCGTTCTTTGTCAGCAATATTATCTGCACTGAAAAAAAAAAATGACGCTGATTGCTATATGAAGAAGTACGATCTGCGAAGAATCGATTTAAAAATTGCGACTCGATGATAAATTATACTTTTAAATTTGTATTTATCTACATCATTTTTGTATATTTTCTTTATAATCTCTAATCTAAATTTACATGAAATTTATCAAATTAATTAAAAATTAATTCACTTTCTCTCTCTCTCTTTTCTATTCATTTAATATATTATGATAAATTAGTGCTACGATATGGAATGAAATAATTGTAATGCTTCCGCTTTAACTTGTAATATTATTGAAAACTCTGTAACACTTGGTAACATTCCGTACAATACCGTAAACTACTAGAAATCAGCAAGATCGCTTCGACGACCACGCGGAGCAACACGACGCGTAAATAATAAGAAGGAAAGATTCGTGATGCGTGTGTCCCATGAATTTCTACTTGTGTCAAGTGGACATGCATATGCAATATATATTCATACGGATATTAACGCGCGCACACAAGCGCATAGATATCTACGATGTCCGTATTTGAGAGCGATTACGGTACAATGGCGCGTGACGGCAGTGCCGTAGTTAGCACGCCGTCGGCGAAACGGACGTGGCGAATTTCTTTCCCAGGCCCGGCGGCGACCTAGCTGAAGAAGGCGCATTGTCATTATAATTGGCTCCTTTTGTATTTCGCGTGCGATCTAAACCGCCCGGATACCCAAGCGCGCGCTCTCTCCTTCTCTCTTTTACTTTTCCTCTCTCGTCGTCGCGCGCGGATCCTCTGCTTGTGAGATAGTCGTTCTCGACTCGCTCCCTCGGGAACCCACCGGGTGGCCGGAAAACACAAAAGTGAAAACAGATCGCTCGCTCGTCGCCTCGTTCTTCCTCTTCTCCTTCGCGAAAACCGTTGCTCGACCTTCGCGAAAGAAGAATTCTCCGCGAGCGCATGCAATCCTTCTTCGCGAAAGAAAATTCTCGCTTGATCTCGAATTGCATTTGCATAGGCTGCACGCAATCCAACTTTGCTTATCGCTTAACGCTAACGCAGTCGACGGTCGTCAATATCTTCCAAGTTCTAATCATGATTACATTCGAAGAGCGTATTTAAGATCGCTTCTTTTAGAAATAAAAATTCCTTATTTACACACACGTAATAATACGTGTATTAACAAGTACCCATTCCTTGAGGAACGACGATACATCTCCAAAGTGTCATAAATGTCCAACTCGTAATATTTGTATTATTATCGACTTATCAGAGTCATACTTGTCAAATCCCCCCATGCTTTATTTAAGGAAAGTATTAAAAATTATGGGGGGGGGGGGTTAAACAATCTGCACCGACATCACTTAGTTGTTGACGGAAAAAAAACTTTCCTCGTGTCCGCATCGTAACTAAAATTACGAAACGGGGAAAAGTTGCGGCAAGGAAAAATCATTCGCGTTTACTTAATCAAAATTGAATCTTGCGCGCAATGTAATGTCAATTTAAGTCGAAAGAGAGCAAAATGATCGAAAGAACGAGTAATACATTTTCGAATCTTCTCGAGACTTCGTTACTTTCGCGGAATAAGAAGTCAGCGGCAAAAATCAGCGCGGCTCGGCTCGGCTCGGCTCGGCTTGTCTCGACTCGGCGTGTTTCGTGGAACGGTCGCCCCTCGCACGATTTGCATTTTCCTTTGCTCGGCCAAAAGGAACGCCTGCTTCACCGATGATACTCGCGCTCTGTGTTCGACGCGGCCGATCTCCACGATAGGGATATTTAAATTTATTGCCTTATCGAAACTTTCACTTATCCGGAGATAATCGAATAATTAACTGACATTGCCTTCCATAACACTATGTAGCTTCGATTGTGATAATTAAGAAGAATTCCAAATTAATGAAAAATTGATGCGACTAATATGTATAGAATATTCGATAATATAATAGAAGTGTTCGAACATGAATAGCATTTAAATTGTAATTATTTTGAGATGTCGAGAGATTTGAAGAGGGCAAAAAAAGTTATGGAGGACGTAAAAATTTTATTATTGTTTGTATGGAATTAACATTTTAATTGCGCTAAATACATAATAAATTGAATCAAGGATCGATTTTTATTTAGCGGATTCGAAACGCGACTTCATGCGAGGGCTCAGTTTTATAGCAAACGACGACGATGACAACGTTAACATCGACGAAATCGGGAAGCGACATTGTTATCCCGGCTACTATTGCGATGTGTGAGACACGATAATGAACCAATAAAAATACAAATTTTCTGAGGCACACCGAAAGGAGGCACTTACCGCGGATATGATTGATGTGATAAAACGCCCACCGAAATACAACGACGCGTTTCGCCGGCCGTTAAAATTGATGGCCGTATATAATTTACGAAATCAACAAGCCGTGACGCGTGCAATACCGGCGGGATATATACGCGCGGCACGAGTGTGTGCTTTGTATGTGCTTAATCCCTACTTACTTGCCGCGAAAACCCTTTTATTTCTCGCCATCCTGGGGCCTCTCTTTCTCCCAGGTCGTTGCCATGGGGCCGTAGGCAGCGAGACGACGAGGATAGTGGTGGGCGACGGCGCCAGTGCCGCCTTTTTAATTCCCCGTACCCTCGTCCCTTGTCCTCCCTCGTCCTCCCTCGTCCTCCCTTCGTCCATCGCGTCCTTCGATTTTTACGTTCGATCTGCACGCCGCCGGTTGCGCTAATTAAAATTCCCTTCCCACTTCTTAAGCATGAATCTCGTTTATATCAAACCGCGATGTTGCACAAGACAAATTAAATGCGACGAAAATTCAAAAGACATCCAAAGAAAATCTAAAGGATACTTTATCTTTGGATATTTTTTAATTTTTTTAAGGGCTCACAATCTATCTATAATTCTCAAAACGCAATAATAAAACTGCTAATAAAGAAATTATAAAGAACTTAATGCGTGTGTGGCCGTTTTGTTTTGTCGTTAGTGTATATAAAAAAAAAATTTTTGATACAAAATTACATCCGTATAAAATTGTAGAGAACAGAAAATGTTTGACGTTCGACTGTAATCAATATTGTCGCAAGGTTCTCTATTCGGACAATTTCGCAAACCCGCGATTCTCTGCAATCTTGATGCGATCGAATACGTCGCGTTTATTTTTTCTTTTACAGCGGAAACGGCAAACTCGCTAGCTGGGCAGCCATCGTCGGTTTCCTGGTAATGATGTCTCTAGACGTTGGCCTAGGTTAAAGACGTCGTCCATAAAATAGTCAATAGTACGTTCACGCTTTTGTGAACGTGTAAAAATTATGTGGTAGCGGTAACGAGGGGTTTACAGTCGCGGAGATATATCTCTTCGATTCATTGACAACAATAGCGTGACTTGTCGAGAAAGAATCGAAAATTAAGAGCGAATGTTTTCTATCCTGACCCATCTTTTTTTTTATTCGTCGAAGTACTGTCTTTCATCCTTAAAGACTTGAAAGAAGAATTGAATAGCGAAATAGAAGATATTTCTAATCAAGTTTAAGACATATTTCCGTAATTCCTGATGTTTTACTGAGAAACAGACTTTAATGTAAGAAATTATTGTAATGTTCTTAAACATCCTTTTTATTACGGTAATTGTCGCATTTCCATTATCGTTACCACACAAATACATGTATAAGAGACGAGATAACTTTATTATAACATATATATTTACGACATCAAAAACCGAAAATACCATTATTGTATACCAGTTTTAATTTCGGTTAAATATTGATTAAGTCGCAGATATTGGAGATTGCGTTTTAATCTTGATCCGTTACGATTCGATGTTCGATTAAGGTGATAACAAAAGTTAAGTTGTTCAACTGCTCAAAGTAAGTACATTTTCTTAAAGCGGAATATTTTCTGTTTTCCTAACGCATTTCACTTCGTAAACGTCTTCCCCGTATCTAGTCCTTAGCGCGATTCGAAAAATCGAAGATACACAACTGACTTGAACTTAAAATCGAACATCGAACAATGTCTTTCAGGATTATTGCAAGATCGATTTAATCGCAAAAACTAACTGTCTAGTTATGGAATAGATGAAGCAATTGGAACAATGCACAGCCTCGAGAACTGTTAATTTCCCCAAACTATTTCTTTTTTTTATCAAAAATATTATATCGATATATATAAAGGGATATCTCGCAAAGATATGAGTGAACATTAATTTTTTATCAGATATATTTTAACAAATTTGCATGTAATGTATAAATATTATACGACAATTTCTAATTGACGGAATTTATTAATCCATTAATGTATAGATTATTCATTGATTTTTCCTTTATAATACA
Organism: Polyergus mexicanus; assembly: GCF_030449975.1. Lineage (NCBI taxonomy): Eukaryota > Metazoa > Arthropoda > Insecta > Hymenoptera > Formicidae > Polyergus > Polyergus mexicanus. The sequence continues at coordinate 10,261,690 of NW_027223331.1, forward strand.
GCTATTATTTTTGTTTTGTTTTTCAATGTCTCATTATATAATTGCATTTTTTAATTTTTTTATGTTTTTCTATATCTTGTGCTATTAAATAGAACCGCGATATATTTGTTGCGCAATACTTTTAAAGATTATGATGTCCATCGGTATTATTCATTGCTTCAATAATACAAGCATATTATATTCAACGCGTGCTTGTATTATTACTCAAGTTTCTGAGTGCTGTTATTATACAAGATTTTTATTGCAGTTTTTCTAATCAGCGTTTTTCTAAATCGTTCCTAAATCGTACCTTTACATACTTCTGATTGATTGCCATAATTCATACAAGTTTTTAACGAAAGATTTATTGTCGCATTATCCAAATCTACGTTTTTTGTGAAACGTAAATTTTGCCTGGAGAAAATATGAATTTCGAAATGTCTTTTGAGCGCGCGATATACGCGCACGCAATCATTAGGTATAAACCTGTATGCATATTTATTGCGTTACAATGTGCCCTTTCTAATCACATAGTACGCGTACAGTGCAACTTTATTCTTATAATGATATGACGTTTACCCTACAATATATTATATAACGAGGTTACTCTCTATCATTGACATAAAATTAGACCACCTCGCGAAACTCAATACACGTCTGTGATATTCCCTCCCTCCCTTCAAAAAGTTTTTTTTTTTTAAATTTTTAAGAAGTTTAACTTTTTTATATTTCAATCTTAATAACGATATACGTTTGTATTTACTATTGATACAATGCATGCGTTCCACAGTAATGGCATAGAACATGGTTGCTATTCCACGATTTGAAAGTAAGAGAAAGGAATGTTATAAATATATAAGTTATATCGATATAAAGTTCATCTTTTTATCCTCATGCAGGACATTGGTTTTTCTCAATATTTTCCGCAATATTATAAGTTGTTTATATTGTATAATATATATAATATTTAATCTCTAATATGACACGATATATAATATTCTTTTTTATTAAAACGATCGCCGCAAATCGACATCCGAAATCGATATTTCGCAATAATTGAAAGCTATAAATCAATCACTGCTGTCTGGTTCTCGATACTGTGCATTTATGTATGTAAAATATAAAGATTATATTTTGATACACTGTCGATAGGCTACTAAAATATTAGATAATACACGAGTGTGTGCCGACACACACACTCACGTTTGTATATAAAAAGCCATGACGTAAAAGGCAAGGTAAATCTTTGTTACGGATATGCACTCGGTCAAAGTGATAGCGAAACTTTTTGACGCAATCAGGAATTGATCCCAAACCATGAGAAGCAATATACTTGCCAATATTGTCGGTGCTCCGCTAAGACAATTTCGTTTTTTCTTAATTACGCGCTCTCGGATTAGGGATCAATTTTTGATTTTAATTTTTTCCATGCTGTCGCTATTACGTGCGCAATGTTACATCTTGTTTTTTTTTACATTGTGCTTAGAATTATATTTCTCGTACTCTAGTTTCGTTAGATAGACCGTCTGGTTTCATGGATGTCGAGAAGCATTTCTTACGTTTCTTATCATTTGAACTAATAATATGATGATTTGATAAGGACTGCCGTCTTAAGTATTTATTGAAATTCATCTAAGTATGAAATTTATAATATTGATGCTTATATGATATCGACATTTTCGTAAGGTCAAAATTATCAATTTCGAAGTCAATTGGCTTTTTTTTTTCTTTTTTTTTTTTTTTTTAATGAAAAATCACTGAGACGGATCTTCTCGACAATCCTCGATCCGGACAATCAGTACAATTACTACTATTCAAAAAGTATACCACCGACACTCGGTTTATATTAAACCAGTACGAACAAGCATCAGCCAAAGCTTCGATGATAGAAGCGAGAGTCATCTCGATCAACATTGTGTTGATTACGACATATGCCCGAACGGTGCTTTAGCGAAATATATCTTCGTAATAAATCATGTAATTAAGCGGATCATGTGATTATATCGTATTGTATTTTAGATATAGTTAGTACCTACAGTCAATTGTAAAATTTTTGCAGACACATTCGGGTAAATTGCTAAAATTTATGATTGCTTGCTGCTTTATTAATTTGATGATTAGTACTTGATTGCACACGGAATTTATATATCAGTCAAAGACGATAACATATTAATTAAAAGACCTTAATCATGAATATTATACGGTACAGGATCGCATTGGCACATGACCGCGCGATTAATACTCTTTTCATTTTTATACCTGGGAAATATGTTTATGAATATTTTCGATAAAATTACGTGCCTTCGTAACTTAATTAGTATTATTTGTTTGAATAGAAATATTAAGTGTTCGAAAAATTGTCGAGGGACGACGATATTAATTATTGTCTATTTGTTATCTCAAAAAATTAAATTGATAACTCGTCCGAAAATCTTTATATTTCGCATATTAAAGACATATTCATCGCGAATTCAATATTGCGGTGTAATAATTTACAAAGATGTGCAATAAAGATAGTGCAATTAAAATATGCGTATGTGTAATATATAGCGTAATATAAGACATCCACTCCATTTTTTTTTTTTCCCTTCCCTTAAAAATTAGCCTGTGAATTAACAATAATATTACATACGTATATCCCGTAACAATCCCGCTCTCCCCCTTCCCCCCTTGCTTCACCTGAGATAGTAGAATAGAATTTTTTTATATCGTTATTCTATTCTATTATATTTTATTTAATTGCATTAATGCTAGCAAATATGCTTTTGTGTTTCTAGAGGGATAAAGATTTTGGAGTAACATCTTTATAAAAAGAGAGAAAGAAGAACTGTGATTCGAATATAATAGATGATATTACACTAGGAAAGAGAACACTTGTACGAGCGGATGCATCGACGGTAAGTTACCCGAGTTCTCTCCTTGACTCTCAGACGCGGTCGGTGTCGGCACGAGCTCGGCTCGGCTTGGCTCGGCTCGGCTCGGCTCGGCTCGGCTCGGCTCGGTGCATCGCATCTCTCGCTTCTCTCGTGTCTCTCATCGGAGTTGCATAACCCGAGGAGAATCGAGACATGAATGGAGCCGGGCAACGTGCGACAAGGACGGCTATATTCGCCGGCTCGATTTCCCGGTGCAACGAGTGCGAGCGAGCGCGCGGTAGGTAGGTAGGTACCGGAGTAGTAGGTAGGTAGGGCGCACTGACCGCGAAAGGTATACCAATTCGAGAACAGTGGCGGATTTAGGAATAGATTGGCAGGAAAAGACAGATTAGCTCTGACCTAATCGAGATGCGAGACTAGCAGTTTTCGATAACTTTAGGACTTAGTGATTATATATGTATATACAGGATGAAAGACTTGATAAAACTGCACAATTGTTTAAGTTGATACTGATTGAAAATTTAATAATAAATTTCTATATAGAGCGATCTTTTAAAGGGAAAAAGAACTCGCAAGATCAGTAATTATTAGATTCGTTGGATATTTTTCTCAATTACATAAATTTTCTTAATCGATTTATCAGTATTCTTTTCACATCAAATATAAAAGTAAAGAAGCACAGAAATAGATCTAAGAAAGTACGAGGAGTCTGAACGAGGGTTGGCCTCGAATTAACGTACTTAAAGCAATGCGATGTGTGATGTGTGAATCCGCCACTGTTTCGTGCGAGGCTGAGAACGAAAGAGGAAAAAGGCGGAGCGGGGGGGGGGAGGGAAGGAGAGAGGAAACGAGCGGCACACTGGGCGAACAGAAATGACGCAGTGGTCGGTAGAGTCCGGTAGAACTGGTGAGAGCGAGAGAAACAAAGAGGAGAGGCATTCCGGTGGAACGACGACGTCCGTTTTCACGAGAGGGATATATAGAGAAGTACATTCGCGCGTGCAACACAGCGGAGAAGCAGGCGCGCATCTGCCGTCGCGCTCGCTCACGGCAGTGAGCGGATAAAGATGGAAGCGGCCGGTCGTCGTAAAGGAACACGAACCACGTTCCTCTCCACCACGTAGAGAGGAAGGGGGACGAAAAATTCCAGCGAGCAAAGTAGCGGAGATGCGAATGCGTCCGCGCGCGGCGAGCGCTTGGAACGCGAAGGGTGTGTATGCGAGAAAGAGGAATAAAATCTCTCTCTCTCTCTCTTTCTCTCTCTCTTTCTCTCTCTTTCTCTACTCTCTATTTAGAAAAATTAGCCTTGAAATAATATACAGTGGAACATAATTAATTAAAGATACGATCAAGAGATATAGTGCCGGTTAAGATGGAAAAGGAATAATTTAAGTTTATTTCGGGGAGAAATAACACGCGATAAAAAATACAGATTTAGAAAAATAGAGTAAGAAAAGAGGGAAGAGGGAAGATGGTCGTCGGTGGTGCAGTAATTGGCCTAGCTAAAGAGGATGATCATGTGGTCGGGACGTCGGCGATGCGCGTACGATCTAGAAACGGGATGAAGCAGAGGCGAGACAGAGAGAGAGAGAGAGAGAGAGAGAGAGAGAGGGGGGCGAAAAATGGCAGGAGGGTGGGAGGGGCAGGGTGCAGTGCGTTGCATAGGAAAGCCGGGACACCGGCGCTGCACCCGCCAGCAGTCTCACAATACACTTTGCCCTGCGCGCCGCAGCCGATTTATCCGGTGCACGGCGCACGTGCAACGCGATTCCATGACGAAAATTTCTTTTCTTTTTTTCTTTTTTTCTTTCTGTCTTTCTATCCGTCCATCAATCTCCATCTCTCCGTCGCTGTGATGCTTGGTGATTACAGTGTTGTTATACCTGTGTTGCACGCGCGCGTATCTTAAATTACTTATCGATTTTATTGACGCAATTGACTTTCATGTTTCTATTACGACCACAATATTTTGGTAAGATCTCTATCCGACGCGCTGTTATTTAGTGCTTAATATGTCCAATTTTTTTCGTCGTTCGCACTACGTCGTGATGATGTTGCGCCGAATCACGCGAGGAGACGAAAATCAATCTGGACTAGACGTAGCGAACGTGAATTTTAATTCGATACAATTGTAATCTATTGCGTTCATTACTGGAATTCATCAAAGTGGAAAAACAAGTCGCGAGTATTTTCGATTTAATTCGATACCCACCGAATTTCCCTGACAATTTATTTCAAGTCGTACGAAAAATTTACCGCCTATACGGATACATCGATTTAGGAAATAACTAGCAGAATCGTGGTTCGCTGCGCGTCGATACGCAAGGGTGCGTTCTAAAGCGAAACTCGGTTCTCGCAAGCATTAGGCATCTACCTTAGGACATTGTCCTTTCACTTCTCATTCACGTTTCGTCTAACTTCGTTTATTCTTCGTTCATCCAACGTATCAACGCAGACTTGATTATTACGCAATTTCTCGCTACATTTTATACTAATCTTTATTATGACGCTCGTTATTACATTTTTTATCCTTTTCAAAAACACGTGTTTATTCTAAAAAAAAAAAACATCATACTCTTCACTATAAAACAAAAAATTAATTTAGACAATTTATAAAAATATATTTTTTCAATAAAATATCTTTTACATTTATATATAAATCTGGTTTTCAAATCGTAAATATATTACAATGGATGAGAATTAATTGGTTGAAAAATTTATCAAGGAGATTAAAGGGAGAAAATTGCTTTTCTTCATTAAATTTCGCTGTAACGTCTCGACAAAAACTAAGAATAATTTTTCAATAAAATCGTCGATATAAATAGCAAACCTTGTTCATAAAAAAAAAAAAGTCAGGGATTCGAGTTGAATTCTGGTACAATTAAAAATCTTAAACGATTAACTTGTCGCAACAATGTATAGCGTGATCGTTTGATTCCAATTCCCACTTACCAACAAACTTTCCACAAAAAGCAATCTTCGATCTCCACAATCGGTACCAAAAGTTGTAGGAAACCATCTTCAAATTGTACCTTGATATCCGACGTTAAATCGCTATTAATCTAATGCATCAAGAATAATAAAATCAACGACAATACGGGATAAACGATTTTTTCAGGCCGACTCGGAAAAATCAGACAGTATAACGTAAGTACAACATTGCTTCAGTACATAATCCGTTTTATATTAAAACTAAGATCATTATTATTGTTTATTCTAGGTTATTGTCTGCGATCAAAATTATAAATTAATATAATTATAATGATAATATAAAACAATTTCTGCGATTTTTTATTATTATTATTATTATTATTATTATTAAATACTAAATCTCTAAATAATATATACATCTAAAAGATGTTTTTGATACATTTCAAAAATTATTTTTTAAACTGTTATTAATAAAACTTAAAATATCATTATTATATTACTAGACTATTATTAGATTATTTAATATTACTTTATAAATATTCAAATTACAAACGAGAATAATTAGTTTATTAGAAGTAAATATATGAATCTATTTAATCTAAATTAAATAATACTATTAATTATGATTCTTTTATAAATATTATTATTATTAATAAAATATCAATTATGTTATTTATATTATTATTTAAAAATGTATTTATCACGAATTTTCTCTGCAATTATATAATATATTAAAAGGCGATAAAAAAATACTTGCTCTCAGTTTTGTCTAAATTTTTTTTAATATGTCAAAAAATCATACCGCGGATTAACAATTTTAGCATAGACTTCAGGAATATCAACTAATTATAAAAAAATATTTAAAACCATATATCCTTATTTTCTAAAGCAAAAATATCTCGCAGATGATTTCCACGAGCCTGACCGAGATTCTATTACTACGAACTAATACCGTTTTATTAACATCATATTATACTGTCGTAAAATAAAAATTCACATAACTAAATTTATTTCCAGATTCTCCGGGAATCAATCCCGTTATTGTTCTTGGCTTGTCATAGATCTTATAGCATAGCCAAGTAAACTTTGGCGGTTTTACTGCATTCCTTCGCAACTTCTATAAATATCGCATTTTGTTTTACTCGACAGAGTAGCTCTTATTATCAATACGTCGAATAATTATATATATAATACTACATGGTAAAGAACGAAAAAAATTCCTCGACCCTTCAAAATACAAAATTAATTTGTTATCAATATAATGTTAAATGTAAGCATTTTACGAGATGATAACTGTATATATTCTTATATGTATATATTTCTTATTCTCTTCAATGAAATCGCTTTGCGTGGAAGGATTAAGTAATTCGTACGAAAAATCATTCAGCAAAAGTGCGCGGCCTATAAATTAGCTTCTCGTACAACGAAGTCGTCCCCTCGTTTTATGATGGTATTCGGCAGCGCGCGCATATACAAAGCTTCCATACACTGTGTATGCACTTTATACTAACAAGCGCGTGTGGGTTTATATATAGAAATAGCAGCAACGGAACAGCACCGGAAGCGAAGGAGTTCCGCCCAAGCCTGTGTAAGGGTCACCGCACTTTGAGAAGCATGATTCAAGACCGCGCGTACACTTGACGAAATTTTAGTACGTCTTTGGACATTAAAGATCACAAGGGCTATCGGATTTCAGATTTAGAAGAATAATATTTAAAAAAATGTTATTTCTCTCAATAAAACCTGTACGACATATTAGATATGATAATAAAAACTGATAGATAAGAGAGCGTTTACAAAATGTATCAAGAACTCGTAGTTTTGAAATTTAAAGACTTACTTGGTCTCTTGTAATCTTTTACTCCATAATCAAATCATTTTTCGAAGAATCTCATGAAAAACTTACTTCAATTCAATTCAAAAACTTACTTCGAATTTAAGTGAAAAACTTAGTTTTTCCAAGAGTGAGAAAATCTCTTGACATTTAGTCGCGCAAAAATTCTAGAAAACCATCTAGAAAATATCTATGTACTTTTTATACACAGAGAATAACGAAAAGAAGTTGTATTTAATCTTTTTTATTGGAAAAAAAAACCAGATGCAGCTGAAAAAGAACATTTATGATTTTGTATTAAATAATTATGAAGAAATAAGATTTTGATGTCGTAAATCGATTGCGGTACTATGACAATAAGAGGATGCGGAACCGCGCAATCCATCCCACGGTTTATAGAGCGCGATAGAGAGAGAGAGAGAGAGAGAGGCGCATTAATGGCTCTGCTTTTATTGCTACCACCGGCGCATCCTCCGACGCTGCGCATCCGAGCCAACCGGAAGTCGGCGCGGAGCATTCGTTCCGAAGGTGTATTAACGTCTTCTCGCGAGGATATACGTACATATGTAAGAAAAAGCGGACGAAGCCGTCTGTTCCTGTCGTTAACGCGCGCGCGCAGGCGTTTCCTCGCGAAACGCGTGACTTTATGAATGAAACCACTACGCACGTAGATAGCGTGCGTGCGTGCGCGATTTCTACGCGACGAAACGATAGTACGCGCACGCATTTACTCGCTCGTAGGAAGGAAGTCGCGGCAGCGTAAGTACTGTCCTCTCCGATACGAACGACGCGGAACGACCGTGTTGGACAATACTTGCGCGACAGGATGCCGCATTCAAGGAAGTGTAACTCGGTGCGTATACCAGGGGTGTCTTTAACCGCGCGATGTATCGTGCATTATTCATCGTTTAATTAGATACCTTTAAATTCTTGGCGATTCCTAATGAGCCCATCGAGATCGGCTAGGTGATGGCTCAGGAGGAGGGATCTCCCTTTTTATTATCGTTATTTATTTCGGTAATGAAATAGACTTCTGCCTCACAAATGCAAGCACGTATGTTCTTCTTTTTTGAAATTATCAACGAGATTTCGAAAAAATATGTATATGATAATTTTCGAATTTTTAATAAATCGCATTATATATTTCATTAAAATCCAGAACATGCATTGCACTCCGAAAGTCTTGAAATTATTAAGTTAATAAAAAGCGAAATATATTTTCGCTGCGGGATTAAAATTCGCACACCTCGTAGTCGTGGAATATCGGACCCTCCGACGCGACTATTTTCGTACACGACTTATTCATTGGCGCGGCATTTCTGCTCCCGACGAAACTCTGTACATACGCCCGTCAATTATTTTAAGACTACTACGATACTCTCGCGAAAACGCTTCTCGATACCGTCGAAACTTACGTTAGATCCGTCTCGCATCTCCTATTTATTATTCATCGCGAGCTGCCCAGTGCATCGCAACGAAACAGCGGCACAAGTTCCAATTCGTCCGAAACAATGTCGTCCAGCGTAAGTTAAGCCACGTCCGATCAAATTCTAGGCCGACGACTGGCGGCTCTATTTCTAAATCTACTTCTATTCTCTATTTCCACGCGACGGCGTCGCCGCGACGAGTTTATAAGTCTGCGATATTTCGAGGGAACAGTCTCGAGGTGCTCATTACAACACATTACAGGATGGCCCGCGATACAAATGAAACACTTTAAACTCTTTGGAATTTTTAATTCGAAAGCTTCATCATCAAAATGTTTCATGTTGAATATATAAAAAAAAAAGAGAAAAGTTGCAATACCAACATTTTCTCGAAATATATTTTACAAAAGAAGATTTTGTGTCTTAATATTTGTAAACTATTCTTCACTCGAAATTTCTGTATAGGCTTCCGACACTTTATACATGATACTGCTTTTTCTATTGCGCATCCTGAATTTTCTCACTGCGACGCGATCCCATCGTGCGAGGAAGACTAAATTGCTCGTTTGCGCTAATACACTTGATATCGTTTAATAGGCTGTTATGAGAATAGTCGAGTATGGACGAAATAATAATACTCCACGTTTCTCGGTAGAGGAATTCTTTGTACAATCGAATTTTCCTCCTATGTGTATATTTGGTATTTCTTAATTTTTTATTGTTCCATCTTGAATTAATTTGTTTTATTTTTAGAAAAAAATTTTTTTTTGTTTTTTTTTGTTATATATTTTTTAAATTAATTTTTTTTTAAATTGCATCAATAGTTAAAAAAAAATGATTTCAATTAGCTATTTTACATTATTTTTAAATTTTCAATATGTGTTATGCGGAATAATTTGTTTACATCGATAAATTTTTTTCGACAAAATAATTGATAGAATAACGCATAATTAAAATTTAATTTGCAATCTGGCTTTTTAATTATATGGTAATTTCAATTTCCTCTTATCTTTATTTTTATTTTATAGCTATCTAAACCAATTATGTTAAGAGCCCAATTGGATTAGCGTTGGCTAAGCAGTTATTTATCTAGAATCTAGATAGTATTGAATCACACACATACACACACACACATAATATGACCCTCATATTATATCTTATTAAACATTTTTCGCTTTGTCTCCTACTTTCTCGCAAAACATTAATTTAGAATTGAGAACTGTAGATATACTTTCTTCGATATACATTATTCTACCGGGTCAGCAACAATCGATATACTGCAAACTTTTGTCCAGTATAACTCTCATCTAGTTGATCATGTTTTTATTAACCATAAAACAGTTGCATTTAAAAACAAAAATTATAACTTAAAACATTAAAAAAAGACTATTTTTTTAAATATTTATTATTTTATTACCCTACATGTGTTTTCTTATAGATTTTACATGTTTTACACATGAATAAGCGCAGTTTAGATTAACGATTGTGGAAAGTGATTGCAAACAACGAGTCGCGAATATATTAGACTTTTACGAGCGTAGAGTATTTCGGCTTTTCATGGATTTTAATCCGACAACGATATATCGTTAACGTTGCAAACATCCGCGGGAACGTAATCGCATTCGATCAAGCAATTAGCCCCGCAGTCTGGTGTGGCCATTAAACACCGGCGCTTCTGCGAGTCTATAAGAACGTCAATACAGTCGTGATAGATATAATCGCGTGCTATTGCGTGTGACTGCGTATAAATACGCGATGTGCGCATCGAATATCAGTACGCGGGTTCTCTAAAATTTAACGAGTTTTCGCGAACACACACGATGCAAAGGCACGATATTCGTTATCTTTTACATAGATCGAATTTTTATATCTTTCTAAAAAAGAAAATCCCGCAAATTTTCCCTTTCTAATACATATCCTATTTTTCATATTTTTCTTTTGCATCGATCGTAAATTCTTATACAAATATTATTACTTGTCGTTTCTGCGGATTAGACATAGCAATGGCCGCGTTTTTTTTTTTTTTTTTTTTTTTGGACTCTTCATAATTCATGAGCTCACCATGGCTGATGCTCATTCGGGCCGAAACTCACCTCGACGTTAAAATGCAAATCGTATTTCATTGACCCAGCATTTCAATTGTTTTGTCATTTGTAATACGGCGTTTGTACTTTTAAAACTACTCCAAGGTAAAGTTCAATTGATTCGGACTGTTTTCAAATAAACTCAATACTACGTATTGTTTTTTGTTTTTTTTTTAAGTTGCAAATTGAGATTATATGTTAATAAATAATAGTATAAGAATCTGATGAGTCGATTACAAAAAGACAATTGTAAGAACGTATTAATAATTTATCAAATATATATCGTGTGCTGGACGTTATCATTAAATGAGAAAAAAAAAATCACATTTAGTGTTAAATCTAGGACACAATTGCGGACTTTCGTCGCTACTTTGCTATTTCTAGCGTTCGAGAAAGTTCTCGGAGGAGAAATAAGAGCGACGGCCATTTCGCGAAATCATTTCGAAAGCTTGCCACACCGCGTGCCAAGAGAAGGCGCCATATGAATTTTGACAGTAATGATAATAATTTAATAACTCGCATATGTTTGTGCTAGTTAATAGGTACATAATTGAAGAAATAATACGCAATTTTTGCTTCTCTCTCTCACGCAATTAAATTGGTATGTTTAAAATATTAGCGTCCGCAATGCACGTATATATTTGAAAAATTTCTTAAAAGGCAGGCTGATATATAATTTTATTACGTTATTATAATTTAAGTTTAATCACATATATATAATTATTATAAGTATTTTTATGTGATGATTATTTTCTATTATTATATTTCGTAATTAAAGTTTTAAGTTTGTTAGAAAATTGTTGCGACGTAATACTTATTTCTGGCTTGCTATTTAAATAATCAAGATAATAATGTATGTAACTCATAATTTGTCGCTTTATGAAATTCATAAAGTTGTTATGAAAGGAATTTATTACGGATCGATACAAAGTCCGCATCATTATGTAGCTTATTTATTCTGATATATTAGTATCGTAAAATAGACATCTAAATGATATACTATAGTTGTCAGTATTCTCATTAGAAATACATGTCGTTTCGAGTCGAAATAGCAAATGTTTATAAACATTCATATCATCAGACATGTAATTTTACACGTATCCCAAAGTATCGCGCGTTAATAAGGCGATATTTCTCGTGTAAAGCTGGAGATAGAAATAAAGAAAAAAGAAGCACTCATAAACAATAACGAACAAATGTAAGTGAAAAGAAGTATGTATGCGTGTTATTTATTTGTAATATTATATAAAATTATTTTTCATATATAAATTTTATTAAGAATCGAGTGAAAATAAATTTTTTGAATTAATAATTCACACTCATTCACGCATTCGTTTGTTGATTATTTGTTTGCTTGGTTTCAATCCGGCTAATATAAGAAAATTTTATATTATCTAAATATATTTTTACCATTATTCTTCCGTTTATATAGCATATATGGGATATACATATATATTATTATAAAAATATTCTCTGCTATAGATTTTTGTTTCTCTCCTTGTCTAAATGTACGCATAAATTACCGGATATAAGCTACAAAGATTTTCATGCGAGAAAACTTTCGTATATTACAATGCTGCGTGTCTCTTCGGCTCGTATATTATATTGTATATATGTGTGTATGATTTCCGTGTTTTCCGACCTCGTGTATCCCCCTTCCACTGTGTTCACGCATGCTTCGCGGCGATGTGTCGTAAAGACTGCCGGAGTCGTAGCGGGGAAAGGAACGGTGAAAAAAATAGGGTGGGAAGGAGGGAGGGAGGGAGGGAGGGGAGAGCAGCGCGAGACGTAGAATGATGGTGCGCGTCGCGCGGCGCTGGAGGGAAGGAGGGGGAAGCACGGAACGTGTGAGCGAGAGAGGGGATCCGCGAGCGATCGGTTGCTCTATTCAGTCCTCGTCCGTCTGCCAGCCGGTTATCTACGATGAGAGCGGTTGACAGTTCACGCCTTTTGCGACGCTTCTCCGGCTAATTGTAAGATGGACTGCGCGCACGCACTTGCTTCTTCCTTAACTCGCGTCGCGATTCCGAGTATTATATCGATAATACGGCCGAATGATTCCGTCGATTCTCAAAGTTCACGAGTAAACGAAAAATGTCCCGTGCCACACGCGACCTTGTCGACGCCAAGATTCGTGTAATAGCGCGAGGGCTTGCGCCTATCGCGTTATTACTGTCGCGACGACCGCCATCTCTATTTTCCGGAACTACTCGTATTTGGATTTCCTACGACCAAGTCTCACGCTATATTCCGACGCCGTGATAGTTACGAAGACGGCAAACTGGCGGAGAAAGAGCGCAGGAAACCATCCTGAAGGCAGCTGTCACTGAAGACGCCACGAGTAAAGGTATGTGTCGATAACGCGTTATTAGTGAGCGGAAAAATGCCCATTGAGGAAAATCAGCTCATGATACGATATGTGCGAGCGATTCGTTGTTCCTCGCTTGTCCGGAATACCGTCACTACCCTTTCCGCTACGTCAATTCGACGTCGCAGGAAATTGACGAATCGTCGGCGAGCGAGTAATAGCGAGTATCTCGTACGACAATCGGAATCAATCTAATTAATGATGTTACGAAAAATAATATGCAAAGTAAACGATAAATTTTATGCCAAATATTGTTACTACCGTTACTTATATATTCGTTATTATTATAACGAATATAAACATTTCACATTATTATGTATATGTTACATACTCCTTATATATTTACGTAACATCGAGAAATTTAAATTCAACGAAATTATATTTACTTCCAGATCTAAAAAGTTTATTTAGAGAGAAACGGTTTTTATCAATATATTATATTATTAAAATATCATTCCATATACACAATATTTTGCGAATTTAATTTGTTTATGAATTTATATTGCTTACATTCAAAAAAAGATAAATAAAGAATTAATAGAAATTATTGTGCGATTATTATTGCAATTAAATAATTTGCACAATCAGTACAAGAAGATTGTCAAAATATATCTATATCATATTGGATTATTAAATGGATTAGTAGCGATATGCGACCCGCTATAAACCTAAGTTATATTACGTATCTTTTACGATACATGTAGCCGTTTCATCTAAATAGATTTTTACGTACATATGTATAGATATAAATCGTGGTATTTCGTGTTAGTTCGTGAAGTTATGCTGCGAATCACTCGACCGTCGTGATTTTGACATACGTACACATACAGTATTTTTTATATCTAACTAAAAAATAAGAAAAATATATCCTTTGCTTATTATAAGCATTACGTGTGCGTATTGTTTGAATTTAAAAATTGATCCTGATGAGAATTTATTTTATAAAGGCTATGTAGATAAAAAATCTATGTAAGGGTAAGATAAGTCTTATCTTGCAACTGTATCAAAGTACACTCCACATGCTCGTAAAATCGTACGCGTGTAAGTACTAATAAATATATATGTAAACATGATCGAAGTAAAACGGAATAGAAATAATACAGAGAAAACGTAAGATTTGAAAAATATAGTTAACGACTAAATGCGCCAATTATATGATGTTAATACTAATATAGTTTGGGTTTAAATCAGTTCTGCTATGCCCTTTACTAGGTCTTTCCACGAACTAAGTAGCACTACTAATGTGAAATACGAGGCATTCTATTATTTCTTATTCATTCAGATAAAATAGACGAATGGCTAGCTTGTTTTAATGAAATCAGATATAGATATTAACAGAACAAAGACATTGACTTAATTATTTTTTTACTTTTTTTTTCCCCAACGTAATATGTAAAATTTCAAGAGGTTTGTTGAATTTTCGTTGAAGTTACGAGAACAAATTTATCGAACGAAACTTTTTCGTTTACATCCCTTTATCCTGTTTTTCCACATATCTCGACTTATCTTAATAAGTGAAAGGGGAGCGTAGCCGAAAACAGGGCAAGTCCAGTGAGAGATAGCACGACGGATCCGCGCGGAGCGGCGAACGTGCCTTTATTTAGACAGCCAGCCGTCGATCGAACAGTAGTTTTCGATGTTCCTCGAGCGAGGAGAATTAACAACTCGACATTCAAGCGTCCGTGAAGAACGAGCGATGAGATCGAAGAGGTGAACGTACTGGCGCGCGAAATTTACGTCAGGCGTGCGCGCACGTGTGCGCGTTGCGTGCGTGCGTGCGTGTACGTACATGTGCGTATCTTGTGTGTCGGCGGCACGTGCGCACTCGCGCGCGGCAGTGTGCGTACGTGGGATCGTTTGATCTTTGCGAATGGCGCGAGTAAATCCGCGTATTATTAAATAGATAACGGTCATAAATTTGGCCGGGTTACATAAAGGCGCAAAAGTGCGCGTTAAGGTCCAATCGTTCTATTTCCGTGCCGGCGACCGGAGCGTGTTTTAAGACAGCGACTCTCAACCGCATTCCCCGACTTCCCCGATAGAGACGGAAGTACTATACCGTTCGGCGAATATCGGTCGGTCGATCCCGAGATTATGCTAAAAGATGGAGACAGGGTATCGTGATAGGATATCGTGATATCGCACTAGGAAATTTATAGGAGATTAAAGTTTTAGTATTTAGTAATGTTAGCGGATATCTTTACCGGGAATATTATTTAATTACTGGATCTCATTTTCATTTAAGTTCTCATTTAATAGTCGCTCTTTTAATTCAATTTACCTATTAAATATTACAAACTTCGCGATTTGCAAAATAATTATTATGTGATTTTCTAATTGTTTACGATTATATATCATGAATATAATATTATGAATAACAATACAATATTATGTGAAAAATATTGCTATGCATTAGTTAGTGTTATATAATATTTAAACATTATGAAATTAATTTATATGAAATCAGTCATTTTGGAATGTATAGAATATCGCTAAGAAAACTTTGATGTTAACAAAATAATAATCTAAATTTATACAATGTTTGTATTTTTATATATAATTTCGTGTTTTGATTTTATATAGATATCTTCTATATAAAATTCTCATATTAAATCGGCCAACACATATTCCTTGGCGAATTAAATGTATGATTTGTAGCGCGTACGTAAAAGTCACAGGTCGTTTCCGTGGCTCGATAAGAAAGTATCCGATTAGAGAGCCACTGAATGAGAAGGGTACGGAATAATACGCATGTTCGCGGTTATCATCGCTTGCTTGCTATAGGTCTGTTTGCTTTTTATCAACGTTGCGTGCGATAATTTCTTCCCCAAATTGCGAGAGCCACAGCTGAATGACTACACGTTTTTTACGCACACGCACAGATATGATCGCGCTATTCTTTCTTGCTTTTAGCGTGATACAGCGGATTGGTTGCCAATCTAATATGTGCGCAAAAAATTATATTAATATCGAATCTGATTTAAATATCTTGAACGAGGAAAATGATTATTAGACATTTTAGACATACAAGATCGTTAAACAAAAATATGATAAAAGGCAAGCTATCGTCAGTAATTAGCAAGTTTTTGTTGAAAGAGAAAAGAATATGGATAGGAAGAAGAGAGAGAGATAGAGGGGGGGAGGGGGAGTAATACACACTATTTCCGAAAGAGGCAAATATCCATGTTAATAAAAAGAATAATGCACATGTAGCCATCGACGAGAAATAACTCGCACGAAACGACTCTAACTAAGGTCTATCTTTTTCTCTCTCTCTCCCTCTTTCGTCATAGAGATTTTTCCGCGGCGCCACATTACTGGCGAAGGTCCAAACGAGACGGCAGCCCCGTGTCTTGTCTATTTTCGTTGATTCCGATCTTTCTGAAAAGCCAGCCCAGCGAACTAGTCGCTCACGTCAATGCTCCTTCCGCCAATGATATTTAATGATCGCCTCGTCGGCATACTCTATGAACGCGATTAATACTATTGCTATAAAATGATAATAATTATGAGAAATTGGTGTCGCGTTTAACGAAAGTCACGGGTGATAAAGAAACGATGTACAATATATTACGCAAGACAGATTCATCTCGCAAAATTTTGACATTTTTGAGAATATCGCGACATTCCGATACATCATCTCTCTGCATTCTCGCGATGACTAACTTTTTTCAGAAATAAAATAAATCGTATACTTTTGCGTGTACGTCAAATGGCGGGGGGGGAGGGGGGGGGAAACAAACCGCTTTTATAATTGTTATCGTTATTGTAACTATAAATATCTCTACAACTATATAAATTAATTAAATTTTGTAATTAGCTTTGTGCGATGTTGAATCTAAAGAGATTATGTCCCGAAGCAAAATCAATCTTTATTATTTTCTCTCTCGTTTCATTGGCGCCGTCGTCTCGATCATTCGTTGCACGCACCAACGCTTCTCTCTCGGCATGCAACAGGTATCCGCACTGACGTCACACATTCAGAACGAAGCGAGACAGATATACGACGCCCCGCCGACAAAGACAGGGCGATCAGATCGGAGACGGACCGACGGAAAAAGTACGCTAAAAGTTGGATAGAGAGAGAGAGAGAGAGAGAGAGAGAGAGAGAGAGAGAGAGAGCAGACAGGGAGGACGCTCGGAGAATCACACGTACATGCGAGATTCGGTCTGACTTGAAACGTCGGCTGAATTTTGCCGTCTCTTTCCTTTTCGCGATTGTCCCCCCCCCCTCCCCCCCTCGTCCCGTCCGCCGCTTTTGTTGGCCGACGAGCTCTGAGCTTAGCTCGAACCGAGTTGCGTCACCGCGACGCGCCGTGTTACGAGGCTGTTATCCAATGCGCGCGCGAAAATATGCGACGAGCAGCGACGTATCCGTCAACGATGGTGCACGCTTATTACGCCGATAAATTCATCGAAAGAAATTAAAAATCGTCGATTGAATTTTTTTTCTATAAATCGTAGATGAAAGGTAGAAACTCGTGGCTTTTGCTTTATCGCTTTAAAAAATAGCTACGAATTTCTGTTAATCAATGTATACTTTTTCTACAGTTTTCGAACAATGCATTCCTTCGAACAATCAGTTTATAAGAGATTCTGTAATAACGAGCGAGTGTGTTACGAAGATTGCTTAAAATCGCCAACGCGGATATAATTTCGAAGTTTTTTTTTTCTTTCTTTCTTTCTTTCTTTTCTTTTCCCCTCTCCCTCATCGCGGCAACACTTTGCGTGAACTTCTGTCGCCCCTGCACGTTTCTATTTACAAATTCCTTCGGTCTCGTCGGGGGTCGAGAGTCCGCCGACGTGTCCGTTACTGTAATTCCGCGAACTGCTTTAACAACCGTCATGAATCACGGAATGACTCCGTGCCGTCGTAATGTATGCGCGCAGAAACGAGAGATAACAGGCGCTGCCATTATTTTCGTATGCGATTATTATTCCGGACGTGACGCGACTGTGCCGTTCGTGTGAGTCGCTTCCACCCCGATAGTAATACATATCGATAACGATAGAGAGTAATAAGGGCGGGTGAATTGTATTGAGATTAAAAAAAAAACGTAATATTTAAATATAAAATAAATTAGCTTCTTTCTAGAGCCAAATTTAATAAAATTGGTAAAGCCGAAGTAATGAGAAGCGTTTTAATCTCTTTTTTCCTTTTTTAAATTTGAAATGTGGAAAGTTTTTTTTTTCTTCTTCTTCTTCTTTTTCTTCTTCAAAATATTCCAATATCGTAATAGAGATCATGCATGTACGATATGTTTTATGCTTCAAGTCATGTTTTGTCTATGAATTTTTTGATAGGATTAGAGTTTAATTTTATGTGATAAACTGTTGAAGATAAATAAATCCTCGAAAATTAATCTTGAAAAATTTATTACAAAAGAATGCATGCAGAATACGTTATTAAAAAGTAAAATTTTATCCAAGCTTTCTCAATAAATATTGAGTTAAAAATTGGTCAAACAATTCATAAATGTATTGTATAAATCTTGCGAATTGTTTTGAATTGCAAGTTTGACATTTGCCTTATCTAATAGGCGAGAACAGAGAGGGTCGCGAATAGAGCAACCTCCTCCTTTTCCGTCCGCGAGCGATTGTAAATCTCTCCCGGGAATAGTTTAACAATAGTGCGGTAGCATCGGAGGGACGATCTCGAGCGTAAGACGCGCGTTCTCGAAACAAAGTTCGTTTCGCGTGCCGCGAGTACATGTGTATATCTCGCTTGTGTGTATACGTTTGTACGTGTGTAAAATGGGGTACGTATGTACAGTAAGCGCAGTAGACCATTCCGTCTCGTCGCGGCTCAGACTTTAATGACGTCATTATCTCTAATTAGAATTCTCATAGTGGTAACCGCCGGGACGCCCCGTTACCCACCTCTCGCGATACCTGGATGGTATCGACGCGATACCGGGAGTTATTCTTGCGTGTCTCGAGGCTTTACTTCCGGCTAAACTCGACACGCTGAGATTTCACTTCCGAAATGTCGAATAATCAGATAATTCTGAAAACAGCATACTTTTTTTTTTTTTTTTTTTTTAATCGTAACATACGTATTCATTTATACGCATCGATCTTTATTGATTGTTGCAAAAGAAAGAAACGTGTGCTCGATTATTGTAAACTAATATGTTGTCGGTTTGACATGTGGTATATTTTGTCATTTTTATTTGACATACGGACGCGCTCAAACGACGCGCTAACGATAAATTCTAACGCGTTTATTACTCAGAATTTGAAGAAGTCGAAATATCGGTTAGTTAGCAAATTCCATCTCGTCGGATCATAGGATAGTGTAAAACGATCCGCCGAGCATAGTCGTCCGCGCGTGATAGCACGCCGGTAACGAGAATCGTGTATAGGATAAACTGCGGATGAGCAATCTGGCTGTGTGACCAATCGTCGACATGCGTCGCGCGCTCGAAGTTACGTCATCGAAAATACCGTCCTCTTTTTCTCTCTCCTTCTCTCTCTCTTTCTCTCTCTCTTTCTCTGCAGGATGTAGCGATAGATGTGTATCATATCGCTGGAAAATATTCCTCTCTTCCTCCAATCTCCACTCTCCTGCCACGCGCGCAGAAATCCGTTCGCCGCGAAGGTCGCGACAGAAATTAATTTTGGCCGCGTTCCTTCTCTCTGTTCTCTCGTTCCGCTAATTCGATCCGTCTGATTCGATAACGGGTGTCGCAAGAGCGAAAAAACGCATGTAAGAAAACCTAGTATCGTATGTCGTTATCGCGTAGTTCGCGCGAGTCAAGTATCTCTATGTGCAATGCGTAATTTAACTCTAAACATGAAATATCAGGGGGATTTGCAGACCCGTTAGAATTAAATTGTAGTAAAACTCGTGCACTCAAACTTTTGAAAAAAAGGGGGGGGGGGGAAACAGAAAAAAAACCAAATCTTGTATAATCCTCTAATGGAATTTTTATGATTAGCTAATAGATGTCTATATGATTATCTTAAACCATATATGTGTAATTAAATTGAATATATACACCGAGAAAAAAAAAAATTGTTAACTTGACTAAATTCGTCCAACTAATTACTATTTCTTTAATCGAAATATTTTAATATTTTAAGTCAAATACGACATATATTAAATAATTAAATCTAACATGAGGTATATTTGATTTAAATAGTTAAATATTTCAATTAGAGAAATACAAAGAAATAGTAATTAGTTGGAGGAATTTAGTCAAGTTAACAACTTTTCTTTTCCCAGTGTACACGATGATCTGCATAATTGCGATCGCAATTTAAAGAACTTAATTAAAGCGGCGACGTTTTAATTTCGCGAACAAATATAATTGCAAGACTCGATGGCAAAATATAAGACAGATATCGAGCATAATCGATTGTGCGTAGAATCCCAAACGGCGCGGTGTTCGTTCACTTGAGTTTTTCACGGAACCGCGGATGATCGCGGCCGCATCTCTCTTTTTATTATTCTACGTATCGCCGTTACCGGGGTCGTTTGTCGTTGGCGTCGTTTCTTCGCCAACGTCACGCGACAACTATGTGCGCGACACACCATTCTCGGAGACGTGCGGCCGGGATTGCAAAAGGTCTTACGTTCGTAGTTTGCTGAACGACCGACGTCGCGATATGATTCCACAATGATAGATAGAATACGCATAGTTTCGTCATTGCGTCAGAGTGTCTCTTTGAACGATTTACCGATTTGATGATATCATCGATAATCGTCATCGTCAAGAATATCTATCCTAATTTTGATGATAACTTGAATTGGTTTTTAAAATACAATGTTCTTTATGAAAATTATCGTGTACCTTTTAGCCTTTTTCATTACTATGAAACAAGATAATTAGGTGATAGCTTTTTGCGTGGGCTATATATAGCGGATTCATTAAAAAAGTCATTTATTTTTCTACCTTTAAAATTATCTTATCTTTACATAATATTTAAATATTGTCAATTCCATATTCGGCTCTTTTACACATGTATATATCTTATACTTTATGTCAATAAATACTAAATTTTTTTTCTGCAGCGTCGAAAGAGGAGCTTCTAGCTAGGACTCGCAGATGTTAACCAGAACAAAAGAACTTCTTCAAACTTCTTCATAAAGGTAAATAAAATAATTTTTAAGACAATATCTTTCGTAATCGCATTATTAATCCTAAGATCCTAGATCTTCAAACGAGATACGCTGAATGCTGGTCTTCGCGCGAAGGAACATAATGTAGGTCGCATGAGACGTGGCAAGATGCTGCTAAACAGAACCATATACGGTATACAAATATCTCGGTAGCTGTGCTCGGTCCATGATATTTTCCTTAGTCTCCTTTTGTAGATATTTCATCTAGAGATCTTTCGTCACCGTTTCGTTATCCCCGCTTTCGCGATTTTATTTTTGCTTCTACTTTAAAAGTCGCATAATTGATTTTCGCAATATCGAGTCATTGATAATTCTCGGAATATAGCTGACATCAATAAATGAGTCATCGATAGGAAATGCAAAGAGGAAATAAAACTTTATTTCACGTAGAATTGAACGTAATCTTAATGCGACACTTAACCGCAAACCGATACATAATATCGTAAACTAAAAAAAAAAAAATATATATATATATATTGAAACATCTAATTGACGTTTTATTATGGAAAAATTTATCTTGTGCGCAGTTTCTCTGTTTGATAATTAAATCAATGCTAGACTATATATTGAAAATTAGAGTTTAAACGATTAGAATAAAAGGAGGAAAAATTTCTTTGTCCCGATTAGTCAATTCCAATCTTAATGCACAATCCGATATTGAACTTATGTGCACTTTAGATAATTTATTATATTTGTCTATTCCGTGATCTATTCCGCGTTACGAACAGAACTTTGCCACGGTGCCGCGAGTTGAGCACCGCTGGCATGCCGAGACGCCATCGCGGTCGGATCTTTAAACTTTAAAAGCCAACGTGCGAGTCGGCCGCGAAACTATTGACAGCTGGACCAGGGTCGCGGCTGTCGGTCTGCAGACCCCCCTCCCCCCCCCCCTCCTCTTCCCCTTTTACCACGACAACGAGAGAGGGCCCTTTCGAATTTTCTCCCCCTCTACTTTTCACTCCACCCCCATTTATCTTGCTCTCGTGTCGGCCTCTTTCTCTTGTTCGCGGACACAGTAAATAAGGCTTCCGCCGTATGGCCGCTTCCACCACGATTATGCAAAATAATTATCGTGGAATGCGGTCAGCTGTTCCCAGACGCACCCTGACGTCACGTGCGTGCTTTCTCGCCCGGTCACGTGCGCAGGCGTCTCCTTAGAAAATAGCACAATCGACATAATATGCCGAAAACATATGGTTTATAATCGACATCAATTTCTTTTCGTATCTTTTCTCGGGGGTATTTAGGACGATGCGCCGTCGTGAATATTGATAGCGTGATTACGTGATTTGGGGATTCATGAGAAAAAGATCACTAATCTAATTCGATGCCAAAACACATCTTGGGAAAGTACGATTTTACGCGATAATCTCATGCGAAATAATATTTTGACGTGCAACTTAATACTCATGTTCTGACAATATCCACAGATAATTCGGGTAATATTT
Source organism: Polyergus mexicanus (assembly GCF_030449975.1). Classification (NCBI taxonomy): domain Eukaryota; kingdom Metazoa; phylum Arthropoda; class Insecta; order Hymenoptera; family Formicidae; genus Polyergus; species Polyergus mexicanus. Next base: position 10,284,762 of record NW_027223331.1, read on the forward strand.
CTCAAAATATGGCACGTTTTAAGAATATCTGTATATGTTTCCTTAAAGGAGTAAAGTATTGCATCGCTTTTTGTTCGGGTAACTATATTCATTAGTTATCGATAGTCATCATTATGTCGCAAAGACATAGCGAAGCGGCAAGCATTTAATTATTTCACAACTCGGTATCACATGTTGTTTAAGTTCACAAGAGATAAAAGCGTTTTATGTTCTTTTGCTAGAATCGTCGGTCGTTTTCATTTTCTCGCGTGATAATCAGACTATATACATATAACAGTATCGTGTCGTATACGATATTATATTGCCATTGTAGTACATTGTACATTTTAATAAGATTCATTCGGATTAGATGAGATTCAATATATAAAACGCTCTTGTTAGTACGGTAGTTATGAAGAGTATAAAAAAAATTAACTGGTTTAATATATACCAAAACTTTTTATATATCAAAATTTATAAGTGCTATCAGCCATCCGCGTCACGTTACCTTATTTTCGTTATTAAATGTAATATGAAAAAATAAAATAAATAATTTATAATATGAAAAGTGCTATATAAAATTTCTAATTTTTTTAAACAATCTTTTTCGCAGAATTGTTCTACGATTCTATCATTCAACTATGAATAACTGATAAGTACGTAAAAGATTCTCGATCATCCGAGAGATACGTAATTGATCTGATTAGGAATATTGGAAAAAATTTTTTTTTTTTTAATGCCACATAGGTTGAAACGTAGCTTTCCTTTAGCATTTTACTGGCTAAAATAAATTTAATACGTATTGCGGAAATATAATTTTTATTATTCTTCCATTAATAATGACGCAAAAAAATATTACTAGCAATATATTGTTATTTATTTTAATCGCTGTAAAAATTTTAGATACAAGAATTGACTTACAATAGTTTATCGTAGATGTAAATCAATTCCTTATATCCGCTTTTATTTATTCATGATTTATCAATCTCTTTACGATAATCTTGAATATATGTACTGCGCAAAATACTCATTAGATCAGAAGATAATCTTACTGAAGCCGATTACCGTCGAAAGTAGCATTATAGTTCACTCGATTGTCATCGGTGATTTAAATTCCGTCCCGCTCGTTGAGATAGCTTCGGTGAAGGATCTCTAATATCTGACGCCGCAGTTCTTTTTTTGCCATAAAAATGCTGCGGCGACTCTACGACCGAGTAGAGGGGTCTTCCCTCTAAAACTCGCCGCGTAAACCCGCCTCTATTACGCAGCAGAAAGCAGAACCTTCATCGGCTTCAACGGTGGCCTCTTCGATAGTAGAAATACTGGTCGGAGGTGGGTCTTTAAAAAATTAGCGAGGTTCGGCCCGCGCGTGGGTTCGTTCAACTCTTTATCCGTCTCTCTCTCTCTCTCTCTCTCGTTCGTTCGTTCGTTCGTTCGTTCGTTCACTCGCGTGCACATACGCACGAATATCTCCCCTCTTACCCTCCTCTCTCTTCCACACGCACATATTCTTCCCTTCTCCCGTCTCTTTCTCTCTTCTAGTTCGTTCTCCGACGCGCTGGGCATGTCCACGTGAGCACGGAATGCTTCGCCGAAATGTCTCATTATTTTTCTCTAACTCTCTTTTCTCATTTTTTTAAATTTATTAAATCAAATTATTTAGTATTTTCCTTTTTTTATTTTATTTTTTATAATATCCTACTTTTGTGAAAGATTAGATAATTACAAGTTTTATAACAGAGGCAAAAAAGAATTCTTTCTTTTGTATAAAATTAAAGGTGTCTTCCATAAAGAAGAAATATTAGAATTACAGATATGCATTTATAGAAAAGTACGAAATATATTCGCGTGGGAATATATTTCGTAATGCATTTCTTAGAATTGACATCATCATGGAAAATTTTTTATTTGAGATATTTGAATGAGAAATATCTCGGATGCTGCAACATCATTTCGGGGAAATTGATGCATTTGACTTTTACTAAAAGTGATTAATGCTCAGTATTTCATCATAAATAGATAAAAATAATTTGCGTGTAATAATAACTTTATTTCCCGCAACACCGATAAGAGATAGGGAATAGATGTATTTACGAAGCCAGCAACTTTATTGCTAGGTTGAATCAAAGGGAGAAGTGCATGCGGGTATGCTCCGTGATTCGCAGAATATATGCTAGCGAATTGAACAAATGGATCTTGAAAGCCAATAACTCTCTTTCTCTCTTTCAAATTAATATTTTTTTTTTTTTTTTTTTTTTTTTTAATTATCAAATATAAAGAATGTTTCAATAGTAATTTATCTATAACGATTAAGAAATAAATACGGAGAACAAACAAGATGAATAATATTGCCAACGTTGCATAAAAAGACAAAAATGAAGTACTTATCTAAGAATGCAAAATATATGTATTAATATATTTCATGAATATTTTGTTTAACTAACTTTTTAACTCCTTTAAGCGTAGTCAAAAATTGCGGTGACAAAAAATTTCTTAGACGATTATTATTTTCCGAAAGGCGGGGAGAGGCGATGACGGTCATAACAATACGGTATCGCTGTTGTTAAGATAACCGAACACGGTTCCCACGTACGTTGTATGTAGTACATATATTTTTGTTTGAAACTTGCTTGTAACTGCAGGAATTCTCTAACTGACATTTTCTTTAAACGAACGGATATTAGACCTTCGTATTTTGTGATCTTTTATTATATTTACAACAATACTACTTATGAAGAGTGCTAACGACCGATGTTTACAATGATCGCTCTAGCACCTATATAAACATTTGCAGCAATCAGATCCTAACAAAATTATTCATAGTCGTGTTCAATGTGTGTGTTGCCAGTAACCAAATTAGCAACATCACGCAGTGAAATCTACGCAATTTTGAGAAGTTTTATGTAACCACGAAATCATAATACTTATATCTCTCCCCAAAAAATTGATCTTTATTTCTGACAATAAAACCACCACAATAAATACACTTCATAGTGTTTATTGCATAGAAAATCGTATGAATTGATATTATATAAAAATTTTTAAAAATTTAAATACGTGAAAAGGGTGTGTATCAATGATTCTTTGGCATAGTTACTATTGCGTCTCGAAAATAGCAACGAGAGAAAGAGAAAGGGATAGAGGCATGCACACATTAAAAACGATCATATATGTATATATACGTGAGTAGCGCGTTTATTCTTTCCTTCGTAATCAGTTGTCGGATCATCCAATCAACAGAGTTCTAGGGCTCGTGGACCAGCACGACGAATCATCGTATTTAGCCGCGATTTAGCTATGTGTGACGCGAAGCAGCGTGGGAACTCCTTCGAGGCACACGCAGCGGTGCTCAATCGGGCCGAATTATCGTTGGCCGGAAATTCGCATGGCTCTCTCGCTTTAAATTTCCAATCCGACTATTTGCCGTACGAACAGCGCGCTATCGAAGTTCGCACATTAATTTTGCGATTTTCTCCGCGAGTACGTGCGCAAAGTCGAGCGGAGATTAATTAGGAGCACGTTGACGATAAAAAAAAACCTACCTCGCGTTCCCGCGATCTCACACGTCAGTTCTTGCTACGGAAATTGTTAAATTAACTCTATATTGCATACACGTTAACTAAATTATCTTTTCGGAGTCTTGGAATCACATACTAAAAATTATTTGTATAAATAAATGAAACGAAAAAAAAAAATGGAAGATTTTTACTTTTTTCATAAATTATTCAATTTTCCATTTTATTTTCCATAAACCATAGAGCGATATGTTTTATTCTATTTGCTTTTATTACACGAATATAATGAAAGAGATATTTTAATAAATAGCAGATCGAGAAAGGAAAGGATTAAGGCTTGTACATTTTACCTTGAATGAAAATAGCATCGGGATCTTTAACGCGAGATTCGGTAGGATATTACGGCGGGGATGATGGGTCAATGTTTCGTGGAATGCGGGGAAATAATGGAGGTCAAACTTCCTCGGGTCTGTGCTTGCCGCCGACGAGATGAGAGGTGGCGGTGGTTGGTTCCAGTCGGAGAGGCCGGACGTAGGTAGGTATATCTCTCCTTCGTCTCTCTCTCTCTCTCTCTCTCTCTCTCTCTCTCTCTCTCTCTCCTCGCTTCTCTCGCGTACTTTATTTGGCGAGTTTTTGCCGTGTTTTACGAGCGGCTTAGCGGCGCTTTTTATAGCCGGCTCGCTTCACAATGCGCCATCATAGTGGGTTTTTACAGACGTCCCGTAGAGTACCTAAGCGACAGTGTGTATATCGAATGTGTGAGTATTTTACATACGCGCCGTTATATAACGAGCAGACTGTTTCCCGCTGTTTAAGGTTCCCGACCACATCAGGTGAATCCGCCGTTCGCGCTTCTTCCTTCGATGACTTGTAGTAAATAATCATAAGCGGCGAAAAAAGCGCTTAAAGTTATTCTACATTTTTTTTAACTATAATTTACTAAAAGCTTTTGTAGAAAAAATAAAAATCTTACGCAATTTAAGCAAAAAGAAGTTCGATAAGACTCCATTCTCTTTCTATAAATATAAAGAAATAGCATGAATAATTTAAAATGAGAAATTTGACAAGATTGCTTTTGAGAATTTATTATATCCATTAATTTTATTCAGTTGTAAATAAACTAGCACCTAAAAGATGAAAATTCTTTTAGGATCTTTTATGCGATCTTTATGCTGGAAGATCAGCAGAAAACTATAAGGAGATTTAAATATCTGAATTTTTTTTAGAAGAATAATCTTCCTTGTTTTTACTTATCAAAGTAGGTGTGTTTAATATGCTCTTATGAAATGATATATCTGAGCTTTTCTAAGCAATATTTAAGAAAGAGAGGGGAAGAGAGAGAGAGAGAGAGAGAGAGAGAGAGAGAGAGAGAGAGAGAGAGAGAGAGAGTATATATACAGGAGATGTTTCGGAATATCTATCTTAATTTTAATGAAGGATTTAATCACAAGAATTATGAGAAGAGATGCATGTTAATATATCTTGTATATAATATGTATACTGAAATATACAGACACATACATGGTCATTCTCTTCATAATAATACATTTAAATATTGCGTATAATTTTTAAAATTAGAAATTATAAATATCATTAACACGTTCATCAAATATAACAAATTATATTTAGGCAATGATGTAGCTAAAAAATCGCTTCTTTTCGATATGCTCGAATTTCATTAGCTCTCCTATATTTCGCGATACGTTACACATACACGCGTGAATATTTATTTATGCTGTTGCTGTGTGAATACTTGCACATAAGTATGCATATATGTCCGTATATGTGTACATAAAATCATATACATATATTTCACTCTCTTTCTCTGTTTTTCTTCTTTCTCTCTCTTGCCCTTTCTTCATTCAGATACTGGCCATGAATGAACCGCAGACTCTTCATTCTTACTATATAGCGAACGCTCTTTTCCCACACTTTAATGCCATAATAACCGTCCTTCGAAGATCGAGGTTGTCTCGTCGATCTTTTTTATACGGATACTACGACGATGTTGCATTTGTAAATTTAATATTAATACGAGACACTGACATATATAAAAAATATTATTTTAGTAACAATCATTATAGATATTATCAGTTATTTATTAATTGTAAGTAGAGTTTCTCTTTCTTTTGCCAAATAATTTGGATAAAATATATTTATAAAAGTTACAATTAGAATAACTATTATGCGTAACGTTTGTATATCAATATAATGAATGACGAAACAAATTTTTATTTTGTACATATAAACACGCACATGTATGAAATTATTTTATTTTGCTCTTTATAAAAACGCGTTGTGCGTGTTTTAATTTTGTTGAACATCAAATGTTCTAAGAATTTCAATATTATTTAAATGACACATCTCATACGATAGAAAACATTTCGATAAAATTAAAGTTATTCAAAGACAACGATGTATTGTCTCCTTTATATTTCTTTAATAATTTCCTAAATAATCTGTGTTGAGTATGTGTCTGTCACGACAATTATTATTATGTGACCACAAAGCATGATTGGGTGAAGACACTAAAATCGGTATTCACCGATATTTACTGCCGATCATGACGATTGTACTGACTGTCGACACGTGGTCAACCACGCATAATTATGAATATTCTTACACATCCTTACTCAGATTAATATAAATGAATATCACGCGTACATGTGTGTAATAAGTAAAAAAACACAAGCTAATATTAGCAATTTTATTTATTATGTTTATGAAACTTTGCAATATTAAATTTATGGTTAAGCACCTCATTACGCAACAGAGGATATAACATAAACCGCAATTTTACATTAAGAAAGATAATATAAAGTTATATTCATTAGTTTTTTATAGAACTTTCCTTAAAAAAAAAAAAAAGTGAGCTAACCCTTTACTCGATTATACGATCGATGTTTTTTTTTTTTTTTTTTTTTTTTTTTTTTTTTTTTTTTTTTTTAATAATTGGGTCACGCACTCACGTCTCTATGAATTTATATTGCACATACACACGCGCGCCCTGTTTCCGGTCGTGACATCATTTCTCCTTGCCAACTACGCCTTCGATAGTGCCATAATGTTCATCGCTTTGGAATGAACGTATTAAAAGATATACATTTTTTAGACTTGCGCCTGGAAATGATTAATGATGATGGTATATTATCATGTCGAATTATAATTTTTTTATTTTACGTTTACTAAAGTCAGATTAAATCTCGTTCGATGCTTCATGGATCTCGCGCCGGAGAGAGGATCCGTTTTCTATTGTAAGTAGATGCATACATGTAATACGTATTGTCTGTGGTTTAACGACGATATTCGAAGAACCGAAGAGGGTTGACCGGATGAGATCGAGACGTTTTTAAAGTCTGTGTATGCTCCCTACATCCAAGTCGGGAATTAGTTTCGGCGCGTTGCCCGCGTTGTTTGCGAGATATCGACTCCTACCAATCTCATAACTCTTTCCGGTTCGCCTACGATACACCGATAAGCGCAACTCGACGGAGATGAACAACTACGAATTGTTTTACTAATGTAGAGAGATATTATTAGAAAAAAAACTTGCGCTCTTAATATACATACCATCGGACAATTTAATTATCTTAAATTTCAGTGATATCTTGTTGATGGATATATAAAAATTATAACGCGGGGAAAGGGAAGAGGAGAACGGCAACCTGAAGTCATTATGTATGACAGGAAAACTTACAAGTATGATATGTATAATTTACTGGAGCATCCGCATTTTGTTCGTCGGTTCTGTTATCTAACAAGGCACAATCGAATAACCGATAAAACGTTTGCGTCATAGCGCCACCTGCGTCAAGCATGTACGGCCTGTTGCGTAAATACACTTGTAATGCGTGTACACATGTATGTATCTACGTTGAATATAGGGAATTTGCCGTAAATTTGCGTACGGTCGAGAGACAATATTGCGTAACGTAGGATGCGAACGTGGGTGTTTATTTCGTCGCTTATAAAGGCACAGCGCGATGAAATAAGTAAAATTAAAATTACGAGTCTGTCCCCTTTATAAGCTGATGTTATCTGTTGTTTAAATTAAAGGAGCATTAAAAGAAATCAGAGAATTATATATTGAGCGGTGTAAAAGAAAAATGGTTCAGAATTTTCTTAAATTTTTTTTAATAATAACTTCCCCGAGAATCTTTATTTAACATCATGTATATTGTTCATTGCATTCGACGCTTTACGGGACATAGTATTTTAAAATAATACCAGAAAGATATAATACCAGTAAATATTATTTACAAATATATATATATATACACACACACACGTACATACATATATACTTCCGTGCTTGTGTTACACAAAAAGCTGGATGTCCATGTGTTAAAATCAACTCGTTGAACTGTGACTCGTACGCGTTTTTCATGCGATCACGATAGCATCTTCGTATGTACAATATATATAGCAGGAAAAAAAAAATCGCTTATCGGAGGCGCCAGAGAGTACAAGATTTCTCGGGCAGAAGAATCGCGTTCACAGCTCTCGATTTCGTAATCACCCCTTCTTGTATCAGTGTCCGATTGCCTACCCCTCATCACCCGTACTCGCTCCGTTTGCCTCCGAAGGTTTCATTCTTCTCCCGTTTCTCGTCTCTGAATGGAGGCGTCAGAATTCTTATCGACTGCCGGGGAGCACTGTGGTATTACGTCATACGCGAGACCACGCGGCAAATATATTGTCCATTACGAGCAGACCGTTGCTGCTAATTATGATTACACTCGATACTGCTAATTATAATTACGTCTCAGTGCTACCATTCGTCGCGGTAATGAAATCTGTCATTGACGCGTAAACGCGAAATCGAAATTAAACTCCAGAAATTATTTCACGGCAATACAAGATTAATTTGCCATTTCAACGTAAATAAGTTGTGCGCTGGATTAATTAGTCGTCGATTTGCCCGCAGTTATTTCCATCTTCTCTTATTGCTTCAATATTCAATTACGATTGATTATTAGTATTTCATTGTACAATCGTTTCTCTTATTTTTCTCGTTTTTCGAGATATAAAAAAAAAAGAAATAATATATTCATTTTAAATACTATACACATCTATACTCTACGTATCTCTTGAATATCATAAGATTGCATCCTTTTGCACTTTAAAAAATAAAAAAAGCTTTTTATTAAAATTAATTAATTTTTCACGACGGGTATACAAAGTCTACGAAAAATGATACTAGAGCAACTCGTTGATACATGATAATTCGCTTTCAAAAGTCGGCTGACGGTATCGCTTAACGGTCAACAATTTTTCAACGGCGCGTTATCGTGCTTCGGAAAACGTCGCGGCGCTATCGCTCGCACACGCATGATTGTGTCGCTTCGTGTTAACGCCGTGCTCCGAGATCTCTTTAAACGCATGCATCCAGCGCGTGTTCCCCATTCGCGTTCACCAGGCCGAGTTTCATTCACGTTCGCCATCGCATCGTCGACAATCGGGGCCGGATGTCGCCCGACGCGGCGCGATTCGATATCCTCGAACGGCTTTTTCGATCGTATCGAAGGTCACGACGCGGGTTAATCCCGAACTACGAACAGTGTTATTCGACGCTTGACGTACGTAGAAAAGGGGAGGGAGAACTCTCGCGAGCGTCTGTCGATATCGCTTAATTATCGTGTTGCACGAGTACGCTGGTACTTTAGGACTCTAAATTGTACATAATAATAACATGTATGCAATGAGGCTAAATTAAAAGCGTTTAAAAAGAAATAACGGTTTCTTTACGGTCGCATTTAATCTTACATTCCCGAGACAAATCTTTTATTCCCCTTTCTCTTCCCTCACAAATTTACATATAATTATCGATGAATTTTTCGAAGATATGAAAAGAATTATTTTTACATCATTTGAGAGAAAAATGCATGCGCACAAAAATAACGCTTCATCGGTTAAATAATAGAACAAAAATTTTGACATATCGATACATGGAAAATGAAAAAATTGGCATGCGAGGAAACAACATTTTACGAGAAAGTATCTCAATGCAATCATAATTACGCATTTTTTTGCGCTTCTTAAGGATATTTTTCTTTGACTCCATTCGGCTGATCGTCGTTTAAAATGCGAATAATAAATCCATCAGCGGTGAATAATCGCAGTCGGGTTTCTTTGAAGGCACACACTTTGCTGAGCTATTGACGTATTATTCGAGCATTACCATTTCCGGTTACGTTTCCCGATCGCTTCAATTATCCTTTCAACGTACGTAAGGTGAAATTTCGCTGCGTGTGCGTGAATCGGTGGAGTATACACCGCCGGTGCCTTCTATCGGAATCGTTTGCCGTACGATGCCCGCCCACTAGCTGTGCCCGCCACACACGTTGTCGCCGTCACTGTCGCAAGCCGCGTACACACTATGTCGCAATCGCTAATAAAGTAACGTATTAAAACACGATCTATATAATAGGCATTCGCTATGTGACAATCGTAATTGGGTGATTATATAAATGACGGACTTACAATCTAGCGTTTAATTCGAGCAACACCTAGGTGTTGCTCGAATTAAATGCTAGAAATTATGGAGTTCGCTTTCGACTATAAATGACAAGAAAAACTTTTAACACGTGCTCATTAAAAAAAATATTATCTTTTACATTATCGGATATAATAAGAGTTATTATATATGTAATATGAACGTGGCTTAAAGCCACGTTCATGCAACGACTGCGCAACGCATTGGAGCTAATAACGCTTGTAAGTGAAGGTTGTGATGCTAGAGCGAAGACACGGAATATGTTATTTCATTGCGGAGTTGCAGATATATTCCTCACGCATACTCTAGCAAGTGCAGCCTGAAAATAGAACTGTGGCTCTTACGAAACGTTTCTTTTGAACTCTCTTCTCGTATTCTTAGTCTATTTGTCTATTACATTATTGCAAATATATTCCGTGTACATAAATATATGTGACGTATTTCATAAAGTCATAATTATTTCTTCTGTAGCTTCAAGTCTTTATTAAATTCCATTATTAATATTCGTTTTTACTACTAATAATAATACTTCTCTCTCTCTCTCTCTCTCTCTCTCTCTCTCCTACTACTAATATTTTTAATATACATATATTATATATAAATTTAATTTTGCAAAAATATATCTTATTTGTCGTTTATTTTTTGTTACATAAGTGATATAATGTGTGTGTGTGTGTGTGTGTGTGTGTGTGTAAATCTAACTTCAAAAATTTTATCACAGTTGCATTAGAAGAAGTGTATATAAATCGATACTATATCGATTTTAGAAAGTATTCGAAAGCTCACAAAAGAATTAATCATACCATGGAATAATTATGAGTCTTAAAATCTGAAAGTTAATTATATCGTAATAAAATTTATCAATCGATGACACACACATATGCAATGCAATTGCATGCATCCGGAGCTTAAGCCGCGTGTGAGTAACCATTTATATCGGCTGATGGAATATACATTAAACAAATAAATAATTTAATCAATTCTCGTTATAAGTTATAACTTAATAGTATAGGGGAAAAAAAGAAGGAGAAACGCGCGAAAGTTTCCGAAACAAATCGTCATTTAAATAAAGTCATAAAAACCAAAATATTCGTCACTTTTCAATTGATAATATAAACATTTATTGCCGTTGAAATGAAAGATTCAAGATCTCAAAGATTCCGGCCTCTTCGCGAATAACGAAAGTATACAGAAAAAAATCTCGTCTGCAAATCGATTTGCGTTTGTATCAGAATCATTCACCACTCAAATTCATCTACCAGAACGGGTTGTCCCACGCTAATACATAGCATCGGCAAAAGTTTAATATAGATATGTAGAATGTAAAGTTTGCATTTTCTATATAAAATATAGTTATAGAATATAAAGAGTGTTCGAAGTGTCTCTTTTATCCTAAGAATCATAGCAACGCGCTCGTGAACAAAAAGATTTTCAAAACTATATTTATACTACTTTCAAGAGAGAGATAAATGACCGTCATAATTCTTCAATCGTTTTTTCATCGTCAAAAAAGAGAGTGTATCGATACACAATGCTTTTATGCTTGTCAATGTCGGTTTCTGCGTGTGCAACGCTGCTTATTGTACCGGAGCGAGAAAGAAGAGACAGACTCTGACAGAGACAGAGAGCCAGTTCAGAGTAATGAATGGATTAAACACAGCATGACGTCACAGGATGGATTATATAAACGGTGGTGCGCGTGACATCGGACGTAGGAAGGAAGTTCGCTTCCTTTCGTACCTACAAGGTATTCCGTTCGTGCGTGCGCGTATTACTTTGTGCATGGATGTGTGTGTACGTTTCTATGTGTGCACGCGGCCGTTTCGTTATCGAGGGGTCGTTCATTCGAAAGCGGACGAGCTCGGTTAGAATTCTAATGACGACAATGCCGCCCCTTTTCAGCTTCTTAATACAGTAACAGGCTCTTGGTACGCGAGGCGTCGTTACACAGTGCATAATTATCATATTTATCAATCGTAATAATTCCTACGTTCTAATTGTTGGTTTTTTTTTTCTTTTTTTGTCTGGTTGTAGATTGTGCGTTATGCGTGCAACGTGCGTGCAATAAAACAGCCCACTGGCGGTTTCCAACGATGCGGTGAGTCTTATTTTGTTTTCATATAATTATCTTCAAATGATTTTTCTAGGCAAAAACATGTGTTCCACATGTGTGACCCGCATGAATCACGCTTCGGAAACTTCCGTTATTTTTTAGCAACGTGATCGCGATAAAATTTCACGCTTTTCCTTCGAGATTATCTGAATCAAATTGCTATGTCTAAGACTTATATGAATTTATAATAAAATAGGCTGACGAAAAATGGATATAATAAAAGTATGTAATAGCTAGCTATTAGATAACCATTAGCAACATGCACACAAATTAAATAGCTATTATTTACGAACTGTACTGATAATAATAAGCTACTAATACTGTAAAATTACTGGTAATAGTTTTATAAATCACAATAGTGATTTTCCATGGTTATACTTGCATTATATGGTACATGTTACATAGATTTTATCATAAATAATATTTTCTTAATTCTTATCCGGGATGGGATACTCTTGATGATCCCAAAAAGTTCTCGTGATATGTTTAATATATATATGGTCTTCATAATTGATGTTAGCTTTTATTATATCCGTGCTCCCCTTTCGGGGAATACGATTCATGTATAAAACGAATGTTCTTTTTTTTTTCTTTAAAAATCAAAATATATATCAAATATAATTTTTGTAAAAAGATGAAAGATTTTTCAGTAATTATATAAATGAAAGAATGATTCTCTCCATCTCATTTTCTAATTACATTTCAGAAATATTACATACTTTATCAATTAGGAATTAAAATTAATTAACCAAAATTTTTATCGAATAAAAAAGAAACAACAGCTAATTAAATATGTATATTGTGTATAATATCTCATGTAAGTAATATTGTATAATTTTTATTCCAATTTTACATATTAAAATTTTCTAACGGTTTGCCCATATTATACCAATTTTTTGAAAATGCATCATCTCATCATATGATGTAAAAATTTCACCGACAAAAATAATACGCGACACATGTTGACAATGGACGCGAATAGCGGATAAAATTCTTGCCCGCTCTCTCGGCTTGTAAGTTTCTCCGAAAAGTTTTCGCTAACACCTCATCCTGATTATTACCGTCTAGTCTGGGAGTCGTCTACGGGTCGACGTCCGTCGTCCCGGAATAGATGCTCGTTATATTCTGTCATCTACGAAAGTGTCGCGTTTGACCGAACGTGCTACTAACATGCGATTTCCGGACTGCGGTGTTACGTAACAGCGACAGATCGAAACGATGATTTGCCATAATCATAATTTATTTTGTAAAAAAAATATCAGCAGAATGATTATGGTAACGCACATATTTAAAGGCAGCTTTAAACGATCTAATATATTCGTGACAAAATTCAAGACAGGAATCTATTTATAATTTTATATGTACTAAGTATTTTATACATGTGGCATGCATTATGGCGCGTAATGTATGTGTCTCGATATATATTTTATATGTATTTTACCTCGATCTTTTGTTTTATATAGGACACATAATATTATCAATAGAATTCTGTCTCTAGTTATAGATATGATGTCAGATGGATTTTAGACACAGTCTGAGGTACATTTCTCTCTCTTAATTGCTCTCTCTCTCTCTCTCTCTCTCTCTTTTTCTCTTTCTTTAATGCGATCTTTTAAGAATGTAATAAAAAAACATTATATAACGATCGTTAATTGAAAATCTTGACTACAATGTTTTCTTCATCCTTGTATTTCTTTCGGTTGCATCATCTCGGTACTGAAGTTACCCCACTTTTTTCTCGTCGATCTGCAATACGTCACGATGATCATCCCGAGACCGGTTAACAGTCATCCTCTTCGAAGGGCAGGTGCGTAAGTCCGCTTTATAGGGAAAAGGGCAGCTGCTTGTTCCTAGACACAAGGAGACGAAGGGCAAGCGAGCTGTGTAGGAAAAAATGGGAGGGGGGGAGAGAAGGAGGAGGAGGAGGAGGAAGAAGAAGGGCGAGAAAGGGAGATGGCTTGCTGCTAAGGTAAACGATATAATGGGGACGTAACAGTGGGTCCTTTTCAACGGCAGATGTCCTGATCGAGACACGTGCCCGCGACGTGGTCCCCATTTTTCGGACCCTTCTGGCCCCCTTCTTTCTTCTTTCACTCCTATCGCGACTCGAGAAGGAACTGAGAGCGGAAAACTGCCGAAAAGGAAGGGTCTCCTCGCGTAGTAGAACCTCGCGTTCTGCGACACGCCGCTTCCTTTCTTCCTTCCTTTCTCTCTGCTCGTGCCCTCTTTCTTTCTCCTCGGCTCGAAGGGACGCACCAGCTGCTCTCGTTGTACAGCGGATTTTGCAGCGGTGTAACGGCGAGTCCGTTGCTTCGTGCCCCATTGTATTTTGTGCAACGAGATCTTACGCGGTTCTTTATCTATCCGAGGATGCCGTCTTTCGGCGTTTGTTTCGGAGAATTTTTAATGTGCAAGTCGAGGCGAACTAAAATAAGAATTAACAGAAATATCTTTATCAATAAGAACAAGATATATAATATGGATGACTATTAAATGATTTTCAAATATATACTTTTAAGTTGCTCATAATTTTCCGATAACAATTATCTTTAATATTATCTCACGCCAGAAAATTACAGATCAATTAAATCTGAAGGCTACTCGAGATTTCCATTGGTAAATTTAGAGTAAACCAAATCAATTACTCGATTGTCGTACATTTAATGGATCGTTTAAATTTCTTCAGTTCGGTACGAAGTCGTCCCAACTTACATAAAATTAAAACTATTTATTAATTTTCTTTTTTATAACACATATGCACCCACTCACACATGCACATGTGAAAAGAATTTAGCTGTAAAAACTATTTCCTCAGTTATTTCCAAGAATTTTAGGTAATCCTTTTTATACGAAAATAACCATCCACATAAAGATTTTCTGAGAATAAGGAAGGACGACGATGAAAATGTTCGGATTTTCCTTTCTATAGAATCGAGAAGCTTGCTTATTTAAAGATATTAATTCAAAAGTAAGCTTTGTTCATGAAAATAATTCACTTTTCATCAAGTTTCTCATTTTCAAACTCTCATTTCGAATTCTGTGCTGCAAAATGTGCTGCACTTGCTTTTCATAATTATTATGTGACTTAATAACTGTGATTTTGCACGGATGTAAATTTTACACAAGTATATTAATACTTAAAATTATTACGATTGTAATACGGATAAATTTTTTGTAAATTGCTTCTGATGATCTGCACTTTTTAAATGTTATTTTTATAAAGGAGCATTTGCGAGAATATTTCAGCAGGACATTTTTTTTTTTTTAAAGGTCCTTAATTTATATTTTAAGTTTGGCCAATTTAACCCGGGAACACCCTGTATAATAATCAAATTCTTTCGAAAAGCAAACGTCATTAAGCGATGCATTGAGTATTTCGCGGCAAGCTCGCCATCTTTTCTGCCCGCTCTCTGGCTTAAGCTTGAATGAAAAACGACACTCTTTAACAAGTTTTCCAACAAAGTGCACACATTGTGGGATGTTTCTCACGAGGCATTGAAACCCATTGGGACCGCTGCATGACATATTGATACATGACAGTCCGAAAACCTCTTATCTTAGTTTTTTCGGAAACATTAACGCGCGCATATATGTGTAGGTTTGTTCTGTTTAAAAAATATATATTTAATTATATCTTTCACAATAAAATATAAAACTATCATTAATATTTAATATACGTTTTGACATAATTAAAATTAGAACTCGTGGTAATTACAAAACTTTTCCATCACACAGTAAGATCTCCCATTCACCTCGTCTTCGTTACATGACTTTGTCGCCGAGAAGCGTGATAATATCTCTACATTTTGTCTTCAATGAGTTTCAATTCAGTTCCCGTGTATGCCTAAAGGCGAGCTTTACGTCGTATCGTCTGAGAGCCGCTGCGCGCCGTGCGACTTTTTGTGTCGCTTTGGTCCCACGCCGGGACTATGGACGGTGTATACACATTAATACATACACACGGCTGATGCACTAACGTGCCGTTACGCACATACATCTACAGTACAGCCTCATTTTACACACGCGCGTGTACATTACGCGCGATATATCGAGAGCGCATTCCTCTTCGATACCATTACGCGATCGACACCGCGTTCGTCGATGAGCGCGGTGATCCCGCGACGATATTCGTGCAATCATTCCGAAACACGAAAGCCTTCTAGCCGAGAAATATACGTGGTTACGAGACAGAAAATGTCGTCTCTTCTATCATATTATTTTTTAATGATGAATGTTTTAGCTAGAGTTTGGAGTTTTATATATATATATAAAAGTTGCTCGTTTTATCTCCACTATTAATTTTGCTTAACGTCCCTCTTTGTAACTAATTGGAAGCCTTGGAAATTAAAATACTGATGAAGCAAAGACCATCTAAAATTAACCGAAGGCCATAATTTTACTCATTTATTTCCTCTTTTGTGGCTTAAATCTGACACCTCGCGATTCAATTAAATTCTAAATTCTAAATATAAAATGAGACCGCGAAATTGACTAAGGAATATGAATATATTGTCATTTTTTTCTCTTTGTCGTTAAGAGAAAGGGGGGGAGGAGAGAGAGAGAGATTTGTCAGAAAGCTATTATTTACAATCATTAATTACTCGCAGACTATGGGTACCTCCATATATATGATAATGATTAAAAAACTGTTGAACACTCGGTAAAAGTTTCCGATAAAAATTCATCGTCATGATGCAGCAAATTGTAGTAAAAAAAGCTGGCAATCATAAAATAATACCCGCATCGACTTTACCCGTGTGCGATTACACTATGCATGTTTATACAAGTAATAACGTTCCTTCGCTTATACGTTTCATAAATCTCGCCATAAACATTAAATTTTTAAACATTGATCTTCTCTTAGTAAAAACTTTTTACCGTTATTTACCGTAATCTTCGTCAAATCGACATTAGGTATTTTGATGATTAAGTAAATAAATTTCTATCGAAATAAAGAAATCTTTTTCTCGAATCTCAAGAGGAAATTAAATTTATTAATATTCTGTCTTATTAAAATTGTTGAAAATAAACTTAATTGTCGAAATTAAAATCAATATCCCAATCGTAAAATCAATAAAGCTTGAATAGTCTGACTTTTCGTCCCGAAAAAAGTTTACTTGCAATTCGGCATAGAATCTTGTCGATTCCTTGTGAAATATCCACATAAAATTGTTGATACAAAATTTATTCGAATGCGGAAAACAATGATGCCCCATCGCTTCCTCGAAAGATATCATCGGGTTCACACGAAAGCTTACAAACGAAAGATTTTACAACTTTGTTATCGCGCGAGAAACAGATCAGGCCATTTCTTGACGCCCAGCTTATAAAAAAGCAAGACTTCTCGAGGAAATCATGCCAAGGTCCCGCAGCTCGTTTTCTCTTCGAATCCAGACGCATTAAAATAACCACGTGATCCTTTACAATGTTTACAAATTTTTACGCGTATTCGAGCATTAATGGAATGTAACTGATATCAAATAACACTTTTTGTTGGAAAAAAAAAACAAGAATATTAACGATGATTGAATTTCCAAACATATAAACGTCTAAAAATGAAAACCTTATAAAAAGATGTGAAATTTTGAAAAATTTTTAGATTTTGTTTATCCTTATTTTTTTAACAAAACCATGTCAATCCTTTAAAGTCTAGCGTGACATTGATTCATAAATCCGTAATCGAGAGTAAAATGATACGATACGCTGAGAACCTCTGCGATTACTTCGATTCTACTTCAACTTCCTTCGACCCGAATGCAGTGACCCGTGCTAACGATCGCGAATAACAACGATCGATCTTCGTGATCCGGGGTGCTGCTGCAAGCGAAGAAATCGAGGACCTCTCTTCGTGAAAGTTCTTCAGAATTTCATCATATCCGAGACAAACGATTTCATTTTTTTTTTTTTCTAGTTTTTTTGCTCGTTCCGCTCTATCTCGTTTTCTCGATTGCCGGTGTCGATGGCTTTGAAAATATTTGCCGCTCCGAATTCATGAATAATTACGAATATAAGGAAAGTACGGTTTAAAGGCAATCGGAATTATAATTGCAAAATCTACGAAATGTTACGTAATGTGTACCGCCCCTTCTTTATTATGAAGAAAATCATTGGTGATATTATTTGAATCTTTAAGAACCTATCGTGCTTATTTTAACGTACAGGGGTAAAGAATGATTCTGTAAAATATTATGTTACACGGTACGATATTAAAAGGAATAGAAACACACAAGGTTCGTGTACGTGAATTGGATCTAATCCATTATGTAGCGATCGTCGTCTACCTTTTAAAAGTTGCATAGACCGACAGTGACATAGTATAGGTATTGATATACGAAGATAAGCGTGTCCTATTATTCATGTAGATTATCGATAAATTATAATAACGATCGATAATTGAAGCTCTTCGAATGCTCCGCGTTGTTCAATTTCCAGGTATTATCTACCAATGTCTCTATCCATTTTCTATACGCCAAGATATGTTTCGTGACGATTTATGCTTATAAAGCGATGAAACAAATGCATCTAGCGACTGTGCACGTTATTGTGCCAGAATATGAAACGCTTTAACGTCGACGCGAATAAAAATGAAATCCACGTATATATTTCTCGCTTTACATTTAATTCAACGCTTTAATCTTTCAGGTCGAATAAATATCGTGTCTCGGCAGTTTACCTAGTTTAATATATATGATTGTCACATTAAATAGCAACGACGAAATAAAATGTTACTTTGTCTTCGTGTCCCACAAACCTCGATTCAAACGTGCACTTTCCAAAAATATCCGCCATAATACTCTTGTTTGCGTATAGACGAAGGTTATTATCTATGAAAATATACAAAACTTGAAAACTGAAAACTTGTTTCATACTCAGGGCATATAAATAATAGACGTAGCTATTGCACTATCGTAATTGCTTCTATTTAAATTGCAATATTTTTTATACTTCTCAAGCGTATAAATTCAAGTTTTCCCATGCAATGCAATTAATATCGAAGGGATAATATCGGCACGATACAAGTTGTTTCGCGACAACATGCATACATATACATATATATACCGTATGCCGTATGCTTCTTGTAAGTGTAATGCAGCAAGCGGTATCCGGGGATAATAACCAGACAGAACCCGGCAGAGACGAGTCTTGACAGTCGGCATCCTGTTGCAGTTTATCTCGCACGTGTGCGCGCATAATGTCTCATCCGCGTTTGACGGTTCTCTCACTTCTTGCACTTTCGTGACACCTAGGAGGCCCGATTGACGATCTCCCGTGCCGTCTGCGATCGCGCAAGCCCAATCGCAATAAAATATGCGAAACGCACGCATGCTTGCGTACGCGCGCGCCGGGATGCGCTAAACGAGCGAACGACGAGATATCTCGTCACGGCCTCTTTATCGGCGCATTTAGTACGATTGAGATCGTAAAAGTGCTCTCGCATCTTGGCGTGACGCACGTTGACTCTTTTCCTCGCCAGTACATCGCCTCTGTAAAGGCAAAATTGCCTTAATCCTCTTAAGCTTGATGATGTATATATGGATCGCCGGGATTTCGAGCATCGTTTCTAATGTCATTGAACGATTTTACCGTTTACAAATTAGACGTATTTTTTCACATTTATAATTAATAAGTAATAAATTAAATGTATTTTTGATGACTTGGGATGAAAAAGTTAAATGTAATTTCAACGATTATTGATTTCTCTTATAGATAATTGATGATAAAATAATTCTAATAATAAGAACTTTTAAAGTTTGATCCCTAAAGTTTGCTATCTCGTTAGGAACCACAAACGTCTCTGATTTTTTATCCGACGTCGCCGATCACGTCGTTTCATTGTGAAATTACCATACGATTACATTACCCTCTCGTAAATGCGAAGAGCGCGTCATTTTTTCTCGGGATTCTTGGCCGAACGTATTTATAAATATTTGGGGCGAATAAACGGCTGGTTATCAACGACGCGATAGCTACGAAGTGTACCTATTCACGGACTCGCACAGGCTATAAACTAACGAGCCACGATGCGAGACGAGCGCGAAACTGATGCTAGGTATGGGTCTTAGTTGCTTCTACGTCTCTCCCTCGACAGGGCCGCACATGGAGCGCATTCCAAGCCGTATAGTCCGCAAGCTCAGATTCGAATGAATTGCGCGATCGAAGTAGAAACGGTTCAAAGATTTCAAATTCAAACTAATGATGGAACTATTTGATCTATTCGAAATGATCGATCATTTAGAGCATGAAAAATTGAGCGAGAATTGCAAATCTCTTGCTTCAAATCGCAAATAAATTTGTAAAAGTTATATTATTCAAATTAAAATCTAATAATTGATACTTAATCGATGTATCAAAAATAAAACGAAGAGAGCAAATAGTAATGAAATCGCGTGTGTACGTAGTAATAGTTTAGTAGCAGTAGCAGCAGTCGAAAGTAGTAGTAATAGTAGTAGTAGTAGTCCAACAGACACGCACAGTAATGTAGTAGTAAATGGTTAAGCGAGCAGAAAGGTAGAACACGGTGATGATTCGGTGAGCAACATCGTGGTCGGCAGTGGATGCCAAAGAGAAGTATAGAAGAAAAAGAAGAAGAAACGTCTGTGGTGGAGACGGGAAGAAAGAGGAAGGATGAAAGGGTGGCTGGTCAGAAGGAAGCGGGAGTCGAGCAGAGGACTAGACTCGTACCTGCATTCCATTCCCACTGGCCGTGTAGATCTTTGTATAGGTGGTCGTCCTCCTCTTCCTTCTTCCTCTCCTCCGCTTCTTACTCCTACTCTCTTCTTCCCACGAAGAAAGAGAAAGAGAGCAAGGTAGGGAGAGTCATTCTCGGGATAGGTTGCCCTTTCGTCTGTTCTACTCCCTTCTCTCCATCATTTTACTTCGGCGCCCTAGCACCCAATCGGATCAGGGGGTCTTCGCAATGAAGACATCCCTCATTTATACATTTCGCGAAATTCCCGAGATTTGTAACGAGTCGTCCCTGTGCGAACAGCCTCATCTCTCCGCGAATCATTTCCATTTTATCGCGGAATTCGTCCTTGGAGGGAGACGGGACGTTGTCTCCCTATTCGCCGCGCATTCGCCATCCTCCTTCGACTTCCTATTTCTTCATCCTCCGATCATCTTCTCGCTCGAGAGCGGCACTACTTCACACTTTGTGAAGCGATGGTATACGGTCCCCTACGGCTTTCTCCATTTCTCCCCTCTCTCGGGCTTGTTTCATTAGTCGCCTCCTTCGTGGACACCCCGCGGTCGTTCGCACTTCGTCCACGATCTCGTCTATTTTTCTCTTCGAACTCCCCGTTGGTAACCAGATCGCCACGTATGCAAAGAAAAAGAAACCGCGCCGCGCTCTGATGCTTCACGATTTCTGCCCAAGTGAGTTCCGACAGCGAACGATATTTTACATTACAATAAATCGCTCTTGACAAATATTAATTCGAGTTCAATTACTAAAATATTGTATTTGGATAAACTATAAAGATTTAAATTTTAAACGTTACATCTCGCGTATAACTATTAACAAATACCATCGATATATCTATCTTTTCCTCTCTATAAGTGAGTTTCCATTAGAAAGATTAAGGAGGATTCAATGTCATTCTTGAAATAATATCGGATCGTGGAAAAGTAGTAGTGAATAAGCGACATGGGAACAATTCTCGTCGGACAAATATAAACCCGTCAAGTTATTCCGGAGCTGCAATCCTCTTAATTAGAACAATTAGTTTCTCCGAGAATAGAAAGATGACGTATCGTGTCGGTATTATATGTATATGTGTTAGAGTTGCATACGTTTATCACGACGATTTGTATAGTCGATCAACATTATTATCGTTTTCCTATTAAACAGGAAAACGAGTCGAAAAAAAATTGTCAAAAAATGCGGAAAAGTTAAAGAAATTATCATACACGCATGTCGGAAAAACTTAAAAGCTTTAAGAGAAAGCTTTCGAATATAAAGAGAACAATATAAAGAATCATTTAATAGATGCGATGTTCATTAATGTTTTGATATATTATTGACGCTAATTATCATTGAAAATTAGAAAAGATACAAAAGAGAGAGGAATAAAGTTCTTGAAAAAATTTTATAAAAATAAACTAGAGAGCGCGTTAAAAAGCTGAACCTCTCTCCCGTAATATATGTTCAATTTTTGCGAATGCGTATACACAGACGACACACGTGCACCACGCTCGAAAGTTTTACAAACCCTCGCAAAAATAGCAGAAACAACCACCCCGTCCTTGCCAAAAAGCGAAGCGATGACTACGTAGAACAAAAAGTTCGGCAGCCCCGTACGACGACCTCCATATTGTCGCACATGCATCTGCTCTTATTAATGTATAAGGAAGGCATTTCGAATGATTCATGCACATATCGAATACATATATTTTAACGGATTGCAAGCGTTTTATTTATTTATTTTATGACGAATCGAAATCTCGTAGATCGATGACAAGAGGGAAAAGTAATAAAAGCATTTATATTCTAACAATTTCTAACAGACAATATTTCCGAAATTGAGAGAAAATGAAACTATGAGAAATGTATGATTATCGCGATAGTTTCAGATTGTCAAAGTTACAAAGTTGTAGTCCAAAAGTCAAAGGTTGCAAGAAATAAAATAAAATATCCGATACCCAATAATCAATAATCGTAGAAATTATAAAAATAAAAGAAAAATCAGCTCCACTAGAATCGACGATTGTTTTTCTTGGCACTTGTTTACGAGTGCACACGTTTACGCATGTGATGAAAGATTTAGTTTAATTGAATTTTCTTTTAGCCTATTTCGTGTAACGGATAATTTTAGGGCGTAGAAACATAGTTAGTTCGATATCTTGGGCTTCGTGCAGCGAAGTAAGTTTCTATTGATCGTGAGTTAGTTTAGAGCAAATTACGTCAACAAGAAGACTTTCCGCCATGACGCTCCCGCGGGTAGCTATCGACTTGATTGCAACAATATCCTTTCGCAATAATTGAATGAATTATGAAAAGGGAAAAGGAGGGGAGAGAAAATATTTGACATCGATATCTTAACGTTACGTGTTTCTATCGTTACCAATCGATCGGTATTCTATCGGAATATAATCCGAAAGTAGTTGGACCGAACACCGTAATGCTTCATTAGATCTGCGTTCCATTATTATAACTTTAATATTTAGCTTCAAATTTTATTATGATCCTTAAATTATAATTCCGTTAAAGTTTAAACCCTCCTTTCGTTAAATCGTTATCAATTCTTGCAAAGTCTCAAAGATTCAGATAAGAGTTAAGAGCCAGGCAGCAACATATATTAGTATAATTTTTTATATGAAAAACAAATTTAAAAAAAAAATTTAATATGCTCTTTGATAAAAAAAACTTGATCTATATAAGGAAGGAAAACTAAATTTTAATTCGAGAATCCGTAAATACGGAATAAACTATTTATAGATATTCGTTTGCTTCTTATTTACCTAATTATTTTCAACTCCCTAGGTGAAAAATAAATTCGAGAAGTGCGGCAATTTTATCAATGTGCTCTCTCTGCACGATAGGACCCGCATGGAAAGCATCTGCCTCACGATACGTACACCACCCCAAGTCGTTCATCCCCGTATCACGATCGTATTCCATACGCATTCGTTTAATCGGCATCCACGATCGTGACTCGGCGATGACATCAACGCGCCGCCGCCGCCTTTTTTCAATGCGGTTTTGTAACGCGTTAATGTTTCTTTAATCGCTCGTTACCCGCGCATGCTTGCCGCGCGAGATGTTCTCCGAACCATATTGAATGCCCGGCCGTTTCATTGTATGCAAATCGATCTCGGGACGTGTCACATTCGCGAGACTGTAACGCTCAAATATCGACCTTTGCTTCGGCTTGTGTGTGTGTCTCGATGGAAAAATTAAGGGCCATTCATACGTTATATATATTATCTTGGTAATGTGTGTGATACCCGCCTATCTTGTATATATATAAAAAAAAAAAAAATCTAAAGTATAATTTTTATTATTAGGAAAAACATTCATTCTTTGAGAATTAAATTAAACCTTTAATCTCTTTTGCGTAGCCTGCTATTATCATTTTTTTCCGCGTGTAGCGCAATTTATAGCTAAAGTACGACAGTATAAAATTTTCATTTTACAAAAGAAACTACAACTTTTTTATATTATATTTTTGTATCTTGTTATAAATTAAAATACAAGTGAACGCAACAATTTTCTTGTAACGCTAATTTTTGTTGATCGATATTTCTTGGATACGGTTAAAAATAGTAGTATGAATAATAAACTTTGATAAATTTTATACAAGATATTGCAAATATCGTTAACAAAGAGCGACAATTGCAAATGGTTAATCTTTCAAACAACGTAAAAATCTAAGAGATCTTTAAAAGATATCTAAAAAATTGAAATATTTTTTAATCAACCGTTACATCTATATACATATAAGCAGAATAGGCACAATTGCAAATATATGGAATTATGGGGGAAAAAAAAAACTAGAGACAACGAGAATCTCTATCTTTCAGATATCAATGCGGCGGTTCGACAGCTGTGTAAACGTTCGTGTAAAGTGAAAAGAAGATGCGTGATGTATCGAGTGAATAACGATCGGGCTCTAATGAGACTCACTCAGATAATATCCCAATATCTTTTTTGTCGGATTTTTTTTCGACCACTGTATCGAGCTCCGGAATCGAATCGCGCCACGCAACGCGACGCGGATGTGTCACGCACATATACACCCAACCCGAGCGAGTGCGTGCGTACGTGCGTGCGTGCGTGCGCGAGATTCTCCGGAGGGGTCTGTCACGCGTACAAATAGCTGACCTCGCTTCGTCGCCTCTATCAATGGCTCGCCGCTGGACTGAATGACTTTTACGCCTCTTCCGCTTACTACTACGCCCTTTCGCACGAGGCGGTTC
Organism: Polyergus mexicanus; assembly: GCF_030449975.1. Taxonomy (NCBI): domain Eukaryota; kingdom Metazoa; phylum Arthropoda; class Insecta; order Hymenoptera; family Formicidae; genus Polyergus; species Polyergus mexicanus. The sequence goes on from NW_027223331.1 coordinate 10,309,783, forward strand.
GCGCGAGATTAAAAACCGGTATAAATTTCGGTGAGCTCGGATCTTGATGATGTGGAGACGCAAAATATTAAGACCTTACGTATCATTATATCGTGAGAAAATATAAGAATTATTTTCATATACGCGTCTAGACTAATATATCGAAATTTTCCGAGTTCAGAGTCTAATCCCTTTCAAACCTTTACAAAAAGGCAATAAAGAATAGAACTATTTTCGAAAAAAAATATTTTGAATGTATAAACATTTATATTTATAAATTTGACGAGAGAAATATAAAAGATGTCTTTTAACGGAATTCTCTTGATATATAAATTTGACACTGTTTTTTTTTTTTTTTTTTTTTCCCCAGACTTGTAACATCTTTTGGTTTGTGTTAGGAAAAAAAGAAATTTGTTTAACAAACTTTTACATAATAAGTTTTTTTTTTTCATACTATGCATTATATACGGTAAAAAAACGTTCAAGCACTGAGTGGATCATGCAGAATATCTGGTCGGTAACGCAGAGAACTTACATAAGGATCTATGATTGATGATCATGTAGAGATTTCACGTTACTTACAATCGGTAACTTGCATTCTGTCGGTACAGAGTGTATCCTTAGATATACCATATATCATTAAATATACCGGCTGTTTTCCCAGAGATTAATTATCGACACAGTCGCCATTATGATTATTTCTTTTTTATTATATAAAATTTCAATTCCTGCGTGGCCAAACTTGTATTTTATAATTGCTGGAAATAAATATATTTTAATTTTTTTTCTTCATTTATCTTTTCTCTATTGATAAAGAAATAAAATGTCTTGTTATATAAATAATAATAATAATTATATATGAATTTTTCACGTTTATTACATTTGTAATTAATTATTAAACGTGCTTACCCTCTTTCATTATCTATTTTCATATTTTCTATTGTTCTCTGGATATAACGAATATCTATTCAGTCTCTTAAACATTTTTTTATTGATACGAATTAATCATTACGCGTCTCTTGAATGTCGTTAGATGTATTCAATTTTATTCGTTCAAGTGATAATTACAACAATTATTCTCAGTAAAAGCGTGAACGTAAGGGAAATAGATTTATCCATCCGAATAATTTAATTTACGATACATTGATTCGATATTCGTTGAAGAATTATTCCGATAATCTTTCTGCGATCCTTCATTTATCCGTGAAAAGGATTATCAGACAACATTTCGCAAGGCGATAACGCGCAATCTCGATAACAGCCGGCAACTTCGCGTGCGTACATTACGATATGTTCCGGCGATCCTCGCTCGTTAAGTTTTACGATCGTTCGAGAACGTCGGATAACCGTCGCAACCGATCTGACCGCGTTAATTAGATAAAAGCGGCGGCCGGATTCTCGGAAGGATCCAACGCACGGCGTAATCAGTGGGCGAACCGGTCGGCGGTGCACGCTATTACGAGATATCGACATTACGATACGTCGTACTCCCCTTTCAATGCACTCCCCCGCTATATGTACTCTGCCCGCAGAAATATTGAGATGGAAAACAGTGAACACCGTTCAAGAAAGATGTGTACGGGATGACAGCCCGAAGTCTCGTTGCAGATCATCGCAAACGTCCTGGCTCCCAAAAGTCACTGGATAAGCCTTTTCAGTCGTAGGTTCTACAAAAAATTCGAAATTAATTTTTTCTTCGTATAAAAAAAAAAAAAAATTACATTCTAAGAGAAAAGGAGAGAACATAAATTGTCTTGACATTTAAACTCTGTACATTAAATTTATTATTATCAAAAGATAACATTTATTAAAGTCGATTGTGAAGCAGGAGTATTGTCAACTATCTACATCTTCATTTAATGATTATCGATTCAGCGGCAACGAAATAATCGTCATTAATTAGGATTAAGCAGTGATGCTTTTGGTACTCTCTTTAAAGTACTTTTGGAAAGAAATGAAGATCGAATCCTCGCACGCGTTCCTTCCTCTTTTCGCTGATGTTTTTCTCCCATGGGATATAGCCAGCGGGTCGGGAGGTCGCGGCGTATCTTTATCAGGACTCCGTGTAACTGCCGCCGCGCTTATCGGCAGACCGATAAAGCACGTTTAAAATAATGTGTATACCGCGATGGACCCTTACGAATGTTTACTGTCCAGTAGCAAAGCCATGATGAATCGTAAGATCGCGTTCATCCGCGTTTACTTTGTATCCGTGCGTTCGAAAAATTAAGCTTTTAAAATAGATTAATCTTAAAAAAAAAAAAAAAAAAAAAAAAGTCTGACAAATTAATCGACTAATCCACTTAAGTCATAAATAATCTGTATCATTTGTATAAAGAAAAAATAAATTTATCACCCTTCTCTTTTCTGAGAAAGATTATAATTAAATTAATGTTAATATTAATATAATTGATAATTGTTACGATAAAGCCAATTGTATGAAAATAAGGATTACAAAATCATTATGATTGAATTGAGAAATATTAAGAGAAACTAACCGCGGGTTAAGGAATGCACAGGTGCCGCATTGCTATGCGAACATTTAAGGAATTAACAGACACGCGATAATATACGCGTTTATGTAAAAAACCTTTTATTCATCTGCGCGCGAGAGGATGTTAAGCATCGGTTTTTAAATCGCTTTATAACTTATTCCCCGCTGGTACGATGAGAACCTCCCAAGTAGATCTGTCGATTAAGGATCGATGGGAGTTTAAATATCACTGATCATCGTTCCTCGCATTCCTCGAGGTCATCGTGTTCGGCCCGTGTGATGTTTGACCTGTCCAGCGACACCGCTTTCCGTACGTCTAACATTCCGAACGCGTCGATTTATTTTCAAAGAGTACAAATATTATCATAATTTTATTAAAGATGTAAAAAAATATCTCGGTAACGAAACGCGGATCGGTAATAAAAAATTATGCATATTAAATAAGTATTGATTTTTAATTTTTATGTCGAAATCCACGAACAATGCGTCTTTAATTGTTTCATTGTTATATTGCTTTAATTATTGCTATACGTAATATTTGTAATTAATTTCGATTAATTTTATTTTGATTTCTTCGTATTTTATAATCTTTTCTTCGAATTCCGCTTTATTATGTTGTGAAATTAATATTTATTTTGTCAGACTCTTGTGACAAACGTTAGAGTCCGATTTATTGACATATTTTCTAATGATCTCTTAAAGATATGTTGACGACGGACGAGCACTCGCATCCGTTCCCTCCCGTTCGAACCTTAGAGAGGCGACGATTTATAAAGTACAGAATAAAATGTTTTCGCACTTGAATCTAATATAGTCCATTAATTTTTGTGCTTTTTTTACGGATCTCTCAAAATCTTAGCTGACTCATTATCGAGTGTGACACGGGATGTGTGCACGAAACAAAGGTGAGGAATATATTATTTGGGGAAACGCATATTAAAGAGTGTATCATCCTGCATACCCTCCTGTAACAAATGCATCGTTCGTGTATCGCTATTCTTCTTTATTCCCTCGAAAGGGGACTTAAGACACAAGCAGACAACGAGAAGGGCGGGCGGACACGAAGGGTGACCGATTCTCGAAATTACGATTTTCGGCAACGTCTGGCACACGTCTGCCTGTTATTTTAGGACGTTCACAGAAATTCGAGGCCCGGTAAGAACGTCTCTTTGCCCCGAGGGCATCGGCCATCCGTCGCGCCCTACTTTAAAAATCCGCAGAAGTGAAAGCCACGTAAACGACGCAGAGAAGTCCTCTTTCTACTTCTCTTTTCTTCTCTGCTTTTCTTCCTCTTCTTCTTCTTCTTCTTCTTTCCTAATTTGTCGCAACTGATCCGTTTTTTTTTCTATTTTCAGGACCGTTGACAGGCGCGCGCGACGCGAAAAATGGAGGAATACGGAGAACAACTATTGAAATGCATTCTTGTAGAAAAAAAAAAAAAAAAAATCTCCCAATAATCTTTGAACAATTCGAGATTATCAAGCTTAACATATCATATAAACATATTTTTAATTAATAAATATAATCTTAGAATATATCATCTTACAGATTAAGGACGATGCTATTAAACTAGGATGAAATTGCAATCATCGCCGGCGATTAAGACAAAACTGGTTTTCACAATGAACTGACAGATAGATAGAATTCTGAGATCATTGTGAAAGCTGATTTTGTTGAAGTATCAACGGGACGAGCCTTGGCGGTATTAAACTCGAAGAACAAAGACAGGAGCAACGAATAGTAAGTTTAAGGGAATTAAAATACATAACAGTATATATATGATTGACATTAGCTTACTATATCTGATATTTACATATATATCTGTATACGAAAGATCTTAAATAAAAAATACGTATGGATTTATGTATAATTAATAATAATATAATTAAATATAAATATATATATATATATATATGCTGCAAACTATATGTATATTATAATAAAATATATAAAATGATCTCTCTTAGCAAGAAATGTCGTTTTCTTCTAAAATAGAGAGAAATAAAAAATGGAAACTTTTATGCGAATTTGCCAAAATCACATTATTATCTTCGATACGAAATGATGAGATAATGAAAAGTGAAAAGCGCTTTATAATCATAAGAACATATACACGATACCGCGAATATGTTATGTTTAAGATATTTTTAAGACATTTTATTTAAGATAAACTCTTTTTACTATATATATATATATATATCGTACAATATACGGTAAATTGACACATAAAGAGAATTCAACATAGGATAAAATACAAGTAAAACTATAATACTAGAAACAACGAAGTTTTCCCTCGCAAGGAAAAGAACGTTCTAACGGATACTCACCAATTAAACATTTAGAGCGCGAAGGAAAGAGAGAGAGAGAGAGCGATGGTTTTTTTTGTCGGAATTTCCGGTAGTGATTTATCAAACGGGAAAGATCATATCTGACGGACGCGGACGGCGGCAAGAAACGACTCCTCGACGTCGAAGAAGACGTAGAAGAAGAAGAAGAGAAGAAGAAGAAGAAAGAGAATGTTTCGTGGGGCCTCGTATCCCACACCCGCGTGCCCGCACCACGTGTCCATGCCTGCCTACGTCATCCTATGTATCTCTCTACATACGCGTGCGCGTATGTCGCGTGTGTATATGAGTAAATACGTACGCATTGCGTAGATATTCTAATACACGCCCTAATAGGCCCGCCTGGCGCTATCAAGTGTCAAACGGGCCGAATGTAAGAAAAAGTCCGAAAGGCGCGTATCGCGGCCGTCGCGGGGCTTCTCTTTTTGACGAAAAGCAGCCGGACGCGGGCGGCAGGAAACTTTATACGGTGTCCATATAATAACACCGGCATCTCGCGACGCTCGAGCCGCGCGGGTCTCGACGGATACACTATCGGGCACTTTGGAAACCCTTGCCTCGCGTCAGGCGAATGACAGCTCGAGGGAACGACGGAGTATCCTCGAGACTGAAGAACCCGGCCGTCTCTCGGATCTTTACACGCTAAGATCCTCGAGCCGGACAAATTCGGCTTCTCCGAACGTTGGGCGCATCCTTCGCATTCCTCGAGGACGCGCGCGCTCCTCTTCTGCGGATCTCTCTAGTGGATAACTTTTTTGAGTCAACCCGTTACGATGAACGCGACGCACGTTGGAGATAAAGCAAGCGTTAAGCTTTCTCTTTTTTCTCTCTATTTTGCTGCCAACGATGTTAAAATGTGTTAGTTATAATTCATGAAATATAGTTTACCTACCTTTTCCGTTTTATTATATATTACTTAATATTGTTTTTCGAATACACGAAATATATAAATTGTTCGCATTGCATCATCGGCGGTATAGATTCGTCACGTTTTCCCGGTAAAAGCTGCGTGCGACGGCGGCTCGTAAAAATCACCTGGCAAATTGGAGGGGCCGAGGTGATATACGATGCGCCGCTCGTGTTTCGCCGTGGGTGACGGTGAACTAGCGGTGCCCCGGTATCGGAGAAGTAACGCTATCGCGGGGGTCGTTGGTGGCCGCGAAATGTCGGTCGCGCGTTAATAACCCGCTCCGGTTCGGGGGACCGGATGAAATTTATGGTCCCACCAACGTTTTGACAAGCGCGCGAGGAAATTTATCGGCGGGTAGCGGGCGAAAGAGAGAAGAGGAGGACATGGGCAAGGTGGTGGCACTTTTTCGTTGGCCAACCCTGGCGACGATGTTTTGAGCTATTAGACGAAACAAGGCCTCGCTGTTTTACGATCGCTCGCGACCCGGAGCGTGCCACCGGGGCACGATCCATCGTCGTAAACGTGAAGGCTCGGGGAATGTTCTCTGATCTGGCGCAATCGAGAAACCTTAGCTCTTTTGTGGTCCGAAGAAAAAAAGATTATTTCTAATCGGAATGGGCAAAAACGCTCCGTTATTCCAGTTTTTAAATGTATTGTTTACATTATTATTTTTAATTTGTATAGCGGGAAGAATCTTTAGAATGATGAAACGAGCAATGAAAAATCTGCAACGAATGACGATTAATTTTAATTATTATTTATAATACATGTTATCGCTTCCTTCACATTATCACTAGAAAATTTTATTACGTGAAAAGTTTGAGAGAATCAAAGATATTACAACATTTTTTTCTAACAATAAGCTATATTTTTATTCGTGATAGATTAAAGTATATTAATATAAATTAGATGGTGAAAAATCGATTTTTCAATAATAGTTAAATTTTAATAGCATTTCGGCTGACGAAGTAATAGGAGGGAAGGAGTAATCTTTTCTACGCGACGAGATTATATCTATTATTGTTAATTGCTTATTGAGTTACGGTCCAAGTTCATAAGTTTTCCTAGAAAAGGCGTTAAAAAATGTCACAAAGTGGATGCGATATAGTAAAATTGTATGATTAGATGGCGCCGGGGACACTTTTCAAAAACCGCACTCGAATCGAATTTCCGTCTTATCGGTCCAGAATTTTTATATCATCGCGGTAAAAGCGAGACGACTTTTACGAGCGTCGTCGTCGTCGTCGTCCTCATCACCATTGCAGAGAGCGTTTTAAATGACATCGTAAAAATGTCCTGGCATGATTTTCTCAAAAACTCGTAAATACTCGGTTGTACGAGAGCAACCACTTGTGCTCTCGTCAGCCATTCGCTCGCATGATTATTTCGGTCGAGAAACGTCACTTTGACAACCCGAATATGCGCGTACAAAAGTGCGAAGGAATACTAAATAAATTATGCTTTTCCCAAACCGATCGGCTGAATCTTTCTCCTTTTGTCATCTCTCTTCATTCGAAAAATCATTCTGCGATATCTTATATCGATAAAAATTAATCAATGAAAATACGAGGCCGCAAAAATATTTTATCTCCATTTTCTCGTAAGTCACTCGACGTGGAAGAGGACCTAGCAAAGGGAGCTAATGAATCGCATCGCGTTCTCCGTCGCGCGTAATCGATAACCGCGCTCATTCTCACACTGGCCGTAGGAGAGAGAGCGCTTTTTGCTGGTCGCGGCTGGTCCGCCATCGCTGACCAGCGATGCACGTGCATAATGCACGGCACACGCGCGCGTACGCGTTCTCCGTCTTCTCTTTCTCCTTCTCCTTCTCCCTCTGTCCGAGCTCGCGGATGTGCGCACCATCGCACATGCGATCCGCTCAAGTTGGCGGACAGCGAGGTCCAGCCGACTCTCTCTCTCTCTCTCTCTCTCCCCATCCGCCCATCCTCTTTCTGCCTATCTTTCTTTCTCGGCCGTCATCATCTCGGGGGATCCGAGCTTTTATCGAGTCCGAATCGCCGCTAGCCGCGCTTGGCCACATGTGTGCCGAGCAAAAAGTCCCGCCTTGAGGCTACGCTCTCGCCTTCGTCCTCCCTTGCGTGCGTACCCTGCGAGCTTTGAGGATCGCGACCGAGGCGGGTGGCCGAGGCGGGTAATAAATTTATGACGGCTCGCGGTCGTCGGAATTTGCGAGCGAACGCGGAAGAGGCGATTATGCCGTGCAGTGGAAACTTTGTTTTCCGAGGTTTGACTGCTGATTTTATTATAAATCTTGTGAACGGCGCGAGGGGATATAACAAAACTCGATAAAATAAGATTTATTTTATAATCACAGATAATTTCAGTGCAATAAGATTGCAGATAAACACTAGATTATTCCGTTTCAGATTACTTTGTGATTTTAAGACTCGATTATTTGAAAACGATTGCTTATATTTATCGTGAAATGAGACAGGAATTACTGCTATATCCAACTGTCGCGTCCGGCAACGCTGCATCTTGGCATCGTGCTCTTGCAACTTGACCCCGAAAGACCTCTCTATCACGTTCGCGACGATGATAATTTCCCTTTTTTCCGCTAAGAGAAAGAGCGAGGAAACCGGAGAGAACTCGCGTATGCGGGACAACTAAAAAACCTTTGATGGAGCCGCGCATCCGCATTTAACGACTCGATATTCACATCGATTCTTATACGTATCGCGTCGACGATATTGTATTGGATTCTTTAGGCGATTACGTCTCGATTAAGTAAGTGTCACAATTCGTCACGATTAGATGCTCAAAAATACTTGGGAGTGCATATAATCTTTTTCCATTCCAATTCTTATCAAATCGATCCTGTTATCGCGTTGAAATAACGTGCGAGGCCCACAAAGAGGTCAATCACCGGCGGTTCGTCATTAATACTGCATTTATTTTGCTCATTACAGTCTGCGTTGGCGTTCCAATTATGAACTTTATTTGTTTAATGTGAAGGTCGTAAGATAAAATTTGATCGGGATGATTAAACGAATCTTTTTATCTTATTTTATGGCAACCCAATAATTAATCTCGTTTAACGCCAATGGAAATATATACATATTTAATACGATTAATTTTTTTTGCACATAAAAGCGCAGTGAAAATTGAACAAAAGATTCAACGTCTTTTAAAAATTCAATGCAGAAGTAATATTTTTATCTTATTAACTAATATTACGAAAATAGAAATCTCATTATATTATTACCATAGAACAGCATAAAATTACATTTTTCTATTATATGTATGTCGAGTAATTAATGGTGCGCGAAATAAATATATCGCGTGAAGATTTCTAAATTCGATAAATCCGAATTGTCAGACATAGATATGTTGAATTTTTTTAACGAATTTGTAATCATTTGTTTCAATTTTCAAAAATAAAAATCACTGGTCGTGTTTACTCAGTAAGACACTTATATCTGCGATCAAATTCACTGTGAAATTCAAGACAATTTAGAGTCATTTTTATTGACATCTGTAAATCACAACAATGGCGGTTCAATTCTTTATGATCTGACTTAAAAGTCAACCTAAAAATCATGCTAACAATCTTTCCAATAATTGAGTTTTTGTCTTCGAAACTAATGGGGCTTTTCACCGCCCTATAAATTCAAAACCAAAAATTCAAATCACATAAAACGTCAATCGAACAGGTTTCGTTCGTTGGCTTCGATGATGGAAAGGCATGCGCGCGTCACATCGCCGATAACATGATCGCGCAACAACAATACCGAGTTTTAAATTATAATAATAGCCGAGGACATTGTAATCGGAGCTGCAATTAGTCTCAGTCGCTACTGGACGACCTGAGTAGGGGAACGGGTTTATTGTGTTCGACCGTTATCGCGGCAATTTTTCATCTCGACTTCCGATAGAAACTCCCTCTTCTCGCTTGATCGTTTGTGTCTATTCGAAGGAATGTTCGCGTTTATCTATGTATGATTTCGAAAAAAAAAAAAAAGAAAAAACTTATAGATTTCTTTATCCATTTATTTAATGACGATTATGACTTGTAGGACATCATATGTTATAAGTCTTGAAAAAAGACTGATTATTAATGGTTACTGTTAGTTCGTCTTGTTTGATATTGATTGATAGAAGAAACTTTTCTGGAATTGGAGAGAAAAGTTCATTTATTTTTAAATATTTTTTCTTTGATTACAGAAGAATTATTAAAATTACTGAATATTTAATACATGAAAAAATTTTTAATGTCTTTAAATAGCTACTTTTAAAAATATTAAAAATATATTTATATTATGAATAAATGCTGATACATTTAGTGGTGAGTATTTTTTTAATATGTAATATAAAGATGTTATAAAAAATTCTGCAATTAAGGATATGTATTTTGATATAATTGGCTTTCTCACAATATTTAGAATAATCGATAAAATCGAAAATAATCGTAAATAAAACAAACATAGAAACAAACGAATTTAATTATTATAATTATCTTAACTCTATTAAAATTGTGGAAATGTCAAAACGGAAATTGTAAAATATTATATATATATTTTTTGTTCTTAATATACATTTATTATAAATTTTAAACTCTATTGTCATACTGATGGATCGACATATTTCGTAGGTCTCGATTACAGACCCGTACACGAAACGAATCAGTAGGTCACGTATCGGTGTCGCCTCTCGAATTTCAAATGCTTCTTAAGACCGGGTCTGAGAAGTGAGACGTACCTGCTACGTGTCATGATTATACGGTGCGTCAAAGTCGCTCGTTAAGAAAGCCGAAGGGAGAAAGGGTAAAGTCCTCCATATATAAATATCGACTGGTATTGTGACATCTCCACCCTTCCGAATCGGAAAACATGATAAATAGGAACGGCGATACGTTACAAATTGATCGCGCGAATAATCCTTCTAGCTACATAATTTGTATTATTGATTGTCAATGTAGCACATAATATTTTTCCCTCTAGAAATATCAATCGATTCTTTGAATAATTTAAAGACAAAAAAATATATTATCTAACATGAATAATAATTATGTGTAAATTTTATTTCTTGTATTATATTACATGGTTTTTTTTTGTTTGTTTTTTCCTCGCGATTTTTATTTTACTAAAACTTCTATTTTTGTAAAATGTCCATTATCGATTTTCCTCTTTTCTGCCAGAATGTTAAAGATTACGACGATAAGGAAAATATTCGTATAGCGTGATTTCGCTAAACCGATAATATTCACGGGTTGTACTTGTACGCATGGTGCTTCTAGTACCTCGATACTGCTGGATACTCTCGCTCTTTGTCAGCCATACCAGTCGAGTGTCACTCACGAGGAGAGTGCTTGAGACAGTGCAGAAGGCCTCGACTCTCCTCTCACTTTTTCCTCTTATATCCTCCACCTTAGGTGACGTCGCGGCATTTATAGTTTTTTCTACTCGTTGCGAATAACTTTCGGATCAAAACTAACAGAATCCTTTCCTTTCCTGAGAATTTTCATCCTCGAAAAGACTTGGAAGCAATTACAAGTGACTCTTCTTCGTGTGAACGAAAAAGATTGAAAAATATCAGAAGATATTGAGAAAATATAAAGGATCGCAAGAAAAAGAATGCGTCTGAAAGCGTAAGATATAAAAAGAAACAAGTGGCGCGTAAAGATTTAATTTGAAATAAAATGACAAATTTTTTATTAAGCATAAAAGTGTAAAAATGTTTCATTTTCTTTATAAACATATTTATTACTGACGATGAATTATATTTTTATGAGACAAACATATCGCGTGATAAACATTCCCATGTATGATTATTGAACGGCGTGAATTTTCGAGACGAGCTCTCGAATTTCAGTCAACGCTTGAAAGAAAGACTTGCTTTTGGCAGATTCGTCGTCTCATCTCGCATGCGAAACGCAGTTACATTAATGCATCATCGACGTCAGTAAGTGCCGTGGAGAAAACCGTCCGCGCAGAAAAATTGGGGAAAAAAAAGGGGGAGCAGAAGGGATCAGGGGAGGAAAGGGATGGATGAGCCCTCCCAGTCTCTCAGACGGCGTCTTCCCGTATCTAACATCGGCGTTGGACGTCTGCGGTAAATTCAAGACTTATAAAACGTACAAACAGATAAACTTCTTTCCAAGAAGAAGCTACCGCGTCATGCCGCCATCGTCGAGCGTATCGCGGATCACTCGCTGCCAAATGCCAATTATCTTTACTCGCCGCTGGCAATTAAGACGTGCCGCGCTCGTGGAACGACCGGGACCGAAGGGAAAAGAGGCGGTATATATCGGCTGCCAAGGGACGAAGAAGTACATATATTTCAATTTCGTCGAAACGAGAGCATAAGCTCATTAAATGTCGATGAAATGTCAATTATATAAATCGCAGAAAATACACATTCTTTTTTACTTTTTAATAAATAACCCGAATCATAATAATTAAATGTAAATATAAATAATTAATATAAAATATAATTTTCATTTTAAATACATTTTTCTTTTCAAAGAAACATAAATATTATATTATTATTATGATATCACTTAAGACTCATTCTTCAATTAACATGATTTTTTATTTTCTATTGTAAAAGTAAAATAATCTTTATTTAAATATTGAAAATAAGAGCAACTTGAGATATTTTTTGAACATAATTACTCTCCGTATTCTGTATGAAATTCGTTGTAATTTTTGTATCGAAAAAAATCTCGTGACAGGGCATATGATTTATTCATAATCTATCGAAATTTATGATGCGTCGAGAAGAGAACGAAGATTAAAATTCCTGGACGCGAGGCCCCTTTGGTTCTTACTGATAAACTTGTATCGGCACTACTATGTACCTAGGTGTGCGATTTATCGATATCTATCGCGTAATTACCATGGTAACGCGACGATAAAACGCTACTCGTATTTGACTTGCTATTGACCAGCCATCGCGGTAAAACCCTTCTCTCTCTATGGGTATGCCGTCCCGTCTAGTTTCACACGTGGTGGATCTGCTACTCGTGTGTACCGAAAGAGAGCGATCGATTAGATTGCCTTGGCGCGATCCTGATTTCACTTCGTGAAAGAACAACGGAAGGGAAGAGATGTCGTCTCTTTGGTCGCCGGAAAACGACGCGCGATTTCTCGACGAATTTAATTGATAATCTCGGCGCGCGAGTAAATAGACGAAACTTATCTCGGCTATTTAGAGTGATTCTTAAAACAGCCTAATTGCCGCGCTAATTAGAGCTATCGCCGTATCGGCCGATAAGCTCTCTTCGATCTTTCATATATCTTCCATACATACATATATATATATATATATATATATATATATATATATATATATATATATATATATATACTAAGTGATCGAAATAAAAGCTTCATGACGATCGTGTGGAAAACTTTGCTATAAAATATTATAATCTCGACTAATGAAATGCAAAACATCATTTTATTAAATAAAAAATTTTGAAATAATTATATGGTATCAAAAATTAAATATTTTTGTGCTGTTTTGCATTTTACAGTTTCAATGCAGGATTTATATAATAAATGTTCTCAGTAAAAATATCAATGAAATTGTCGATTCTAAGCTTTTCAATCACAATGGCCTACGCGTGCCACGAGGCGAGATTTCGATGAATGGATAGATAGTAGGAAGGATATATGTATAACCAGCCGATATAGCATACCGTAATCTGAACAGCTGGTAAGGGGTTTACAATTCTTTATTCTCCAGGACGCTGAATGCCCGAACTGTCGAAAATTTTATCAATATTATCGTGCTCAATGCTCAAATATTTAATCATCGTATACGAAATGTCAACGCACTCGCGATCGATTCTATTCTCGCTGGAGGGGAATGTCCTTTATTCGAGTGAAAAGGTAGAATATCCTGATTTGGGCAAAGGCGCTAATATAATGTTTGATTAGTATTTTTTGAGACGATTAATTAAATTTGTTTACATTATCGGTATGAAATAATATCAACAAGAGATGTATAATTAGAAATATTCATATCTCAATCATATATTTAGTATCAACTATATTTTATGTCATAACTTCCATATCATCGTCGTATTTAATAAATAGAAGTTACAAATTTAAAAAATCATATTTAGAAAAAATAGCCCGAAAAACATACGTTAAATACTTGTATAAATTTCATAAAGTTATAAATATATATTTCTATTGAGAAAATTTGTTTAACAGCTTAAACGTTTAGCGGAGTGCCGTTTTATCGAGGCTCATTATGAAAATATATGAAGTTGAAAAGAGATATGGATATTGAGATAAACGAGGATTCCGTGATTTCCAAGAACCAGCATCCGGAAGTCATTCGATGTTAAAGAACGACCGTCTTCCAGTAAATCGAATATACGCGACGAAATTAAAATAGATAAATAGCGGTTCTTTCTGACACCCAGTAACCGTATTTCAATGGACAGTACTGTCACGTTTGCGTCACGATTGTTTCTCGGACACACTTCGCTACATCTTTTTCGTCCTTTCCACGGATTCCTATCATGCCAAAGGGTCAAAGAGAGCTCAGGCACGATTTCCGTCGTCTGTCTCGTTCCGTTACTTGTTCTCGTTGATACTTTATCGAAATCTCGATGATTGACAACGATGCGAAGAAAAAATCGAACGGCCATACTAAGGGCTGACTCTCGTCAAGCTCATCGAGCTCTCCTCTTTCTTCGATGACGAGAAAGAAATGGAAAAAAAAGCCAACCGAGTTACGATCTAACCCAAAACCCATCGTAAACGCTCGCCGGAAGAGTTATCGAGAGTTATTTTTATTAAAATAATCTGCCATAGAGCTTTAAACTAGACGCACACGTGACTCGGTAAGAAAAGTTAGAAAATATATAATATAAATGTGGAAAAAAAAGAGTAAAAAATTCTCAAACACATGACAAGAAATTCAAACATCATTTTTGTGACAAACAAAAAATAATTATGATGTCTAATACATTTAGAAAAAGTTGTAAAAAATGCGACTTAAGCTTAGACTAATGATTTATACATCCCCCGAATTTTTGAAATCTACAAAAGTTTGAATTCGAATTAAATGCTATGAGTGTCAAGATACACGTGTCAAAAATATACACGTGCGACTGCCGTATCATTTACACGTGTGTGTGCGCGCCTCCGCTCCTTTTAATCTTCTAGACGCGGATAAGTGACATAAAAGTCGCGACATTCCCACGTTCCTCGTGCCGGGTGGATTTCGATAAGCGCCCTGTTTGCTCGACGTCGACCCAGAGTCTATTCGCGGTTTTTGGGCTGTTAAAAAAGGGAAATAAAGGGCTCGACAAATATTTGAGACGCGTTATTACCGCGTGTGACCTAGTCCGCGTTATACCTATATATTTCCATTTCGTTATATGCATATATCGTTGCAAATATCATTTAAGAAAGCGAGATAAAAGACTCAACATTGATGTCGCCGAATCGTCGCACGGTTCTCCTGCGTTTACGCGAATACAGTTGAATTCAAAAACCTAAGCCTGTCGGTGTAAAATTCTTATTTCTTTTAAATCTGCATTTCTTCTCGTAAATCAAGAAAATGCTGAAATTAGTCAAAATAGCTTTGATTGATTCAAGATTCACACATTCCAGGTGAATCTATGAATTTTATATGATTTGTCATAATTTAAATTATACACATTATTATACGGAACAAAATAAAAGAAAATAAATATTAATAAAGAATTATATTAATTTATATTATATAAAGAAATATTAATAACGAAAATAAATTATATAAAAGTGAGACGAGATACTAATAAATATTTCTATAAAATCATATAAACAATATCAAAAAGTGTGATAGAAAATATACACATCTGTATGTAATGTGGGAAATTAGGAAAAGGGATTAAAAATATGTGGCAAATTGATTTTAGTCTCTTTTTGTTTTATTTCTACAAATTAGCGTACATCTCACTTATAAATTACGATTTAATGCTCGCCTCCCAACATGCACAACTACACCGAGACATTAACCTACGGTTCTTCTATCAATTCTCGTAATATTGTGAATAAATATCTAAGTACAAAAGCACGGCTGTCAGCGTAGTAACTAGTGTTAATAATATACGCAATCTATATATTTTAGTACGGAGCTGTAAGCTCATTTGCATTAGCTGCACGCTCGATATTCAGGCTAATCGGTCCCTCGATATATCGATCGTCTCCGGCAGTGATCTTTTTTACAGGATTCAAATTAATTCAGAAGAACTGCACTTGTGATTTTCAAACATAATAGAAAGAGAGTAAATTTCTTATAATATTAAATCTTCATTTTTTTTTTTTTTTTATTTCCGCAATTAATTTGCTTTCTTCAAGAAGGTCAGAATATAATTGGAATAGTCGAGATGATCGACGAATTTCGACTAGGCAACAATTTTTAAATCCTGAAATATTTTGGATAATTAAATAAAAAGCTCCAAGCGTAAATTTCTTGCCACCCTCGATCGTATTTCAGCCGTTTATTTGAACGATACGTGAGCGAGCGTACGGCAAACCGATCGACGATTTATAGCGTTCGCGCGTCTCGCGTATATATGTACTATAGTATATGTTATTACATTTGGAACGCGCCGTTGGATACCGTATATATCGAGCGGCCGCCGCCTGTTTGTTTGGCCTGAAATTCTGCGCTTTGGAATGGCCGGCTGTCATGGAATGATGTCATGGTGAGTATCGTGGCCGCGCCTCGTCCACATAGTAAGAGACTCTCAAGCCGGAGAATGGCTAATCTGCCATTTTCGTATCGAGCAAAAAGTACGTAACATGACCGTTTCTCGGATTCAATAATTATTGACAATTTTATATGAATATAATTACAGATATTATAAAACGAGAAAAAAAAAATCTTTTTTTTTTTTAAATATTACAATTTTTTATTTTATTCTGAGAAGAAACTCTTTGCTCTCTCTTTTGTTAAAACAATAAAATTAAATTCAGCAGAAACATAACGACACTAATTGTAGCAATATAATGATTTGCCGGACGCAAAACTATAAATATTATAGCAAAGGTATATCCTATATAAAGATATAAATTTCCAAAAATACAAATATTGAGAAAAAAAAATAAGTGAAGAAATGTGAGTGTCTGCCTGCTTATCTTAAAGTATTGAAAACGAGGAGAAATATAACTCAAGTAATTTAATTCTGCCAAGCTCGGACTTGTGAGTATAAAGATATATCTAATAAAGATATATCTACAGTAAATTAGAGACGCAACCACTCCGATCTATATATATATATTTCCCTTTATATTTTTTATAAAATAAGGACAAAAAAGCTGAAATTGCGACGAATTTTAAAGTATTTTTTCAAAATATTCACAATATTATATAAATACCATATATATTATGCTCTTTACACTCTGCGCTTTTCAAAAGATGCGATTCGATGCAACAAACTCTTTCCTGTTTGGTTTATACTTGTATATTGCTTGTTTTAGTTAATTTAAGACAGATATATTACAGGTGTAACCGTTTGTAAAATTTGTACGTGGAATTAGAACGCAATAAGATTTCAATTGCAGTCGTAAGTTTTCAGAAAAAATTCTCGAAATATATAACTCTCATATTTATTGTACTTCTCTTTTTAGATTCGCAATGCTATTATAGATGTTAGAAATAATATTAAGATTTCCTTCCTGAGAAAGGAACGCCCTCCTTCCGAAACCGGAAGTCCACGAGTGATAACTGAAATATTTGTGTACGCTAATGTTATAAACTTTATCACACAAAGCTCGCGCATTAGCTGCGCGTTCTGCGTACAATTCGCGACCAAATTCGCATATACAATATATATATATATATATATTTATTAATATAATTCGTCTTTGTAATTATAATCGTTAATTACGTTGTATTTGGCTATCTTTCGGACTCGATGCCCAGCAATGCCGCAGGAATTTAACACCGCGGTAATTAATCCAATTTGTTTATACAATCCGCATTTGTAACTCTGCGTCGATATAACTAAAATAGTCGACGTAAAAAAATAAAGTGTCTTTAACACGTGTCATTTAACGCGTTTTATATTGTACAAAAATATATCCGTAGAAGTATCTAGCACACAAATACTATTTTAAAGGCAGATCTTTGAAAGATTTGGATATCGAGAATTTTTTAACGAGAAGCACTTCTCGTGTGAAAAATCTAACTATATTATTAAAAATAAAACAGTGTCTTCACATGCGTAAATAAAAGTTGGGATTAAAATCTTCCCTTCTCCCTGTCTAACAAAATCTTCGATTTCTAAATAATTTAAAAGGCAATTTCAATAATTATATAATTTTATATTGATGTATTAGCGCGTAGTAAAATTATTTTAATAAATATAATCGTTGAGTATATTAAATTGATGTGTGAAAATTTCAAATCAAAGATTAATATTTGTCGATATATTAAGGAAAACTCAGTATATCAAATTTCAAAAATCTATCCTTAAAATACTTTCGACGATCTATGAATTTTTTTTACTCGCTTATTTATGCGTAAATCGAATATCCAATGATACCTCTTACGGCGCATATTAGCACTCCATAATAATGACAGACCACGGTCGCGTTTACCTGGTTTTGATCCTACATGTAATTTGGCCACGTCTCGATGCCAGGTACGTAGCGATGAGCATATTGCGTATAAGACGTGGACACGTGCGGATGGCCCATCTGCGCGTTCGCGTGCGAGTGGTGCGCGTTATGGGCGGATATGTACTGGACCGGTGGAAGGGGAGGCTGTAACTCGTGGTACCTGACCATCTCCTGGGTTCTATCCTCCCATGAAACCTCCGCGATCGCTTGCTCCGAGCAGTGGCGCTTGATCGGCCTCTCGATCTCCTCTTCATATCTGCAAGCAACGTGTATCTCGACATCTCATAAAATGTATTAAAAAAATCAGCAAAAACAGACGAAAGAAAATAGAAAGCATTTACGATATTCAGATCCAATATAGTCGAATTTCCTCGAAAAAGGAAACACCGGAATATGAATATATCATGCAATATTTAATTGTATGAATAAAGCTTATAAATTAAAATGTAACGATTATAATTCTTTAAGTAAAATATATAATTCCATCTTTCATATTTCAAATGTCGATTATTCTCACAGAACATATATATATATATATTTGTTTTAAATTACACTTATTTCAGAATCATTTCTTTAGATTTAGATTCAAGGAAACTTTCGAGAATGTCACAGTTAGATATACGTTTTTTCAGTGTGCAGTCTTCATCACAACTTGTAAACGAAAGTAAGATGCGATTCTATACCTGTTAAGTAACCATTGCGAAGTGGTGGTGACTTGCACAGGTGGATATTGATGTATCGGCGCGGTCTGGGGTGGTAGATACTGGTCGAGCTCGCTGCTCTCGACCTCGCACTCCTGAAAGTTCACCGGGAGATTCAGACCGAGCCCGCCCAAAGTGCCAAGGCCATTCAACTGGTTTTCCTCGCCGGAAAGACCATCTCCGACTTCGATATATCGAAGATCAACCGCCGGCTGTTGATGCGGAGAATCGCTCGATGGCGTATTGCTAATTAACTCCTGGTAGTATATAGTATTGTTCTGCGGAGGCTGATTGGTCTGCACATTAAATATTTTCATTTCGCGTGACCCCAATGATTAGACATTATCGGGGATGCAAATCACGTTCATCGAGCAAGAGGTATAGCCTTAGATAATTATATTTGCCAAATCGATTACTTTCTCTCTTTAATACACGTGTATGAATATTTAAAAAAATTAATATAGATTTATTTCATTTATCTTATATTTTTCGCAATAATTTTATCAATAATTATATAGCTTAATATTTGTAATATTTTAAAGAGATAAAGCAACAAATATATACATACATACATATTAATTATCTAAATAAATACTTTCTTATTAGATACTATAAAATTTAGAGTCACAAAAAATTTTAAAAGAAAAATTAGATACCTGATTGACATAATGCTGTCCTCTGGGTGTCGTAGGAGGTGTCGGCGGTGAAAGACCTTGACTGGGTGTTGTCGGTGGCGAGGAGCTCACGCCACTTTGTGGTGAATTAGGTCCTTGCACGCCCCTGGGACTCATGTCCTCCTGTTTCAACGACCTGGAAACGCTAAACGTCACGTTGCTCTGGTTCCTCGAGGGTGAACTGTCACGACCGGAAGAAGGCCCGTTCTGCTTTCGACGTCGGGGTTGATATTTGTAATCGGGATGCTCGCGCTTGTGAATAACGCGCAAGCGATCTGCCTCCTCAATAAAGGGTTTCTTATCGTTATCTGACAGGAGCCTATAACCATTCGTGGTAATAAAAATAAAATAAAAAGAAATACAATAAAAAAAATTTGAATTGCATTAAATAACAATTATTTTTTTATTCTCTGACAGATAGATCGCACTATATAAAGTTAATAGTGTATTTTAAACTTCACTTGAATATATACGTTTTTACGTTTCTCTACATATGTATAAAGCACACACACACATATATATATATTGTGAAACAATTCTTAAATTCGACCGTATGTGAAATTTGTCGTCGGATCGACGTGATACATGTCTCTCGCGCTTGCGTGTACATATACACGCGAACGACCGTCTCTCCTCGCGCAGCTCGGCGTCAGAAGAGGCTTGAACGAGAGCGTTTCCATTGGCGTCTGATATACTCTCGAAGAGTCGAAATGGGGGATCTGGTTAGTGTTTCTGGGTGCGTTAAGGCGCTCATAAACGTGCACAACTGACACGTCGATTTAGTCCCCTTCGCAGCGGTCGACGTGCGGACTTTCTCCGTGCCCGGTTATGGTCCTTAATGCTTTGTGTTTATATTCCCACTAGATATGTAAACTCCGATAAGATTTTCCGGTATAATAGAGAACGTTCAAGAGAGATTTCGAGAATTTTCGTCACGCTTCACTACTAATGATTTATGTCGCTAATGATTCACGTTTCTTATTCTTTAAACGTGCTATCAGTATATTGATAAATAATAAATAAATGTCAATAAATTTCTCTTGTAACTTGCAGGATCTCAAACCGCGTTTTATCTTTAATATCGCATATTATGCGAAATAAAAAAAACACTATTGTCCCAAAAATCATCCGAGGAAGCTTTTAATATGTTATCTGCGACGTATTTGCAAGCTCGTGGGATTTAAATTCCACGATAGAAGCTAAGCTCTCAAACGGGTTGACATACGTTGAAGGCGCGTATCTTAAGCTTAACCGACGCTGTTTTGTCACTGACGGAAGGGAAGAGGGGTACGATAGAGATAGATGAAGTGGAAGACGGATAAAGAATGAGAGAGAAACGAAGAGAAAGCCCATCTGGTCAATGGACTTGCCATGAGCTTTTTTCCACCAGTGGATGCCGACGATAGCGAGTCGTCGCGGCTTCCTTTTTCCTCGCCAGATGCAACACAGGGTCAACCAATTTAGATCTGCCTATCGCTAGAGAGAGTATCTTTTACTTATATATATCAGTAAATATGTTACCTCGTATAAAGAAGGAGGAAAGTTATTCACACGGCCGAAGAACGCGCAATTCAATCTCGATGAATCTTCATCACGGGATTTTAATTGAATTATCACGCCTGTCATCTCAGATAATCGTCGACAAATCGTGAAATTGCCCGACTTTCTCAAAACGTTCCTTAATTAAAGTGTCAAAGTAGCAGTGATCGTTTGTGACAAGATATATGTACAATGTCAAATATTAAAAAATTGCACCCAATAATTTCATATAATAATAACTTATATATAAAGGCAGAGAAACACTCTGTATATAATTTCCGCAAGCGCGATACAGACTTACTTAAGCGATAATAGAATTATAAAGTTTCTAATTATTGTCGAAAGGGTGATTTACGCTTTTAGTTAGCGCTGATGTTCGAAGGAAGTCCGATGTGTGGAAGGATCTTTCCTTCCGGGAGATAAGACAGATTTACCTGTTCTCGTCACGCGCTATTTGCAGGCAGATCCGGGGAGCAGAAGGGCAGGTTCGGAAAAATTCACCTGACGGGCACAAGGCGCCTATTGTGGTCCCTGGGGGCCCCTTTATCTCCGGCAGGAACCGGCCGGCAGCTGCGAGCACGCGCCAAGGATGAACCAGAGGGGATATCTGTTTTCCTTTTGTCGACAAACACGTCGCGTTTGGTGTATCCGAATGGCGATACGTTTTGAGACGGCGTAAAGAGACGGAGAGAAAAGAAAGAGAAAGAGAGAGTACGAGAAAAAGATTTATTTCTAGCACCTGGCCCTGTTATCGAGATCGACATGAGACAAATCGGCGTCGAATGGTCAACACGATCGCGATTAAAATTCTCGTGCAAAAAGCATCGGACAAACTCCATTTTACCGTTTCAATTATCGTTTCGATCGTTTATAGGATTTATTTATACTACGATTTTGTCTTTTCTTTGATTTTACATTTAAAAATTCCTCTAATCTTTATATTTTTTTATATTTAATTCCATTTTTTTCGTATATCTTCGCTGAACTTGGTATTTTATCGGCCTCATCGGTTTGTAAGCGACCTCATCCATGTAAAACAATCACTCTAGTTCTGTGTTCATTATCGAAGATGACTATATCTTTTGTTTGTTTTTTGCGCGTAAGGTAAATCAAAACGTCAGGGCAATGCATGGCCGTCTCTCTCAATCGCGTAAATTCGATTCTTTGCGCACGACGAAGGAATCTTAGAAACGATTTGGCTAGTTAATTTGCGCCTATTACAAGAGGCTCTGGCGTAATCATGAAAACATCTCTCGCGTTCGGGCGAAAGTGTTAATTGGTGCTAGGTCCATACCGAAAAGGTGTTAAATAATGACTTTTTAAGAGCCGAAACGTGAGATGAATGTACCCTGTCTCAAGGACGATTGTTGCTCCTTTCAAATTACACAAGCGATCATAAAATTATTTCCGCTTTTAATTTTCAATTTCCGTTTCCAATGTATAATATTCTTTTCCTTTCTATCCTTCTTCGTATGTACGTCCTGATTGTACGAGAAAAGATAAAGATTTAAATTACGGATGTTTTCATCGAACGTTGATTTTATCGACACGCGTTACAGACCGAGAGATTGCTAATGATCCTCGATATAGTGTTAGGAAAAAATCGATTGATCTTTAATGTTGGATAGCGTTTTATCTTTTGGCAAAAGTTCCGCCGTGACAATCGTCGGGATATCAATCGTCGATCTTTGGCGAGCAATCGCGATCGCGACCCGTGTTATTAAATGATTCGCAACGGGGATCCTTGTCGGCGCGTCCTCTGATGATCGTTATATGGCCCACTGGGGCACCTCGTTAGTCCCAACCAGGAAACAGAATCATCCACAAGTCATCCTGAAGCCTACAGGGTGTGTCAAAATCAGGTACTCCTTCTCCCTTTCTTTTTCCCTTTCATTCGTTTTTTTTTTTTTTTTTTTTTTTTTTAACTCTAAGAAACATAATTTTCAAACGCTAGTTGAAAACTTTTAAAGGCGCTACAACATTTAAACGGAAAGATTTTTTCGATAAATGTTGCTATAGTTGTTATTTATAATATTTTAATAGTGTTAAAAAATTTAACAAATTATTTTTTACAAACATCTTTAATTATTAAGTAAATTTTTAATCATTGGCATATATTTCATAATTTAATATTTCATAATTTAATAATATTAATAACATGCACGTTTTGTTTATTTAAAATGTTTTTTTTTTATTTTCTTGATTGCCAATTTTTCTTTTCAAGAGTACAATATTATAATAAGATATAAAAAATTGAAATTTAAATCTAAAAGATGGAAAATTTTAAGCGATACATGAAAAATTAAAAATTATTCGAACATTAAAGAGAATCTGATTGTAAAAGGGGGGTATGTAAAGTGTGTTCCTCGCTGTTACATATGTGCGATCCGAGTTCACGGGTCTCGAGAAGCAGGAACACTTGTACCACGTGCAGCCTAGGCGCCACGTGTGGTACGAGTGTGTTTAATATACGTGCCGCTGAAGTAAAAAAGTGGAGCATTCGCGAATTCGTTGGTAAAAATAGAACGGGTTACGTACGTGAACAAGTGGTCGCGGGATTTGGGACGCATTGACTTCGAACTTTCACGTAATCCTCATCGGGCGACATTGACTCTTTCCGGTCCAGCGATTTTGATCGAAATTGCACGCATTGTCTTACATAAGCGAGATCGTATAATTTCGAAATCGTTTTGAGACAAAAAAGAACGCTATCTTTATTTTTTAACGCCTGAATTTCATCTAAATTTAACTATAAAATTAAAAATATTTTGAATTTTCAGAGAACATAATTCACACGCAGGAGCACTAATAAATTTATCAGAAATGATTGAGAAAGATGTTTCAAACATTTAAATGAACAATTGCAATTATCGTTAAGATTGTTGATTTACTACTACATATTAAAATCATATTACATTCATATTAATATTAATACAGTCTGATTGTAATATCGCCAGTCTTGGCCAAGATTATACTTGCTTCCTCGAGTGAATCCAAAGCGCGAGCTTTGAAACCGTTAAATCGACGATAAACACACAGGTGGCTTCGAATCAACGACAGCTGAAACGATCAACACAGATTTCCGTGCGGCTCGCAATCCGATTTTTTTCTCCGAACGAGGCGAATGAAGATCAACGAGCGCGATTCTCTCGCGTGGCTGACTACCGCTTGGCGAGCTCGTATTTGTGTGAGAGAATCTAACTTATCAGATCGAGAAAACGGAGAGGCATCCGATTGAAGACACGTGGTACCGATTAATTTTATCGAAACAGCGTCTTTCTGCCAGGCGCGGAGACCGCTGAACATTATTCGGCTGAGCAGATCAATTTTCAAGTACATGATTTTTATGCGATCAAAACAATACAATTAAATCGTATACAAAAAAATTGAAACAAATAGTTACCCGGTTTTTTTCTTTTTCAATTTTATTAGATTTTAATCTGAATACGTATAATCTAATGTGAAAAGCTCGAAAGAAAGGGTAAAAAAAGAATCGAAAGATGTCGAAAAAAAATTTCGGCATCTCTACCTCTCACACCTATATCTCAGACATATATAATAGATTTTTTATCATACGATTGTAAAAAAAAATATAGAGCTAGGCGAGGAGAATATATTTTTAAGCGATTGTTAATGGTAGACTAAAAATATAAGATGTAAAATTTAAAATTGTACACCAACCAAAATAATTAACATCGTGAAAAGTAAAAATATAGAGTTTATCGTATTACTAATTTATACTACTGTTGCAATCTCACTTGTAAAAAATTAAATGATCGTAAAATATTGATGCAAGGCTGAAAAGCGTCGCAACACTCACCGCCATAACTTTCCTAGCGTTTTTGACAGCTCGGCGTTGTGAAGCTGAGGATACTGATCGGCAAGTTTTCGCCTCGCAGCTTGGGCCCACACCATAAACGCGTTCATGGGCCTCTTGACATGGGCCGCCCTTTTGTCGCCGGAGCCCCTGCAATTCGAAGACATTATCTTCATTGGAAACGATAACTCTTTACAAACGCACGCAAGTGTGTTAATCGCGCTACAAAGCTATCGACTTTTTTATATATATATTTATATGTTCGCAAAAAAAAAGGTTCCGTTTATTTAATTATTAGGGTTACTATTAATAGAGTTACTTTAATGATTAATGTGCAACTGACTTGACATGCAATTCGTTTAACGCCTTATATAACGTACTCTGCAACACAATTTTGATGTCTCTGCGATAAATCTTTTTTTCTACTAAGCATTCTTCTTCAAATTTTCACGAAATCGCATACATTTTCTTCAACAATTTTAAAAACCGTGTATGATGATAGGTTTTTTTGGATCACCCGATCGCTGATAAAAATAAGAGCGAAATTTTACGATGGTAAGAACTTTCTCCCTTTCTCGCTCTGTCTCTATCTGTCTATCTCTATCTCGTCGATTATTCTGGCAGATAATCTGGTGACTTGCAGAAGAAAATAACCAGAGGCGAGACGGCACGTATATATACATCTACACACGTATACATATCCGTATCGGGTTTTGCCGCGGCGGGCTACCCCCGGGTCATCCTGGCGAACGTTTAAAACCGGCCTTAAAATAACACCGTGGCTGCCGACGTGTGACGGGTATATAGGAATGGACGTATCCCTTTCTTTCCGAGAAGATGACTTCATAAAACTTTTGCCTTGTCCAGCCGGGGATCGACGTGACTGACGTGATTGCCGCGCCGAAGAAATATCCTGGCCCTTCTGTTTTTCTTTTTACCCTTAATCGAGGATTCTTTAAAGACTCGCGCTATCCCGAGTGAATGATCATGATGCGCAAAAGAACGGACGGCATGTGATATATGAGATTAATCTTTATCAGAAATCCTTGAACACAGATAAAAAAAAAATACGTTGCTTTTTACACTTTAAAAGAAAATCCTTTGAAGCAATGAAATTAATGTACAACAGAAATAACAGTACAGGGTAATAATTTTAATATTAGATCACTATATATATATATATATATATATATATATATATATATATCACGTATGTATTTATAATATATACGTATGGTACTAAGGTCGCGATTAAGGTTCTGCCGAGGGAAACAGAATCCACGGATATAACGTGTAGTCATAGTAGCTTATGTAATCGGACCTATAAGCGTTCGATTCGCGCGCGGATTATATGGGGATAAGCGTGGCGAATGCGCGTAACACGGGTGAAAAGGATTCCGGCGTGCGTCTGAAGGATTCGAAAGCGGTTCCCCCTTCCCCCGTATATTTCGGCCTCTTTGAAACGAGAGGGGCGTTAAATCCGTATGTAAACCCGTGGAGCCGTTGGTAATTAGCGTGGGCTCACTAACGAGGGTTTTCACGGCGCTCCTCGACGTGAACGCGGCATACGCGTTGTTATACGCGTCACGACGCGCGCGCGCGTGTTTTACCTGGATACACGCAAAAAACATTTACGTGTGCGACTTGACGTTCGCGACGTAGGCGTGGTACTTGCGTAAAATAGCACAAACGTGCAGCTTTACAACAGAAACATCGAAAGCCTAAAGTCTCATACGAACAGAAGGCCGGTATAAAAATAAATTAACGTTAAGAATGAAAAAAGAATTATAATTCTCTTCTCGTAATATATATATATATATATATTTGAATTAAGAGGTTAAAAATTATGCGTCTTAAATTTAATTTATCCCGAATTATTATTTGAAAATTTTTGCGTAATATATTTTGCTTGAAATTTTTTCGATTACGTTAATGCACTCGCAAATTAATATTGTATGTTCCAGAAGCAGAGATAATCTCGCAGCTTCTGCGAAATGCACGATATACTCCCACGGAATCCATGGGTATATTAAAAACTGGTGTATTTTATCGGACTCTATTGTCAGGAATAAACACCGCGCCCTACAGCTACCCCGAGATAACCCCATAATTGAGGGTTAGCGATAAGCGCGATACGCACGCTCTGTGATTTCCGTTGGTAAGACGCTTTCCTCTACGATCAAATCACATACCTAACATAATTGCTCTTCTGTTCTGTCAAATTCTCCCCGCGTTTTATCTTCGATCGCACGCGATAGATCTTGCGGAAGATCTCTTTACGCGTTTAATGACATTGAGATAAAGGAATCATAAGCGGAGAATCTTCTTTATAGATTCTCGCGTTATATATCACTTTGGTGATATATCATTTTTATAAAAACGAAAAGCGATGCCGATGGTGTCGCAGCAATCAGGAATATAAAAATCACAGCATCGGCAGGCATTAAGCAGGTCGCGGATCGACCGGTCGCATTGCACAATTTTCTGCATATCGAGGTCGCGCGTATGATTTTATCGAGCTCGTCGCGATCTAATAATTTTTCCCCGCGAGCATGATGCACCGAGGACACATCACGCGGACTCCTCTCACAATCGCGGAAAGAAATCGCTTTTTTATTTCTTTCCCCCCCTCCCCCCCCCCCCCGACCGTTATCAGTTATCTCGTCAAAGACCGGCTTCCTTCCCACGATCGACGAGCGGCCGTGCGGGGGACGCGGCGATCGGGCATTAATTAGCCAATTTGCGTTAATTGGCGGCCGAGGACATTTTCCCGCGAGGCGCGCGTTTCCCAGGCCGGGGAAACGAGTGCGTCATAATTGAGTTAGCGTTACGTATTTTTAAGACCGCGCCACACGCTTCTCCTCCCCCCGGTAACTTCGTCGCATCCGTTTTTCTTCGTTCCTCGTCTCTTTCTTTTCTTTTTTTTTTTTTTTTTCCCCTGTCCTTTCAACGTTACCAACGCGCGGTTGAAGCCCGCGGAGGCTTAACGGCAGTCACGTGTGCGTACCTGCGTATACGTATGTTAACGCGTCGCTAATACGACTCGCGGTGATTAAAATGCTTCACGATATATGAAGAAATGCAAAGAAGCTAGAAAACGAAGGAGGTTTCAATAACGCGCTTTTGTTTAAACAATTAATTAACTTTTCTCTGTTAAGAACGGAAGAATTAAATATATCGATACCTTAGAACATATATCAACGTAATATAGCAATACAATATTGAATTATTACATATCGTTGTAAAATATTTTATTCGTCGAATAATAATGTAATCTTGCGCAAACCTTAACTGTATCAATGTTTTTTTCAGAATATGTCCGTTTACTAAATTTTTTCGTCTTTCTTTCCAACACTCTCTTCAATTGACAAAATAGATTCTTCAGTGATAATTTAATATGGACAAAGAGAAAAATATAAATTTACTGCGTGATACACTTACTTGGTAGCAACGGGTACCAGAGTCCAGTCGTATCCCTGAAGAACCTTGGCGACGGCGGCGCTGATCCCTTCGCCGCCATTGGCAGCTACCGTCGCCGCGGCGGCGGCTGCCGCTTTCCCATTGCCGTTAATGTTATTATTATTATTATTGTTGTTGTTGTTATTAATATTATTATTTCCGCCTGATGACGAAACGGACGCGCTAGAACTTTCCGGCTTGACGTCGTTCATCTTCATCCCCTTAGTCGCGTCGTCGCGCGAACAATGAGAGCCGCGAGGATTGAGTCGAGAAGTCGCACAATCAGTGTCTTGCCGATTTATCACGCGCAACACGCGGAAAACACGCTCATCTCGTCTCAACCGTCGTGAAGAATAGCCGTCAATCTCAATTAATTATCGCTGCCGCTTCGTTATCGTTTTATCATCGCGGCGAGCGTGTCACTCTCTTTTCGCGATTCTTAGTTTTGCCGTCGTTGCGGATCTCTTTCCTCGTCGATATTTTTTTCCTTCTCTTCCGAAAGTCACGTTTCGACTGTTGATTGTTGTCGCGTCTGTATATATATATATATATATATATAATTAATTTCGCTCGCGATTAACTCTCAGTGACGCGTATCTCGCGCGTGATTTGGTATGCGTATCTTCTATTTATTGTGTTCGCCTGTTTGCTCGTCCCGATTCGCCAATTTCATCGCTTCTTATCTGCGCCGCTTTTCTCTTTGCGTCTGTATCTCGGCGCTGGAAAGTCTCGCGCTTAATCTCTTTTCTGAGAGAACGAATTCGAATGATGAAACTGTGGATTGCGGGGCTAATTGCATCCTTGGATGGTCGGTGTTTTTATATTTTTCGGTGGATCATCGCATCTTGCTTCAGCGACATTAGCGGCTATCCTCGATTGGATAGCACGTGTTTTTATGCATATGAAACTGACGTTTGAACGGAATCTTGTATCGGTCTACCATTCGATGTGTACTCTTTGGAAGAGACAATGATTACATCCAAGTATTGTTACGTCGTAAAATCGTCCATAACGTCACTGGACAACAGAATCGTTCCTCGCAGCATCCTTCGCAGCGTATGACAGAGAGTTTTAATAAATTCAAGCGTTCAATCGTGCTGTGCGAAGAACAATTTAACTCGCACCAATTCTGGCCCAGTCTTGTGAGGCTATGGAACTTGCTCGACTCCTACACCTCTTAGTCTTAATAGAGTTTCTTTCGTGGGTGTTCAAATATTTCACATATCGGTACCGTGACTCCGGAATGATTCCGAAATTTCTTCTCGCCGAGCCGGGACGAACCGGGTTCGCGTTCGCGTAAAACTCGCGCCGAGTTCAAAGCGGGGTTCGTGGATGCTTGTCGCGCGATCGGCGCTCGAGTGAGGTGGTTGCATCGCCTCGGGGCAGTTTCCACCACGAGGCTGACATCGTTTCTCAGCTGGTTCGTTTGGGGGCGGGGCAAAGGCAGCGTGCTGGTAACACTTGTTGCTCCGTAAGTCTCGGCAAGTCCGTCGCCAACACCGGGAGGGAGATCGACTCTGCTCCGGTGGGGCAACAGTGGTAGCGAGATGAGGAGAGACGCGCGAGGCATTCGTTCCGCGTATCTTGCGGTCGTCCTTAGACTCTGTACGAGGACCACAGCCAAATAAGGCTGTACCTCCACAAAAGAGAGAGAGAGAGATCGGCTACACTTTAAAAAAAACGCGAACACAATGTTAATAATAGAAAATCTTATGTAATTAAAATTATTTGTAGAAGAAAATATATATATATATATATATATATATATATATATATATATATATATATATAATCTAAGATTATGTATATTCCATCTATTATATATTATATATTTTAAGTTGAAATATACACAAATTAAAATATTTTTCGTATAAAGTAAAGAGAGAGAAAAAGAGAGAGAAAGATTTTTGACTATTAAAAAAATATTAGTAGCTTGTAGTATGCCAAGCATTCAATCGCCTTTCGGTGTCGATTTAATTAATAGTTCCATTAATATGTTACGTTAATTAATATGTTACATTAAATATAACACAATGCTATCTCTTTAAAATTCTTCCGACACTTACTGACCGGAGACAAAGACGGAAACAAAATTTCGTCTATTTTTTTGGCCAAAGTAAGAGTCTCTTGTTGTAACAATGTCGCATCATATGACCGCAACATTGTCGTATTTTGGCAATTTTTTAGCACCGACAATGGGACCACAATAATATCGCGATTTCCCTTTCGTTCTTCGACAGGTCATCCTCCCTCCTTCCTCCCCCATTTCCTCCCTCTTCATACTGCCCGGATCGCCGGTCATTCCATTTATATTTCGGTACTCTTGCCACTCTGACAAGAGAGTTTCCATGACTACGATATCCTCCGGGAGGAGAACCAATCGGGTTCTGCTTGCTCCACCTATCTCTCGTTTCATCTCACTCTTCTTTCCTCCCCCCCCCCTTCTCTCTCTCTCTCTCTCTCTCTCTCTCTCTCTCTCTCTATTTCTCTTTGTCCCTTCTCGCAGCTCACCGTCGTTTCTGTTCGCGATCTCTTTTTCTTCCATCCGGTTGCCTCGATTGGTCCGCCAGTCGGATGCAATTATGACGTCAGAAGAGGACGAGGAGAGAACGCGCCGCTGCAAGCCGATTGCACTCATGGTTGCATTTTGCACTCATCGATCGATTTTCGCATCAGTGATCGAATATTTGCGCTAACGTTACGCACTTTACATTCCACGTTTTGTCGAATCGAAAGCTTTTTTTTTTTTTTTCGAATTTATGAACTAACTCGATGTAAGAAAAATTTCTTCCTTCAGATTTGTCAACATTACAAAATTTACATCTCCGGCACGCATAAATCTTGATATGTATTAGTACGTTCGTTGTCAGGCAACTATGTGCTCGGAACGCGGCTCGAATCATCAATCATGTCGACTGTAATTATCGATTTCGTAAGCTTAACTCCTATTCGCTTACTTCGAGCAAATTAATCAGAAAGTTGTAGGAATTCAGTTTCGCAACGCAAATTAAGCGATGAGGGGGAAGATTTGCAGATAAGGGGAATAACACTGCGTTCCTAGATATGGATAATTTTTGTAAATAAAATGTACAATTTTTGTATTTTAGGATAGATAATGTCCTATCTTGCGATAAGTTTTAAAAATAATGCAAAAAATATGCTAAAAAAAGATCTCAGCAACTAATTTGTACTAATTTATTCATTGAAAGATCATTGTACTATTTAAATAATGATAAAAGCAAGTAGAAAACATCTTCTGATAAAATTGTGCATTAACTCATTGTCATTATTCTTGTCTCTTTTTCATTATTTTTCGATTTTCTTTTATTGTATTATTATATCTATAATATTCTTAAATATTAGATTTGCTTCTATTAAGATCTGACAAGAATGATTTGACTTATACATATCAATGATTATTTGATAAATATATCGCATATCTGAGCTACTATCGTATTCTATGCATACATAACGCATGAATAAAAATAATCAATATCTCTCATAGCGAAATTTACGCTATATTTATTATTTTGCGAAAAAGAGTAAATTTATTATACGCATACGAATTTTTATTGACATAAATAATTGATTTTATAATCTATTGTTTAATTATGCAATGTATCGATTTTAACGACACTGGCTTAGACTTGCTGCATATAATCCAGATTTCAACAATCATCTTTCAAGAATCCAGTGATATTAATCAAATTTTAAATTTCTCAGCTTTAAAACTTGCTTCTCAAAATTTAAAAAGAAACTTGGAATTTACATTGTAGATCTTTCAATTGTTAGCTACAACAAAATCTTAAGTTATCTTAAGAAGCAATCACCTGGTTTTTATTGTTTTTTTTCGCGAGACAATTCTTGATACTCCCAACGTTCTTGCAAAGATGGTTTAATCGCGAGTGGACGCGCGTACGCACTCGTACACGTGTAGTTATCGGCCTCGTGTACTACGCAATGACGTTGCCGGGATGCGATGATGACGGCGCAGAATGTGTCCAAGCTCGTGTCTCCGTTGGGGGTCGCGGTGCTTGCCACCCGGGGGGGCTACATGTGTCGGGTACCCGGCTCGATCGACTCCCCTTCCCCTGCCTTTAGGATCCTTTCAAGTGCCTGACGGCACGCCGCCGACCCCCAGGAATTGCTGGAATTATTATTTTATACGCGGCGAATCGCGCGCGAGGATCGCCCGTTTTAATACATCCTTCAACTCGCTCTATAGATCCATCGCCGGGGATTTTCAGGAAAAATTTTCCTCATTGTTTCCAGTTACACATATATTATACGCGCGATTAATAACGTTAGATAATTAGTATTTATCGCGAAATAAGTAATATATAAGAGCGAAATATTCTCCAATTTTTTTCAAGTTGAGAGTTATTTAAACGCGTCATCTCTTACTGTTCACCATCTCGACATAAAATTGTATTTGTAACAAAATTAACATCTAATATTCTCAAATCTTGAAATAAACCTGCAGGCAATTCGTTCAAAGTTGAAAAATGTGCATAGTGTTAATTCTTTTACATTTCTTATCTGCAATGTGATTTTCTCACGAAAGGATTATATTTTTCAAAATTATATCATCTGATTGTCCATTAACGTGGTTTCGTGAATATTTATTTAAAGGGATGCGCTAATCGTTTCGAAATGAAGAAACGCAAACGCCAAGCCGTTTCCTCTCGAGAAAACGTCGTGGCTGTCTCAGGAACGGCCCTGAAACGAATTCTCGCTTACGTACACCGAGAAACGAAAGACGCATATTGACGCCACGTGCGCGCGCGCCGGGATGTTTATCCCGGCAAGAGCAAAATTCCGGCTTCGTGAAATCAATATTATTGTTCCCGTCGGGCTAAATTTGCATTTGCCGGCGCATCGCGGCCGCCGCATAATGCGAGCGTACGCCCGGACAGACATTTAGAGAATCTGCAAACGAGCGAATATCTTCGAACACGGAACAATGATGAGAAGTATTTATCGCGATAGCTTGATTTATTTTATTACTATCCTTTGTAAATATCATCAAATTAATTTTATTTTTATTAAGACTACGTTAGAATATTTTACAGAAAAATTATCTACAAATTATTAAAAATTATACGTCAATCTTATCTGATATTTATTTGAGAGACAGATTTATTCTTTTGTTGAGATGATTTAATCTCATTGTAAATGTAATAAATTACAGTATCACCAAAACTGACAGATCGAAAAAATATTCACGTCCTTCATATTTTCCATGTATAATGAATTTGTTCAATTATTTTTTATTTCCGTTAAATTAGAAATCTTAAATATTAATTTTTGATTGCACATTTTTATCCAGAGATAAAATACACAATAGCGTATACGTTAACAAGATTGCAGCTCTTATTCAATAACGGGAGAAGAGAAAAATCTTCTGTTTGAGTCTGGCATATAAATTATAAAATTTAGTTTTCAATAAGAAATAATACAATAATTCTAAGTTGATGAGATAAGTTCACGAAATTTCCAATAGTTTCAACATAGATCGTTCACACTTGTATATACAAAAGATAGAAAGAGTTAGGAATGGGTGACTCCCTTAGAAAGGTTTCTATACTCTTAGCATAGAGATTCGGATAAAAATGTAATCTTTAATCCGTGAGGATCCCCTGAGAATCTCTATGCACTCGTGCGTTTACGCGCCGGCAACGCGAGTTAATCCCGCAAAGTGCGGACAAGATGCTCTCTTTGATCTTTCCACAAAAGCCGCTACGGCATTGACCGTGGTTTATATATGCCTGTGGTTTGTATGAGCCACTGTATTTGCTAGCTCACTCATTCATTAAATTCGTTGTATAATTAGGCTCACTGGAACGAAGGAGGGAACGAAACTTCGGTGCTTGGTGGTGCTTTTCCCCCCATGCGTAAAACACGCTGCTCTATTTCGTCGCGCGTACTTTTTTCTTTTCGCATTCCGATCGCGCGACAGCGAGCGTTTCGATGCGAAACATGCGCGAGGCGAATATTATTTTCGAATTTACGTTCTAGATATGCTGAAAAATCTTACAAGAATAAATGCTGTTAACGAAATTCAAAATCGCGCTTTGTCCCAGCAGAAACAAAATGTTCGCTATATAAGAGCGTACATCTAAAAGTCTAAATAGAGGTGTAACTTAAAGATTATATCAGCCGCGCTATCTAATACTTTTAGTCACGTTCAATGCGCGCGTGGGTATCTTTCGCTGATCTTTGTCATTAATCATTTATTCGCAGACACGATCAATAAACTCAGGACTAGGCTCCACTTGCCAGCGACCTTTCACGTACAAGGCACATGTGCGCGACAACAAACGGACGATAATTAGTCGATGCTTCGTGGCGAATAACTCGCGAAATGAGTATTATAAAAGCTAAATGTATGTTATCCGTGTGGATCTGTAGATCCTACGCTGCTACACTAATTAATATGCAAATTCAAGAAATATTTTTATAAACAGCGTTATACTTTTTTCGATAAACTTTATGACTTTAAACCTCCCTCAAATTAAAATTCCATATAACTTCATCTGAAATTATTTAAAGAAAATGTAGCTTCATTATTTACTTGAAATTTATTTCGCAAAACGCTCCTCTCTTTTCTGTCTCTCTTTTTTTTTCTCTTTAATCACTCATAATTTTAAAATTATTAATGCTTTAATATTATCCCGCTAAGGAAAAAATCAACTTTAAATTGATCAAAAAATCTCTGTCATCTTTTAAAAGAAGATTCGGTCTTTTTTTAATATATTATCAAAACGGCACAAATTTTTTCTTTATTTCCTAATAAAATAAAATAAAAAAATGGAAAAACATTCCGACTTCTTAATAAAATCTCAGATTACGTAGCGATTTCATAATTTTCCACGGAAGAAACATTAGGAATTCGATCGCTCTAACGTAAGGATGCGAGAGACAGAATCGCGTGCGGATACAGGACGTACAGCAATCGACTTTGACACGAGCGCGAGGAAACGATGACGACGAAGAGAAAGAGAGAAGATTAAAGAGAATGAAGAAGAGAAAGGAGGAAGATCCTACGTGTCTCCCCACCAGAGGTAGGTGGTCCACGGAACCGCCTCCGCGAACGGTCTGCCATCCGCCTGATGGTTTTCGTGCGTGTGCCAGACGTGCGTTTCGTCTCATCTCGCCTCGTCCTCTTCCACCCGTGCGAACCAACCTGTGCGGTTGAACCGTGTAGACGGTTTCTTCGCCTCCCTAAGTCCATCGGGTCCATCGTCGCGTCTCTCCTCTCGGTCGATCAGTCGGCCATCGGAGTTTACCTGATTCGCCAGTACCGCTGCCCGTGCCGTTACGTCTCTCGATCTCCGTATCTATCGCGATGACGCGATTAATATCGTATCAAGAACGACATATATAGCATCGCAAAGTTTACATTTTTCGTTTACCATAATCGATAACGAAAGAGAGAGAGAGAGAGAAGAAAAACGATAACTAGGATATTCCTCCGGCAGAGGAGACGTCGTGGATTTAACTATGATATGACTCGATGATCTCGAGGTCGATCAGGACGAATCTTTTTTCGTTCTATTTGGCACCCCGAAATAACGTGCCGTACAATTTGACCCTCGAGACATCTCGCATATACGAGAAGAAATAAAATCGGTAATATACTCGAGAACGGATCGTTCGATGAGAGACAAATCGAGGGAGATTATAGAGTCTGAAGAGTTTTGAAGAGCGAACCTCTCCTCTCAACACATCATCATCGATTTCTGTCTAATATTTCCCGGAGACGATAACGAAGTGAATCTCTGGTTGATCTACGAGTTCGTAGGAATCGATTTAATATCGAGATAAAAAAAGATCCGATGCGTATAAGGTCGACACACGGGGTCGGCTAAGTAGCCATAAAGAAGATTCGGCGACCTATCCGACCCGATAAATCGGCGCCCTGATAACCCTCGATTAATTATCGAACCTCTCTCTTCCTACGACGGAAATCTTTTACCGAGAATCTCGCTCATCTGCGACAAAAAAATCCACGAGATGCGTTTTATATATCTCCCGATGAAATTTGCTATTCGATTTAACATCGATTATGTGACATTATTTGAGTGACATTTTCGACATTTATATGTCGAAAGCACTTTTTGAGTTCGCGAATCTTTGACATCTATAATCTTTAGTGATTGTACGAACATCGCCGGTGAAGAAAGTGTTTTGCATCGTGGATTTGACAAGAATAAAAATGGATATCCACCACAATAATAACGATTTATCTTCGATGGAAAGTAAAGCCAGCTCGTCGAGCAACCAACACGGCGGCAATAATTCTTTGGACGATGCTGTGGGCAAACTATTGCAAGGTATGCATATATAAATTTTGCATTTTGTGATGTAATTAAAACGTATAATCGTATAGCGTAATATACTCTTAAAAAAATTACGATGAATAAAGATCAAGATACTAAATATTGTTATACGAAATAATATAAGCACCGTGTTTCAAAAATAGGGGAAGCAAGTTCATATATAATTATACGTTTTCTTATTTCAGAGAGCGGCTATTTTAATCAATTATAAAAAAAAAAAAATATATATATATATATAGTAAATGATAAAAATAAACATTATGAAAAGCTTTAAAAATGATAGAAAACTAATGCATATTTTTAAGATTTGCTTATGTAATTAAGCTCAGCTTTGATTTATTTTATTATGATTTTGTTATTATAATATTATTATTAGCTTTTACTTATTTTATCTCATGCCGAGGAAAGAAAAGAAGACAGAGAGTTCGTCAAAAACGTTAAAAGAGAATTATTAGAACGAATTTTTTTTTATTTACAAAATAACTTCCATCTCGAACGCGATTTACACGTCGCGTCGACGAGACATTTAAATCGAAATTGGCCGGCGAAAAATATCAATTTCCCGAAATAGCGCGCGAGACGGCGCGCGTCCATTCGCCGTTCGTTCTTTTTCGACCGTTGCCGTCTTTATCGAGTCGTTTAAGAGGGAAAGATGGGGAAGGGGGAGGGAGGGGGGGGGGAAGGCATATACTGGTAATTGGCGCTGAAAGCTCGCGTCGTCGGTCACATCGCTCTTTTCTCCATTTGGTCGCTCGCAGATTTATCCGGACGATATTCGCAGGAGTAGTAGAAAGGGGTAGAACTTGAAGGGAGAGAAAGACGGCGACGGAGTCGGACGAGCCGGAGAAATATAGCTGAGGAGATCGCCTCGCGAAGAGAGACGACGATTCCTCTCCGAGGAAAATTCGAGAGCACGGCAGGTGCTGCGAACAGAGCGAGACGACGCGAACGCGCCTGCCACCGCCACTAATTATGCTAGTACCGAATTAAATCTGAAAGATCGCCGCGTGCTGAGCGGAAGAAAAGGTGAGGAGGGTGGAGAAGGGAGGAGGGGGGGGGGAGGGGGAGACGATACGTGCGGACCGCAAGACGTGATTTATGAAGCGCGTCGAGACTTAGTCTTCGCGACGACGAAATTTTCGCCAGAGACACGTACACCGTCGTCGGGGACCAGCGGATAGACAGGTGGAAATCGTCGGGGGGATGATATCTCTGCCGAACTAATTTTATCCCCGCGTTTAAATATTAGACAATTGCGACGCGAATAATTACGAGGATTAATGAGGTCTAGTCGATGCAGCGGATTACAAGGAAGTGTCGCGGATATATCACTCTCTTCGAGTCTATAGCTGGATATTCCTTGCGAAATCTAGAGATGCAAGATGCATCTGGACTATTAGTATATCTCCCTCGTTAAATATTCTTCTTTGTGATTTTCATAAATTTATTTAGACATGTTCTCTTCGTGCATATAATTTTAGTAAGTAAATTTCTGTTATTTTGAAATATATATACATCCTATATATATGCTCTGGCGACAATCGAACCATACTAGAAAGATATTTCTATTTTAAAATCAAACTCGAAAAAAGATTTTTTTATCTACGTGATGCAATACTACGCCAGGGGCGACGTCATAATGATGGACACTTGAATTCATTGATGATCAAGGTTGAAAAACCGAAGGCACGCGCGAGATGCTCGTAGGCCGGTCGCAAGAATGTATAATCCAAATGGTTTATCGCTGAAGAAGAGAGACAAGCCTGCGCCTACGCCGAGTAAATATTTGCTCCAACGGCGCTAAACGATACGCATTTCATTACAAAATATCAGCGCGATGAAAATACAGGTGGCTCTTGGTATATTTATCCGATCTTAAATGCGAATATATCATATATGAATAAACATAGATATATCATTTTCTTATTTTGTGTAATTTTTTTGTATAAAATTTATTTTTAAAATTTAATTATCTTATATACAATATTTAATCTCTAAATTTTAATATTATTATCTCGTCTTTTATTCAATTCCGCGAACGCATTAGTTTTACCGATCTGTATTAAATATCGTGTATTGCCCGAAGAAAGATAAATTCTCGCCGTGTATCGTCCACGAGACCGGACGGTGCGAGTCGGAGAATCGTCGAGCACGTGGCGACGAGCTACGTAATGTCAAACATCGACGGGACAAGGTGTCGAAGCGTTAAAGAGGGCCTCGTTAAAGACCGGGGGATTTGTAACAGGCGGATTTGTAAAGGAGTTAATGTAGCAAGAATCTCGACAGGTCGCCATTGAGGGCCGGCATGCCCGAGCACACCGGTTCATTCACCAGGCCACACAACCCGCCTATTGTAGCCCGGCACGGATGCGCTAACTACGGCCCTGATCTCCATTCAAAAGCCATTCACAATCCTGGAAAAACGCGCGAGTTCTCGGCCATTCGCGTGTGCCACCAATTCATCGATGCGTCGGGTCGTTATGCTCGTAATTAATCAAATCAAAACAGATCAAAGAGCGAAAAGCTAAGACTAAGCATTGACAAACTGCAATTTAACTGAATTCATTATTTAATCGTCGGATATAATTATGTTCGGAAATTGAATTATACGATAAACAGATACGTTAATGTTGTTCAAAGATAAATCTTCATTATGCTAATCTCCAATTCATTTTACACATAACGTATTATAACTTTCTATTCTCTCTCTCTCTCTCTCTCTCTCTCTCTCTCTCTCTCTCTCTCTCTCTCTCTCTCTCTCTCTCTCTCTCTCTCTCTGTTTCTATTTAAAAATTTTTTTCTATAAATAATTATTCTAAAAAAATATGCACAAAAAATACTTTTTCCATCCGTTCTACGTATGGCTTTTGTAATTAAATCGTCTACATTGTCGGTGTACCATTGAGCCCCAAAGAGCGGCTAACCATACAGACTGCTGTCTAGGAGAGGGTCCGATGCTCTTTGCATGCCCAATTGATCACGGAGGGTCGTGTTTCGCCCGATTCGCGCGAAATTTCCTCTATTCCTGTAGCGTTCTCCGCAAAGCCCTTCCGCGTTTCCGTGTAAAATTATATTTCGACATCGCGGCTATCGGCGCAGGCGTCGACGAAGGACCTCCCCCGGACGCTTAAAGACGCCGACACAAGTGCCGCGCCAGTGGACCATGGACTCACGGTAATTAGCTCCCACCAGCTTTCCGAGCTCCGACTTGACGCTTCGTCACGTGCATCGTCCCTCCCGAGGTCTCGCCCATACCCCTCTCCTCCTCCCTTCTCCATTCTCCCTTGCCCTCTGACGATCAATGGCAATTAGAAACACGAACATATCTTTCTAAGCGTCTTAACTCGACTATGTGTAAGTCAAATACACTTTAACATTAATATAGATAGATTGAGATTTAAGATTTACGCTGAGAATGGATGTTGTAGGCGCATTCATCCCTCGGTTTCTATGACAGATGTTTTTTTTTGCGATTACATAGATTTTGAATAATTTATATAAAATAACAAAAATTTTTAATACGAATACACAAGATGTGTATTCTCTTTCTGGCTATTTTGACACTATCTAGGTGGTTTTTTGTCGTAAAAATAAAACACATGCCACTGGGTGTAAGAATAGGGTACTATTTAAATCGAGAGGTAGGATTTACCGTCGGTAAATTTTGTCACAATCTTTGCACACATGGAGTACTATTAATTTTCCAAGTCTCCCTAATTACGCATCTGCACATTTCTATCTCTTCCTCATTTCTTCAAATTTTCCTCCCGAACTACTCTCGGGTCAGGGAACAAAGATTTAGGAGATCCCGGTGAGAATGCGCAGGACAGATTTACATAAGTCGGTATACATTTGTTCAAAGGGAGACAAGGTTTTACGACCGCGGCTTGCTCATAGGGCTCTTTTCCCACGAAGTGAAATGTAGGAAAACATCCGGAGTCGAATCCTTATTAAGCGGCGCGGAATTTTCGGTAATTCGAGGTACTTACGTGACTTAATATTTCGGATTTATATGATCATAAAAAATGTAATTACTGTTTGTAATAAATTTCAATATCATGTCTACTGACACATATATGTACGTCGTGTCAAATATATTCTAAGATTTCATTAAACATTTTTAATGTAAAATATGACACAAAAATTATAACTGTACCGCAATGAAAATTATTCAATATTTTGAAAGTTAAAAATAACTTTTTCTTGTACAAACAATCAATATTCAATTCCGAAAAATCAATATCTGATTTCTTTCTCCTCGATTTCTTTTTCTTCGAATAGATTAATGACTGATATTATAATCATCGCTCAAAAAGGAGATAATATCGGTTTTTTACTGAAAAAAACTAAAATTAAAACTTTGAGTCTCACGAGTTATAAATAAATTTTTTCATTTATCAGATTAAATAGAATAAAATTTTTCTTTTTCTTTGGCATTCACGTTCATATACATGCCTTAGTACTTTTTTCGAGATTTTCGTCATAAACAATATCATGAATCCTATCATTTATATTTGCAGGATACGATTGGACGCTACTTCCTGTAACTTCGCGCGCCGGTGGACGAAGAAGCGCTCACGTGAAGCGTCCCATGAACGCTTTTATGGTGTGGGCACAGGCAGCAAGGCGAAGACTCGCCGATCAGTATCCGCAATTGCACAACGCTGAATTGTCGAAGACGCTGGGAAAATTATGGAGGTAATCTAGCTTCGATTAAATTAATATACAGGGTGTTCCAGGTCAAGTCAAAGAAATTTCAGGGTCTTCTAAGAAATTAAATTTGAAACAAACAAGTTCCGATAAACATAGTTCCGGAAACGCTTCGTTAAAAAGTTATAGCTAATAGACACTCTGTAAGTAATTAGTTATAATCAAATTTTAATAAGAACATTTTTATGTTTGCATTTGTAACGTTTGCACTACGAATGTAATTTTTAAGGATTAAGATCGTCGAAAGATCTTTTCAAGTTTGTTTTTTTCATTGTTCTGAGTTCATTTTCTTTTGAACGCCTTATCAGAATTAAATGAAATTAGTGTAATTTAGTTTGTTATTTAATTACCCGTCAGATTAATTTTATTCTTTTCAAATGTACGAATGGATGGTTTTAAAGTTATTTTTAAAAGTCATCAAAAATAACATGATTTTTCAAAGTTTATTAGCTATAACTTTTTAACAAAGCATTTCCGGACTTACGTTTATCGAAACTTTTTTGTTTTAAATTCAATTTCTTACAAGACCCTAAAGTTTCATTGACCTGACCTAAAACATTCTGTATAGACGTGTAAACAAATATCGAGTATTTTTTTTCGATCGAGATTAAATATTGATTTATACAAGCAAAAGTCATTTAATTTTCAAAGCATTAAATAATTATCGTCTTTTTCGTTTCGAAAAAATTTGTTATGTTTTGCGCGTAGCAGTTATATCTGATAATATTAAGATAATATTACAATAACGATGCTAAAAAAATATTCAGCATAAAAGAAAAACTACTCGGTATTCTAAACGTTAACGAAATATGACAAAAACGATATCAACAACCGATCTTCATATAAAATCGCCTCATTAACGTCACGTTCAATATCGTTTAAATACTTTTAAATATTTTTTTAAATATCTTTTAAATACTTTTTTAAATATTTTTCCATCAGCAACGCGATATCGAAAATTACGATTTGTCTGCCGCAGGATTTTGAGCGACGGCGAGAAACAACCGTTTATCGAAGAAGCTGAGAGACTGAGAAACGCGCATAAGAAGCAACACCCACACTACAAGGTAGCTAATCAGTTGATTAATTAATTAATTAATTAGCATTGAAATAATGGGCAGAGAGCACGTGTTTATATGAAAACTAAGGACGGTGAAATAATAGCACATCATTAAAAATATGAGAAATATTAACATGCGTTTCACGCGCGTTAAGAAATTACGCAAGATCGATCTTGATTCGAGCTGGATAGCGAAACGAATTAGCGCGTGCAATACGCATTCGTTTCAAAGCGCTCGAGTGGTTAATCGAGGCTCGATGGCCGGAGCGCGATTTAAATCCCGTCGCGCCGCCCTAGCGATAATTTATGAGAAGAGGAAATGGATTCTCCGATGAAGCCATCCATGTCGCCGCTCTATGCGAGTGAGAAAGACGAGCGGCGGCGATGAGACGCGTTAGATGAGATGCAAATCATAGAAAAAAAAGCAGAGCTTTCACCAGTTTTGTTAAAGAGCAATTGTGCTTGTTTAAGCTATCCGCTCTTATCGCGATATTCTATTTACGATATCATTATGATACAATACAGCGCTTAATCCTCGAGCGATATAATTTTCGTAATTAACGCCTACGAATATTTTCCCCTAAGCATCTTTTCCTAGTTTTATCTAATCTATTGCCTATTTTTATGTTCGTTCATTTATCCCTCCAGATGATTCTTCGCTGTAATCATGCCGGATTCTTTATAACCCAGGAGAGAAAAGCTTCTAACGCGACAAAAGAAATTTATTTGATTTTTTACTTTTTAATCCAATATAGTTGCAGTGAAGATTTAGAAATTTTAATATGATATAAAATTTAAATTCAAAGAGTGTATTATCATTCGTAGTATCAGCCGCGACGAAGGAAGCCAAAGTCGGATGATCAGATAGGTATCATCATGCACCGAGGTGGGCTTGCGTCGCCAGGAACCACCCTCGATTCCTCAGCTGGTTCTTCGGATTGCACCTATACCCGTCTGTATCCGGATGCTGGCGCGAAAGCATACGAGCGACCGGCGACTTATCACGACCCGACCAAGTCTAGTGCCTACGACTTGGCCAGACCGGTCTGGGTCAACGAAACGGTCGCAAAGTATCCCGCTGCCGATCATCTCGGCAAGTCATCGTACGAGACGACGTCGAGGAGCTACGCCGAGGTAAAGTGTCACGAGGTCGCCAAGTACCATCACGAGATGACCGGCACCAAGTACCACCACCATCATCACGAGTCAGCGGTTACCACCAAATACCCGGACCTACAGACCAAGTCTTACGATCTGCCCAAATATCCGGATACCAAAGGATATCCGGACAGTCTGAAATATCCCGCAGAGATGAGCAACGTCGCTGCCGCTGCCGTTAAGGCGCCTTACACCTGTGTGCACGGACAATATTATCCCACCGCGGAGGGATACACTGTCCACGGCGAGGAAAACGATTATCAGCCACAGAGCGT
This sequence comes from Polyergus mexicanus, assembly GCF_030449975.1. NCBI lineage: Eukaryota > Metazoa > Arthropoda > Insecta > Hymenoptera > Formicidae > Polyergus > Polyergus mexicanus. The sequence continues at coordinate 10,353,839 of NW_027223331.1, forward strand.
GTCGTCGCATCCCTCTTTTTATCCCTATATATCGGCGGCATCCATGGCGCAACCGCCGTACTACATGGGACCGCGATAGATCGCGACCCTATTGAAAGTGATGAGATGTAAGACTATTCTTGCAGTCGAAAAATTAAACTTTCTCTTCGCGCGCAACGTAATATTAAATAATTATTAGCACCGAAAAGAAAGTTACTAATATAATTTACGGACATACATAGAGATCGATTGGGACAGTGTTTCTGCGGAAACAATGTCACCAGGTTCGCTTCATCCCTCGGTCTATGAATCACGATGAGAATTATGTATCATTTGAGTATTGATACATAACGCATGTGAATATCGTCTTACCATTTGATAAACTTCGAATGTAGACGATCGTTCATTATCGATCTTCAGAGATTTAAATCAATCGAATATTGTGTGCATAATAAAAATTCTGTAAAATATTTAAACGATAGCGAGTGTGTTGTACTTAATAAGACGAAATTGATAAACTTATTCTATGAAATGAGATATATATCCGATTGCTTTGTAATCTCTTTTTTTATTTATTCTTCTTTGTAAACTCTGTGACAATGCAAACAAATCAGATCTATTATTTTTTTGTTTTGCGACTCAATATGTAACACATTTATATTCTTCGAGACTATCTGCAATATATAAATTATACATATATAAAATGGTGTATATATATTAAATTGTGTATATCTTTTTGACATTCCGAATTGCTAAAAAAAGATTTAATTCTGATTAATCTAGAAACACGGAAAAAAACGCAAATAAAAAATTAATATTATACTCGTTGAGAAATCGGCGGTAATTAGCAGTGAGGTAATGTCTCTATATACCTGCTACGTGATGAGACAGTTGCTAGGCTAATTATCTAATTATTAACCGAACCAGCGGCAAGTCATCGAAATAATATCGATATTAATATCAGATATATGCAACATACTTCTGCAACCAAGTACTTTTCCATGGTGCGGCGCGATGGTGCACTTTTTAATCATTGTCCAAATTAGTATCGCGATCAATGATAGCTGCCAGTTCCTTCACTTGATCTCGATTCGCATGCATAAACGCCTTTGCGGTCCAAATCATATGCGCCAGAATCTCGTCGCTCTTCTCGTCCATGGCGACATCCGTCGTTAATTGCGGATTGAATCTGTAATACGGTATGCCGATCATAGAGCACCAAGTACGAGCGCGATCGACTACGCGGCCGTCGCTGGCCGTGGCTTGATCGACCAGTAGCGTGCCCAGCGCTGAGATACCGAACGCAAGTTTGGCGGTATCCCAGAGACTCTCAGGTCGAAAAACATCGATCTCGTTCAGCGCAACAGTAGTCGGCATGAGCCCTGTGCCAATGGAAACCACCAACGACAGCGGTTTCGCTTCTTTCCCGCGATCGATGGCCTTCAGTGCCAGATTGTATTCATGAATCTCCGTCATGGCGTCCAAGGTGGGATTATTGGCAATCAAACCGCCGTCCAGGAATCGGCCAAACGCTCGAAAATATGACGGCGCCGCGCCGGTCGCCCTCGCCGCCTTCCAAAGAAGTTGTTGCTGCGGCGACAACGTCGACTTAAACATCATATTTTCTGACACTTTCAACAAGGCACTGGGCGACTCGTAATTACGGAATAAATGAAGATCCACGGGCTTCCGGTCGGCTAGCACGCCCGTGATCATTATCTTTGGTTTCTCAATGTCTGCCATAACTGTATAGGTACCGAGGCACTCTTTCAGCACCTTCTCGAGGCCTTCGCTGTTGTAGGGTCGCGAGCCTACGAAGGCATCTTCCTTGATACGGAAGTAAAGTGCCTGGCATTCCCGTAAAGACTTACCCGCGGCGAGGCCGAGAGCTAGAATACCGCCAGTGGAAGTGCCAGCGATCCAGTCGAAGCAATGTATTACCGGTTTGTGCAGCACTGATTCGATTTCCAGCAGCGTCTGTATGAGCACCAGTCCACGAATACCGCCGCCGTCGAGACAGAGCAGTCTGCCGCCCTTGATTCGCTTATCGCGTCCCTGCTCGGCCATCTTCTCCATGCTTGCTACATGAAGCATCTGATCGAGAATTGTGCGCGGCACATAGTGCGGCGGTTCGGATGGTGCAATGCCGGTATAGTTTTCGCCGTATTTGCAACCAAGATGGCAGTCCATCATCTCTGGTGGGCATCTTTCCGCGCCGACCGCGTGCAGCATATAGATTATCTTGTTACCCTCGGTAGTATCGACGTTTGCCTTGTGCCTGGGTGTTTCCGACTTCCAGTTTCGCGCGTCGATATCAGCGCCAAAGCCAATGAGCGTCTGTACAATAGCCGGAGTCTCCGCCTCGACGGCGAGATGTAGCGGTGTGTTGCCATCGTTGTCGACAATGTTAACGGACGCCATATGGCCCAACAAGGCGACCACGCAAGGCAATCGCTTGCGCATCACCATCACGTGCAACGCAGTGCGCCCTTCAAAGTTAAGTGCATCGATGTCGCAGTTAGTTTCGATCAACGCCGTGATCACCTCCCGGCTGCGCGACCAATGTAATGGCGTGCCGCCAAACTTCATGTCCTCTGCGTGAAGCACGTTTGGCTTGTTGTGCAAAAAATCGCCGACATAGCCGGGACTGGAAGGCTGGCCTTCAGTGGCAGGTATATTAACGTCGGCGCCGATTAACAAAAGCGCTTTAACACATTCAGGTTTATCATTTTGACACGCGACATGGATAGGAGTATGGCCGTTACTGTTACGGCTGTTTAAACTGTTTGGAAGACCCGAACCCAGAGCGAGAATGATCTCCTTGGTGGATGTAGCAGCGTAATGATAGACTGTATTCGCATTGTGGTCTAGATGCTCTAGCGAACTCTTTGCCGCTATTAGCATCTCGACAGTGCGCAAATTATTAGTTTGCACGGCAACCTGCAAAGGTGAAATTCCAGTCTCCAAATCACCGCTGTTGAGCTGACTATTGACAATGGCATGCATAAAAGCATCGTGAAGCGCAAAGTAGGCCGCTAGATGCGCCAGAGTCCAAGTTGGATGTTCCACCAAAGTGTCACAGAGCTTTTGAATTTTCCCAACATTGCACATCTTAAAGGAGAGATAGTAAATCAATATAATAATAACTACCAAATATATATAATCTAATTTATGTGTGTAAAAGAAATAATAGAGATATGAAAATGCGAAACTTGCTTCTGTTTAAGGTATACTTTCAGATTTATTTTTACAAATGTCTTTAAGATCAAAAAGAAACAATACCTCACGTACTATCTGCACAAGTACAGGTACTTTGTCTTTGTATATTAAAAATCGTGCTTCTGCTCCTTCCAAAGTTTTCGATCGGAACAAACTAAAAACACACAAAACCAAATAAAACAATATTAAAAAGATAATCAAGGCTCAAATAATTAATAAAGTCAATAAAAAAATAATATAACAAAAAACTAACCATACATGTTGAAAAATGCAGAGATATCATCAGTAGACAAATTCATATACAGATGTCATATATTATTATAATTATAATTATATATATAAAATCGTATAACTTTTTCTTTTTTTATGATGTAATTATATAAGACTATAAGATAACACCCATTTTAATCTATAAATACTTATTTTTTGATAACTATTTTTCGCTTAAAACTATGTTGATTTGAAAAACGTCCTTTTGGAGAATTGACAAATTTGAAAGGAACTTTGGAATATACGTGAGAAGAAGTTTGCTAAGTAGAAACACATCAAGAAAATTTGAAAGTCAAATGCATCTTTTTAAATGGAATGACTACTTTTATATATCTATTATTTCTATCTACAAATATCCATTTCGCTAATTCTTATGACATTGGTGTAAAAGTAATAAATTGACCAGCAATGTGCTTTCAATAATGAAGTGTTAACAACAGATTATGAAATAGTATTCATACAATAAAATTTCAGTGACAATCTATTTTTTTTTGTTTTCTCTCTTTGTGTCAATTTTATTAGCAAAGTCTATTATAGAATAAGTAATATGACATGAATAAAAAGTCATAGTTCGAAAATTATTAGTTTCAGGATATAAGTATCTTAATATTTTTTGTAGCATTCAATTCTCTTATCAAATTTTATCATAAAAAAAGTAGTTATTCCATTTTAAAAAAATGCATCAAATTTCCTTGATTATTCTATTTAACATACTTTCTCCCATACATTCTAACATCTCCCATAAAATCTTTCAACCCTCTATAAAAGAACGTTTCTCAACTCAATACATAATTTCCGAAATATAAGTATTTATCGATTAAAATGGGTCATTTATATATTTTACGCTAATGAAACAACGATGACGATAAAATGCACCTGTACGCCTGGTGTAAGGTCTCCGTGCAGGGTCTGTGTAACACAATCTCATATTTATCTTGACTTTTAATTTCACCAGGCCCGTAGAGAACGATGCCATCCTCGCGGGAATGTATACGTCGATTAGTGTACTGTTCCGGTCGAACTTCCTGAATGACATTCGGCGGCACATCCGAGAAGACGATATTTCGCAACATATTGTTCGCGATTGTACCGAGCCATGCCATAGTGCTATTATTATGATGAAATAACGATGTTTCGTGACGATAGAACGAGAAACGATTTTCTATCGTGAGAAAGTATTACGCAACTGTGCGTTACTCATCGTGCCGAAAAAAAGCGGCATGACAAATACTGTTGTACCTTGCTCTTTTATTTACCCGGCTCGCGACGACAGGTTTGACATTATCCGACTCTACATTGATCATGAAGATCCTCGTACGATGAAAACGCGAAATTTTCCAATCAGGTTTGCCAATAGCTGCTTTCCATTTCATGAATGGCTGAGTTCCGATTCCCCACCCGGGTGGGGAATCGGAACACAGCACATGATGCCAGTGTTGTTCTCGGGGACGCTTTTTTCGCGCATGCGCATATTTATCTTTGTTCACCGAATGTACGTCATGCGCATCATGCATGAAACGGAACGAAAAAATGTAAAGAAAAAAAAAAATTATGTAACAAAATTTTTATCTCTGTCATTCATAAATTCATATTAAAAAAACATTTCTAATTATACTTTCATAACATAATCGTGTCAGTTGCAATGATAAATTAAAATTTTGATAAATTATATAATTTTTTATAGTTAAAACTATTTTTAATGAAAAAATATTATTACAATTTCATATTTTACGATAATTGTTTAATAAAAGTTACATGTTGTGATAAGATAAATCTATTATATCGATAGAATAACGTCGACTGAATGACTAATGCAGGAAGTAACAATCATAAATTCCCGCGTCAACATTTTTTTTTTTTTTTTTTATTAAAGATATAGATAAATATTTTTATGCTACACAATATCATGTGATAATTGTTTTTGGAATTAAATGGTTCATCTAGCTCAACATCTCGCATAGATGCGTTATTCCCTTGAATTTCATCTAAAAAATCTAATTAAAAATCTAAAAATCATTTCTTGAATTTAATCTACGACTCTATTTAGATCAAAATCTTTGAAATCTGCTTGATAGCAAATTGTACTAAATATAAAGCATTATACATAAAAAGATTTCTTAAGTGTGACTTAATTCTGCTTTTGGATAAAGCCTCTTCAAATATTAGCGATTTCTATACACGTGTATACATATATAAATTAACAAAGTATAGAATTATTTATAATCAACATAATAGCGTATTATAAATCATAAAAAGAATTATAAATTGATCATATATTCTTGTTGCAACTTTAAAAAAATATCAAATTCTCCATTTATCATATTAAAAGCAGTTCTAATATTTTCTAATAATTGTTGCATACTAGATTCACAGCCTATATATACATTCCTTCCTTGTCTCTATATACAATTTTCGATTTGATTGTTTGCAAATTGTTTAAAAGAACAATTGCAAATGTGTTTTCCTCTTTCTTTTTATAATCGGTATCGCATGATTTTTAAGCGAAATCGTTTATAAATCTATTATCGCAACAACAAAATTCGACGAACCTTTTCATCATCAATACTGTTCAATTTATCGATGAATATTTTTCGTCCGATGAATCCCTCGTTCCCGCTCGCTCTTCGCAGGAACGTTTGTTACAGATTAACATCGCTTTTTGGAAAGTTGCTTCTTTGTTCATGTATACATCATTGAAGTGTTTGTGGATTGTTAAGTGGTTCATATCCCTGCAATAAGCAGTTTTTATATGTTAATGGCTGCAACCAATATAAATTTTTCTCGACAAAAGTGAAAGAAATCTGTATCAAAGAACTTTTCATGGCCGTTCTAATCACTTTTGCAATTTGGTCAAGTTAAATCTGGAATAAGCAAAGACTAATAATATATAAAACTAATTGAGAGAAAATAATGAAAAAATAAAGCAGAAAGAAATAGATCATACTGCATTTGAAAATAACAGAAAGATTAGACGGCAATAAAGAAGTCACATAAGTTCACACAGCCTTTTCACTAATTCATGCTGCCATAATAGCGTGTATTTGGCCGTTTGCTTCCAGGTCTTACAGTGTTATTAAATGAGTCGCGCAAACGTTCTGTAAACGTTTTGTATTCCATTTCTGGGTTACTTTGGCCAAAATCGAAGTCCGCGACTTCTACCGTAAATCTTGATCTGCTCTGGATGTAATACGCTACGCCGAATACTATCAGCACCACGGCAACGAGCGAACAAGAAACTGGTACCACGATAACCGACAATTGCGGTTTTGTTGTAACTGCAAAAACGTATTATATTATTGTACATATTGTAACAGCAAATTAAGACGTAAGAATAATTAATAAATATTTTTTTTATAAAAATTCACCTTTGTAAATGTTTATTGTTAATGGATAAATTTGTGTACTGATTTCGTTGTTTAATATGATCACTATTGTGTAGACACTGGGCTGAAGAAAATAATGAAAAATAGAGAAATTGCAAGAATTCAAATGTTCCATATTGTTGCACGTCTCGTTTCCCGTTATGTTGTATTTTCCATGGTAGAATTGAAGACATTTGGAAAAGGGCCCTGATCCCTTGCAGGTTACATTCAAAGACAGCATATCCCATGGTTGGATCCAGTTTGTACCTTTCACTGAGATGTTTGACACAGGAACTAAAGACATTCATTGAAAAAGAAAAAAGTTATAAATTATATCAACATTTATTTGTACACATAAATTTGCTTACATACAAAAATAATTTCTCTGTAAATTATAAATTGCATATCTTACTAACCACGAACATAGATTTTCTTGTGAAAATATCCATATGTTTTGTTAGGATCCGGCGGAATGAGAGAAGTGTTCGAACAAATGGAAGGCCAAGATATATTGACAGTATCTATTGTACTTATAGTGATTGGAGATATAACCATTGGAGACATTGTCGAGTTTGCACTCGCAACATTTGTTGGCAACATAGTTGTGGTTACAACTGTAAAATGAGTTCCATTTGGATTTGCTGTAGTATTTGGTAAGACTGTTGTTACATTAGTGGACGCAGTTGTAGGTGGCAAAACGGTTGTAGTCGTTGGTGGATTGTACGAAACGATCACTAAAGCCCCTATTTCGTGTGTCATACCAGGATTTGTAAAATTAAAAGCAAACGCGAAATCATTTGTTTGGCCATAATATTGGCAATCGATAAACCAATACGTCGATATCATCGTTGCGTTCTGTTTTATAAAGTCGTAATCTCCTTTATGTATGTCTATCATTATTTTTGTTTCGTTCAATGAAGAGATATAATCCCCCACTACGGTTTTATTATTTTGTTTTATGGTTATATTACCATTAAGATATTCTGAAATTAAAATAGCAAATATATATAAATAATGATATGTGTTTAAGAATAAAAAGTAGTAAAAAAAAACGTTTTAACAAAATTTACCAGTAATCTCAAACTTGATAAGAGCGCTTGTGTCAAGTGGCCAAAAGAATGGCCAAGAAAGAGATCTAACTTCTACTCCTACCATATAGTTTCCAGGAGTGTTACTTTCCCGTGGATAGCTTATATTCCAAAATGTTGTTGTATTTGTTGTCTCGACCTATAAGGTAATAATATATAAAATTGACAATAACTCTTGTAATAAAAACAATAAAAAAGTATTGATATATCAAATACAGATAAAACAAAAGTAAATAAATAAATAAATAACCAAAAGAAATACCCATAAATTTAAAGTTGATCAGATATTAATATTGTCCCTAATTTTAACAATCTTCTATGCCAAAGACTATACAAAACAGCTCAGTAACTTAAAATTTCAAGCAATAGTTTAATTACAAAAATATAACAAATGATACATTGTATCATAATTTTTCAACCTCATATTCATGTTTCATCAATGTATTATCCATCCATTTGTATTTGTAAGTCCCATGTGGTCGCTTGTTATCCCCTGTATACAAATCTGCTCTGAAAGTGATTGTAGCACCCAAAATAGTTGGTCCATCGTGTGACAGTTTGACATAGTCTGTGGCAGTAACTGCAAAATAATCAAAAACCAATAGCAATACATGTTGTTTTATCACAATCAATTCTAAAAGATCATATATGAGTCATTTTGAACCTATCAATATTTTAATAATAGAATATCCCAAAGGCCCTAATTAATAAAAAATGTTTACAATTTATTTTTTAACTTTTGTTGTACATGATTATTTTCTACAGATGTCAAGGAATATATATACATTTTTGTAGATTTTTTTGAAGCACTTCGATGCAGCTAAAAGACAATGTGACCCATGCGACTAGAAACAGAGCAAAAAAAATGTGTGACCCTTACAAAGATTAAAATCTATGCAACAATAAGCAAGAAACGCGCTGCGGGCGTATAAACGACGCAAAAATATAAAAAAATAAAGAAAATATCAATATAATGGTGACAATGCAACGTGATAGAACAGAAAGCAATGTGTTCAAATAGCGTTTCATTTGTCATTATTACCTTGTAAGAAACACCAAATACCCCAAATAAAATGGCAATAAAAAGGCGGTGTTTGCATTCTGTACGTTATTGGAACGTGTCACATTCGCTATTGTTTTTAAATTACTTGGACATACATCAAAGCACTGACAACAATCCTTGGCGGTTCTTTGCTGACTGAATCCTGACCTGAATCGCCATTCGCCATTTTACCTAGATTTATATAGATGCGCCCCACTTGACGCTATTTTCGCTTCGAAGCGAAATGGATTATTCTGCGAAGAATTTTGCACTTCGAAGCGAAAATAGCGTCAAACGGAATGCACCCCACGCCTATAATTATAATACTAGAGAGAAAAACCTGAGAGGGGTCGCCGTTTTTCATGAGACCGTTTTCCTAGCTAGTACAATGGCGCTAACTGGCTAACTGGATCCATTTATTTTTTTTTCATAAAATGATGATTCTTTTATAAAATGATGATTTGATAATGTTTAAAATTAATACTTTTCAAAAATAAGAAAAAAAGTGGATGCAATTTATTGTAAACATCTTCTACTCGTTATATTTAAAAATTAGGAAAAAAATTATTAAAAAAATTTATTTCATTTTACATGCACGCATATATCATTATCGCTATAGTTTATACTCGAATAGCAAAATATCACGCGCAGCTAATAAAACATGAATAAATCCATAATATTTCTTCGCAATTTTAATCCACAATGGTATATATGGATCTAAAAATGAATCTGACCGTAGTAAAATGTAATTCCGCTAGCTCTAAAATGGATCTAATTGACATTACTACTGTACCAGTTAGAAAAAACGTCTTATGGAAAACGTCGGCGTAACCCCCTCTCAGGCTTCTCTCTGATTAAAACATTTGATAATACAACAATTGATTAAAACATTTTATAATAAACAATTGATAATATCTCAACATTTTCCTAGACGATGATCTTATCTAAAGTAGATAATAAATGATTATGTTTTTATCTACACAGCGCAAAAGTTCGGTAACAGCTGATCACTGAAGCAGCTGATATGTGACACGTGACACGTGACACCTGTTGAAAATAAAGTACCTATCCTTAAAGTTTAATTCATTTCTCATTAGAATCTAATTTAAAATTATAATTACCCTTAGTATCATTACGATAGAAGAATAATTTAATAAGAAGAATGATTTAGTCGAAACATAAAATATTTTTTGTTTATTCCCTATAAAAGATTAGTTGACGCTGTTTCAAAAAGCTGGATATCGAATCGTAAACAAACTAAACTCCATAGAAAAAAAGATTACGATGTTGAGAAAGGTTTTCCCCGAGTTTCTGCCGATTATTCGATACGGGCTCACGACAAAAATAAATTTTGCTGATACATTAAAGCGAAATATTAAACATCAATGTATAAGATTATCCACTTTATTACATGTCAAAACGAACAGTACATTGTCTGTGGACGAAGAACTGCAGGAAATTTTTAAATTTAAAAACACCAATATCAGCAATTGGATTATAGAGGTTGCTATAATTCTTAATTTTATGATATAAAATGTAATTTATTCTATTAGAAGTTTTTACATTGAAAT